>NC_083358.1:30401395-31783270 GCF_030254825.1 Meriones unguiculatus
AGAACAATAGAGGATCTGAGAAACTATGTGTTCAAAGAAAAATCACTATAACTGATTGCAGAATGATTATATTAATAATGTAAATGACCTAGTGTGTATATGCATACACACATATACATAAGATAGGAAGTAATTTATTATTAGTGAGTCAGAAGGTCTAGAGAGATGGCTCAGCAGGAAAGAGTGCTGGCGACTTGCAGAGGGAACCAGAGTTCTCTTCATAGACCCACAGCAGATGGATAAAAAACAACTATCACTCCAGCTCCAGATGAACTGGCACACTCCTCTGGCCTCCACAGACACCGAAACATACATACCCAAAACAAACAGTCAGATACACATGCATGCATGTAAATTTAAAAAATTTAAAAAAAAATGGGGGCAGAAGAAATAGCTCACAGGTTAGAAGCACTTGCTGCTTCTCCTCTGGAGGACCCAGGTTCACTGGCCAGCATCCACATAACAGCTCACAACATAGTCCAAGAGGATTATTTAATGGCTTCTTCTATTCCCCAAGGGCAATGAATGCTCATGTTGCACTGACATGCATGTATGAAAAACACGGAGACATGTAAAATTAAAATTACAGAAAAATAATTGGTTTTCATGTTATTATGCCATTCAAAGTAGAATTGCTCTAAAAGGATGTATACAAGGCTGTAGAATAAAATGAATAGTCAATAATAAAGTTTAACAATTCAGGAAAAAATTAAAATTAAAGCCAGAAGAAATGACAGTGTTGAAATAATTATATACCTATGGCAAGTATTAAAAATATACCTGGTTTCTTTGTCCAGCCTTGATATGAGTCTTATTGGATCTTGTTATGCTGAGTTTGGTTGGTATCACTGGGAGGCCTGCTCTTTTCTGAAGGGAAATAGAGGAACAGTGGATCTGAGGGAGATGGAAGGTTGGGAGTGGAACTGAGAGGACGGGAGAAAGGGGAGGCTGGTGTACTGTATGAGAGAAGAATAATTAATCTAATAATATAATATGTAGCATGAAAATCTATACTTGGGGCTGAAGTGTGATTTAGAAGCACTTACATAAGCAGCACACGCATGTGTGGACTTTCCTCAAGGTAAGTGACTAGAGGTGCTGGGTGTGCCACTCTCCCTCAGTATAGAATAAAACAAGTAACTACAACATTTGAGAGAGAGCTTTTGAGTGCAGTATGAGCAAAACAGAGATTCTTCAGGCAGGGATGTGCAACATGGCTTTGTGAAGACAGGGAGGCCACACCCCAATTGAAATAGATTAAGGAGAAAAAAAGGAATTTCTGAACATGAAGAAAAATATTCGGAAACAACCCAGTGTAAAAGAAAAACAAAAATTTGTGGGACAAAGAAAGAACAGGGAGGGAGGAAAAGTGAAGGGTAGTGGGAAGTGAGAGAAAGGAGGGATGGGGATTGATTGAGTGTTCCAGAACAAGAAAAGGAAGGGAAACATGGGGGAAATTTTATTTAAATAAAATAATAGCTCACTTGCTTAGCTTCTTTAAGTGAACAGATTTTAGTATTTTTATCCTATATTATAGATCTAATATCCACTTATAAGTGAGAACATACCATGTGTGTCTTTCTGCTTCTGGGATACCTCACTTAGGATGATCTTCTTTAGACCCTGGGTGAAATGACCAATCCTCAATCAGACAAGCAAACGAGATAGAAGTTGGAGGAGGGAGAAAACAGGGAACAGGACAAGAGCCTACAAGAGAGAGCCTCTGAAAGACTCTACCCAATAGGATATCAAAGCAGGTGCTGAGACACATAGACAAACTTTGGGCAGAGTGCAGGGAATCTTATAAAAGAAGGGGGAGATAGAAATGCTTGAAAGGCACAGGAGCTCTACAAGGAAAACAACAAAACCAATAAATCTGGACACAGGGGTCTTTTCTGAGATTGATACTCCAACCAAGGACCATACATGGAGTTAACCTAGAGCCCCTGCACAGAAGCAGCCCATGGCATCTCAGTATGTAAGTGGTTTCCTAGTAAGGGAACAGGGACTGTCTCTGACATAAACTCAGTGGTTGGCCCTTTGATCATATCCCTCTGAGAGTGGAGCAGTTTTGCCAGAGGAGGACAATGGCTTGATGAGACCTGATAGGCTAGGGTCAGATGGAAGAGGAGGAGGACCTCCCCTATCGGTAGACTTGGAGATGGTCATGGGAGGAGATGAGGGAGAGATGGTGAGCTTTGGAGGGAATGAAGGAGGGGTTACATCTTGGATACAAAGTGAATAAACTATAATTAATATAAAAAATAAAAATGAAAAATAGCTCACATAACCCCACATTTCAGTAAGACAGTCCCATCAAAATATAGGAAACAGCCTAGACCCAGACTTTGAGTTGGCCCATCCCAATATCTACCCCTCTGGAATGCATGAAGGGGCTACTAGTCCCACAGATACAAAACTACAGGATCTCCATGACACATGGCAACAACAAGATACCCCAGAGGAGACCCAGTGAGAATTCAGTATTGATAGTGTGGCAGAAGTCCTTGAAACAGAACAAGGACTCATTGCATTGAACACTTGCAAGTAAAGAAGTGTGGGGAAACGGTATACTGTGGGACATATTACAGTTTCTATGATGAAATGCTTTTTTTTATTTTGGAATTGTAAGGGATTTTTTTTTATTTTCTGTTTTACAGGGAGAGGAGGGCAGGGGTTGCAAAGGCAGAGGGAGCATATGAAGGGTCAGTGAGATGAGTGGGATTAGGGTGCATGATGTGAAATTCACAGAGAATCAATAAAAATTTTTATTAAAATAAAGGAAACACAAAATTCCCCACATAGATCTGAAAAATAAAAAGGTCCCCAAAGGTGTATTATACTAAAACTCTGCAAAGTTCAAAATAGTGACAGAATATTATGAAGTAAAGCAGAAAAGTATTAAGTTTCATGCAAGAAAATCTCTGCAAAATTAACAACAGATTTCTCAACAAAAAACTTTGCAGGGCAGGGAGGATGAGATGACATATTGGAAGTAGCTAAAAAAAAAAAATCTGCCAAGCATAATTAAACTCAACATCACTGCCTTTCAAAAATGCAAGGGAAGTAAAGTCTTTTCAAAAAAATCAGAACTTGAGGGATTAACCATGATCAGATACACTCAGGGGAGCATTACATCTAGATGAGAAATGACAATGACCACCATCATGATGAAATGATGTTTTACAGAAATATATTTTAAGTAAAACTCTCCAAACACTATAAGAAAGAAGCAGAGACAATGGGATATTTAAGTCGCTCACAAGGTAGGAAACAGTCTAGCTATGCAAGAAAGGAATAACACTGGCATGAGAGTAGGCCACACCCAGCATTCATGAAAACAAAGAAATGACACTTTGGGAAAAAAGTAAATAAGCCTAAATCAATAATTTTATACAGGGAAACATTAGTCAATTGTAAATTTATAATAATTGCATGATATAATGTCTTTCAGCCATACACACCCTGGAATGCTATGTAACATTTTAAAAATCTATATTCACTATATTTTTTTACAAAGTACATAATTTTAAAGGTATAAAACTCCAGCAAGTTTTATAGCTACTATAAAAGTAAAGGTGAGCAAATGTCTTAACAAAATACTTATCATTTAATAAAACACTTGATACTGAAAAGAAAGATAAGTGATATCAAAAAATACCCATCATTTTAAAGATACTATATGACACTTACATGAATAGTTTTACAGAAAGGTTGTGACCCATGAATATAAAAACATACTTCAAATTCCAGTCCTATAGGACAGAGAGATAATTCAGGTAAGAATTTAAAAAGAAAGAAAATGAGGCTAAGCACTGCACTCAGGGTCAGCCGCTTTCGACCCAGAGAAGAGCAAGTCTGATTGCATGCGGGTTGATGCCCCAGGTCCCGCCTCTGAGAAAAAGGTATCAGACAGGTCTGATGCTCTTTGGGTGGATGACACCTAAATGAACATCAGTACAAAGTCCCAATTTATTTCTAATATCAGAGATCAGACCTCTACTCTTGCCTGATGCGTCTAAAACAAAAAGGGGGAACTGTAGAGAGCTGCGTAATGCCGTGCCTTAAAGATGGAGCTGGTTTCCGCCTTCCACCTTCCCGATGATGAGTGCTCTCTGTCACAAACAACTCCACATTTGGCTAAGGCTGAGGATCTGGCTTGCTTCCATGTATGTGGACCTATCTACATTGCCCACGTGGCACGCTGGGGTTGGCTACCCAGAGGCTATTTAAGCTGTGGGCTGGCTTTCCCCAGGGTCCAATGATTGTTCAAGGTTCCTGAATAAACTGCATTGAAAAAACAAAAAAAGATTCTTCTCAATAAATCATTCTTTTCTGCAAAAAAAAATAAATAAATAAAAGTTATAAGAGTTTGTGAATATTGAAAGCAATTAAAGTGATGAAATGATCCAAATAGTAACACGGTTAAGTTTTCCATACTTGCGCATCATGTCCTAACTTTCCTTCATGTCCATGGAACAGTATGGAACAGACATGTGATTGTCTCACCTACTGATTTATTTCTCTATTCACCTATTGAAAGTAAACGCAATTGATTCCAAGGCTGAGAAACGATGGGTAAACAATGATAAACTCTGCACGTGTGCATGTGCGTGCTGGTGTGTGTGTGTGTGCGTGTGTGTGTGTGTGTGTGTTACCAGTTGAGAAAGCATGATATATTTTATTAACAATATCGTGGGGCTGAAGAAATGGCTCAGTGATGAGAGCACTCACTGCCCCTGCAGAGGACTAAGGTTTGCACGGTAGCACCTATATCTGGTGAGTCACAATTGCCTGTAGTTCTAGTTCTAGGAGATTCGGTGTATCCTCATGCATGAACACATACATACATAAACAGATACAATGTAAACAAAATATGTATATTTAAGTATAAAAATGAAATGATATTTGAAATAAATTTGCCTTTAGTTTTAGTGAAAATTATATTCACAATAAGCTTAAGCATAAAACATAGGTTTGCATAAAATTCTATCTCATACAAACATATCTCCATTATCTTGCACCAAAGTGCTCCTAGCTGCAACTGAACCCCATCAATTCAATATCAGTCCAGGCTTGTGCTACAAATTATTCCTAATGTTAGAGAGGTTTTTACCCATAGATTTAGGCAAATGTGTAATAACATGAAATTTGCTTTTTTGCATTATAAAGACCAATGTAGCTGGACTGAACAACTTCTGCACCTTAACTGTTCATTCCACTTTTCCCCTAGTCTCTGGATGGATTGACATACAAATGGAAACTGTCTCCCACTTGTTTCCTTTTCTGGAATGGCCCACGTTCATGAGCATACAGTACAGAACTACTTCCTCTTAGTAATGTGCTTCTAGTTTTTTACAACCAACCAAGGAATGGATACAGAAATTGTGGTCCATTTACACGACAGAACGCTACTCAGCAATTAAAAACAAGGACATGATGAAATTAGCAGGCAAATGGTGGGAACTAGAAAAGATCATCCTGAGTGAGGTAAACCAGAAGCAAAAAGACACATATGGTATATACTCACTTATAAGTGGATACTAGACATATAATGTAGGATAAACATTCTATTTACATATCGAAAATACACTCAATTGATTCAAGTCCAGGAAACTGTGAGTAAAGTAAGATCAACTCTGCATATCTGTGTGTTTCTTTGTTTGTTTTGTGGGGACATAAGCTTTAGCTCCTTTGGGTAAATGCTAAGGAGTTATGTTTCTGGGCTAAGTAGTTCAAGTACAATTAATTTTTAATAAATTTACAGCTTTTCCAAAGTGACAAGCATCTGAAAATCTCTTTTGTTGTTTTTACTTGAGTCTTCTTTAGAACAGACATTTTAAAATTTTATGAAAAATCTTTTGTTGCTAATTCTTTTTATAGATCATTTCATCATTATTTATGCAAAATATCAGAAACAATCTTAACTCCACCCATTAATGGGGAAAGAAATGTATCAGTAAACCATTATAGTAACACAACAGATGGTCATAAAGCAGTAATACAGATGAACTGATGGTCATAGGTGCTAAAAAGTATGTTAAGTTAAAGTATAAACACTGCAATGATATATGTATCCTATAGGAAATCAGAGCAAACAAGATTAGCATGTAACTAACAATGGCCATGTTTATATGTTACTAAATAGGTGAAAAACATAGCACTTATGTGTTTTTATGAATAAGACTACAGAGAGAAGAAAGTAAGGATAAGGATGTTGTTATGAGATTGAGAATGGTAATTTCAGAGAAAGCCTGGAAAATTAATAAGAGGAAGTATTTGGATAGATGAAGGTTACAGTCAAATTCAGAGGATTTTGTTGGGTAACAATTATAGAATTTGAAATAACAAATTTAAATCTAAATAAGAGGGGGTGCTTCATGGCAGTTCAGTGTCCAAGTGGGTTCCATAGTAATGGGAACAGGGACTGCTTCTGACATGAACTGATTGGCCTGCTCTTTGATCACCTCCCCCTGAGGGGGGAGCAGCTTTATCAGGCCACAGAGGAAAACAATGTAGCCACTCCTGATGAAACCTAACAGACTAGCAAAAGAAGGAAGAAAAAGAAACTCTCCCCTACCAGTGGACTTGGGGAGAGGCATGCGTGGATAAAGGGGAGGAAGGGAGAGATTGGGACCAGAGGAGAGAGGGAACTAGAGGGGGGATACAGAGTAAGTAAAGTATAATTTAAAATAAAATAAATAAATAAAACCGAGGGGGGGGTGCTTGCTCAGCACTCAGGAGTGTTCACTGCTCCAGTGAATAGCATCGCATCAGTATCCCAGGAGGATCCCAACTGGACCACACAGCTAAGCCATTCCTAAAGCATAGCTTCACACCCAGTGGCAAATAAGGTGTCTAATGCTGCAAAGTTTGGGGGTAATTTCTTCCACAGAAACAGATAATAATAGAGCAATTATCTCATCAACCATGGTTTTGAAATTAATAATCCACAGAAGAAGAACCGACATAAATCATTTGTTTCTCAGACTATTTTGAAATGTCTAATTTCATGTGTGTATGTAATTGTCTCATTGTGTGTGTTTTAACCCCAGCATTGATGGTGCTTAAATAGAACTTAATTTTCTGAATTGTGAGTTTAGATTAATCAGCTTTCAGGGTTCACTAAAACCTCCCTGAAACATATCAGGGTTCCATTTTCCTTCATTAAGACACATTTGTTTTTCTAATTCTGACTGAGATCTCGAGGGAATAAAAAGAAAGGGTACTCATCTGGACGGGGAAGAAATGCTGTCAAGTCATGAATGGTTCTGATTCTCCCTTTAAATACACATGCTTCCATGCTCTGTTGTAGGGACACACGGGAAAATTTTTTTTTTTTTTTTTTTTTTCTGTTTCATCACGGGAAAGTTTTTTGTGTTCACATCCTTCTTTTTGTTAATTGCTTAACATTTTTTTTTCTGCAAAATATAGTCCGTATTCTGTAACTTCCCTCTGAATCACACACAGCTGCCAGTCCCTCGGGATGCACTTTTGATTCATTTCCAAGTCTAACATCTACTACATGCAAGCTTTGCTGAGAATTCAGCAGGGCTCCTTTCTGCTGAGTGTTGTTTGTCCTCCCCCTACTCCCCCCAACACACTGACACTCCACAAGGAAATACATTATGACTGCGGCTCAGGTGGGAGATTGGGAGCAAGATGACATGTGTCCTAACGTTTAGGAGTCCCCGATTGCAGATTGAAAACCTCCCTTCCTCCCCTTTAAGCGGTTTGCCAGGATTAAACTGCCTCAAAAGATTTCTTTGCCATAATAATTCTTCATTAGTCAGATGGCAAGATAATGGAAACTACAAAATACAGGGCTACTTAGAGGAAACTAGAACACCAAGTGCGATTTCCCCATCTCGCCATGACAGATTCAAAGTTTAACATATGGGTTGAGAGCCAAATGCGTCAACTTTCTCCCTAAGAGTATGAAGCTCTTAATTACCTGCAGGGCATTTCTTCCTGTACTGTTTTATTCTTAATTCTCACGTGTCCATGTGTAACAGAAAATGCACTTCTCAAGCAAGCAGGAGATCTGGCCTCACCCCGGTTCCACCGCATTCATCCAGTTGTTGAGATTCAGTTTGAATGATACCTGTTATGTTTAAAGTTTGCTCTTTTTTTCTCTAATATGTTTTATTTTTATTTTCTGCACCCTGGACTCCTGATTTCTTTCCCAGTTTTTCATTATCTGATGAATGCCTCCTTTTTTTCCCCAAAATATGATACTTGTGTTAATTATTTAGGAAGCCCATACCCTGAGTCCCAATCGCATTGGCTTATATTACTCCCAGGTCTACCCTTCCACCAAAAAACAAAGCAAAATAAACAAGCAAAAATTAAAAGGAAAAAACCCCACACATCAAGCCCATTTTGTGTTGCCATATACTTTTTGGAGCATAGCCAAACTCCCAATAGCCAGCTCTTTACAAAAAAAATTAGTCCCCCCCCATCTCCTCAACCATCCCACCCCTTCCAGAAGCCATCAGTTGTAAAGAGCTATACATCAGCATCCTTACTACAATTTTTAAGGACTATCTGGACAGTTTTTTTTTTATTTTATTTTGGGGGGAAGTTGGCACAAAAGCCTTCAATGTGCCACATTCACAATTATGAGTCTGTATTCATCAGTATCTTTGCAATAGAAGCTGTCTATTCCATAGTAGGTAGAGGCATCAGGGATAAGGGATTTCCACCTTGTTTCTGATGGCACCATGGATCAAAGACATGACTAGTTGTAAAGACCTACACTTCAGTATCTCAAAAGACTGATGGATAGGAAAATCTTCTTACTGTTGAGTTTGTTTAGGGTTCTAGCATGTATTAGGTACTAAATAATTAGCATAAACAGTAGAAGAGCATGTTTGTTCACTTTCACAAAGAGGATATAAAGCAGATATACTTTAATTATCTTTTACTGATTCAAAAACGAGAGGAAAATGTGGTTTCACCAGGCTGAGACTTCTGATGACTCCTTAAACTCCAGTGGTTTCAATTGCTGAACAAATATTCTACTTCCTGCCCCAAACAGAGAAGTGCTTAAATCGTGTTATGTGGTCAGCTCCATGTTGTTTGAAGAGTGGAAAAACAGGGTTTTTTTTTAAATTTTTTTATTAATTACACTTTATTCACTTTGTACCCCCCTGTGCTTCCCTCCCTTCTTCTATCCCAATCCCTCCCTTCCTCCCCCCTCTGCACACCTTGCCATCCCCAAGTCCATTGATAGGGGAAGTCTTCTTTTCCTTCTTTCTGATCCTAGTCAATTAGGTCTCATCAGGAGTGGCTGCATTTTCTTCTGTGGCCTGGTAATGCTGCTTCCCCCTCAGGGGGAGATAACTAAAGAGCAGGCCAATCAGTTCATGTCAGAGACAGTCCCTGTTCCCATTACTATGGAACCCACTTGGACACTGAACTGCCATGGGCTACATCTGTACAGGGGTTCTAGGTTATCTTCATGCATGGTACTTGGTTGGAGTATGAATCTCTGGAAAGACCCCTGTGTTCAAATTTTCTGGTTCTGTTGCTCTCCTTGTGGAGTTCCTGTTCTTTCCAGATCTTACTGTTTCCCACTTCTTTCATAAGATCCCCTGCACTCTGACCAAAGGTTGGCCATAAGTCTCAGAGTCTGCTTTGATAATCTGCAGGGCAGAGCCTTTCAGAGGTCCTCTGTGTCAGGCTCCTGACCTTGTTCCCTCTTTTCTTCTTTTGATGTCCATCCTCTTTGCCTTTCTGGATAGGGATTGAACATTTTAGTAAGAGTCCTCCCTCTTGATTAGTTTCTTTAGGTGTACAGATTTTAGTAAGTTTATCCTATATTATACAGAGAACTCAAGAAGTTAAACAGCAACAAATCAAGTAATCCAATTAAAAAATGGAGTACAGAGCTAAACAGAGAATTCTCAGTAGAGGAGTATCGAATGGCAGAGAAACACTTAAAAACTGTTCAGTGTCCTTAGTCATAAGGAAATGCAAATCAAAACGACCCTAAGATTTCGCCTAACACCCATCAGAATGGCCAAGATGAAAAACTCAAGTGACAACACATGCTGGAGAGGTTGTGGAGAAAGGGGAACCTTCCTCCACTGCTGGTGGGAATGTAAACTTGTACAACCACTCTCGAAATCATTCTTGCATTTCCTCAGACAACTAGGAATAGTGCTTCCTCAAGATCCAGCCATACCACTCCTAGGCATATATCCAAAAGATGCTCAAGTACACAATAAGGACATTTGCTCAACCATGTTTGTAGCAGCTTTATTTGTAATAGCCAGATGCTGGAAACAGCCCAGATGCCCTTCAACTGAAGAATGGATGCAGAAAATGTGGTACATCTACACAATGGAATATTACTCAGCAATAAAAAAACAAGGAAATCATGAAATTTGCAGGTAAATGGTGGGATCTGGGACCTGAGTGAGCTGTCCCAGAAGCAGAAAGACACACAGGGAGGAAAAAAAAAACGGTTTTCTTATCTGTTCCTCTCTAACTCTCTAATTCTGAAAGCTAGTGTGTCTGGGTCTAATGTTATATTTCATCCATTATGAAGTTTGGCCAATGCAATATTTTCCAAACATTAATAGCATGTTTTGCATTCCACCTTTACTGTAAATAGATGAACTCCCTCCAGAATGGCTGGTTGTTTGGTCAGCTTCCTGATATAAAGGACTCGGTGCTCTCCCTCTGCTGAACTCCTGGCTTTTCATCAATTAGGTATTACTCAGATACTGTTGAGTCATCAGAACAAAGTTCATGGCTTAGGATTCCATTTAGCTACTCATACCAGAAAAATAACTGGAATATTTCATTGAGCCCTGAGTGCTTGTTTTATAATGAACTTCATGTACGTGAGATGCCAAATTTAATGCTTTTGAACTTACACAGGAATTATATTTGTGGCAACACTTTCAAGGCTTTTGTAAGTTCCTTGTAATTTTACGTAGTAGGTAATATCATTATCAATATAATATGGAGACAGGAGACATCTCTTCTCATCTCTCTGTATGGTGAAACAACACTCCCTAGTTTTTCAGCTGGTAATCTGGAGAGTGGCTCCTTGTTGGATTTGTTGTTGTGTTGTGTTGTTTTATTTTTTGTTTTTAACACATCTTGCTCTACAGTCAGTACTCATAATGCCCAAATGGATGATTGGTAATAATTTTTCCGTGAGCATTCAGTGAATAAACTACTTTCTGACTAGCGAAAAATGCATTAAGTACTAAAATGTACAATCAAAACATTGCTTTAAAAGAATAAAAATTATACTTTATATGAGCAAAGTTTTATTTGGAATCCACATCAAATACTGAAAAACAACATATGACATTCAGAAAGAAAAGTGAAAGGGAAAACAAAGTATTATCTTTAAACATGACAGAAATAGCTCAACCTTGGAGATACACATCAGTGAGTGAGACAATGAATGTCACCAAGTACATGTTGTCAGCTATTCAGGATGTTAAGTGGAAGAGACTCTCCCCTTACTTCAGCTTTTCATTTTGTGAAAGTCATTTACTGATGCTGGTGGCTAGGATTGTATGTCTCTTTGATTTTTCCCTGCTGGGTCACCACTTCTAGGGTAAGATGGCCCATCTTACACAGCAGACATAACCGATGAAAGGGAGGTGCTTGATACCCTTCATTCCTCCACCAGCAGAAATACTCAGGGCAAGGAAAAGTAGCCACATGTTTCCAAATATCACATATCAAAAACTCACACTGTACAGCATTCTTCAAGACCTCAGGTACAAGAGAAAGAGAAATTTGAGAATTCCCCTTGAGTTAATTCCCCCTAGAATGAATTGGAAAGAAAGCAGCAAAAACAAAATGCCCTCAAATACAGTATATTTATTAAAAATGCAATAAAAAATAATGATAAACTTGGGGTGGTGGCATAGCTAAGCGGTAGAGTACTTATACAGTATGCTCAAGTCTCAGTGTTGGGCCATAATGGCCCAGGATTACGGACAAAGGGTCCTGGAGAGCTTCGATTCCAGATACCTCCATTGAGAACGACAGGAATTGGCTCCCTCCCCTCTCCCAACCTGTCACCATAAAGTTGGCTGCCCCACCATAAACCCTAGCAAGAATTTATTGCCTCAAACTTTACTCCTTTTTGACCTCGTAAGGTCATCCTCCTCCCCCAGATCCTACAGGCCTGGAGTATGCAAATGAAGTATCTCCCAACACCTTTGCCCTAGCCAGTTGTACACAGCCACAAAAACCTTGTCCCAAGGACCCTGGGCAGCTCCCTAGGGGAATAAATATCCCCGTCTCCTTCCAATTAAGTGAGCAGTCTCACTGAAACTGTCTTCCCAGTAGGCTATTTTTCACTCACTCACCACTGACCGAACCTATGCATTGTACCCTCCACCCTGGCTCTCCTCCCTCCTGTCCAGCCAAGTAGCCTGCATACCACAGGGACCAGCAGAAACAAGGTGGCATTTGAGTTCTTCCAAGTTTAATTTACAGATTAACCATCGAAAGTATTAATTTTTACTGTTGTTTTAAAACATGAGAGGTGGCACAATGAACATTTCAGAGATACCACGATGGGAATTTCTAATAGCTTTCACGAGTACTAAAATAACATGTGATTTTTTTTCACTATGAACGATACATGTTCACAATATCTGGAAGTTGCTACAGGCTAACTTAGTTCTAGAAAGTCACTCTGCCCAGTAGTCATCACTCATAGACATATCATTCACAGGAATAAGGAAGCTCCCTGAAGCTAAACTTATTGAGACTGAGGTATGAAGCCGGTCTATATAATTATAATATAAAATGTTACTTTCTCAAGTGTACATTCATTTTGTATGTGATTATGTGTGTGAATATCTCTGAAAGGGAGCACATAGAGAAATCTCATTAGATTGGCTCCAGGAGCCACCTTCAAAGAGAGAAATGGAGAATAAATGCTTCCAGCGAACTTTGTGATGACCAGAAGGCCTTTGGCTCTTTGGGCAAATAATGATCTTCATGTTCAAATAAGGAGGAAAAGATCAGTATGGATGCTGTGTGAATTGGCAGGGGCTGCACATAATTAACACCAAGGAATTGAAAAGAAGGGGTGGCACTGGGTCTCCCATAGTCATTGTTGTGTGAATAGTAGCAACAATACTTTTTAGTAGTGTCACTCTGCCAGTGACCACAGATCTTCTACAGTGTCCTGTCTCCACCACACAAACTGAACAGCAAAGCTGTGTTAGCATCTCTGATTTACAGAGAAACTGTCTATAGCTTAAAGTATTGTTAAAGAAATGACAAGGATACATCTAACATGAGCTGAGCAATCTTTGCTTCTGCCCTCCAGTGAGACTTACTATTTTGAACTTTATAAGAGAGACAGGATAGTAATTAGGCTATGGTACAAGGTTGAATTTAAGACAGGGAAGTTTTATGAGTGTGTAAACTGTTGAGTTTAACCCTTAAATGTCATCTGGATTTTCAAGAAAGAATTTAAGAGTAAAAAGGAGGGCTGGAGAGATGGCTGAGAGGTTAAGAGCATTATCTGCTTTTCTAGAGTTCAATTCCCATCAACCATATGGTGGTTCACAACCATATGTAATGAGATCTGCTGTCCTCTTCTGGCCTGCAGGCACATATGCAGGCAAAACAATGTATACATAATAAATAAATATTTTTTTTAAAGAGAATAAGAAGGATTCAAGGAGAGGATTCTCTGCTGCTGACTTTGCACATAGAAAAAAGGTGAATAAGAAGTGTGGGTAATGTCTAGAATTTGAAAGACCTCCCCAGAAGACAAGGAACGAGAGTCCTACAGTCTACCACCACAATGTGAGCCCAAGAAACCTCTCAACCTCAATACAAGAACTTGTATTTTATCTTGTGGCAATCAGGGTTGAAAAACCATTCCGTCTACACCCAAACCTGTAAAACAGAGAACTGTGAATTAACCAACAGACTCTGCTATTAACCAGAGTTTATACATAACAATTATTGCAACATTGGCAAAATGTACATAAAAGTTCTCACTGGAAGAAAATTACAAAATGACTGAAGTCTGCCTCATCTGTCAAAAAGCATGTGCCTAAAAATAAGTTTAAATGAACATATTTAAAATGCTTTGATAATACAGTGTAAATATAAGAAGCATCCCAAATGTCATGAGCATTGAGATTATGCCACTTGTGGAAAATTCTCACATAGAAGAGGTCTTTGCCGTGAAAGGGGGCTTTGGGTGAGACCCAGTCCACCTATCCTCTTGTGGGTGGATGGATTCTGGTCAAGCTCTACAGGACTTGCAAAGATAATCAGAACTTTTGGGCAGAAATACTGCCATCACACTACGGGGCATCTGTAGTTCTCAAGAACAGAGAATGTCCTGATCTGATGCAGGTGCTTCGGCAGCCTTTGAACCTAGGATAATGATCCTTCTAAAATGACCCATCAGATTCCCATCATGGGTAGTAGTTGTATTTTGCCCTTTCAGTTTCTACAACATACCTGCACTTCCACACAACCCTGTGATTTCTTTTACTGACTCTTGAAATCTTTCTGCCAATGTTTTAGGCCACCTTTGTTTTTCTGTGCATACAAACTTAATTGCCACTTTTTGAAGAAATTCTCCTTGATCATTTATTAAGTCTCAAATCTCTGATTTTTTCTTGTGTACCTACTTTTGTCCATTCTAGAACTCACCATATCTTACAGTCTTTCAATTTTTATATTTTCTTATATCGTTTTCTTCTTCTAGTTTCATTTTATTGCTGTGATAAAAACACAAAAGCAACTTATAAGAGGAAAAGATTTATTTGATTTACACTTCAGGATCACACTCCATCATCACTGAGGGTCTTTTAGGCAGAAACACAAGCTGAAGTTTGAAAGACAAAGCAAAATGGAAGCCAGCTAGCTTTCCTATACAGCCTGAAAGTAAAAGCCCAGG
This sequence comes from Meriones unguiculatus, assembly GCF_030254825.1. Lineage (NCBI taxonomy): Eukaryota > Metazoa > Chordata > Mammalia > Rodentia > Muridae > Meriones > Meriones unguiculatus. The sequence goes on from NC_083358.1 coordinate 30,416,313, forward strand.
GATGCAAAGGCCTGGGCCCTTTGTCATTAATTAGCAATTAACACACACATGCCTGCAAGCAAATCTGATCTGTACAATCCCTCCTTTAAATCTCCTCTCTTGGATGACTTGAGGGTTGTGTTAAATGACAGAGCAAACTAGGATGCTCTCCGGCTAATAATATTAATATTTACAAAATGTATAACAAGTTTTATAAGCTGATCAGGCACAAATAAGATCTTATATTAAGGCTTACAAAGGACCCAGAGAATAGGGAAAGCAATATCCATCTACTGGAGATAGTGAAGTGAGCATAAGAGAGGTTAAAGATTACCCGGGCATGTTGCACAGCAGCTAATAATGCTTCATCCGGATTAAAACCAGACGGTCTGAATGCTTGTTACTCCGTGGTGCCTCTGGGTTACACAGCAAACAATGCAGAGCCTGCAGGTGACTCAGTGGCTGATCCACCATAGATGTTCAGTGAAGCTTCTGGAGGGGATAAATAAAAGAATGCACAGCAGCAGGGACGGCATTCAGTTGCATTTCACATAGCAATGCACTCTTTAAGCATAATATAACAGAAAGGATACACGGAGGAAGAGGGAGAGAAGATAATAGCTCTAGCTTAATGTAGCTGAGAGCTGTCCCAAACCTAACTGTAAATTAGAATTCTTATGTACTTTTTTGGTCTAGACTCAGAATTATCATCTGTACAATTGTAGGAATGGGAGTAAGAACAGTATGTTTTATGAAGCTGTAATGCACTTGATGACATGCTAGCCTTGGTCTGCTGTCATGTTTAATGTTATTTGGGTGAGTACTGGGAATAAGCACGAACTCTCAGTGCTTTCTCATTTGAAGAAAATACTAAAATACAAAAGAACACTAATTTCACTGAAATCATTATCCTATTTGTTCTCATCATAGGGATTTGGCGTACAGGTTCCTCTTCAACTTATAATAGGTTTCATCCCAACAAATTCCAAAATTGAAAAAAATGGTGATAAATTATGTTTAATAGGCCTAATGAACTCACCATGACAGCTCAACAATACACTGAACTGTAGAGCATCAATTGTTTTTCCTTCTGATAGCATGGATTACTGGGGGCCAAGGCTTGCAACCACAGTCCAGGGTCTGAGAAGAGTACTAACCTCAATACATTTAGTCCACCAAAAGATCAACATGTAAATTTGAGGTACAATCTCTACCGAATATGCTTTAACTTTACATCACTGAAAAGTCAAAACTTGCAAGCTCACTCACACACCGAATACCATTCACAGCTGTGCAAAGCAAGGATTGCATCTGAAGTACTTGACTGAAGAATTACTAAGTCACATTCTTATTTACCTAGTGGAAACTTGCTCATCTTTAAAAGGTGATGTGTCACAGTTCTAGAGAGGTGAGGAAAATACGCTAGGCAAACAAAGCATATGCTCACACTCACACAAATTGAGACCCATTTAGGGAGCCTTCAGGGGTTCAGTATGTTTAGACTATTCAGTGTGAAGTTGTGAATGAATAGTGAGGAGCAAGAATGGAGAACAGAAAATAGATGGCTGAGGAGTGCTAAGCCACAGACACTTCAACTTGCCTTATGATGGAGAGCTAGCAAAGTGTCTAGTGTCCTGTCTGGTGCCAACACCACAGAACTTACGTTAACTATCTCTTTCAATGTTCAAGGCTCATAACAGTCAGGAATAAGTAATATGGACATTTAAAACAAGAAGAAATGTTTCAGTTCTAATATGTCAGAAGGATTCTATGCCATGTACATTAAATAATTGGCCTTATTATATTTTCCTTAATGGTTCAAATAGTCAGAAGACTAAACCTAAGACACAGAAAAAGAATTAAGTTCAAACAAATGTAATTCCATTAGGAAAGAAAGTCTGTGAATCCCTTGGCCTTTGTTTGCTTAAAATTTAGCTCAGATTCATGAAAAGTGATTCGTATTTAATATACTTTAGGTAAAACCATATCTGTGCAAAGTGATCTTATCTAATATGCTTTAGGTAAAACTATGTCTGTTCCAGCAAGCACTGAGACAAACACGCTAGGCAAACACGCTTCATTAGGTTTTAACTGTGCTTTACTTAGATGTTCTACTAATGACATAATTTTAACGAGAAAAATATTACTTCTTATTTTTTGCATGATTTTTCATCTTAAATGCAATTTTTACACGAATTCATATAAAATAATTTCCTGAAACTGATAATTGATGATGAAATTATGAAGATTTATCATATTTTACATAATCAGAAATCAAGTTATCTGTTAAGATAACTAGTACCACACAAATTTTTCATATTTTTTCCTGATACTCCCCGTTTTCAGAAGTAAAGAGAAAAATAAAGTATCAAACTATACAGCGTGGAACAAAATGAAATTAAACAAAGCTACATCTGGATGTGAAGTATTTTGTTCATTTATGTATACCCAGATGCAGAGACCCACAGCCAAACATTAGGCAGATCGCAGGAAGCCTGTGGAAGAGGCTTATTTATTTATTTTATTCACTTTACATCCTTGTAGCCCCTTCCCTCCTCCCCTCCCAGCCTCACCCTCTGTCCCTCCCACTCCCTTTTTCATCCTCCCCAGCTTATCAAGTTGCATCAGGACTGAACATGTCCTCTTCTCTTGTGGACTGTCAAGGCAGTCCCACCAGGGAAGAGTGATCTAAAAGCTAGCAAGTGAGTTCCTGTCTGATGCAGGCCTCACTTTCGTTACTAGAGTACTCACTTGAAGCCTAAGATGTCCATCTGCTACATATTTGTAGAGGTCCTAGGTCCAGTTCATGCATGGTCTAATGTTGCTGCTTCAGTCTAAGCAAACCCATTGGGCTCTGGTTAGTTGGGACTGTTGTTTTCTTTGAGGTGCTCCTGTCAATTCTGGGTCTTTCCTCTTTCTTCTCACTGTTCCCTAAGACTCCCTATGCATCAACCAAAGTTTGGCTGTGAGTCTCAGCATCTGTTTTAAGGCACTGCTGGACAGAGCCTTTCACAGAACAAGTCTGACAAGCTCCTGTCTGCAAGTTTAGCAGAGTATCTTTTATACTGTCAGAGGATGGCACTCTCCAATAAGGTGGGTCTTTGGTTGGGCTAGGCAATGACTTGGGTATTCCCTTAATCAATGCTCTATCTGCTGTATCTTTATTCCTGCACATCTCATAGCCAGGGTAAATTTTGGGTTGAAGTTTTTGTGGGTGGGTTGGTGGTCCCTGCCTTTTACTAGCAGGCTAAGTCTAGTTAGATGTCCTCTTCAGTCTCTGTGGACTCTGCTAAGAGTCTCGGTTTGAATTCCCCTCCTATCTTCCCAGGAGCCTACCCTGATTTAGGTCTCCAGCTGTAGCAGAGATGTCCCCACATTCAGTTTCTCTTTTCTCTACAGGCCTTCTGCCCTCTTGCCCTTGCTCTCCTTAGGCCTGATCTCTACCATGTTAACTATCTGTGACCTATTCTACCTTGTTCCCTAACTTCAGCCCTTACCTCTGACTATTCTATCTTCCCTTCAAAGTCAAATTTATGCATACTCCCTTGAATCTTCCTTATTACATATCTGCTTTCAGTCTGTGCCTCATTGTATGCTTATCTTGTACTATATGGCTAAAATCTACTTACAAGTCAGTTCATACCATTTTTCTTCTTGGGTCTGGGTTACCTCATTCAGGATGATTTTTTCTAGTTCCTACAATTTGCCTGCAAATTTCATGATTTCCTTGTTTTTAATAGCTGAGTAGTATTCCATTGTAGAAATGTACCATAATATCTGTACCCATTCTTAGGTTGTGGGACATCTAGATTGTTTTTAGATACTGGCTATTACAAATAATGCTGCTATAAACATAGTTGAGCAAGTGTCATTGTTGCATGGCAGAGTATATTTTGGGTATATACCCAGGAGAGTATAGCTGTGTCTTGAGGTAAAGTTATTCCCAATTTTCTAAGAACACGCCAGATTGATTTCCAAAGTGTTTCCACTCCCACCAGCAATGGAGGAGTGTTCCCCTTTCTCTACACCCTTGCCAGTGTGTGATGTTGATTGAGATTTTGATCTTAGCCATTGTAATGAGTGTAAGATGCAATCTCAGAGTCATTTTATTTGCATTTCCCTCATAAGTAAGGAAGTTGAACATTTCTTTCTTTCTTTCTTTTTTATTTATTTTATTTTATTTTTCTTTATTAGTTACACTTTACTCACTTTGTATCCCCCCCCGTGGTTCCCTCCCTCCTCCCATCCCAATCCCTCCCCTCCTCCACCCTCTGCATGCATGCCCCTCCCCAAGTCCACTGATAGGGGAGGACTTCTTTTCCTTCCTTCTGATCCTAGTCTCATCAGGAGTGGCTGCATTGTCTTCTGTGGCCTGGTAATGCTGCTTCCCCCTCAGGGGGAGGTAACTAAAGAGCAGGCTAATCAGTTCATGTCAGAGACAGTCAGTCCCTCTTCCCAATACTATGGAACCCACTTGGACACTGAACTGCCATGGGCTACATCTGTGCAGGGGTCTTAAGTTATCTCCATGCGTAGCCCTTGGTTGGAGTATCAGTCTCAGGAAAGACCCTTGTGCTCAGAATTTTTGGTTCTGTTGCTCTCCTTGTGGAGTTCCCATCCTCTCCAGATCTTACTGTTTCCTCTTCTTTCATAAGATTTCATGCACTCTGCCCTAAGGTTGCCCATAAGTCTCAGCATCTGCATTGATAGTCTGCAGGGCAGAACCTTTCAGAGGTCCTCTGTGTAAGGCTCCTGCCTTGTTCCCTCTTTTCTCCTTCATCTGATGTCCAGCCTCTTTGCCTTTCTGGATAGGAATTGACAATTTTAGCAAGAGTCCTCCCTCTTGATTAGTTTATTTAGGTGTACAGATTTCAGTAGGTTTATCCAATATTATATGTCTTTTTGAGTGAGTATATACCGTGTGCATCTTTCTGCTTCTGGGATAGCTCACTCAGGATGATCTTTTCCAGATCCCACCATTTACCTGTAAATTTCATGATTTTCTTGTTTTTTATTGCTGAGTAATATTCCATTGTGTAGATATAGCACAATTTGTGCATCCATTCCTCCAATGAGGGGCATCTGGGCTGTTTCCAGCTTCTGGCTATTACAAATAAGGCTGCTACAAACATGGTTGAGCAAATGTCCTTATTGTCTACTTGAGCCTCTTTTGGATATATGCCTAGGAGTGGTATGGCTGGATCTTGAGGAAGCACTATTCCTATTTGTCTGAGAAAGCACCAGGTTGATTTCCCGAGTGGTTGTACAAGGTTACATTCCCACCAGCAGTGGAGGAGTGTTACCCTTTCTCCACAGCCTCTCCAGCATGTGTTGTCACTTGAGTTTTTCATCTTGGCCATTCTGATGGGCGTAAGGTGAAATCTCAGTGCCGTTTTGATTTGCATATCCCTGATGGCTAATGAGGTTGAGCATTCTTTAAATGTTTGTCTGCCATTCGATATTCCTCTATCAAGAATTCTCTGTTGAACTCTGTTCCCCATTTTTAATTGGATTACTTGGTTTGTTGCTTTTCAGCTTCTTGAGTTCTTTATATATACTGGATATTTGGACTCTGTCAGATTCCCCATCCTGAAAGGAAAAGAAGATGGATATCAGAAGAAGAAGAAAACAGGAAACAAGTTAGGAAACTGCCACAGAGGGATTCTTAAAGGCTCTGCCCTGCAGACTATCAAAGCAGATGTTGAAAGTTATGGCCAGTTGTTGGGCAGAATTCCTGGAATCTGATGAAAGAAGAGGGAATAGTAAGATCTAGAGAAGACAGGAACTCCACAAGGAGAGCAACAGAACCAGAAAATTTGAACACAGGGGTCTTTCCAGAGATTCATACTCCAACCAAGTACCATGCATGAAGATAACCTAGAACCCCTGTACAGATGTAGCCCATGGCAGTTCAGTGTCCAAGTGGGTTCCATAGTAATGGGAAGAGGGACTGCCTCTGACATAAACTGATTAGCCTGCTCTTTGATCACCTCCCCTTGAGGGGGGAGCAGCCTTACCAGGCCACAGAAGATGACAATGCAGTGACTCCTGATGAGATATGATAGACTAAGATCAGATGGAAGAAGAGGGGGACCTCCCCTATCAGTGGACTTGGGGAGAGGAATGCGTGAAGAAGGAGGAGGAAAGTTTGGATTAGGAGGGGAGGTAGGAAGGGTTTATAAGGGGATACAAAGTGAATAAAGTGTAATTAATTTAAAAACAGAATAAATTTGCTATGAACATGGAAAAAAAAAGAATTGCATTGAAGCTGCAGATTGCTTTTGGTAAAATGGCCATTTTTACTACTTCCGTCCTAATGAGTCATGAGCATGGGACATCTTTCCATCTTCTGATAGCTTCTTCAATTTGTTTCTTCAGAGACTTGAAGTTCTTGTCATACAGGTCTTTCCCTTGCTTGGTTAGAGTCACACCAAGGGACTTTCTATTTGTGGCTATTGTGAAGGAGATAGTCTCCCTAATTTCTATTTCAGCCAATTTGTTTGTGTACAGCATGGCTTCTGATTTTTTTAATTAATCTTATATCCAGCCACTTTGCTGAAACTATTTATCAGCTGTAGGAGTTCTCTGGTGGAATTTTTTGGATTGCTTCTGTATAATATCATATGTTCTACAAACAGTGAGACTTTGACTTCTTTCACCATGTGTACGCCCTTGTTCTCCTTTAGTTGTCTTATTGCCCTGGCTAGAACTTCAAGTACTATATTGAAGAACTATAGAGAAAGTGGGCAGCTTTGCTTGTTCTCGATTTTCATGGAATTGCTTTGAGTTTCTCTCCATTTAATTTGATGCTGGCAATCAGCCTACTCTATATAGCCTTTATTATACTGAGACATACTGTTGTATCTCTGATCTCTCCAAGAATTTCATCATGAAGTGTGTCAAATTTTGTCAAAGGCTTTTTCCTAATTGTCTGAGAAAGTGCCTGATTTATTTCCAAAGTGGTTGTACACATTTACATTGGCACAGGAGACAACTTCCTGAAAAGAACACCAACAGCACAGACTCTAAGAGCAATAATCAATAAATGGAACCTCATGAAACTGAAAAGCTTCTGTAAAGAAAAGGACACTGTAGTCAAAACAAAAAGACCGCCTACAGATTGGGAAAGGATCTTCACCAACCCTATATCTGACAGAGGGCTAATATCCAGTATATATAAAGAACTCAAGAAGTTAAACAGCAACAAATCAAGTAATCCAATTACTAAACAGATAATTCTCAATTGAAGAATTTCGAATGACAGAGAAACACTTAAAGAAATGTTCAACTTCCTTAGTCATCAGGAAAATGCAAATCAAAATGACCCTGAGATTTCTCTTTACACCCATTGGAAGGGCTAAGATTAATAACTCAAGTGACAACACATGCTGGGGAAGATGTGGAGAAAGGAGAACCCTTCTCCATTGCTTTCAGTTCTTTGCCTACATTTGAGGTCTAGTGATCATTCTGCCATTCATGGTAGCATGTATTGCTGTAGTCATTTTTCTGATTATTTTTGGGTAGCCATGTTGGAAAGACTTCAAGTGGGTAGCTTCTGACATTTCTTGGTATCACAGTCTCATATAAAAATTCCTATTCCTTTGGCTTTTACAGTCAATCCACTATCCTTCTTCCAAGATGAGCCCTGAGTCTAACGAATAACAGTTATGTTGTAGATGTGTGTGGTAGGAATAAGCTCCACAACTCTGCATTCTTATTAGTTGTGATTTTCTGTGATGGTTTCCATTTGTTTCAAAGAGAAGTTACCTTGATGAGTGGTAAGGACTACATTTCTTTGTGTGTCTAAGGACAAATATTTTGAAAATATTTGGGGATTATGATGATTTAGTAAAATGGCAATTATAGGTTTTCTAAGACCCATGACTTTATTCAACAGGGGCAGTGGGCTAGGTTTCCAGTTCTCCCTTGTTAAGCATGTCTTTCATACAGTTAGAGAGCTGTTTGTCACTGCCAAGGTGCTAATCTTTTACTCTTAAAGTTATCTTGTCATGCTTGTCATTGTTTCGTTTCACAAGCATCAGTGCTGGGTAGGACTGCTGGTTGCTGAAAGCTTGCATCATGCCTTCTGGTAGTACAAAATCTGATTCTCAGGAAGGAGGCTTTTAGGTCAAATTCATCTAGAGGTCTTTGAGAAGGAGACCTTTGTATCCTGTGTGTGAACTACAGAGTTCTTTAGTAATAGGGATTTAACTTTCGCTTCTGGGAACAACCAAGTACAATAACAAAAGCCTCTTTGTTTGAGAATCTCTTGACCAACCTTCACTGTCAATTCTAAAGAGGGTTTCTTAATGCCTGACATTGGGATTTTTGTTAAGACAGGTTATGGCTCTTGGAGGAAATATGGTCAACCCAGCTGGGAAATTTTCATTTAAGCCATTTACACACATTTAAATGACAACTGGTATGAATTATGATTATTTTTAGTAAGGTAGGCAATAGTATGAGTTATTCTGAATTTTTCAGACATCCTTACTGTTATTTACTCAATGGACTACTACTTAGCTATTACAAACAATGAATAGTGAAATTTTTAGGTGTACTACAATTTACAGACTCAAAGAATATAAGAAACAAGGAGGACCAAAGGGAGGGTGTTTAAATCTCACTCAGAAGGGGAAATAGAATAGAAAGGTGAAGTAGCTGAAGAGAGAAAAGAAGACAGGAGCCTAGCATAGCTGTGCTCCGAGAGGCTCCACCCAGCAACAGATCAAAACAGAAGCTGAGACTTACAGCCAAACATTGGGAGAAGCATAGGGAGTCTTATAAAAAAGTGAGAGGAAGGATAGAAGGATCTGGGAGTGCAAGGATCTCCACAAGAAGAGCAACAGGGCCCAGGAGCTTGCAGATAATGATGCATCAGCCAAGGACCATGCATGGGTTTGGACCTAAGCCTCCTACACAGATATAGCAGATGGTCAGCTCAGTCTTCATGTGGGCCCCCTAGTAAGGATAGTGGGGACTGTCCCTGACATGGACTCTGTTGCCTGCTTTCTGGTAACTTGGCTTGGCAGGGCTGCCTTGCCATGCCATAGAGGTAGAGGACACCCTCAGTCCTGAAGCAATTGAATGAGCTGGGATGGGTGAGTAGGGGGACTCTCATTATCTGAGGAATAGAGGAGCGGGGATGGGGAAGTAGGAAGAAGGGTGGAGTTGGGTGGAGAAGAGGGAGGGGGCTATAATTGGGATGTAAAGTGAATAAACAAATTAACCAATAAAAATTTTAAAAAATGACTTGCTTGCTGTTCAAGCAAGAGAATCTGTTTTCTGATTCCAAGTACCAGTGTGACAGCCAGCCATGACAGCGATCATCTGGGATACTAGTGCAGGGCTGAAGGCAGCAGTTGAGACAGGCAGATCCTGAGGACCTGTTGACCAGACATTATAGCCAAAATGGTGAAGTTGAGAGTCAATGGGTAAGATAAAGAGTGAAAAAAAGACACCAAATGTCATCCTCCACATGAGCACTGTTACACACATGTAGACTCATGCAAATGCATGTGCACAACCATGTACCACACTCAAAAACACATTTAGACTTTAGGCAAGGAATTTGGATCAGGATTTGAGAGTCTTTACTTCTCTTCCAGAGGCATAGAATTCAGTTCTTAGCACCAACATTGTATAGTTCATAATCTCCTATAACTGCAGTTTCAAGGGATCCAAAATCATACCATATTGTCACTCACACAGACAGTGCACCAACATGACATGTACATACACACATAAGTATAAATTAAATATATAATATGTGCATTACATGTATACTACAGCAAAATGTGTAGTTACAGAAGACTGAACAGAATATGTAATCTATAAAAGAAATAAGGAAGGGAGGGGATTTGGCTAGAAATGCAGAAAGATTTCAAAAAATGTGAATCTGTATTAAAGTATAATACAAAAATCAAAGTTTGTTTGATAGTGTCAAACATAAACAATAGATATAAACTATGCACCAATATTTCTAGTACGTTTCATGTCAAACATGCTACTATAGATGAGAAAATACAGCCCACATAATCACAGGGCAGATACTTCCACGAAAAAATAGAAAACAAGATAGTACTCCACTCAACAAAAGATGTTCTAACATATCTTTGTGTTGGTCACCTTTCTATTCCTGTGAAGAAACTCTTATTTTTAAAAAGCATTTAATTGAAGTATGCTTTAAGTTTCAGATGCTCAATACAGTATCATCACGGTGGGGAACATGGCAGCATGCAGGCAGGTGCTGGAGAAGTCGCTGAGAGCTATATTCTGGACCATAGGCGGAGAACCAGAGAGAGCATAGAGAGAGAGAGAGAGAGAGAGAGAGAGAGAGAGAGAGAGAGAGAGAGAGAGAGCTTAGGTCTTCAATGGCTTTTTGAGACTTCAAAGCCCACCTTTGGTGACACCTTTCCTCCAACATAGGCATACCTACACCAGTAAGACGCCACCTCCTAATCCTTCTAATTCTTTCAAATATATGAGCCCATGGGGCCCACTCTTACTCAAACAATAACATTTCACCCTCTACTGCCCATAGGCTTATAGCTATATCAAAATGGAGAAACACATTCAGTCCAACTTCAAAAGTCCCTGTAGTTTATCACAGTATCAACACTGTTTAAGACTTTAAAGTTCAAAATCTCTACTGAGATCTGAGGCTTATGGTATTCTCTTAACCACAACCCCCTGTAAAATCAAAATAAAAGAGAATATCACATCCTTCCTGGCACATACACACATAGTGTCACAAAATATGCATTAACATTCTAAAATGGAGGAAAGGGATGATAGTGAGAAAACCCTGTACCAAAGTAAGCCCAAACATAGCAGGACAAACTAAAAATTCTGCAATGCCATTACTAATGTCAAAGATAGCACCATTTGTTGATGACACTGTCTTCTTTCCATTGTATGGTTTTGGATTCTTTGTCAAAAATCAAGTAACCATAGGTATGTGATTTTATTTCAGGGTCTTCAATTTGATTCCATTGATCCAGTACTTTGTACCATGCAGTTTTTATTACTATTGCTCTGTAGTACAGCTTGAAGTCAGGGATGGAAATATCTCCAGAAGTTGTTTCATTGTATAGGATTGTTTGAGCTATTCTGTTTTTGTTGTTGTTTTTCCATATGAAGTTTAGAATTGTTCTTTCAATGTCTGTAAAGAACTGTGTTGGTATTTTGATAGGGATTGCACTGAATCTGCAGATTACTTTGCTAAGATGGACATTTTTACTATGTTCATCCTACCCATCCACAAGCACGGGACAGCTTTCCATCTTCTGATAGCTTCTTCAGCTTCTTTCTTTCTGAGACTTGAAGTTCTTGCCATACAGGTCTTCTACTTGTTTGGTTAGAATTACACCAAGATACTTTATATTATTTGTGCCTATTGTGAAGGGTGTAGTTTCCCTAATTACTTTCTCGGCCCATTTGTCATTTGTGTACAGGAGGGCCTTCTACCTTTAGACCTCTAACTGTTTTCAGCTTTGTTGACTGCAATGTACATTTCTCTCTCTCTTTCTCTCTCTCTCTTTCTCTGTCTCTCTTTCTCTCTCGCTAATTCCATACCTACTCTGCAGCTTTATTTAGCAGGTATCCCATAAATTTGACATCTCCTACATCTTGGAGTTTCCAAAACAATGTAGGCTTCACCTGTTCAACTTTATGCAGTGGCCTCTCTGGGCTTCCATGAAAGCACATCCCTCATATATCCCTGAACTCAGTGCCTTGCCTTAGTCATGGAGGGAGATTCGATATCCCATTTCTTGTATCCTTGACTCTAAAACCTGAACCATGTTGCCTAAGCTTACAAGTTTTTTTGTTTCTTTGTTTGCTAGAGCAGAAGCATGGCCTCCTCCCTCAATTATATTGGCATCACCTTTCTATTGTTGATTACTTCAGTCACCACTTAAACTTTCCTTTAATTCCTTTTCACAAGTTGGTATCTTACTTGGGTGGGTTCTATGCCTGAGGTCACCTTTCCTTTTATTCCATTTAGCTTCAAGCATTAAAACAAAACAAACAACAAAAAAACCCACAACTTTTTATTTTCTTGAGCACTGAACTTGGCACAAACAAACATTTCCTAGTGTTTGTTCCCTTTTTCCTCACACTACAGTTTTTAAATTTTCCTTGTCCTGCTTCCTCCTTTTCGTTGAAGATCTGCATAAAAGCAATCACGAATAACTGCTTGACAGTCAATTTTACACTGTCTTGAAATCTTCTCTGCCAACTGAATTAATCCACAAGTCTTCAATTTAGTCAGGGCAGTTTTTTAGGACAATGGCAAAAAGCAGCCATATCCTTTGCCAAAATACCATAAGAGTGGTCTCTAGGCCACATACTAATAGTGTTCTCTGAAACTCTTTGAGCTGAGCCATCATAACTTATATTACTTTCATCACACTGCCTTCCATGTTCTTCCTAGTATGGCCCATTACATCTTATTTGAAGACTTCAATTGCTTTTCTGATCCAAAGCAGCATGATCAGGGTTGAACAGCGATACCCCAGTTATGATACAAAGACTCTGTCTTAGTCTCTATTGCTATGAACAGAAACCAGGACCTAGGTAACTCTTATAAAAAGAAGCATTTAGTTGGGATGTTGCTTAAGGTTTTAGAGGCTTAGTCCAGTATTACCATTGTGCAAAGCATGTTGATATGCAGACAAGTTCTACAGCAGTAGCTGAGAGCTACCTCCTAATCCATAGACAGACAGAGAGAGAGAGAGAGAGAGAGAGAGAGAGAGAGAGAATCCAACAAGTCCAAACTCCTAGTCCTTCCAAACCTTTCAAGGAGTTTCACTACCAGATGACAAAGCATTCAAATATATGAGACTATAAGCCCATTTTTCCTCAAACCATTACAATCTCTAAAATTAACTGTTGCTGGATGGAGTTAACATATCTATAGTGTCAGTATACAAGTGAATTATATCCAAATACTTTCTTTAAAACATATAGTTTATATTGGGTGCTGACTGGCTACTTTAAAGAAGCAGATGCTGAATGTTATTATATGACATGAGATGACATAGAGAGTACTTTATTTGATTCGGTTTTTGTTCCAAGATCTAATATCTATCTTAAAGAAACTCTATATTGTATAAATACAAATGTTTTGTTCTTCATACATGAAAGAATTTTAAAATAATTCTTTCAACCATTCAGTTCCTCTTGAAAAAGAGATGTTGAATGATTTCTCAAAATAGAAAATTTCCCAAGATGGGTGTGTGAATTTGGAAATCATTAAGTTATCTATACGAAATGTGATCAAAGATGGGTTTTCTCTCAAGAAAAAAAAAAGTAGATTTTTTCCTACTATACTATCTTCTAATTTTTCTCTCAGATAAACAACAACATACTTTTCTCTTTTATGCCCATTTAGATGAGCATTCTTTCCTTAGGCTCTGAGAGTTTTCAAAAGATATATAAAAGTATAGAGGCCAGACTATATGCCTATCATACTTAAAAATGTGGGCCATAGATGAATAAATCTTGAAGATTATTTGCTATGGTTGAGAGTGTAATAGTTGTGTATCAACTAAACACAGGAAGATACATAAAAACTGCAAAGTATAATTTTAAAAAAGTTATTAAGCAGGAATTACAGGCTAAGGGAATAAGGACCACAGAGTGAGATGTAGGCTTCATATAGATGGTAATTAAGGGCTAGGGGACGGGTATTGTCTTTGTTCCATAGTTGTAATTTTACAGCAAGAAATAAAAAGAAACAATAGAATTAACTTTCAAGTAAATAACAAAAGCACATAAGAGTCCACAAGGATGAGAGTACTGTAGATTCAGTATACTCAGCATGCCTAGTTAACGAACAGTAAGTAGGTCAATAAAGCTGGAACATGGTGAGAAAAGTAGAGTGAGATGTTAGAGATAAAAGTATACCATGTTCACTTGACTTTTTAAGCGTACAGCCACTTTCATGCCTTTTAATTCCTGTTGATCTGGTGGGATAAAATGGTGTGAGAAATCTCTCCCTAATTTTAAGGAGCTTGTGGTATATATGGAAAGACAAATATTCCACATACATGCAACAGAATGAAATTTCAAAGCCGGTAATGGTGCTTCTCAAAAATATTAATGAGTGCTAGAAGACAAGGGAGTTTCACCATAAGTGTGGAAAATGAGGTAGATGGAATAAAAACTAGAAAAACAGAATTTATATTGCAATATATTCAGATTTAACAATGCTCAAAATATTCTTCCTTGATAAACAGGATTAATGTACAAGAAAAAGCAGTCATAACAAGAACTGTCATGCATTCAGCTAAATATAGAAGGATGTTAGGTCCCCACTGTCTTTGTCATGTTTACTCTGGTATAGTTATTAATAGCAAAATCATTCGTTCTCAGAAATTTCCTGATTTGGATGGTAACTTTCAGTCACTCCAGTCAAAGATAACAATTGATAAATAAATACAGATTAGAATCCATGAATGTAAATAGAGGACCGTCTAACTAATTTGCACTCTGGTTCTATACACAGAAACTCTGGATAAATATGAGAAGTTGAATCATCAGTCTGTTTAAATTGTAGTGACAAAACTAAAAAACTTCTACTACTGAGTCCATCTTCATAAGAAACATCCAAAAACTATTTAAAGAATATTAACTCCTTTCTTAGTCTTCTATATTATGGTTATATTGTGCTAGAATTTTAGGAAATTAAAAAAATATGCATTAATTGGTCCTACTTTCTTACTATTAAAAATATGCTAATCTATTAAACAATATGGTATAATAAACATGATGTTATCTTAGGAAGGGTTTCTACTGCTGTGATAAATACCATGACCAAAAACAACTTGGGGAAGAAAGGGTTCATTTCAACTTAGAACTCTCAGTCCAGACTCCATCACTGATGAAAGTTATGGCAGGAATTCAAGGAAGAAATTTGGAGGAAAGAGTAGAAGCCAAGAAGAAACTCTGCTTCCTGGGTTGCTCATCGGGGCTTTCTCAGCTTTCATGGGGCACCCAGGACCACGATCTCAGCATGGCATTGCCCACAGTGGACTGGGATCTCCCGCATCACTCAAGAAATGCACTATAGGTTACCCATAGGCTAGTCTACAGGGGACAATTTCCCAGATGAAGTTCTCTCTTCCCAAATGATTCTAGTTTGTGACGTTAACATAAAATTAGCTGGCACTGATGTTTAGGATACTTCATTCAAAACTAACATTTTCTAATGTGTATTTTCTGTGAAAGTATAATGTACATGATAGATCCTTGTTGAGATTGTCAAAACAGAGAAGGGCCTTTGCTCCTGTTGTTCTAAAAGTAAGTTGCAAAAAAGATTAGGAGTAAATGAGCATTCTTGACAATCTAGTTAATAAGCTCTTAGATCTTATTTTTGATCAATGAATTATTTAGGAAGTTTTGTTTACAACTGTTCTGATCAATAAACTATGTTGTAAAACAAGAATCATAGACTTGAGGTCATTAGATTAATTTTTAACTTTAACAAATCAGGAAAGCAAAAATGTGTAAAGACTGGGTTTTTTCAGTTAGGGATCTTTAGAAGAGTCATTATAAAGGCCACATCACATCTGCAAACTGTAGTGCATTCTGTCTCCACTTGTTCAAACTTAGTATTTGGCAGCAGTTTCATTGAATGTAAAATTCTCTGATGCTTTCATTTATCAGAAGTGAGTACACCCAAAACAAAGCCATGAGACAATAAGTGAGATTAGGCCTATTAAAAAAATAAAAAACAAACAAAAAACTAGGGTCAGATAAAAGGGGAGGAAGACCTCCCCGATCAGTAGACTTAGAGAGAGACAGGGAGGAGATGAGGGAGAGAGAGTGGGATTGGGAGGGAATGAGGGAGTAAGGGAGAAGGCTACAGTTGGAATACAGAGTAAATAACCTGCAATTAATATAAAAGAATAAAAATCTTAAAAATCTATCAGTTCTTTTAGTTATGAATTAAAAAACAAAATTTCAGTGTTCTGAAGTGCTTTAGTTAATAGTGTTTTATATAAAAACAACTGTCTAATAAAATATCTAGGAATCATTCATATTATTGCATCTTTAAATGAAATTTAATTACTTCCAATTTCCAGTGAATTGGAAGGTCCCAGTTCATATTATTTTATGTATGTAATTCTTAATAGTGCTAAGGCTTGAGTACAAAAAGGAAATAATTATTCATTATATAATGTAGCTCTTACAATGTATGGTATAAACATTATGGAATCATTACATCTCAGAATTGGATGTAGTTATATATTTTTTTCATTGATCAGAGAAAATATTGATCATCAATAAGTATTGGCAAGTTGTACTCTAAAAAGCCATTGAATTGCTTTATTCAATACTTTTTCTTTGTCTGTTGACTCATCTATCCAATCAAATAATCATCCATATAATTAAATATTTTTTCAAGTGATATTTGCTAGAGACTGTGTTGCACTCATTACTTGGTATACAAAGTTAACCTGAGGCTTATTTTTTTTAATTTATTCACTTTACATCTTGATAATAGCCTTCTCCCTCATTTCCTACTCATATCACCCTCCCTCCCTCTTCCTCCTATCCCCCCTCAAACAGTCCTCAGAAAAGGGAAACCTTCTCCTCTACAATCTGACCCCAGCCTATCAAATCTTAGTGGACAGCCTGCATCCTCTTCTTCTGTGGCCTGTAAGGCCACCCCACCAGGAGAAAGTTATCAAAGAGAAGGCAACAGAGTCCATGTCAGAGACAGCCCCTAGGGGACTCACATGGAGATTGAGGTGCCTATTGGCTATATCTGAGGAGGTGGTCCATGCATGGCCCTAGGTTGGTACATCAGTCTCTTCAGGCCCCATTGGCCCAGATTTGTTGGCTCTGTTAATCTTTTTATGAAGTTCCTGTCCCATTAGTCTTTCTATTTCCCTATGCTTTGCTATGACTCTCTGTGCTCTTTACAAAGTTTGGCTGCTTCAATAACCTGCTGGGTGGAGTCTCTCAGAGGACATTTATGGAAGACTACCATCTTGTTTTCTCTCTTCAACCATTTCAGATGTATATTCCTATTTCCCTTCTAAATGAGAATTAAACTTCCTCCCTAGGGTCTTCCTTGTTATTTAGCTTCTTTAGATCTGTAGATTGTAATGTGCTTATCTTGTATTATATGACTAAAATCTGCTTATAAGTGAGCATATAATATGTGTGTCTTTCAACTTCTATATTATATACTATAACCCTTACTGCAACCACTGAACAGGATATTTGACAAAATAGATTCATTAGAAATGAGCTTCACTGTGTACCAGGCTATATAGATGTTTTTGCAGAGTTCATATTATTGCAAACTTATTCTTGGAGATTGAAAATAAAAGGTATTAAATACACTAGACCATAGAACATTAGAGAAATTCAACTATATATTTGCTCTTCAATTTACAGGATGATTTAAGCATCATATGCCATAAGCACCAACAGAGTCTTACTGTATCCTAGAGGCTTACTTTCCTCTAAGATGAGAGAGAGAGAGAGAGAGAGATAAATGCTTATTGGGGCAGCAGAGCTCTTATCTTCTAAAATGATAGCTCCTGTGAAAGTGGTCAGAAAGGGGAAGGGATTAAGTTGATCCAAAAGTCATTTAACAAGTTACATTGATGGAGGTTCAACTTGGGGTACAATCCATCCTCTATTGTGGGGATTTGGGGACATTTCTCTGGATTTAACAAACTAGCTTTTCAAAGCAAACTTGTTCTTTTAGATTATGAGGTGATGTCTCCAGGTCTCTACATACTCCAAACTTTCCTTAGAAATTGAGTTCAGCTGCTGTGCAGGCTGCTTTCCTGAAAGTTTGCAGAGTCATTGTATTTTTTGAATAGGACTGAGGCAATAGAGGGGCATTTTAGTGAAAAGAGCTTGAATGCCGACTGCCTTTAACCTTAAATGTCTGTAGGCTCATGACTCTTCGCAATATAATTTGGGGATTGATCATGGCTACATTACGCTGTTGTGAGACTCTAATCTTGCATATATACCACAGGCAAACCAAGGAGACCAACACCAGAAGGCCTGCTAACGCTCCCATGCCCGCCCATTCCTTCAGATGATTCATGGCTGCATCAATCCATGATGATAATCCTGTGGCTAGTCCTGCGTCCACTCTGGTAGAATTTACCGTGACAATGGCCACTCTCAGCTGCTCCATCGTAGTATCGAATTCTCCAGTCTAATTACCTAAAATATAGTCTCAGAACAGCGTAATGCAGCCATGACCATTCAGGCCTTTACAGCCATTGAAGCAGGACAGTCTCCCCAAGCATGGTTGGCTACCATAAAAAGCTAAAATGTTACGCTCAGGATACGAGGCTAAGCACTGCACTCAGGGTCAGCCGCTTTCGACCCAGAGAAGAGCATGTCTGATTGCATGTGGATTGATGCCCCAGGTCCCGCCTCTGAGAAAAAGGTATCAGACAGGTCTGATGCTCTTTGGGTAGATGACACCTAAATGAACATCAGTACAAAGTCCCAATTTATTTCTAATATCAGAGATCAGACCTCTACTCTTGCCTGATGCGTCTAAAACAAAAAGGGGGAACTGTAGAGAGCTGCGGAATGCTGCGCCTTAAAGATGGAGCTGGTTTCTGCCTTCCACCTTCCCGATGGTGAGTGCTCTCTGTCACGAACAACTCCACATTTGGCTAAGGCTGAGGATCTGGCTTGCTTCCATGTATGTGGACCTATCTGCATTGCCCACGTGGCATGCTGGGGCTGGCTACCCAGAGGCTATATAAGCTGTGGTTTGGCTTTCCCCTGGGTCAGATGATTGTTCAAGGTTCCTGAATAAACTGCATTGAAAAAAAAAATTGGGGGATTGAAAGCTAGTGCCCTGGTGGTAGAACTCTCTCTCCCAATGGTTTGCTTAGCCAGACTCATGTTTTACTATTATAAAACTTAACATGAAAGCTTTAGTTTAGCAGTAAAGGATAGATTAATACAGCCCTTATCAACACCTTTGAGCCAGTCTAAATTTGCCGAGTACAGTGTTGACTGGTGTCAATTACTTTACTGCCTCTCTAACCTTCTCCCCTCTGTCTTTGATTTCCACCTTAAACTCAAAGCTGCTGTTGTGCTCACATTTTGTTTCACCATGTTTGCAAATATGCTATTCCTTCAGAACCTTTGCACGGATGCTACTTCTGTATCCAATGTTTTTTGTTGTGTACAGAATACTCTCATGGCCTTCTGTTATCTACTCAGTTGTTACTGTTTCAACAGCGTTATACGATGGTATTATTATAACCCAAACTCAACTTCAGATCTACCTTTCTCAGTTCTGTCTTATTTACTTTATTGTCTATCATTTTTCTAAACATTCTCCACACCTGCTTTATCAAAATATGCTACACCAGACATGAACTTCTGAGATGAATTTTACTATGTTCTCATCACTGCTTTAAAACCAGACAGCTCAGAGTAAGAACATGAATATTGTTTCATAATGGTGTTAAGAACAGGAATAACTCAATTCAAATTCTAGCTTGACATTTTAAGATTTGATTAAGTGTCAACTCTGAGCCACAATTTTCCAACTCGGTAAAATCTAGATTAATTGTCACATGGTAGCAAGTGATATTTTTTGAGTTATCTATGATACTTATTCTTAGATATGATATATAAAAATAAAAAATATTTTTTTATAAACACTATTGCTAGCTGCCTGGAAAAGTCTTTTGGGATATATCCATGCTGTCAGAATTTTCAGGATACATTTTTAAGCGGCTGACCTATTCTTGGTTTATCCAACTTAAGTTATCTTCCTGTAAAGCTATGAATAGATGATTATCTCAGACCCTAGTATTCTCTTGGATCTCTAGAAATGGTAGGCAAGGACATCACAATTTTTTTCTTTCAAGTTTAAATGAGGCATTTGAAACTAGTGCTGTATCAAGGCAACAAAAGAATGGGAAACAAACCTTTCTGCTGCGGTGATTATACTTTAAAATGGTCTGTGTTCCAGTAATTGTCAGCAAGCAAAGACTGAAAGTCAGGCAGAGGACACAGACTTTGAAAAGACCACCAGGGATGCTCACAAGTTTGCAAAGTTAATAATCATAAACTTTAAAATATGCCTGAATGGAGTCACACATTTCCTTAAAAGCAGTTGCAAACAATACTAGCATTTCATTGGAAAAAAAAAAAAAAAACATTTACTTAGAGCTTGCATATGTATTTTGTCTTTTGTAATAACAATTGTTATTGTTACTGTCCTTATACTTCTTATTTTCATATTAAAAATAACGTCTTATTTACCTATGAAAAATATTCCAGAAAAAAATTTGATGTTAGAGAAATAATTTAGGTGATTAATTCTTACAAATGTATCCTTTAAAGTAGACATTTCCAGAACAAGTGAAAAAAAAATTCTTTCCCTAAGCCATTCTACCTGGCAATATTGCTGTAACTCTAGTAAGTGAGAGGGTTTAAATAAAATTCTAAGTATGGAGCATGATGGAACCTGTTGGGTATATTAAATAACTCTTCCAGAGTCCAGATAATCAGACAATCTTCAACTTAAGAATTTTTATCAGTGTGAGAATTTTTGTAAAATTTTTGTATTACTTTAAAACAACCTAAGTAATAGAAATATTTTTTTACGTTGAGCACAGATAACAATCTAATTAAGCCCATGACTTAGTTAGGGTTTATATTGACCACAGCAACTCTTATAAAAGTAAAATTGAGGGCTTGCTTACAATTCAGAGGTTTAGTTCATTGTTGTCATGACAGAAAGCATGGCAGTATGCAGGCAGACATTGTGCTGGAAGAGTAGCTGAGAATTCTACATCCAGATCCAAAAGCAGCAGGAAATGAAAGTGAAGGGTAGGCCTGGCATAAGCATCTGAAATCCCAAAGCTTACTCCCAGTGACACACTTCCTCCAACAATGCCACACCTATTCCACCAAGAACACACTTTCTAATGGTGTCACGCCCTATGGGCAAATGGAGACAATTTTCATTCAAACCACCACTGTCCATTTGTCACTTCATTCATTGTATGTATATTAGGGACTGACCTAGTACCTAAGGTAACCAAAGTAAAAGGAGAAGGAGAAAAAAGTACTCTAAGTCTGGGAAGGCCTGAAAATTGATACAGTAAAAGCATAACATAGTTAAGAAGCTGAGGAATGAAGCAGGAAATCTGGGGTCAAATGAATTGTCATTTGGAGTACAGTATTACATTGAAATACTTTTAATTTTAAGAGAACAATGATGGCTACACCCAGCATGCACCATATTTAAGGGGCACAGGATCTGAAACTCTGAAATGGGTGAGTTGAGGGGCAGCTGAAGCCAGAACATCCACATTGAGGCTTCCTGGGTGAGAGGGGACAACCCATGAACTGGGACAAGTTGGATCCAGGTCACCAGCAGACATCTCCAGTGATTGAGAGTGTGAATATTCAACCTCTCCACATGTCCCCTTGCCCTAAGCACTGGTCTCTGTGTCCTTAGAGGTTGCCATCAGTTACCTCTGCCCCAAGCACGGACCTCCTTGCTCAACTGAGATGGCAGTGGTTGCCCCAAGCATGAGCTTCCATGCAATGTGACTGAAACAGCACAGGCAGGCATCCAAGGGCTGAAGCTGCAGCAGGGTAGCAGCTAATCTAAGCAGGATCCTCCATGCTCTGTGACTAAGACAGCAGAGGCACCATAGAATAATAAGAATAGATGAAAAAGAAGATTCCAGGAATGGATATCCTAGTAAGGGGAACAGGGACTGTCTCCAACATGAACTCATTGGTTGGCTTTTTGATCACCTCCCTGTGAGGGGGAAGCAGCTTTACCAGGCCACAGAGGAAGACATGTAGCCAGTCCTGATGAGACCTGATATTCTAGTGTCAGAGGAAAGTGGAGGAGGACCACCCCTATCAGTGGACTTGGATAAGGGCATGGGATGATATGAAAAAGGGAGGGAAGGATTGGGAGTGTATGGGGGAGGGGCCTACAGCTGGAATACAAAGTCAATAAACTGTAATTTCTTAAAAAAATAAATTAATTTAAAAAATACAGACACAATAAAAAAATCCAAAAAAGAAATACTTTTAATTTAGACAGAAATTTCCACATTTGATGCCTTATGTAACACTTAAATGATGATAATAATCAACTAGGAAAAATATTAAAAGTGAATGGAAAAGAAAAAAGGTGTGGCTTCATAGAATTAATATAAATTTCAAAAACTAGAATCGAGACGAAATATCTGGTTTGGAAGAGAGAGTTTAGATATTCCTTAAAGGCAAAATGGTGAATTCAAAATATCCTGGGAATTCTTTCTAAAGTGTAGGCCATCTTATCTTCTTGTTTCAATATCTTCTAACCCAGAATTCCTGCTAAATCAGTAGTGAGATTAGGAATGTAAACACACAGAAAACAGAAAAGGTAGGATTGGTACACCTCAGCCTCCTGTACTGAAAATAACTTAGAGAAGTTGAAGCAAGAAAATTTTATTCAAGTTCAAACCCAGCCTAGTTTAATAAACCATTCATGAGGAACCAGAGGTATATGCAGAACTCCAGCCTAAAAGAAAGAAGAGAACAAAAGGGAGGGAGAAAAGAGGAGCACAGAGAGAAGAGGCATAAAGCCAACACTGAAAAGATACTGTATAGAACCATGTAGTTTAAATAAAATTCATTAAGGACGAAAAATTTTCATAGAAAACACAAGGGAATTATCACCTTCAACGGCACTGGAATGATCATGGTTGAAATCAAGACAGTCAAACAATTAGTGAGATGTCAGTAGCTCTGGATGACATGGCAATTTAGAATAAAGTGTTTGCTGTCCCTGAAGAGCATATCTCAGGATGATTTTTTTAGTATAGATCACAATGTCTGGATAACTACGAAAAGGCTAGAAGGAGATCCCAGTAATACACTGCAAAATATTTCTTCCAAAGTCCTTTTACTTTAGATTACATGGATTTTTTAATGATGGTTACATTATCATATTTTCCTTTTTGCTTTAATTATATAAATCGAAATGCTATTTAATTTAGTGGCTTCAAAAGTTTTCATTTAGGCATTATTGTGTTATGTACCTAGTGAGATACCAGCAGGCCAGAAAATCACTGGATCTGAACCCTTCCCTCATAATCAGCAGTTTATAAAATCGGTAACTGAAACTATAAGGCTCTGGTTAATGACCACAAGGAAAAGCCCTGCATCCTATCCCTGCTTCTGACTGGAGACATAACATTCTGAACTACCTGGAATTCATATGGTGACCACCTACCCAAAGGCACTCTGGTAAAGAGCAAAAGACTCACCATTTTCCCCTCTGTTTCTCAACAGGCCTGTCAATGACCTGAAAAGGAAAACAAAACTGAAGGAAAGATGTTTGTTCCCCAAATAAAGGGAATGGCATAAAGCCTAACAAAAATGTAGTCCCTCTGGCCACTAGGACTCTAACCCTTCGAGAGTGCTCCGCTTTACTCTGTGATAATTTCTGTCTGTCCTCTGGACTATTTTCTAGTTACTTTTTCTGATTGCTTTCAAGGGATAACACAAGGACTGAGGATCCAAGAAGAGTCCAAAGTAAGGTCTTAAGAGATAATCTCATTTTTGATAAAGTGTTTATGCTGCATTTTCTTTTACTCTCCTTTTTGACATTTGTATGCCAAATATATATTTTCATGTACGTATGTGCATGTATGTATGTGTATGTAAGCGTGTGTTTGTGTTATGAGTGCATATGTATGAGAGATTTATGAACATTCATAATATTTGATGTTGTTATTGGATGTCTTCCTTTATAACTAGGTTGTATACTGAGGCAGGTTCTCTGACTTCCCTCAAAGCTCAATGCTTCATCTAGTCTAGATAGTCAATTTACCTCCAAGGGTCCCATGTCTACTTTGAGAGATATGTAATCATATCTCTGGCTGGCATGCTTTCCTGGCTATTATATGTATTCTGGAATCCAGACTCTGGCCCTCTCATTTGCACAGCAAGCATCTTATCCATTGCATCACCCCTTCAAGACCCCCGCAAAATTCGCCACCCTCACTTTCTTAATCCTCAGGGTTTTTTTTTCATTCTATTCCCCACTTTAATATATGATCTTTAGAGTTAGGCATATCTAGAATTCAGTGGTAGAAATGGTCTGCATTTCTTGATTTTTTTTTCAGATACAGATTTTTATTTGATAAATATAAAAAGATTAAAGTTTTTTCCTATAAATCCATAATTAAAGCAATTGAATCATAGAAACATTCAAATGTGTTAGTGGTTGCTTATTCTGGATGGTAGAAACAAAGCTGATGGTATCTGATATTCTCAAAAGGCCTTTCTATTTAATTATAGAATATCTAATAAAGAGAAAACTAGGTATTTTAGACTTACAATGATCTCTTTACCCAAATGAATTGGTAAGTATCTTAAAAACTACTTAAGATAGATCTAGATTTAAGATCTGTTACTATCTCTGGCCTAGAACAAACCACTTAAATGCTCACATGTTCATTATGTTGATCTACAGAATAGATATTACCATATGGTGTTTATGACTTTAATATGAAATCAAATAATGTGCAAAAAGTTTAATCTGTGGCTGACCCTCAGTAAGTGTCATTTCCTCTTCATATATACCATTCTCCTTTCACAAAAAAATTTATGTATCAGCATCCACGTGTAAATATTTCACATGCCTAAACATTATGAGCCAAGTCACAAATGCACCCAATAAAACTGACTCATCCTTGCTAAAACCTAGAAAATGAATATTACATTTTTATCCAAAACCTATTTGTCATTGGAAAACAGTCTTTACTAAATGAAAGTATTTGTGGAAGAAATTTGAAGCAATGGCATTAACAGAGCTACCAAACATATCCCATTTCACTTTCTCTCCACTTCTAGTTGTGTCTAATTTTCCAAATGCAAATACATTAAAAGAAAACTATTAAGTATTACTTAAAACTTAACAGGCAAAAGCATTCAGTTCTTGTTATAATTTATAGAACATGATACAAGGATATATTTACCAACTAAATATTGAAATACCACATGTCTAATTTTTAATGTAGTCATACCTATCTCATAAATGTATGTAAGAAAAAGATTCTCCTTTGACGGTTGCCAAATTTATCAAAATCAATCCAAAAATAAAAATAAACAGTGAGCATTATATTTCATATGCATATCAGATATTTTATGAGAACATATTTCAAATACTAAACAATTTTAAAACATACTTTATCTAATGAGTGTGAAAAATCTCATACATGACCAAATCAACTTGTGGGAAAATGTGTTTCTTTTGGCTTACAGTTTATAAAGGCAGCCTGCCAAGACAGGGCTGGCAGAGCAGCAAGGGCAGCTGGGGCAGTTTGGTTTGGGCTTATGAGGCACCATTGTTCAACTTACATGTTACTAGTAGATCAGAAAGGACAGTGAACTCAGGCAAGAAGCAGAGCCAGGCTCTAGCACTCAAGGGCCACCTCCCTAAAACACACTTCCTGCAGCAACGTCCCATCTTTTAACAGTTCCATGATATCCCCACATAATGCCATAGGCTAGGAACAAGTATTGAAACACCTGAATCTCAGGACAGAAGGCAGCATCATGTTACTTCAAAACAGAATCATGCTCCAAAGTTGAACAGGAGATTTTGGCAACCCAGAGAAAAGAAAAGAGAAGCTAGGTAGAGAATAGCATTGGTCAAGATGTCTCTTAAAGCCAAATGTTACAAAATGTCTCTTAAAGTTAAACTGAGCTTGGCATTTTAGCATCCGCTCAGCATTTACGATTTGTTTCTTAGCTTTATTTGTCCCTTTTTTCTCATCTATAATACTGTTGAGTTTTCATATACTTAATCATATTTGTGTAAATTAAAATACATTTATAATTAATTAGGAAATCAACAGATTAAGAAAAATATGAAAAAAAATAGGTCTAAAAACCATAAAGTGACATACAACTGCAACTTGTTTTGCCAAGTCTGTCTATAATTCATCAGAAAAGAAGAAGAAGAAGAAGAAGAAGAAGAAGAAGAAGAAGAAGAAGAAGAAGAAGAAGAAGAAGAAGAAGAAGAGGAAGAATGGCCCCATACGCTCATATATTTGAATGCTTACTGATTAGGGAGTGGCACCACTACTTGAGAAGGATTATACATGTGTCATTGGGGGTGGGCTTTGCAAGTTAAGCCCAGTACACCTCATCATTCTACCTAAAAATATCTGGATGTAGAATTGTCATCTGCCTCTCCAGCACCTGGTCTGCCTTATGTCACCCTCCTTCTCACCATGGAGAGAGTGAACTTACTCTGAAGCTATAAGCAAGCCCCAGTTAAATGCTTTCTTTTATGATATGTGCTATGGTCATAATCTCTCTTCACAGTAATAGAATACTGGCCAAGACAATTATAGTGAAGAATACAAACCTTGATCATACAGATCAGGATTCAAATTTTTATCCTTTTGCTAGTTGTATACCCTTGACAAATATACATAAAAATCTCAAATTTTGGTTTTCTGGTTGGATTAAAATACTCTTCACTTGGAGGGATTAGGTAAAAATAGTGGTAGAGTATGAGTATTGGTAATGACACCATTTGGCTAACAGAGAAAAAGGTTAGTTATTATTTTGGTTCTGTGACTTGTCTTGATTTTGAGCATCCAAGGATGGATGTTAGTACTTCTCCAAGTTGGATAGTTGTTGCCAGTTTTTCAAACCTTTTTAAGTTTCAACACAGTTTTTCATTTCTTCAAGGCATTATTACATTATTACAATACATTCCATGTATTACTAGCTTATTGTATAAATTAAATAGGTGCCTTAAGAAATTATTGTAGTTTCTTTCATTAATATGGACAAATTTGCTACACTGCTTCAGATGTAACAGGTGTTGACAATATTATTTAATATTAATTTCACAAATATTTATTTAATATATATAGGACATTACATATATGATAGGTTAGACATGTATAATCTATTTGGTTGGGTAAAAGGTATTCAGTTTTTGGTGTAATTACTTGCTTCATATTATTTACAAACATAGACAATCATTTTAAAGGAAAGAATGTTGACTTTGAATGGGAACTCCCTGAATAAATTATATTCCCGTTTCTCTCTTTGATCCAATTTTCTCATCGGGAAATGAAAAGACATTAATATAAAAGACATTTTAATATGTCACTGGCAGATGGGGAATAAAACTCAAGTTTCTTCGTTCAGAGTTTTCAGTTCTTTCAAAATTAGGCTAAGTAGTTCTGTGGCTTCATTGCCTATCTGTAAAAGAAGGAAGGCTGGGAAAAGCAGATGATCTCTATGGGAACTTAGAGTCCATGAATCTTTGAACTTATTGCTGCTACAAAGCGAAGTTTGTAAGAAAATCCCTGGAGAGAAATTTACTTATTCTATCTCAGTACATCTTTGGTCTGCACACACATATGCCACCATATGGGATGCACTTAGAACTTCATTAGAAAAAGAATAATTAGTCTCCCCTCGTACAGGAAAAAGAAGACACCCAGAGGATAAATAATTTAGGAACTGAAATAAATGTCTTTTAAAATAAATCTTCCAAAAACAAATTGAGGAGAAATAAACTGGAACTCATTTGAAGAAAATCAAATGAAATGAACCATTAATTCACCTGTAAAACTGTAACGGCACATGTGTCCTGGGGAAAGAGAGTGTATTTAAGCTCATATGGGGAGCAGGGCATGCAGTCATACATATTAACAGAAGTACCCGGTGAGGATTTCTTGCTTATTACAAGAAGGAAAATAATAACAGATTTAAAGAATTTAGACCACTGGAAATAATGATTCGCTAAGAAGGTTTCTTGACTCCAGAGGCTTTAATTTTGCCAACATGTGCATAAAACTGTTAGAGAATCAGCATTTTTGGCTCAGCTTCTTGAGAACTGAAGAATGTTAAGAATGAATCTTCCTGCAGAAAAAAAGACATAGTAAGAAAACAAGGGACAACTATCATGCTCATTTGGCCATTCTGCAAATTCCTTTAGTTTTGTTTTGTACATGGATGCATCCTAGAGTAATTCACCATGGCTCTGGTCTAATCCTTTGCCACAGTCTCTATGTTACTTGTTACTTTTCTTCTGTCCCCCATTGATATTTTATAGTTAGAAACCCCTCAATAATAAATGTCACAAACCCTCCTGTTAATATGTAGAGCTAATATGTAGAAAGGCAAAAAAAAGTCTTAATCTGGAGTCCAAACCTACATTGTCCTCTTCTGATGTCACAGCCTGTTTCCTCTGGCTCACAGTTGTGGATTTTATATCACCTAGAGTGTAGAAGAGTTTGATTTTGTTTTGTCTCATGCTTTTTCTTTTCCCTGTGATGTACCTTTGTTCGGCTCCATTATAACTATCTTCTGTGATGTAGCTACACAGTTCTTTTCTTGTTCTTATGTTCTCTCCACAGCATGTAATCACCAGCTGGAATTATATTAGTAATTTTCTGTGTCATTAGAATGTGAACCCACCAGAGTGTTACCTAGTTTTTCTTGTCCCTAACTGTTAGAGACATAGCCTTACCAGACCACAGAGGAGGACAATGCCAGACCACAGAAGAGACCTAACTTGCTAGGGTTAGATGGAAGGGGAAGAGGACCTCTCTTATAAGTATGCTTGGAGAGGGGAATGGGAGGAGATGAGGAAAAGAAGACGGGATTGGGAGGGAAGGAAAGAAGGAGGGAAGAGGAAGCTGGGATACAAAGTGAATAAACTGTAATTAATATAAAAAATAAAAATTCATTTTAAAAAAAGAATTAGATCCTAAGACTTATACTCCAACCAAGGACCATGCATAGAGATAACTTAGAACCCCTGCACAGATGTAGCCCATGGCAGCTCAGTCTCCAAGTGGGTTTCCTAGTAAGGGGAACAGAGACTGTCCCTGACATGAACTCAGTGGCTGGCTCTTTGATTACCTCCCCCTAAGGTGGGACAGCCTTATCAGACCACAGAGAAAGACAATGCAGCCATTCCTGATGAGACCTGATAGGCTGGTATCAGATCGAAGGGGAAGATGACCTCACCTATCGGTAGACTAGGGGAGGGGCAGAGGGGGAGAAGATAGAGGGAGGATGGGATTAGGAGGGGATGAGGAAGGGGACTACAGCTGTTATACAAAGTGAATAAACTGTAATTATTTTTTAAAAGAGGAAAAAAAAGAATTAGATCAATAATTTGAATGGTTACTAAATCATTTTGGCAAGTCCATATGGAAAGCTTTTCTAGCCATTATGCCAAATCTAAGATGCACTGATATGTGCTAATAAACTGACTTTCATGGGCTTTCACTCTACTTTATAGAATGGTGTAACCAAACAATGACCTCAAGCACAAAGAAAAAATTGTACCTATGATGAAATCAAGAAAGGAAGAAAGCTGAGAGTTAGTTAAGTTGATGTCCAATAAGCCTTTTTTGAGAAAGTTATATTTGAGAAGATATAGGAGAAATATAGACTCATCCTAGATAAGAAACCTCCTCTGTAAAAAGTAAGGAGAAATAGGGAGATTGTGATAATGGTCAGAGGACTACTATGGCTAGAACAGAGTACAAAAGGCAAAAATATGGGACTGGGTAGGTGTTTAGTCATTTATTGTTCTGTACCATGACAAACTTTTTCAATTACTATTTGCATTACCATTGATGTAACATCCTTCCTATTGTTGTTACTGCTGAAATTAGAACAGGGCTCACTAGGGACAAATTGCCTCTATTCTGAAGTTCTTCAGATGTGACTCAATAGCTGAAAGTTGTATGAATCACTCACACATTCATCGGGCATCACCTGCTGCCATCGGCTTGCTCACCAGGGACTATACCTGTATGTGACTTCTCCAACTTGACTGAATAGCTTCCTTCCAGCAAGATGGCTGGGATGCCAAAGTCACTACTCAAGAAAGTAGGATAATCACCCTACTTAACATTTTTATGATGTGTCTTTGTTCGATGTTGCTGTGTTGATCATATTAATTACAAAGCTGGCTCGAGTTCCAAAAGAGAATAGAAATGTTGCACAGTAAGAGAACACCAAGGGGGATGGATAAGACATTGAAAGAGTCATATTAGGGAAAATACAGTCTTCCATAAAGAGGTAGATACAGAGATGCAACTGCACTAGAAAAGAGTAGAGCTTCACTTATGTTTTATTTTAATACAAAGGAGCTTCATTTCCCAAATAACTATGTTAGGTGCTGAGTAGAAATGACAGTAGATACCAAAATCTGATAGACATTAAACAGCACATGTTTTCATCTCATAGGGGGAATCTCAATAAGTGTGTGTGGGGGGGGTTGTGTGTGTGTGTGAAAGAAACAAAGGGTGTTATTGTGAAAACAGTGTTATTGAATGCAAGGTAGGAGGAGGAAAGAATATGAAAGGGAAACGAGCATTTAGGGGGAGGAAAAGAAAGAAATATCACATGTTCTCCTAATGCACAATTTGTATTTAACATCATGTGTGTATATGTAAGATGAACAAGGCAGAAGTAGGGCAGGGAGAATGAGGTAAAACAGAAGAAAGCCAAGAGGGAAAACAGGGTAATTGAAGTGAATATGCACTAGTCCTACGATATTTGCACATTAAAATGTTTTAGTGAAACTTATTTAAGGAAGTGATTTAAACATTAATTTTAAAGAGTTAAAATCAGTTAGAATTATTCTTCATATTTTTTTTTGGTAGGACTGTTATTTGTTTTAGACAGGGTCTTTTTTGTTTTTTTTTTTTTTGGTTTTTTAATTTATTTATTCTTTTATTTTTCAGTTTATTCACTTTCTATCCCAATTGTAGCCCCCTCCCTCATCTCTTTCTGGTGCCACCCTATCTCCCTTTTCCCCCCAATTTCCCTCCCCTAGTCCACTAAGAAGAGGAGTCTTTCTCCCCTGACATCTGACCCTAGCCTATCTCATCTTATCAGGACTGCCAGGGTCCTCTTCCACTGTGGCCTGGCAAGGCAACCCAGCCAGAAGGAAGTGATCAAAGAGCAGGAAACAGGGCCCATTTCAGAGAGATATCCCCTGCTCCCCTTACTAGGGAACCCAAATGGAGACTGAGCTATGTATGGATTACATCTGATCTAGTAGCACTTGTTGACTACTAGATAATATTTCAGGTTAAAAATAAAAATAAAGAAATGAATTGTAAAAAGAAAGAGATTTTTAATTTGAAAAACATAACTGAGAAAGAAATGGCTGAAGACTATAATAAAGTGAATATATTGTATAGATGAGACACTAGACAAAAATGGTTTTCTTTAATACAGAAAGTCCCAATATCAGCATCAGATTAAGGTTCAACTTAAGCCATATGGTGCAAAGGAGGAAGTTCATAAAGATCACTGAAGCACAGACATGTTGTTTTAGCAAAATTTTGACAAAATCCTACACAAACACAGCACCTATAGCAGTAGTCTAGGGCTTGCATTGGAAAATATTTTTCATAGACAGCAAGAGACTAAATATGTTGCCCTCTTGATCTATAATATCTGCTCACAACTATAGCTCCACCATTGCAGTGCTGAGGTCAAAGGCAATATGTAAGTAATTGAGTCTGACTCTATTGAAATAAAATTTTGTTTACGAAAATAGAAGGCTGAAAGAACTTCATCCACAGTAATGACAGGGGACAGAAATCAAATGTGTACTTAATAAAGGCCAGTTCCTAGTTCCAGCAACTCTAGTGCTTATCATCACCCAGCTATACCCAGCTGGGGCTACTGAGCTACACAGAAAAGACATTTGTCACCATTCTGCTTCCTAACAATGTTTCAGCTTCCTCCTGGGGAGTTGCCTCATCCCCATCACACACCTTCCACTGTGTTGCTCTTCTCCTGCTCCCCCTACACCCATGCCTAAAATTTGAATCTTGAGCATTGACACATGTAGAACGGAAGTGGTTGAGCTTTGTTCATTTCAGTGGTGGCTTCTGGCTCTGTTGTTCAAGAATGAAGTGGCAATTCCTGCCACCCATCCATCCACCTCCTATCACAGATGTTTCCACATCACACTGCCACTGTCTGTGTTCTCATCCTCTGGTGGATGAAGAAGACCCTGCTGAATTCACCAGTACATCACTGAAGATTAGCAAGCTGCCTATACACTGTAGGCATTCAACGAGTTTACCTGTTCTTAAACAACAGAATGAAAGTAACTCCTAAGGCTGAGTATATGGATCACTGGTAGAGTGCTTGCCTAACATAACCAAAGCTCTAGGTCCAAATCTCCAGACCCAAGAAGGGAAAGAAAGGGCAGCAGTAGGAGACAGGAGGGAAGGAGAGGGGAGGAGGGAAGAGAGGAGTCTGGAATTAGAGAACAGGTTTCAAACTCACTTGCATTATGGTCCGTAGCACCCGTCTCTGAGTTTCCATTCTCTTGCATAAAGTGTAAACAGTCTACACACATCTCAGGGCTCTCAGTGGTTTAAATAAGATAGTGGATATGAGTTTTTTTCTGTTTTTGTAATTCTTTTATATTTTTAAATTTTTATTTAATCAAAATATTACTTCATTTTTCCCTCAATCTCTTCTCTCCTTTGCCTCTCATATATATATATATATATATATATATATATATATATAACAAATCAACATATGAATCTCTTTAGTATTGCCTTCATGTTACTGGGACTGACTACTCAGTATTGGCTAATTACTCAGGGAGCTCTCTAAATTCCTGAGACTGAAGCTACTAACATATAAAAATGGGAGTAAGAATTGGGACCTAACTAGTCTTATTAGAATTAGAGTAAAAATAGCTGATATGTGCTATTCTAACTAAATTTTTTTAAGAACTTTTGTGGTCTTTAGTACTTTTATGCATGCATTTATTTAGTCTGTGAATGTGTGTGTGCATGCATGAGTGGGTGGGTTTTGCCATAGTGCACGTGTGGAGATAAGAACACATTAAGCCATCTTAAGACCATAAGGATAGTTTAATTAGTAAATAATATATAAACAATATACCAAAATGTTTACTATCTTTAATGAATTGAATTCATAAACTCTTGACCACTACATTTTCCTCTAATCCCTGTCTAGTAATTGTCCCTAATACACACACCTCTTCCTTGAAATATAAATGCTTAGTTTGAAGGAATAAGTTCGCTGGTGGCTGAATAGGTTAGAAACTAGAAAAATATGAAAAGAAAATGCCACAAATAAAGGGTTTAATTCTCAAGCAAGAAGTGTTCAAAGGCTTAAATGTCATGCTTCACAGAATAGAGATGACTTCTATAAATAAATTGAGCTGCTCGTTGACACTATAGTTGAAACAGGGGCAGGGGAAGGCATATCTCTGCAAATATAGCTGAAGAAAGGTTCATGGAATAGCTGTAGTCAGAGCAGCCGAAGTGCTTTATGGCCCCTTTACACACGCAGTAGAAGTTGTTACTTCACTATTGTATTTCTGCGATGATAGCTACTCAAAACGAGGTGACTCACCTTTGGAATATACCAGATAATTACTTGGCTCTTTCTCCACTACTAAGGTATTAATTAGTAGCCTGTTTGAAGAAGGTCTGATCATATAAGCTTTCATTTATGGACGCCTGTGTGCTCTATATGCACACTGGAGAAAACCTTCAGGCAACTGTGATTATTACCATTATTTCATTTTTATTGCTTTTCCCATTCAAAGGAGACCACAGAAAGTCAACAATGTAGTTAATTCGCTTTAGCAAACTGGAAAATGCAAGATAATATTATTTCTTTGTGAGTTAGAAACTACTGAAGATTATAACTACAGGTTCTAAAAGTTTAGTGTGGCATCTAAATAGCAATCCTAGTTTGCATCTCTCAATGTGCCCATTTCCTGTGAAAACACCTAGCATTTTAAATGGATAACACAATCAAAACTTAAGGCAGAAGGTGTAAAATTCTCTCAAACCAGAACCTTGTAATCTTTATCTAACATCTCTGCAGCTCAATTTAGAATTTGAGTTCAGGGTTTTTCTTCTGGCATACAGCTGGAAGAAAACACCCTAGTTTGAAAAGAAAGAAAACCCCTGAGCTTTGCTATTCCTTGCTCCCAAGTAGAAGACTCCAGGTTTATTACAAGCTGAAATTCTTTGTGTTGGTCAGATTTATATTGCTGGACACAATACTAGAGAAACCTACTTTAAAAAGAAACAATTAATTTTGACTTATAAAAGATGGAAGTTTCTCTCTGTCGTACTTTAATCCAATTCTTTTGGCATGAGATGTGGCAGAGCATCCTGTTGTAGGTGGAAGGCAGAGAAAAGATGGTCACCTAGTGTGTATTGAAAACAGAAAACAGAGAAGAGAAAGGGATTAAGCAAAAGTGTAGACGCAAGTGACCAACTTCCTTGGAGTCTCCACCATCTTCAAAAGTTCTGCCATTTTTCAATATAGCCCAGTAAGCTGTGAAATGTCATATGCAGTAATGGCTGGAGACCAAAGACACCAGGATATAATCACTTCCACAAGACCCAACTCTCATCACTGAAGCACTGGGGACTAAGCTATCAACACATAGGCCTTTGGGGGACATTACACATCTAAACAACCATTTTAATATAGTGACTAGATGTCAATATAATATACTAATTCAACCTGGACTGATTTCATCACTACCTTTTCTTGTATAATAAATTATAAAATTGTAAAAAAAATCAGCAAGTCATAATGGAAGACGAGATGCACGGTAACTTACCACACTGGGAAGTGGAAAATCAACAAAGAAAATGTAGGTGTGCAAAACTTACTAAGAATTGTTTGGAAGTTGTCTTTTGACATGTCCTTAGATGAATGTTTTGTAGAGTAAGGAAATCACTTAAAAATGGCATTATACATAAATATATAAATCTGTCCCAGTTGTTTCACTCCAGGCAAAAAAAAGTAAAAGTTTTGTTGTTGTTGTTGTTTCCGTTTTTTTTTTTTGTTTTGTTTTGTTTTGTTTTTCATAAGCTAACAATCCTTGCTACAGATCACAAAGTGGAGGTTGGCATACTGGGTGTCTTAACATGATCCTCAACAAATCAGAGCTTGATAAAAACTGGACAGTGTGTCTAAGGGTTTTACTTGGGAAGTAATACCAGAATAAGGGAATAATTCTGGGTTTCTTGTTATTCCATATGAAGGCGAGAATTTTTCTTTCAAGGTATGTAAAGAATTGTGTTGGTAATTTGATGGGGACTGCATTGAATCTGTAGATTGCTTTTGGTAAAATGGCCATTTTTACTATGTTAATCTTGCCAAACCATGGGCATGCGACATCATTCCATCTTCAAAAACCAGGTGTCCATAAGTGTGTGGGTTTATTTCTGGGTCTTCTATCTGATTCCACTGATCTACCATTCTGTTTCTATGCCAGTACCATGCAGTTTTTATTACTGTTGCTCTATAGTACAGCTTGAGATCAGGGATAGAGATACCTCCAGAAGATCTTTTATTGCAGAGGATTAATTTAGTAATTCTGAGTTTCACATTCAAACTATAACAGAAAGAGGGTAAGTTTTGATTTTAGATTTCATTACCATGTTTTGAAATCCACAAGTACCCTTTTAGAAATAAAAATCAGGAAGTGATGCACTGGTCTTTTGCCTCAGATTATCTTTTTTTTTTTTTTTTCAATGCAGTTTATTCAGGAACCTTGAACAATCCTCGGACCCTGCAGAAAGCCAGCCCACAGCTTAAATAGCCTCTGGGTAGCCAACCCAGGCGTGCCACGTGGGCAATGCAGATAGGTCCACATACATGGAAGCAAGCCAGATCCTCAGCCTTAGCCAAATGTGGAATTGTTCGTGACAGAGAGCACTCACCATCGGGAAGGTGGAAGGTGGAAACCAGCTCCATCTTTAAGGCATAGCATTCCGCAGCTCTCTACAGTTCCCCCTTTTTGTTTTAGACGCATCAGGCAAGAGTAGAGGTCTGATCTCTGATATTAGAAATAAATTGGGACTTTGTACAGATGTTCATTTAGGTGTCATCCACCCAAAGAGCATCAGACCCGCCTGATACCTTTTTCTCAGAGGCGGGACCTGGCGCATCAACCCGCATGCAATCAGACATGCTCTTCTCTGGGTCCAAAGCGGCTGACCCTGAGTGCAGTGCTTAGCCTCGCATCCTGAGCGTAACATTTTAGCTTTTTATGGTATCCAACCATGCTTGGGGAGAATGAGTGACCTCGTGCAGGAGCAAATTGATACCCTATGGCAAATCGCTCAACTTGGCTGTCAATGAAAATATGCTGGACTTTGAGTCACTAGCATATAACATGAGAATTTTTCCTGTGCTGCAAATCTGTCTAAACAATTGTCGAGCTATATTTTAGGTAATTGGACTGGAGAATTCGATACTACGATGGAGCAGCTGAGAGTGGCCATTGTCACAGTAAATTCTACCAGAGTGGACGCAGGACTAGCCACAGGATTATCATCATGGATTGCTGCAGCCATGAATCATCTGAAGGAATGGGCGGGCATGGGAGCGTTAGCAGGCCTTCTGGTGTTGGTCTCCTTGGTTTGCCTGTGGTATATATGCAAGATTAGAGTCTCACAACAGTGTGATGCAGCCATGATCATTCAGGCCTTTACAGATTATCTTTTAAAAGCAAACTCTTGGAGGCTAATCATCGTTGCTTCACAGTGGCAAATTGTAATACAGAAATGACATGTTAGAAACCCAAGAAAAGAAGGTAAGACTCATGAGTGGGACAAGAAGTATTGCAAGAAAGTGAGGGAGGACTACATAAACCTTCTGAAATTTAGCTAGATCAGTGGTAAGAAAATGAGGCTAATCAATAGTGCATCTGAGAGAAAGAATCAGAGGCAATTTTTATTAGCACAGTTGTAGGCAAAACCACAGCAGTCCTCCATTCGTGAACAAGTAGGCAGAAAAAAATTCCTGTGAGTTTGAGAACAAGAATAATGTATATCTTTATTAAGACTCAGTCAGTACCATTATTCAGCAGAAACTACAATGGAAATTTTGATAAAAATTTAACGAAGTTCTTGGCATTTTCCAAAGACTCCAAATTGCCCCAGTCTCTATGAAACACTTTTTCTTTCTTCAGCATTTTGTCTCTAGGATAACAATGCACTGTTATGAGATGGAAAGGCAGCTGATTCAGTGATGAGAAAAACTGGAAGGGAGCTAAAAAATGCAGTAATAAAATTGACATATGTAAAAAGACAATAAAAAGAGGAATGAATATGACCTCAAATGGGACTAAAAGGAGCAACACAAATTGAGTAGTTTTATCAAGAAAGAAGCAAAATTTGAGAGACATGAAAAGGAAAGATCTGCGGAAGATTTGGAAAGGACACAGTCTTCACTGGTTGACGACAATGCAGGAACTACATCCCCATTTGTTTATACAGTGACAGAATGAATCAGCTTGGATTTCTGACTCATTCATAACAGGAAGACGAAAATTGCTGCAATCAAAATGAGCTACAATGACAGAGAAACTTTTTATTGTGCTACTGAGGTTTCCTCTTTCATTACTTCCTTCCCTCCTTTTCCCATTTATGGCCACAGAATGATTGGCCCTATTCTAATTAACACAGAAATATAAAACTCAGATACTCCAGACAAATTCACAAATGCTTTTGTTTCCCAAATTTGAATTTCTGGGATATGTATTAAAGATGAATATTTACCTACTCTGAAGGACTGTAATTATATATGTTTACATTAAAATTTTTACTCATTTATCAAAATCTCTATTAATTATGACAAAAGATGGAAACTGTGAACATTCCAATTGTAATAAGCATTTTTGTATTATACATTCTTCCAATTTAAGTGCATGCTGTGTAAATAAATGCATTACAAGAGTATTAAAATTACCAAGTAATTCTGAGATATTACTTATTTCAACTGAATGAAAATAAGTGCCAAACAGCATTATATGGGACAGAAGACATCATTTCATATTGATTAAAGGCACAATTCATAGTGGAGTTAAGAGTCATGAATTATTTTGTAACAAAATATTGAATTGATCTAAATTAAGTAGAATCTCTCAGAAAAATAGTATGTTGTTTTGATAGAATTTTCTCCAATTTGGTCAGATCATGTAACTCAAAATACAGTTACAGACATATTAAGTAATTTAAAGAGATGGGATCCATAAATAAAATATATAAAAAAAAACTAAGCATTTAATAAATATTTGCAAATACAAGTTATGCCAAGAACTGCTTCTCTTGAAAATAAATTGCTATCAGCTGCATTGGTAGAGTCCCCGTCTCATGCAGCTAAGCAGTCTTTAAGTTAGTGCCCCCTTCCTAGTGCATGCTGTAATTATATGAGGCTTGAGCTTGCAGCAGTCTTGAGTATGCTGTCACAGCCACTTAGAGTTCGTATGTGCGGCAGCCCAGCTATAGCCAGAAATCACTGCTTCCTTGTAATCACCCACCACCTCTGACTCTAAGACCCACCTCCATCTTCCACAATGATCTCTCAGCTGTGAGGGCAGGGATGTGAGATAGATGTCCCACTTAGGGCTGAGCCCTCTGCAGCCATGTGCTCTAGGCATGTCAACCAAAAGCTGATCTTTGTGTCAATCACCATCCACTGTAAAAAAAAAAAAAAAAAAAGCTTATTTGATGTAGAAAGAGAAGTGCACTTAATCTGTGGCTATAGTAATGCCACTGGTGTTTCTTTTAAAGATTTATTTGCATTATTGTTAATTATGGGGACTATGTGCAGGTGATGGCAGCTGCCTGAGGAGGCCAGAGGCCAGGTATGGGTTCCATCCTGTCTGTGTGATTTAAATCTAATAAGAAAGTGATAGGTTGCTCCCCAAACATTCCATGTCTGTGTACATATCTTACTAGGCCAGTTGCTATTGATATTTGCAGCGTTCAGAGTTGGGTAAGATTGATGATTGTTTTTCTCTTCCACCAGCATGCACAGCACCTCCTAGAACTGGGAAAGCTAGCCAGCGGAGCTGAAACTTCCAGGTCAGTACCAACTTGATTTCTATGTGTTCTATGACCCAAGCGTATGGTGTCTTCAACAATAGGGTCTTTCTGAAAAGTTCTGGAGAATAAACAGGAACACTGGCAATAGTCTGTAGTTTTTGGGAGTCCCTATGGGCCAACAGCTCCAAAAGAGGAAACTCCTTCCTGGCACTGTGCACCTATTTCAGAGTAGCTCCATTTAAGCCTTTTATGTATTTACATGTATATATTTTAGGAAACTATAGCAGTAAGTTTCCAATAACTTTTTCTTTAGTGTTATTTACCCATCCCAGTTCTTCCTCCTCTGTCCTGCAGTCTCACACTTGGCACTTCCCAATCCATTTTTCCTCTTCCCCTCTTTAAAACACTGTCTTCTGTTTCCTCTCCCTTGAAATCACTCTCCTAATTGCCTCTTGACTAGTTTACCTAGATTGACGTCTGAGGACAATCCAAATGAAACACACAAATCTAAATATGTATTTCAAATGAAATGAAACCACATATTTTAAAAAAAAGTGTCATTTTTTTGAACAACAATTACTTATGTAATTGTATCACAAACCTCAGAAATAGCTGGTATCTACACAGAGTCCCTCAAAATGAATGAGAATGTCTTTTTTGTCTAGGTAGATAAGCTTTTCATGCTTAAACTTAGAGTAGATATGAAGGGAACCACTGAGAAGACTGTGGGAAAAAAAGAGAAAGTATGGAGTTGAAAAGATGGGCTAATGGTAAAGAGTACTTGCTGCTCTTCCAAAGGACCTACCTACAGTTCTCAGAACTGTTGAGATAGATGCTACCTTCTCCCCATTTATATGCCCATTTAAATAATTGTACCCAATGGGCTGGCTATGTTTTTCATTTTATGTGTTGTTTTTAGCCTATTTCTCCAGATATAAAGTATAAAAGACATTTTAAATTGTATATTTTGTTATTATTTTTTGCATATCAGTGTTTTGTCTCCATGTGTGTCTGTGCACCATTGGTCACACCCAGTGCCTATGGAGATCATAAGTGGACACCAGATAGATCGTTTGGGACCAGAGTTACAGACAGTTGTGAACCATTATGTGGGTCCTGGGAGTCAAACCTGCATCCTCTGCAAGAGCAATGGTGCTCTTGGCTGTTGAGCCAACTCTCTAGCCCACAGTAGATATTTTAATGACTAATAAGAACTGCTATCTTTATTTGCCTCTTTATAGACTCAACCTATTGTAATTTAAGCCTAGTTTAATAAATGCCTACAATCATTTCTAAAACAGACTTAATATTTAACATTTAGTAAGCAAATTAATGGAAATGCATTCGAATTAATGACATAATGAAAGATTGTTGATACTATTTAGAGATCTTATGTCAATTTTTATTTTATTATTTTTTCTTTTATTTTCCTGTGTCAGGGTCTTAGCTTGGGCGGGCCTCAATGTCTCTATATAGTTGAGGATATATATATAGTTAGACCCAAGAGAGGAGATTTAAGGACTGTGCCAGCACTCTCAGCTTATTGGTCACTGACTAAATAGCATTTAGCTATACATTACATAGGTATAGATTACCTGAATGAAAAAAAATAGTCATGGAATATCAAGTCTTGGAGATAATCAGATATTGTTATTCAATACTATGAATTTTTAACAAAAGTATGTGGTTCCATTTAACCTTTACTGATTGGCCAAGTTATTGTTTATTATGTGGCACAATGCTGGGTCTGAAAATCAATAGCAACAAAAAGCAGCATATAAACCAGGAGAAGTAAGAATGCAAATCAGCAAATTCAAGTTATACCTCTTGAGGGCAAAGATCTATTCATAGTATCAGTCACTAAACAATACAGTGGTTCAGGTATCGCTGGTGAGCTGGCTCAACAATTATGGGTGCTTGCTATCAACCTGAGAATGCTTTCCAGAACCCACGTAGCCACATCGTGCAAGGAGAGAATCAAATCCCACAAGTTTTCTTTGACCTCAACATGTGTGTTGTGCCACACACACACACACACACACACACACACACACACACACACACAAACTAAATAAATGTAAATTAAAGTTAAATTAGCAATGTCTCGAGGGGAAATTTTGCTTATCTGCTATTGTCAAAGAAGGTTTTGAAACACCTGGAGGAAGATTTTGTAACACAGTGAGAATCTCCAGCGTTGTTACAGATGGGGAAGGAATGAGGATGTTTTAAGAAGTCTCTGAATACTCAAAAAAATGCAATTTTCCTTGTTATCTGTCAAAAAATTATTATAATGGATACCTAACGTATTCACTGTCCTTATTGCCCAGTTCATTTCCATGAAAGTTGGTTTCCATTGAAGAGGTCCTTGTGCCAACATGTGAAGCTGTTTGGTACCTTTTACTAAAGCCCTGGCCTTTATCAGTGTGTGTGTGTGTGTGTGTGTGTGTGTGTGTGTGTGTGTGTGTGTATGTGTGTGTGTGTGTGTGTGTGTGTGTGTGTGTGAGTTCTACTTGCTAAAATCTGACCTTTGGAGCCCATTTGATACTGTATTTCCTTTTCCTTGTTACTAATTATTTTCACTCACTAGGATATTAAGGGGATATTCAAGAGCACCTCTTTCTTTTCAAATGATATAAACAAGCCATTGGAGACAAAGTCTGTCTCTTACATAGATCTGTAGCATCAACACTTACTCTAAGATTATCACTCTTATACACAAAGTAAAGAATAGATCACCTTGAAATCAAGAGGATTCTTGCTGAGGTTTATATATTAGTATTTTGGTAGCAAATATCAGAAGGCAACTCTGACGGCTCAAGTGCAAATGAATGTATTCACTCATGAAGTCGTCAGTCCAGGGACAAAGCCGGCTTATAACACAACTGCAGCTAGAGTCATGGGCAATATTATAAGGAGTTATTTATTTCTTTTTGTCTCATGATGTTACCATCATTTCTTGTCATCTATTAGCTGTTTACTAGCAGAAAATATTCTCCCAAAAGGAAAAAAAAAGGTTGCCATTGTTAATACCAAGACAAGCCATTTATAGCATATTAATTTTTAAATATTTTTGTTGTGTATATTTATTGTTCATGGTACCATGTTACATAACACACAGTGTATATTTGCACGTCTTCTCCCACACCCCCACTGTTGGTTTTCTCTCTCTCTTCCTATTAGTCCCTTTGTTAGCCTAGACAGTTTCCTTGATGTTTTATAGATACAAAAACAAACACACACATGTATTTTAAGTATCTATATGAAAACCTACATAGAAAAATAAGATATTTGTCATTTTGAGAATAGTGTTATTCATTTAATGTGTTATGTCCAGTTTCATATATTTTCCTGCATATAACATTACTTTATTCTTCATAACTTGAAAAAATTCATTGTGCATGCACAGTTATTTTTCTTACTCATTCCTTTATTGTTAGATATCTGGCCTGAAAGCACTACTTAGCTCTCTGGAAAGTGCTACAAGAAACACTTGTGTGCAAGGATCTCTATCATACAAATTTGCTGACAATGCTAAGCCCACAACAGAGCATCTGCTTATCAATTGTGAAGATGCTTCTTACTGGTTCATCTTTGGTCAAATATATATTGGTCAATCTGCTGGAGAGTTGAGTTAGTCTCTTAGGCTGCCCATATGACAATCTAGCTTTATTGGCAGAGTACCGAGGCAAAACACTATAAGAACTAGCTAATTGAACAAAGGCAAAATTCTCCAAAGAGGTCACACTGCACCAACTGGTCAAGGGCCCCATCTCCTATAACCCTGACAGGGAGAACCTGGTACTTAATGCCCAAGCATCTGCTTAAACACACCCCAATTCAGATAAGATACTCTATAAATGCCTATTTTGTTTTTATTCTGTTGTTGCTTTTTGTCCTTTGGCTCTCTCTTCTTCTTGGCATACTTCCTGAGGCCATTTGTTAACATACTAATAAACACAAGACAAGTCTGGAGACTCCTCCACACTGCCTACTTCAGTTTTAAGATGTAATAGAGCCCTGGCCTTTATCAACCAACAATTTTCACACCTTAAGTCCTTAACCCTCCTAGTTGATAATTAATTTCACAGTGAGAGCATAGCCGTATCAGCTTCTGGTGAGAGAATTTGGATAAATCTATCACAAAGTGGGCCTGAGGTAAGGCAAAAGTAATCATTATTTCACAGGTGTTTTTATTTTTCCTGTTTTACTGAGCCTTGTGAATTTATTTACATGACAATTTGAAAATGATGTCTGGGCTGTAATGACTCCTAGACTGCTAAATAGAGGAGGCACAGTGGGACTTGCAGAGTTGGTGACAAGAAACCCGAATGAGCTAACATTTGACACTGGTTTCTTCTCAGGAGAGGCAAGCAGAGAAGAGGAATTGAAAGAAACCTGTCACTAATAAAGCAGACAAGGGAGGAAGGAAAATGGGACTGATAAGAAAGAAAGAAATCTGCAGAGCACACAGAAAGATAAAGAGAGAGAGAGACAGATAATAAACACAAAGTGACATCTAAACACTTGCAAACATAAGGGGAAAAACTGTATCAAGGAGAAGAGGATAAATAAACAAGTAAGCTTAGAAAGCACTTTCTAGTAATGCCAAAGACACTCTCAGAAGTAGCTATGTGAAATTTTAGAGTAAGAAATGTTAGAAAACAGTACTGCTACTATATGCTGTAAGCTATGACTGGTTGGGACAGACTTTTAATTTGTATCCTCTAATGGTAACACTGAATTGCTTTTCTGTACTTTCTCTCCCATAAAATGTTGCCTCATGCAATTAACCATTTTAAGGAAATAACAATATTAGATACTTTCAGCTCTGTTTGCCATAACTCTCTCCTATGTTGCTGAAGTTTCTGTTCAGAGAACCTTCACTGGTTGGTGCTCTGTGGGTTTCTCTGAGTTGAATGTTTAGAAGACATGTGCAAGGTTGACATGCTTATCTTGCTTCCAGAAAAAGAAGGGGCGCCAAGGTCCTTTGAGGTTAATTAGCTTGTATGCTCTCTCTGAGACAGTAAGTGAGGGGATGCAGGCTAAGAGAAGGAAAGTTTTCTTTTATACTGACAATTAATAGTGCTCAAAACAATGATGCTTTTCTTTCGGGAGCTTGTGAAGCGTCCTGCCATGAAATGCACTGGATGACACAGACAGTTTTAAGAAAATCTATGAGTTAGTTAGTCAGCTTGCTGCAATAGCTGCTGTGTAAGAAATGTCCAAAGGAAAGAACATATCATATTTCATTAGCACACTTCACTTTCTATTCCTAATAATCTTATTTATTTAATGAGAAGATGATGAAGAAGAAGAAGAAAGGAAGAGGACAAATACAACAGAATCCCTGTTTCTCTAAGTTGCCCATAAAGTCAAGGAGCTGTTTGACCTGAGAACTAAGATGGTAATTTTGTCTCCCATTCTACAAAGATTATAGCAGAGTTACTTAAACTAATAATAATATAAAGAATATATGTAAGCTCATTGAAGGTATGATTGTATGCAGTTCCATCCCTGCTGTCTAGCAGCTCTTTTCACTGGCTTTTTTTTTGATCTTTGCTGTAATCAGCAACATCAGCACCTTTGTATGTAGTAGGAATATTTTTCAGTGCATCATGTATGTGTATTATTTATGTTACTTCAATTCTATTATCAACCCCATTGTGCATGAAAGAACAGAAGCAAAGAGTGAATTAATAATCTTTCAACAAAGCTGATAATCTGCAAGACAAGGTCTTATAGTCTGTTCTGGCTGTTACATAGCTTATAAATAAGAAGAATATGTTTCTCCCAGTTTCTGAAGCTAGATAGCTAAAGTTCAAGTAACAAGCATATCAGGTACTATGAGGGTACTCTGCAGGGTAGCCTCCTTCTCAAATCCTGTAGGTTCTCTGTTGTGAGTGTTCTAAGTCCTTTAAGGGAGATTCCATGTTCCATCCTCATGACCTACTCATTTATCCAAACTTCCTACTTTTTTGCTC
This sequence comes from Meriones unguiculatus, assembly GCF_030254825.1. Taxonomy (NCBI): domain Eukaryota; kingdom Metazoa; phylum Chordata; class Mammalia; order Rodentia; family Muridae; genus Meriones; species Meriones unguiculatus. The sequence continues at coordinate 30,461,170 of NC_083358.1, forward strand.
TTAACATCATACTGAAGATTTGGCTTAAATGTAAGAAAGGATGAAATAATGGCACATTCAGCCCATAATAATAAGTTATCTGAAGTTGTTACATTTATCACAATTACACTAGTATTTGAAAATATTCAGCAAACATCAGAGTCAGTTGGCCAACTTTTTAAACATTTAGAACAATGACATCAAAGTTTCTCATTATTAAGTTAGATGTGAATCAGTGATTTGCATCTTTTATATGTTCTCAAGTCTTGTTGTACTGCTGACTGTTCATGCTGTCTAGTGGCCATATTTGCAGACCTATTGTACTACTGTCTCCTATCACTTCTCCACTACCTGCAATGTTCCTTGGTGACTTTGTTAACTAGTGATACAAGTTATGGGAAGAACTAAAACTTTGGTACTTAAGAAGTTATATTTTAAAATGTGACAGATTTTCACATGTGCAAAGTTGATATAGGTTGTGATAGCCAGAGACACAATAGACCACCTCTATGTTCATTTGGTGTACCCTGTATTTCCTGAAACTGCAGTCCATTTCCTATGTAAGCCATCGTGCTATTCTAAGGTAGAGTAGAGATTTGCAGATTTGCCACAAAGCCTTGTGATTAAAAATGACACTGGATACAGAGAGAACGAGCACCCATTAAAGAAAAAGAATAAGCACCAATTATCAAAAGGCTACAGTCAGGTTCAACCTCAAATACCAAAGACAGGAGACATTCTAAAATGTGTGGCACACCCACATGTTCAGAAACACATCAATTCAAACCATTGCAGAAGAAAATGAAAGCAAAAGAGGGGCATGGCTGCTATGCAAATGGTTGGAGAAATGGCAATTCGCTAATCTTAGCTCTCTCCACATGAAAGGGGTGGTTTTTTGCTGAGTGGAAACTTCCTAAAGCTCCATTCATGCTACCTATCATAGTATTTAATGTGTCACAAAATATATGAGATTGTAGATTGATGTTTCATTTATAGAAAGATGGCAGTCAAGAACAAATCTGTTAGAGGAAAAAAATCGTTCAACTAAACTTACTGGAAAGTTTTTAAAATAAATATCTAAGAAGCTGGGGAGATGGCTTAGTAAGTGAAGTGTTTCCTGATTAAGCATTGGGAAACAAATTCAGGTTTAGTTGTAGACTGGACAGGCCGCCAAGAAGCCAGGCCTGAAGAACTTCTCTACTTTGTTCCCCCAGACTCAAGCCCCAGGGCTGTCCCTAGCACTGCCACCAGAATACCAGATGCAGCATTTCTCCTCTCCTGTGGACACCTTCTGTAGACCCCACAGACTCCCTCTCCATCTCACCTTCCCCCCAGCCTCCAACACCAGCAAATATTCCCCAAGAACACACCAGGAGAGAAGGCCAGTAAAATAGACTACACACAGGCATCACATTCTCTGAAAATCCAGAGAAGAAACAGAATCCAAGGGAAAAAAAATACCCACCCAACAAATACAGACATGAATATCGGGATCTAGATCTAAAATCACCTCAAACCCAGCTGCCGAGATGCAATAAAACACAATCAATAATATCCATGACAATGTCTCCTGCAGAGCCCAGCTATCCTACCCCAGCAGGCCTTGAATATTAGAACACAGCTGAATTCCCACCCCCCGAAAAAGACCTTAAAACCTACTATAACTTAATATGTGAAGATAGTAGAGACCCTTAAAGAGCAAATGAATAATATCTTAAAGATATCTAAGAAAACACAAAAAATTGGAGGAAATTAATAAATACTTCAAAGAAAGCTAGAAAAAAACACAAGCAAACAATAGGAGGAAATGAATAAATCCCTTAAAGGAAGCCAAAAACAACCAAACAAATGAAATAAAACAAAACAAGACCTGAAAACAGAAATAGAAGCAATAAAGAAAACACAAAGGGCCATCCTGTAGTGCATTTCTTTAATGAGTGATTGATGGGGGCGGGACCAGCCCATTGTGGGTGGAGCTACCACTGGACTGATGGTTCTTGGTTCTGTAAGAAAGCAAACTGAGGAAGCTACCTGAAGCAAGCTCCATGGCCTCTGCATTAGCTTCTGCTTCCCTGCTCTGTTTGAGTTCCTGTCCAGACTTCCTTTGATGATTAACAGTGATACAGAAGTATAAAAAGAATAAACCCTTTCCTTGCCAAGCTGCTTTTCATGGTGTTTCATCACGGCAACAGAAACCCTAACTAAGACAATGTATGGATAGATTTTTAAAAATACTATATATATATATATATATATATATATATATATATATATATATACTAGAATTGTGAAAAGGCAAGAGAGATTATAAACCAGATACAATCAATCAGAAACATATTTTATTGACCAAATAATTCATTTAAATAAAGTAAAATTCAGTATAGTCTAAGCAGAAAAAAATATATTTTCAAAAGGATTTTCTTCCATAATATACTTAGAAAAATAAAAATTTTGTTTACTGAGATTTCATTTATTGAGCAACTATTGTAGTCTGGGAAAAAGCAAGTGAAAACATCATATTTATTTATTTACTTACTTATTCACTTATTTGTTATTTTTTGGAAGAGCAAAAGCACAATAGAAGTTCCTGTATAGTGGATTTTGTAAAAGATATCCTCCTAAGATGTTTAAAAGGAACAGCCAGGGACTGAGAGAAGCTCAGCAGTAAAAAGCAGTTGCTTCCTTTGCAGAGGACCTGAGCACCCGTACAGTGGCTCACAACTATTTGTTACCCCAGTTCCAAAGGTTCCAGCATCCTCTTCCACAGGATCCTGCATACACACAGTGTACATAAAGTTACACAGGCATGTATGCAGACACGTAACTTACAAATAAATAAGTCTATTTTTAAATTAAGGATGGACCTCCCCTAACCAGACGTTGACCAGAGAAACTTCTCACCTCTGAGCAATGTTTCTGAAGAGGAAAGGAGGACTTAGGAAGGAGAGTTCCTTCAGAGGAAAGAAGCAGTGCTGAGACCCTGATGGAGCTTGGCAAGTGTCCACGTCCTGCAGAAAGCTGCAGATCATGGTATTTTTAACTGGTGCTCCAAGAATTTACAATCCATAGTCAAGATAATATAGACAAAGCTGAATGTCTTTTCAGCTAATTAAGCTTTTAATTGCAATTAATTTACATGCCTTTCATATGCAAATGTGGATCAAATATGCTCAAGGGGAGGTGTGCATGGGGTGTTTCTAAGCCTGTTTGGATCATGACAAAAGAGTTTTGTTTTGATTTTGTTTCTACTTGGTGAGCACTTTCAGTTCCTCCCTACAAATATCACCCTGGGGAGTAGGTAGAGTGGATATCCATTGGGGAGTGGGCAGTGTATGCACTCTGGGGAGTGGACACGGTGGGTACAGCTTGGAAATTTATACTCCCTTCTGCATATCAGACATCCTAGCATCTGGAAGGAGCAAGGCCGGGAGTCAGGATATCTGGACTGTAGTTAGCAAACCAACTACTGATGCCAGGTCTGAGCCTTCACTGTCCTCTTTCTGAGTGTTCTTTAGTGAGGCAGGGCTCCACTGTGTAACTCAGACTGTCTTTAACCTTTCAGTTCTCTTGCTTCCACTGCCTCATTGTGGATATGGGACCCCACACCCAGCTTTGAATTTCTTTCTCTGGCTCTTTGATTATTAACAATGAGTCACTCTTGGACTTTTTCATGGTGCCTTGCAACATGAGAAAAACCCCTACTTTGCCTCTTTGCCTTAGGCACTGAACTGTCTTCACTGTCAGAAAGATCTCTTTACAGTATATCCAATAAAGCTTATATTAATATCCAATTTGTTGTTGAATTTCAGACATTCTTTTATTGTGATGTAATTTAAATTGACCTTCTTGAGACATGTCACTCCAATTTGTGATTTTTTTCAATACATTAATCAACTTAAAAAAAATGCCTAACAATTTTGATCATCTTTTTTTTTTTTTTCAGCTTTTGACCAAAAGTAGGAAGCCAGGTACAATATGCTAGCCTCAAGGACAGTTTTAAATAAGATGTCATAGTGAAGGAATGTTACACTTCTAAGAAGATACAGATATTTCAATACAGAAACAGAATGAATAAGAAGTCATTCACGGTGAGAGGAATGCAGTCTTATTGTAATATCGAAGACACCTTTTATTTTCAATGCTTTACTTATAGCACACACTGAGGAAATAAGCTAACTCCTGAATTCCTTACACATGTATCTGTAAATCAGCGCAATATATGACCAACAGCATACACAATTTCAAACCAAACAGAAATGATGACTGAATGGCCAGGGTGGCTTTTCATTTAAACTAAGGTTTCTCACCACAGTGGGAGTGACATTTTTAGGTGAGCTGGGTAATGCCTATTTTTAGTATGTGTGTTTGTGTGTGTGTGTGTTGGAGCTAGATTAAATGGTCTACTCCTTGTCACTTATTCTGGAAGCAGGTAATAACACCCAGATTAAAAACAAAACAAAACAAAACAAAACAAAAAAACGCAAATCTCCCTAGCTGACAAGCACTGGTTAGACGGAAAGGTCACGAGGGCTACAAAGATGGCTCAGTGGGTAAAGTGCCCACTGTACAACATTGCAACCTAAAATCTAACCTGCAACATCCAGATAAAAGTATGCCATGGCAGTGAGTGATTGTGATCCCCATTCTGGGCAACTCACTGGTACGCTAGCCAACAGGTACCGCAAGTTTTAATAAGACAAACTTTCTGAAAAAAAAAAATCAGGGAAAGAAGGATGGAAGAAGGCACAAGAAATCGCCACTCTCCTTCCTCTCTATATGTACACGTACAGAGTGGTGAACCAACACAAACACAAACACACACACACACACACACACACACACACTGAAACACAATGTCCAGTTTACAAGACACTTTTCTCTATAGTTTGCATTTTAAATGCATGCCTGTATGGCCTTTTATTCTACTCTCAGATGAATATTTTACAATATTTTTAGTAATTATAATCTCCCATCTAAGGATACATTTCCACATTAGCTTTGTAATGAATTTGCAGGACAGAAAGAAAGACTATGATTCTCTCTGTCCACCAGACCACACAGAATTCAGATAAAGCTTTCTTTCCCAGGTGTCTTTGTGACCTCAAGGTCAGTACTGTTAGGGAGGAAGGAAGTTGGAATCTGAGGCTGTGGCAAGAAATCTATGGGACCTGTTCACAACCACACAGGACTTGACATTGTAGTTCCTTAAATGGTCTTGTGCTCCTCTGCTCCCAATTTCTATAGGTTCATTATCTGTTTCTTCCTATGTTTGTTGAAGACTTCCAAACCTTTGACAAAAAAAAAAAGAACAAAGAACAATATAGTGTTTCTTAATGACTTTAAATGCTTCCTTCCCCCTTCTCACCAGTAGTCCAATTTCATTCTCTAATTGCATCATTTTCACCCTTGCAGCTCACCTCACAGTTCAGGAAGGGCCTCAGACTTTACCTAATCTGACACAGGCTCAAGCAAACCCAGGAAGGTGCCAAGGTATCATTTGTCAGTTTTCTGTTCCTCTATGAAAGCCAGACTCCTCTCTTTTCATTTCTTTCTTTTCCTACCATTTGATCCCCTTTTATGTTTGTTTTTAGGGGTTCTTTTGTTTTGTTTTGTATGGTGTCCTGTTTTAGTTTTGTTTTGTTTCTTTGTTTGTTTGAATGCCTTTTTCCCTGACTTCACAAACATGAGATATATATTCTGACATTAACCTTACATACCAACCAGAAATCTAAACTGGTTTACTTGATAACACATTCCACCAGGCAGGCCTTTGCATTCATTCTGCCTTCTCATTTTTTTTCCAGCAGAATTCTCATCCTTGACATATCTCTCATCTCTTTCAATTGCCTGCACAGAGTTGCTATACATGGTGGTAAAATGTGACTCGTTTAATTTAAATCAACACAAAAATTAAATGCCAGACCCTGATCAAAGTCATCGAGAAGAACAGAATTTGCTTTACTAAGAGACCAAGAATAGAAAATTACAACTTGAAAACAGTAGTTATTTTTAAAGGCCCTTTGAGAAGTGCTGTGGCAGAATCTAGCTGTTTGTTCATATGTACAAACTTACATGGCTATTGCTCTATCAACAGAACCATATGTTGAAACATGGGTCGTGATATTTCTTTCTCTGTACACTTGTTTGTTTGGGGAGCATTAGAAAATATGGCCACACACCATTCAATTATTAGCTTTCTCTGTTAAATTGTGAATTCTTTAACCTATTTGGACTTTAATTTCTGTATTTGTCTAATAGGAAGGAAGGAAGTGATTATAATTTTTTAAAGGCCAATTTATAGTTCAGTATAAGATTCTAAAATAGAAAAGTCTCACAGCAGAAGTTCAATAGCATTGGGTACTTCCTGTTCAACCTCCCCACTTTTTCTTAAAAACACAATTTGGAGATCGTATCACTTCTTACTTCATTGATGTAGAGTTCTTAAACTAGCCCCGGATCAGCAGTCATACTACCTGAACAAACCCCTCATAATGCTCTGAGTCAATTTATGAAGTCATTAGTGAGCATGTGACTTTGGAAAGAAGCTGCTGAAGGTGTTCTAGGTAATCTCTCTCTCATACACACACACAAGTCTTCTTTTTACCCCTTTAATATTGTATTTAAAGTGGGTTTTTAGATTACTGATGACATTCTCAGGACAGTGAAGAGCCATGTATCATCTATAGTAGAAAAGAATCAGGGAGCAGTGTTGCCATAACAGAACCTCTCTGTCAACACCCTGAAATCTGCCTGCACTGGAGTTACTAATTCCTTAGGATCCACCTTCTCCTCTCCCTTTGGTAAAACATTTCCTTCTGGTTTTCTTAGCCTAAACCCACTGATAAATATGGAGCAGGGGACAGCCTGTGGAAGCAACATGAAAACAACTTTGGCACTCTTCAAATCCCAAGTAATCTCTGTATAAAAAAACTACTATAGGCTCCTTCTCATTACTCTCCCAAGGCATGGAATACAGGGGTGTGATTGATTAGACAACAACAACAAAAGAGCAGAAAATGAGTACAAGAGTAATGGTTCCATCATGGGTTAAGCTGGACTGACAAGACAAAAGGGACTTTTTGGAATGACTTCCCGGAGCAGATCCTATACTAGCCTGAATCGGCTATGGAAATGTGGAAGACCACCACTTGAGCAGCCACTAGGGGTTAGATTCCTGCTTTGTTAAACCACCTTATTGGGGGTCTCTGAGACTTTTGATAATGTTGTTGATAGATCCTTGCTTTGTTGAGTTTTTGTTTGGGTTGGTTGGTTGGTTAGTTTGGGGACAGGATCTCATTTCTGTAGCCATGGAAGCATGACCTGATGTTCCATGCTTCAGCCAGACTCCTTGCCTTGCAACTTAGCATGTTCCCCTTTCATTTAAGTCAACTTAAATTCTGAGCTTCAGTTACAAGCTGCCAAATTCTTTTTAATGGGTATAGTTAAATTTCATGTGCTTTAAGCAGAGCAAAAATACTTTATGAGACAACTAGTGAAAAGGAATGTTTAGAGGGCACATCAAGGTGGTTTTAATCCAAAGATACTGAGGAGCTTTAAAAAAATCATTGAGTTCACATTTTCAGATTTCCAACTGTTTGTATATCTTCATGAATAATGGAAATAGGAGTGAGTATAACTATAGTAGAAAATCTAGGAAGAATTAAAAAAAAATTGAGCTACTCTTCAAAGGGGTAAGTACTGTGGGAAAGTTATTATGATTCAGAATTGATGATCCAGGGAGATTATCGGAGTCTTTTGAATTACTGATGAGACAGTTCAATGAGACACATAAAATAAGAAAAGTACAACGGCCAAGTTAGGGTCAGATGGCTTTTCCTGATGATGGCAGGGATTGTGCAATGTCATCTGACCTGTTGTGGTGGGGACATAGGCTTAGGTTCTTTCTTTTATCTTGTAAAAATTAAGATGATTCCTCAGCTGTTTTCTTGCTGTGATCATCTTGAACTCTATAAATGTGTAAAAGGCTCTTTTGCCCACCTCTTCAGTAAACAGAAAACTTCAGGGTTGCGTACAGCTCACTTATGTCTGTGAGAAAAGAGTCCTTAGAAATGAACAGTGTGTCTACATATGTGCAGATAATTACAGATACAGTACATATAGAGGAAAATTAATCCACTAAACTAGGAGTGTGGCTATAAACATAACAAACTTAGCTAAATAACATTCTGGATTTCATGAGCCACAGTAATAAAAATAAAATAAGGTTCCTGACAATTAATACTAATGTTTTTGAAATGCTGAGGAATCAATAAATAATGATGTCGAGCAATGAGATGACTCAGCTTATAAAGGGTCTCCTTCCAACCTGACAACTTGGCTTTGATGTCCACCATATCTCATGGTGGAAAGGAGAGAGCAGAATCCTAAGATTCCTTCTGCCTTCCATACCAACACTGTGGCAGGAGAGCCTGTGAGTACATGTGTTCTCTTTCTTTTTTAGATATAGACATGCACACACACACTAAATATGAATTTTTTAAATCATGCTCTAGTAAGAAGCACCTTATGCCCTACTCATAATTACAGTGACATAGCATTACAGGGTGGAAAATTGTCCCATTCATGTGCTATTTATTTTCTATTAAAACATCAAGAAAAGCATAATAATGAAAATATTCCAAATTTAAAAGTTATACTTTATCACAATTTACTTCTGTGAAATTTTGAGAGACCAAAATGGCAAATATCAGGGTCCCAAACATCTCCCAAAATCATATGTAACTGTCATTGTATGCTATTGTTAATATCTTTACTTAGTGCATGGAGAAAATGACGTTCAAGTTGTTTGACAAAGCTCTTTAGTTGATCAGAATATACACAGTTAAACTAGACTTGATATCTAGATCACCATGTTTGAAGCATTCTATCTTCACTGGCATCTTCCAGGTAATTCAGTACTATATGCCTGTTACTAAATGTCAGCAATAAATTAGCTGAGGTACCCTTATTGCATTTGACTAAAAAGAAAGTAAGATGTATTATTTCATGCAGAGCTGCTCAATTTTAAAGTCTAACGAACTAAAATGTAAAAGGATGCACTTAAATGTTAGGAGCAGTTATGATAAAACATTTTGGGTTGTTTCCTGTCTATCGCTCTAAATTCTTCCAATAGACATATTTTGTACCAATTTTGACATTCCAAAAAAAAAGGAACAAATAGCACATATTACAAATTCTTGCCAAGTGACACAATAATGTGCACAATATCAAGGAAGTGGAAAGGTATGATTGATATGATTGATTAGCTGCAAGAGCTACTGGTTTCGAAGTGTTAACAGTGGAAAGTGGAAATAACGCTAAAATTAAAGCAGAGTAAAAAGAAAAAGTAAAACCAACCGATTCAAAAAAGTTCACTGATTTTCTCTTCATGAAGAATCTATAAACTTCAGATATAAAGTGGGCAAAATTGATAATAGACAACAATAAGTTATTGAAGCCATGTCTCAGTAAGTAAAAGCTTTTGACTTGAACATGAAGACTAGAGTTGCCATTCCCAGCACCTATGTGGAATCTGAGTGTGTATGGCAGTTTGCTTGTAATCCCTTAGTTTTGAGACAGAGATCCAGGGAACCCTGGAGCAAGTTGGGTAAGTAGACTAGCTGGATCAGCAAGCTATAAATTCAAGTAGGAGAGCTTCCCAAAACACATAAGGAGAAGAATGACAGATGAAAACATCTCATATCAACCTCTGGTCTTCACAACTATGCCTAGACTCATGGATATACATCCCACACATGTGTTCACACTCATATAAACATGCCTACATATAAGTATAAAAGCTACACACATGTACATATACCTTAAAGTTAATTTACTGCATTACTTTTTTTTGTCACTGCAAGAAAGTCACCACTGAAGATCCTAATCCTCTAACCCCTGCAAACAATATACGTGGTAAAAATCTTTAAGTCATCCTTTAAATGCAGTAGTTCAGGGAATCTATTAAGTAGAGTGAAATACTAGAACATGGAGCTTTGTGAACCTTTGGGCACTTATCAGCATGCCTTCAAGCTTTGATGTCCCATAAAAGCAAGGCAGAAAAAACTGAACTCAGAGCTAGCCTCAACAACAGTAAGAGCATTAGAGAATACCCTTCTTCACATTAAGTTGCAATTCCATGCATGGGAAAACATAAATGTGACCTTGCTTCCCTGGTAATAAAAGACAATGAAGAAAATATTTTGTGAAAGAATAGGAATGGAAAGGAAAGAACAAAAGGTTTCTGAGCTGTTTCCACTATAGCTCTACATTCTATGTGCTCACATATAAGTGTGGATTGTCAGGAAACCTCAGTCATCAACTTCACTTTAGATCATCCAAATGACACCTGCCTCTGGCACTTACCAAACTGATCTTTTCTCTATAAAAGATGCTTAATTAGTTGGGCTATTATTTAGCTCAATTATTTATGGGTTAGTGAAGAGTATTTTCAACATTCTAAATACAAAGAAATATGATAAATGTTTGAGGCAATTATATATTATTTATTTTCCTCTGACTACCACCCATCATATACATATATTGAAATGTCAAACTATACAACATAAATATATACAATTATTGTTTGTGTTTTATAGTGGTATTGTATAGAATATATCATATATAAATATTTTAGAATGAGACACATCCACAAATAATGATATGCACAGCACAAGTCCATGCTTCAAAATTACTCACTTAAGAAGTTTCCTAACTCCCTGGGAACCCACAGGCCATTCTGGACAGGGAAGCAGGTCGGCTAACAGCAGATTCTACCTCTACCTCTGCTCCAAATTTAATCCCCAGTCTCCTCGCTAGCTCTGGAACAAAACACCTGCTACAGGCTACACACTGCCCCAGCGCATACCCATCCAGTGGATCCCACAGACCCACGCCTCAAAGGGTCATGCTCTCCACTCATTGATTTATCTCAGACCAATGTCAGCATGCATGCTCTGGAAACCTCACATATTCACGCCTCCCTTAAGTCCTCCAAAGCTAGCCCTAGTGTCATGCCTAGGTCTGCACCAGATTACATGTGGAGACCTCTTTTCTTTCTCCAGTGGACCACACAGATCTTCTCTTACAATCTTCCTTCCAGAACTTCTTTATCCCACCCCCCAACTTAAACAGGTACTCCATGCAAACACAGAAGCAACTACAGCCAGTGGTGTTTGCTTTCCTTCTGCTTCTCCAGAGCCAATACTCTGGTTCCATCCATTTCCAGCTCTGCCGAAACCATGCTGCAGGTTCTCTCTTACCACCTGCCTGGACTCAAGGACAGTGGGTCAAACAAATCTTTCCCTCCAAAATTCTTTCCTTCTCCTCATTGTTTTGCACTAGCCTCCAGTGCCGGAAGGTACTCCTTGTGAACCCACAGCCCACTCTCCCAGGAAAGCAAGTATGCTAACTGCAAATTTTCACCACTTCTGCTTCACCGGTCTTATTCCCAGCTCGATAGCAAACCTTCTGCTGTGGCCTCTCCTCACTCTCTGTTTCTATTAGCAGAAAACTAAGCAGAACTGGATAGTACGCTCCATTTTCCGAACTCATCTGAGCCCTCTCACCACCCACAGCACATCCCCATTCTCAAGTGCCAGGTCCCAGTACCCAGAAATATATTTTACCTGAAACCCTCAATAGCTGCATGCATCAGGCCCCCAGAAGAATTTCTTGCTAGACAATGCACACACCACACGCTCATAAGAATCAGAGAGGAAACAGAAACCAAGAAATAATATATACCACCGCCACCCACAACAAAGACACCTAGAATTACAGTAGTCCAGTCCCAGATACCCAGACACAAGCATAAAAACTCACTCAAAATATCCAGGAAAATATGTCACCATTTGAGCCAAGCAACCCTACTACAGCAGATCCTGAGTATTCCAAAAGAGATGAAGCATAGTTGAGGAAAATCTGGAAATACAAAATTTAGAAGCTTGAACAGAAATTCAAGAGATGGAAGAAAGAGTCTCAGGTATTGAAGACACAAGAGAAGAAATGGATACATTTATTAAAGAAAATTGTAAATCTAAAATGTTCCTGGCACAAAACATGCCGGAAATATATGAAACCATGAAGAGATAAAAAATCTAAGAATAAGAGGAATGAAAGAAGAAGAAGGAAAAAAAAGTACAAAGCTATAGAAAATATTTCCAACAAAATCTTAGAAGAAAATTTGCTTAATATTAAGAAGTAGATGTCTATCAAAGTAAAAGAAGCATACCATATAGATCAGACAGAGAAAGAAAGTACCCTTGACACATAGCAATAAAAACTCTAAGTATACAGAACAAAGAAAGAATAGTAAACCTTCAAGGGTAAAGACCACATAACATACAAAATGTAGAACTATTAGAATTACACCTGACTTCACAATGAAGACTTTAAAAGGCAGAAGTGCCTGGACAGACTTGCTGCAGACTCTAAGAGACCAGTTCAGACTACTGCACCAACAAAACAAAACAAAACAAACAAAAAAACTTTGCATCACCATTGACCAAGTAAATAAAATATTATTCATCTACAAATATCGCTCCATAAAAGGAGCTAGACTGAAACTCCAACCTAAAAAGTTTAATCAGAACCACGAAAATGAACAGAATCATCTCAGACCACCAGTTCAAAGGGAACACGCATGTGCACGTGTGCACACACACACACACACACACACACACACACAAACACACGTGTGTACCATTGATACTGTCTTAGTCAATTTTCTATTAGAGCGAAGAGACACCATGAACACAGGAAAATATTTAATTGGAGATCACTCCCAGTTTTAGAGGTTAAGTCCGTTATCATCAGGGCTGGAAGCATAGTGGTTCACAGGCAGACGTGGTGCTGGAGAGGTAACTGAGAGTTCTACACCGAAATCAGCAGAGCTGGGGCAGGAGGAGAAAGACACAAGGCCTGAAACTGTGACGTGACACAGGTACTCTAACAAGGCCACGTCTACCCCAGTAAAAAACGTCTCCTAATACTGGCACTTCCAGATACCTAAGAATTAAAATATATGAGCCTGTGGGGGCGATTCCTACTCAAAGCACAACAGATATCGCTCAATATCAATTCTCTCAATCACCTAATAAAAAGAGAGAAGTTACAGAATGGATGAAAAAGCACTATTTATCCTTGCATCCAAGAAATACACCTTAACATGAAGAATAGACATCACCTCAGGGTCATGGGTTAGAAAAGATATCCCATGGCAGATCAGTAGTCAGGTGGGTTCCCTGGTAAGAAGAGGGACTGTCTCTGACATGAACTCAATGACTGGCTCTTTGACACCCCTCTCCCCCGAGGGAGAAGCAGTCTTGCTAGGCCACAGAGGAGGACATTGCAGCCAGTCCTGATGAAACCTGATAAGCTAGAGTCAGATGGAAGGGGAGGAGGTCCTCCCCTATCAGGGGACTTGAAGAGGGGCAGGAAGGAGATGAGGGGGAGGGTTGGTGGAATTGGGAGGGAATGAGAGAGGGGGCTACAGCTGGGATACAAAGTAAATAAATTGTAACTAATATAAAAAATAAAAATTTATTTAAAAAAGATATTCCAAGGAATTTAAGCACCTAATGTACTCAAAATAGACTTCAAACCAAAACTAAAAATAGAAAAAAAAAGGGGGGGGAAATACACTAATACTCATCAAAGAAAAAAAATCCACAAAGATGGCATTTCCATTTTTAATATCTATGCCACAAAACAAGGACACTCATGTCTGTTAAGTAAATATTACTACAGCTTAAATAATGTATTGACTTTTACACACTGATTATGGGAGATTGTAATGTCTCACTCTCACCAACAGACAGATTATCCAGACAAAAACCAAAAGAGAAATCCAGGAACTGACTGACATTATAAACAAAATAGACCTAACCAAAAAAAAAAAAAAAGTCTGTTGTGCTCTCTACAAACTGACTTCAAGGCCCCTTGCTGAAGGCAGCACCCACACAGCTTATTAAATATAGAAAACTCATTCTGGTGCCTACGTAAAGCCTCCCCTGCCCTGTGTTCTAGTGTCGTTAGTATAGGAAGGTACTATGCTTGCTACCAAAAAAGAAATGTAAACACCAACCTAGCTACAAACCTTTTGCTCTACAGTGGTTCCCTGCTGCAAAATATGCTAGGTCAAAGGTGGCACAAACTTGTAGGAATAATCAACAAATATCTGATTTGGCTTAAGACCCACTGCAAAAGATGAAGCCAATTACCAACACCGCTTGGGTGACTAAGAACCTGAGATTAGAAAGGCAGCAGACCTAGAAAAAAAACCTGAATATCCCTGGAGAGAGAGAGAGAGCAAAGAAGAAAATGTCACAACAAAATGACTCCCAATTATGTTCTACTATACTTAAAGATCACTGCCTTATTCAGCCATCATCAAAATAGCTTCCTCCTGCAACAGAGCTGAACAGAGACCCACAGAGCCACATTTGCAGATATACATATATATATATATATATATATATATATATAGAGAGAGAGAGAGAGAGAGAGAGAGAGAGAAAGACCTTGAAATACCCAGTCTTAAATGGGATATTTTCATCAAATGTCTCCCCTTTGAGCTCACGGAATCCTGTGGAAAAGGAGGCAGAAAGAGCCAGAGGGGATGGAAGACACCAATAAAAAAGACTGTGTAAAATGGCCAAAGCGCCTATGAACCCAGAGACTGAAGGAGCATGCGCACGAGCTCCACGGGGCTGCACGAGGTCCTTTTTTGACTTTATGCTATGGCTTAGAGTGTTTTCAAGGGATTCCTGAGCATGCAAACAGGTGGGCTCCTGACTTTCAGCGCTTATCTTCAGCTCTTTTCCTTCCCTGGGTTTGTTTCATCCAACGTGTATGTAATCATTTTTGTTTTGTTATATTGTATTTTATTTTGCTGTATTTCATTATTATTTCTTAGAAGCCTGTTCTTTTCTAATGAGGGACAGAGAAGGAGTGGATTAAGAAGGGAGGGAACATGAGAGGAACTGAGAGGGGAAACTGTAATCAGGCTATATTATGTGAGAAAAGAACCTTATTTCAATAAAAGAAAAAATTATATGCTTTTAAATGATAAAAAAAAGAACAGTTTCCTCTCATTTGTAATTTGCTTCTGGCAAGTGATCCACATCTTACAAAATTGCAACCCATGTTACAACACCAAGAAAACCTACTTCTATATGGAGATGTTTGGAATAACTCAGTGTTGCAAATATATTATTTATTTTAAAAAATATTTAACAGTATATTCTGTTGAATGTTTGCCACAAAAAGAGGAAAATAATGATCAAATAGCTCTCTAATCAGTATTATTGATTATAGTAAATAAAAATTTATAATAATCAAAATAGTAACATTCACAATAATATAATTTTAACAAAATATTTTAAGTTATATAATTATCTTAAATTAGAATTTTCTGTGTTCTGATTATTTAGTCAATTATTCCACCATCTCTTACTAAATGACTTTAAAGGAAAAAAAATGTCAAAATCTTTAGGATGTTTTATTCTCACCAAGTGTTGAAAAATTTATGCTTAGTGAGATGACTTTCAAATTTTCTTCTTTAAAGCACATAGCCACAGCTAGGGGATACTAGTCCATGGGGCTTAAAGGAAGCAGAATTAGAAATTTCTCCAAGGGTAGAAATACTAAAATAATCTCACTTATAATTAAATATTAATATATCTTTCTCTAGACCAAAATACCACAGCAATTCTAATATGTATTTGCAGTGTACAGCTATGAAAGCTTGAAGAAAGCAAGTTTCGAAATTGAAGATAAGTTTTTAGAAATGTGGAGTCCTGGAAGTCAATTCTTTTTTCTTGAGTTTTAGACCATGAGTTTTACCAGACACGCTTCATATTGATGCTGTTGGAGGTTGGTCTGATGCTGGCCCTCAGGATTTGGTGAAATCTATCCCTGTTGTGTAAACCTGCCCAAGTCATTCTATATGATTGGTTGATTAAATAGCCTATATCTGGGAAGGGAAGAATAGGATAGACATGGCTAAAGTTCTGAGCTTCAGGTTCAGGAAGATTACGGGAGACAGATGGGAAGAGAGGAGGAAGGAGGACACCCCAATGGGTTAGTATGGAGAGAAAAACCACATGGGCCAAGAGGAAGGATTCCAATAATGACATGAAAGGCCAAGATGAAAAATACAAGCAATTTCCATGGGATAATGTGTGAAAAGTAGACCAGGTGAGGAGGATTAAGGTGGATGGCATTAGATGGGGGCTGGGAGATGGATAGCATCTCCCACTTATTTAACCAGTTATTGAACAAGCATAGGTGAAATGTCTATCTTGTCCAAGGTAAATAAGGCAATTATAAAATCTAATGCCCAACAGCTCTTTTTATCTTTACTACAATATTGTGGCCATGGCATTCCTACTCCCTCTGCTGACCACTGGGCGATAGCTGAGTGTCTAATGTGACATATGTTTTTAGGAATTTGTTCAGACCAACTGCCATTAAAAGTAAGATTGTTTTCCTACATTCTGAAGAATGAAATAAGAACAAAACTGATTGTACTCACTGCGTTATTTACTGGATTTTAATTATATGCCAAATAATGCCATGAACTCATCATAACATAATTTTCTACTTGATGTAATATGTTTCTGTCTTTCCATCATTCCTTCTTTCATCTTTTTCCCTTCCTTTCCCCCTCCCATAACAAGTATCTTGACTAGTATAACAAGTATCTTAACATAATCAACAATGAATGTTTGCTTATGATCCTGCTAACAAGAGGTGAGATGCAAGAGCAGAAAATAAAGAATCAATACGTGCATTAAGAAAGCTATTTCTGATAGTTTGTATTAGGTGCCTTACAAATTGACACTGCAAAACACGTCAGTAATTTCTTTGGGGAAGGCATGCAGAAGAGTGGGTGTATCTTTTTATAGGCTTGTGAATGATAGCTTTTGAGAGATCATGTTTTTGGAGATGCATCAAATATTTCAGGCAAAGAATCGAGGCATGTGGAGGAAAAAACTTCCAGAAAACAGGAAGAGCATTACTAAGGTTTGGGCCTGACATAATAGTTGTGAAGCAGAATTTTTCACAAAACCAGTAATTTAGGAGCCACCATTGGGGGCCAAACTATAGGATTTTCAAGACTGTTGGATAACGTTGTATTCTACTTCCAAATGGATGAGTAAATCAATAATTTATTAAACCAATTGAGACTATAGTCTCAATTGTGCTAATGTTAACGTTTCTGTTTAAAGATAAATTTGTATTTGAAAATCAGTCACAATTGCATCTTATTTGGATTTCAATATTGAATTACAAACCTTCTCTAGTCTACATAGAGCATGTGATTTTAAAAGAGTAAACTGAGGCTAATGAGCTACACAAATTTAAATCACAGGCAGAAATTCAGAGTCTTGAACTCTCTTTCTCTTTTTCTGTCTCTGTCTCTGTCCCTGTCTCTCTCTCTCTCTCTCTCTCTCTCTCTCTCTCTCTCTCTCTCTCTCTCTGTGTGTGTGTGTGTGTGTGTGTGTGTGTGTGTGTATTTCCACTATACTAAACTGGTCCATACATTTGACTTTCAACTTAAAGTAAGAAAGATCTAAAAATGTATTTCCCTTAACATTTTATTAGTTTAACAAATATATTTTTCTGTATCCTTGTAATATTGACTCAAAACAAGATGATGATTACTTAGAAAATTCTTAGTGCTATAGCTTGTGCAACCACTATAAATTATATGTAACAACTACCCCATTGGGATAAAATATATTAGAAGTCTTTCTCTTGCACATATTGTAATTCAGAAGAGAAGCCAGATTGCTTGGAACTTCATGTATTGATGTTTTAATGAGTAGACTGTTTTCTCTAGTGGAGCACATCCAATTAAATACAGCACTCAGTCATTTGCTAAAGGGACCATCTGAAGCTCTAAATTATTTCACTTCTTCTTTACTGTCCCCTCCATTCCCAGAAGCTAATTTGATGACTTGTTTGTTTTTCTATGGACCGCTAAATATCTCTCTGGGACACAAATTCATGGACTGAAAGTCAGGGGTCCACCATATTTAGTATTTGACTTGGTTAGTCTCAGTAATTCTTCCTTTTCATTGACCTTTTCTTGGGTTTCGAAGAAATGAAATTCTTCTCAGCAATAAAAATCAGGTGTTTTATTTTCAGTCTATCATGTGAACATTATTTCATCAAATATTTTCTGTCTCAGGCAATAAGCTAGGATTTTACTAACACCAGTAGCATTGGTGGTGAGAAATAAGATACAGACAAAGTAATAAATTGAATATAAAATATTCACTTTGAAAGAATTGCTGTGAGATCTAAAAACATAAGAAATAAAATGTATGATGCAAAAGTGCAGTAATTTTATAATGTTTTAAAGGTTTTGTGAGAAACTGGCATTTGCACAGAAACTCAGATGAAAAAGAAGTTCTAAAATATTAAAAAATAATATCCCAAATAAATAAAACAGAAATTATAAATCACTATGATACAGATAAGTTAGATGTGATCGAATAGGAAGGATACAACAACAGCTCAGCAGTGACAGAAAACTGTACTGTGGACTCCAAACCCCTGACATCTGTGTTTCTCAGGTGAGAGGAGAATCCATAGGGAAACACGAGGGTCCATCTTCAGGCCACTGGGCTAATACTGGGAAAAACTTCCATGTTCCTGCCTGGCATGGCCGCAGCCATTCACCCAAGCCCATTATCTTTGGATGCCTTCCTGGTGGCTAGGGACCTTGACCTCAGCCTCTAGCTCTCACGGCCCATGGAATGAATACCTTCTGGTACAGATGAGGCTCCAAACCTGGGTGCCCACTCTCACAGTCCAGTGGACACCTTCTGGTACCAGTGACTCCAAGTTCTAAACTTAGAAACCCACTCTCACCATCCATTGGAGAGGATTCCTTCTCATACTTGGGGGCCGTGGCTACAAACTCGGGGCCCAATCTCACCATACTGAGTGAGTGTCTCCAGCCACAGCCCTCCAGACATTGCTCAGGGGCTCAACCTGTCTCCCTAAGAAGAACAACAGGACCTCTGAGCTCAAAGATTATCTTAAAAAGCTGCATCCAGCAAGCAAAATGTCTGAGCTCACTAACCTCATCGCAAGAAAGCAGGACACTTAACTCCAAGACTTCTCTCTGTAAAAGTAGGATCTCTGAGTGCCTGAGGAATTCATGTGAACCTCGGTACCAAATATCTGAGGAGACCCACAGGCCATTCCCTGAGAACCACCTGCCAGTCCGAGATCATTCCCACCAATCTGAGGAGGGCTCCTGCAGGAACGTCTATCTTCCTTCCCAGGGCTCCTCCGAATCCTGCAGAACTCCAGTATGCAAATGAAAACATTTGCCAGAGACAACCAGATGGCTAAAGGTCATCATAAAACACATTTAACAAAAGCCAAAGCAATATGGCAGCCCCAGAACCCAGTTATCCAAAGGCAAGCAGCCCTGGATGCCCTAATACAACTAAAACACAAGAATATGACATTAAATCTGAAGATGATAGTAGAGGAGAATAAAATAATCTGTAAAGAAATGCATGAAGATACAGTCAAACAGATTGAGTCCTTTAGAAAGGAAATAATTAAATCACTGAAAGAAATACAAGAAAATTAAAACAAAGAGGTGACAGAATTGGACAAGTCATATAATGAAAAGCAGGAAAACAATCAAACAGGTGACAGAATTTGACAAGTCATATAATGAAAGGCAGGAAAACACAATCAAACAAGTGAAGGAAATAAATAAATCAGTTCAAGATCTAAAGATGGAAATAGAAACATTAAAGCAAGCACAAACTGAGGAAATCTTGGAGAGGGAGAACTTAGGGAAGAAAACGGGATTTACAAAGATAAGCATCACCAACAGAATATAAGAGATGTAGAAAAGAATTTCAGGTTGAGAAGACCCAATGGCATAAATTGATGCATCCATAAAAGAAAATGTTAAATAAAAAAAAATCCTTACATAAAACATCCAAGAAATCAAGGACACCATGAAAAGAAGAAACTTCAAAATAGTAGGAATAAAAGAAAGAGAAGATTCCTGGCTGTAAGGACCAGAAAATATTTTCAACAAAATCATGGACAAAAACTTCCCCAATCTTAAAAAAAGAGATGCCTATAAGCACACAAAAGACCTACAGAACACAATTAGATTAGACCAGTAGAGAAAAATTCTCCTGCCCCATAAGAATCAAATGCTGAATGTATAGAACAACAACAACAAAAAATATTAAAAGCTTGCAATTGTAAACGGCCAAGTAACATAGAATGGCAAACCAATAAAAATCACACCTGCGACCTATTTATGGTCTCAGCAGAGATCATAAAAGCCAGAAGGGATTGTGCAGATGTCTTGCAAACCCAAAGAGACCAGAGATGCCAGTACAGACTACTATAGCCAACAAAACTTTCAGTCAGTATAGATGGAGAAAACAAGATATTCCACAACAGAATCAAATTTAAACAGTATCTATGAACAAACCCAGCCCTACAAAAGAGACTAGAAGGAAAGCTAGTCTCTTTGGGAAGCTAATCACACCCAAAATAACACAGGATATAAATAACTTCACTATAGCAAAAGCAAACGTAGACCAGCACATAAAAGCACTACTACAACCAAGATCAAAATAAAAGGAACTAACAGTCACTGGTCATTAATCTCTCTCAACATCAATGGAATCAACTCTCCAATAAAAAAGACACAGACTAACAGAATGGAAGCTTAAACAGGACCCATCATTCTTCTGCATACAGGAAACACACTTCAGCCACAGCCACAAAGATAGATATTACCTGAGAGTAGAGGAATGGAAAAAAGGTTTTCTCAGCAAATGGACCCAAGAAGAAAGCTGAGTTAGCCATTCTAATGTCTAATAAAATAGACTTTCAACAAAAATTGATCAAAGGAATGAAGGACGCTTCATACTCATCAAAGGAAAATTCCACCAAGAAGACATCTCAATTCAGAACATCTATGTCTCAAATACAAGGCTTAAGCACATTTGTAACATCAATTTGAAACATCAATAAAGCTTAAAACACAGAATGATCCCCATATATTAATGCTGGGAGACTTCAACACCCTATTTTCACCAAAGGACTGGTCAACAAAACAGAAACTAAACAGAGAAATAATAACATAACAGATGTCATGAATCAAATGGACATCTACAGAACATTTTTACCCAAACACAAAAGAATATACATTCTTCTCAGAACCTCATGTAACCTTCTCCAAAATTTACCATATAATCAGTCACAAACCAATCCTCAATATATAAAAGAAGATTGAAATAATCCCTTGCCTCCTATCAGAACACCAAGGACTAAAGATGGGCCTCAGCAACAGAAGTAGCAACTCTCCACTCAATGATCACTAGTCAGGGAAGAAATAAAGAAAGAAATTAAAGACTTCCTAGAATTCAATATAAATGAAGGCACACCATACCCAAACTAAACTTATGGGGCACAATAAAAATAGGACTAAGAGGAAAGTTCATAGCACTAAGGAACTCCAGAAAAAAAAGGTTGAGAATCTCATACAAGCTACTGAATGGCACACCTAAAAGCCCTAGGGGGAAAAAAAGGTGGAAACACCCAAGAGGAGTAGACAATTGGAAATAATCAAGCTCAGACCTAAAAACAATGAAATAGAAACAAAGAAAACAATTCAAAGAATCAATGAGACCAAGAGCTGGTTCTCTGAGAAAATCAACAAGATAGACAAACCATTAGCCAAACCAACTAAAAGGCAGAGAGAAATAATCCAAATCAGCAAAATCAGAAACAAAAAGGAGGGCATAACAGAAGACACTGAGGAAATACAAAGAATCATTAGTTCTTACTTCAAAGGCATATATCCCACAACATTTGAAAGTCTAAATAAAATGGACAATTTTCTTGATAGATTCCACTTACCAACACTCTTAGTCAAATACCCAGAAGATGCTCAAGAATACAACAAGGACATTTGTTCAAACATGTTCATAGCAGCTTTATTTTGTTGTTGTTGTTGTTTCTCCTTTCATTAATCATTTCTGATTATTGATAAGATGTCTGTCCTAGTCTTCTCTGGCCAAGAACTGTAAAAACTTAACCTTCCTCAGTCACTCAAATGATTCTGACTGTGAACTACCAAGCTGGGCAAATCTAGTTCTCTGCAAAGGCTTTCTTTCTAGCTTTGCCCATGATGACCTTGCAGCTTTATTTCTAATAGCCAGAAGCTGGAAACAACCCAGATGTCCCTTATTTGAGGAATGGATACAGAAATTGTGGTCCATTTACACAATAGAATAATGCTCAGCTATTGAAAACAAGGAAATTATGAAATTTTCAGGCAAATGGATGGAACTAAAGAAGATCATCCTGAGTGAGTTAACCTAGAAACAGAAAGACACACATGGTATGTAGTAACTTATAAGTGGATATTAACCATCTAATGCACGACAGCCATACTAAAATCCACATACCTAAAGAAGGTAGATAAAAAGGAGGACTCTAGAAAGGATGTTTAATTCTCATTCAGAAAGGCAAACAAAATAGACACTAGAGGGGTAGAAGAAAGAGAACAGAATGGGATCATACTATAAATGTTAGCTGAAAGACTCCACCCAGCAGAGTATCAAAGCAGATGCCAAGACACACAACCAAACTTTAGGCAGAGTGCAGGGAGTCTTATGGAAGAAGGGAGGAGGATAGAAGGACCAGGAACTCCACAAGAAAATCAACAAAGAAAAAATAAATAAATCTGGGCCTACAGAGACTGATGCACCAAGCAAGGACATGTATGGAGAGGACTTAAACCCCCTGCTCAGATGTAGCCCATAGGCAGCTCAGCCTCCATATAGGTCACCTAGTAAAGGAAGCAGGGGCTGTCTCTGACATAAACTCTGATGCCTGCTCTTTGAGCACTTTCCCCTTTTGGGGAAGCCTGACTGGCCATGGAGAAAGAGGATCCAGCAGTCCTGATTAAACTTGGTAGGCTAGGGTCAGATGGTAGGGAAAGAGTACTTCCTTTTTGGGTGGACTAGGGAAGAGGCCTGGGAGGAAAGAGGGAAGGAAGGTGGACCTCGAGAATATGAGGGAGGGGCAACAATCTGAATATAAAGTGAATAAATTATAAAGATATAAATAAAAATAAAATCATACGATCTAATAATAGACTAGAATAAGAAACATGAGAAAGTTTGAGGATACAGTTGGTGGGGATTGGGGAAGTAAGGGAAGAAGAGCAGGCCCATAGGCAATGTGAAAATTTGTTGACTGCAGGTACATTGCTGAACCATGATAAACTCAGCAACTAGCATATCTGGATGTTCAGTTCTATACGATTATTTTGGCTTCCAGATGAAAAGGTACCATAAACAAACAAGAACTGATGCAGAAATACATAGCAGTGAAAAATGGCTTTATCTATCCAGAAAATAATCATAACTATTAGAATCATGGTATTTCTTCTGAAACTTAGAGACTAGGTCAACTTGAGATTGATATTTAAAACTAAAGCTTTGGTAGCTTGAGTCTTGCAGGATAACGTATGTGAAAGACACCAAAGATAGCTCAAATTATTGGTTATTCTTTTGTTTCATTTTTTTCACAGAAATGGTGATAGTACTGACATGAGATTAACTTGAGTAAAAAATAGGAAAACAAAAAAATAAATAAAATAGGATAACGGTACTATGCATGTAAGAACAGGTCTTTGAGTGGAAAACGAGATTTTTAAAGTTCTGTTTGAACTGGTGAAAAGAGAGTCATCTTTGATATGCATATGTACATATGGGTGGATTACTAGATTACAAATGTAGTAGTTGAGTAGAGAAGTAAATATTTGTCCCTATTCTGTACTCTTACCTTCTCAGGCTTGAAGAAGTGAAGAAGTGGCTTGGCCAGCACTGGTCCTTATGCTCAGACATTCAAGGTCTCAGATTAAAAAGTTATATGAGTTAATAAAACTTTGGGGCTAATTTTTTAGACTAAAGAAATAAAGATGGGGAAAGTCTTTATGAGTTTTGAAACCTCAAAATTATATACACACATAACATATAAATAAAATAGCTCACAAATAACATAATGTCACACTTAACGAATTAATAAGACCCAGCCAAATAACTCATCAAAGATCTAGGGAAACTTTGTAAGATCCTCGGGAAGAATAAACAACCTCAGAAAAGAAACTTGTATTTAAAGGGTTTAGAAGATGAGTCAGTGGTTGAAAGCCACTTACTTTTGTGAAGGACACAGTTTTGGTTCCTAGCTCCTACTTGAGGGTCCACAACAGTCTGTAACTTCCATTCCAAGAATCTCAGCTCCCCCTAAGTTCTCTGAGAACTCCTGCATACATTCATACATGTACACAGATACTTGTACACATAAAATATAAATACATACATTAAAGTCAAGGAATGTTCACACTTCTGTAATGCAAACATCCATGAAAAAAAAATCCTGTAAATCCTAGAAAAATTTCCTAGTAAAGTGTATCAGAAGCCATGGTAAAGAACTGAGTGATAATATTAAATAAATTAATGGTTCATTTCCATTCTCTTTATTCAATTTCATTGGTTCGTTAATAAACATTGAAATATTGAGGACGAGAGGGACTTACACAGGTATTTACGTCACTCAGTTTAATATATTTTAACTAGAAAAATGCACAGAAAAATAAAAATCGCTCAGGGAGGACTCGTGAGCCAAGGGAAGGCTTGCTCCATCGGTAACTACAGGTGGGATGAAGAATAACAGATTTTTTTTTTTTTTTAGAACACCAGCACTTCCGAGTGTGATGTGTTTTGAAAGCTTCCCACAAAGTAGTTTAATACAATCCATCAGTGGCATAATTACAGCAGAATCTACAGCACAATAAAATAAACCTATAAACCTTAATCCATTTCCATACAAATGTCCTTACTAATGAAACCAAGAGTGATGAATGCGAACTGTGCACAAAGGCGGCCTCCGCTCACAAAAGGCTTCCGTGCTGCCTAAGTTCCCCCATAGGTCTCTAAAATATTATGCCATTTATGCAATTACAATCAGCTACTATTCTTAGGGGTTAAAGGAGACACTGCTTCGGTAAAGATGGCTCAATCAATCTGGAAATGTTTCCGCTTGTTCAGGAGGATGTCACATGCTCATCTGTACAGCAGACAATGGAGTTTCATTAAAAATCATGATTTCACAACTCATTATGTGATTGCCACATGAGTACATCCTGCTCCACTCTTGATGGGATGAGCTTTGTATTTCTCCCAGACAGCAGCCGCCAGATCCCACTACTAAAAAAGACACAGAGCTAGCTAAAGCTGTGTACAAGTTTTCTGAGGAAAGACTGAAAATAGTGTGAAGAATTCACAACTTCTGCTGAAAGAGTACCCCGTTCCAGAAGCCATAGTACCTGCATTGGATGGCTTTCATTGTTGTGAGAAAATATCTGAGAAAAATCAACTTCAGATGTGAAGTTTTAGGGGGCTCATGGAGTCAGAAGTGATTGCGCATGCTCACCAAGTTCTGCTGTGTCTGGGACAGTTGTGAAGAATGTGACAGAACAAACTTGATCTCCTCTTGTGGAGGGGGTAGAAAAGAGGGGGTGATAGAAAAAACTCCAGATAAGGTGCCCTTCAAAGCCCCTCCCCCTGGATATCATTCCTTCACCTAAGCCCTTCCTCCTAGATTTTTCACTCTCTCGCATAATAGTTGCACTAGTTAAGAACCCAGCCTCCAGCACAGGAAGTGTCCAGGACGCTTAGTATCCAAAGCACAACAGCATTCAAATAGAGAACTGCTTAAGTGCATGTACAGAATGAGGGGAAATTTTTAACAGCAAGTCTAGATCATTACTGAATCCTGAATCACTGCAAAGACCATTTAAAAATTAGTGCCTTTCCCCTACCACCTTGAAAGGATGAAGATTTCAGACCCTCTCCTCAGGGAAAGCATCAATTTATAAGCGTAAATATCTCACTTCACTCTTTTGGAAGTTGGTAGTTAACAGAAATGCCAATCTATGCTCTTCAAAATTAAGGTGTTCCATGTGGAAGGTATGTTGGTCCGTGGTAGTTACAGTCTTTGTTATTGCTCAGATCCCCCTTTGTAAGGCTTGATCAGATGGAATGAGACAAACTGTGACAGATATGCTGAGGAAATCAAAATCAAGTCACTTAGAAAAGATATCTAAAGAAACAGTACTAAATAATACCCTGAATGTTGAGGTGATAGTTGAAAGACAGAGATCAAAGCAGAAATGATTAAAGACAGGTGGGAATGTAATATTTAAAAAAAAATGAATTAAAGCAAGGCATTAAGAGCCAAGACATGTAATCCAGAGTAAGACTGAAGTAGCTGTTGAAGAGGAGTATATGGAACACATCCAGAACTTCAGCATACATTAAACACACAGGACAGCCCAGGAGAAGATAGCTCCATCACATTCTCTAGACAGTGAGGACACTCCGTGAGATATTCATAGGTGTAATTGTCCTACTTAAATAGAGTCTGCTATGTCCTTCTCTCCACAGGAAGATTTTTTAATCTGTAAATCCTCTTAGAGAATTTTTGGCAGCAAGGATTCTCCACCTATAGAACGCATTGGGATCTACAAAAATGTACTCAAGACCATACATTGTCTACATTGATGAAACACTCAGTTCTGGTAGCTGTCTCCAACATTTATAAGTCTCAATCTCATGAACTGATGATAAGCATAGACAATGTAAACTTGGCATAGTGAAAGGGATCGTGTAAAGCCTGCCTGTTAGGTATAAAGAGGGAGTGAATGAGGTAAGCCCAAAAACAAGGGTCAACGAATAGACACCTACCTGCTGTATTTGGACTATTAAATTAATTTTTATGCCCCCTTATTATTCTTAGTAATGGTTTGGATAGTAAAAGGACTATTCACATCTTGATACTCATGCTAATGATATCATACCCATTTTTGATGTTATTCTACCTCCATTTCAAAAATCCTGTTGGCACTCATTTTCCTTTCTTTCCTTCCACATGAAGAAAAGCCACATATTACAAAATTATACTTTGTAATGTATACACTTCAAATATTTAGAGTGTTCATTAGCCTGGCTTTATTTTTATTTTTTGTGGACTTGCCAAGTGACATTGTTCTTAAAAGTTGGGAATTCCTCAGGAAATGTATGTGAAATGTATTTTGAGTTAAACTGCTCAATATACACAAATATTCACCTTTGAAGTCTCATATCTGACATTCAGCAGATTGGGGAAGATAATCAGTAATTGAGGCTCTCGATTCAGTTACTTCATAGCTAGTATTTCTAATAATTTCTAGTTAGAAGCAAATTACATTGTGACCCTACTGGTTCCCTAATTCATGCCCACTGAGTGATTTTGCTAGGAGCCTCACCCTCATCGTTTGTTTATTCGCTTTCACCTACAAAAGTCTCCACAACAAGTCAAGAATGGGTGTTAGGGGTGTTAAGAATGTCATGAAAAATAGACTATCACTTCATATTTGTGAGGAATTTTTACTATCGCTAAATAACAAGGCTATTCACACCTCATCCTGAAAGGATCCCTTCTTTAAAGGAGGATTTCACAAATGTCAATTCAAGTATTATTTTTCATGTTGAAAATATACTCTACTAAATAAACTAAATTAAGGTGTTATGTAAATGCAACAACAATGCTAATAATTACTACAAAGTTAAATTATGTAATTATTGAGTCAAAATGCAGGGTGGGCAGGGAACTTCACAGTGGTTAGTGGGAAACAGAAGAAAAAAAAATGTTTGAAGCTTGGCTAGCCCTGTAGCCAATTTCTCTAGAAACTTTTTTGCTATCAAGTTTGTATAGAGTTTAAATGGTGTCTCTATCGAAGAATCATATGGCTTGATTTTCAAACAGAATCCTTCATTCAAATTGTAAAGCCACATCTCTTTATATCATTGTAGAGTGATATTGTTTTTTATTGTAGAATTCAGGACACTCCGTGATCCTCCTTAATACTGGCTAGATGCTACGCAGTATTTCTCACGTTCTTTCACATCTCTAAATGGTGACACATAATATACTTCACTGAATTAATAGTGAATGATGCTGAAATTTGCAAGTGTTTCAGTTATCATAACGAGTGATTGGGACACATTTTGTTTGCCACGTCAGTTAAAATATTCAATATTTTAAGCCCTCCTAGGAGATTTTTTTTCCATTCTCATTAACAATTTATGTTTCCATTCTGGAAGGGTATATAACGTAACAAACAGTGGTGAGTGACCTCGGAAGGAATCATTTAAATAACTAGCCTACACTTGGAATTTCCTCAACAGGGAGAATATATATATATATATATATATATATATTCATTATTAACTTGTTATGTAGGAAGAGTATACTCTCCCTGCATAACAAGGTAATAATGAACACCCTAGACATTGCATTTCAGCAACTCTGTCAACATCTCCTTCCAAAGAAGCTGAGCCACTAGGAAGTGAGAAAATTATATTCCATTGTCACATTGGTTATTAATTGTTTGGGTAAATACCATATTTTTCAAAGTGTGAGAATTGTTTGTATTGATGAATGTAGAATGAATAGAGAAGTTTTATTTTTCACCAAAAAATACATGATTACATGCACAATCACTCACATATTTAAAAATATATTGACTAAACACTGATTATAGAACATGGATAATAAGAACTTTGCAAATAAAACAATACACACAATGTGATAGTTTTCTTTCAACGAATATTTTTAAGGGGTTCAGTTAATATTTTTCACTGAAGGTACATTGTGAGCAAGCTTACATTCACATGAGCATGTACATTTCCTCAAGTTGCAATAAATACCTGTGTGATGGCATGGTGAAAGAGTGTGCAGTCACATGTCTTAGATGAGATGATGAACTCCAGTTTTAGCTAAAAAGCTTTGGCTTAAGTAATCAAAGTTTGGAGCCTCATGTTACAAATGACATAGAAATATGCTTTACCAGGGTGATTTGTATGTAAATAATCTTTATACTGTAGTGCTGTCATAGTATCCATGTGGATATGCTCAAATGCTACTACCATTCCAGTAGATGTTTAAAACCTAAGACAGTAGGAAATCATATGTGTATGTATTAATGCCTAGACTACAATTGTTATAAACCTTACAAATATGCTTTCTATACATATCTATGTTAATTTTTTGCTTTATTTATTTGTCATTTTTATTTTTATTAATTACACTTTATTCACTTTGCATCCCACCTGTAGCTCTCTCCATCCCACCTGTAGCTCTCTCCCTCTTCCTCTCCCAATCCCTCTTCTCCACCCATGCCCTTCCCCAGTCCATGCAGCCAGTACTGATGAGATCTGATAAGATCAGATGGAAGGGGAGCAGGACCTCACCAATGGTCAATTTTAATTTATAAGTTATCTTTAGTTTGTGAATCAAACAATACCATAAACATTATTAAAAATATACTGTAAAAAATCTGCCAGCATTAGGGTCAATAGTAAGTAAAATAGATGTTACTTGAACACAACTGCTATTGATTGATTTGTGTGTGTGTGTGTGTGTGTGTGTGTGTGTGTATTGTGCTTATGAACATATTTGCATGTGTGTGCCTGTGTATGTGGAGGTAAAAAGTTGATGGTGATCTCTTCTTTAATTGTCCCCTATCTCATATATTGAGGCAGGTCTCTTAACTCTTTCCAGAACTCTTAGAATCGGCTAGTCTAGCTAAACATCTTGTTCATGTAATTCCTTAACTACACCTTCTTCAGACAGGAATTAGAGCTATTCACCCACCCACCAGCCTGACATTTTTGTGAGTGCTGAGTATCCAAACTCCATCTTCCCACTTGAATGGATGAGCTATCTCTCTAGCCTAACATTGTGTTACTTTGACAGTGTATCTGATCACTGACCCAACTAAGAAGTGACAAAAGGCATATGCACACACAGCATGGATACAATGGAAAAAGTAATAATTCGTATCCTGGGTAAAATAAACTGGAATCCAGTAAAATTTCAACACAATACACAACACTTGAATCAATGTGGGGATTAAAACTTAGAAATTTTTTGCTCCTGGAATGTTTCTAGTTCTTGTTTTTTTGTTTGTTTGTTTGTTTGTTTTTTTCCTTGCACAGCAGTTGACTGCAAAGAATGAACTGCAGAAAGCAAAAAGGCAGATAAGAGAGACTACTATCTAATACTTAACACCTCACTAGCTCTACATAACTAGAAAAAACTTCAATATTAGTATCTTTTTACTGCAGCACTTTAGGAAACTTTAGGAACCTTACATTCCGTTGCCTGTTCACCATTTGCTTTAGCAGAAACAAGATTCTCCTTATTGATTAGCTGGGGTCATTACAGTTCTTCGTGCCATATTAAAGTATTATTTATTCATCTCAGGAGCTTTATCACGATTGCCTAAAAATTGAAGAAAATATGAGGAATGACAGCTAAAGTGCAGCTGACTGTGTCTTGCTACATAATTGGCTTAATGCAGAATATCCAGGAATCTAATCTTCAACAATAAAGGGCTAAAGCTTGTAGCACTCAGCAGTTTACAATCTTTCTAAAGAGACTGATAACACCTTTTCCAAGAGTGGAGAACTTCTGATGAAGGCATCCTAACTGTTTAAAATCAATAATGTCTATTACTTTATGCTTTGAAATATGAAGCTTCTAAATGAAGAACAATAGCGGAAAAGTTATATCAATTACACACGAATATAAAGAAGCTATCTGTGTCTCCCTGCCCCACGTCAATCCCTAAAACAACTCACTTGAGCGTGAAAGTCAATTTACATTCTTTTTTCAGGTCTAGGAATGGAATTTTCATTTTGTGTCATATTCATAAAAAAACTCATATATAACTCAGCAGGGTACTCACGTGTGCTTAGAAACAATATTAGTTATGGGAATTACCTTTTGTACCATAAAGACAAAATTACTCACTGAGAAATAAGATTTTAAAGGATCTCCAGGAAACAAACGAGGAAAAAAAATGATACAGAATTTCATTCGTGACTGGAACTGTGGTATTGTTCATATGCAGGCTCTTCATCCCTTCTGTATCAATTTTACATCTCTACTTAGATTCTCAACTCTCCCAGGAGCATGAGTAAGCTGTTATATTTTAATGAAGACGTGTTACAGAGGGAGCCATGGGGCTAGAAATATGAGTTCGAATCTTACAAACTGTTTCTCAGGAACAAAGGCACGGAAGACTTGGTATAAAGGGATTACAGATACAGGTGCAGTAAAAGGAAAGCAAATTTAGTTAATATGGTGCCATCAGCATTTTCCATGTTATTATAAGATCTTTAAAATTATAATTTCAATGATCACATAATATTTTATCAAGCAGATGCACCATAGGCTATGTAACAAATTCCCAGTTGGAGACATGCGTATTTTCTCCATTTATGACTGAAGCAAGGCATGCAGCAATAATTGTCTTCCATTTAAGTGCATCCTATTTCCCCATTCCTCTTTCATATGCAGGAAAATTATATTGTCTTACAGTCATAGGAGTATATTTATTAAATTGCAATTTGTAAATATTTCTGAGCTCATACAACCAAGCCATTTACCTAATGAGTTATTTTTTAAGTGAAGTTTTTTAAAGTGTTCCTTCTCAGGAATTGGTTATGCTCATATTTATAATGTAAGTTACACTACATTATAAACAACTTTATTGGAAGTCATGAGTGGATCATGTGGTTAAAAAATAAACTCATAATCTTGATTTTTACCCTCTTAACTCACTCTTTTCTAGTGATAAAAAAGGAGAAATATAGAAATGTCTTATGAGCATCAAGGAACAACACTGTCTTTTTTGTGTGGTTTGTTTTGATATTGATGAAGATTTAAAAACATACTGATCTCGAATACCTTAAACAAACAAATAACCTTGATCACTTTGGCTTTCAAATATGCTTTTTTTAATTCAAGAAAGAGCTACTTGAAGGATGTCAGGAGTGAATACCCTGTAAGATGTACCTGTGAGTCTGTCAAAACTGGATTTAAAAACAGTACACTCAACTTAAAAACAACCTTGAAAATCAGCTGTAAAGGTGTCATGCACAGCATCATATTTCTTATGTTCTCTATAGGATTATTAAATGTACCCATGTTATTAATGACAAATGTGTTAGTTCATAAGAATAAAATGCCTTGATTGACATGAATATTTCAAACAGATCTAAAGTCGGCGCATTGGGGAGATTACAGTGGCTTGTTTGCTATGTCCCCTATAGTTTGGGTATTTCAATATTTACTTCCCAGTTGCTGGTGTTTGGAGAGGCTTAGGAGATGTGGCCTGGTTTGAGAATGTATGAAATGGGAAATTAGCTTGGATGTTTAAAACTTGAGTCATTTGCAGTTTGCTCTCTCTGCTGTGTGCTCGCGGTTGAAGATGTAAGCCCTTGTCCCCCAGCCTCAGCTACTGAACCTCCACGCTGCCATTATGGACTATCATTCCTCTAAGACAAATTAATTAACTATTTTTTTTACAATTTTCCTTGTCATGGTACTTTTTCATAGTTATGGAAAAGTAAGCAATACAGACAATAAACATGAAATTTGGTATCTCACAAACCTACATACAACATTTTGTTCTGTCCCAGTAGATAACATTACACCCCTGCTCATATGAACAGTAACAAATGGACTCAGTAGGTTAAACAATAATAAATAGCTAAAAGAATAAATGGTGCTCTTACATGCTATACATACTGGATTTATGTTTTGCGAAAATTCTTTGAAATTTCTGAAATTGTATCTGCTGAAATTTAGCACATGGCACATGTTATTGATTGACATAAAGCAAGAGTCAGGTGGAAGGGGAGGTGATCTCCCCTATCTGTGGACTTGGAAAGGGGCAGGGAGGAGATGAGGGAGGGAGAGTGGGATTGGAAAGGAATGAGGAAGTGGGCTACAGCTGGGATACAAATTTAATATGCTGTAACTAATATTTTAAAAATAAAAATAAAACAAAAAATAAAATTAAATAAAGAATATAATAAATGATTCTTCAAGCAGAGTTCCACATATGGTACACAATATATTTCTGGGGACTCTTTTAGGTACTAATTATGGGTCAACTGAAAGACTCTTTGGAAAAACTGGCAGGTACACTTAACAAATAAAATTATATTGAGAAAATAATGATAACCATGCTAAAATCCACAGACCCAAGGAAGCCAAGGAGGGCCCAGGAAGGATGCTTGCATATCACTAAAAAAAAAATGAAATAAAACATTTGAAGAAGATGGATAGGAGAAATTGGGTGGGAGAGAGATTGGAGGAGGGTAACAGAGGTGGGGATCAGATGTAGGGAAAGGAAGATGAGGTGGGTGTGGAGGGAAGGACCAGGAGAGAGAACAGAAATCAGTGGGGGTAGGGGTATCTCTGGGACAGGGGGGCTCTCAGGAGTTTGTTGGGGTGACCCCAGCTGAGACTCCTAACAGCAGGCAATATGAAGCCAGAATTCTCCACCTCCTGTAGCCAGGGGGGACTTTCTGGGGAGAGACAGGGTCAGCAACCCATGCATAAAACCTTTGACCCATAATTTGTCTTGCCTAAAAGAAGGGTAGAGATAAAAATGTAACAAAGACTGGGGGAATGGCAAACCAATGACTACCCCAACTTGAAATCCACCCCATGGGAGAGAGCTAAACCTTGACACTATTAATGATACTCTGTTATGTTTGCAGACAGGAGCCTAGCATAACTGCCTTCTGAGAGGCTTCATTCAGCCGCTGATGGGAACAGTTACAGAGACCCACAGCCAAACAATAGGCCAAGATCAGTGAGTTTTTTGGAAGAGTGGAAGAAAGGATTGAGGGAGATGGAGGGGTCAAGGGCACCATAAGACAACCTCCAGAATAAAATAATGGGGACTCACAGAAACTGAACCACCAACCAAAGAGCATGCAATGGCTGGACCTAGACCCCTTACACCTATGTAGCAGATGTGCAGCTTGGTCGTCATTGTGGGTCCCCTAACAATGGCAGGAGAAACTGTCTCTGACTCTGTTGCCTACCTTTGTATTTCTTTCCTCTAGCTGGTCTGCCTTATCTGGCCTCCATGGAATAGGATGTGCTTAGTCCTGCTGCAGCTTCAGATGCCAGGGTGTATTTGTAGCCATAGTTTCGGTGTGGGGCTCTCTTTCTCTGAGAAGAAGAGGGGTATTGGGGGAAGGGGGCATGAGAGTGGGAAAGGAGGAGAGGAAGGTGGAGCCTGGAGTCAGGCTGTAAAGTAGTTAAATAAATGAAAACAAACAAACAGAAAGGTCTCAGTTCTCAATAAAAAAATAATTCAGGATTTTAGATGCAAGAAAAAAAAAGTCTTTCAATAAGAAGGCAAGATGAAAATAAGTTTATCTAGCAAACATGTCACTCATTCATATGCTCTTATATTTGCAAAGTTTAGGGGCCAGCTGGGGTTGATTGTGCATGAGAATCTCTTGAATTATAGGATGTTAAAAGGCATGGTGGTACATGCCAGCACTCACAACTGGTTTGAGGCTGGGGAAAGAGATCATAATCAAACTTTTCTCAGGCTCCACAGCATGACCCTGTCCTAACAATGCATAAGTCAGTAAATCCTTCAGTAAAAATATTTTTAAATAAATTTTATATGTAAACCTGCCATCTCTCTCACACAGATGTCCTGCTTGCTGGAAGAAAGGCTGTAATCACGAATACCAAATCTTTACATGAAGAATGTAGAGAAACGAAAAAATGCACAGACAGACTATCTTCATCACTTGCCTGAAGTGATCTAAGGTTGTGCAGACCAGGCGTGTACACTAAAGAATTTGGGGGAAATAACCTGTTTGTGTGTAGGTGTCTGATAACTCTATTCAGTAGTTAGAGGATTTCACTTCATTTATTCAACCTTAATTAATGAGCAACTCTGTGTCAAGAATTATAATGCATTATCAATATGACACATGACCCTCAAGCAATCTCATTGATGCAAAAACATCAGCAAGTTTTTAAATTTCCAAACACAATAAAATGAGACTTGTGGCAAATGATGCATAAAATTTCAACATAAGTAACTTGGTAATCCAAGTTCTGGATTTCCATTTTATATAATTAAAAAAAACCAACAACTTTAGTCAGAATTTATTAAGCGCATTATTTGTAAGGAAAGTAGTTTGTCTTTATGCTGTGAATAGTAATCACTAACCATCCTCACACTAAAGAAGTCTAAGGAAACCAAATATTGTAAAGCATGCCCATAATACCAACACTTGAAAGACAAAGACTTGTGGATTTATGCTCAGAGTAACATGGAGGGCTTAGCGAATTTGAGGATATGCTGAGGATATTCTATCTCAAAAATGTAAGAGCCAAAGATGTATGTTGTTGAAAGAATGCTTATTTACCATGCATAAATCAGTGAGTTTGATCTGCAGCCTCACAAAAGGGAATACCATAGAAATAGAGGAGGGATAAATCAAAACAAATTTTTATTGAAATGTCTTTCAATTTTCATTGGACCAATAGATCTAAATCACATATTCAGGTAGTATGCTTTTCATGCACCCCTGTTGGACACTAGATTCTGGTCTTTCCCTAATTTGCCTTATTGTGCGAAGATGTTCAAATCATGTGTCTATACTTGACCATCATATCCCATAAAAGACATTGCTGCCCTTGCATACAAACCGAATTCATTACAAGAGGAGAGTAGGTAACAATGCCCAGAAGAAACTGACCCAGACGGGTCTGTGTGTTTTGGTTTTCCTCCTGAGTTTTACAGGTGTAGGTGGAAAAAAGGAGAACCTTCTTTTATTATTGTAGTCCTCTTGGAAATTGCTATTTAATACAATTAATTTCATGTACCCTGAAAACAAGTGTGAACAAAGCTTTCATTGTTTTCTCTTCTATGAATTAAATTTGTTATATAAAACGTAACCTGTCTACTTTTTACTCTTTGTAAACCTCATTAAATTACATAGTCTAGCAGGATCTATCCCAGTGGTGGTACCTAACTAAACTCTTCTCACTTGCCTAGTTGTCTGCTTCTTGATGCTTTTGAGTTATGCAGGTCCCACGCCCACTGGTACTACTTCTAGGTGCCAGACTCGGGTCTCTAGCCTAGAAAGCATTTACAAATATCCTGAGGTTTTTGTGTCAATGTTTTCTTTAATTTGAATAAAAAATTACGATATTTTTATTCACAAATACTCCAGGGCCTATGCAAATATTGCCATCCTAATATCTTATCCAGAAAAAAAAAAACGATAATAATACCACAACTTTGTGTACTGCCTTGGCAAGTCCTATAATGTGCACTGTGTGGGGGTTTCTTGTACTCCGCTGCCTTCATTCTACGTAGGAAGGTTAGAATAACTTCCAAAAATGTTTAGAAGAAAATTTCACTGTGTTAGTTCTTCTGGGGATAAAATGAGAACTTGGGTCTGATAATATTACTGGACTACCCGTAGAGAATTATAGACGCATGTATGTGGGCTGACATTCAATGGTCATTTAAGAAAAATAACAGTGTGCTGCAAAAATTATCTCCAGGTTAAGAAAAGGCAGATAACACTGTTATTATCTCTGGCTGAACTTGTAGTTGTGGAGCTTAGAAGATGCTCAGCAGGGCAAGTTATCACTGCGCAAGCATGAAGGCCTGAACCCGGATCCCTAACACCCATCTCAAAGCCAATACAGTGTCTTGCCTAGGAAACTCCTGGCTGGGAGTTAGAGGCAAGTAGATCCTAGGGATTGCTGTCTAGCCAACACAGACAAATTAATCAGCCACAGAATCTGTGAGAAATGCTGTCTTAGGAAAAAAAGAGAAAAATAACACAAATAACAGTCAAACAGGAAATCCAACAATGACCTCTGGACTTAACATGCATAGTCATGGGAGCACACACCACACACACACAAACACACACAAATGCACACCACTCATACATATACACACAGCTTGTATTCATACAGTATGCAGAAGTAAAGCTTGTTTCCACTCCACTTTTAGATCATTTATTAAATTGTATGTGTTTATCTGTCTTTATGCATGTGCACAGCATGGATGCCTTGTGACCACAGAAGCCAGAAGAGGGTTCCAGACAACCAGAATTACAGGTGGTTGCAAAGCACCATTCAGGTGCTGGATACCAAATTTGGATCCTTTTGCAAGAGTATCAAGTTCTTTTAACCACTGAGCCATGTGCCCTCCCACATTCTTCCACTTTAAACTATTTTATTTTATGGGCCTGATGGTATGTCTATGCACATGTATCCCAGGTACCTGTCAGGATCAGAAGAGTTTATTATAACTTACAGATGGTTGTTGGCTCCCATATAGGCAGTCGGATGGAACCTTAATCTTCTGGAAGAGCAACCAGTGTTCTTAATTGATAAGACTGCCCCCTTTCCTGTGTTCCTAAATAATCGGATAATGCTCATAGTATGCTCTGGGGCAAGGAATCTCTCCATGGTGCTGAAATTGTGTCTTGTGTAGGTTCTGTCAAGTGGTAGACACAGAATCCCTAAAATGGAAACCTGAGAGATGCAGTCCGGAGAGCAGTGAATTTTCCTTAACTACTGCTCTAAACCTTTTGAAAGACTAAGATTCTGACATTCCAAATCCACCTGTTACGTCAGAGCTGACGTTAGCCTGACACTGGAGTTCTTCTCTGTGTTCTGGGTTTATCAAACCACAGCTATTATTTTGTAGAAAAAAAAAAAAAAAACAGGTTGCAAGTACAATACGAACCGGTGGTCAACAACACTGTGTAAAAAATTACAGCCCTCAGACAGAGATTGACATGAATGCTGGTATTTTTAAGATTATTCATTCATTTGTGTGCATATATCTCTGTGAATATATTTACAAGTGTGTGTGATGGTACATACACATGTGCCTGTAAATAGAAGCCAGAGATAGTATCAGGTTTTTTCCTACATCACTTTTCTTTGATGCCCAGTGTCTCACTGAGCCTGAAGCTTGCTTCTATAAGTTGAGCTGGAAACTAGCAAGCCTTGACAGTCATCGCGTCGGTACCCTTTAGAGTTGCTTTTACAGTCTTCAGCACAGTGCCTGGCATGTTACTTTGGTGCTGGGATCTTCAGAGTTGCACAGAAATTATTCTCAATCACCAAGCCTTCTAACTAGTCCCAGTACCACTGTTCTTAAATTAACAAGCATTCTTCACTTTTGCTTCAAAACGAAGCATAAAAGTTGAAATAAAAGTGTCATAAACTTTTGTGATTGTTCAAGGAAATAATAAGTTTGAAAATATTTATCCGACTCCCTCGCTTGTTCACACACACACATGCACACATAAACACACAAATGCGTGCACACTCAAGCAAACATTCATATACTTGGTATAAGATTCTCTAATGCATTTCATGAAACAGAAGCTGAGTATGTATAAGGAGTTCATATGGCTGTAAATCCAGAAAATATCAGTCAAACTATAAGCAGTGCAAGTTTTCTATTGAGGTCAGAATGTGACCATAGAACTTTTTTTTTTGGAATTGTGATTCAAAGAAAACAGATGGTTAATTTCGTATTTTTAAAAAAGAGTTCTTCTGAATTTGTGGTAAATATGTTCACATGCATTTATTGCCAAGATTACCCCTGGGAGATAAGCTCCAAATGAAGCATTGCATGTGGATCCTCTCATTTATGTGAGAAAATATAAACATGTACTTCTATACTTACAACTACTTTTATATGAAGATATTTCTAGAAAAATATAGAACTTTTTATCTTGCTTATAGTTTGGAATAGAAAAATTTGCTAAAGCAATTCAAATGATCTTTTCACAAATCATTTGAAAGTAAGTTACCAGGACTCCTAAATAATTAAGATCGTTTTCTAACAACAAGGATGTTCTTTTATAAAACATAACATGACCAAAAATATATAGACACCAGCTCTTCTGTCTTAGTGTTTAAACTTCAGTCACTTAAGGTTTCATAACTATCTCACCAAAATTTTGTTGAGGCTCCCCAAAAATTGCTTTGTAAAACACCGAAAAAATTACTTTGTATAATAACAAAAAATTAGTCTATAGCCTCGGCATTGCACTGAGTAGAAGATCTCCATCAGCTGACTTTAATCTGAAAAGTTCAACCATCTTTTCTCCCCATTCATGATTACAGTATTTTGGAAGGTTATATTCAACTTGCATTGAAGATTTGGATTTTTGCAGCACTAATTGATTATGATTTTCATGAGATAAATCTATGGCAACATCACTATAGTGAATGTTTAGGTGGCCATAAATTTCAATGTATTACATTCTTGTTGATACAATGTTGAGCAGTTTACTAAAAAGTTATGCTGTTGTTTTCTAACTATAGGTATTTTCCCAAAGGCATTATTCTTCCATTTCTTTTTGTAAGTAGGATTTCCATCAATCTCAAGCGTGACTGATCTGGAAGACATGATATACTTTAGTAAGTTCCCAATGGAAGGCCAAAAGAGATTATGTAAACATTTCAACTATCATTAAACCAATGATTTTTCTTTTTTTTTTCAAGCATGTGTATCACCTTATATCACAGATTCACTTTGTCCTGTGTGTTTTAATTTAGTTCACTGTTTTTACTCAGTGTGATGCTAACATGGATACCAACTTGTCTCAGTAAGCTTCTTTTAGTGGCGTGTCTTTTCATTAACTACTACCTTCATTTGTATCTCATGGCTCATTTTTCTCTGCTTTTGCCTTGGTAACAGCATTTTCCAACAGTCCTCGACTTCATGTACTGGAAAGAAATGTTAATAAAACATTATATGGGCCCTAGGTATGCTTTTAACTATCAGGTACAGCTATTTACAGGCCCTTTTGATGATAGGGTTTGACACAAAATTATTTACACAAACAGGTATACATAACTCTCACACATGTATTTGCATGTAGTCAACATATCTGCAGATCTATGTTTTATAATCAATTAGTCAATAGCAATATCTTATAGCCCAAAATTTGTGCTTGTTACAATTTTTTACACTTCCATATTTGAAATATTGCTGACTGATAGTAAATTAAAAAGCCCCTATTATAACCAGTATTATTTTGACCCAAGCTTTAGATGTGACTGTTCTCTCTTGACCTCCTCCCTTGTTCACATGGAACAGTAGTTACCTTCTGCTTCACAACTGACTTTTAACCATCTGCCTTCTTTCCACTCTCTAAACATCCTGCTTCTGTCACTCCTGAAACCTTGTACTTACATCTATTATCTTTCCTGCCCCTTCTAATGCACTCTTCATTATGCTTCAGGTACAGCAAAGGCACTGGACTTTGATCTACTTCTTATTCTATTAAGAAGCCATTTTATTTGGTCTTTCTAATGATATTAGATAATCATAGCGGAAACAAGGGAAAAGGAAGAGATAATCTAGAAATGTAATTCCTCTACAGCAGGGAAAAATGGTATTGGAACAGGAGGGGAGCTTTGAATTCTTTGTATGTACCATTTTTGTCATTTGAAATATTCAGCATAAATTACACATGCTATTACTTTTCCAATTTGAAAACTATTTTGGAAGAATCTGATGTGTGAACAAATGGAAAATTGCAATGTAAACCTTCTAGCTGATAAACAGTAATCATTTTAATTGAATATAGTTGCAGAATTATGTACTTATGTTTTCTCTTTTAAGCAAACATGAAAAAAATATCGTTCAAATTGAGTTGCTGAAAACTTACTATGAAAACACTGTGTCTTTGGATATGTTCCCTCTGAAATTGATGGAAATCCTACAGGGTGCCTAATCTTGGCTGTCAGCTTGACATATCTGGGAAGAGCAAACCTCCATTGAGAAACTGCTGTCAGTAGATTGGACTGTGGCGATGTTGGTGGGACATTTTGTTGATTTCTAATTGATGTAGGTAGCTCTACACCACTGTGGGTCATCTTTAGGTCTGACCATTTAAGAAAGGTAGTTAAGCAAGACAGAAGAAGCAACCCAATAGGCAGCATCTCTCCATTATCTCTACTTTTGTTCCTGTTTCTGTGTTCCACTTTGAGTTTTCACCCCAACTTCTGATGGCCTGTGACCTGGGGCTATAAAAAGGCATTCTTTTCTTTACCAAATTGATTTTGGACAATGTTTTATCCCAGCAACAGAGAAGCAAACTAGGATGCATATTGCACATTTTGAAAAGCAGAACAAATGCAAGATATTGGTTTTATTAACTATAAAACACCAACATTATCACACTTAAATAGTTCATATAATAATGATGCAAACTAAGAAAAGATTATCTATTTCTAGGCATCCAAGTCAAAGGACTCTAGAAGCCAAACATATCACCTCAACAATGACATGTCTAACGGCTATTTTGAGGTTAATTGGTCTAACCTTGAGGTAGCCTGAACTTCAACAGGGAGCTCAGTCCATTCTTGTGGCATTACTAGTGTGCAAAAAAAAGTAAAACTTTGAATAAATAAGAAACTGCCAAAAACCGAAATTAAAGTTCCTTAGAGATATCTTCATTAGAAGAAAAATTATAAATATTCATATTTTATAGAGCAATCAAGATGTTGTTGTTAATATTAGAGCAATAACTTTAATTGTATTTCAGCAAACGGATGCCAATTAGGAAACAAATTATCTCATAGAAGCATGTCTTGCACAGTTTTGCCCTGAAGGTAAGCTGAGGGCTATGTCAGCTTCCTGAATTTTAATGCACAAATGAACACCTCTAAAATTATTAAAATTAAAAATAAGTATTTAAAAGGCTTTAAATTATTCCAAAAATAAATGACAGCTCACTACTTACTGTTAAAGACAGAGCATTTCCTCTCATAGATTATAAAAAGAAACTTACTTGCCATAAGAAAGTGACTTCTAAGTAAAGAAGGGCCATGTTGACTGTTCCTTTCATGACAGATTTGAGATGCTACATCATGTTTGATAAGGCAAAGAGAATTACAAATAGTTACACAGGTTTCATGTGAACTTCTCAAGCTTTTTAAAACCCCACAATCTTACATCAACAAGCTTTTATTCAAGTTTTTCTCACAGCTACCTAAGAAAGTTCTGGAATGAAGTTGCTACAAGATAAGAGATAGCCATCAAAAGATGACTATTTGAAAAGATCCTGGATAGCCAGGAAACAGATGTTGTTGCATGTTCTCCACAAACCCTAATGTAGCTAACTCCGTGATGATAGGTCTCATCAGTAAAGGCTCAGATCCCAGAGCAGCAGGCATTGTCCTCTGTTCTCAGGCAGTATATAAGTGTTCTTTGTCTGACAATCTTTGTGCAACAGGAGAACAAAGTTTAAGCTGGTGCTATGGAAAATTTGTTCTTTCTGAAATTAAGGGATGCCTTATATATGAACATTTCTGTGCTATTAGTACAATCTGAATTAGTCCTTAGTAAAGTATATATTAGGTGAGGTCAGAGCTTCTTTTTCCATGAACTAAAAATGTCTCGGGCCTTGTGTGCACTGAGAACTAGTTTTCTCATGGACAATTCTGTCTCTGAGTCTTTCTTCTGAATTATCATATAGAAACAAACCTAGCAGCCAAGTCTTTCTTTAGGCTCAATGAACAATTCACTCACATATATTTTCCTAATGAAGTTGACATTCCTAGGGTAATGTTGGGCTTTACATATTTAAACTAAACTGTACTTTCACCTTATATATTATGTGACTGTTCGAATGACATCACACATAGGCTCATATACTTAAATATTTAGGAACAGTTAGCGAAACTCTTTGGGAATTGAGGTGTGGCCTTGTTATATACGCTATGTCACTGCGGGCAGACTTTGAGTTAGCTCTCTCTGTTCATGGTTCTATCTCAAAATGTGAGTTCTTAGCTATTGCTCTGGCATCATGCCTACCAGCCTGCTAGAATGCTCCCTATCAAAGAGACACAAACTTAAACACTGTGAACTGAAAATCCCAAGTGAAATGTTTTTTAATACATTTCCTTAGTCATAGTGTCATATCACAGCAGTAAAAAGTAACCTAAGACACATTTCCTCCTTAAAGTGATCTTAACAAAATCCAACTAAGTGTGAACTTTATTTACATACTGCTGAAGTACCTTTCCTCTTCTTTCTTTCAAGTTGTTGTGGTTACTTTCAACATTCACATTCTACAACATGAGATGTCTTATAATATATTTGTGCATTTTTAAACTTTTATTTTTTTATTCATATTTTACCTACAGAGCTGTTGCTTCAGGATATTTGATCACACTGTGAAATTTAATACTGTGTTATTTACTATAAAAACCTATTTCTAGTTGTGGTGTGTCTCAGGCCTAGCACCTGCCTTTAATCCAAGACAGGATTAAATAAAGTCAACCATAGGTCACGAGGCAGAGCATGCAGCCAGTTGACAGGGAGTAAACACAGAAAAAAGGCATAGAGAGTAGGAAGAAGTCAGGAGGACAGATAGGATAGAGAGAAGCACAGGAAGTCAAGGGGGAAAATTCAGTTTCAGGGTTTTTTGAGACAGAGTGAGTAAGGTTTCCTTTTGCTTTCTGGATTATCAGCTGAGGAGGAAGGTGTGTGCTTTCTCTGCTTCTCTGAGGTAGCAGTATCTGGCTCCCAAGTCTTTCTTGGTAAAATTGAACATTTGAGATTTTGTTTAAAATGACACAGATCAGTGTATCGCTAATAAGAGAATATTTTCTTGACCTCAGATCATCTTTTTGAGATGTATGAGAGACTGATCTACAGCATGCTTGTGTTGAAAGTCTTAACTCTACATGAAAGTTCCATTCTACACGAGGAGAATAAAAGTGGAAATAACATTACACACATGATTTAAGTAGATAATAGGCTTAGGATCTGTTTGTCAGCTCAGTTCATAAAAAAGCGTAGTCATGGCGTATCCTACAGAAACAGTAATCTGCATTGGAAATGAGGTATGACATATTTGCCCTTAACCTAAAATTAGGTTACTCAGTCTAAAATCACAGATGAAAACAAAGGCTGGGAGTTTCTTCTGCACACACTGTTCTCTTCTTCATATGGCTCTGCAATAATCATACCTCTACACACTTGGAGAAACTTTTGCTTTTTTTTCCCCCCTCACTGAAGATTTCTACAGCTCTTGATTTGCTTTCAAAACCACTTTCTAGAGATTGCCGAACAAACTGGAAAACTGTTTTCATTTGTCCCTTAAGTAATGGGACAGCAAGTATTGTGTTTGGTACATCAGCCAAAGACATGAGCTCCTGTTCAAGAGATGAGCTTATTTTCAGTTCAAGACCAAGCCAAGTCATACTTGAGTCCTCCGGCATCTTCTGCCTCATTTCAAGTGTGAAAGTTAAGTTGCCTGCCCAGCACATTTTGGAGACATGTTGTTTGCAGACGCACCTGCGTTTCAAATGCACCACTGCAACTAACTCCTCAAAGAGGCCATGCCAATTGCTAAAGAAGGGCAATCCAATCTGCTGTCAGCCTGTTGTGATTGCACACACATTGGTCAGGACAGTAATTCCATGAGCTACTCAAGCAAAGTATCAGAACTGTGATGAGATGTGATATCGTGCCTCTACTAGCCGCTGCCTAAGATCATGGCTCGTCTGCAACACAACCAGATTTTTATACTCTTGAACATGTAGCTAGATAGTCACCAACTTTATGGGCTGTGCCA
The DNA here is from genome assembly GCF_030254825.1 of Meriones unguiculatus. NCBI lineage: Eukaryota > Metazoa > Chordata > Mammalia > Rodentia > Muridae > Meriones > Meriones unguiculatus. The sequence continues at coordinate 30,505,746 of NC_083358.1, forward strand.
GCCAGAAGATACTGGGAAGCTTTAAATTAGCCCCACAATTCCAACTCTGAGAAGCTGTTTTCTTGAAGATAGCTCACTGCCAACTTTCTCACACAGCGTGTCTTTGAGGCATAAAATTGAATGTACCACGATGCTTGGTGCTTATATTTAGTTAATTGTGGGTGCAATCAGCCAATTGAGGACACAATTAGACACTGCAATTAGCTGCTGTGGTCTAAATTATTGGAGAGAGGCAAAACCAGGAGGCTCAGTCAAAGACTCTTTAAAGATGCAGGTCTGTGGATGAAATCACTGATGGAAGTCATTCTGATGAATATATCCAGGAAGGCAAAAGAAAGCGAGAAAATTGTGTAAGCTGAAAGTGGTAGAAAAGTAAGGGAGTAACAGTTTAACCTCACACGTGCTTGCAAATCTATGTGCAGAAGTGTCTTACCTAAGTTATAAAATAGCAACTATGGCATATAAGCTTGTGGTAGAAAAGAATAAAAATGATTCCCACTAGTTTATGCCACATCACAGAAGTCATTTGTCCCCTTATCTCTTACAGTTCCATAACTTTACAAGATCTCAGGGGAAATAACTAATATTTACTGATCAGATCCATGTCTCTCAGATAACACTGGCCAGTTGCCCAGTCATTCTCTTAAACAGTCTTGGAGACAGTTCTCGTTTTAGAGATGTGGTAAGTGAAACTCAGTAAAGCTTAGAGCTTGATGAAGTTCAATACTATTAGCAAAGAGTAAGGGGAAGTGTCTGTGGCCTCAAAAACGTCTTATCTCAAAATTATGATCTTCCAAATGGCTGGTTTATTATCTATAAATAACATATAAGCCAAAAATAAGCTTGAATCTAGAATCCCAGGAAAATGTCAATCACCTAATAAACATTCATCTAAGACATTAGGAAGAGAGTTTTTTACTTGAGGAGAGGTGACAAAGAGGATGAATGACTCTTTAATAGCTGCAGTCCTATTGCCTGGATCTTCAGATTTTTACATTGATTCAACTTTAGTTCACTGTAGTTCCTTTAAATTTTGGAGGGAAAAAATGCCTTAAATTATTTGCTATTAACTTTGTCTCTAGAAATTTAATTTTGCTTTACATCTTTGTTTCAGTATTTAATTAAATCCTGTTTTAGAACTTTACCAAAATGGTTTAAAGAGAGGAGAAGATAAACGGTCATATGGATTCCAATGCTTTTTAATTACAGGAATCCATTCACTTTATAATATCAGTGTAACAATTACTTAATGAAATTGAATTATTTCTTTTAAATTGACTTAATTAATGATTCAATTTATGTTAGATTGATTTTATAATCGCATTTTAGCTATAATAGTAAGGTTTAGGGTTTTTTTAAAAAGAGACTTCTAAGAACTATTAACATGGGAACTTGGTTGAAATGGAAGTTTATATGGGTAAATAAATGTCTTTAGTTAAGACACTCAAAACTTTACTACACTATTTTGTTTAAGGGGAAAATGCAATCATTTTATATTATAATTAATTTAAGATTTTTAAAATCCAATTATTTCCCGAATAAGCTATTAAATTTATTTCTTTCTGTAAGGAGTGAACTGAACAGCTTATAGAAAAATGGTTCTATGATATTTAATGGGCTTTCATTCTGCTAATGAATCCTCAACATTTTTTTGCCTATCTGGCTCAAAAAAAAAAAAACAACACTTGCATTAAGCTTGTCTTCCAACCTGCCTGAAATCAGGTCTATACCACAGTCAGATCCTTCATGACTGAGAGCTAGCACGATAGTTTATTACATGACTACAGAGATGAAAGTGGTTAATTCTTATTTCCAGTTTCTCAAAGATTCCTCCCTAAGCAAGCATACTTTAGCTGTCTCCTGCCAGTCTGTCATCTAGAAATTTCAATGTTTAGACTATACCTGGAGCCGCAGGGAGAAAAATCTAGAATTATTCTAAAACACACAGCAAGAAAAACAAAATGAAATCCAAACATCAATTGTCGTATAATCAATAAATCTGAGAAGACCACACACATATGCAACAGAGGTATATTAATTCATCACCAACATGTAAAACTGAATTATTGAATACATCAATGCACCATTTACTCCTTTGCATTTCTAAGTCTGTCTGGCATTGCTGCTGTAATAAGTCACCCCTAGCTGAGCAGCTTTCAGGAGCACAGTATGATTTTTTTTTTACAGGAGTCTCTCATGGATGCATAGTGAAAGCTTTAAGGAAGAATAGGTTCCTTCCTTTTTCAGGTTCCAGAGGCCACCCATGACTCCACTCCAATTGCCCTCCAGCCTCAGGCTCCAACTTCTTTCTCTTCTCCTTCTCTAAGCCTCTGAATTCATTTCTCCAAGGTTTCTGTTTCATTCTGTCGGGTATACATAGATGATCCCACTAATCGTCATCTTAAAACCTTTAAGTTATTCACAGCTATGGCATATGTATTAAAAGCTTCTGATAATTAAGATGTGAGCCTCTTGGGGCATTATTCAAACTAGCACAGTCCCATATACAATATATATATATTTTTTTTTTTTTTTTCCTTGTGTAGAAAAATAAGAGAGTAAGGAATCAATGTCCTCAGGCCTTTTTTCTTCCTTCCTCTTGTACACACACACACACACTCACACACACACACACACACACAGAGAGAGAGAGAGAGAGAGAGAGAGTTCTATCCTGCAAAAGTGATAGTCTATATTACTTATCTTTATTTGTTTCTTTTTACTTATTTTTTTCTTTTTTATTTATTCTTTATTAATTACACTTTATTCACTTTGTATCCCCCCTGTGGTTCCCTCTCTCCTCCCATCCCAATCCCTCCCTTCCTCCACCCTCTGCATACATGCCCCTCCCCAAGTCCCCTGATAGGGGAGGACTTCTTTTCCTTCCTTCTGATCCTAGTGAATTAGGTCTCATCAGGAGTGGCTGCATTGTCTTCTTCTGTAGTCTGGTAATGCTGCTTCCCCCTCAGGAGGAGGTAATTAAAGAGCAGGCCAATCAGTTCATGTCAGAGACAGTCCCTGTTCCTATTACAATGGAACCCACTTGGATACTGAACTGCCATGGGCTACATCTGTGCAGGGGTCTTAGGTTATCTCCATGCATAGTCCTTGGTTGGAGTTTCACTATGTATGTCTAGCTTACCTGGACCTCATAGGAAACTACCTGCCCCTGCCTATTGAGTGTTTGGGTCATACAGCGCCATGCCTGGCCAATGGGGGTCAGTGTTAAAGATAAATATGCCATTGCTCTATAATGTACCTTAGATACACTTTTTAAAAGCATATTGTTTATGGCATTTCATATTTCAGAGGCTTCCCCTTCTCTAAATAAAAGATCCAGGTAAGAAAAGGAAAAGTAAAGTTGAAAGTGAAATCTTCTTCTCCATGCTAGGCTATTGTGAACATCTCAGAACAATTTTAATTCTAAATTAGTTTATGGGATTAAAGTTTTATAGCCCTGATTTAATTGACTTTTTGTTTTGGTTCCTTCTTTCCATTCTTCTGTTAATTCCAGATATTGTGTGTGTGTGAGAGAGAGACAAAGACAGAGAGAGAGAAGGGGAAAGAGAAAGACAGACAGACAGAGAGACAAACCATAGACAGAGAAGCAAACTGTCTTTTCTTCTCTTTCCCTGTTAATGAAAATAGTGGTCTCAGAGGCCTCTTTAGTGGAGATGATTCACACTGCCTTTAAAAAAATGTCACATCACAAGGAATTATACTGTTAACTAGGGTTACCTACCCAAAACACTATAATGCACATTACCTCATGTATAGTTATACATATATAGTTTTAATGAACTTTTCTTATCTGGGTTGATGGTGCTCCTACCAGGAGCCAAAGACCATCTAACAAAAGTCCCAGTACCAGAAATCTGAATCTTTCTTTTGAATTGTCGGCTAGTACTGTCCAAGAGACTCCCAGAACACACAACCTATTGCTGTTGCCCTTGACTCACCCCCATAGATGGAAGGGAAGTCCTTATTGCTGAAGACACCAGATACTTCAGAAACTGAGCTCAGAGGACCCTAACTGGAATTGATCTGAATTTCTCCTCTCTGAGGACTAGTCTTTACGGTACCAGAAGTCATCATGTGTGCTTCCAAATGAGGGAGGCAATCACCAGTCCTACATAGCTATAATGCTTCTGAACCACAGCAAATGATCAGTCTGGCACAATAACCTTAAAAAAAGGTAGTACTGGAATACATACCATAGCAGTAACCAACCACTTTCTAATTGGATTTAAGACCTGCTCATCAAAAAGATGGCCTAGATAAAAACTCATACCCAGTGAAATCATGGTTGTTGGCAGATAATCTACAGCTACCAACAACAATCTATAAATGTTTTTCCTTATATACACATATAAGAATAATCTCCACCATTCATCAAGGAAACTCTTTTTTGCAACAGATGGAGACATCAGCAGAAAACTTTAAGCAATGAAAATGCACATTGTGGAGTCCAGTTGTAATCGAAAGCTCGACAAAATAATCCCATACCTAAGGGTACAGTGGGGCAGTGTGGTGGCAGAATGATTATAAGATCTAGAGGATCAAAGAACAGTTTTGATCACCTCCCCCTCAGGGGGATGCCAGGCCATAGAAAAAGACAATGCAGCCACTCCTGATGAAACCTCATAGACTAGAATGAGAGGGAAGAGGAGGAGGACCTCCCTTATCAGTGGGTGGCGAAGAGGGAGGGTGAGACTGGAAGGGGAGGAGGTAAGGAGGTACAGAGGGGGATACAAAGTGAATAAACTGTAATTAATAAAAATAAAAATAATGTTTTTATTAAAAAATAAATAAAAATAAACACACACACACACAAAGATCTAGAGGATCAGGGAAATTTCTGAAAGTATGATTCCTAGAAGTGTGTGAAGCAATACTCATGAACTCTCATCAACATTACTGCCCAAACCTGAGCTGAACAAGGGTACCATTGAACCTGCCAAACTAAACAGAGAAAAGTCCATAAAGCCTCAACCGTAGCCAAATGAGGAGAGCTAGAAGTGAAAAAAATACCCTTTCCTAAGGAAGAGCAAACAAAACGGTTGTGCAGTACAAAAGTGTCATCCTAAACATGCGTGATGGTAGTATTATATGGATTTCACAGGTTATATTTTGAAATGTGTATGTGTTTTCATACATCCATGAAATAAATAAGAAATCTGTGCAAACTGGACAGAAATTAGAAGAGGGAGAAAAGAGGAAACAGGACAGGAGTCTACCACAGAGGGCCTCTGAATGACTCTACCCAGTAGGGCATCAAAACATAGCCTGAGATTCATAGCCAAACCTTTGCAGAGTGCAGGGAATCTTATGAAAGAAGGGGGAGATAAAAAGACCTAAAGGGGACTGGAGCTCCACAAGGAGAACAACAGATCCAACACTTCTGGGACCAGGGGTCTTTTCTGAGACTGAAACTCCAACCAAGGTCCATTCATGGATGTAACCTAGAACCCCTGCACAGATGTTGCCCATGGCATCTCAATATGCAAGTTGTTGTCCTATTAAGGGGAACAGGGACTGGCTCTGACATGAAGTCAGTAGCTGAATCTTTGATCACCTCCCCTGAGAAGGGGCCAGCCTTACCAGGCCACAGAGGAAGTCCATGCAGCCAGTTCTGATGAGACTTGATAGGCTAGGGTCAGAGGGAAGAGGGGGAGAACCTCCCCTATCAGTAAACGGGGGGAGTGGCATGGGAGGAGAAGAGGGGGGGATAGCATGATTGGGCTGGGAGGAGTGGGGGGCTACAGCTGGGATACAAAGTGAATAAACTGTAATTAATATAAAAAAATAAAATTAAAAAATGAAGCTGTGAATCTGAAGAAGAGATAGGGGTAATATGGGAAGATTTGAATGGAGAGAAGTACAGAGAGAAATGTTGAAATCAGATTACAATCTCAGAAATAATTAAGAATAATTTTAGAAAGCTGTCACATTCAGTAATACACATACATAATTTTACAGTTGTTGCTTGGACCAGTATTGATATCATGGTCCAACATTCTTTCCTAGCCCAAGAAAATTATTTGTTCTCCTTTTTTTTACTTCTGTAACTACTGAGAAGCCAACAGTTTGAGAGAAGGAACAGAAAACTTACATTTGTTTCCAGAAATGTGACCTAGAAATCACAGATTTTAAAACTGCGACCAAACGAGCTTACCATCATTTTACACCTGAATTAAAATTTACATCTGGATCATAAGATGGACAGCTCTGACAGTTACTCCACTATGATGATGAATGAACAGAGCAGGAGAAGTGAGAACAGCAAGGTAGATATGGCAGGCTTTCTTCGACAAAGACACCAATCAAAGCATTTTACTTTTACGGGACAGCCAGTGGGAAAGAGAAATGACTTTAGGATTCATGGGGAATTAAGTGGATATAACCATTGTCTTATAAATCATACGGGCTGGGAACTAAGTTCTTTTTCAAAGGATCCTGTGAAGGCTAAATACTCTCTACCAGTCCTGTTAGCAATGATTTCTTTCAAAGCAAATTGTAATAAAATTGCTTTAAATTGTTTTGCCAAGTAGGAAAAGAAATAGTGGAAGAAAGCACAGGAATGTTGCCAGTGTACTGTATAGAAGTTTTGCAAGACTGACTTATTTGGCAAAGGGATTGTTGTGGCTGTGGTTAGTCAGCAGAAGTGCAAAACGATATTTTAAATTAATAGTTCCTAGCTGGGCTGTAAATCCCTTGCGAGAAAAGACTAAGACTCATTGAGTTTGTACATCTCTGACTTTTAGCTGAGCTTGTGACAGGGTCCTCACTTTAACCTGCTGCTTAGCTGACAGCCCTAAGATATTGCCTTTCCTGCTTAAGGTCTCTGTTTCCAATTTATGAGTCACACACAGAACACACATGCCCACAGACCACACAAGAACACACACATCTAAAAGCTTCCTCATCTCTAGAAGTGTATGATTTTAAATCCCCATTCCCCTCCCTAATCACATCCTTCTGCAATTATGTTACCTTCTTTCAGGTGTTTTTTGATGCATTTTTCTGAAATTGCTTTAACCTTAACAAGCTCCCAAAGAGTTCTCTACTATGTAGCTTTAATGCCTAAATTTGCTGTGAGTTCAAGGGAAGAGAACGCTTCTGAAAGAAACCTCAGGCTGAATTTCAGGTATGCTTAATCCTGTCTATATGAGAAGCAATTGCTACATCATTTCAAAAGCATACGCCTTTAGGATTCAAGCTGTTAATGTTTGCAAACCAGACAACCACCCTTAATACCACTGCTGGTTTATTGACACAAACTCTTTGCTTCCCACAGCTTGTAATTGAATCCCCCCACTGCTTAATTGGAAATAGAATGACTCCAAAACCAGATTTGAAACATCTTCTAAAGCTGGTAGGAACATCAGCACTCCCTTTTAAAAATAAAAATTATATCATTAACCGTGTTAAGTGAAGATTGGTGTTCTGCTGAATATAAGGAAATGAGTGCACCCCAGGACTGTCTGAACATGGCACAATTAGGGATGTCTTCCATTTTACAAAGGCCTCCCTCTTCACTGAATTGTAAAGTCAAAGGCTGGCTTATTTCTGCTTTGTGACATCCAAATAATTTCCCTGTTTTCATCCTTTAAAGGACTTCCTTTCAATTGCCACATAATTTGAACAGCAATTTCCTTCAGATATTCACTTAACAAATAATTGTTGAGCTGTTATTACAAGTCAGATTCTGGCCTATACATGATAGATAGCATGAGAGAGAAAATCAGAAGGAACCAGTGAGCAGCTCCATTATTTTCTTTGTATACATTGCATTAAAATATATACGTTTCTTAAGTCTTCCAAGCCATAGAAAATGAACCTACAACTGTACATTTGTTACGCAGTACCACACCAGTCCTGTGGACACCTGTATTTGTCAGTGTTCCCTAGAGTAACAAAACCTATCTAATATGTTTCTCAAATGATCCTTTTACAAGGGTCCCTAAGATGAATCGAAAACATAAATATTTATATTATGATGTACAATAGTGGCAAATTTGCAGTTATGAAGTGGCAACAGAAATTTTGTGGTTGAGGTCACTACAATATGAGGAATGTATTAATGTGCCCCACCATAATGAAGGCTGAAATATAAATATTTATATTAGGAAGGGTGAAATATTTAATTTCTGCATATTATAAAGAAAGGAGGTTTTATAAAGAAAGCCTGTAATTACTTACAGGCTTCAGTACAGCTAATCCAGCAATGGCTGGGAAATCCAAGACTCTAGTAGTTGCTCTGCCTAAGAGGCCCGATATCTCAGCCTGTCTTCAGTACATGCCAGAATCCTGAAGAGCTAATCTATAATGCCAGTGAAGGAATGCATTTTCTAGGGAGAGTCAGATAAAGTAGGCAAAGAGCCTTCTTCTTCGGGAGTCTGCTCATCAGGGCTGGCCTGGCTGCAATATCCAAATCCACAAACGTTAGCCACATCTCTAACACAAAGCATACAGAATGTTTCTTGAACCTCCCTCCACCTTCCCGCAGCCTAAAGTCAGCTCCAGTTGAATCACAACGTCTAATGTAATGTAACTGCTCCATAAATAGCTGTTACAGTGTGTAGCCTAGAAAACAGTGACAAGGAAAAGGGATCTTCACATATTAAATACCGACATTCTTTTTAACTCATGAAACAGTTGAATCCAAGAGTATAAAACTCATGGTTAGAGAGGGATACTTATAGTTCTAATAATTTATCATGCTATCCGCTGAAATTAGTAACAGGAAACATGCAGCAAACGAACTGCAAAGAGACAGGAAAACTAAATCACATCTATGGTAAATGAATATGTAGATAAGTAAACATCATCATTTTACAACATTTTTTCAGCATGTGAAAACGTTGGCAATGTAGAAGTACAAAAGCAATTAGCTCTCTTAGGGTGTGTGGACACTTAACCAACATGTCGGCATGTAAAGGTGATGAAGTACCCTATTTCAAAGGTTTAAGATGATGTTTCCTCAAATAACTTATTTTAAATAAGAAATCCTTTGGAAGGTTGAGAACATGTTTCAAGTTATCATTGTATTGTAAGCTATTTTGCTCACCGAAAGCGGATACTGTACTGGCAGAATATCTCAGTGTTCCTTGTTCTCACTTCTTCAGTCTTTACGAAAGATGGCTGTTTGGAGTAACTGTGAGCCTTGGCTGTGAAATCACTCTGCTTGCTTTCACATCTTGCCTCGGTCATGTATTAATTGTTTGAATGTGGGGGAACCATTTAATATCCACAACTTAACTGCTTTACTAGGAAAAAACTTTTATCCCCATTTTACATGTATGAAGAGTAGCCGTGGCATTTGTTCTTTTGGAAGAGTTTGGCAGAATGTCTGGCTTTGTAATAATAGAAGCTAACATTTACTCAGAGTTTTCCATTTCCTGGTGTCCCCTTCATCCAGTGCCCTTACCTGAACACTTGTGTTAGATATCATCTCCTGTCCCATGAACAAACATGCCAAAGTCAGCAACACATCCCAGGTTCTCTGTAGTAAAAACAACCCCAACTTGGGTTGCAGATATAATGAGTGGGGATGGAGGCAGCCACTTACACTGCTTCTGCTGTCAACATGACATCAGTGCTGTTTTCCATTATGGTCCCCATCTTGCTCTCAATCAATCTGTCCTCTATTTTTTTTTCTCTTGCTTATTTTCAGTTGCCCTGGCCCTTAACCTACAAATTACTTCTTACAGCATTGACTTCTACTTTCTCTTCCTTTTGAGGAGTCTTTCTTCCTGGCATGTACATGCCTCAGTTCTTCTGTCAAAGGAGTTAGATCCAGTATCACTTCCTTTAAGATTGCCCCTCCACTGAACAAAATATACAAGCACAGGGTTTTTTTGTTTGTTTGGGTTTTTTTTTTTATAAGTGTTGTTCTTATTTTCTCTGATGGGGCCCATGAGATGAGAGATAGTCTCAGGCCTTCCTAGCTCTTTCTGAATTCTGGCTGGCTGGTTCAAGTCAGCTGTTCTGGCCTAACCCCTCTCCAAGCAGACTGATTCAAACTGGCTGCTCTTGACTCCTGACTGAATTGTTCTGCCTCACCTCAAACTAATTCTGGCAATATGTTTTAATCTTCTGCTTTCTTCTCATTCTCTGTCTCATTCTGTCTTCACCTGTGTATACTTGTTCTCTTTGCAATCTGTCTCTGTAAACTGTCCCAATAAGAATCTCTCAGTGAAAAATTACTTTTTCTCCCAGCACTGCTCTTAAGTAGAATTTCCTTCAGGTCGTTTTCTCTTGAGAGCTGGGCATATCTAATTTCTAATGCATTCTGTCAAATCTTTCTGAGATTTATGACTTTGTCTTCCCCTCAATTTGACATCACTTTCAAACATAGCTGTTTCCCTCTATAAGCTAAACTTACCTTCATTGTTTGGAATTAAAGGTGTGTACTAAGAGCATGGCTATATTCCAGCCAGACCACACTGTAATCTAGAGCATGCCTCTATCCAAGAAGGATAGCATAGACCTAGAAGGTCTTTGGATGTGATCCCTTTCCAGTACTGCCATGTTGCTGAATTAAAATTCTTCTACATTTTCCGGCTGAGACTCATAGCCCAACTTTGTGCAGAGTGCAGTGAATCTTTCGAAAGAAGGGAGAGATAGAAAGATATGGAGGGGACAGGAGTTCCACGTTCTGACAAGAGCTCCACAATCAGAGAAAAAAAAATCTGTGTACAGGTGTCATTGGACTGATACTCCAACCAAGGACCATTCATGGAGATAACTTAGAGCCCCACCACAGATGTAGCCCATGGCAGCTTAGTGTCCAGTTAGGTTCCCTAGTTATGAGAACAGGGACTGTCTCTGACATAAATTCAGAGGCCTGCTCTTTGATCACCTCCCCTGAGGAGGGAGCAGTCATACCAGGCCACAGAAGAAAACAATATAGCCAGTTCTGATGAGAACTGATAGACTAAGATCAGAGGGAAGTGGAGGAGTACCTCCCCTATCAGTGGACTTGGGGAGGAGCATGTGAGGAGATGAGGAAAGGAAGGTGAGATTAGGAGGGGACTTGGGTAGGCTACAGCTTGGATACAAAGTGAATGAACAGTAATTAATAAAGCAATAAATAATTTTTTTAAAATAAAAAAAAATATTCTAAATTTTCCTATTTCATTTTCATTCCAACTCCAGTTACTAACTTAAATGGTGGTATGCAAGGCTGAGTAGGCAGACACTCTACAGGTTCAAAGTTTGCTAATAAATTAACCAGCTAATAGTAGCTAATAATCCACATACTTAAGAAGGATTTACCACAAAATTCAAAAGAATAATGGGTTGTACTCCAGAAATTTGTTCAAACTTTATTTTGTCACACAGTGAAAAAGAAACATTTCTGAAAGTCTTTTTTTCTCTCTCTATTCAAGCATTTAATAAGCAATCCATTCAGAGGCCCCAGAGGAAATTACTGGCCTTCCTAAGACAGACTATTTTACATCATAAAACTCTCCCTAGAATGAGGAGAATCCATCTGCTGCTTATCACTGGAGAATGAGCAATTGCTCTTAATAAAGCAGCATGTGTGGTATGATGCTAAGGACAGCTAGAATAGGCTCTAAGAAATGCTCAGAAATTTGCAACTGTGATGAGAGAACTTTGATGGGCCACCAGACTAGAGTGAATCATCTTATTAAAAAGATCTGGTGAGTTTTGCCTGAAAAGACCATGGTAGAAGAAGGCAGTACGTTTCCAGGGTAGGAAATCTGAGTGCATACACACTTGACAGAGACATAAGTGAGGAGGTAAGTGAAAAACAAACAAAATCATCTTTGCTTTTTCAACTCACACTCCCCACACCTTCCAGCATCTAGAAGCATACACTAACTTGGACTCGCTTTCAACATACCCTTTGAGTTTTTTTGTGGCATTTTTGCCATGTGGGATTTAATATTTATGTATGGCTAAATCTCAACCCCTTCTTTTAAAAAATATGGTGATATGTATATAACCCAGAGCCTTCTATATAGGCGATCATTTAATCACCTAAAGCCACCTCATTAGCATACATTAACACACTTAGCATTTTGTAGACACTAGTGGCTTTAGAAGCTATCTGCTAGAAAATGAGGAGAAAGAGCTGAAGTGGAAGTTTCTGGTTTCTGTGAAGACTCCATTTTGTCATGTGACGTTTTGCTGCACACTGCTCATGTGACATTTTGCTAGAGGCTGGCTTGTGAGCCCATGATGCTTGTTGTGAGCTCCCTCACGTGAGAGGTATGGCCAGCTTAAAACACCCTTGGGTGGACTCTGAGGAGCAAAGATACATAAAGGACCACACATAGTGAGGCATCACTTTTTGGGTCAACATTGCTGTGCTGATCTTCATGCTTGGACACTTGGCTTTGCATTGCAGAGCAAAACCATTCCAGAGAACTTCTCGAGGCAGTCCAACTGAGTCTTGCAACTTTCTCTGCTTTGTCATGCTGATTCACATTACTGCTTGTTGTTGGTCTTTGGAATGGACTGGAGGTATCCTGAGGATTGAGATTGGTAATCCCCTAAAGACCCATAGACCCCAAACAGCAGGAAGAAGAAAAAAGAGGTCTACAACCCTTTTCCCTACTAATCTTCTCTAGAAGGTCAGGGGGTTGGAAGGGAAGTAAAGGTGTTTAAGAACCCTAAATAAAGTAGGTTTGGTGGAAAATCTAAGCCTACAAGGAGCAATGTATAATTCTTACTTGAATACCATTAGTATAACTAAGTGGAATGCTGAACTTTTTTTAAAAACACTTACTCATTTTATTTTGTGGGACAGTGCCTGTGCAACACAGCTGACATGTGAAGACTAGAGGAAAATTTGCAAGAATTGGTCCTTTCTTCCAAGAATAAAAATCAGGTTTTCAGGCTTGGCAGCAAGTACCTTCCAATGAGCCATTTTATTAGCCCTGACTTGAGTCTTAGGACAATCTTGGTCTTTATTTTGTCTTGTTTAATTGTTTTGGCTGAACTTGTCCTTTAGCACGTCCATACATATGTATATGTATATGTATATATATATATATATGCAAATATGCAACATATATGTTATATACATGCATATATGTTATAACTATGCTTGTATATAATACATATATACAACACATTGTAATTATACCTACCTTCCTTTTTCTTCTTCTGACCTCTATCCATTCCTGTCCTTTTAACAAGTCCTTTTTCTATATTCATGTGGTTCGGTTCGGTTTGGTTTTGAAAGCCAACATATGTAACCAGGACCTCTTGTGTCACAATGACTCTTCATTGGAGCCTTGTAGGATTATCAATTGCTACTAATCTGATAGCAGTGACTCCCCATTCTCCAGATTCTTATGCGTAACCACTAGTGAAGTAGACAGGGGATTGGGTCACTCTTCCTTCCTCCGTAGTTTGCTATTGACTGGCTCAATTTTTTTTTTTTTTTTTTTTTTTTTTGCAGGCTCATTATAGGCAAACACAGTTGCATTAAGTTTAGGATTAGAATAGCTGCATTGTGCCTAGAAAAAGTCATTCAATATTACTACTCCCTTTTAACTCCTACATAATGTCTGCCTCCTCTTCTGCAATGCTTCGTTAGCCTTATAGATAGTAATTAAACATCTTGTTTGTGGCTAAGCACAGAACCTGCATTTATTCTCAACAATTTTAGAATAGCGCCTTGGAATCTATGGTCTTTCACTTTAAAGAGAGGCTTTTCTGGTCAACACTGGGAGTATTTATCTATAAGTATAAACCTAAGTAATTAATAGGTAGTTGAGTGTTAGGTTAATTTAGCCAAACAGCATTAGTACATAGCTCACTAGGACTTGTTACTTCTCTAGAAATGAACATTTTCATTTAAATTTACAATACCATAAATGGATTTCCCCTTCTGAAGCAGAGTCCAAGTACACAGAGTAGTTTTTACCCTGTTAACTGTAGTGACATTTATGCACAAATAGGTTCATTTGGCTGAGTAGGTCGGTTCTGTGGTCCACAGTATACTCCTGGGTCAGATAATTGGTGGCTTTTCTCTCACAGCTTTCGTATCACCTTCTGGTACTCTAAAAGTCGGTCAGTGGGGAAGGGGTTTCCACCAAATTTGCTGGTTGTTTTTCTGGATATTACATTCAAGGTACATGACGTCTTCACCAACAGGGCCTTTTTATCTGTTTCTGGTGCATAGCAAAAGGAAATGGTGAAGCCCTTATTAATTAGGAGGTCTATGGGGCCTCCCTGATCAACAGCTCAGGGAAACTAATACTTCCTTCTTCCCCTTTCTTTCACTTACTGCCTCTGATGTACCCATTTTTATTCTTAGAGTATATTAGAAGAAAGTAGAATTCTGAAGTTCTTAATAATTTGTAGGTTTCACCTAGTAAATATTACTTTGTCTTTGTCTTCTCTACTTAAAGAAAACAAATATTTGACAAAACAAATAAATCCAAATGTATTTGTTTATGGGGATAAATAAAATTTCCTAGTGTTGCCATGTTCCTTTACTCACGCTAAAATAGCATGACAATTTCATATTTGGATTCATCTCCAAATCACATCAATTTCGAGATTATTATCTGATTACTTCTCCTGTCTTATTGTACCTAGAAAGTGTGCCATGTAGAATATCAAGTATTTTCAGCATATGCCAAGAAGCATACAATGGCTTCATTGTATGCTAGTTCTGGTTCTGGCCTTCTGAGTATCTTCTATACTAGTTTCTGTTGCATAGTAGCTGCACCAGTTTACACTCATAGTAACAGTGAATGACACTTCTTCTTTGTTGACCTCTTCACTAGCATATATACATATATATATGCTTGATATATATAGATATAAATATAGATGATGATATAGATGATATAGATATAGATATAGATATGGATATATAGATATAGATATATTGTGATATATATCAAGATATACAGATATATAGAGATAGATATCCATTCTGACTAGGATAAGATGTAATCTCAAAGAGGGTTTCAATTTGTACTTCTTTGATAGCCAGTAATACTAAACTCCTTTTAAAAGCACCTATTAGACATTTCTATTTTCTTCTTTTTAAGACCTGTCTGTGCAGATCTATAACCCATGTTTATTTGGTTACTCTCTTGATGCTTTCTTTTGTGAGTTCTTTGTTTAGTATAGATAATAATCCTTTAGTGATCCGTGGGCTTTCCTCTTCGCCAGATTGACTACTTTCATTGATGTACAGAAGCTATTAGGTTTCCTGGGGCCCAATGTATCATTCATTGGTCTTAATAAGAAAATGAAATCCTGTTTTAGAAATTCCTTATTTATGCCAATATGTTTTAGCATGGCCTCCACCTTTTCTTGTAGTTTTCAAAGTTTCAGATGTTCCACTGGATCCATTTGTAGTAGACTTTTGACACAGTCATGGATAAAGGTTTAGTTTCAATCCACATATGGACATTCACTTTCTTTTTTTTTTTTTCTTTTTTTTTTTTCAATGCAGTTTATTCAGGAACCTTGAACAATCATCTGACCCTGGGGAAAGCCAGCCCACAGCTTAAATAGCCTCTGGGTAGCCAACCCAGGCGTGCCACGGGGGCAATGCCGATAGGTCCACATACATGGAAGCAAGCCAGATCCTCAGCCTTAGCCAAATGTGGAATTGTTCGTTACAGAGAGCACTCACCATCGGGAAGGTGGAAGGCAGAAACCAGCTCCATCTTTAAGGCACAGCATTCCGCATCTCTCTACAGTTCCCCCTTTTTGTTTTAGACGCATCAGGCAAGAGTAGAGGTCTGATCTCTGATATTAGAAATGAATTGGGACTTTGTACAGATGTTCATTTAGGTGTCATCCACCCAAAGAGCATCAGACCCGTCCGATACCTTTTTCTCAGAGGCGAGACCTGGGGTATCAACCCGCATGCAATCAGACATGCTCTTCTCTGGGTCCAAAGCGGCTGACCCTGAGTGCAGTGCTTAGCCTCGCATCCTGAGTGTAACATTTTAGCTTTATATGGTAGCCAACCATGCTTGG
The DNA here is from genome assembly GCF_030254825.1 of Meriones unguiculatus. Lineage (NCBI taxonomy): Eukaryota > Metazoa > Chordata > Mammalia > Rodentia > Muridae > Meriones > Meriones unguiculatus. Next base: position 30,521,733 of record NC_083358.1, read on the forward strand.
GGCGAATGTCCTGCTTTAATGGCTATAAAGGCCTGAATGATCATGGCTGCATCACACTATTGTGAGACTCTAATCTTGCATATATACCACAGGCAAACCAAGGAAACCAACACCAGAAGGCCTGCTAATGCTCCCATGCCCGCCCATTCCTTCAGATGATTCATGGCTGCATCAATCCATGATGATAATCCTGTGGCTAGTCCTGAGTCCACTCTGGTAGAATTTACTGTGACAATGGCCACTCTCAGCTGCTCCATCGTAGTATCGAATTCTCCAGTCCAATTACCTAAAATATAGCTCGACAATTGTTTAGACAGATTTGCAGCATAGGAAAAATTCTCATGTTATATGCCAGTGACTCAAAGTCCAGCATATTTTCATTGACAGCCAAGTTGAGCGATTTGCCATAGGGTATCAATTTGCTCCTGCACAAGGTCAATCCTCTGATTGAACCCCATCAAGCTTCCTTTTAGTTGAGCATTAATTCCTTTATGTACAACTAAGGCATGAGCTACATTGGCTAAATGATTGTTCAGGGTCTGCGCAGTCTGCCCAGTATGACTCATGGCTAATGCCCTGGTGGTAGCTCCAACAGCCGCCAATGAGATGGTAGTAACAATGGTGGCTGTAGTTCCAAGATCCCTTTTCTGTCTGAAGAGAGTCATAGAATGAGGGGCATCAATGGGCACAGGCACCCAGTGAGGCATGCGAGTAACCAGGGCATACCTAAATTTACTAGCATTCCAGCATTGGGCAAAAAAGCAAGTATCATTATCACAATTACTTGGCTCTATCTGGCTAATAATGAATAAAAATGGGGGATATAGACAAACAGGTGTGGGCTTATAGGAAATATTATGAGAAGCCTTAACCCCCTCGTTGAAACATCCTGTGTCAGTTCTAGAACTAGCAGTGGTGGTGTCCGAGGTCTGAGTAGGTTCAGGAGACCATTGCCCCCAGGGGCGAGACGTGCTCCATGCCAATTGACTAACTCCATGTTTTCCTCCACTTTTGAAAGTCATTTAAGGTTCTTAAATTATTTTTCCCTTTTTTTTTAAATTTTTCATCAATTACACTTTATTCATTCTGCATCCCCCCATAAGCCCCTCCCTCCTCCCCTCCCAGTCCCACTCTCCCTCCTCCCTCTGCTTGCATGCCACTCCCCAAGTCCACTAATAGGGGAGGTTCTCCTCTCCTTTCTGATCTTAGTCTGTCAGTTCACATCAAAAGTGGCTGCATTGTCCTCTACTATGGCCTGGTAAGGCTCCTCCCCCCAGAGGGAGGTGATCAAAGAACAGGCCAATCAGATTATGTCAGAGGCAGTCCCTCTTCACATTACTATGTAACCCAATTGGACTCTGAACTGCCCTGGGCTACATCTGTGCAGGGGTTCTGGGTTATCTCCATGAATAATAGTCCTTGGTTGGAGTATGAGTCTCTGGGAAGTTCCCTGTGTTCAAATTTTCTTGTTCTGTTACTCTCCTTGTGGAGACCCTGTCCTCTCCAGCTCTTACTATTTCCCAGTTCTTACCTAAAATTCCGTTCACCTGCGGACATTCACTTGCTTAACACCAGTTTTTGAACACACTGTCTTTCCTCTACTGTCTTTTATCCCCATCTTTATCAAAACTCAGATAGCTCTAATTGTATGAACTTGTGACTGAGAGTTCTATTTTATTTGCCATCGATATGCCATGTTTATTATTATGGCTTTGTTTCATAACTTGAGATTGGTTATAGTAATTTCTTCAGCATTTCTTTTTCTTTTTTTTTTTTTTTTTTGCTTAAGGTTGTTTCATCTATGTGAACTAATTTGTGTTTCTACCTAGAATGTAAGGTTCTGATGGTGTGGCACTAAATCTGTGAATTGCTTTTAATAAAAGAATAGTTTTCCACAATATAAATAGTAGCAAGTTATGAATATGGAAAAACTTTTTGTGTCATAAAATCTGCCTTTTTTTTTTTCTTTAAAGATTTAAAGTTTTCCTTGTAAAAATCCCTTGATTAGGTTTACTGTAAGGTACTTGTGCTGGTTTGAATAGGTATGGCTCCCATAGATCCAGTGTTTGCATGCTCTCCTCATAGGGGGGAGCACTATCAGAAGAGTAGCCTCATTGGAGTAGGTGTGGCCAATTTGGAGGAAGTGTGTCACTGAGGAGGTAGGCTTTGAGGTCTCCTCTGCTATGCCCAATGTGCCACACAGCCTCCTCCTGCTCCTGTGCATGAAGATAGAGAACTCTCAGCTCTCTCTAGCACCAGCTCTGCTTGAATGCGGCCATGCTTCCCACCATAAAGATAAAGAAAACTCTGAGACTGTAAGCCAGCCCCAATTCAGTGGTTTCCTTTATAAGATTTGCCATGGTCATGGTGTCTCTTGACAGCAATAAAACCCAAACTAAGTCAGTAATATAGCCTGTTCTATCTTCCATTGTACTAGGTTTACTTTTAGGTGTTATTGTTTTCCTGATTTTTTTTCCTCAGCATGTTGGTATATAGAAAGGCAATGGAAAAAATAGAAAAGATTGAATATTCTATATTTATTTCCTTCTATTTTACTGAATTCTGGATTCTTTCTTATGATTTTCATTTCTTTGTTGTGCATATTTATTGGTTTAATTACAAAATAGCATGGAAAGTTTATTTTCTGGCCCTAATTTTCAGTGTTCTGTGTGATTGCTGTAAATATATAGATCTCTCCATACTTTTGGAAATTTTTCTTCTATCACAGTACTGAAGATATATTCCATACATTTGTTTAGAAATCTCCTTTTATACTCATGATTCATTTTACATTGTGTCTCAAAGTTTAAGTAATTTTTATTAACGAGATTTTTTTCATTTTTGTATTTAAAACAATTTTAAATTTAAATCTATTTGGTCACATTCTTTCACTCTCAAAAGTCTTTCACCCTCTCTACCCACCCAACTTTAAATTATTTCTAAAAATCCAAAAGCCCAGTACAGCAACAAAACCTCCAAAAAAAAAAAAAACAAAACAAAACCACACTGAAAAAGAAATTTTCAAAAAACCCACCAAATTATCACCAAATAAAATCACACACACACGCTACCACCACCACCACTACCAACAACAACAACAAAACACTGTGGAATCCATTATATTTTTGTCAACTACTCCTGAACAAAAGTCCTGTCCTGAAGTGGTTGATCAATTAACATTTTTTGGGGGGAGGTATATGTTGGTGATGGTGTTTGAGACAAGTTTAAGACAGGGTTTCTCTGTGTGTATCCCTGGCTGTTCTGGAGCTTGCTTTGTAGACCCCTTTCCAGTGATCCACCTGTCTCTGCCTCTCAAGTACTGGAATTAAAGACATGTGACACTATGCCCAACTGAGGTTTTTCGTTAAAGTTATCATTTTATTTGATTTAACAATCCAATGTATGTGCCTTTTCTTCACACCCTGGTAACCTGCCTTCTGTATGATACCTTTTTGGGGGAGGGATATGGTATGAGATTTATTGTGGAAAGGAGGAGGGAAGAGAGAAGGGGAAGGGGGGTGACCTGACAGGGAGAGGAGAAGGAGGGAAACAGAGAGAGAGAGAGAGAGAAAGAGAGAGAGAGAGAGAGAGAGAGAGAGAGAGATTGAAGCCAAAAAAGTGAGAGAGGTGATATGTTTTTGTTGTTTTTGTTTTTTATGTTTTGTTTTTTCTACTGCGTGTTTTAGTCGACTTATTGAATTTTTTTCACTTTCACCTTCAACTCAGTTTGGGTTTTCTTCCGCATTTCTAACTATTTAATGAATTCACTCTTTGGATTGTCTTCATAATTTTATATAGGCATCTGTGTTTTCATGGACTTTGAGCAGGAGTTTATTACCGTTCTTCTCAAATTCATTTAAAGGTGTAATTGTGCCCTCTTTGAATTCTGAGCACGTGGAAAATATTTGTAATATATAAATTTGTGATTTATAAATTCTCTGTTTTCAGATTCATCTAAGCTGTTTTTATTATAGAGCATCACAATAAAATTGATGATCTTTGGGAAAAGATAACATATTGCCTTGGCTTTTTGTCTTGGTTGTGTTTTCACAAAGGGACTTGGGGATCCAGAGACAAGTTATTCTCTGTGTCATTTTAGATGAGCCTCCACACTGAATGATGTTTTGTTCTGTTTTTTTCCCATTATTCTAACTTGGATGCTTTGGGATCAGATAGAAGTTTGATATTCAAACATTATGTTGTTTCATGAAACATGGAAAGGTTAGCATAACTGAAGCCTTCCTTTAGGGTCACTAGAATCTAAGTGGTCATGTGTGCAGTTGCTTGAATAATGTCCTGGTGCATGTCACCAGAATGGGGTGAAGTGTTCTTACCATCAGTGGCTATTCGTGTTGCTTCTTGCACAAGATCCCAGTGTAGACAGATATGTTTGTATTAAAAGAAATTGTCACATCTATGGAAACTCTCAGTCCTGGGGTATCCAAGAGGTAATAAGTAAGGACATGACCTACTAATCTTTATGTGAGGATGTTTTCATCCTCATTGCCATAGAAGGAGAAAGAAAAAGCAGGGACAGCAAAGGATGGATGAAAAAGAAAAAAGGAGTCTGAAGAGATAGAAGCAAGAAGGGAAGCATGAAACAAAATCAAGAAGAGAGGTTCTTCCAACACTGATTATACACGAGGAAAGCCTAAGCTGTTTGCTCTTACTATGAGCTCTCATCTTGCATCTAAAAAATCCTCACAAGACCAAAATGGACCACTGAATATTCACTAGAACCTAACATTGTCATAAAATTAGTGCCACTGCCAAGAGGTTGAACTCCACAGTTTTATGCAGTTGTGAGAACAGTACAAAATAATAATTTTAGAAGCCATGGAAAATAGTATCCTAGTCAGCAAAAGTGCCGTGTCTTCTGCTTTGTGATTGGAAATAAGATGGAAGCAGTTTCTCAAATACTGTATATTCCTGAGCAGATGTATAAAACTCAAACAGAAAATGGTTGCCAGGGAGACAAGACACTCATGCCAACTCTATGGCAAACTAATCATGAATGTCTCCAGGGGGCATTGTATAGCCACAAGCACAGACAGGAACATGTCCAAGCCAGAGATCCAGATGTTGCCCTTGGAACTGAGTACTCATTTCAGGGGCTGGCATCTGGCTGCTGCCAAACAGAATGTGTGTGGCCACATCTGCTCCCTGCAGAAAGTTAACACACACTAAACGCAGGGGAAAGGTTGCCATAAAATAATGATTTGGCACCGTGCTTGGAGAAAACATTAAATACTAGTTAACTCTTCTGCTAACCCTGAGTACATTTTTTTACATCATTTTTTCCTAACTCACCCATATCCCATCAGCAATTTTCATTCTGTTCAGCAGAAAACAACCATGTTTGCAAACAATACCTGAATTATTTACAATCTGCTTAAGTGCATTTGACAGACAAAGAGAAATTTAGAATGGATGAGTATTTCCAATTAATCCAATAAAATACAGCTTTTATTTTATAGGTCTTATGAAAAGATATGATACACATTTGTACCTGAGACTCTGCTAGAAAATTACTGTCTCCAATAAAAACAGTGGATGACAATGAAGTATTTTCAAAGCATTTACGTTCACTCTCATCTCTTTCACTTCAAATGATGTGATTTTTGAACAATAAGTTATGGCAGTTTAACACCTCAAGAACTTTTTTATGTCTATGAAAGAGCTCAATGAGGCATAATTTAAGAATGTACTATATTTGATTCGAAATATGTGTCTACCATTTCAAAGTTTACAGGATTTTTTTTTACTTATTTCTTGTTATTCCTAAACTGTGTTAGCAACTAGTTAGAAAAGCATATGCATCAGACAATGTTTGGCTGTGAGTCTCAGCATATGTTTTCAGGGGCTGCTGGGAAGAGCCTCTCAGAGAACAGCTCTAACAGGTTCCTGATTGCAAGCTTAGCAGAGTATCATTCAAAGTATCAGGGGTTGCTGAGACCCTGTCAAACACTGGGTGATGCATAGAGAGTCCTGTAGAAAAGTAGGAGGAAAGAGAAAAGGACCTGGAGATGACAGGAGCTCCACAAGAAGACCAACAGTGCCAACTAATCAGGGTCCAGAGGCATTTGCTGACACTGAAGCATCAACCAAGGACCATGCATGAACTGAACCGAGGCCCCCTACAAAGATGTAGCAGATGGGCAGTTTAGGCTTCTAGTAAGGAAGTAGGAACAACATAGGATAGGGACTCACTTGCTAGATTTTAGATCACTTTCCCCTGGCAGAACTGACCTTGACAGGCCACAGAGGAAGAGACAAGTCTGATGCAACTGGATGAGCTCTGGTGGATGGCAAAGGGCGCGCCCCTTTCCTGAGCAAAAGGGTAAGGGGGAGGTAGAGAGGGTGGGACTGGGAGAGGAGAAGGGAAGGGGCTACAATGATGTAAAGTGAAAATAATAAGTAAATAAGGAAAAAAGAATAAGCATATGCTACAATTGATTTCATTAGATTCAGGTCACAGGCACAGAGAGGTTTCAAGATAAATGTGATTCTCAAAATCTAAAAGTAAATATATACCATGTGTGACTTTCTGTTTCTGGGATATCTCACTCAGGATGATCTTTTTCTATATCCCACCATTTGCCTGCAAATTTCATGATTTCCTTGTTTTTAATTGCTGAGTTGTATTCCGTTGTGAACATGTACCACAATTTCTGTATCTATCAGTAGAGGGACAGCTGGGTTACTTACAGATTCTGGCTACTACAAACAAAGCTGCTAAGAATATATTTCATAAAAAATGGGGTACATAGCTTAACAGAAAATCCTAAATACAGGAATAACGAATGACACAGAAACACTTAAAGAAATGTTCAACGTCCTTAGTCTTCAGGGAAATGCACATCAAAAAGACCCTGAGATTTTACCTTACACCCATTAGAATGGCCAAGATCAAAAACTAAAGTGACAGCACATGCTGAAGAGGATGTGGAGAAAGGAGAACCCTCTTACATTGCTGGTGGGATTGTAAACTTGTAGAACCAATTTGGAAATCAATCTGGTGCTTTCTCAGGCAATTAGGAATAGCGCTTCCTCAAGATCCAGCTATACCACTCTTAGGCATATATCCAAAATATGCTCAAGTATACAACAAGGACATTTGTTCAACCATGTTCTTAGCAGCTTAATTCATTATAGCCAGAATCTGGAAACAACCCAGATGTCCCACAATGGAGGAATGGATACAGAAACTGTGGTACATCTACACAATGGAATACTACTCAGCAATTAAAAACAAGGAAATCATGAAATTTGCAGGCAAATGGTGGGAACTAGAAAAGATCATCCTGAGTGAGGTATCCCAGAAACAGAAAGACAAACAGGGTACATATTCACTTATAAGTGGATATTAGACATATAATATAGAATAATCATACTAAAATCTGTACACCTAAAGAAGCTAAGCAATAAGGAGGACCCTGGGTAAGATGATCAATCCTCACTCAGAAAGTCATATGAGATGGACATCAGAAGAGGAAGAAAACAGGGAACAGGACAGGAGCCTATCACAAAGACTCTACCCAGTGGGGCATCAAAACATATCCTGAGATTCATAGCCAAATTTTGGTCAGAGTGCAGAATCTTATGAAAGAAGGGGGAGATAGAAAGACTTGGCAAGGACATGAGCCCCAGAAGGAGAGCAAAAGAACCAAAATATCTGGGCCCAGAGGTCTTTTCTGGGACTGATACTCCAACCAAGGGCCATGAATGGAGATAACCTATAACTCCTGCACAGATGTTGCCCGTGGTAGTTCAGTGTCCAAGTGGTTTCTCTAGTAAGGGGAACAGAGGCTGTCTCTGACATGAACTCAGTGGCTGGCTCTTTGAGCACCTCCCTCTGGCTGAGGGCTGAACAGCCTTACCAGGTCACAGAGAAAGACAATGCAGCCAGTCCTGGTGAGACCTGATAGGACAGGGTAAGATGGAAGAGGAGAAGGACCACCCCTATCAGTGGACTGGGGGAGGGGCAAGGGAGGAGAAGAGGAAGGAAGGGTGGGATTGTGGGTGGGTAAGGGAGGGGGCTTCAGCTGGGATACAAAGTGAATAAATTGTAATTTATAAAAAATAAATTAATAAAAATCTAGCAATGCAGTTTCACAGAAATATGGATGACAGCTATGTACGTACTTTCAATTGAAAATTATTCATTCCCTTTGATAAAATAATAATCAAAATAATCAAATAATCAAAACTGTAATAATCAAAACTGCTGCCCTCCTCACCCACAAATAACATGATTCTAGTTCCTTCTATTGAAAAGCAACCTTCATCCTCAGCTTAGCTGCCTGCTCTTACATCACAAATCATCATAAACGTGGGAGCTTAAAGCAGCAGGCACCTCTAATCTCACAGTGCCTACAGGTTGATACACTGGACATTGTGCAGCTAAGCTGGGCTCCACTTAGAAACTGTCAAGATGGAAATCAAGGATCAGCAGGCTCTTTCTCGCTTGGAGACTGTGAGGATGAACTCCCCTGAAAATGCTGCCGGATTTTAGGGAGAATCTGTGTTCATACACCAGTACATTGAGCTGCAGAGCCCCACTGGCTGGGAACACCCTTCTCTGGTTTGTAAGGAGACACATTCCTTCACATCTGTTCCGTTCATGTTCAAAGTAGCAACAGTGCATCCAACCAATCTTGTTTTGGATTTTTGGTGGTTCTTTTATTTTCATTGTTATTATTATTTCTTCCTCTTAAATTTCTGCTGTGACTAGATTGGGTCTACTTGGATATCCTCTGTATTCTAAGGCCAACAAAAAGTGACTTGGCACTTGAATTGCAAACTCATTTATGAGCATTCCTTAAATTATCGTTTGATTAAATAATCAAGATCTGAAAACATAGGGAGAGAGGCAGAATTCTGCCTAGAAAAGTGCCAAAATGTGGCACTGGCTGAGCAACATCAGCCAGTTATCCAGGAGTGTGTTAAAATGCAGAGGTTAGGCCTCACCCCAGATCCACTGGAGCAGCCATTTATCAAGATCACCAGGAGATCTGTGTGCATGGTAACAAGAAGCATTTGCTTAAAATACAGTTTTCTGATTCTGTTTTTTTTTTTTTTCTTTTTCTTTTTTCAGCCTAAATTGGACTGCTGAAAACAAGAAGCCATTTAGTTCTTTTATTTTATCTTGTCTGTTTCTTTGCTCCCTTTCTAACTTGGAGAAAAGGGGTCAGCTAAGGCCAAAGGCAACTTTTTGGATCATAGTCTGAAAGTGTAAGCATAGATGCATCCTACTGAGCCATGGAAGAAAAGGGATTTTTCAGAACATTTGCAATGGAGCTTTGATGGTTTATTACTTCTTAGCCTTTAGCATTCTTAGTGGCACTTCTTTGCTATAAAGAGTGGACAATCTTCAGAATATTATGAAATCATTTAGTGTTTGTTTATGGTGCATGGCTGAAAAGTTTGAAACTTTAAATGAAAATAGATCCCTGTGCAGTGCAGGGATAATAGTTAGAGGACAAAAATCAATTTTGTTTTAGATGGAGGGAATTATGCACCATCCGATTGTTACGATATACTGCATTATTTAGAATGTATCTCACAGGGGCCAGCTTTCCAGAAGTACATATTGATTTCATGTCCATTTAGCTATAGACAGAGATGGGACCATAAGGAAATCCAAGTGCTCTTGGTCAAGGGTTTTAAACATATGCTTAGCTGCCTGAGGTTAACCAGACTTAACAGAAGTATGTTGAAGTGACTGGCCTCACCTCTACTGGGTGCCAGCATGGTTACAATGTTACAAGGATGATGAGAATTACAGGGCATAAGGTAGAACAATGCACTCAGAATGGCCAAAATTTCTAGAAGGTCTTCTTTTTCTGATGATAAAAATGAACAGCTGCTAAGAAAGGATGGGAGGGACTAGATCAGGAAGCATTTGGATTTATGAGGTAACCATGTCTATATTGGTGGCAGAAGCATGGGTGTGGGGGGGAGAAAGCCATTAAGTGCAGGAAGAAGCTGAACCACCCTTTTAACAGTCAAGAGCCAGAAATATCTAACATCCGTTTTGAGGAAGTAATATAACCCACATAGCATATGCTATTTTTTCTGGCATATAGTAGGTATGCTAGGAAGTTTTGTTCCTGATTTCTGTAAAGCACTGTGGAAATGATTTCACTGATTTCAAATTTTCTCTCTGGTGGTAACATGTCAAGAGGAGAAAGCATATCATCTGCTATTAATAGCACTGATATGAGGGAGCTAATAGCATTGCAGTTAGTAGGCATGACTAAGCGCCCCACCTGGCAGGTGCCAAGCCAGATACCATGGATACACAGGTAAGTTGTCCTTTGTTACTAAAAGCTTGCAGTCTAGGGAAACAAAGAGTCATTGGAATAATTAGACAAAAATCCAATGGCTGTGCAAGAGGCAAGGAGAAACCAGTATTTCAAGACAAAAATGACAATATCGAGGAAGTAGGTGGATAGGTGATGAAAGATAGAAAACCTCACAGAAGGGACACTTCACAGTGTCTGAAAGAAAAAGGAGCTCCGCTGACAATGTCAACAGAGTGAATTCAATATCCCATTTCTGAAGTGTGAGTCAGAGCTGCAGATGAGGTCCAGCAACTTAGGGATCAGGTAGCTGATGGGAATATCTCTGTTTTATAAGAAGGGAATTCAGCAGAAAAACAAAAAAGAAAGTCATCAATAAGCTGCTCTCTTGCCTAAAGTATTACTTTATGAATTCTAATACTATGCAAATGGTCTGATCATTGTCCCTAAGGCATTATTTGACATATTTCATAGTTTCAAAACTGGAGCACCACAGAGTTGAAATTGCCTGCATTTTCCTGTTTTTATTTATTTATTTATTTATTTATTTATTTATTTATTTTTATTTTTTATTTTTTATTTTTTTTTGAGCAAGTAGGCACATATGTGCTGGGACAGCGAGAAGTGCTCTTTCTGCAGGAACACATGACTTCCTGTGATACAAAACATTTGATTATTCCACTTTTCCTGGTTACTGTTCTCTGACTAATCTTCAGGCTTTCAAAGTTGGATACATGAATTAGTAAGCATTTAACACAGAGCACAATTCTGCTCCTGAAGAATCAATAATGAATCGATGTGTAGGCTTCTTCCTCCTTCCTCCTAAGGAGCTGCATTGCTAACACTCTGAGGCAAACACAGCAAACTCCTAGGCAAACTCTCAGCATGTTAAGCTGTCCACCCATCAGCAGCCTCACCATCATCACCCAGACTGTAGACTAGCTCTGGGACCTAGAAGTGCAAGTCAGTGGTTCTTGCTACTGGCTTTGCCAGCCATTTGTTCTAAAATCTAGGAATTATTATTTTTTTATTTTTGTGGTAATAACTTACAGTTTAATGAAAGCAATTTGTAAAGCCTCTGGGCTCACTGTTTTACATGTATTATTTTGTTTAGTAGTCCAAATATTCTCTATGATGTATGTAGTCATCTCATACTTTCTTTTAAATAGGTGGGGAAATAATGCAAAGAGTAATGGGGTCATTTGTTTAAACTTCCGAAGAAACACAGTCTAGATTCTTTTTTTATTTTTTAATTTAATTTAATTTAATTAATTACACTTTATTCACTTTGTATCCCCCATAAGTCCCTCCCTCCTCCCCTCCCAGTCCCATCCTACTCCCCCTTCTTCATGCATGCCCCTCCCCAAGTCCACTGATAAGGGAGGTTCTCCTCTCCTTCCTTCTGATCTTAGTTTATCAAATCACATCAGGAGTGGCTGCATTGCCTTCCTCTGTGTCCTGGTAAGGCTGCTCCCCCCTCAGAGGGAGGTGATCAAAGAGCAGGCCAATCAGATTATGTCAGAGGCAGTCCCTCTTCCCATTTCTATGTAACCCACTTGGACACTGAACTGCCATGGGCTACATCTGTGCAGAGGTTCTAGGTTATCTCCATGCTTGGTACTTGGTTGGAGTATGAGTCTCTGGGAAGACCCCTGTGTTTAAATTTTCTGGTTCTGTTGCTCTCCTTGTGGGGTTCCTGTCCTCTCCAGATCTTACTATTTCCCACTTCTTACATAAGATTCCATGCACTCTGCCCAACAGTTGGCCATAAGTCTCAGTGTCTGCTTTGACAGTCTGCAGGGCAGAGCCTTTCAGAGGCCCTCTGTGGCAGGTTTCTAGCTTGTTTCCTGTTTTCTTCTTCTTCTGATCTCCATCCTCTTTGCCTTTCGAGATGGGGATTGCCATTTTAGTCATTCTTAACCAGTCTATTTGTAGTGAGTATCCTTTTTTCCCATAAATTTAAGTTGCCTGCTAATGAAGATGATGGCCTGAAAAAGGCAGAAATGGGGATGCCTATTCAGTAACCAGAGTCAGCATAGGATATTTGGGGGACTAGAAACTTTATCTTCACCAATTTGAGATCTGGGATGAAATACTAAAATACATCTATTACAAACCAATTCTTTTGCATTTTGGGAAATAAGGAGGGCATTTCCTAAAACAGTTCCTCTTCTTTTAGTTTTTTTCTTTTTTCTTCCTCTTTTAATTTAGCAGCTCAGAGCCGATTGCCTGGCTCTCTTTGCTGGTGCCACTTTAGGCAGCAGGCATCACCAGCAGTAGCAGCGAATATGATCATTAGGCTTTAAATTGCCCTCACATGCTTGGTCATTTCCTCGTGCAGTCGGATTTAAACTTGCTTATTACATTACAAAATGAAATGTATTAAGTTTGCTCAAGTTCATCTCTGGAGTTTACATCAGAGTGCTGTGATTATACAGTGCTTGAGCTGAAGCTAAAATTGACATTTCCTTAGAATATATAAAGATTAGATTAAACTACTTCCCAAAATAAACAAAGACTAAGAAAATCCCGATCAGTCCTAAGGTCCCAAAATATAGCTTTGACGTCATACCCAGAAATCCCTCTACCTGCAGTAGCTCCAATGCCCAAGCCATATCCACACAAAGGCTATACAAGGATAAAATGTGATCCTACTCAATCACCATTAAATCCTCGAAAATTCTTACAACCAGTTCATACTATATTTAAAGAAATACATTGAAAAAGCAGGACAGCCTCTTTTCAGAGTGACAGGAGTGTGAAACTTGGGCTCTGCTAATGAAGACATGCAGTATTTTAAGTCAAAAGACCCTTCAACACTAACAGCCTTAGCTTCCTTGATTAGAAAAATAAAAATAAAATATAAATATTTATATTTATTTACCAGGCAGAATATTTTGAGAACAAGAAGTTTATATATTGCATATTTACCTTGCATTGTGCTTATGTGTTGTAAGTTCTCAATTGAATTTTTCTATTGAAAGCATCACACTCATAAAAATAACACAACAGGGAATTGAAGCAGATGCTGAGACTCATAGCCAAACTTTGGGCAGAGTGCTGGGAATGTTATGAAAGACCTGGAGGGGACAGGAGCCCCACAAAAGAGAAAAAGGACCAAAAAATCTGGGCCCACAGGTCTTTTCTGAGACTGATACTCCAACCAAGGACCATGCATGGAGATAACCTAGGATCCCTGCACAGATGTAGCCCATGGCAGCTCAGTGTCTAAGTGAGTTCCCTAGTAAAGGGAACAGGGGCTGACTCTGACATGAATTCAGTAGCTAGCTCTTTGATCACCTCCCCCTGATGGGGGAGCTGACCACAGAGGAAAACAACGCAGCCAGTTCTGAGGAGACCTTATAGGCTAGGGTCAGATGGACTGAAGGAGAGACATAGAAAGAGAAGAGCAAGGGAGGGTGGGATTGGGAAGAGATGAGGGAGGAGGCTACAGTTGGGATACAAAGTGAATAAAGTATAATAATAAAAATTAAGTAATTAAAAATAATGATGCTGACAGATATAATCATGTTATGCTTTACTAGTATCTTAACTGCCAGTATTATTAACAACCCCCCTTTTGTAACATATAAATTAGAGGTTAATAATCTATAATATAAAGAAGACTATTAAGAAATCAAGTGGTAGAGGGCTCTGAAAGGCTGTAACCTGCAGGGTATCAAGGCAGATGTTGAGACTCATAGCCAAACTTTGGACAGAGTGCAGGGAATCTTATGAAAGAAGTGGGAGATAGTAAGACCTGGAGAGGACAGGAGCTCCACAATGACAGTGACAGATCCTAAAAGTCTGGGCACAGGGGTCTTTCCTGAAACTGTCACTGGAGCCAAGAACCACTCATGGAGATGGCCTGGAACCCACAGAGGTAGCCTATGGCAGTTCAGTATCCAAGTGGCCTCCACATTAATGGGGATAGGGACTGTCCCTGACATGAATTGATTGGCCTGCTCTTTGATCACCTCCCCCTGAGGGGGGAGCAGCCTTACCAGGCCACAGAAGAAGACAATGAAGCCAGTTCTGATGAGACCTGATAGACTAGGATCAGAGAGAAGGGGAGGAGGACCTCCCCTATCAGTGGACTGGGAGAGGGACATGGGTGGGGAAGAGGGAGGGTGGGAATGGAATGGGAGAAGACAGGGAGGTACAGGGGGAATACAAAGTGAATAAACTGTAATTAATAAAAATAAATAAATAAAATGCTAAAAAAGGCTTTCCTACTGAAAAATAAAGTTTGAACCCAACATTTGTTAAAAGAAAGAAAAGAAATCGAGTGTTGACTATCATGTGTGCTCTCTTCTTCAAATTTTCAACCTAATTAAGACCTTTGTTTTATGTTGGTGCATATCAATGAAGAGTTTCTGATCTTTTGAGACTGGAATGTATAACAAACTAGTTATCTATTACTATTCTGCAGTAAAAAATGAATAAATAAATATGTTTTTAAAAAATCTTGCTTTTAAGCCTGGGCATTCATTCATAACTCTTAAGTGCTCTCCAGGACCTACAGTCACCAGATCTTCACGGAGGATCAAGTTCTATTACAATCCAACCTCACTCCTGCTACTGTGACTACTACTTATTCTGTATTATATGTTTCTCAACATCCACGTGGACACACAGACTATTACATATTAATATGGAAACATAATAACTTTCTAAATGTGCCGTAATCTTTCACACTTCTGAGACTTTGAATATCAGTTTCTCTGTGCCAGGAACACAATTTCTATATTTCTCAGTTCAGAAAACAGAGGGTTCATGTTCAAAACACAGCTAGTTTCAAATCCACATTCATCTCTTCATTACATCAGACTTTATATAACCCCCTGTGATATGTCAGCATATATTAAGTGTTTATTTCCATTATTTATCTCTGACCCAAGACTGGCCTCATAGGTGTGTGACAAGCCATCATTGTTCCCTCCAGAAAGCCTTATACTAGGAAAATGTTGCTTTGAATATAAAATATTTTCAACAGCTCACGGCTTTGGACACCTACTCCACAGCTGGTTGTACTGTTTGAAAAGGTTAGCAAACTTTTAGTTAGTAGAGCCCCTCTGGCAGAAGTGGGGACCTTGAGGAAAACACTTGAGGTTTTGTAGCCCAGTCCTTCCTTCTCTGTGTTCTCTTCCTCCTGCTCATTGACGCAACGTGAAAAGTTGCCTCTTGTTCCTGCCACCAATCCCACCCCTGTGGCTTGCGTTCATTTTTAAACTGTAAACCAAAATAATGCCTTCCATTCTTAAGTTTCTTCATGGCAGGTATTTCATCCCGGCAGTAATTTATATAAAAATAGTGTCTAGCAATAGTGGCAACTTTAAATATTTTGTTTTATTTCCAAATTTGCATTTTGGGGTTTTTTTTTTGTTTTTTTTTTGCTTTTTTAATTTATTTATTTTTTATTAATTATGGTTTATTCACTTTGTATCCCAGCTGTAGCCCCCTCCCTTGTCCCCTCTACAACTGGAAGAAAGAACCTTGGTTAATTAGTCCTCCAACCTCTCAACTTCTTCAAAACAGATTCTCAGCTGTCCATTCTCTGTCCCTTTGGGAATTAACTGCAGGCCAGACTAACCTAACCCTGTTTTTCTTCACCCTACCATGGTTGCCCTACTAAATTCACTGTGGGATCAGGGTAGTTGAGAGAGGATGCTTCACAGTCTCTTGTCTATGGGTATGGTGCTAACCATTCCATAATGGGTAGGCGGGTACCCAGAGCATTTAACAAGTGACTGACTAGAAAGACACTTCATTTTTGTAAAGAGGCACTCTTGAACTATTCATGTACTTGGCACTTTCTGGTACATAGATTTAAAGCCCTTAGAAGATTGCCCAACTGCAATCTTGGCTCATAGGATCATAATTTAAGGAGATGCTCAATAACCTTGCCTATGACTTGTGTGAAAGTAGGCCATTGACTAAATTTAAAGATGACAGGACAGACAACACTAGGGAACCTGTGACAATTCTGATGAATCCTATATGGGCTAATAATATTTTCCTCCTGCCAATATTTTTTAAGTCTTTCTGATCATCTCATCTGCCAAACTCAATATTTTTCACACCGAAGGGTGCACCATGTTTCGATGTGTGAAGCCAACGGCCCTATGTAAGGGTAAAATTTTCCAGTGTTAATTTTACAGTGAAAAGCTTACTAAAAGCATTTTAGTCCAAATACATTGTTCACTTTGCCAATATTTAACACTGTTCTTCTGTTGTCAGCTGCATTTAAGACAACCAATTTCCTTCAAGGAATGCCTCACTCATATTCAGTAGTAACTCCAAAAAAACTCTTTAGTTCATTACACTATTCTTTGGTAGAATAATTTCTTTGGACTACTCATTTGTGCCCTACATGGAGTAAATAGACACCTGTTCACATATTTCTTGAAAAGCCACATGACACCATGCCTGTATGTATCTGTTATACATTTGTTTGGCTAGGTATAAAATATTGATGTAAAAGGATGTGAATGGTGTCAGTAATTCAGTATATACACCTGGTAGAAAGCTACGTACCCCTATGCTTATATGTTCACATAATACGTATTATATACTAATGCCTCTGTGTTTTCAGAGGAGGTTATGTGCATGCATGTTTCCACGGACAAGCTTATGTGTCTCTACAAATGCACTAAAATTATATAATTCCAACTTTTTAAATAATTAAAATGTTCCTTGAAGTCACAAAGTAATCTATTTGGTGTAAAATTTCATATTAAAAGACATCTGCTGGTACAAATTCTATTTTTTTCTACACTTACCCACAGGTGTTTAAAAAATGATAAGCACTTGGGAGGTAGACAAACCAAAAAGTATAATATTAATATCTAGCTTGGCTTCCACAGTAAATCAAAGAATAAGCAATGAGAAAAAGTCAGACTAAGATTTTTTGTGAGTTTTCTTTGAAATAAATAGTACTCATTTCTCAGTGAAATTTGCTGACATTGAGCACATTCTGAAAGCTTATAGTGCAATGAATCTGCTTACCAGGTATTAATTTACTTTTTATAGTTCATTTAATATAGTATTGATTAAATTAGCATTTGGATTAATGACCTTTTAAATTCAAAGGGACTAAAACTGCAATAGCTTAATAGGAATGATAACTGCAAGACACAGAGTGTTGGAAATCAGCTTTCTAGGCATTTTGTATCCATTTCATGTTATTATATTATATATATATTACATATTTTACTATATGAACACATAAGCAAAAGCTTGCACATATCCAGGTATTCCTCAGATATACAGATAAGTGACATACATGTAATCTTATTAATGTAAATATCAAAAAGCATTTTTGAATACCTGATTAATGCCTAATCTTATGCCAGATATAAAATAACAAAGAAAAAGCTTGTACTTGATTATGAGAAACTCAGTTTGAAAAATAAGGATGACTGCATACTTCACATGCCCTGGATTTTTTTAAGGAATATGGAATTATTTATTCAAAAATTAGATAAAACATGAAACAGAGGCAACCACCATCTTGTTCACACTCCCATATCTTGCTGTTCTGAAAAACATAAAATCCGAATTCAAGAAGACTGAATGATGTGTGTCATCTGAAGATCCTTGTTTTATTTTCTGCCCCTGGACACCGTAAACTGCCCCAATGTGTAACCATCAAACGTGGTAGGCAAGGACTGCCTCACTTAGATCTCTGAGGCAAAAGTGAACCCTTCCGTGTAGTTCCTCTGTGACTGCACTGATCTGAAAGTATTGTGGAATCAAGAGGGACATTTAATTCAAAACCATTAGCAGTGCAGTCACTGTTATATTCCTAACAATTATTTTAATAGGAATTATTACTAAAAACATGTTTTTTTTCTTTTTTAAGTTTAATTCTATTTTTATGTATATAGAATTTTTATGTATATAGAATGTATATTTTGTGTCCATTTTTGTCTGTGCAATCCTTGTGTGTCGGGTATCCATAGAGGAGAGAAGAGGGCACAGAATTCCCTGGAACTGGAGCTTTGGATAGTTGTGGCCACCCTTTGTATAGTGAGAATGGATTTAATTTGGGTAATCTGAAAGAGTAGCTAGTACTTTTAACCACTGAGCCATTGAGCTAGCGAAAAAATAGTTTTCATTCTAAACACTGAGTTAAAAATCTTTATACAATACCTTTTGATTATCAATTCTATGTCATAAACAAATTTTATGTCAAAAGCATAGAAGCAGATATTTTTTTCCGTATTTCCCCCACAGGAATTTTAACCAACCTTTATTTGCAGCTAATACGTATCCCATTCTCTTTTCAATACCAACATGATTCCCATTCAAACATTATCCAGGACTAATAATCTTCTATGTCCTTCCCTTATCTTTTCTGAATCTCTCTTAACCACTAATTGAGAAGATAAATGTGTTAACATGACAATATAGCATATTGGGAAACTGAAGGACAAAGCAAGCGTGTCTGGTGGTATCTCTCTCCTATGCAAGTGGGCTGATTAGGAGATCTTGTCCCCAGTCCTCTCTCTAGTCACAAAGAGATACTAAGACCATACACACATACACATGCACACAAACACTGTTGGATGTTGGAATACAAGCAACAACACTGCAACTGGCTCTGTGCTTTCATTTATCCTTTAAGCCTTGGCTGTAATTCTTCTACTTCTGTGGGACTTACGGAAGGCACTTCTGATCTTTATCTTCCTATGACCTTTCTCATTATAATTTTCCCATCATTCCTTGTTTCATTTTCTTCCAACTATTATTGTCTTTGCAAGTAGAATGCAAGCTTGTGGAAATCAAGGTTATTGTGATGATACAACTTTAAAGTACATACTAGACAAAGCAATGCTATGGGCAAGGTCCCATGAGTGTACTGTAACCTTGCCTTGATTTTTACTGTGATGATTTTTTTTTCCCGTTGGATGGATGAGAACTGCTTTGGGATCACATTTTGAGTTAGTTTCTTTCTTTTCAACTGCTTTTCCGTCTGCTAAATGAAGAGTTGCTGGCCTAATAATAATTCCCTTCATGCTAGAGGAGCTTGCAAGGAGGGTTTTGAGTGTGTGCGATGCTGCTGACCTTTACTGACTATTCTGAGAATCAGTAGGCTGTCTACTGAGTGAGAGCACCTGAGACTGGGATTCTTCTCACTTAGCTTCAACGTACCCTTAGAAGGGCTAGTGCTAGTAGTATTTAATTCATCATTTTCTTTCCTAAGTTGGTTGCCCATATTAGTGTAAACGTTATGTTGATAAACAGTGAAACAGTATCTCCTTCTGTTCATTGTTTTAATATTAATAAATCTGAAATTATGCTTACCAACTTCTGCTTTGGCATCATGAAGACAACTTGGTATTTCTGATAAGCTCACAATGGTCCCTTCTCTGTATTGGCATCATGATAATTACTTGTTCAAATGAATAGTAGTAGTCTTGGCAGAGTAGTCTTTGAAACTGAAATGATCATGATTTCTCTGAAGCTGTAAAGACAGGATCGGCATAACCTGAGAAATGAGATTCTGGTTATGTCAGTTTTGTCTCTTCTCTTGTAATAGAAAATGAGTGTTTGTAGTGATAAAAATTTGAGCTGAATCCGTTGAGCAATTCTTCCACTGTTAAAGTTACCAGTGGGCTTTGTACCAGCAAACTTTACCAACTCCGATGAACTTTTCTTAAGCCTTCCTACAAGCACTAGAGAATATTCGGAGCCATCTCTTCTACTTCCTGAACTGATGGCTCTTGCTCTGATCCAGAAATTGCCACTTTGTATCAAGATAATAGCCTGTGTCTGTATTTCTTCTGGCCTAGCATACTGTGGCACTAAGGCTGTACTAAGCAGCTTTCTGTGGGTCTGGCTAAGTCTCAGTTCTTTTATTCATCTATTAAAATATTTGTCTTGCACATGCAAGATTATAGTCACTGCTATAAGTTGGAGGGTGATAATCGTGCTCTTACTGCATTGCACAAAATTAAATTTAGTGTGGCTTGTTATGTTATTGATTATATTTGGATGAGTGCTTCTGTGGCAACATGGATAGCCTGTGGTTTTTTGTCGTTGCTGTTGTTATTTTCTTGTATCTTGGGGTGGGGATATATGTGTATGGTGGATACGCATGTGTATATGTGCTTGCATGTGTAGGTACACACACACACACACGTGTGTGTGTGTATTACATGAGCATGGTGCCGAGTCAGAGGTTGACATCAAGTGCCTTCTCCTATCACTGTCCACATCACTGATCCTGAGGCTTGCCATCCAGCTCGGCTACCTAGCCAGCTTACCCATAAATCTTTTGTTTTTACTTCTTGAGTGCTGTGATCTTGGGCTGGGAGCAGGAGAGTAAGGTGGTCCTGACATCTCTCTGACTTTTTGTGAGGACCAAGTTGCCTAGCTCTCATACTCATGCTTGCCTGGCAAGTGCTCTATCTACTGAGCTCTCACCTCTGTCTTGGTCTGTATGTTTAAAATGCATACTCAAAAAACTCACTCCTGACATACTACAGGGTTTTTTTAAGTGTGAAGATACTTTCCTAGGTTTGCCCCTGGGCCACTACCCTTTAGCTTCAGGACGATGCTTCAGGTCTATCTGTGTCTCAGCCTGGCATTCCTTCCTTATCTTTACTCTCATGTTTACAGAAACTGAAAATTACAATGTTGTAAATCCCCCAAATTATCTGATACCATGATGAAAATGATTATCCTTAATCCATCTTCATAGCCCTACTCTCTAGCACAGTGCCTCCCTGCCAGAGCTGTTTGCTAGATGTTGAATTCAATGGCTCATTTGATAAATGCAAAACCAGCTTAACGTTTCATTTTCTTCAAATAGAACTCAAAATAAGATTAACTGTGTCATCCCTCAGAAATGAAGCCGTTTCTAATATGTCTTCAGTGAAGGAGAAGAGGAAGACGAAAACATTTTGCAAATTACAATAACCTGACAGCTGCTCACTAAACAATACCATATTAATTTGCAATGTTCTGCACATGGCTGAGTGGAAGATCCCTTAATCCCAGGTCCCATTTTGCTTTTGCTTCATTGTCTCTGTCCCCTCATCATATCGTTTGAAGAAATCACCAGTGGCTGTGCATTCTCCTCCACCTTATTACTGCCAGAGAAGTCATAGACTAGTTAATGCAGATCTGCTTCCCAGAGGTATGCTAAAATGGATTTAGCTTCTTTATTTTGAGTGATTGACTTTGAGAAATTCTCTTCTTTATCAGTTGCTAGCAGAGAAACTGTCTCTTCCAGGAGAGACAGTAAACTAGCTAAACAGTCTATAGGCATAATGACTTTTAATAGGATTGAGATTAACTGGACTATTCATGAGTATGCCAAATCAGATGACCCTGCGAGTTAGTCTACTGAGAAGGTGTGTCAGAGGCTTAAATTACTGCCTCCTGGAGATCTGCATTTGAGTAGGGTCTCAACAAGTTCTGCTCACTTTATTCATGCCACTGTGATGCTTTTTTTTTTATTCTTTTCTTATTGCTCCCAACAAATTGTTACTTTCAAGTAAAAAAAAAAGGATGAAATAGTTTCCTGAACAGCTTCTTTGCTTATGATAGATAAATAAATAAATGAATAATAAATAAATAAAGCTCTTTTGTTTTGAAAGCCTAATAACTTACTTAAGGAAACTAAAGATATCTCTCAAATACATATGATGAACGGAATAAAGTACAGTGTGGATAGAGTAGAAAAAGTAATAGTTATTGAACTGAGATTTTGGAGAGTGAGGAGCTGTCTGATAAGCTTGATAAGGGATCAAGAAAATTTACATATTTTGCCATAGGAATCACTGTTTACTTACTTATCAAAGCTTTTAGCCTAAATGCTGATATTCATAGGCATTTAAAAATCATCTGTAGAGTATAACCAGTCTTGTTTTAAGGAATGATCTTAGAACTAGAAATGATGGAGGAAAGTGAACTGTGATAAACTTGTTCATTACAAAACTCACAAAGTGGCTTGGCCTAATTATATGTGGAAACACTTGTCAAACTGTTCACTAAAACACTTCCATGTTATCCAGATAGAGTAGAGTATCTGCAATATCAAGGCTGAAAAAATACTTGACAAATGACTTTGGTAAAATGCTAAGTAAGAAAAACTGTAATTTATCAAGGAACATCAATGTTATGAAGTCTTCGAAGATGTTTTCATTTCTCTGACCTCATGGAATATTATTCCCAAGCTTATAAACATGGTTATATTTACTTTCCCAAGCTCGGTTTTGTTTTTCAGAATTAAAATAACCTGATTCTATATCAGTGAACAATACATATGAAATATTCATTTAATTGTTTGGGACATCATAAACATTCAATAAATATTGAGACGGTTCTTAATAACCTGGTGTTTTAGTCAACATGCCATGGCTGTGGAGAGACACCATGATGAAGTCAACTCTCATCAAAGAAAGCATTGTAATTGGGAATTGGGGCTTTTTTATAGTTTCAGGTTAGTACTTTGGCTTCATGATGGGGAGCCCAGTGGCACACAGTCAGGCAGTGGTGCTGAAGAAGTAGCTGAGAGCTGCATTCTGATGCACAGGCGGCAGAAAGAGAGGGAGACATTGGGTCTGGTGTAGGATTCTGAAACCCCAAAGCTCACCCTTAGCAACACACCTCCTCCAACGAGGACATGCCTATTCCAATAACGACACACCTCGGAGCCCTTGCAAACAGTTATGCGGGAATTCTCATTCAAACCACCACACAATTGTTCCCCGGTCTCATTCATCTAGTTATATTCAATATCACTGTCCTTCATCAACACACATGGTGACCATCTCTAATTACACCAATAATGTTTGTTTGCTTGTTTGTTTGTTTTTCAAGACAGGGTTTCTCTGTGTAGCCTTGGCTTTCCTAGACTCACTTTGTAGACCAGGCTGGCCTTGGACCCACAGATATCCAACCGCCTCTGCCTCCTAGAGTGACAAAGGCAGCCAATCCACCAGCTGAGAATTCATCCACTCCTGGGGCTGAGCAGGGCGGGGCTGAGGAAATGCCGGCTTACCATCTCTACCATCATCCGGTTTGGTCATCCAACAAGAAGAAATGAATATGAAATTCCAGCAGTAAGAAATGAACAAAGATTGGAGTTGAAGACCTAAGCGCTTGCTTTTTGCTCGTTGACCAGATAGACTAGAACTACCTATGCAGCATGGGGTTTTTATTATCTTTACCTAAAGATGTCTCTTTTTGGTAATGACAAACGTGCTTTTTAAGGGAAAAAAAAAAGCCTGGTTTTTCTCAATACACCTTTAATGGCTTTTAAATTGCTTCATATCTGGTCAAGTTGAGATTTTTAAAAATTTGTAATAAGTTTACAACTTAATTTTTTCAAAAGATGTCAACAAACTGCAAGCACCTGTTAATAAAGGTCTTTTAAACAAACAAACAAAAAAAAAAAAAACAAAAAAAGAAACCACGCCATTGAAGAGGACTTATGCATTACTATGGACGGAACTTGCCTTTCATTATGAGAGTGAAAACATAAAATAATACTGCAGGCACGTGGTGTGTCACACACCTGCGTCGTGGCACTTTGAGCCTGAACCAGGAGAAAGAAGAACACGAGGCCCTGTAACAAGCCAATCCTCAATAGTTGATTTCCTAGGATTAGCATTTTTACTAACTTATTGCACTTATAAAATAAAAATTTCCCTCATACCATTAAACTCACTTCAGAGGTAATGAGTATGAGCTTAGTAAATTAAATCACATGGCAAACGCTGAGCCATTAACTGTATACTTTGCTAAAATAGTGGCCAGTGACAACTTCTTCCCATTATGAAATGCAATGCTCCTGAGAACAGTCACTGTACACTGGACAACATTTGAGAAAAGACAATTGGAAAGAATCTCTTTATGGTAATAAACGCTGCGATGTACTTTTCTCTATAGTAAGTTCAATTGCAAATCGTGAAGAAGCTTAAACTTGGAGAACAATTTCGGGTTTTTTTTTTTTTTGTTTTTTTTTTAAAAGCAAGTTCAATATGAGGTCTGCAGAGTGACAGTTTTGAAAATCCTGAGAGATGTTGTAGGAGTTAATAGGAGGGAGATATATTTGATCAAAATACATTGCACAGATGTAGAAAAATTTCAAACAATAAATTTAAGACATTTAATGAAAATTCAAGTTTATGGTTGGTAAAATGGCTCAATGGGTAAAGGCATTCACTACCATGCCTGATTACCTGAGTTTAATCTCAGGGACCAAAGAAGAAAGAAACAACTTTTCCGTTTGCCTAATATTTGGCTTCAGACCTGTACCAGTATGCTGTGGCATATGTGCATAGTCCTACATATTTATATACAGTCTTTTTTAATTTTTATTTTTTAATATTAATCACAAGTTATTAACCTTGTATCCCAGCCATAGCCCCCTCCATCATTCCATGCCATTCCCACTCTCCCTCCTTCATCTCCTTCCTGTCCCTTTCCAAGTCCACTGATAGGGAAGGACCTCCTCCCCTTCCATCTGACCCTGTTTTATCAGGCATATTCAGGACTGGCTGCAATGTCCTCCTCTGTGGCCTAGCAACACTGCTCTTCACTTGGGGGAGGGGGGGTAAAGGTTCCAGTCATTGAGTTCATGTCAGAAATAGTTCCTGTTCCCCTTACTAGGACAACCCAAATACATACACAGGCTAAATAAGTAAATAAGAAATAAATAAATAACATGAAATTCAGGAAACAAAACCAAAACAAATTCAGGTAAGCAATACTTTTTTATAATGTTCTGTTATTGTTGCCTTGGGCAAAGACAGTAATTTATCTCTTGATAGAGAATAATGTGCCCAATGTCACATCAGCTAATATAACCCAGAATATTTATCTCAAAGGGAAACAATTGATATTATTGTCTTTTCTTTGTATCTTTTACATTATGAGTCATCTCTTGATCTTCCTTTCCCTTCTTCTTTGTTCTATGAATCCTTCTTTATCTTTCCGTTTTTTCTTTATAATTCTGTCCAATTACCGACAAGTGAGAGTATGGTGGACATCTATATAAGATGAAAAGATCCTGAGCAAGGTATGAGGGGCCCCTACAAAGAGGAATATAATGTTCAATTGTTTGTGGATAGAGGAAAGAGTAGCAAAAGTAACCTGGTCTAGGAAGTCAGAGCTCAAAGAATTAAAAAAAAAAGAGTAGAATGTTAATTTGAGACAGTAATAACTGGCAGCAGAAATATAATAAGCTGTTTAATCTTAAACCCTATAGAAAAGTGTCATAAACCACATTTGTATCAATTTGGATCAAATAATCAGTACAACTATTTTTAAAAATGGGACTAATTAAATTATATATTTATTTACTAAGTATCAATTACAAAAAAAAAAAAACAAAAAAAACCAAAAACAAACAAACAAAAAAAAAAAAAAAAAAAAAAACAGCCCTGGGCACTCCTGACTTTAATCCTACCCATATTGGAAAGTAAGAAAGAAGATTACAAATCTGAGGGATGTGGTCTACAGAGTAAGTCCAAGGCCACCCTGGGCAAGGTAGTGAGATTCTTTCCCCAAATCAAAAGTACAAAAGGGGTTGAGGATAATCTCAGTGGTGTGGGGGCTTTAACTAGCATACACAAAGCTCCAAGTTTAATCCTCATTTCTACAAATAGAAACAAACTGTCAATGACAAATAGACAGCAATGTTCCTGTCATACTTCACTCCAAAAGTATAGTTATACATCTATCTAAACATGAAGAAATTCAGATGCAATACTAGAGAAATCTGTAATGTGATTGTCCTATAGTATAAAATGAGGAAAAGATTTTAAAGTCAAGCAAGGAGTGAGGAAGCGATCCAGAACTTATCAACTTACTACAAAAAATAATAATAATAATTAGTTTGAACTTAGGGAAAAATGATATCAGTAATAATTCTGATTCTGATGGCTACATTATGGTTAATGTAAGACAAACTCCATGCTGTGGATATTGCACAATTTTCAGGAATAGTATTATGCTGGCCATTCAGATGGTCAAGATAAAGTTGTATTTTTCTTGCAAGGTTTGAATAAACTTGAAATTGCTTCCCATTATTTTTAAACTTCCATTTTATTATTAAGAATAATAAGAATTGGATGCAATGCTTAAACTATAAGGTGGATTGTAGTCTTGGACTCAGACTGAAAGCAATCCCTTGGAGGCTGTGTGCCACACACAAATGAACCAACTTTCAAACAGTTGTCTGGCCAGGTTTGGAATATGAAATGTTCCCCAGCAGCTCATGTTTTTATGCACTTGGTGCAAAACTATTTGGAAAGGAGGTGAGGCATGCCAGAGGATGTAGACAACTTGAGGCCATCCTTTTGAAGGGTCTTCCTGGCCCTAGGTTTCTAACTCTTTCACTGATTCGTGGTTAGAAAAATGTGAGCCTCTCCCCTCTGCCACCCCCTCACATCCATAATGGACTCAAACTGTTGAAGCCATGAGCAAGAATAAGTCCTTCTTCCCTTAAGTTGTTAATCTAATCATGTATTTGTCACTGCAATTAAAAGTCTGACTGAACAGAGAAATATATTACTTTTTGACAGACACACAAAAAAAAATCTCACAGGTTTTCTGTGAGAATTAAATTCTTTAGAACATCTAAACCAATTCAAGGACTGTTTGAAACATTAAAACCTCCAAACATGTACACGTATTATCATTATTGATTTGTTTTTCATTGCCGATATCATCGTTAGTTTACTGAATGGTTGGAGTCGAGCACTTAAACAAAGTAAGTTGGGTTTGTAGTCACACTAGCCTGACTGTTCAAATTCTCACTCTAAATTACAAATGTTCCAAAGAAAATTGTTTCACTTTGTGAAACATCCTTATATTCTGTTGACTTCTATGATTTCATATGACCTATATTTTATATTAACTTGCTAAATCTAATCCACACTGGCTTTCTTTTAGATACCCAGAAACCAAGTTGTTCAGATCAGAAGAATCACACAAGCTCCTCTGTTATTGCAGATCACACCTTTGCCTCTACTGAGCCTATGGCACTGCTACTCACATCAGCACTTAGAAATCAGATCCTCATAGTCATTGATCATAAATCCATTGACTCTCACAAGCATCCATGTTCTAATAAAACACTGAATTGCATATTTCCTTTTTTGTTTGTAACTGTCCAAGATACAAATTTTCTTAATCTGTGTGTTAGGTAGTATATTTTGCTTTCTATTGTATTTACTGTTATGTACCCACTGTTCGCCACAGGGTCCAGTACACAGTGTGTTTTCTAAAAATAGTTGCACAATAAATGAAATAATGTTACAGGTGCATGAACAAGTAAAGCACAGTACTAAGCCTGTGAGATCTAACATTTGACTTCTTTACATCACCCTCTGATGCAGATAACATATTAGGTTGAATCTGCTCTGTTTCCATGGATTCTGCCTTTGCTTATTCAGGCAACAACTGTTCAAAATTATTGGAAAGACAAATCAGAAACATACCAAACATCGACAGTCATTATTTCTTTGCATAATTTCCTAAACAATAAAATCAATAACTACTTATGCAGCATTTGTAGTAAGTATTGTAAGTAATTTAGAGATAAATTAAAACAATGAGGCATATGCATAGATTATACATAAAGTGTACAGTTTTGTAGAAGGGTACTTGAGCATCTGCAGATGTCAAAGTCTACAGGGGTCTAAGAACCATTTCCCAAAGATAGTATTCTAATTACCATAATCTATAAGCAAGGATGTTTTTTTAAAGATTTGCAACATTTTATTTACAAAGTCATGTATCTTTTTTAATTTTTTATTTAACTTTTATTAAATACACTTTATTCATTTTGTATGCCCCAATAAGCCCCTCCCTCCTCCCCTCCCAATCCCACCTTCCCTCCCCTTTCTGCATGCATGCTCCTTCCCAAGTCCACTGATAGGGGAGGTCCTCCTCTCCTTTTTTCTGATCTTAGGGTATCAGTTCTCATCAGAAGTGGCTGCATTGTCATCTTCTGTGGCCTGGTAAGGCTGCTCCCCCCTCGGGGGTATCAAAGAGCAGGCCAATCAGATTATGTCAGAGGCAGTCCCTCTTCCTATTTCTATGTAACCTACTTGGACACTAAACTGCCATGGGCTACATCTGTGCAGGAGTTCTAGGTTATCTCCATGATTAGTCCTTGGTTTGAGTATGAGTCTCTGGGAAGTTCACTGTGTTCAAATTTTCTTGTTCTGTTGATCTCCTTGTGGAGTTCCTGTCCTCTCCAGCTCTTACTATTTCCCACTTCTTACATAAAATTCCATTCACTCTGCCTGACAGTTGGCCATCAGGCTTAGCATCTGTTTTGATAGTCTGCAGGGCAGAGGCTTTCAGAGGCCCTCTGTGGCATGTTCCTAGGTTGTTTCCTGTTTTCTTCTTCTTCTGATGTTCATCCTCTTTGCCTTTCCGGATGGGGATTAGACATTTTAGTTAGGGTCCTCTCTCTTGCTTAGTTTCTTTAGATGCACAGGTTTTAGTGGGTTTGTCCTATGTTGTATGTCTATATGAGTAAGTATATACCCTGTGTGTCTTTTTGCTTCTGGGACAACTCACTCAGGATGATCCTTTCCAGGTCCCACCATTTACCTGCAAATTTCATGATTTCCTTATTTTTCATTGCTGAGTATACAATGGATTGTATAGATATACCACAATTTCTGCATCCATTCTTCAGTTGAGGGGCATCTTGGCTGTTTCCAGCTTCTGGCTATTACAAGTAAAGCTGCTACAAACATGGTTGAGCAAATGTCCTTTTTATGTACTTGAGCCTCTTTTGGATATATGCCTAGGAGTGGTATGGCTGGATCTTGAGGAAGTGCTATTCCTAGTTGTCTGAGAAAGCGCAAGATTGATTTCCAGATCCCAATTGGATGTGTACATGTAGAAAAATGAAAATAGATCCATACTTATCACCCTGCACAAAACTGAAGTCCAAGTGGATCAAAGACCTCAACATAAAACCAGACACATTAAATCGGCTAGAAAAAAAGTGGGGAATACCCTAAAACTCATTGGTACAGGAGAAAACTTCCTGAACAGAACACCAACAGCACAGGCTCTAAGAGCAACAATCAATAAATGGGACCTCATGAAACTGAAAAGTTTCTGTAAAGCAAAGGACACCATCATCAAAACAAAGTGACTGCCTACAGATTGGGAAAGAATCTTCACCAACCCTTTATCTGACAGAGGACTCATATCCAGTATATATAAAGAACTAAAGAAGCTGAAAAGCAGCAAACCAAGTAATCCACTTAAAAAATGGGGAACAGAGCTAAACAGAGAACTCTCTTTAGAGGAATATCGAATGACAGAGAAGCACTTAAATAAATGCTCAACCTCATTAGCCATTAGGGAAATGCAAATCAAAACAACCCTGAGATTTCACCTTACACCCATGAGAATGGCCAAGATAAAAAACTCAAGTGACAACACATGCTGGAGAGGTTGTGGAGAAAGGGGAACCCTTCTCCACTGCTGGTGGGAATGTAAACTTGTAAAACCACTCTGGAAAGTCATGTATCTTAGAACTACTAGTTTTGTTACACTTTCAGTAAGCAGTAAGATAATATCAGAAGATTCAACTAATTGCTTATTGTCCACTTTTTTTCTCAGTTTTGAAAATTCCCTTTAAACTTTTCTAAAGATACAAGGTGAATCCTTATGCAAGTGAAGAATGTTGTGTGTATGATGCAATAGCATGCTAGGATGAGAGCACCCTGAAATAAAAAGAGGGCAGCACACTAACAGGGTCTTGAACTCTTTTTAATACCTCTGGTACATTTATTTTTTTCATATATTTTATTGAAAAGAAATATATTTCAAACAATATATGATGATCATTGTTCTACCTTGCCCAACTCTTCTGCAATCTTTTCCACATTTCTATCCATGCAACTCCACAGCCTTCCTTCCTTCCCTACTTCCTTCCTTCCTATCTCTCTCTCTCTCTCTCTCTCTCAAGCAAACAAAGAAAGGAAATGTATACCAAATGGAGACTATGCCAAGAGGACAATTTCTATAAACTGCAGGCAAATTTTTTTGAAGGGTCAGTAGATCATGACAATGTTCAAAGAAAAACTAATTATTTTCAGGTATTAAACATCTAGACAGAAAAGTAAAGGAGACTCACCCTAATTATGTAAAGAGACAATGCTGTATGCAAATTTCCAGTTCCTTCTAAAATAGTGAATGATTGCTTAGGAAGAAAATAATTGCTTTGGCAATAAATGCAGCTGTTATTTATGTCACATTATTTATAAGACTGATGTGCATAATATTCCTGGAGTCCTACTATAAATTACCATAATTCAGGAACACATCACCTACAGACACTTACATGAAAATGTGCTTCAGTTGCTACACTGCTCTTTCTAATAAGAATAGGTACTTTTCTCAGATATAAAGGCTTTTTAAGGGAAGAAATGAGGAAATAACCTCATTATTGACACACGAATAGAGGGAAAGCAATAGAGCAACATACTGGTTATATGATATAAACAACTCTAATATAAACAAATGACCTAAAGATTCTAAGCAATTTAGTCTTTGCCATATCTGAAGGTGAGTATCATGATGTGCAAAGATGTAACTAGAATTTGCAATAGGAAAGCAGGACCCAAAACTTGAGCATCTTATACATCTGATACAGAAATTCAGTCAGATTAGTGAGTGATGTAAGCTGTTTCTAATTGTACCATGAAAGTAATAATGCTAATCTCAAATATTGTAAACACAATTATCACGCAAATAATTGGGTGCTGATGCTAACCCCTTTTTTCCCTGTGTGACACTGTTAGGAAATGGAGGTAAGTAGAATCATGTCTAAAATTAGTGACCTTGAAAGAGAGGCTCCCTGGGAAAGACCAGCTAATCATACTTGTGTGGGCACATAAGTCATCATCTATGACTCTAAGAAAGAGCCCTTGGAGGAAATGAACAAACTTGTGTTCTTAATATTAAACTTCCCAGTCTTTGGAACTATGACCAGTGCATTTCTGTTATCCATAAGCTAAGTAATTTATGAAGTTTTGCTACAGTACCCCAAAGCCTAAAAAAGCTTTTAGAGATGTGGTGGAAATTAAATAAAACAACATATACAAAGTAATGCCAAAAAAGAGAATAAGTGACAATCAATGATGATGAAGAATGAATGCAAATGTTTGTGAAAGTTCTCATTCCTTATTTAAAAAGTTTAACAGTACAATTGTTAATGACAGTTTAATTACTGAATAAATTCACTGTTTTTTTATTTAATATGTAATTAAATCACAAAAGACACCATGTTTCAACTGGTCTGGTCGTAGATAGGATCCTCCTGATGGATTAGAGCAGAAGTGAATACTTATTCTGCCATAGCTCTGCAACATGACACAACACACACTATCATTATCCATCCAAGTTTATTATGAGCATCATTTCACTGGTGAGGAGACTCATACAGTAGTTTGATAACTCAATTAAAATCAGTAAGTTAAATGACAAAACTAAGCCAGAGCTGGAGGGGAATATCCAAAGGCTTCCTACCTTCACATTTCTAAAAGGAAGAGTTGAATCTCATCTCTCTTCTAGCAGAAACCAATAACAATGATACAGGATTTTCTTTTTATTCTCTCATACATTATATCCCAACCGTAGTTTCCCTTCCGTTTATTCTTCTTAGTCCCTCCTTAAACTTCCTCTCTTCCTCTGAAAAAATAAGAAAAGAAAAAGTCCAACAACAATAAGTTAAACTCACAAGTAAAAAATATTAAGAAAAGGGGTTTGCGAGACGGCGCGACCGGTGTACACTGTATCTGTGGGGCAGAGGATCCGAGAATCCAAAACCAGTGAGTGGACAGGCGGCCGGATCCAGAGCATCAACTTCGGGGTTTCCCTGACTAGAGTGGACATCCTGTGAATTGAGGACTAGAGGATCCAGACCCATGTGCTCTTCTCCAGTGTCCGGGAGTTGCAAACCGTGGGACCCCTACACTTTATGCATATGCCAGAGAGTGCAGAGTCTTGGGTCCAGGGACCCTTCTCTCTAGCAGTCAGACATTGGAAGGTAACATCAGGACTCCTAGGACAGCACTCCCATCATCCAAGCCAGGAGTCCTCTAACAGTCCCGTGGAGACCAGGAAAACAATAGAAGCACAGGGATCCCAGACCCAAGATGGCACAACCCAGACGAATCTGAGTGGCAGGAGCACAGAGTCTGGCAGGCCTTTAAACCTCAACGCAGTTGCCTTCTGAGACACCCAGTGATAAACACACAAAAGAGGCTTACAGAACACCAAATAGACAAGACCAGAAAACAAATTCTTCTCACCACATAATAATCAAAACACTAAATCGACAGAACAAAGAAAAATATTAAAAGCAGCAAGGGAAGAAGGCCAAGTAACACATAAAGGCAGAACTACCAGAATCATACCACATGTCACAAAAGAGCCTATGAAAGCAAGAAGCCCTGGGGAGATATCATGCAGACACTATGAGACCACAGATGCCAACCCAGACTATTATACCTAGCAAAACTTTCAATCAATATAGATGAAGAAAACAAAATATTTCATGTTAAAGCTAAATTTAAATAATCTATACACAGCAAACCAGACTTATAGAGGTTACTAGATTATTCCAATCCAACAAAATAAACAACACCCAAGAAAACACAGAATAAAGATACCTTCACGAAAAGAAAAAAAAAAGAAAAAGAAAAAGAAATCAAGCACACAAACATGCTATCACCACCAACTCCACAATAAAAGGGACTAAAAATCATTGATCATTATATCTATCAACATCAATGGACTCAACTCCCAAAAAAGGAGACAGACTAACAGAATGGTTGTGGAAACAGGGTCCAACATTTTTCTGCATTCAAGAAACACACCTCTGTAATAAAGATAGACACTACCTCGGAGTAAAGGGCTGAACAAAGGTTTTCCAAGCAAACAGACCTAGGAAAAAAGCTGGAGTAGTTATCCTATTTTGGTTGAAATAGACTTTCAACCAAAATTAATCAAAATAAATAGGGAGGGACAATACATTTTCATTAAAGGAAAAAAAAATCAACCCTGAGGACATCTCAATCCTGAACATCTATACCCCAAATACAAGGTTTAAGCATATTTGCAAAGAATAAAAATCAATAAAGCTTAAACCACACAATGATCCCTACACATTAATTGTGGGAGACTTTAACACCTCACTCTCACTAAGGGACAGAGTATCGAGACAGAAGCTAAAAAGACAAATAATGACACAGAAGTCTTAAATTAAATGGACCTAATAGATGTCTACAGAACTTTTCACCCAAACACAAAAGAATATAACTTCTCAGGACCTCACAGAATCTTCTCCAGAAATGATAATATAGTCTAACACAAAACAATATTTGCAGATACAAGATGACTGAAATAATTCCTTTTATCCTATCAGACCACAATGATCTAAAACTAGACCTCAACACTAACAGAACTAGGAAAAAGTCAACACACTCATGGAAAATGAACAACTCTACTCAAAGACAGATAGGTCAAGAAAGAACACCCAAGGTAAGATGATCAATCCTCACTTAGATAGACAAATGGGAAGTGCATCGGATGTAGGCGAAAACAAGTAACAGGACTACCAGAATCATACCACGTCTCAAAAGAGACTATGAAAGCAAGAAGCCCTGGGGAGATATCATGCAGACACCTGAGCTTACCGCAGAGGGCCTCTGAAAGACTCTGCCTAGAAGTCAAAGCAGATACTAAGACTCATAACCAAACCTTCTGCATAGTTCAGAGAATCATATGAAAGAAGGGGGAATTAGTATGGTATGGAGAGGATAGGAGCTCCAAAGCACCAAATATATCTGGGCACAGGCATCTTTTCTGAGACTGATACTCCACCAAGGACCATGTATGGATATTACCTAGAACCTCTGCTCAGATGTAGCCTGTGGTAGCTCAGTAACTAATTGGTTTCCCATAGTAATGGGAAGAGGGACTATTTCTGACAGGAACTCATTGGCAGGTTCTTTGACCTCCCCACCCTCCAAAGGAGGAGCAGTCCTGTTAGGCCACACAGGAGGACTTTGCAGCCAGTCTTGAAGATAGATGATAAAACAGGGT
Source organism: Meriones unguiculatus (assembly GCF_030254825.1). NCBI lineage: Eukaryota > Metazoa > Chordata > Mammalia > Rodentia > Muridae > Meriones > Meriones unguiculatus. Next base: position 30,556,142 of record NC_083358.1, read on the forward strand.
CAGATGAAAGGGGAGGAGGTCCTCCCCAATCAGTGGACTTGGAAAGGGACAGGGAGGAGATAAAGGAGGGAGGGTGGGATTGGGAGGGAATGAGGGAGTGGGGAACAACTGGGATACAGAGTTAATAAAATGTAACTAATAATAAAATTAAAAATAAAATAAAATAAAATAAAAAACAAAACAAAAAAAAGAAATCCATCAATGTAATCCACATATAAGCAAACTACATAAAAAGAAAATACACAATCATTTCCTTACATGCCTAAAAAATAATTTGGCAAAATCCATGCTGTTGAGATTTAAAGTCTTGGAGGAATCAGGGATACAACGCACATACCTAAACACAGTAAAGCAATATACACCAAGCCTACAGCCAACATCAAACTAAACAGAGAGACACTTAAATCAATTCCACTAAAATCAGGGACAAGGAAATGCTGCCCACTCTCTTCCTATCTCTTTAACATAGTACTTGAAGTCCTAGCTAGAGCAATAAGACAACTAAAGGAGATTAGGATCATACAAATTGGAAAAAGAAGTCAAAGTATCACTATTTGCAGATGATATGACAGTATACATGAGTGACCCCAAAATTCTACAAAGGGACTGCTACAGCTGATAAACACCTTCAGCAAAGTGGCTGAATACAAAGTTAACACACACACACACACACAAACACGCGCACACACACACACACAAATATCTGAAGCCCTCCTGTATACAAAAGACAAACAGGCTGAGAAAGAAATTAGGGAAACTACACCTTTCACAAAGCCACAAATAACATGGAGTATCTTTGTGTAACTCTAACCAAGCGAGTGAAAGACTTCTATGAAAAAAACTTCAAGTCTTTGAAGAAATTTAAAAAGATATCAGAAGATGTAAAAATGGTCATTCTACCAAAAGCAATCTATAGATTCAATGCAATTCCCATCAAAATACCAACACAAATCATTACAGACCTTAAAAGAACAATTCTCAATTTCATATGGAAAAACAAAAAACCAAAATGTTTTTTTTTTTTTTTATTTTTCAATGCAGTTTATTCAGGAACCTTGAACAATCATCGGACCCTGGGGAAAGCCAGCCCACAGCTTAAATAGCCTCTGGGTAGCCAACCTCAGCGTGCCACGTGGGCAATGCAGATAGGTCCACATACATGGAAGCAAGCCAGATCCTCAGCCTTAGCCAAATATGGAGTTGTTAGTGACAGAGAGCAATCACCATCGGGAAGGTGGAAGGCAGAAACCAGCTCCATCTTTAAGGTGCAGCATTCCGCAGCTCTCTACAGTTCCCCCTTTTTGTTTTAGACGCATCAGGCAAGAGTAGAGGTCTGATCTCTGATATTAGAAATAAATTGGGACTTTGTACTGATGTTCATTTAGGTGTCATCCACCCAAAGAGCATCAGACCCATCCGATACCTTTTTCTCAGAGGCGGGACCTGGGGCATCAACCTGCATGCAATCAGACATGCTCTTCTCTGGGTCGAAAGCAGCTGACCCTGAGTGCAGTGCTTAGCCTCGCATCCTGAGCATAACATTTTAGCTTTTTATGGTAGCCAACCATGCTTGGGGAGACTGTCCTGCTTTTAAAAATCCTGTAAAATAAAAATCTTCTGGAGGTGGCTTGCTTCCATGTATGTGGACCTATCTGCATTGCCCACGTGGCACGCCTGGGTTGGCTACCCAGAGGCTATTTAAGCTGTGGGCTGGCTTTCCCCAGGGTCAGATGATTGTTCAGGGTTCCTGAATAAACTGCATTGAAAAAAAAAAATCTTCTGGAGGAATCTCCATTCCTGATCTCAAGCTGTACTATAGAGCAAAAGTAATAAAAACTTTATGATACTGGCATAGAAACAGACTGGTGGATCAGTGGAATCATATCGAGGACCAAAAATAAACCCAAACACCTGTGGACACCTGATTCTTTACAAAGAAGCCAAAACCATACAATGGAAAGAAGACAGCATCTTCAACAAATGGTGCTGGTCTAACTGGATGTGTATATGTAGAAAAATGCAAATACACCCATATCTATCACCCTGCACAAAAGTAAAGTCCAAGTAGATCAATGACTTCAACATAAAACTAGACACACTAAATCTGTTAGAAGAAAAAGTGGGGAAGAGCCTTGAACTCATTGGCATAAGAGACAACTTCCTGAAAAGAACACCAACAGCACAGGCTCTAACATCAACAATCACTGTGGGAACTCATGAAAATGAGAAGCTTTTATAATACAAAGGACGCCGTTAACAAGACAAAATAACAACCTTCAAACTGGGAAAAGATTTTCACCAGCCTTCCATCCCACAGAAAGCTAATATCCAGAATAAATAAAACACTCAAGAAATTAAATACCAACAAAATAATTAATCCAAATAAAAAATGGGACACAGAGCTAAACAGAGAATTCTCAACAGAGGACTATTGAATGGTGGAGAATCACTTAAAGAAATGCTTGATGTCCTTCATCAGGGACATGCAAATCAAAAATGCCTCTGAGATTCCACCTTGGACCCATCAGAATGGTGAAGATCAAAAACTCAAGTGACAACACATTCTGGAAAGGATATGGGAAAGGGGAACCCACCCTCCATGTGGGAATGTAAACTTGTACAACCACTTTGGAAATCAATATGACTCTATCTCAGAAATTAGGGAATAGCGTTACCTCAAGATCCAGCCATACCACTCCTGGGCATATATCCGAAAGATATCCCACCACACAGCAAAGACATTTGCTCAACTAATTTCATAGCAATTTTATTCGTAATAGCCAGAATCATGAAACAACCTAGATGTCCCTCAACCAAATAATAGTTATAGAAACTGTGATACATTTACACAATGAAATACTACTCAGCTATTGAAAACAAGGAAATCATGAAATTTGCAAGCAAATGGATGGAACTAGAAAAGATCATCCTGAGTGAGGTAACCCAGAAGAAGACAGGCATGGGATATACTCACTCATAGGTGGATATTAACCATATAATATAGGATAAACATACTAAAATCTACAGACCTAAAGAAGCAAAACAACAAATAGGACCATAGGGAATATGCTTAATTCTTATGCAGAAGGACCAACATGTTAAATCCCAGAAACAGTGGAAGAGAGGCAACAGGACTAGAGCTTACCATAGATGTACTCTAAAAGACTCCACCCAACAGGGAATTTAAGCAGATTCAGAGACTCTGAAGAAGGGGGAGATAGAAAGACACAGAGGGGACAGGAGCTTCACAAGAAGACCAACAAAGCCAAAAAAGCTGGGCCCAGGGTGGCCTGCAGAGATTGCTGTGTCAACCAAGGACTATATATGGAGAGGAACTAGACTCCCTGCTCAGATGTAGCCCATAGGCAGCTCAGCCTCCATCTGGATTTCCTAGTTAGGGGAGCAAAGGTTGTCTCTGACATGAACTGAGTTGCCTGTTCTTTGGTTATTTCCCCCTGAGGGTTGACTTAGCCAGCCCACAGAGGAAGGGGTTACAGGCAATCCTGATGAGACCTGATGACTAGGACCAGATATTAGGGCACAAGGAATTCCCCTATCAGTGGATTAAGGAAGAGAAATGGGGTTTGGGAGAAGAGGAGTGAGGATGGTACCAGGAGGAGGTGAGGGAGGGGGTTACAAGCTGGATATAAAGCGAATAATTTGTAATAATAGAAACAACAAAAATATTAATAAAAATATGAAAAATGGAAGAAATTATCACCTTTTGAGAGCACTTAGTGGCATCCTTACAATAAATTGTCTCCCAGTATAAATGTCTTTTCTAGATGCTCTGTGATCAGATTGCCATAAGGATCCTAAGAAATAGTCTGTTTACATGTGCCTCTTCCCTTCCCAGCATCTAGCATGTAACAACAGAATGCAAGCCTGGGTTTATCTGCTATCCTTGCTTCATTGATCCTCTTGCCGAAGGCCCTTTGGAAGGTGCCTTCACTGTGTTTAACTTCTGCAGGCACCCATTCTCTTTTTTTATGAGGGAAATTTCTTAGAGCAAGTACTATAATAACAGCAGTTACTGTTGTCTCTGTGGTGCCTGGGTATTGTGTGTGTGTGTGCATTAGGCAGTATGCTAACTGCTTTAGATGCATTATCTCTCACCCTTAAAATGACCCTGGAAATGGAGATTGTTGTTCACATGGCATAAAGGTAAAGTACACTGTCCAATATCACAGAGCTGTGAAAACAAAACCACTGGGTTCATACAAGCCTATCGGACGCTAGACCTATGCATCTCCACCTATATCACAGTAGAGACAGATTTGTAATTATCTCCGTACTTTGGATAATCATTATGATTATAGCAATTAAGAGCCAATAAATATCTGAGTAGTCTCAGTTAATTTTTATTCTGTTAATCTAATGACATCTGAGATTTATATTGTGTGGTATAGATTCATGTGCTTTTGATGTGATGGAATTCATGGTCCTCATGCCAGTCTTTTTTCCATGGTATAACCTCCAACACACACACACACACACACACACACACACACACACATCTCTTTGATATAATCAGATATCTTGGGAACTGATGATTTGTGGCTAATGGAATCAATACACTTTTAAATCAAACTAGACTTGTGGCAAAGGATGAAAAGCATTTTACATATTCAGTCATATCATTTCTTAAGTCACCCTTTCCCACAGGTAAATATCAGCTAAGTTTTGTGTGTGTGTGTGTGTGTGTGTGTGTGTGTGCTATAACCTAAAAGAAAAGTCTTAATTGCCATTTGTGTCCTTATTCACCTACATGGCTTCAGTAGCCATCTGGAGTAATTCACTTATCCATATTTTTCACCAGTCTATCCATACCCCTTTCTATATGCTCCCTGCACACAATAACAACCTGTTTGTTGCTCTGGCCAAAATAAGGAAAAGTAGTCTCTGACTTACTTGTCATCGAAGAATATCAGCAGCAATGGAGTGAAAACAAAAGTAAGATATGAAGAAGGAATAAAGGGATGCAGTTGGGAAAAAAAAAAGAAAAGATTTCTCAGAAAAGAGAAGTGAGTTCAAGGGTCAGGGAAGTTCCACTGAAGTGACTCGGAGACCATCACATTAAAATAAGGAAATAATATGTAACTTATAACACACATGCTCATGTTGTTCGAATGGCTCTACCTTCTGTTGCATTTAATTATTGCATGATAATTTAATGAAAAGAATAGAGAACTTGGAATTGCTCCATAATGAGAACAAAACTGGCACCCATTATCTGGATTCTTCAGTGGGATCAAGATGCTAATGAGCAGCGCGCGCTCACAAAAGCTTCACCTTACTATAATGAGAGATTAGTAAACTAGATGGCATTGCCCCTTGAAATCATGCATTTGAATCATCTCTCACTACAATGCAGCACTTTCCAAATGACACATTCTATAGCAGACCAATAACTCATTTCTGCCTCCCTGAAGGTTTCTGTTCCTATCTCTGAACCCAATATGTATTACTCATAAATATTAACATTTTATTAGTGCAGGATCTTAGGCCAATTTGAATGGTGAAGATTGGGATGTGATGTGACTTGAAAAGAGGAATGAAGTTATTGTGAGCCATGGTTAGAAATGAGTTCTGCAGAAAAAAAAAATCTGAAACAGTGCATGAAATAGTGACAACCTTTGGTTTCTTTAATTATCGTCCAAAGGAGGAAAATCACAATAGAGAGATTAAGCTCATTTTTATAGCCTTAAAATTGGAGACTGACCCTTCAAGTTCATTTTCTCCTCATCTCCAGAACTTTCAAGACTAGGTTATTAAAACAAGACTGTCTAGCACATATTAATGGGCATTATTAATATTTCTGCATGCACCATTTGATGAAGTTTTCACAGAAACTTCCTTGACTACTAATTGTAATTATTCTCTCCACACTCAACATCCTTGCCTTGAATTTCAGACCTGGGGATTTGAACCTAGGGGTGGGAGATTTTTAACTGAGATATACTGTTTAAAGTTAGCGTGGCATGGGTGATAACAGGACAGGGAAGTCGTGGCTCTGTCCCTTGCTTTGCAAAGCTCTTGCTATATGTTGAGAATCATTTTGAATTCACATTTCTCCTATCTTAATGATAGCACACATCATTAGGCTCAAATAGATAGACTTAAACTATTTTTACATGTTTTTTTGACAAAATAAGGTGCTTTCTCAGACATCATCTAGGCGGTAGTTGGAACCAGTGCACATTTGATACCCCTAAGTGTATGTGTATTGATGGACTCTGACTACTTAATGTTTTAAGGTAATTAAACCACAAAAAACTCATTGGAATAATGTTTAGGGCTGACTTAAACCCTTAAAAGCCATTAGCAGTTAACTGCCAAGTTGTTCTGAGTCTCTGTGTGCATGAAATTGAATCATAGGCTAGTGGCAAGATGCATCAAACTCTGGCAGCTTTACATATTTTATCCCGAACCAGGAAATAGGGAAGGAGGGTGTAAAAGTGAATTTGAGAGGAAGCAACTTTCAGAGCCCTCAGATTTCCCTAGGATCATTAACTGATTAACCCAATTTGACCTTCATTTGGTGGGATTGCAAATATTTCTTTTGTTCTCTTTAGTTACTTCAAATCAAAGAGTATGTTTGCTGCACCAGTAGAGTTTATACAATGAATGGGGTGTATAAGGCACCCACCCTACCGTCAAGAAGTTTAGCAACTTCAAGCAAGTCTTGCAGATGTATAAATTTTTAATGTAGTGTAGAATGCACCAGAGGAGGAATCATCAAATGAGGGGACATTCGTACAAGGTTTAGAAATATAAGATTTGGGGTGTCAGAAGATGCTAGGTTTGGAGAGGATACAATATGTTTGAAGCCTTCACTGTAACCAAAATTAAAGGGTGGTAAGCCTGCTCTTAGAAAGAAAATATTTATTAAAACATAAAAATAGCTAATTAAAATACAAGATTTTAAGAACAAGGGATTCTACCCTTTTGAATAAGCTTTAATCAGCTTTGACCTCGAGAATGAGACAATTTATTTTGTCCCATGTTTCTGTAATTTTTAATCCAAGACCTACTGATCTTATTACTCTAGAGCTTTGGAGGGAGAAACATACCATGGTGAAAATGTGTAGCAAATCCAAACCTTTTACATCATGTGCCAGAAAACAAAGAGGAAAATAAATAGATCAGGAGTCCATAATTCCATGCCATCAATAACCTAAGCACATCTCATAAAACATCAACTACTAAGATGGCATAAAGCCTCTTATTTGGTTCCAGTACGGGGACCATGGCTTCAAGACGTGATGGGTATTCAACAACTAAGTTATATCATCTTTAGTGACAAAATATGCTGTTGTCATCACAGAAGACATCTGGAATGAAGAATTGATTCTAAATGAAGAATTCAAGAATCTGAGCGATGATGACATACTTAAACACAATTAAATCCTTTTTCTTTTAAAAAGGAACAGAGGGAGTGGGCAGTGTTATGTTAGAGAAAGTGAACCATATTCACTATAGTATAGAAAAAATGGACAAAAAATAATATTGCAGTTAAAATCACCAAAACATTCAATATTCTCCATAAATGACATTTAATGAACCCATCTGTAACCATTAGGTTAGAAATGAGCTTAAAACTGGAAATGACAAAATTTTGGCTAACCACCCTTTTTCTATCAAAATTTTAAATGTTAGCAGTGATTTTTTTTTCAATCAAAGTGGACAGACCTTGTCCAAAGAGACCCTGTTGATGAGGCAGTGCTAACCATGTCAGCCTTCACCCTGGAAGTGGGAACAGTCTGAATGCCTTGATAAAATATCATTAGCAGCATAGGCTGACTTTCATATTTTTACTCTTACCTGAACTTAAGGCTAAGACATTTTCAACAGATTCCATTCAGGCTGAAGAGATAACTAACCTGAGTACAAATTGAGCCCAGGCAGGTAACTCCCAGTAGGCAACAGGTGGAGTTTTACTTCTGGACCTGATTTCCATGAACACTTAGGACACATCTGTTTTCTCCCCGAGTTCATTTAAATAAAACTCAAACCTGTAGAAATCTGCAAGTGTGAGGGAAATGTTTAAAATGTAAATTATTTTAATAAAATTTGAATATGCCTCTCACAACTAGAATGAGTTCTTTTTTAAAGTGTTCATGACAAACTTTCTAAGCAAATGTTTTTCTTTGGGGCACCTTGAAGCATAATCATCATTTCTTTTTCAATTCATGTATACAGAGGGCTGGACATGTCTATATATCAAAAGTATTACTTTGAAAACTGTTGTTTTAGAAAACAAATATCTTTAAATAAGTAAAACATTTATAAACTTCTTTCTCATCAAGAAAATTTCCACTATGTGCATCTTCCAGAAGGAAAAAAAAAATTCCCATCACCAACTTTAAATCCTTCTTTGAGTTCTCATTGATCATAGCCTTAGATTATCCAAACAGTCCAGGACTAAGATAAAATATCTGAGACTTTGAAAAATCTCCAAAGTTCATTTTAGATTAAATCTACAGGGTTTTTTTAGACTCATGAGCCCGTCTAGTGATAAAGGTGGATTATCACTGCACACTTCCTAATTAAGGACAAACACTAACTTGAGCTTCTTCTATACTTATAGCACAAATAGCATAACCTGCCTTTTCTGTTTAAAAACTCCTATATTTCATATGTCATTTGTGTTCATAGTACAACCATTGTTCCTTTGAAGCCTGAAGTATTAATTTAGGAAAAGACAATCTCCCTTGTAGCTAAACTGTTTTTTTTTTTTTTTTATTAAGATGAGATTTTCAACTTTGCTACTGTTGCCACTAGTTTCAAACTAATAGATCTGAATGTGAGAATTTTAAGTCAGCTTTTGATGGTGATAATGAATATAGAACTTTCTTTAATTAAAGTACTTTTAATCTGGGGGTGGAAAGCCAATTAGGAAGTCGCTGCATGCTTTACTCCAAAATTACATAGGTAGACCTGGATCAGAAGTGATAATGATGCTGAATCTTCAAAGATCTGGTTTATTATTGTTTTGTTACATACTGGTATTGTGAAACCAAAATCAAAGCAATGTTTCCTTGTTTGAAGAATTAGTGCTTGCTTTTGTATCAAAGAATAATTTGTACATGGAATAACTACTATAATATAGCCCTGAGATGCAAGAAACAAAAGTGTTGATTCATTTTATGCAGAGTTTGTGAGAGTTCTAGAATCACAAGATAGGAGCCACTAAAAGAAGTCTATCCTGGACTTGATAGTGCAAGCCTTTAAAAACAGTTCTCTGTAGGCAGAAAGATCTGTGAGTTTGAGACCAGTTTATTCTACATAATAAGTTCCAGGTCAGCCAGGGCTAAATGGTGAGACCTTGTCTCTAAAGAGAGTGAACACGTGAGCAGTGCAGACAGAGAGAGACAGAGAAAGAGACAAACAAAGACAGACAGACAGACAGACAGACAGAGAGACAGAGATACAGAGACAGAGACAGAGATCATTGTCTTAATTAGAAATTGGATAACCTTGGCCTGGAGAGGTGGTTCAGAGGTTAAAAGCACTGGCTGCTTTTCCAGCAGTCCTTAGTTCAATTCCTAGAAACCTCAGGGTGGCTCATAATCATCTATTATGAGGTCTGGTACTCTCTTCTGGCAGGCAGACATACATGCAAACAGAACACTGCATATATAATAATTAAATAAATCTTTTTTTAAAAAAATGGATAACCAAGAAAAGTAACATTGTTACCTGAGGCTGGAGATGTCCTTCCTGGAAAATGTGTACTTAATACATTTTTCTTTGTTACAAGCTGATGTGAGGAGGTGGTTCAATAATTGAGACATTATTTGTCCAAAAAACATTTTATGAGAAAATAGAAAGTAGATTGATATAGCACAGGTCTAACTCCTGTAGAATAAGGAATGATGGAAAGCATAACTAGTAAATTTTTTAGTTGTAGTTAGTCCTAAAAGGTTTGTCAAACGGAGCTCAGGAGTAAAAGCTTTAGCACCTCAGCATGGCTTTGCCAACTAACTTGGAGCAGCCAAAGGAAGCATCATTTCTCTGGCCAGCCACTGAGATAGATTCCAGGACACAACAATGAGGATGGTGACATACGGAGGCTTCCTGCAGGAGATTTGAGAGGGTCACGGTCATCATGACTTCCTAATATGTTTGACATTTCCTCACCTCTCTACACATCCAATCTTCTTCACCTATACATGTAGAGTTTCTTGTCCTCTGGTGAGCCTTTGTTGGCTCTGGGTGATGCATCACTGTTGGGAATAAACAATAGTAATTCTAATGCGAGACTTTGAGTTGATGCAATAAGCAACAGCATTAGATAACGGTGACAAGACTAAGTGACAAGCACTATGATTATTACTAACTTGCTCTATTCACCAGTTGCTCAACAGATAGTCCATCTGTTTTGATTCTAGTGTTCATGTTAGAGAATCCTGTAAAGTTATTTTTGCCTACCTCAAAGAATGTTGGTTTATGTTCTATGAAAGGTCATCAGCTCTCCTGCTAACGGCAGGTCACTTTTTTTAAAATTTCATTTTCTAATCTTGGTTGTTAAATTCTTTGGAATGCAAAGTGCCTGGGAGATCTCTGGTTTTGCCAAAGACGGTGGATACTTTGAAAATGGACTGACTGAGGAGAAGGTCCACCGTGAATGTGGGTAGCACCATCCCACAGGCTAAAGTCCTGGAGGAAACAAAAGGGGAAGAGAGAGGCTAGACAAGTGGCTCAATAGTTACTGGTCTTGCAAAGAACCTAATCTGTTTCCTAGCACCATGCTGAGTGGATAACAATCACCTAGAATTCCAAGCCCAGGGATGTAGCACCTTTGGAGCCCTTGTGTGCCTGTATCCACAGAGTCAAATACTTCCCTTCTCAATCATGTCCTTGCAATGATAGACAAATCCTAATCATAGACAAATCCTAATGAAACTCCTCTGAGAATCTCAGTTCTTTGTACATCAATCTGTTCTTTTCCTTGACAACATAGCCATAGTGTAAGACATCAATTAATGGAGTCGTTTGAATCATAGATTCAGTAAGGCAACCAGTTCCAATTTTTCTCTTTCTGATCTCAAACAGACCTCCTTCTAGATTACAGACCTGAGTATGAAGAAGCTTACGGACCTTGACTAAGACACAATATGTTATTTCCATACAATGACAAGCAACTGTCTTTTTCTTATAATATTCTTAGGTGAAGTAAATGATATGAAATATGCTAATGAAGTTAAATCAGAGATATTACATTAGTATATTATCATTATAACATATTAACAAGTGATAGCTCTGTATCTCATGATCTAAAATAAATTTCAAATGCTAGTCTTTTTCTTTTTTCTAGCTCAGAAATTTGAACCATGAATATCTGGTAGATAGGCTCATCACATATGTAGACTTCTTAGACAAATTCATACAAATCTAAATAGGGATCCAGCTAAAGTATTGTGTGTCATTTTAAAAGATTCAAATCCTTCATTTTGAATAGTTTAAATATCCCTAGAAATAAATGGGAAAGTAACGTCTTAAGAAATATGCTCTTAAAAATATGGTTGCCTTCACGAGACCTGAACAAGAACACAGCAATCTACAAGTAAACATGACTGGGAGAGGTTGGAAAGGCCCTGCCCCTAACTGAAGAGCTACAGTTGGTCAATAGCTGTTGAGGTCAGTTTTCTCCTGGATCTAGCTCTGTGGGAGATTGCCCAAGCCTAAGTGGTCAGTCCTAAAGCCATGTTCATACAGACATGAACTAGACCCAATAGGGTGTGTATATACATACATGTACAAATAATTTTAGGTAAGTAAATGAAACAATTTACCCCTTGTGAAATAAAAAAATGAAATTTTTAAAGTAAAATTAAAACATGAAAAACATGGTTGCAAAAAGATATAAACATACACAGATTTGGAGACTTTCATATTTTAAAAACTCAAAGAAGTTTGCAAAGATTTTTAAAGCTTTGTTCCATTTTATTTAAGTACAGGCATCAACATCTGAGTAACAACATATAATCTGAGTAAAAACATACCCAGTCAAAGAATACAGGATGCACTCATTGGTTTTCTTTCCAATGTCATGCTATATGATAAGAATAGGTGTTTAAATGAGTTTTGTTATTCTAAATTCCTTGAGCCTGTTAAAAAGGCATCCATTCTGCCAGATCTTAAGTTATAGGTCCTTTAACACAGTCCACAACACAATCTCCTTGAATTTTTTCTTCTCTCTTTCACTGACCTTATTTTCTCTTACACACTAGTCATCAGCTCTTCAGTTGTGTGAAATTTTCCTGAGGGGACAAGGACAAAGGTCTGTTCATCCCAATATGAAACTAATAGCAGATCACGAAAATTGTCTCACCCAAGCATACCTCTGTGAATCAGTGAGTTTATTGGGGCTATTGACAGAAACCTGGGAGACTCAACGGCAGAGGTATCACCAAAAGTTCACCCAAGCTTCACCATTGGAGTTCGCCGAATATTTCAAAGATTGCTCCATGCATAGGAGAATGTCTTTTCAACTGTTATTGCTCATAGAATTTTGGAGAGGTGGTCTGGGAACCACGCAACTTTTTTAGCTTCCCAAGCCTAGTAACTTGTATGAGTGTAGTTCTTCCCTCTAAGAGAGAGTGTTTGGAGTTTGGGAAATTATCTCCACAGCATCCAGTTATCTTATTTCTATTGAATTATATCCTTGACCAAAATATAACTCCTGGGATGCTGTAAATGGATATGTTTTTTTTTTTTTAAATCCTCTAGGTTTCCAGGCCAAACAAAGACTCTCACTCATATATTAAAAAAAAAAAAGGACAGAGAAGGGGAGGTGACATAAGAAAAGAAAATAAGAGAAAGATAGCTGGAAAACAGGAAAGATATAAAGAGGGAAGCAGGAAGGAAGTGGAGCCTGAGTTCTTCCATGTGCTAGGACATGTGCTATATCCTGCTGAGTCTCGTGACCACTTGCATAATCATCATGCAACACTCTAACTTCTTTCCTACTCCTTTCAGCCCATCTCAACCATCTGAAGACTCACATCTAGAAGCCATCTTCCTTGTGTGCCATTAATTCCAGGATATTGTCACAAAACTGCTGATGCTTTCTTCACACAGGGTAATTCTTTTCAGGGCAGAAAAACCTTTATTTTGAATATATCACGGAACTGATTTTTGCAAATCTATGGCTGTGCAGTGTACAGAGAATTTACCTAGAGTAACTATAGTCTTCCCTCTTTCTCTTCTCTCTACCCCCCAGAATGTCACCTCATCCCCAGTCTGGTTTGTCATGCAGAATAATTCTGATTTTCTTCTTTCTCTTGTTTCTTCTCTATTCAATTGTATTCCTGCTGCAAGGGTAGCACTTACTTACTTGTCATTTATTTGTACTTTGCTTCATTCTGTGAAGAATGTTGTATTACATGATCAACTGTAATAAAAATATAAAAGAGAATGTAAGTACAATATGAACATAGGATTATGATTAATCCATTTCTGTTCAGCTAAAGTAAAAAAAATGACAACAGGCAAATGGGTTAAAATGATATATCAGAGCAGGAAAAGTATGTACCATAGTACAGATTCAAGGTTTAGAACGAGATGAAAATAAATATCAAACACACACATACACACACACACACACACACACACACATATATATATATATATATATATATATATATATATATTCTGGCCTCAGACTCATGGAAATCCTACTGTCTCAGTCTCTGCACTTTTGGAATTACAGGCATGCACCACCACACCTGGCTTTAGGCTCTTGGTTATCTGGCTTAAAACTTTCAGACAAAAGTTGGCTAGGAACCAAGGAACCAAGGCTAGTTTTGCCCTCCCTTCAACCAACATGGAAAATATGGAACAATCCCTCTTTTCCAAAGGAACAACAAATCTCTGTCTTGGGAAGGACTTAATTCTCAGCAATATGTTGACATAGTTTTTGAAACATAAAAACAGAGGTGATAGCTTAGAGGCAAGAGTACAGTTTCAACCTAATAAATGTAGGAAGAGCAGTGGCTGGAGATCTAATAAAATACACAAAAAAGTCTTCTTAAGTATAGACTGGTCAGAAGAAAGTGGGAGGTTCCTAGGTGGTGGGAGAATAAAGAGGCTGAATGGTGAGCACCCAGCCATCTGTTTCAGCCTCTTTTGTATGGCTCCAAGCCAGTTTCGCCTCTCTCACACTTCAGCTTTATGGTCAGCCCTCCCTTGTACTCACATCCTGGAAAGGGTATGACTGTAGCTTCCTCACTAGGCCATGATCACAAATACTGGGGCCAGGGGCACACATAGCTCTAGGTGAGGACTTTAATATGCAGCTCACTGAAATAGCTATTTTCCTTAATGGTCTCTATCCAAAGAATAGCCCAGTGAAGGTGACATTGACTATTAACCTATTCTGAGTGTGGCAGGCCTGCACAAATGATGCCTAAATTGTTCCTCAAGAACAATTTGAGTGTGAATAGAAACTGCAAAATAGCCTGTGTCATCCATGAAAAAAAAAAAAAAAAAACGATCCTCATCAGGCATGCAGAAGTTATTCCTCAGGATTCTCTACTTAAGGAAGCAGGCTTATCACCACAGCTGAGATAGCTATGGTAATGATTTTAAACCAGTAAAACAAAAGTAACAGACTTTACCACTGATGCTGTTTATTAAATTGCCCAGCATGACACTGTTAATAGTCTCAGAAAACAATTTGGGTGTGCAAAGTGACCCAGAATAGAATATATTATGATGCTTAAGCTGTTTTAAATAGCCATTGAGTGGTCTTTTTTTTTTCCAGTTGTTATTGTTTGTTTGTTTATGATATGCCCTTCAAGAAATGTGATTTTAGAGACTCGGGCTGCAGCTACTCAGTCACTTTCATTACAGGTTTATTTCTAAGCTATGCATATCTAAGCTATGCATGGCTTTCAGTGAACATAAGTCAGGAAGACGCATCTCAGATTTTTTTCTTCGGTATATGTTCTAGGGGAAAGCATGTGTGAGAGAGAGAAAGAGAAAGAGAGAGAGAGCATGTGTGTTCACATATGAGAGTGTGGATTCATTCATGTGTGTGTGTGTGTGTTGTGTGTGTGTCCGTGTCCGTGTCTGTGATATATGTGGATAAGAGTAGTACATAGCTCCATATATATGTACTTCTGTGTGTATATGTGAAGAGTTATGAAATTTATACCCAAAACACTTGTATCTGATTCTCATGATTAAATATCTCAATAAAGATATAAAGAAGACATTTGGAGAAACTTAATACTAAGGACAATTCCTAATGAATTCAAAGTAATACACGTATGTTAACAATGGCAAGAGGCGATGCCACCACTGTAACTGCAGCATGTGCTGGAGTGTTTCCAGCATGTGTTGGAAACTCTTCAGATTTGGGGGCAATAGGAACAAAATAATGACAATGTGGAAGAAATTACAGAGAGTTCCTAGGGTAAAGAGTGCTTTGAAGTTCAGGTTCCTGAGTGGATTCACACCGAGACAAAAACTTTCCTTAGAGGAAATCAGGAAAGCCATGTTTCAGGGGGAGGGAATGAGCTAAGCCAAGAAGGGGGAAGCATTTAACATATACACAAAATGTAGCAAGTATTTCCAAATATTTAATATCTCCTCTCTCCCATAAGATGCACAATAAACTTTTGATATGAAATGCCTGATCTTTTTGATACTGTACCACTGCAGCCAGTTACCTCAAAATGTGACAATTGCAGTTTGAGTGTGAACACTGAGTACTGGGTTTGTGGTGCTGTTTGGGAAGGTAATGGAGGCTTCTCAGAAGAAGTGGGTTATTTGAGATGGACCTTGTGGCTTTATAGCTCAGACATACCTCCTGTCTACTCTCTGCTTGGTAAATACTGATGCAACATGACTAACAAGCCTCCTGATCTTACTGCTCCATTCCTTGCCTGCCTGCTGCCATGTTTTCATCTCTGCAGTAGACTGTGCAAACCAAAGTACACTTTCTTCCCTTAAATTGCTTCTGCAGAAGAGAAAATAAGAAAATAACTTGATGTAAAATATAATTTTATAGCAAAGCTTCATCGGGAAAAAAAAAAGTCAAGTATAAGCTTTTGAAAAATCTTTCTTAAAATTTAAGATTGAATAATTGCTGTATTATTGTTCTATATTATGGAAAAAATACTTAATATTACATTTCTAAAATCTGAAAAGTATTATGGGTTCTGGAGCATTTGTCCCTTTGTATTTTTAACTAGAAAATGGTTCAATGTATAATACTCTGTGTGTGTGTGCACTTGTGTGTGTGTGTGCGCACACATATATGCACACTTTTGTGTGTGCAGTTGTGTGCATGCGCACTTGTAACATGCTGGCCCCTTTTGAGTATTCACCTATTTAGGATATATTATTCTGCTCTGTAGTAGATGTGATAATCCCTGTCAATGCATAAAGATACCTAAGGCTTGTTGAAGATTATTTACATGTTCAAGGTCATATGGTTCCTAAACATCAAAAATGTCTTTCTGACTTTAAATGCCTTACTAAGCCCTATGATTATTATCAGGAACAAATGGCCACATGAGCATAAGCCTAGGCGGAGAAAATGTTAAGCGTGAAGTGAATTAAAGGTCTGTCTCTGCAATATTGTGTGTTGCTCAAGATCAATGAACAGCTCAAAACCTGTTTTTTTCTTGAGGAGCCAGATTAAAATAATTAACAATACTGAAAAATAAAGTACAAGAATATTTGCTCTCTTTGGGGTTTGTTTATCAGCTTTCCAAAAACAACTTCTGTAGAGTAAATTCTTAAAATGCAGTAATGCAGTGCTTTCCTGGTGCCTCAACATACCTGAAAGCATGCAACCTCAGGATAAGCAGCACCAGGGCTATAAGACTCCTGGCTAACACAAGTTCCCCCTCTAGCCTTCCTCTGACTATAACCCAACCATTTAAAATATCAGAGAAATTCCCCAATGCTTTTATTAATATATCCCTTCCTGGCTCCCAGGAAATGGACCAATCCCAATATAAGCATTTCCCCATCATCTTCACAGGCCTTAGGTCTCCACCTGCTTGGCTGAATGAGTTCCCTGGAAGCATATCACATGGGGCCCTTGTATTCCATGACACTCCTTCCTCTCCATAGCCTAGGGGTATGATAAAGACTTTAATCCATGTGGTTCTCCAGGTAGAATTTGGTGGCCTTGATAGAATGATCATTAAAGACCCTTGTGGAGGAATGATTCTCCAATTTACAGCACAGCACCTGTCCTTGATCTTTGACCCAGCATCTCTCAACAAATAATTAGTATAAAACCAATGATAAATGAAATTCACATGCTCTTATCTTCCCATGGGCTTTGACACATATAAAGCATCCATATCCTGGCTAAAACTCCCTTTCACATTGAAGATATTCAATAAATATGTATTAAAGGCATTTATAAATTAACATTATAAATAGTCCTTGTTCCCCTCACTTTGGGAAACCAATTGGCTCTTTGGCCTCCCCACCTCCCAAGGTAGGAGCAGTCCTGTTAGGCCACAGAGGAGGGCTTTGCAGCCAGTCCTGAAGATACCTGATAAAATAGGATCAGATGAATGGGGAGGAGGTCCCCCCATCAGTGGACTTGGAAAGGGGCATGGTGGAGATGAGGGGGGGCTGGGAGGGAATGGGGGATTGGGACATGGCTGGGATACAGAGTTAATAAAATGTAACTGATAAGAAAAAATAAAATAAAATAAATTATCATTATAAAATAAATATAAAATAAAATTTGACTTGGCTGTGATTTTTCTTGGTTTGGTTTGGTCTTTGTTATTGTTGTTGTTTTGCTTTGTTTTGTTTTAATACACTGAGAAGACTCAAGTTTTCTTAACAGTAATAGACTAGAGAATTCTTCAGAAACTCATTTAAAAATGTGACTATAGACTCTTTTTTTCCCAGCATTCCTCACCAGGAACTAAAAAAAGGATTTGCTTGGTTAGTGACTTCAAGGTAGCATCTCATTAAAAGATTCTTAGGATTGGAGCAAAATTTGCAATCTATAAGTGAACTATAAATAACACACATACACAGATAAAAAAAGGGGAAATGGTGTTTCTATTTTTAAATGAAGTAAGACTGACTTTTTCACAAGCAAATGAAATGCTTAGCAAGTTTATATGTAGCCTAACACAGATCTTTTGGCAGTAATTAATTGTGTTAAATACATGGCATTAAGTTAATTGTAAGTAATGCGGCATCTTCATAGGCTATATCTCCAAATGGTAGATTCAGGGACTTTGCGTTCTATGTGCTAATGGTTTGTTGCCCATACCATCCAATTAAATGCAGAGCCTACAGCCCTCTCTGCCTAGAAAACTTCCACATTTAGCAATCTGAAATCAAATGGTTGTGGTGATCACTCTGCCACATACAGTGAGATGTGACAATTTAGGAAGACAATGGGTATGTTAATCTATTCAATGGAGTTTCAAAGCTAGTAGCATTCAGAAGAATAAATAAAAGCATAAGCTTTACAGCTGTTTAGACAGATGAGCCAACAGGGAAAACAGTAAGTACTCCCATCCTTTCCTTGTTATCAATAAGCAATTGCTTTGCCTGCAGAGTCAATTTTTTTTTCCTTTTGTCTTGTTTATATTGACTTGCGGTCTTCTTGTTATCTTTTTCAGTGTATAATATAAATCATACATTAACAGACAAGTCAAAAAAGTAATATATTACTGGAGTTTGTCTTTTTGCTAATGACAGTTTCACAAGGCTTCAAAGTCTACCAACAGTGTTTTTAATTTCTTAGTTTTTGAAGCAGGAGCTTTATCTCCTGCTTGAAGCCATACTTGAAATATGCTGCTAAGTATACACTTCTCTTGCTTTGATATTTGCAATGTATTTTAAATAATGTGTGTCTGACACACCTGTGTTATTGCTTTCCCTTTCCTGAGGAGACAGGAATTAATGCTTCTTTACACAAATAGGCTACCAACAAGACTGCAAAGAAATTACTCCATCCAAGTACAATGGGGTCCACAGATGAAATTATTGGTCTAATTTTCTGGTGTGTGAGTGAAAGAAAAACAGCTGTATCATTGAAAAAGCTAGCGTGGTGATGACCTCCTGAAAGCTGCACTGTGGAGTTCGGCCTTCAGTTAACTTTCCACCTGCTTTGTAATGGAGATTCCTCCAACATAACAAGAAAACAGAGAGGCAAGGGTGGGGTGAAATCTCAGGTGAGAAATCCATTGAGTTTCCCTTGTCTCTGCCCACTGGGAGGTTTTACTCACACTATTACCACAGACCTAGTCATCACTATATTATTTCACATATTTTCTTGCCATGACTTCTGGGTCAGGGCTCTCTGCTCTGTGAAGGCAATCCATCATCATGATATACCTGGAGAAGCTATACTGGAATGAATGTTTTGCACTTAGCTTATTAATAACTACTTACACAGTAACTATCTGTCACTGAAACTTAATTGTAAATTGCTGTATGGCATGGTTATTGTGGTACTTTCTGTACCGACCACAGTAAAGCAAACAATAGTGAATATTTCTTGGGTTGTCTTGTATTTATCCACCCACCTTCAACATCTGTGAAATTCTCTTTCAATTCATATAAATCTGTAAGGATTTCTAGCCAAACCAAAGTTTTCTAAAATCTTGTCTTCAGGTTGCCTATATTGTTAGAATGGGTCTGCAGAAGAACTTGATATTCAGAGAGAAGGGGAAAAAAGCTAGAAACTGATTTTATAGAGTCATGAATAAAGACCAGCTCCTCCCCAGGTCAGTGGGACAAGGAATTCCTTCTATCTAGTCTGTTTGGGTTTTTTCTTTGTTTGTTTGGTTTTTTGTTTTTTGTTTTTCTTTTTATTTTCAGGAAAGAAAAAATTTTAAAAAAATCCTGCCAAATATAGTAGTAGTTTAAAAAATGAATAGTCAGAACAGTGTTTGGTAAGAATAAGAGTTTGGGCTTATACCATGCCTGTTCTTGTCTTTAAAGACTGAGGAAGAAACTGTTGTTATTTTTCTGTTGGGTTGATTTGGATGGGCTGCCTTCTGGCACTCTGGTGGAAGGGTGTCTGGGAAACCCAAAGCTCTGGAGTCGCAAATCCCAGTCACATGCCATTAGGACCAGAAAGGTATCCCACCTCTGAGATGTGACAGTCTCAAGCCTATCCTGAGGCACAGGAACCCAGGAACCTCATACCTCTGAGAAGAAGCCTTCTCAACAGAGACTTTGCAGCTCCCAGGGGAGGATTACCTCAAAATCTGATGAGCTGAGAAGCTGAGGACCCTAGGAGGTGCTTTTTAGCTTTGTTGGTCTCCTTGTGGGCTCCTGTCTCATGCATGTCTTTCTATCTCTTCTTTCAGCTATTAAAAACAAGGAAATCATGAAATTTGCAGGCAAATGGATGGAACTAGAAAAGATCATCCTGAGTTAGGTAACACAGAAACAGAAAGGCACGTGGTATACACTCACTTATATGGATATTAGCTGTATAATACAGGATAGCCATAATAAAATCTACAGACCTAAAGAAGCTAAACAATAAGGAGGACCCTTATATCTCATTCAGAAGGATGCTTGCATCTCATTCAGAATGGCAAACAGGATAGACACCAGACGTGGTAGAAGAAAGGGAACAGGGCGGGAGCCTACTATTGAGGGTCTTCTGAAAGGCTCCACCCACCAGGGGATCAAAGCAGTTGCTGAGACTCACAACCAAACTTTGGGCAGAGTACAGGGAGTCTTATGGCAATAAAACTCTTAAAAGAGATTCATTGAAGGGATGAATCCAGGAGAAGAGGAGTGAATCCAAGCGTGGCTGCCTCTGCTCTTTGGAGAAGGCAGCAGGGAAATGGGGCAAAGAAGCCTTATATAGTAATTCTTAGGGGTGGGGCTTTCCAGGGCAAGGATTTCCAGAGTGTGGGTTGATGGGCTTTCAAGTCCTGAGCTGTAGGAAGCTCAGGGATTGATGGACTTTCCTGTTCAGGAATTGATTGGTTTTCCTGCTCAGGGATTGGTGGCGTTTTGCCCTGACTTTTCAACTCAAATTTGTTTGATGTGGGATGAGTCCTCCTCAGGGCCTAGAGATTTTAGTTACATAGGTGGGGGCGAGGGATGAACTGGGCCGCTGGAGCTTCCTCACGCAGAGCTCTGGCAGCTTTTCTGCTCTGAGGGGTTATAAAGTACTCAAAGTGTCCAAAATTAACAGAGTTCACTGTGAAGGCAGTAGACTGAAGCAGGAACTCAGGAAATGACGTTATTATGGACAGCTCCCATGGCGTGGCAGTAGGCATTCTGAAGCAGGAAAGGTGTCCAGTTCTAGTAGGCTAAGGCAGGAAGAGTAACAACCATGGACAGTTCCTGCTAAATTGTTGCTGAGGAGTTGCCCACCATTTTGTCTCCTGCCTACACAACCCCAGGAAGGGAAAGACGGGCTGACTGCCTTCAGGCTGGAAGAGGAACTGGCAGGAGCCACTTGCTACTATGTATTTAAATGGCCTCTAGACAAAGCTTCTGAAGGGTGCAGTGGGCTGTTCAAATACTGACCTGCAGCAACTGGGGAGGGGTGGCAGTGGGTCACCATAGTTTGTGAGAAGTCAGATAAGCTTGGGGTGACCTGCTACCTCAGCTTGGAGTGAGTTGGGATGGCAGGGCTGGGAATTGCCTCAGCCTTTGGGGTCTGCTGCAGTGGGCTTAGGGTGGCAGATTGCCTCAGCTACAGCCTTACAGAAACCACTGTATTATTTAAGATTAGTATCTCTCAAGTTATGTATTTTAAAGGATAAAATTAAGTAAATTAATAGCCAGAGTCAGGTGTGATGGTGCATGCCTTTGATCTCAGGGAACCAAATGGGAGTGTAGATGGGCTGTCTAGGAGTCATTTGAATTCTTTTACTCATCACAGACAAGATAAATAGCTCCCCATGGAGTACAAAGCTAAAGAAAGGACAGTGCCCATTATAAGGCCTAAACTGCAACTCTGTATCAATAATTAAATGTTCATTCATTCATTCATTTACTCACAGGATGAATTCATACAATGGGTCAAGAAATATGATAGGAAGTGTGGACATGAACAAAAACAGCTCCTGCTTTAAAGGAGTCACTGTTCTCAGCTGTAGATTCTACACCAGCAGACAAGTATCATAAGGCAAGAGTATCATAAGGCAAGAAGATATAGTACTCAATTACAAGGATGCCTTTGCTCAAGCTCTTAAAATAATTCCAAGTGCTATGCTTTTTATGTGGATTTATTTTCTTTTGTTTGTTTTGAAAAATAAAGTTATAGTGTAGATATTTCTTGGATCTTGTGGCATCCAATTTACGTCTTCTTATCAAAGCAAAAAATGAAATGTAAGTTGTGCTAAGAGTAAATGGAACAACCTAATTTTCTTACGTCACTCATTAATAGTGTTTAGGAAATACGATAGCTGGATGTTACAGAGTGAGTATCATCCAGGTAAATGGAGAGCATTTCAGGACAGAAGAAGTGGAGTTCCTCAGGACCGGAAGGCAGCCGTTGTCTAGAAGCAGAAGGGATGTGTCAAAGCATTCATATGTCTAGAGTCCAGAATCTTGGGGAATAATGAAAAGCCCAGGCCACAGGATTCCCTTCGTAACAGGTTGTGTTCAAGCCTGTGAGCCGTTTGGTCAAATAGTGCAATCTCAAATCTAACACATTTAACAACAGAAAATAAAACAAAGAAAAACCAAGGAGCATCTCATAATGCTGAGTTCAGTCTTGTAGCACACTGCTATCTCAAGAGATTTTCTTCCCCTGGCTAAGCCTCTTACGTCTGGCACAATACAAAATTGTCAAATATAAGCTTGACTCCTGTAGGAAAAATTAAGATATTCCCCTCCTGGTTATTTACTGCAGCTATGCCAAATTTTGGTCTTGCTTACATGACAATATACATAAAAGACATCCTTAAGTTTTTCCAATAAGATTATTTGATGAACATATCAATTAATAGGCATCAGAATTCCCCTTCTTTTTTTTTAAAGTATAAAAACCAACCATTGAAAAAGAGCGAGCTATTTCTTTAATTAGGCTTCTTTCTATTTTTGGTTAATATAAACTCTAACTTGTACTCAGGTCAATTTTATACTCCTTGAGGTACAGAGTAATTTGCAATTCTTTTTTCTGTCTTCAATGTGTTGATAGTATATAAAGTCTACTTTTAAGCAATATTTAGTTGATTGATTTGGACACTGTGTAGGTTATCTACTGCTGTATAGCAAACTAAACTTAAAATAGTAGCTTAAAATAGCAAACATTCACCATTATATAATTTTGATGTCTCAGAGGAGCTTGGCTGGTAGATCTGGTCCATAGTCTCTCTCATGGTATTAATCTTTGTGCTTTCTGGGGCTGTAATTGAGTCAAGGCTCAACTTTAAAGTGACTCACATCTAAGTCCATTAGTATAATATGGGTAGGGTCAAGAATGTCCATTCCCAAGCTCACTCACCGAGTCCTCTCCACAGGCTGATTTACTGTGAGGTGTTTTTGTTTTTTGTTTTTTTTTTTTCTTTTCTAGAAAAATCTTAGAGAAGACACAGAATAATAGTAAATATGGAAGCCACAATCTTTAATAACCTGATTACAGAAATATGAACACATAATATCTATGTGACTACCATTTATGTGACTCAACAGTGCAGTTATATACAGATAAGGCTGCAATAATTGGAAATATTCCAAGTACGTATTGCAAGCATACACCCATCTAGTCACCCAGTCTGCTGCAAAGAAGGGGCTGTTTGCTGTGATGACTGTGTGGTTGGTGGAGTTACTTGCTGCCACTGACCAGAATGTTGAAAGAATGTCTGACAGTATATTGCAGAAAAGATCTATTGGGAAAAGATCAAATTTAAAATTTGAAGTATATTAAATGTGGCTCATTTTCACACTACTGTAAAGATGAAAAAATATCTGAATCAAATTATGGTAAGTTAGGATCCTGTATATAATCAGGTCAACAATGCCAGATGTTAAACAAAGGGTCTTCCATGGAGCCACATTCATAATACCTACCCAAAGACTTTAAAGAAAAACTTGAAGAATGCTATCGTGAGTGAACTTTAAATGCTTACTGAGGAAGCACATGCTATTAAATATAATGATGTAGGTTGAACTGTGCAGGAGAACATGCCATCAGAGATAAGACTTTACCTCCTGACCTCTACAATCTTCTGCAAAATTCACCTTAAATTGGCAAAAGTGCTAATGGAATCTTTTGATTAAAAAAATCAATAAAATAACTAATTTTTATTAGTCTTTTTCTTCTTGTGAAAGCAAGTCAGATAAGAAAACATGCAAGTACAGAGAAAGCAGGATAGATGAGGCAGCATATCCATAGATTCAGTGAAATTTTGAAAAAATACAGGAAATCAAACAGCTATAGAATTAAGAGTTAAGATCTACTGTGACCAGAGCTGAGGTACAGATTCTTCAGCGGCAGAGTTATTAGTAAAGTTTTATTACCATATCTGCTTTTCTTATTTCTTGGCAAGGAAGACCCACTAGGCACTGAAGTTGTTGCTAACCAAGCCACTGAAATTAATGATCATTATTTTCAGAAAGTAAGAAAACTGAAATAAATAATGGCCTTCTTGGCTTTTCTAGTTGATGGAGCAATTCTTCAGAACTAAATGCTCCAATTTTATTTTTAATAATTTTCTGAACTAAGGAAAAGGAATGAACAAATATATGTGTACAACTTGTCTCTGCAACATAGAGAGGTCTTGTTTTATGAAGCTTTCCCTTCTGGTGGATGTGGTTGTAACTGTACTAACCAACCAATGTACTAATGTACTAACCAACATCACCTACAGTGGCCCAGCACACATCATTTTGTATTCAAATTGCACAAAAGCTTATAAAGAACTTATAGGCATAAAGGCTTGCTCGAAAGGGTGATTTGCAGCCCAATCACCCTCTTACAATATAAGTTATACAGAGAAGCAATTACTTGAAGTCAGCAAAGTATGGCAGCGGAAGAGGCAATGACTAAGCAGCCTTAATGATAACACACGATAGCATGTCTTGCTAAGACATCAGATCACTACATCCTCAATTTTGTGTGAATAATTATAAGACACTCTAATCTATGGAAGTTTTAATTATCATTGAAATTTGACTGTGGTTACCAAGGTTCCTTGCTCAAAAGTTTTTGTTCCTTTTTTTTCTTCCTCTCTAACTCATGTGAGCCCGTTGTTATTAAATTTCCATCATCTAAGCTCTGACTTGGCATCTAGCCTGTAAGTGAATATTACTGAAGTGCTCTGTACCTTTTAAGAGCAAAGATCATATGATACTTATTTGTGAGAGTGTTCCTTAACCTTCTTACCTCTTAGGAGCTGTTCAGCTCTTAGTATTCCACATTAGATGGCAATCTTCATGAGGGAAGGAAGTATATTTATCTAATTCTCTAATGTATCCTACATAGCAGATTTCCTGGAATATAGTAAGTTCTTAATAAATATTCATCATGTGCCTGTTAAATGAATTGGCATCATTTTCAAAGCCTCATTATAAACAGGATATGAATTTTCATTCTGTCTTACCCTGATTTAATAGGTTCAAATTCCTTTAATAAATCATGCATTACAAGAAAAAACAAAGATCTTATCACCAATGACAAAGACACATCACATTCAGTCTGCTTCCTTTTTAATACCTTTCCAGCCCTTTGATTCTCTATGATGTTCTGAGTGGGACTTCTACATCAAAATCGCCACTGAAATGAGAGTGACATATTTTTTTTTAATGAAAACAAAGCAAAATTAAGGTAATCAAAACATTTGGACTTTAAGTTTTCATACAGTTAGGTAGAAACTGGAGGCCATTGAGTCTAATTCCTTCCCTTATCATTGGTTACAGACCCTACTTCCTATTTCCCTGGTAACAGTGGAAAGGGAAATATCCCAATGTCCCCCCCATTCAGAGTTTAGAATGCCATGTAAAAGGTGAAGAAGTAAGCTCTTTCCTTAAGCCTTTTAAGAAAAGCTACATACTCCTATTCAAAAGAATGAAATTTGAGTGCCATCTCTGATCCTGAAATTGACATAAAAATTAGAACAAGACATACAATTGTCTCTTCCCTCAAGTGTTCATTTAGCCCAGCCTTTCCATTCCATGGCTAAAAGACTGTCCTAAAGGAAAGCATATTCATATGAATAGTTAACTGATGACGTCCTCAGATGACGTTGACACTGAAATGCATAGAATGAGGAAAGTATGAGTTCACTGAACAGTGTTTATAGGAATTTAAATCCTTGTTGGATAGACAGAAGGAAAATCTTCTTACCGAGATGTGCTAATATTTCCAGAAGTGTCCTTCACCACCCTTGCTCAAGCAGTTGTATTTTGTGTGTTCTAACTTAAAAAATATAAATTTGTCTTTTCCCTCTTCCTGCAGTTTTACTTCAGATAAAACATAAATATTTTATTTTTTAACATATTTAAAAACTAAAACGTAAATATGCTTTGCCTGATTCTCTGGTTTCACCTCCTTCTTTGAAGCTGCCATATTTTTTCACCATGCAAATGCTTCCTTACCTCCCTTGCTGAATCTAACTACTTTCTCAGATTGTAGCTCAAAGGAGTATGATTTTCGTTCTTTCTCTTCTTCAGCTACCTTTTTCCAACAGCTGCCAAGATGTACAGCTTTTTGCTCTATTATTTCTCATGCAAATTGTGATAAAAATTTTACAGACTTCATGTTGGATCCTTCTTTAATTTCTTTTATTAACAAGACTAAGAAACTCAAAAGGGAGGCCCAATTTCCCTGGTAATAATAGGACAAAGATTTATTACTTGATGCATTTAACCTCTTCTATTTAATTTCTCTATATAATGTCAGATACTCTGAGGACTGCATTTCCTGTCTCACTGCAGAAACTAAGCAGGGTCAAGCCTGGAAACTACTTAGATGGTAGTATAAGAATATCTTGTGCCTCTACTTACACACTTACAACACACTTTTAATCCATCTATTGCTGCAGCAAATGGACACTGAACTGATAAAACTGGGGCTATTTTCTTTTGAAACATCAGTTAATTGTCCTTTTTTTCTATGCATCTTTCTAAAGATGCATGTTCTGTATGCTCATGTAACTACCAGTGTACAGGCACATAGGTATTCAGTATTAGGTTTCAAGTACAATGAGAAACAGTAGAGTCCTCTGTAGGGTAATTTATTATAAGGACCTGACTCACAAAACTACTGAGAAAAGAAAGTCTAAAAATCTACAGGTATCTTATCCAAGTTCAAGTCAGAATGTAGAAAGCTGCTATTAAACCAGGGAAAGCAAAGTTGCCTAACCAAAGGCCATTTGGTGAGGAAAATCTCTGTCTTGGGAGTAGGTCAACCTTTAAAATGTATATATTATTCATGCATTCAGCTGACTGATAGGCACCTACCAAGGCTGAACAAGGAACTACACTTTACTCACTGTATGCATTTTAATGTCAACTTCATATAGTCACTTAAAACACCCTGACTAAAGTTTGAGCAAGCATCTGGCTCATCTGTGGCAAACTGACATATAAAGTCAACTATCTATTACACCAAAGGGAAGTCTTTAAAATGGTTAAGATGGGAAATGAAAGAATAGTTGACTACTCCTTTCTTCCATTTTCTTAGGTGTAAATTCCTCCACATGATACCCATGAGTTCACTAACTCACATCTTATAAGCTTTCTTTCATCCCAGTACCATCAATACGCACCCTGACATACACATATAGCTCTTCATACTCTAAGATGAAGTATCTATATTCACGTATCATACTATGCCTTCCTAGGGAAAAAAAAAACTGATGCAATAAGATAAGCAGAATTTTCCCTCATCTATGACCCACTGATAAAGCAAATGTGGAGCATCTTTCCTGTATATGCCCAGGAGTGGTATAGCTGAGTCTTGAGGTAGCACTATTCCAGTTTTCTGAGAAAACGCCAGATTGATTCCCAGAGTAGTTGTACAAGTTTGCACTCCCACCAGAAATGGAGGAATATTCCTCTTTCTCCACATCCTCTCTAGCATGTGTTTTCACTTGAGTTTTTGGTTTAGGTTTTTTGTTATTGTTGTTTTCTTTACAATTTATTCATTATATATCCTGATTGAAGCCTACTTCCTCAACTCCCCAGTCCTACCCTCCCTTGCTCTTCCCCTCATCACTTTCCCCTAATCCAATGAAAGTGGGTGTTCTCCACTATTGCCATCTGCCGATAGCTTATTAAGTCTCATCAGGACTGCCTGGATCTTCTTCCTCTGTGGCTTGGCAAGGTTGCTTCAACAAGGGCGAGTGATCAGAGAGCAGTAAACTGAGTTCATGATACAGGCACCCCCTGATACCCTCCCTCAGAGATCCACATGGAGGCTGAGCTGCCAATCAGCCACATCTGAGCAGAGGGTCCTCTCCATGCATGGTCATGGGTTGGTGCATCAGTCTCTGCAGGACCTCCTGGGCCCAGATCTTTTAGTTTTGTTGGTCTACTTGTGGGGCTCCTGTCCCCTCAATGTCTCTTGAATTCTATCCCTCTCTCTGATTGGTTTAAGGTGAAATATCAGGTCATTGTGACTTACATTTTCCTGATGACTAAGGACATTGAACTTTTCTTTAAGTGTTCTCTGCCATTTGAGACTCTTCAGTTGATATTCTCTGTTTAGCTCTGTGTGCCATTTTTTAATTGAATTATTTGGTTTGTTAGTGTTTAATTTCTTGAGTTCTTTACCTGGATATTAGGCCTCTGTTAGATATAAGGTCATTGAAGATCTTTTCCCATACAACAAGGACATTTGCTCAACTATGTTCATAGCAGCTTTATTCATAACAGCCAGAATCTGGAAGCAAAGTAGATATTCTTCAACCAAAGAATGGATACTGAAATTGTGGAACATTTATACATGGAACACTACTCAGCTATTAAAAACAAAAATATCATGAAATTTCAAGTCAAATGGATGGAACTAAAGAAGATCATCCTGAGTGAGTTACCTCACTAAGAATAAGCTCACATTCTGAATAAGACACTCCTGGTATATATTCACTTATAAGTGGCTATTAGCCATGTAATATTGAATAAACATACTAAATCCTACAGACCTAAAAAACTAAACAATAAGGAGGACCCTAGATAGGATGCTTAATTCTTAATTCTCATTCAGAAGACAAACAGGATAGACACTGGAAGCAGCAGAAGTGAGGGAACAGGAAGGGAGCCTACCATAGATATCCTCTGAAAGATTCCACCCAGCAGATGATCAAAGCATATGTGAGTAGTATTTTATTGTGTAAAAATACCACAATTTCTGTATCCATTCCTCCATTGATGGACATATGGGTTTTTTTCCAAGTTCTGGCTATTACAGATAAAGCTGCTACAAACATGATTGGGCAAATGTCCTTGTTGTGTACTTGAGCAACTTTTGGATATATGCCTAGGAGTGGTATAGCGGTGTTTTGAGGAAGCACTATTCCTAATTGTCTGAGAAAGCACCAGATTGATTTCCAAAGTGGTTGTACAAGTTTACATACCCACCAGCAATGGAAGAGGGTTCCCCTTTCTACACAACCTCTTCAGCATGTGTTGTCATTTGAGTTTTTTATTTTAGCCATTTTGATGGGTGTAAGGTGAAATCTCAGGGTCGTTTTGATTTGCACAGCAATCAAAAATGAATAAATTATGAAATTTTCATACAAATGCTGGGATCTAAAAAAGATCATTCTGAGTGAGGGTTCCCAGAAAGATAAAGACACACCTGGTATATATTCACTTATACAGACTTATAAGATATGAAAAACATAATGAAATCTATATACCTAAAGAAGACAAACAAGAAAGAAGACCCGGGGTAAGATGATCAATCCTCACTTAGAAAGATAAATGGGATGGGCATTGGATGTAGGAGAAAACAAGTAACAGGACAGGACCCTACCACAGAGGGCCTGAAAGTCTGTACCTAACAGTGTATCAAAGCAGATAGTAAGACTCATAAACAAACCTTTGGCAGAGTACAGGGAATCATATGAAAGAAGGGGGAGTTAGTATGACCTGGAGAGGATAGGAACTCCACAAGGACCAAATATATTTGGGCACAGGGTTCTTATATGAGACTGTTTCTCCAACCAAGGACCATGTATGGATATAACCTAGAATCTGTGCTCTGATGTAGCCCATGGTAGCTCAGTAAGAAAGTGGGTTTCCCTAGTAAGGGAAACAGGGACTATTTCTGACATGAACTCAGTGGCATGTTCTTTGACCTCCCCACCCTCCAAGGGAGGAGCAGTCCTGCTAGGCCATAGAGGAGGACTTTGCAGCCAGTCCTGAAGATAGATGATAAACCACGGTCAGATGAAAGGGAAGGAGGTCTTCCCCTATCAGTGGACTTGGAAAGGGACAGGGAGGAGATGAGGGAAGGAGGGTGGGATTGGGAGGGAATGATGAAGTGGGATACAGCTGGGATACAGAGTTAATAAAATGTAACTAATAATAAAAATTAAAAATTAAAAAAAAATAAAGAAAATTTAAGAATGAGAGAAAAAAAAGCAGATGCAGAAACACAGAACCGAACTTTGGGCAGAGAGCAAGTAGTCTTATAGAAAAAGAGAGGGAAAGAAAGACCAGGAAGGGACAGGAGCTCCACAAGGAGACCAACAAAGCCAAAAAAAGCTGAGCTCAGAGGGGCCTGCAGAGACTGATGCATCAACCAAGGACTATGCACAGAGAGAACCTAGACCCCCTGGTCAGATGTAGTCCATAAGCAGCTCAGTCTCCATGTAGATACCCTAGTAAGGGGAACAGGGACTGACATGAACTCGGTTGCCTGCTCTTTGATCTCTTCCCCCTGGAGGGGAGACTTTGCCAGCCCACAGAGAAAGAGGATCCAGACAGTCCTGATGAGACTTGATAGGGTAGGGTCAGAGAGGAGGCATCCCCCTTTCAGTGGACTTGGGGAGGGCGATGGGATGGAAGAGGAAGGGAGGATGGGACAGGGAGGACATGAGGGAGTGGGCTACAACCTGAATATAAAATGAATAAATTGTGAAGAATAAAGTAAAATAAAATAAAATAATAAGTATTTTTTCTCAAAAAGTAGATAATGCAAATATGTCTTTTACATACAATGCAGTTTAGTCTTCGTTCAAATATGCATTTTATCACTGTGATAAAACACTAACCAAAAGCAACTTGACCATGAAACAGTTTATTTCAGCTTACAAGTTAGAGTTCCTCATCATGGGAAGTCAAGGCAGAAACTCAAGGTTGGAACTTTGAGACAAGAATGGAAGCAGAATGGAAGCAGCTGGGAAGATGGCTTAGTGGTTAAAGGACTAGCTATTCTTCCAAAGGTCCTGAGTTCAATTCCCAGCAAGCACATGGTGATTTTCAATCATCTGTAATGGAATATGATTTCCTCTTTTGCTGTGCATGAAAACAGTGTTCATATACATAAAATAAATAAATCTTAAAAAAAAAAATAACAAAAGCTGAACCTGTGGAGAAACCTGGCTTACTAGCTTTTTTCCATATAACTTGCCTGACTGTTTTGTTTTACAACCCAGGGCCCCTTTCCCAGGGATGGCCCTGCCCACAACAGGCTGAGTTCTCCCACATCAATCATCAAAAAAAGGTTCCAAGGATTTGCACACCAGCTAACGTGATGGAGAAAATACCTGAATCAAGTTACTTTCTTCCCAGGTGACTAATTTTTATCAACTTTACAATCACTATCTCCAAAAATACTCACTACCCAAGATTTCAACATTAGAAAACAATATTTGAATATATAAACGTTAATGTCCTAAGATATGATATAAAAACTGAACATGAAGTATGAGAACTATGGTTAGGAAAGTTGTTTTCTTCCCATTTAAAATTCTTCCTTTAGGACCAGTCCAACGGTGATGCTGCCTGTCAGTTTTGGTTTGTCTATGAATATCTTTATCTCCCTTTTATTTCCGTAGGGTAGCTTTGCTGGGAGTGCTATTCTTATTCTTGATTGGCAATAGTTTGTTGTTGTTTGCGGTTTTCATTCATTATCATGAAAATCTCATGGCACTTACTCTTGCTGCCTCAAACATTTGTTTATTTTTTTCACCATTGAGAAGCTGATTGTGTCTTAGAATAGATTTAGTTACTATTATTTCCGAGCTTTGCCTTTTCATCTTCCTGTATCAAGATACCTATTCTTATTAGGGTTTGGGGGTTCCCTATTTGCTCATCAAATAAGCTTCCTACCCCATATTTTTAACTCTGGTGGAATGTCAGTGACCCCCAAATTTGTTCTTTTGTTCTGATACAAG
Source organism: Meriones unguiculatus (assembly GCF_030254825.1). Lineage (NCBI taxonomy): Eukaryota > Metazoa > Chordata > Mammalia > Rodentia > Muridae > Meriones > Meriones unguiculatus. The sequence goes on from NC_083358.1 coordinate 30,588,415, forward strand.
GCTTCCTTAGATTTTTTTCGTCTTTCTTTTTCCACTTAATTTTTTTCTTCTTCAGACCTGTATTCTCATCTAGCCTATCTTCAAGTTCAACAATTCTTTCTAATCTCAATTCTTTCTCTATCTCAATACTGATGGATTGATTCAAAATACTGATTGATTAATTCAGTTCTCTGAAAGGTCCCAAAAACTTCTGTGGGTTTTTAATTGCTCTCATTGCTCTGTTAAATTTCCCTGTTAGGATATTGAATTTGTTGAGTTTGCTTATAATAGAGCTTTTAAATTCTCCATCCCAAAGTGTGCACGCAGTAACTCCCAGCTAGTCAGTTTCTTGTGGTTTATTTTTCTATGGGGAGATTCCGATGTCCTGAACATCTCTGCTGTTTTATATGTGTCACTGTGTGTTCAAGAAGTAGTATTCATTCCAGTCTTCAAAATCTGGCTTTGTGCCCATCTCTGTGCTTTTCACTAGACTTCAAGGTTCTAGAGGCAGAAAATATACCATTTTGTTAAGGACTAACTTGTTAGGGTCAGAAATATTGCATAAAAGGTTGTAAAACCAGCAAAGAAGAAATAATGTAAGACTCAGAAAACAACCATTTTAGTACAGAAAGAGGACCTTCATCAGAAACTAATTTTGCTGGTACTCTTAACCATTTAGCTTCCTATGTTCTTATGTTCATCATAGGTGTAATTTAAGCCAACCAGCATGTAATATTTTCTCATTAGAGCTAAGCATGGACGGTACACACCTCATCAGTAATATGGGGTACCAGTGGTGTGATGTTTCCTATGGAATTATTATAAGAATTGAATGACTGATAAATAGTACTCATTATGGAATGCAAAATAAAACATGATACTTTTATTTCTTTACTCACTAATATATTTGAGGTTAAATTCTTTGTAATTAGTCTCAGTTTAGAAAGAACGGTAGTCTAAAATCCTAAATATTTCAAAGAATCCTGCTCTCTTTTGCAAAAAAGATTTGATCATTGTCCTCATGTTTTTCAAATTCCAAAAGACTAGAGAATGCCAAGGTCTATAAATAACATCCCTTGAGTAAAGCCTGTGTATATCACTCCTAACTGAATTTTCCTATTCACTGTGTTCCAGCAGGTCAAACTTGTAATATATATTAAAAAAAAATTCCAATAATGGTGAAGAGATGCGGTTGAATGGAGCAAACTGAAGATGATTTTTCTTGGCATTGTGCAGATTTTCAGATGAGAAATTAGAGATGCACTGTGCTTCCTACAAGCAGGGAAATATACAGGCAGCTTCCACAGTAAGAATCAGCCTCTCTGGAACATCAAATCTGAAATACATGACAAAATGGCATCCGATTTAAGTTATATTCAGCAGAGGGGATGACATTAAATATACCTTGACACTCCATCTGGTAAATGTGAATGCCGTTTAACGGTCTATTTCCCAATGAGTGGCATCCTAACATCTCAATAAAATGAGAATACAGGTTGGGTGTCAATCATCCCAAACGTTCTCAGTTTCCAAAGACTAGAGTTTTGTGTGCAATAGCATGGGAAGATAAAGAGCTCCCCTTCTTAATAGATTAAAATATAATAATACCAATACTCCCTAGAGCGCATCAATAAATAAAATTGGCTGGGAATGTGGAATTTGGAAAGTGGTAGCTGACTTTAATGAAACCTTTCTGTGTTTCTTTCTTGTATATGTGAAAGGTAAAGAAATGTTCTAGTTTCCTTTTCTGTTAGTAGTATTTTTATAGAAGACACTAGAAAATATAACCTAATCATGCTCCAAGTATCCATATGCTCATTTTGACCAAAGACAAACAAGAAATACTTTGAAATAGGGAGATAAAAGGAGAAATTTATTCAAGGGATATTGCTTGTTGTCCTATAGCCTCTTCCTTTATATGCCTTCCTGCCTTTAAACATGATGTTTAAAACTATACTACCCATTTGTGTCTATGAACAAACAGTTCCAGGCCTTGCCTGACCATGCTGAAAGTGGCACTTGACCAGCAAAATCAGAAATGACTCATACCTCCAATGGAGATCCCTATGCTTGAAGTTTGGCTCCCATGCATATGATTTCCAGCCATTTTTAACTATGAATATTCATGGCAAAATGGCTTTGCAATTGGAGTAAGTCATGAACTTTAAAGCAGACATACCAGAGGGCCTCATCCAGTCCTTTGAGAACCAGTGTATCTGCCTGGAATTAATCAGAAAGATATAATAGAAGGTGAAGACAGAAGACAGAAGATGGGAAAGGCTTGAGCAGACATGTTAGAATTCAGCCAGGAAACACAGTGGGTCAGAGACGTGGAGAACCCCCACTGAGGTCAATCAAGTAAACAGTGACCTCAGCCCTAGGTTATTTACAGCTGAATTCTGCAAAGTCCTTGAATATGCATTTAAAGAGATGCATCCTAAAAACCTGCAGGGAAAAAAGAAAAGACTGCCCAATACTTTGATTTCAGTCTTATGAGACTCAAAACAAATATATTGGCTGAGACTACCAGAACACAAATCTACTGTGATATTTATACTCTTGATTTTGCTTAGACACTGTTAAATCTGAATAAGAATAAAGATGCAATAAAATCCTATAAAAAAGACAGTTCTAAGAGCCACCAAAGGCTCACCAACAGAAATATGCTCAGAGGGCTTCATGCAAGTAGAATCCGGGTGAATGGAAAGAGATAATGTGGGTTGGGGAAAGACACAGAGTGTGGGAAGAGAAAGGAAAGATAAGCTCTGATCAACCATGAGAACTTTACATTTGGTTCACAAAGCAATGGAAAGTTGGTGGAGAGCTCCAAATTATGTTTGAAATGGTTAGTGATATGTAGGATACACGGGTTATAGAGCCTCATGACTACAGGACCAGCAATGGTATAGGTGGCTATTATGTGAGACATATTCAAAGTCAGATTGAGTTATGAGGTAAGTTACATTCCAGACAAGCTTTGTGTAGTTTGATACAGTGACTCTTGCCCCAGCTATAAAATAGATGAGGAGTTAGGATGACCACATGTTGAGCAAACATGAGGAACTGAGTTCAAATCTGAAGCACCCACACAAAAAAAGACAGATGTGACCAATTCTCCTCCTGCAATACCAATGCTGTGGAGCAGAGGTGATCATGTTAGTGGATGAGATTTGGAGCCGACTGGGTTGAAGACACTACCCCAGCCCTAGATTCAGGAAGACCCTGTCTCAAGGGACTATGATAGAGATTGATAAAGTACAACATTTGATATCTTCTTCTGAACTCTACATACAACATGCCCATCCATACACACAAAAACAAATGAATGAGTAAACAAACAGATATATTTATTTTGACTTTTTTTTCAGGAACACCTCTGTACAAACATTGTTGCATTAACCTATCTTCAACTACTTCAATGTGGAAACTTCTAGACAAAAGAGAAAGTTAAAGCATTATTAGCTGCATGCAGAGGTGGCCACTCTTTAAGTACACTGGCTACTCTTCTTGAAGACCTGAGTTCAAGTCCTAGCATCCACAAGGTGTTTCACAACCATCTGTAACTCAGTTTCCAGGAGCTCCACCACCTTCTTCAGAATTCAGCTTGTGTGTTTGTGAAGACTGGAATGGTGAAAGAGAGTTTAGTCATTTCTAATACTCAAATATTACTCCCATTGCCGGTGGCAGAGTAATTTGTACATTTGTTGTTTTCCTCAAACACACTGGGATAAAGAATTCCTAGTTACATTAGAGGCCATAAAACTCCAAGTAGCACTACGAACAACCAGCTTATAAAGAAGAGTGCCTAGTCTTGTTTATTCCTCATTTAGAACACTTGCACAGAAAAGAAAAAACAAAACTATAACACCGACTCAAAAACTAATGTGGCTGCTCCTGACTGAACTAGCCAACATCACCATTAAGTTCAAGTTATTTCACAATGACTAATTTAATAAAGCATCTGTGTGGGTAGCTATGGATTAAAAAAAAAGAAGAAGAAGAGGGAAAGTTCTTCTGGACTGATATCCTGGCCTGTTGATCATCTTGAACAGAATTGCCCAGAATAGTCAGGAGAACCTTACAGAGTAACATGGAACTGGAAAGACAAACCCATACAACCTGTCACAGAGTAGAATATTTACTGCTTGATCCAGATACCTATCTTGTAAAACCAGCCAAAACGAATGTCCTACTCTTGTTCCTGTTGCTTTGATGCAACACACTGATGAGAAACAACTCTGGTAATGAAAGAGTTTATTTGGTTTAAACATATTAATCATAACCCATTAGGACAGGAACCGAAGGCAGGAGCTAGAGGCAGGAACTGAAGCAGAGACCATGGAGAAATACTACTCACTGGCTTGCTCTTCATAGCTTGCTCATCTAGTTTTTTTTAGCCAACCCAGGACCAATTTTCACTCATTGTGCATTCAATGTAAGGTACATATATGGTCTTTTGGCACTCTGAAAAATTTACCCTTTGACTCGAGTATGTACCTTTTCACATGAACCTATAGTTATTCCCAGTATTTATAGGTTTTTACTTTCCTGTTGAATGTCAAATGCAGTGCAATATAGTTGTGCTTCTACACATCTTGTTTTATAAAAAAAAAAAAAAAAAAAAAAAAAAAAAAAACTATACTTAACCAGCAAGGATATAACTGGTAACAGACTTGAAAATTTACTGTGCCTCCCAGTGAGCACCATCATGAATGGACTGGCTTGAAATGTTTACACATCAGGAAGTAAATTTGAAGAATGACAAAAACTTGTCATGTTTAAAAATCAATTTACAGAAGTCAGTGACCTCTGATGTGGAAGCCCAGTGCCAGTATTGTTGCAAAGAAAGTATAGGTCATATGTATACATAAATTTCTCAGTGAACAAATACTAGCACCTTAATATTGAGCTTGTAAATCTTCGAGTATTGTAGGATTGGGCTACACTGTCAGAAAATTCTTGAAATTTGTGCCTAGTATCCACACCATCAATAACACCCTTAAAACTTATAAATATCTATTCCAATAATCTTTCATCTATGCCAACTGGGAAGCTCCATGCTAAAAGACTAGCACTCCGTTTTAATACTTACAATTTTGTTTCTGTTGTATATTGGCATTTACAAACATGGAATCACAGGAGGTGTAAAGAAGGATTCATTTTAGATCGATGCTAATCTCTGAAATTTCTGCTAATCACATAAATTTAGGTTATGGAAATATCTAAAGATGTAGCCAAAAATAAGTTCCTCAAAAATCTGCTGATGATTGTGACCATCAACAAAATGATCAATGCTCTTCAGAAAAACTTGCTGATGCCCGATATGAGACATCCCCACAACTAGGAGGCAAAATCAGGAGGATTGAAGTGGGCTAGAGTCTATCTTCAGCTATCTAGTAAGTTCCAGGTCAGGAATGAACAAAAAGAAAAAAAAATCAATGATGTGTTCTATACTTAAAAGAAGATACATTTAAGTAAGTCTAAGATTATCATAATTTTCTCAAAATCATACAAATCATTTAACACAAAGGTCAAATCTATTCCTTGAAATAATAAAAGTTTCTAAAAACCTGTCTATTCAGAGATCATGAATGCCCCTAATTTTTTCTTCATCTAGAGCTATCATTAACATGCATTGCTGTATAAGGATATTATCATATTATATATTTTAATCACATTATTCCCTCATTCACCCTCACTTGTGACCTCATTCTCCCTTCCTTTGATACATTTCTTTTTCATTAGTAATCACCCTGAAATTTCATGTCTTTTGCATAAATTCCATAGAAAATGTGTTTTTGTACTAACAAGTATGGTTTATTTCCCATAATATAATCATCAATTCTACTTGCAAACAACATAATTTTGTTGTTCTCGATAGATCAAGTCTTCTGTTGTGTCTGCATACTACAATTTACCCATTCATCTGGTAATTATCCCTAGATTGATTCCATGATTTCAGTTTTATGAATACTGCCAGAGTATACATGAACCTGCAGGACTCTCTATTCTATGATCACTGCGAGTCCTTCAGATGGATATGCAGAAATAGGATAGGTACATCATGGGTGATTCAATTTTCTTTTCTTAAATAAATCTCCAAACTGACTTTCATAGTGCTTGTGTTAATTTACATGTCCAGTTTGTTATTGTGAAGTTTTGTAAAAAATTCTATAGTTGATATTTATGTCAATTATATATATATGTATATATATATAATTGATAGTGATATTGATATAGGTATCAATCATAGAACCTTTGACAGTTTTGCCTATATATAGGCAAATATATAAATATGTGTATGTATATATGAGTTTACAATTTATATAAATTAGAAAGTTTGAGGAAAACCTGTTTAGAAAATTCTCTGTATCTTTCATTTCCTATCTAAAATAGATATTTCACATACTTTTCCTAGTTCATAAACCTACAAATACATTTTTACTCAATATTAATACTAAATTAAAGTTTGCTACTTATAAATGTAGTATATATGTTACTTTTTATATCTTACAACATATCCACTAAATAGAATTTTAATATATATATATATTCAGTACATGTAGAACATGAAATTATCTCTGATGGAAATAATAATTTACCATTATAAATAATGTATGCACTTGAAAACATATTTTATAGAAAACATATCTAAGGGTACAGGCTTATTTTGGCTGGCAAACTCACATACTTATAAAAATATTGCTAATTTCAATATGCTGATATACTTTAAATGTTTTTATTAATTCTAAATGTTTCATATGTATATGTTATATGTTCAGTATATTTCCCATCTTTAGTGGGACCCTGCAAGTATCCAGGCAGGGAAGTGAATCACAAAGAGATGAAAATGAAAATTCTGTTCAGATTGAATTTGCCAACATGGATCATACTTGAGGAGTATTATATTAGGTGGTTTCTTCCTAATAAATGTTAACACAGTTAAATTGGGGGGAAAATGTTTCCTGGTATAATGTCATCCTCAGTGAACAACAAAGCATAATTACACCAGAACTCGACTCAGGGTACATGTCATTTCTTGCAAAAAGGTAGCTTCTAGAAATTATCTATAGTGGCTCAGGGTTCTTAGGGAGGGCTCTGGCAATGTCAGTCATACAGATAGAGTATAGGTCATTTGGGCTATTAGTCAGCTCTGAGAGCTTGAGGGAGCCTCTGTCTATATAAATAAAGGCTCATTTAGATTATTGGGTCACTGTTAGGGAATCTTGGAAAGCCCCTGGCTGTAAGGGACATGTAGATGACTACTCACCTTCTGCCCTAGATTTAAAAGCTTGATATGGCTTGGTCCAACAGATAAAAAGCTTCAATCACCAACTTTCTGGATTTTTTAAAACATACGTTCATTGTAAAGAGAATCCTACATGCTTAAAATTCCTGATTTCTCTGGAGATCTATGGACTCAAGGACCTTAGCGCTGTGCTTCCAGTATAGCTACTGCCTTCCTTTCTCTTTCCTCCCATCAGCTTTCATAGTCTCCTTAAACAGATTTACTTTTTCTCTTGTATCATATATGCATATATGATTTTATTTGTGCATATAAAGGGTAGGAACTACAAGTGGAAGAAAACAGTATATGATTATGTCCAGTGACATTTATTTTCTTAAAAATGGTATGTTTTTTCTCTTATTTATTTCAATTTATATATAAATATAACATTTTTTTAAACCATTCCTCTGATGGTAGCCGCATAGTTTGATTCCATAAATTATCTGTTGTGAGTAGTACTGCAATGAACATTGATGGAGAAGTGTCTCTATCTATCATTTCTTAGTTTGAAATCCTTTCCTTAAATATTCAAATGAAAAATAGCTGGTTCCTATGGTACATAATTTTTAATTTATTTTTAAACCTCCATACTGACTTCCAGAGTGACTATATTTATTTTCACCGGAAGTATATAAGCATTCCCATTTTCCCCTGAAAATGTGAAGAAAAACTTTTCAAAAAATAAGGTAATAATTGATGACAGCATCCAATGTTGACCACTGGCCTCCATGTGCACACACACACACACACACACACACACACACACACACACGCTCATTCATTTGCACAGAGAGATAATTTAATAAATAAGGAACAAGAGTTTATAATAATCATACCTAACACTGACACAGTCAAAAGGCTAAACATTTCACTGGGGAATTAAAATAATTATTCACTTTTTATAATACATTTTGATTTAAAAACAATATCCAGAACATGTGTAACTCTGAGCCTCTTACCCAGTGACTACAGTACACCAGAAAATGCTTGGGGTAAGTGACCATTTGGGGTTGAAAATCTGGTTTGTTCTGTTAAATATTGAGTATAGACTGAGTGCAGGATGACTCTCTGTGTAGACGATCTGGAGCCTAAGTCTACACTGCCTCATCTAAACAGTAACCGATTTGTTAAATTCATTTATGTACATACTAGTGGGTGGTATGTCTTCCCAGATGACTGAGATGATGAACTAATAATATTACAATATGAGTCATTTTCTCCATTCTTTAACTTTAATATCTAAATATGTCTCAACCTGAAACATAATTGTTACTTTCTTATAAAATGTTGGTAAGCAGGGCTTACTTCAAGAAGAAAAAAAAATCACCATAAATTCAATTTTTTATTTAAGGGAGCATTTTAACCTATTTTCAAAAGTTTATGTGCTGTACATATGAAACTGATTATAATTCTCCACTTTATTATGGTCTGGTGTTCATATGCTAATCCTCACTATAATGCCATGAAATTACAAAAAGAATATCAAAACAATTTGTGTTTATTCGGAATGTGCCAGATAAGGCAGTGGAATTAGTGCATCTGAGGTTTTATTATTTTTTCTTCTTAGAAAGAATGGAAATGAGTTTATATAATATGAGACGATGGTTTCATATAAACATTAGGATTAGGTAATGTTGATAATATTAGGCCTTATTAGAAAATGCTAAATTTATATGCAGCTGAATTACATGGATGTGAATAATAAGGTTGGCACATGTGGCCTGGCTTAATCTTTTGTGATAGTTAATTGAATACTGTGCTCAGTTACCATCTTCTTCAGATCCTTCTGCAGTATTTGGCATGTGATATCTGACTGTTCCTTCTGGAGTCATTAACTTTCTGCAATTACATCTGATTTACTATTGCACAGGAAACTTTTTTTTAAGATTTATTTTTATGTTTATTTATGTGTTTTTATTTGTATATGCCATTTGAGTGTGGGTACCTACAGAGGCCAGAGAGGGCAACTGATCCCTTGGAGCTGTTGTTGTAGACAGTTGAAGGCCACCAAATATGGATACTGGGAACTGGTGTGTGTGTGTGTGTGTGTGTGTGTGTGAAATTCATGGCCTTTTTAAACCTTTTATTTTTTCCTAATTTCTAAAAAAAAAAATCCCTTCCAAAAGCCTTGAATTGCCATTTGGACAAAGTCCTTTAGTCTAAGTCACCATATGAGACTCTTTCTATGTGATTCTTTCCTACCGACCTAACCTTAGAAACCTTGCATTTCTTCTGTGTCATTGTTGGTTTCTTCTGTCTGTTTGACTGTCTCCAAGAGCCTCCTGGGAGGAGGAAACCACAGCTGAAGAATTCTCCAGATCAGATTGGGCTGTGACCATGTCTCTGTGACATTTTCTTAATTGCTAATTGACACAAGAGGGTCCAGCCAACTTTGGGTGGTGCTGTGTCTGGGAAGGTGGGCCTGGGCTGTAGAAGAAAGGTATCTGGGGAAGTGAGAGGGAGCAAGCCAGTAAGCAGTATTTCTCCGTGGTCTCTGATTCTGGGCAACTGATGTTTTCTTTGCTAGTGGGTAGGTCCTGTTGGTTAGAGGTGAAAGCTTAGGTCAAATTCCCCCTCTCAGAGTTGGAACCCTGTTTATCTTGAGCCTGGGCAGGTCATGTGAATGTTGCCACAGTCTTTATGCAAATGCATGTGCATCTGTCTTGCTGTGTCTGAGAAGCACTATTTCCTTCACAGCGTCCATTCCCTCCGGCTCTTCCAATCTTTCTGCCTTTGATTTCACATAGATTCCTAAGCCCTGAAGGAAAAGGTTTGATAAATACATACCATTTAGGACTGAGTGCTCTAAAGTCTTTCATTCTGTCCAGTTATGGGTCCGCATATTAGCTCCTATCTACTTCGATAATAAACTTCTTTGATAAGGGCTGAGAGAGGCACTGATCTATCAATATAGCAATATGTCATCAGGAGTCATTTTATTGCTGTGTTCCTTTAGCAGAATAGTATTGAGTTTTCCCCTGGGTACAAGTATCTAGTCTAAAATTCTTGGTCATTTTCCCATGGCCATGGGTGGTTCTTTCTCATGGAATAGGTCTTAACTCCAATCAGAAAGTGATTTGTTATTCTTATAACATATGTGCCACTATGACACCAGCCTAGCTTTCAGACAGATCACTGTTGTAGGTCACAAGATTTGTAGCTGGGAAACACTAATGATTGTATTTCTGCTCCTGTAGCATGCAGAGTAACTTCTAGTACCATGAACACCAGTCAGGAGGGGTAAAGCCCTCAGTTAGTCACCAGCTAGACTTCTAGTTGAATGACATAGCTAAATGTTATCTGCAGAGAGCCTTACCACCAACATGTAGAGCAACCAATTGTATGAGCAATATCCAGTGTGCTTGGTTGCTTTTTGTTTGACTGTAGTGAGGTTAATTATTTCCTGTGTTTTCTTGAAAGTAGCTAGTTTTCTTGGGTTGTATTTTCCCTTCTAGTGTCTTCTGTAATGCTGGATTTGTGTGTAGGTGTTGTTGAAATTTGCTTTTGTCCTTGAATATCTTGTTTTCTCCGTCTATGAGGACTGAGAGTTTTGCTGGGTATAGTAGCCTAGGCTGACATCTGTGTTCTCTTAGGGTCTGCATGATATCTGTCCCAATCTCAGACCTACAAAAGCCCGGGATCCCTGAGATCAACCCCCAGATACTGCTCCAAGGGGCAACCAGTTATCCCTAACAAAACTGACCAAACCACGGGACACACAGGATACAGCAGCAGATCACTAAATTTACAGCAAGAAACCCAGAAGCAGGGCAGCTGTCTTCAGGACTTCTCCAGGTGAGAGGAGGGCCCTCTCGACTAACAAGGACCACAATTACCACTCAGATCTCTATGCCTGAGGTGAGCAGCGGTAACTCCTGAAAAACACGACCATCCAGTGACTGACTATACCCAAAAAGCTGAGAAGGCTTCCTTCAGGAAAAACCATCTTCCTGCCAAGGGGATTCTCTCCACCACAGGATTCCTGGAATCACTAGAAACTAACTCTAAACACCTAAGATAGCCCAATGGGTAGAGGCCAGTGTAAAAGCTCAACCAACAAAAGACAAAGCAATATGGCATCTTCAGACCCAGTTATCCAGGGGCAAGTAGCCCTGGACACCCCAGCATAATTGAAATTCAAGAAGATGACCTAACGTCTATGCTCTTGAAGAGGATAACAGAGGAAACAAATAAAATGCGTAAAGACCTAGAGGAAGATAAACTCAAACAGATTATTGCCATCTGTAAAGAAATAGAGGAAGATAAAAACAAACAGATTATGGCCATCTGTAAAGAAATACAGGAAGTTATAGCCAAACAGTTTGTGTCCCTTAGAGAGGAAATGCTTAAATCACTGAAAGAAATAAAAGAAACAGAGGATTGTTCAAACAAACAACTGCAGGAATTGAAGGAAAAACAGGAAAATACAGTCAGACAGGTGAAGGAAATCAACAAAACGGCTCAAGAACTGAAGATAGAATTGGAAAAATTAAAGAAAACATAAATGGAGGAAACTATGGAGAAATATAAATACATTTAGGATTGCTCTACTCTCTTAAGTTTCCATACCACCCCCAAATGGCACTTTTTAGCTATCTTTACCATATTTTATCCCCCATCCTCCTCTTACCTCCTACTCTCCATTTGATCCTCCCATTCCAGTCTAACTTCACCCATAACTATTCTCCTTCCCTAGGGAAGTCTATCATCTCAAATTGTTCCTTAATCTATACCTAACCTTTGGGTTTCTAATGCATTGTCACTTAGTTATCACCAACCATAATAACTAAGGTTCACACATAAGTAAATAAATACCATATTTATCTTTCTGGGTCTGAGTTACCTTACATTTATTTTATTTTTTTCTATTCCATCCATTTGTCTGCAAATTTCAGGATTCTTAGCTAACTTACCTGCCATTGTCTATATGCACCACACTTTCTTTATCTATTATATTGACTAACACCTAGGTTGTTTTCAGTGTCTGGATATTCTGAAAGCAGCAGTGAATATGAGCAAGAGTCATTGCATAGGATGAAATATTCTTTGGGTGGATTCCTCCAGACCAGTAGAGCTAGATCTTGAGGTAGACAAATTCTCATCTTCCTCGGAATCATCGCACTGGTGTCTGTAGTGGTTGGACAAGTTTTTACTCTCATTCACAATGGATAAGGGTTTGTGTTGCTTCACATCCTTGTCATCATGAGCTGTCACTTTTATATCACTTAGTCATTCTGATAGTTGTAAGATAAAAATCTCAAGTAGCTGTGATTTCCATTTCCCTGATAGCTAAAGATATTGAAAATTTCTTTAAGCACTTCTCAGTCATTTGAGTTTCCTCTTTTGAGAATTCTCTATTAGATTTGTGCCCCATTTTTACTCGGTTAATTTGTTTTCTTGATAGTTTCTTGAATTCTTTATGCGTTTTTATAGTAACCCTCTATCAGTTATGTAGTTGGTAAAATCTTTTTCCAAATAACAGTGTCCTCTGCCTTACAAAAGTTTTTGCTTTCATGAATTCCCATTTATTGGTTGTTGATCTTAGCATCATGTATCAGTGTTCTGTTCTGAAAGTCTTCTTCTGTGCCAGTGAGTTAAAGGTTATCACACGTTCTCCTCTCTCAGGTTCAGTGTCTGGTTTTATGTTTTGAGATCTTTTATTCACTTGTAGTTGAATTTTGTGCAAGGTGATGTATGCATCTATTTGCATTCTTCAATGTGAAGATATCGTGTCTGACCAGCACCATTTGTTGAAGATATTTTCTGTTTTCCAGTGTGCATTTCTGACTACTTTATTGAAAATAAGGTGTCCATAGGCATGCGGACTTACATGTGGGTCCTCAATTTGATTTTACTTACCAACATGACTATTGCCTTGCCCATACCATGTAGTTTTCATTACTATAGGTTATAATACAACTTGAAGTTAGAAATAGTGATACTTCCAACAGTACTTCCAATACTTCCTGATACTTAATGTTCAGGATTGTTTTAGCTTTTCTGGGTTGTTTTATTTGCTTTTTTTTGTTTGTTTGTTTGTTTTTTGTTTTTGTTTTTGTTTTTGTTTGTTTCTCCATGAAAGGTTGAGAATTCTATTTTCAAGGTCTGTGAAGTATTTTGTTGAAATTGTGATGGGAATTGCATAGACTCTATGGATATTTTTCATAAGATGGCCAGTTTTACTATGTTAATCCTACTCATCCATGAGTGTGGAAGATCCTTCCATTTTCTGATTTCTTCTTGAATGTTTTTCTCATAAAACTTCAAGTTTTTATTATACAAAACTTTCACTGGCTTTGTTAGAGTTACTACAAGATATTTAATATAATCTGATGTTATTGTAAAAGGTGTTGCTTCCTTGATGGTTTTAATGATTCATTTGTCATTTGTTTATAAGAGGGCTACAGATGTTTTGTAGTTAATCTTGTATCCAGCTACTTTGCTGAAAGTAAAGTCAGCTGTAGAAGTTCCCTGATGAAATTTTTAGGGTGATGTGTGTATACTAACATATCAGCTGCTTATAAAAATACTTTGACTTCTTCATTTCCAATATTTATCTTTTTTATGTCCTTGAATTGTCTTATTGCTCTAGCAAAGCCTTCAAATTCTATAGGAATAAATATGGAGAGAGTGGATAACCTTGTCCTGCTCCTGATTTTAGTGGAATTGCTTTGTGTTTCTCTCAATTTAAATCGATGTTGGCTATGGGCTTGCTGTCAACTGCCTTTATTGTGTTTAAGTATGTCCTTTATGGAGGAGAGGAAGCAAAGTGAAGCTCTGCAGTTAGCCTGCCTGCTTATGTAGCCTACCGCTTCTCCATCAGGCGTGGCTTGTGGATTGCCAAAGAATGCCTGATGGACTTTTGGCTGGTGTAACAGAATGAAGATATTACTATTCTTAGTTATCTTGTGTTTCACTATTGAAATTGTAGCTAAATTATAATTTTATTTTGTACAGCATTGAATATTTCAAAATATTCAAAACAAATTTTCTTGTAAAATTTAAAGTCATTTTTTCTTTTCTCCACTATAATATTTATCCAAATGCTTTCAGATATTTTTCTTAGTTTGGGGTCCTTTTTGCTTTCCTTCTAAATAAATAAGTGAGAACATGTATTTCCCAGGTTGCTCCTTGAATAATCATTGCTGTGCAGTAACAAAGATGAAAGAATAGAAGTACTGATATTTGTTCAAAAGTTAAAATATTTGTGAAACAGGAGAGAGAAACTTTCTACAAGCTTCATGAATTCACTAGTCGTAATGCCTTTGAGAAATGCACAGATTGTTCCCAGTCTCACAATGATGGATGAAATTTCCTACACTATCTACAATGTGTATGAACCATGTTAGCTCAGTCAAGGAAAACACGCTTGTAACCTCAATGGGAAATTTTCACGGTAACAGACAAATTTGTGAACTGAATATGCCCTCTCTCTCCACAATACCTTTCAACATTATAAAGCTAGGAACACAGTGTTCAACCGCATAGGACATCTGAACTTTCTTTCCATGAAACTGTTTATAACTGTCCCAAGGCTGGAAGTTATCTAAGCCATAACTGCAAAACCACAAATCTCAGAAGCATTCTTTAAAAGATAATCACACAACCACCGCACACACAGATGCAGGCATGCACTGAAAAGATAGATTCTCACTGAAACTTTACATGAATGACAAGTGTAATTTTGTCTCCAATCACTAATCTTTTGATTTGCTTTGACAGCAGCCTTCTCTGACTAGGGTTTTCTCTTGTTCCATAGGCTCTTGTCACTCCAACCCTTTGAAGTCTTGCAGGCCTTCATGTCTTTATGCCATTCCTTTTGCTAGACTATTTACTATAGATAATTCCCAATTATACTCTGACTTAATTTTTATTCTAGAAATTACAGGTGATCAAAATTGTGGGTCCTTGCTTTTCAGCTGCTTAACTATGATAGAGCTGTCCACTGTGAATATGTTTCTTCATCTTTCCTAATCTTGAGGTACGTTTGCAGTCAATCCTCACTCTTACAGGCAATAAATTATTTTGATAACAATTAGCATAAGCTAGGTATAGCTGTTGTGTCAATGTGTAGATAAAAAGTAACACATATACTATTTTGTGTATGACTTTAAAAAATAACATTCTTGAGTTTTGTTAATATTGTTTCTTGTGTTAGTAGTCTATTCTCTCTGTGTCTGTCTCTGTCTCTCTATCTCTCTCATTCTGCATATGTGTGTGTGTGTCTGTGTGTGTGTGTGTGTGTGTGTGTGTGTAGGTACGTATGTGCATACAATTTTCCCTATTTGGAGTCAAAATCCAGGAGTAGAAGTGCAAGACCACAATGCACATATGTATTTAACTTTTTAAAAATTATTTAGCTATTTATTACAATTTATTCACTTTGTATCCCAGCTATAACCTTGTCCCCTCCCAATCCCTCCCTCCCTCTTCTACTCAGCAATTAAAAACAAGGAAATCATGAAATTTGCAGGCATATGATGGGAACTAGATCATCCTGAGTGAGGTATCCCGGAAGCAGAAAGACACACATGGTGTATTTAACTTTTGAAGGAACTGCCAAGCAGTTTGAAAATAAGAAAGGCTACATTTTTTGAATTACTTACTAAGTGACAGGCACTAAACTATTCACATTGATATCTTGTCTGATCTTTTAACTCTGTGAGCCAGGTGTGTCTTTATCTCTGATTTTCAGAAGTGTAAATTGAAGTTTTGAGAGGTTAGAAAGTGTTCCCGAAATTACTGTGTTAGTATGTGAGAGAGAATATTTGAAACCTAGCTCCCTTCAGGTATGGGCTAGGGAGAAAAGGCAAACCCAATTGTTACGACTAAAGAGCTAATGCTGTTTTAAAGATTCCTTTTGGATTAGTGATAGAGCTTAAGTTATTCTTCACTTGGTTGGTCAAAGAAAGTTTATTTTTACATCTAGAGAAATATCTTTATTTCTCCAAAGTTACCCCCAACTAGTGACACACTAAAGCCCAGAGGAGCTGGTTGCTACAGGAGGATTTTATCCTGAAGCCAGCAGAGGCCCTTCCTCAGCTCTGCTGTTTGCACAGACCAGCATGCAGAGCCACTACCCCACAATTAACCTATCTGAATTAGGCTTCCAATTACTATCTAAGGAAGCTGGCAGAACCCTTTGGGTATTCTCCATCAGAGACTGAGTTAAGCATACATTTACATGTAAATGGCCTCTTTTTCTCCTTCTCAGCCTACTAATGAAATAGTCTGCATTGCCTCCCTTGCTGTTTTACACACACATATTTTGAATGAGAAAGATGAAGGAAAAAAATTAAAGCAAAATCACATATAAAAATAGTCTTTGGAGAAAGCTGCATGCCTTTCACTTTTCATTAATTCGTTATTCAGTGCATATTTGAGTGCCTACCAAGATAGAGGCTGCATTAGATTCTAGGAAAATATCTGTTGTGATCCAGTACCTGAGACATGCCATTAAGGAGCTGCCTGGATTCTAAGGATGCCAATTGTTAAATTAATGGTTACACATTATATATTCATAATATATATATATATATGTCTGTGTGTGTATATATATATATAATTTTAAATTGTTGAAAGATTAAAAAAAAAAGGACAGTAAGCTCAAATAGCCAGGAAACAATCATTGGACAAATCTGACTTAGGCTAAAGCTAAGAGGTTTCCCTAAGAAGGTGCAATTCAGGAACCCTCTTAGGCTATGAGAATAGCCACAGTAAATCATGGGAAGTGTCATTGACTGCCCATATGTGACAGGGACAGCCCTAAGCACCATAAAAGGATAATCTTTCCTTTATGAAGTGAAACAGCTGTTGTCCCATTATGTGGAGAGGGATGTAGAGCTGGGATTCAAACAGAAGCTGCCTGATTTTAAAATGTGCACCATCAAGCATGCAGAATCGCATGACCCCTAATTTGCTGTTCTTTTAGCTTTTCAAAAATCACTGCATATGGAACAGGGGTGTTGCTCAGTGGTAGAGTATGTGCTTAGTCTATATGTGGCTCTCTTTTTAACCCAAGTGTGTTCAAGTGTGCACATGTTTTGGGATCTGGAGAGATGGCACAGAATTTAGGAGCACTGACTGTTCTTCCAGAAGGTAAGGATCCAATTCCCAGCACCCACATGGTGGCTCTCAACCTCTGTAACTTCAGTCTCAGGAGATACCCACATTTTTTCTCTGGTTGCCTCAGGCACTGAATGGGTCAGATTATTCAAACATAGCTGTAGAGAATCAGAAGGTGAAAAGAGAGAGGAGAAAGAGAGAGAGACGCTTGGTCTGATCTCAGGCATGACCATGTTTTCTCATGGTGAAGGGATATCTTTGTCACCCACACATGTAGATGGCCAAAATGCTTATACATGAAGATGGGATGTGACTTATTACCCTGGAAGTTCACCAGGTAAACTGCAAAGTGTAGCCTATCGGCAAGAAACTGTCATTCCTAAACTTGAGAGGGGAAAAAAAAAAGTATAGGGCATGGGTGTTACAGCTGTTTGCTGCTGAGAAAGGTCTTTGGAAGTGGGGGTAGTTCTGGGTCCATTGAAGGTGGGATCCTCTGCTCATGTGGTAGGGGAACAATTTTAATTTGATAGTTTTAATTTTAAGTTGCTATTGGTCATGTGATCCCCAGGCTGCCTTTCTGAAAAGAATTGGAAAATAATTGTTCAAGAGCTCTAAACAGATGTTTTGACTGCAGAGTAAAACTGAGAGATTTTTCTGGGAAGGCTGGGATGGGGTGGAACAGGGTCAGGAGAAGCAAAGTAGGTTGATGAGAGGAAGCTGGCGTAGTGTTGATTCAGGCTGACAGTGATTAGTCTTATTGCCAGGACTGTTGCACCAAAATGAACTAGCAGATGTAGAAGGGGCATCAAGGGGAGGGGATAGGAGAAAACAGAGAACTAATATAAAGAATTATATCTGGCCCAGGGTGAAAGGATGGAAGTCCTTTTTAGACAGTTTCCCCAAAGCACCTAAAAGCTCTTTATTCAGATGTATCAGAAACAAATGGAGCTATTTAGGGTGAGAACAACTGGGTGAGCTTAGGTGGGACATTTTATTTGGGTATGGAGCGATGGTCAGTAATAAAGCATTTAAGAGACAAGGAGAAACACAGGCATGAAGATAATAAGGAGAAAATAAATGATCTAGGTGGAAAACCAGATTGGTAGGGAACCAAAAGCCCATATGTAGGAGGAGGTTTGTGGTTGAAGTTCTTCTGATCCCTGTCCCCAGACTCCATTACAAACCAGTGAGAATTTCTTTGCATGAAAATAGCATTATTCGAGGAGGGCACAAATCCCATCCCATTAGTCTGATCTAGCCCTTATTAATGTTGGAGAAGTGCAGCAGTCCAGCTGTCCAGCTGCTCCTGAGACGGTGAGCCAAAGAGGGTAATTGATGTGAAGAAAGCTTCACTCCAGCCTTTTTACTTCTGATTCCCAGAGATAATGTCCAGAGTGGCAAGAACTGGGATGAGGTGGATGGCCTATGACCCATTGGTGCCCTTTTAAAGGTTATCCTAAGGGTAACCTGTAAGGGTATTCAGGCATCAGTCTCAGAGTACCTACTTCAAGGCAGACAGAAGAGGCAACGGGAGGACAGCAGTCAAAGTGCCTCAGAAAAGGGTCCATCTAAGCAGCCATGATAAAACATAGTAGTTGGCAAAGATCTAGAATATTCATCAGGAGGTAATAACTATACAACTTTGGGGCAGAGGACATTAAGAAACAAAGTTACTTGAGGAAAAATTACATCAAGATTAACATGAAGCACTGGAGGGGTGGCTCAGCAGCTGAGAGCACTGGCTGCTCTTCTAAAGGACCTGAGTTCTATTCCAGGCAGCTACTTGGTAGCTTGTAACTATCTCTAACGCCAGAATGCACCATCCTCACACAGACATACATGCAGGCAAAATGTCAATGCACATAAAATGAAAATAAACAGATA
This sequence comes from Meriones unguiculatus, assembly GCF_030254825.1. Classification (NCBI taxonomy): domain Eukaryota; kingdom Metazoa; phylum Chordata; class Mammalia; order Rodentia; family Muridae; genus Meriones; species Meriones unguiculatus. The sequence goes on from NC_083358.1 coordinate 30,607,631, forward strand.
TTTAAAAGAAATATTAGCATGAGTTAGATGTAACTGTACAATTAGGTGGACCATGCACCAGAATTTTGTAGAAGAATAAGGTGACTGTAATTGGCTGGTTGTTACAGCAGACTCCCATACCTAGAAGCTTTGTAAAAGAAGTCAGTTAAAGTCAGCATCCAAGGGATGATTTTGAACAGAAAGTGTCTACATAATTTTATATATCATTAACTTTGTATATTTTTCAAATAGTAACTATACCAGCTATTATTTAATGAACAAAACTAGAGTATTCCAAGTAAACATATTTTTGTTAGAAACAATTGATAGTGAGAAATTTTAAAAACTGAGACTACCACCTGTGTAAAGGTTACTTTTAACATCATTCTATTTAAAAATAAATTGATGGTATAGAGGTATAATTTGTTAAGCAAGGTAACCACATTAAATGAGTAATTTAGTTAAGGAGGGTCTTTTGGTTGTTGTTGTTTTGTTTTGTTTTGTTTTGTTTTTGCCTTGGTCAGTTTACCAGAATGAAGCTGATCAGACAAAGATGGTCAGTCCTATGCAACCAGAGTGAGCAGGATAATGCAGCAGAGGTAGGGGCAGCAGACTTCTAGCAGGTCTCATTTCCATGCACCCGTCCTCATCCTGTAAGGAGATTAGAATGCAATTTACTCTGGTGGTTCTCCACCCAAGCACAAAAAAAAGGACTTGAGCCAGTGGAAGGTATCCTGTACCTTCAACTGAGTGAGTCTTACAGAAGAGAGCTCCAGTGAACACCCAGTCCTAGCTAGGACACCTCTGAGTTAGGTCTAACAGAATATCTTGTCCTGAGGCATTTCTGTGTTGCATCTATGATCTGGTTGAAAGCAGTGTGGCTTCCTGCCTAGGTCAGACTCTGCCAGTACAGAAGTAAAATGAGAGAGAATGGGCAAAGACCGAGAGTGAAAACAAAGGACTTCCTGAGAGAAATGGGTAGCCAGCCTTTCCTGGCTTTCACGGCCTAGAGGAAAGGCCTACTAAGAGTGGGGTCTCCAGATGCCTTCCAATGTTAGATTACGAAAGGCACACACACACAGAGAGGGAAAATGAGAGAGAGAATGAAAGAAAAAGAGAGGGCAGAAAAAGATGCTTGCTAGAATCTTGGGTGGGACCATGTTTACTCAAGGGTGAGAAACATCTTAGTCACACGCTTGTGTGGATGGCCAAAATTACTGAAAAGGAAGATAGAACATGGCCCCTTATAGAGAACTGACTTCATAGTCTTTAAGAGAAGCTGGAAATTGTCTTCTTTGGGAAACAGTCAGCACACACATGGTGCATAGACATACATGAAAGCAAAGCACCCATACATATAAAATAAAGTAAGGCAAAATTTTTAAGTATACTTTTTGTTTCTTTAATTTCTTTATGCTGACTTTGTTTTACATTTTTTGGCAAACCTTTATTGAAATATTTACTACAAACATAAATGTTACTTTATTAACAAGCACTGCCAATATTTATGCAAAAGGCCTAATGATTATTAAACTAGAAACAGTAAGAGGTGCTAATGCTTGGCACTTCTTGTTATAGCTGTTTGTACTTCTGTCTCAGATGAGAAATTAAGGTAAAAAATGGTTGAGCAGTTAGCCTAGCCCAGAGCTGTCTCTCCCATTACAACATTAGTGAATGAAAATGAGGCTGTGCATATATTGAGAGGCAGTAGAATTTTTCACTCCTTGGGTACCCTCAATCGTACCTAGCATAACCTCAAACCTCCTTATAAATTCAGATTAAATGAATAAAATGGTTTGGGAAATCCTTCCAATTCTTTGGCTTGGGTCATACACTCAGTGGCCAATATTCTAATTGTTGCTGCTTTCCTGTTATTTTCATATTAGGGATGAATTGTCTTCACCATTTGACAGACATATTTAGTTGGCTTGGACGCATGCTTTGCATTGCAAATTTATGTAATTAATGTTTTGTCTGTTTTATTTCCTGATAATTTAGAAGATGTCATGTTTCAAAAAAATTGGAATGAGGGTCATTATGTGCCTCTGAGGTTTTTTTGACCTTATATATTCCATGACCTATCTCTGCTTTACATCTGTACTTGCATTACTCTCTGTTCATATCTTGCTTCCATTTCTATACTGATTTATTGCTGAGATTACCATTTGATCTCTAGAGATTAGAGGATAACAATCCATTACATTGCAGTTTCTGCCTCAAATAGGGCCTTTGTCGCACAGACATCCTCACACCTGTGAGACCACAGACCCTGATTTGGAATGCAGGGTGCAGGGATGTCATAGTCCTGTAACATCTCTTTGGAAGCAGTCCGATCTTACAACCTGTCTCTAGGGAGCTAGAAGGATGCAGACAGTACCGATGTTTGCTATTCTGCGTTCTATCCTTGCTCACTGGCCTTTCTATTCTCCTGGTATGTGCTATTTCAACTCCACAGCCTGTCTTAAGTGTCTTCCTTTGGTGGGCCTCACATCAGACCTTTATCTAATCTAGCCCAGAAATGTTTTCATTAGATTTCATTACAGGACATATCAGTTTTTACTGCATGGTCATGCTCTCCATGGAGACTGTGCCTGACACCGTTTTAAAAAATTAAGTGATCTGAAACACACTATTGCCATGTCAAATTTTTATGTCAAATAAAACTGAAGACATTGTGTTTGTAAATACACTTCACTAAAGTAATAATGGCTGTCAGCAATAGTGAAAAAAAAAGAAAAGAGCCCCGACTATATGTTTTAAAAAGAATTACATGTACATCGATTCCTTTCACACATAACTGCTGTATAACTTTGCAGGACACTGACATACAAGGGATAAAAAGTGTCCTTGCATATTCTATATTATGGATACAGAATCATGATCATATACCTGAGGTGATTCTGCTTCACCATTTATCAAAAGTTCATGTATCCTCCCCATATAAAGGAAAGTTTATATATGTGAAGTGCCACATAGGTGAACAGAATTTTAGTTGCTTGGGTGACACCAGACCTCCACTGTTTTTCTCTGGGAAGTCTCCAAATATTTTGATACCCAAAGGCCACAAACTTAGTTTCCAAAGGAGTGCTGCCAAGCATGAATTTGTAGTAATATTTTTCTGAATAAATAGAATGGGACAATTACACTTTATACTAAGCAACAACAAAACCCACAGCCAACTAAACATTCCATGTCATCATACACCTTTGGTCCTTCTGTCCCAGACTCATGACTTTTCTATTGTCTCTTTTGCCTGTCTGCTTTTCTCTACACTCATCCCAATACACCAAAGCTCTACTACTAGAAGGGAGAAATCATTTCTGGTATAAAGTGTGTTACCCAATTTAGCTTTCTATTAGCATCCATGGTTCTCACAATCTCTCCAGTTTTCACTTCAAAGCATCTTTTTTGTACCATAAGATCCTCAGAAGGCAAGTAAGAGAATTTCCTGTGAGTAAACATTATTTATTTGTCTTGTTATCTTTCTTCATGTCACTGTTCCTCCACTATGTCCAGTGTGTGTGTGTGTGTGTGTGTGTGTGTGTGTGTGTGTGTGTGTGTGTGTGTTTAAATACCACCTCTCACTTGCCTGGAGCTCAACATCTAGGCTGGAATGACTGGCCAGTAAACCCCAGAGATCCGCTTGTCTCTACCTTTCCAGTTCTGAGATTAAAAGTTTGTGCTGCCATGCCTGGCTTTCTTTCATAGGTTTTTGAGATCCAAATTTTGATACCCATGCTTGTAAAGCAAGAATTTTACTTGTCTGAGCATCTTGCCTGCAACCATCATCTCCATTTTTTTGAAAATAAAATCATTATCAGTGCCACTCATAATTTTTTGAATAACTATTTTTAAATAGTATCATTTGTTTTTAATTGGAAGCTTTCAGCACTCATGTGCCAGATGAATTTCTTGCTTCCACATGAGGCCATTATTTGGGGAGTCTGGTAGTGTACCCAGAGAAACTTCGATGATGGAATTATTAGTATCTACTGTTGAAGATACATCGTTAATAAATGACAAGTTGATTTTTTTCTTCAACATTATATTAACTCAGGAAGTAAGCCTTGGCTGTGAAAATGCCTTTGTGTGCACTGCACTTTTCGAAAATATCTGTTTTCCATTAATTTGAAAAGCAACAGTTCAGATTTTCCAAGTGCCCTAAAATAATCTTCACAACTTCCGAAGCGGTACAAAAACTGTAACACATTTAGCTTTCTAACTTCTACTAAACTGAACACTGTAATCTAATACAACAACTATGTATTTATTTCCCTAAGGAAGCCTGCCTTTCCCATTTACTAAGTCATATTTTTGGATTTAACAAACTTTTGGTGTGGATAGAAACAAGATGGTTTCATTGTACTGTAAAGTGGAAGAAAAAAAAAACCTGTAAATAACTCTAAACCAAGCTGTGTGTGTGTGTGTGTGTGTGTGTGTGTGTGTGTGTGTGTGTGTGTGTGTTTTCACAGCTGGAATACTAGTTTTTATTACAGCTCAACTGGCATTGCAAATTAAAATTCATCTCTGTTTGTTAAACTGCTACTTAAAATGGCTTCTACCAACTGTTACAGCCGAATATTATGCTGTCATTTATGTTCTTACTGGGATTGCTTCAATAAACGTGAATACTTAAAAAATGAACACACAGAAAGTACTTCCCCCCATTTGGTTCTCAATAGTTTGTCAGTTAAGTTCTGTTTTTGAGTTCTTGGTCAAAGTTGGCCTAATTTTCACTAGTGACAAGGCAGCTGTCCACTGAATTAATTACATAGTCTTTATAGACACATCAGAATGGCAATGCTTGCTATAACCAAGCAATTGTTACTACTTCTCCATCACATAACAACAGGCTTGCCACTTATAAAACCCGATGCACCTTTTAATAACCAGCCAATGTCTCCCACCCAATAAATGACATTAAAATGTTATGTGGTATTTTGTTTATTTTTAATTTTTGTTGACCACAAAACCCTGTTTTTGTTTTTGTTTTTGTTTTTTTGGAAAAATAGCAATGTTTTTATTTGACTGTACCACTAGGCTAAGCCCCATGTATGGCTAGAAAAAAATATTTACTGATGCTATGTATTAAAGAAATAAAACAAGGGCTAGGGAGATGGCTCAGCACATTCTGCTCTTACAGATGAACTAAGTTCGAGATCACCAACCATGTCCAGAATCTTATGGCTGTTTCTAACTCCAGCTCAAGGGTAGCTACCATTCTCTTCCGGCCTCCACAGCCACTTGCACTCAACTGCACATGTCCATACCTGTACACAGACACAGATATGGTTTTGTAATGTTATTGGTTAGAGTGTGGGGGGTGGGTGTGAAATGAGAGTACAAGAAGAAACCCCATTGTCATCACATGCAGATAAGCAAAAGCAGCATGTTATATTTCCTTGTAATAGCAGTTCTTCAGATTAAAGTAGTTCATACTTTATCTCTGGCTTCATTTCCCATGACTTCACTTATCAGTAATTAATCAGTCTTGAGAAACATGAGAAATAATTCCTTTTTAAAATGTCTGGTGGTAGATAATGGCACACGGGTTCCTGGGGAGGCCATGAGCTATTGGGTGTCCCAATCAATTGCTTCCCACTTCATTGCTTGAGTAATGGTAGAACTCATTGATTCAGCTAGGTTAGCTAGCCAGGAGCTTCAGGAATCATTGTGTGTCTGTCCCTCAAGTGTCACTATACCCAGCTTTTTACCTGAGGGCTGGGGATTTGAACTCTGGCCATCATGCTTCCATGACAGACACTTTAGCTACTGAATTATCTTTCCAGACAGCCATTTATGAAATTTAGTAAGGTCATCAGAACAACTTGAAAGAAAGCAAGAAAGTGGAGATGGAAGGGAAGAGAACATTCACTTAATTGTTATAGTTTTCTGACTTATTATTGGTCATTATTATTGACCTTTTAGTAGGCCTAGTAGAGATATGTAATGGCCCTCAAAGGCCTATAGTGATCAATTTGGCCATCACTTTGTTGCCTTTAGGAGGGTGGTTTTATTAGGATATTTTAGTCTACTATAGTTATACCCACAAAGAGCATTGTAGCACACTGGTCCTTTCCCAATGCCATGAGGGCAGCAGTTTGTTCCACCATGAGATCATCTCCATGATGACCTTATGATAGGCTGATATGTGACCTGGGACAGCAGAGACAACCTACAATGCACAGTGATTTTCTTTTCTTTTTTACAATTTATTCAGCTTTACAGCTCTCATGTAACCCCATCCTTCCTCTCAGCCTGATCACACTCTCCCTTTCTCTTCCTTCCTATCCCCCTTCCCTAGTCCTCAGATAGGGGGAGTCCTCCTCCCCTACCATCTGACCCCAGCCTATCAATTCTCATTAGGACTGCCTGCATCTTCTTCCTCTGTGTCCTAGAAAGGCTACCCTGCAGGAGGAAGTAATCAAAAAGCAAGCATTAGAATCCATGTCTGAGACAACCCCTGCTCCCCTTACTGGAGAACCTACATGGAGACTGAGCTGCCTGTAGGCTACATCTGAGCAAGGGGCTCTAGGTCCTCTCCACACATGGTCCTTCATTGGTGCATGAGTCTCTGCAGAATCCCCTGGCCTCAGATTTGTTGGCTTTGTCAGTCTCCTTGTGTGTCTCTTATCCCCTCCAGGTTCTTCTCTTTTCCCACTCTTTCATAACCTCTCTGTGCTCAGCCCCAAATTTGGCTGTGAGTCTTAGCATCTGCTTTGATCCCCTGCTGGGTGGAGTCTTTCAGAGGGCATCTATGGTAGGTGTCTTTCCTGTTCCCTCTCTGCAACCACTCTGGTGTTTATTCTATTTGTCCTTCTGAATAAGAATTAAGCATCGTCCCTATGGTCCTCCCTGTTATTTAACTTCTTTAGGTCTGTGGAATGTAATATGTTTTTCCCATATTATATGGCTAATATTCACTTAATGTGACATACCATGCATGTCTTTCAGGGTCTGGGTTACCTCACTCAGGATGATCTTTTCTAGTTCCATCTATTTGGCACAGCGACTTTCAAAACCGAGTCAAATTATATATTTCGTCATTTTTAATTAAGACAGTCTTGTGCATTCTGTAGCAGAATGCTGACTAACATGATAAGGATGGATAAAGCACATGGTTTATATCTGCCATGCTATCTAGGATCGACACTTGTGGATAAGGGATGAATGCTGCTTCTATGGGAAGCTTGCTTACCTCCCAGACAGACTGAATGACTGTCTCACCTAAGTTAGTACCTTCTGAATCAATCTGGTCATCATTTTTGCTATTATAATTTTAAAACATTGTTTATAAATCTGTCATCCAAGGAAGAGCATGAAAACATACTGCTCCTCATTACATCAGGATTGTCCAGCAAATTCCTATACTCAACACACGCTTGTCGTTTTTAAAATATTGAAGAATTGGGACTAGAGAGATAGCCCTGTGGTTAAGAACACTTCTTGCTAAGACCTGAAGAGGACAGGAGCTCCACAAGGAGAGCAACAGAACCAAAAATTCTGGGTCTTTTCTGAGACTGATAATCCAACCAAGGACCATTCATGGAGATAACCTAGAACCCCTGCACAGATGTAGCCCATGGCAGTTCAGTGTCCAAGTGGATTCCATAGTAATGGGAAGAGGGACTGTCTCCGACAGGAACTGATTGGCCTGCTCTTTGATCATCTCTTGTGGAGGGGGATGGAGCCTTACCAGGCCACAGAAGAGGACAATGCAGCCACTCCTGATGAGACCTGATAGACTAGGATGAGAAGGAAAAAGAGGGCAACCTCCCTTATCAGTGGACTTGGGGAGGGGCATTTTTGGAGAAGGATGGGATTGGGAGGGGAAAAGGGAGGGAGCTACAGAGGGGACACAAAGTAAATAAACTGTAATTAATAAAGATAAAAAATTTTAAAAAAGAACACTTCTTGCACTTCCTAAGGACATGAGTAATGCATCAAGCACCCATGTCTGGCTGTTTATAACTGTCTGTAGCTCCCACTCCAAGAGTTCCAACATCCTCTTCTGCCCTGCAGGTATTCACACTTGTACACACACTCACACAGAGACACACATACATCTAAAAAATAAAAATAAAATGAAAAAGAATGTCTTTGCTTTGTTTACATCATTATAGAAAATACTTAGAATGCAGTTAATTTCTTCTATCCAAAACTCTTCTCTTACCCAGCCCTGTTTTATATTTTTTTTATTTATATCTTACACATCCTTTGTTTTCCTGAGATACAGAACATCCCAGATGTTACTTTATATAAAAACATCTTAACGTTCATTTTTTTAGCTTGTGATCTTCTTACATTAAAAGAAAACAATGTCACATACAAGGCCTATATTGAGAGAGGAGATGTAAATTCAAACATAGGATCATGATTTTGCTGCAGAAAACATAAATTTGGCTACAGTTAGCCACTACTTTCACAGGGTCTTCAAAATTGCCATTTATCTCCTGCTTCACAGAACAAAGAAATCCTGCCTCATTGTGCAGATTGTTCATTAAAGCACCATAGTCATCGTAAGCTCTTCCCACAAATCAGGGCTCAATATAGGTCTAATCTGCAACTCATTCACGTCTAAGTGTTTTATCCTGTGATAGACCAAAATAAATGACAAGAAGGAATAGAAAATTCTGTGATAGTTTTATAGCCAGGAGTGAGAAAATTGTTAATCTTTTCCTACTTTAATATCTGACTAGAACAACATTTAGCAGCATTTATTCTTTTATCATATTCTACATGTGAATTTCAAGAAAAATGTGTTACATGTCCTTAGTAAAATATCATGTGACTGACAGTTGGCTTTAAACTTACCCAAGTACGTCTATTCCTTTTATATTTCATAGAGTTTATTTTGTACTAGGGAAATTGAGGAAAACAATAATGCAGAGTCAAACAGAAGACACAAGAATATGGCCAAAGCAACAGCTTTCATGAGTCTAGAACTACGATGTGTGAAAAATAAAAAAAAAAAAAAAAATCTGCTTATGGTAACTGCTGAAGAATGCAGATTTAATTAATTTTTTATTCATAAAAGGATGGCAAGCATTCACTTTCCCTCATTTTTAAAGTATCATGTGTTCACTTTAAGCTTTGGACAAATGAAGTTTTGAACATTGATAATGGGTTCATAGCTGGGGAATACATTTTGGTCTCTCATAATTCATCAGTTAAAACCTAAAAAGACAGCAGTACTGTATAACAAGTACAAAAGAGTACATCCAAACTAGAAAGGGGTCGCCTGCCTTTCCTGTTCCTCTTGAAGGCACTCCTCCTCCTTTCTTCCCTTTTGCTAATCTAAGTGAAACAAGGCATTCTGAGAAATTCGACTTTGTAACTTAATGAGTCAGGTTTGATTTGAGAGTTACAACTAAAAAATACTCTGTAGATAGGACAAAGTGTAAATGTTGCTATAGTAAGAAATGTGATAAACACAGTTTGATCCTCAACGGGATTTGACAAGATTACCTTTAGGGTGTATTAGATAAGCATCTTCCTGTATTTTGTTTGAAGTATCTTCTCTAATCTCAATATGAATTACTAACAAGATTGCACATCATTTTTACATGTTTTTGAAGGAAATAGAACCTACATAGAGAAGAAAGGAAGTAGCAATACCCAAAAATATTTCCATGAAAAAATAATCAGGCATGATATGATTGACCACCATGGTTCAATGTGGAGGTTAGGGGCAATGGGCAAGCATTTGCTTGGGGCTATGAAGGGTTTCACATAGAGATCATTCTGTAATGCCTCATCCTTATTTAAGTTTTTTCACAGCTGACCCATTATCATTAATGATGTTTTAATAATCCCCACAAGCTTCTCACCTTCCATCCCATCCATTCACTGATCAAAACATATCTAAAGAATCTGTTTGCTGTGATGATGCCTTCTCTAGTGGGGCTTAAAGCCATTAGGATTTGGTTACTGGTAATTAATATATTTACAGATTGTGGGATGGGCTTGAGAGAAAAGGAGAGTTCTCCAAGAAAATAAAGGCAGAAATGTAATCTCCTTGTGAGAAAATGGGGGTTTCACTTACTTGATTTGGGAAGAAAAAAAAGCATGCTTTGTGGTATAATCTGTGGGGAAACCATGTCCACCAGTCATGTATGTCTTGTGAGTTTCCTGGTATCGGAGGTATGAGAGAAGAACTAGGTTCTGAATGCAGCACTTTATTTAAGCTTTGTTAAAACATGCAAATGTGAAGAGTGTCCTATGAGACACTACCCTAAGCAGCACAGCAAACTGTCGTCCAACAACATATATTTGATGTCCTCTCCCCAACTACACACATACACTTTCTAGTGTTCCACATACCACCAACTGCTCTCTGAGAGTAACACCTTCCATATTGGAGGGGAGCTCGCTAAGCCACAGGATCTTCTGAGAAGTTCCTTAAGCTCAAGAAGTAAACAACCTAAAGACTTCACAACGTCCCTGAAACTGACAAGATTTGCTGGTCTTCTCCCTCTAGAAGCATATAGAAGCTGTAAAAACTGAGAGATACTCTTAGAAAGTCTGAGCTGCCTGTAAGAGACTCAGATCATAAGCTAAGTCAACAGAAAAATGTGAAGCTCAGCTATGGTATCTGAAAATCTTATGCTATTTGACAGTCTCTAATTTGTTGATCTGCTTGAAAGTTGTGCAATGTACTCTGGGCTTCATTCTAATTTTCATGAGCTGTCATGAATGTTGGGGTGAGATTTTATGATACAGATAACACTTAGTCATACCTATTTTCATAATTAACCTCACCCATATTCCTGTAAGTAGCTCAAACGAACTCATTGGATCAAGATGAACTTTGATTATATCCTCTTCTGTCACTGGTTCCCTTTCTTTTCTAGCTGGGGTGAGTTGATATTTGCTCATGTCACTCCATGAATAGTTTCATATAATAATGCATGATGTCTCTAGGAGCAGGTATGCATGGCATAACACACACCTATAGTGGGACATAACACCTATAGTGAGACATTCAGACCCATCAGCGGAGTAAATAATGACACAGAGGTTTTTTAATATTTTAAAGATTAGGCTGCTTAGCTAGGGAAGCCTCCCAGCCAGCTTTCTAGCTTAACTGGACTAATCCTAGCATCATGTCCCACCAGTGCAGCTAGCTCTACCTCTCTACTCCACTCTGCTCCATTTGTTTACTCCCATGTCCTCTGGAGACTCTCCCACCTTTGCAAGTTTCACCCTCCAACTCCTGCCCTGATATTTGCCATTAAATCCTTATTACAACCAAGAGGCAAGTGAGGAAGGACAAATATTTACAAAATATAAACCAATGATGAGCCATAGAAATAACAATTCCAAGATCCATCTAATATTTAGCTCTCTGCCAGTTTAGTAATCAACAACTGAATATAAAGAGACACACCCACACACAATATACCCCAACTTCTCTTCTTTGTAGTCCAATAAGTGGCTTTTTCTCCAAAGTCAGTAAACTATATACAATAAGAACAATTATGACAACTATTAAATAAGAATTACAGTAAAAATGTCCAGTCCATTTTTATTTGGCAACCTTGGAGAAACCACTCCACTCTCTGTCCTATCTTGGTGATTCCAAAGTTCTGTACCTTATTAACTTTCTACCATTATTCAAATTTCCACATAAGACATCTTTTTTAAATTATTATTATTATTATTATTATTATTACAATTTATTCACTTTGTATTTCAGCTGTAGCCTCCTCCCTTATCTCCTTCTGGTCCCACACTTCCTCTCTCTTCCTCCCATCTCCCTCCTCTAGTTCACTGATAGAGAAGGTCCTCACCTCCCTACTACCTGACCTTAGCCTATCCGGTCTCATCAGGACTGTCTGGGATGTTCTTTCTGTGTGGTGTAGTAAGGCCACCTCTCCAGGAGGAAGTGATCAAAGAGGAGGCAACCAAGTTCATGCCAGTGACTGCCCCTGCTCCACTTACTAGGTAACCCACATGGAGACTGAGCTGCCCATGGGCTACATCTGAGCAGGGAGTCTAGGTCCTCTCCATGCAGTTCCTGGCTGATTCATCAGTTTCTGCAGCCCTTCCTGGGTCCAGATTTTTTGGCTCTGTTGATCTCCTTGTAGAGCTCCTGTCCCTTCCAGGTCTTTCACTTTCTCCCTTCTCCTTAAGATTCCCTGCACTCGGTCCAAAGTTTGGCTATCAGTCTCAGATTCTCTGCATCTGCTTCAATTCCTCCCCTGGATACAGTCTTTCAGAGGCCTTCTGTGCTAGGCTCCAGTCCTGTTCCCTGTCTTCTACTTTCAATGTCTATCCTGTTTTCCCTTTTGAGTGAGGATTAAAAATCTTCTCTAGGGTCCTCCTTAACTTGTATTTCTTAATTATCCTAGATTATAATAGTAGGTTGGACTACTAGGACTAGAACTTTACATTTCATTTTGAAAGAGTTGGATATGCACAATACCTTAAACAAGAGATGACTATATATATGTTGTACCAAATATAACCTTAATTTTCTCTCAATATACAAAAATCCACACCAGTATAAAATAGTTGAGAATTGCTGTTTTTGTTAGCCTATAGGAGAATAAAATAATCCACCCTTTCTTTTTCCTATCAAGAAGATACACTAATCTATCCTTACAGCCCCCTTTCTATCTTTTCAACTCCTATCTCCTCTTTTCTGCCTAACATTAGAGAGGACAGAAAGTAGGATAGAGAGAAGAGAGAGAAAGATAAAAAGAGATCCCTGAATCTGCCTACCTTTATTTTGTTTCCTTTATGACCATGACCAATAAGAACTCGTAACCACCCCCCCCAATGAAAACAAACCTTCATAACACTCCAAACAATCAAAAAACACTCCCCCACACCTCTCCTATATGAGAGCATCGTGTTCTTTAAGTAGCTTCCTGCTATCTGGAGGTGATAGCATCTCTGAGGGCCCTGGGAAAAATTGAGATAATGGCCAAATCCTGAGAGATTTTGCTGTATCACTTACTGTCTAGGTTCTGTGGAATAAGAAAGTAAAGGGCTTAACTGAAGTAGTCTGTGAGCCTGGGCCATCTAAGGCCAGCCACTTTGAAGCTGTCCTATATGTAATTTTTGAGGAAACATCAATCGAGGAAGTGTGTGAGGCTGGATAGTCTGGGCTACTTGGTTTTGTCTTCATTGGTGTCTGGTCCTTTTGTTTGGAAAACACAGAAACTTTTAAAAGTAACATTGTAGGTACATTTCTGTATTAACACAAGTATGGAACATGCATTGTGCACAAATCAGCTAATGATGATTTTTTGTTCTATGTTTGAGCAGGAAAAAGGTATCTGTCTATCTTTACAAATCCAATTGGACTTCATAATGAAACTGTAATAGGGTGTTATTAATCCCTATCCATGCCATATAAAAGGATAGCACGTAATAATAGGTCATGAGGACCTATAACCAACAAAATTTATTGGCTATGCAGAGATAATCATGTCTCAGTTTCTTGAGAGGCTTCCACATGGAGGATTAGCAATCACGTCACCTGTTCTGTTGTTCTTCTGGGTCTCTTTCCTCATGTCTGCAGGCAAGATTTTCAGAAGGTTTTCAGTGGTCAAATTTCATATGAATTAACATAGAAGGAATCAACAGCTTTTTACTTCCTGTTGAAACCAAAGCCTCTTTCCCAACTCAATACATTTCCTGATTTCCATTCTGAGGTTAACATATCCTTAAAGTATATAGGACGCTTTAATTCAGCATTCCTTTGTAAAATCCACTGTTTTTCAGCAGCCATGCTATCTGTCACATTGACATTTAAAAATTAAAGTTAATAAAGTAGTATTTAATTTATCTCTGGGAGACCTTATAGCCTCCTCTTGTTTTAAGAGCATTTGCTTTAATGTGACGTTAGATCTATCTACAATTGCTTAACCTGCAGTATTGTAAGGTATACCTCTGACAGGTTTTATATTATAATATTTAAAGAATTGTTGCATTTTACTGGATACATACACCAGAGCATTATCAGTTTTAATCTGTAAAAGTATCTCTAAGACAGCCATCACTTCTAATAATTGTATAATTACAGAATTAGCCTTTTTAGAATTCAAGGTAGAAGGCCATTAAAATCCTGACTTGCTATCAATTGTATGATGATGTACATACTTTAATTTTCCAAACTCTTCAAAATGAAACACATAAACTATTGTACAACATTGCTCTAAAATGGCACCATCAAACAGGATCTGTGTTCTTAATCTGGCATATTGACTTTTACCTAGCAACTGATACTCAATAATGACAACACTCCCAGTTCCAAGTATGTTGCTCCATAGCTGAAGCCTCTCTAAATTGCCATAAATCTACCATCTGAATGGGCTGCACCTTGCAATCTCTTTTCTACTAGAGCAAGTTCTCTCTCAGCTTCAGTGGATAGTTTTAGGTCATAGTCAGTTAACATAATGAGTTATGCCCACTATTAGGAAAAACCAAAAAAAACATTTAAAAAAAATCAAGAAAAAAAAAAACAAGAAAATTCTATTTTCTAGGCTAGCTCTACTATATCATCTTATAGCAGCAGAGTTTTCTCCATCATTCACTGGAATTCAGGTTTTTCTACTCGAGCTCTTCATACAAATAGCTGGTGGTCATCTCACAGCCAGAAAGCTCTGACTTTCTGCTGTAATCAATTCCTTTTTTTCTACCAGGAAGAGCCTTTTTCTTTCTTCTATTTCTATCACCTGTAATTTAGCATTCCATCTTACAGTTCTCTCCTCATTTAAGTCTGCTTTATTCTGATCTTTCTCAGAGAAAGCACAAAAAACTGTGATGGTTATTGAACATGTTGTAACTTGTTCTTTGCTGACAGTCAAAACAAAATTCTATGAAGTCCAAATACCCTTTGCCATAGTGTTTATTTTTTAATTTTTTTAACATAGAAAATGTTTGAACTTGAAAGAAAAGTTCTCAACTTCATATGGAATAAAAACAAACCCAGAATTGCCAAAAAGATCCTGGACAACAACAAAGCATCTGGAGGTATCTCCATCCCTGATCTCAAGCTGTACAAGAGAGCAATAGTAATAAAAACTGCACAGTATTGGTATAGAAACAGAAAGGAGGATCAAGGGAATTGAATAGAAGACCCAGAATTACACCCACACACCTATGAATACTTGATTTTTGACAAAGAAGCCAAAACCATTCAATGGAAAAAAGACAGCATCTTCAACAAATGGTGCTGGTCCCACATGCAGAACAATAAAAATAGATCCATATTTATCACCCTGTACAAAACTAAAGTCCAAGTGGATCAAAGACCTCAGCATAAAACCAGAAACACTAAATCATTTAGAAGAAAAAGTGGGGAAGAGCCTAGAACTCATTGGCACAGGAGAAAACTTCCAGAACAGAACACCAGCAGCATAGACTCTAAGAGCAACAATCAATAAATGGGACCTCAAGAAACTGAAAAGCTTCTGTAAAGCAAAAAACACTGTCTTCATAACAAAATACAGCCTGCAGAGTAGGAAGGATCTTCATCAACCCTATATCTGACAGAGGGCTAATATACAATATCCAGAATATATAAAGAACTAAAGAAGCTAAAAAGCAACAAATCAAGCAATGCAATTAAAAAATGGGCTATGGAGCTAAACAGAGAATTCTCTGTTGAGGAATATAGAATGGCAGAGAAACACTTAAAGAAATGTTCAACATCCTTAGCCATCAGGGAGATGCAAATCAAAATGACCTTGAGATTTCACATTACATCCATCAGAATGGCTAAGATCAAAAACTCAAGTAACAGCACATGCTGGAGAGGTTGTGGAAAAAGGAGAACCCTCCTCAATTGCTGGTGGGAATGTAACCTTGTATAACCACTTTGAAAATCAATCTGGCACTTTCTCAGACAATTAGGAATAGCGCTTCCTCAAGATCCAGCTATACCACTCCTAGGCATGTATCCAAAAGATGCTCAAGTACACAACAAGGACATTTGTTCAATCATGTTTGTAGCAGCTTTATTCATAATAACCAGAACCTGGAAACAACCCAGATGTCCATCCATGAAGGAATGGATACAGAAATTGTGGTACTTTTACACAATGGAATACTACTCAGCAATTAAAAACAAGGAAATCATGAAATTTTCAGGCAAATGGTGGGATCTAGAAAAGATCATCTTGAATGAGGTATCCCAGAAGAAGAAATAAACGCATGGTATATACTCACTTATAGGTGGATACTAGACCTGTAAGAGGATAAACATACTAAAATCTGTACACCTAAAGAAGATAAACAAGAAAGATGACCTGGGGTAAGATGATCAGTCCTCACTTAGAAAGACAAATGGGATGGACATTGTGAAGAGTTTAAGTTAGCCTGGGTATAACTCCATTTTGAAATAGAGAGCCATCTTGATTGAGAGCTGAACTCAGGTACCAGGAAATATCACAGAATGTACATTTGGCAGACAACAAAGTTAACTCTCCTAGCAACAGCCTCCAGGAAATATCATAGAATAAATACTTCATAGAAAATAGAGACAATTTCCCTGTCAATAATCAATGAGAATCTGCTGGGAATTGGCTGGGAAAATTCTCCCCAATGTTTCAGATATAGTTTAGAAGAATAACAATTGTGATTACATGCCTTAGGCAATTGTGATTATGTGCCTCAGAGAAGGTCACCTCGCCCCTCTAACTTTTACCTAATCCTGTAATGTCAAGCCTTGTACCCCCCACCTCCCCGATTGCTGTCATGGAAACCCCCTGCTCACAGACTTTCCCTTTAAAAACCCTGCTCACTCAGGGCTCAAGGTCCCACTTCTCTACTGCTGTGTCAGTGAGACATGGGTCCTGAGTTTGATTGTTCTCATGATAAAGCTCTCTTGCTCTTGCATAGAGTTATATCCTCATGGTCTCTGAGGGTCCCGTGATCCTGGTATTACAATTGGAAGTAAGACAAGACAAGTAATAGGACAGAGGGCCTCAAAAGACTCTACCTAACAATGTATCAAAGCAGATGCTAAGACTGATAACCAAACCTTGGGCAGAGTGCAGTGAATCATAAGAAAGAAGGGGGAGTTCGTATGACCTGGAGAGGACATGAGCTCCACAAGGACCAAATATATCAGGGCACAGGGATCTTTTCTGAGACTGTTTCTCAAAATCAAGGACCATGCATGGTTATAACCTAGAACCCCTGCTTGGATGTAGCCCATGGCAGTTCAGTATCCAAGTGGGTTTTCCTGGTAAGGGGAACAGGGACTGTTTCCAACATGAACACAATGGCTGGCTCATTGATCTCCTTTCCCCATCCCCCCTCCGAGGGAAGAACATCCTTTCTAGTCCACAGAGAAGGACATTGCAGCCAGCCCTGAAGAGACTTGATAAGCTAGAATCAGATGGAAGGGTAGGAGGACCTCCCATATCAGTGACCTAGAGAGGGGTAGGGAGGAGATAAGAGAGAGAGGGTGGAATTGGGAGGGAATGAGGAAGGGGGCTACAGCTAGGATACAAAGTAAATAAACTGTAACTAATATAAAAAAATAAAAAAATTAATTAAAAATGTTTTTCTTTTAAATCTTGCTAACTCCTTCCTTCAGACACTTCATTTTTTCTGTTCTTTATTCAGAGACTTTATTTTATTATATTCAAACTCAGTATTTTGTTCTCTAATTATCTATGCTCAGTTTTCTTTCTATAGTGTCTATACATATATAAAACACTTCTACTTATTTTTCTTCCTGCTTCCTTCAGAGATGTAACATATTGAAACTTAGTTTATTTCTATGTCTGTCTATACTCAGTTTCTTTTCTTCCTTCAGTGTCTGTACCTTTAATGCAAAACAACTCTCTCCATTTCTTTTTTAATGCCTTCAAACTTAGAATATTTATTTCCGTACCTAAGTTTCTTTAAACTCTGTCTTTTGGGAGCTGCCTGCTTCCATGTATGTTACAAGTCCTGGAGTCTTCTCAGTCATACTATGGCCCTTTCCACTCGGTGGCAGGAGCTTCTCAGGCTAGCCAGTGGCTAAAGTGGTGGGCTGTGCTTCCTCAGCTCACAGTTGGGTGGGCTGGTCCTGCCATCTTGCTGCTTCTGCCAGTCTCTAGGCCATGGCAAGGCCTGTTAGCTTGTGCAGCTGGCCATAGAGCCTCTACACAGAGCAAGCAAGCACTGAGCCTAATAAGCCCCATTTGCCAAAGGACATCTGTTGGGACCCACCTCTTCACTCCACAGCATCTGCCACTACTCACAGAGCAGTGTGTGGTTGCCAGAAAATTGTCCACTGGAGAAACTCCTGCCTTTCATTTTCTTGCCCAGAGTCCCTCTTGGCAGTTCCGCCCTCCACTTCCTGTGTAGATATTGGCCTTTAGATCTTTACTACAATCAATTGGAAACTGAGGAAGGATGAATAGTTACAAAATATAAGGCTAGTGATGTGCCATAGTATAATGGCAGTTTTGGATTCTATAAAAACTCAGTTATGTAAATATGTTTTTTGTTTTAATCCCAAGTGTGGGATTTTAATTTGGACTTTAGCTTGTCCACAGCTGATAATTGCCTCTTTTGGGGTGTGGTCTTTGTGGTCTATGGAGAGGAGCATGGTCTAGAACTTTGAGGATATTAATAGGAGAGACCAGAGACTGACAATGTTGTGGTGTTTTGAAGAGACATGGGAAAGACCTTCATGGCACGGCACTTGGAGGAGATAGATGGAGAAGATTGCTTGCTGGTTTTGCTGTTGACAAAGAGTGGATATTCCCTAAAAGAACCCATTGACCCTAAACATCCAGGAGAAGTAAATGAGTCCATACTCCACACACAGTAACCTTCTCTTTCCTACCTAGGGTTTGGGGGTTGGAAGAGAGAGGCTTTAAGGAACCTCAAATAAAATACAGCTTAAAAGAGTGCAAAACTATAGAAATTGCCAGGATCCAGCTACTACTTAGCTCTCTACTGGTTTAGCAATCAAAAACTGAACATACAGAGATACACCCTCACACAATGTCCAAGTCAGAAGACAACACTGCAGCTTCATTTCTTTTCTTCTACCTTCAATCACCTTCCTGGGATGAACTCAGATAGCCAGTATATAAAACAAATATCTTTACCTACTGATCCTACTTGCCAGGTGCAACCACTTCTTTAATTAAAACAAGGAGTAACTGATCAGAAATTATTATTTCATACTACCTAACATTTCCATTTTACTATTTTAAAAAGCATTATGTAAGCTCACACAGATAGATGCAAAAAGAAACAGACAGATATATGGACATAAAGACACAGAGGGAAATGCAAATTGAAACAACTCTGAGATTCCATTTTACCCTAATCAGAATGGCTAAGATCAAAAACTCAAGTTACAACACATGCTTCAGAGGATGTGGAGAAAAGGGAACCTTTCTCTTTTGCTGATGGAAATGTCAACTTGTACAACCACTTTGGAAATCAATCTGGCACTTTCTCAGACAATTAGGAATAGTGCTACCTCATGATCAAGCTATACCACCCCTGGGTATACATGTGAAAGATTAGCAACCATACAAGGACATTTGCTCAACTATGTTTCTAGCAGCTTTATTTGTAATAGTCAGAATCTGGATGAAACAACCTAGATGTCCTTTATCCAAAGAATGGATATAGAAGTTGTGGTACATTTACACAATGGAATACTACTAAGCTATTAAAAATAGGAAATCATGAAATTTTCAGGCAAATGGATGGAGCTAGAAAAGTTCATCTGGAGTGAAGTATCCCAGAAGCAGAAAGACAGTCATTGTACATACTCACTTAGAAGTGGAGATCAGCCTTATAATATAGGATAAAAATGCTAAAATCTACAGATCTAAAGAAGCTAAACAAGAAGGACCCTGGGGAAGATGCTTAATCCTCATTCCAAAAGGCAAACAGGATAGACCCAGGAAGTGGTAGAAGAGAACGAGTAAGAGGGGAGTCTGTCACTGATCTCCTCTAAAATACTCCACACAGCAGGGAGTCTAAGCAAACACAGCCAAAACTTTGGGCAGAGTGCAAGGAGTCTTGTGGAAGAAGGGAGAGATAGAAGGACCCGGAGGAGACAGAAGATCCACAAAGAGACCAAAAAAAAAAAAAAAAAGGTGGACCCAGAGTGGCTGGTACTGCAGGGATGGATGCAGTAACCAAAGACCATGCAGAGAGAAGACATAGACCTCTTGCTCATCTGTAGCCTATAGACAGCTTAGTCTCTACACGGTGTTGTTGAAGGTTAAAGTCTAATAATGATGTATCTTTTAGTTAAACAGTGATTATTCCTAAACCAGATTTATACCCAAATATCCACACAGAGACTAGGATTCTATTCTCTCTGTTGTGCAGCATTGGCTGGTTGTTTTATTGAAATTACAGAGAAAAAAAAATGGTGACATGTTTACACAAACTTGAGAATAAATGCTTAGAATAAACATCACAATGCAATGTCCGGATTGAAACCATAGAGTGAGGTAGAGGAATCAGCATTTGAATGAACAAGGGTAAATCGTATGCATTCCACAAGAACATTGAACCAACAACATGGGTTCCCTAATAAGGGGAGAAGAGACAGTCTCAGACATGAACTCCGTTGCCTGATCCTTGATCACTTCTCCCTGGTGGGGTAACCTGGCTAGCACACAGAGAAAGAGGACCCAGGCAGTCCTGATGAGACCTGATATGCTAGGGTCAGACAGTAGGGTAGGAAAACTTCCACTAGCAGTGAACTAGGGAAGAGGATTAAGAGATGAAAAGAGAGGGAGAGTTGGGAGCTGGAGGAGGCAAGGAAGGGGCTACAACTAGGATACAAAGTGAATAAATTGCAAATATTTTTTTTAAAAGTTCAATCAAAGAAAAAAATAAAATGAAAACAGAAACATCAGAATAGTTTAATCTGTCTCCTGCTAATGTTGCAGAACTTTCACCCATTCTTGGTAAGCCTCTCAGGGAGAGACAGGGTTCGTCCATTCCTATTTTCTCCTTATGCATAAAATCTAACTTAACAGTGAAGTCAGGGAGTCCAGACATGGGGATTGCAAACATGTTGAAGTGCAAACGTCTGCCCTGTGTTTGCTGTGAAGATTGATGTTGTTTTATAGTCCCAGTACCACTGGAACACAGGGCTCTCTTTCCATGTTCTGGATTACAACTACTCTTATCTATGCACATGCTGATTTTGAAAAAAACCTGCTTATTCCCCACCTAATAGATAATTTTCTAATAAACGAAAATCTCAATGATCTTTTTGCAAAAGTAGTAACCTAGTTATACATATATCTACAAATAAAAATTAAGTAAAACAGCTATAATCTTTACTTAGCAAAATATAATGACGCATAAAAATTAATGGTAAAGAATGCTATAATGTACATTAAGTCGGATTTTCACATGATCATTTTTGGTTTTTCAGATCAGCAAAAGTCATGCATTTAGTACCTCTCTCTCTCCTCTTCCGTGTGTGCTGCGTGTGTGTGCTGCGTGTGTGTGCATGTACTTTTAGTTGTTGTTGTTGTTATAGTTGTTTTAGGTTCTTTGCTTTGTTTTTTTTTTTTTTTATTTTTGTCCAAGAGACCTTAGAATAAAGTAAGTTGCTTACATTCAAATGTATAAAGAAATACTGTGTCTAGGAAACCTAGTTCTGTTCTTGCTAAGAAACATACATGATTATTTAGCTTACATTTAAGCGTATTCAATCTCAATTAAATAACTTATTAGTTATCAGTCACTCATTTAACTAATTAAGTTACAGAGATCTATAGCAGGTATAAAGTACACAGCCACTTGTATGACTTTCTCTCTAATTAAGTTCAAGGTCACTCAAATAAGAAATAAAAGTTATTGTGAAAAGCCACTGAGAGCTTCAGCCAAGAGCTAGGCTGAAAACATAAATATTGGGTTCCTCAGTAGAACAAAAGGAAAGAAGCCCATTCACTATGGTGTATTTGAGGAAATTAAACCAAAATTAAGCCCCCAATGAGGGGATGCTTCTAAGCACAGGATAGAAATTATGCTTGCAGAATAGAACCATGGCATGTTTTTAGGTGCTAGTAAGCAGCACTTCATTGTGGCTGGATGACAGAATATAAGGGTAGAGGGAAGAAATGATGGTGGAGATGCAGGCTATTAAGAGAAACTGAAAACTTCTCAACATCTCTCCTAAGGGCTTGATATCTACACTGAAGAACTCCACACGGTGTATGTGTTCGTTCTAAGAGAATTCACTCCAACCTGCTCCTTTATCTGCCTCTCCACACCTCTCTGTCTGTCCATCTCTCACTCCCTGCCCCCTTTCTCCTCTCTCTCTCTCTTTCTCTCTCTCTCTCTCTTTCTCTCTCTCTCTCTCTTTCTTCCTCTCTCTCTCCCTGGCTTCACTGGACTGTAATTTGTAACTCTTCAGTCCCAGTTACCCCTGTACCAGAATTACATATGCGTATTACAGCACCTGGCACCTAATAGGTTTCTTTTAGGAAACACTCCATCATCTTTTCTGTGGAGTATTGGTAAGAGAATGTGAGATAAGGTGTGGGAATTTTAGAGACATTTTATGATTTCTAGATGTGACATAACTGTAGCCATTTTAACTGTAATTGTCGTTTGGTACCCAGAGTTATCCCGGCACATAAACCAAGTTTATTGGACAAAGAGTGAATAAAATAGTTGGTCTATGTGGTACAGTCACTGATGTCTGAGCTGTTCCTTGCCTGACACTGGGCAAGATGGGAGCAGCTTTGATTGTCTACACCCTCCATTTTTTAGCTTAGCATGTAAACACCTCCTTATGCTTATGAGTATGTGAAACCACAAGTCTTCATGCCGCTCAAGATGCACTTCGCTTTCAAGTCCCTAAAATTGCCATTTCTGCAGTCCTGAATTGACCTCTTTGCTCTCTTGACCTCTTTTGGTTTTAGGACCAGGTTTTTCAAAACAGTGATGCATCTGGAATTCACTGCAGAAATCTTCACTAACAATTTGATTCATGAACCTAATTTAAAATTTGGATTACAAGCAAGATGCTTAGTATCTGTGAGAATTACAACTGCAGGATTTGTGAGGAAAGGGTACACACGGAAAACAATGGGATGTAACTTGTCAGTGCTAGAAGATACATGTAAAAGCACTTGAAGTTGATCAGAATCGGAGCAAATATTTTTGCCCGGGAGCAAGCAGTTCACTACTGAATGGCCATGTTGCTGGATGTTGATGGGGATACTGTCTCTCTACAGATAAATTCATCTATCAGCTTATTAGGTGTTTTTCTCTACATGATGTGTGTGTGTGCAGAGAGAGAGAGAGAGAGCAAGAGAGAGAGTTCATTTGTGTAAACACTTATATATGTGCAGGTGCATGCATAGGCACATATATATGTGTATGTATGGAGGCATAGAGGCTCCAAGTTCAGTCTGGGCGTCTTTCTTGTCCCTCTCCACCTTTTACATTCAGAAAAACTCTCACTCTTTCAGTTTGTCTGGTAGCCAGGTTGCACTGGAGATTCATGACTCTGCAGGAGAGGATTGCTATGCTTGCCCAAATTTTCATGGGTTCTGGAGAGTCGAACTTCAGTTCTTATGCCTGCACAGCAAGCACGTTACCTCTAGAGCTGTCTCTCTAGCCCACGTCTAATTTTCAAAAGTAGAAAAAAAAACTTTAAAATGTGTAAAATTAAGACATAAAGTGAAGCAGCTGGAGAAACGGCTCAACAGTTCCGAGCACTTGTTTTTAGACAGGACCTGGGTTTGATCCCCAATGTGCACATGTCAGCTTATACATGTATGTAGCTCCAGTTCCAGGAGAATCTAATGCTCTCTTCTAAACTCTGTAAACAACAGTCCTGCACATGGGACACAGACAAACATGTGAGCAAAACACTCATACATACAAAATGAAATAAATCTCTTAGAAAGAAAATAATAAAGTTAGGAATAGTAAAGCGTTCAACAGAAATATCATGCAAAAATAAATCTGTTCATAGAAGACATAAGCATCTAAGATTACTGTGCTTCAGAAAATGAGGAGCCTACAAAATATGTACACAACAGAAATGATGTTTGCAGGTTTGTGTTTTGCAAAGATAGTTCCCATGAGAATATGAGAATTGGTTGTATTGGTTGTATTTAATAAAGCCCATTCTCTTACTACGGAATATAATTTTGAGACTGAAGTGAAGTGATAGTTACTGGTTTCTTCCAGGCTACTGTTCTTTTCTTTCTGTCTCTTGAAAAACATAAAGGAAAATATTCAATAATAGAGTGACAAATGTAAATTTAATATACATGTTATTAGTAAATTGATAATTGGTAATAAACTTAAAGATGAAAGATCTCAAAATAATAACATTGCAAGTTTTTGAATGAAAGGGAATTCATGTTTTTCAATTCCTTAATCACTTGCTATGTACCAAACATTTGCCTAAATGTTGTCCTAATTGTTTAGGATGCAAATTTATTCTTATGCATTTTGCTGTCAACAATTTTTTATCTCAACACCCTGTTCATATATATATATATATATATATATATATGCTGGACTATATATATAATATGTATGTATATATATATATATATATTCATAGAAGCTGGATTAAAATCACACTACTGTGCTTGAGTTCAATAAAATAAAAAGTAAATCTTATTCTTGACAGGAAAGGGACCTGATTCATAGGTAGGCCTAAAGCATAGTGAGTTTGAGATTAATTGGTCTCCTGAAGACTGAAATCATGATTCATAAATGTTGTTACAAGCAATGCTTAAAGAAATGAGTAGATGGGAAAACTATTCCTTAAAATTAAGATTGTGAGAGTCAGTGTCAATATTGAAGGAGAAGAAAGTATTCTCAAGTCTTCTCGAGAAGATGCCAGTTGGTTCATGGAAACTAATCTAATTCTTTTGGGAGATAAGACTACAGATTTTAGAGTCAGTAGCACAAAGCTTATAATTGAACCATTATAGTTAGTGATAGTCCAGGTCCAGAAAGAATTAAAGCTTTTTGGTGTTTTTTTGTTTTTGTTTTTGTTTTTTGTATTTTTTATTTTATAAAAATTTTAAAAAGGGGCCAGTAGACAGCTCAGTATGTCAGGACACTTGCCACTAGGCAGACAATCTGAGTGCTTTCCTTGATACTCACATGGTAGAAGGAAGGACTCAATGTCTGACATTAGTAAGTGTACTGTCAACAGCTACATGCACACCACACCACACACACACACACACACACACACACACACACACACGCACAAATAAATTTAAAAGTTATTTTTAAAGGAAGTGAATAATGGAATAGGCTTATACTATAAAGCACAAAGACCATAAATCAATCAAAGAGAAGAAAGGGAAGCTAATAAATCAGTGTCTGATTGATATCACAATATTTGCGAGTTCACCAGGCCTCAGCTTTGGTCGGAGGAGGCACCTCTGAAAATAATTCCATGGTGGGACTCAATACAGGACAGCATATCCTCTTCTGCATACCCAGGAGGTCTCCAACACTTCAGGACTTCAGAGCCCGCAGTCCTGGGGAAGAGAGACATTGATCTCCACCAGTGACTCAAAGAATTCTAACATTATTCTTCAAAGGTGTCACATAATCACATGTCATCAAATAATTTGGAGCAGTGAATGAGAGTGGAATATTTTAGTCACCCAGCACTATTCAGGAGAGCAAGGGAAGAGTTAATTTCACTATGACCTGACTATGACCACTAAGCCATGACCTAGAATTCAGCAAGAGTACAACTTACAGGGAAAATCTGTAATTGCTTTGGGAAGTAGGAATGGAAATTAAGCAGGCAAATATATTTATACTAAATGTCACATATATGACATATGTATCATATCTATAAATGCCAACTTGCTAGACACCAATGTCATCTCTACAGTGCTGTAACTGAGGAAAATAACTTCCTCATCGTTTTGAAAAGCAGGGTATCACTTTCTGTCTTCATTCTCCCTACCCTCTCTCACTCCTTATTATGCTTCAAAGAGCAGTGGTTTAGCAATATAATTTTCTCCTTATTTCAGTGCCCTGGGAAGTCATAAATCCTGACTAGGGTTCCTGAACTCATTTAAGACCTCTATTTTGGTGTCATTATAATGTATACACACATCTGACTGTGCGATGCATTAAATATAAGTTCTCATTTCCATAATCATTCAGAGTTTTACATTGTGCTAAATAAGACTCCGTGATTTTTTTTAAACTTCTTTCCTTGCTTTGTCCACGGAAGAATGGTGCTTAAAGGGCAGTCTTAGATAATTCACAGAGCTGAAGGTCATGAAGCTGGGGAGGAAGAATGATAGGATTGCTCATAAAAAAAAAGCCAGTGGTATTAAGTTGAGACCATTTTAGTTTAAAGAAATTAAACAATGAATAGGGACAGAGGTTTGATCGAGAAATATAAATATGTACATTAAATATTGATGTGTTATAGCCATTGAAAATTAAAAAAATCATAAAAGAAAAAGTAGTTATTAATATTTGTGGAGAATTATTATATAGTAGTATACTAAAACTGTAATAAAATTATATGGCACAAGTGTTTTATTCCTTGTGCTTTATTTTCCAAAATTCTCTGCTAAGTGCTGATCACCTAAAGATTGGATGAAGAAATGATAGCTACATGATGTTTGCTCTCTCCCCCAAGCCTGCCCACTGACTTATAACAAAAACACATGTGACGAAACCACATATCACTTATAACAAAAACATTTATAACAAAAATACATATCGTAATGCTGTATCACAAAGCCTCCTACACAAAAATTCTTTTGTTTGCCAACAATACCATGCAGAAAACATCCACAAAATGGGATAAGTTACAACATAAAAACACAAGAAAATGTCAGTTGTGGTGCTAGTATATAGTAGCTTCTTTAAGTATGTTAGTGGCCTTAGAAACTTACCCATAGCCTGGGAAGAAGAGTGTTGAGAATGGTTAACATAATAGACAAATGCACAGAGATAAGAGAAATAACTTTTAATGTTCTATGGCACAACAGGCTAACTGTGGTTGATAACAATTAATTATGTGGTATTAAAAACAATGAGAATTTTCATTCTTCCCAACATCTGAATAAAACCTAAGAAAGTTTCTTTGATGTCCCGATCAAAATTCCAGCACACTTCACAGATCTTGAAACAATGATTCTCAGCTGGGAATTGAAGTCATGACTTCTGAAAGAATAGCCAGTACTTTTAACTGCTCAGCCATTTCACCACCTCCCCTTTCCCTGGGTCTAGCTGGTTATAACCAATTTAGTTGTTGGCCCAAGGGGCACCATGAAAATCCCCAAACAAACCAGACTATTGCCAAGGCAATAATAGGTTGTTCTCCACAAATTGGCTGTAAGTTTCCATTGCTGAAAATAGCAGACATTCAATTCATTCAACATGGAGAAGTAGATCCAGTCACTACATAAAATCTTCACCCCTATGTTCTAGTGTCTTTGGCGAAGAAAAATAATCTGCAGATTACCAAAAGAGAACTATATACACCAAAGCTACAAACACTTTGATCTGATTTTTTTTTTTTTCAATGCAGTTTATTCAGGAACCTTGAACAATCTTCTGACCCTGGGGAAAGCCAGCCCACAGCTTAAATAGCCTCTGGGTAGCCAACCCCAGCGTGCCATGTGGGCAATGAAGATAGGTCCACATACACAGAAGCAAGCCAGATCCTCATCCTTAGCCAAATGTGGAGTTGTTTGTGACAGAGAGCACTCACCATCGAGAAGGTGGAAGGCAGAAACCAGCTCCATCTTTAAGGCACGGCATTACGCAACTCTCTACAGCTCCCCCTTTTTGTTTTAGACGCATCAGGCAAGAGTAGAGGTCTGATCTCTGATATTAGAAATAAATTGGGACTTTGTACTGATGTTCATTTAGGTGTCATCCACCCAAAGAGCATCAGACCCGACCAATACCTTTTTCTCAGAGGCGGGACCTGGGGCATCAACCCGCATGCAATCAGACTTGCTCTTCTCTGGGTCCAAAGCGGCTGACCCTGAGTGCAGTGCTTAGCCTCGCATCCTGAGCGTAACATTTTAGCTCCCATGCTTGGGGACCATCGGTCTTTGAAAGACCTCTACTCTTGCCTGATGCGTCTAAAACAAAAAGGGGGAACTGTAGAGAGCTGCGGAATGCTGTGCCTTAAAGATGGAGCTGGTTTCCGCCTTCCACCTTCCCGATGGTGAGTGCTTTCTGTCACGAACAATTCCATATTTGGCTAAGGCTGAGGATCTGGCTTGCTTCCATGTATGTGGACCTATCTGCATTGCCCACGTGGCAAGCTGGGGTTGGCTACCCAGAGGCTATTTAAGCTGTGGGCTGGCTTTCCCCAGGGTCAGATGATTGTTCAAGGTTCCTGAATAAACTGCATTGAAAAAAAAAAAAGAAAGAAAGAAAAGAAAAGAAAAGTAAAAACCAACAAAATATATGATAGGCCCACCATTTCCCAATGAGCCAAGAAACTTGGGAAAATCAGGAAGGGACCAAGGTATTATAAACTACCCACAAGGTCCTACCCCCTAAAGGCCCCACCAACACCCATCCTTGGGAACACTCCATTAAGATATAAACTTTGGAGGGACACTATTCATTCAAAACATAAGAGATGCACTACTTGGAATTGGAGAAATTGCTCAGTGGTTAGGAGTACTCATGGCTTTTATGAAGGCCCTCGATTTAATTATCAGCACCCATATAGCATCTCACAACTGTCTGATGCAATCTTCTGGTGTGCACACCTACATACAGACACAGTATATGAAAACATAAACTATACACATGTACATAAAATAAATAAATAAAGAGAGAGAGAGAGAGAGAGAGAGAAACTAGCATGTTAAAAAAAAAACAACTTCCATCTAGAAGCCTTAGAAATACCCTGATGTTTTTTCTAGTACCACTGCCTTCCTAACTAACAAGAGATGCCACAATTTTGATCTATTATTCAGAATTATTGAGTCATGTAGGTGGTAAGTATTTAAACCTTTATAGCAAAGTTCACTTGATGCATCATAATTAGCAACATAGATTAGCTAATCAAAGCACTAATGATGGCCTAATTGGTGCTGTGTTTTATTGCTTACAAAGCACTTTCAGTTAATTACATGATTTGATTCTTATGATGATGGTGTGTGGCAGGGATTTCCCTCCTACCTTTCAGATAAAGAAGCTGAGGCTCCAAGAGATTGATTGACTTGTCCTCAAGTCATTGAGCCTCTAAAGAAACAACAATGGTAAAGGATTTTAGCTTGGTATCACATGCCCTCCATCCACAGGATATGGTACTTTCTGTCCAGATAAGAGGATCAAGAGCAGCGTTCTCAAGAGGCCTTCCCCTTCTCGGAGCTGATATGTGCTAAATTCCTTAGAGGGTAATTACCCTTTCATCTGCAATCCTAGATCTTAGTTACCATTCTGGCCTCTTCTCGATGGAAAACAGTTTCAAAAGGCCATTCAATGCCGAGGGAATACAGATTTAAGCCTCACTTCTTTCACGGCATATACAACTATGGAACTTGTCTGATGCTAAATAATGTACTCAAAAAATATTCTGCATCAACTCCACTTCATGGTTTAGTTTTCACTATGTCATAAAGAAAACCTCAGGAGACTTTTGCGAAAAAAATAATACACATTTTATTTTATCAAAATATTTATGTATATCTTTCATATATTCTTAAACTACTTCCATTCTTTCTTAAATGATCTATTAATATATCTAATTAATATATCTATATTTATGTATTATTAAGACATAGATGCATAAGACATGTATAAGATATATCTCATATATACAGAGAAACAAGCATCAAAATACACTCACACACACACACACACGCACACACACACACACACACACACATATCAAGATATATTTCAATTGATGTGATGTGAGCTTTTCTCCAAACTTAAAATTGAGCAATTTTAGAGTTCCTAGGAAGAGAACAAATGGATCCTAATTGTCACTATATCTAGATTTAGATCTAGATCTATAGACTATAGATATCTATATTCATATAGATATCTACATATATATCTATAGATAGATAGATATAGATAGATAGATAGATAGATAGATAGATAGATAGATAGATAGATTATAGAGACAGAGATAGATAGACACGTTGATCTGCCTAGATCCCCGCCTTACCATGTGCTTCTGTTGATGCAATGAAACCCTCTGACCAGTGGCTGTAGTGGCTTGTGCCTTTAATCCTTGCACTCTGTGAACAGGTGTAGGTTGATCTCTGCAGAGCTTTTAATTCCAGGCCAGCCTGGCTTACACAGTTCTGGGTCATCCAAGAATACACAGGGAGACTGAAAACCTTTTAAAAAACACTCTGATCAAAGGCAATTTTGGAGAAAGAGTTTATTTTGCTCACACTACCATATCACATTCTATTACTGAGGAAAGATTAGGGCAAGTAAGGAACCATGAAGAAATGCTGTGTGGTGGTTGTGTCATTCACAGGTTTGTGCTTACCTAGCTCTCTAAAATAGCCCAGAACATTTTATCTCAGCCATAGCCTCCTCCCTCATTCCCTCCTAATCCCACCCTCCCTCTCTCATCTCTTCCCTGCCCCTTTCCAAGTCCAGTGTAGGGGAGGTCTCCTCCCCTTCCATCTGACCCTAGCTTATCAGGTCTCTTCAGGACTGGCTGCAATGTCCCCTTCTGTGGCCTGGCAAGGCTGCTCCTCCCTCGGGGGTAGGGGGTGGGCTGAAGAGCCAGTCATTGAGTTCATGTCAGAAATAGTTCCTGTTCCCCTTACTAGAGAACCCACTTGGATACTGAGCTACCATGGGCTATATCCAAGCAGGGGTTCTAGGCTATATTCATACATGGTTCTTGGTTGGAGAAACAGTGTCATGAAAGAGAACCTTGTGCTTTGATATATTTGTTCCTTGTGGAGCTCCTGTCCTAATCTGTGATTAATATAAGAAATTTAAAAAAGGGGAAAAATGGAGAATTGGCAAAGAAAAAGAAAATGTAGAAATTGTAAGAGACAAAAAAAAAACAGTGAATCCTGCTGCAAATTAATATCTTCTAGAAATGACATGAAAGCTACACCCATGAAATTTCAAAAGTATGTGTGCTTAATAAGAATTTCATCACAACAACTGTTGTGGATAAAGGAAGCCTCAAAAGCTTCCATCCTTAGATGAAGATCTATAGGATATGCTTCCTGAAAAAGAAATATTCTGTTTTCTTTCAGTATGAACTCCTTTATAGGAAATCACATTTCAAATTTAAAGAATTTAAATATGAATATTACTGGGTAAACTCAGCAAGCTATACAACAAAACACAAACACATACCCTCTCACATACACACACACACACACACACACATACACACATTTTGCTTATGACTAGTACTTTGTGTGAGGGTGGTGGGTGTCATAATAATAGACTGATAATGTATTGAAGGCATACAGAAGCACTTAGAGAAATTAAATTTTAGAACAATTAAAATGATGTACATGAACTCTGTTGCCTGTTCTGTGATCACCTCCCCATGGTGAGGTGATCTTACCAGGCCACAGAAAAAGAGGATATAGATAGTCCTGATGAGACCAAATGAACTAGAGTCAGATGGTAGGGGAGGAGGACCTCCCCTATCAGGGTATAGTGGAAGGGTATAGTGGGAGAAAGGGAGAGTGAGTGGGACTGGGAAGAGATGGGGGAGTTGGCTACAGCTGGGATACAAAGTAAATAAATTATAATAAATTATTTAATAAATTAATTAAAAATAAAATTATGTAAATACAAAAATAACAACCCGGAACAGAGGAATGGTGCCACACACAGTGAAGAGGTCCTCCTGCATCAATTAGTGACCAAGACAGTACCTCATAGTTATGCTCACAAACCAACCTCATAAAGACAATGACTTGATTAAAATTCCTCTTACCTGTAATTCTGGTCTGTGTCAGTTTGACAGTTAATGCTGACTAGGTCATTGTGGAAGTCAAGTTTCGTTTTCCCAGGCAATTAAGCAAACAACAGACTATATCCTTCATGAAATGTGATTATAAAAAATAATTCTTCATTCTAACTTCATTTATTTATTTATTTTTTATTTATTATGTGCACTGTGTTCTGCCTCCATGTACACCTTCAGGCCAGAAGAGAACACCAGATCTCATTATAGATCTTGTTATAGATGGTTATGAGCCACCATGTGGTTGCTGGGAATTGAACTCAGGACCTTTGGAAGAGCAGGTAGTGCTCTTAACCTCTGAGCCATCTCTCCAGGCTTCATTCTAACTTTAAATGTTGGTTTAAAACCATTTCCTACATGTTTTCTTAGTAGTTCCTATGTGGTTTTCAATTCTGGCTGCTACTTATATAATGTATCAAATATACCATCTATGGAATCAACTACTAATACTTGATTTCCTGGGAAACCAAGATATCAAACAAAAGAGGAAGATGGAGGAAAGTATACAAAAGACAAATTACCAAGTGCAGGCAAACATCTGTTGTACCAGATAGTGTAATGCTTTTATTGGACATTGCCAAAGAGGAAGGAATTCTAATTTACCAAACTACCTTTTGAGAAATCTAAATGACCCATGGTCACAAAGTTTTGGCTATAGGTGGGAGATGTATCATGAACCATGAAACAGATTGAAAGAGTATTTAGCCTATAATTCAACCCACACTTAGTGGGGCCTGAAACAATTTGGTCTAGTGACAATCAGGATCAACTTGTTGTCATCCTGAGAACTCTAAAATTGCTGATATTTATGTTTGGGGGAAAGATCAACATCATATCAATTTAAAAATTACGGGTCAAATGGCTTTTGTTCATTATATTTTCCTTGCTTTCTTTATTTAATGAGACTTTTGGGGGCACAGAGCTCCTATGAGAACTCAAATTTTTACCAGCCTCTTTAATAAAGATCATCTGACACCTATCAAAAGAGCGATATTAAAAACAAGCAAACAAGCATCTATTGGGCAATTACAGTATCCAAAGTGTGTGTGGTCCATCTAGTGCTCACATTACTTAGGAGAAAAAAATTAAATTCTTTATCATACAGATAATGAAAGTGAGTAAGAGTGAAGAAATGTCTTTCTCAATTCTACAAAAACAGGGTGACAAAGTGCAAGATAGTTCATCACAATATGTCTTTTACTGGGCTCTAAACTATACTTTCCATTCTCTCTTCAGTTAGGAACTACAGAGTAATTAATATTTAGCCAAAAGAATGAGAGCAGAAATGGTATGAACCCTGCCAGGTGAATGTGTTAAAGAAGCAATGCAATCTTCTCCATGAGCTCGTACTTAATTATTGTCTGAATAAAAAGTATGTCAAAGACGTGGGTGACTGAGAGACTCACAGACTCATTAAAGAAAGTATAATCTTGCTCTATTTACTGAACTTGCTTAGACACTTGTTTGCATTTTGTCTTATTGTTTTTCTGCTTGTGTATTGGTTTTCTGTTTCTTTTCCTTTGAACAAGGTCTCAGATAGACCAGGATTAATTTATATTAATTTACTGTGTAGAATATGTTGGCCTTGAACTCATGATTCTTTGCCTACAGCTCCCAAGTGCTGGTATTACAGGCCTATGCCACCATTCCTAGCTCTAGTGTTTGGTGCTTGCTTTTGTCTTTTTGTTTGTTTGTTTTGTTTGTTATATTTTATGTGCATTTTGCTTTTGTGTATGCCTGTGCATGGTGTGTGGTCCAGGTGCTAACAGAAGTCAGATGAGGGTGTCAGATACTCTGGATCTGAAGTCATCAATAGTCATAAATCACCATTTGGGTACTGGAAATAGAACCTGGGTCCTTTAGTGGAGCAGCCATTTCTCCAGTTTGTTATCATTTTAGAGGTCAAAATAGATTTTCAAAAAAGCTGGTGACTTAACACAATAAGATGGGTTGATCACTCATTAATAATTAATTCAGTTTAAGATATTCTGAAGACCAAAATGTTTATAACTACTGTAACTACTTTTAAATTTGATAATTAACTGTCCATTTGTGTTCAGCTAAAATTCTGAACACACATCTCCAATCTATGTTAATACCATTTTTGTTATTGTCTTGATGGGGGAACCCAAATGGCTGACTACAATTTTCTCCTAAGAGTACAGATGTAGTTACTATTTGATCAATCTCAAGCTTGAAGTAGGGAAGACATCTTTTGTGGAATCTCACAAAGTTTACCCATAAGTTTTTCCTCAAATGCATATGGAGAAAATTTTGTGTGTGCCTTCCTAGGGTTCCAAGAAATAAGCTTGGGTTTTTTGACACATGAAATTTCATATAATTTGCAAAGCATCTTTATATATAGGCTGCTTTACATCACCTTTACAGCATCACTTTACAGATGGAAATATACACCAAAAATGTAACACTTTAGCTAAGCTGAGGAGTGTGATGATGTAGAAGTGGAGTTAGGTAGAGACGATTCAAGAATTTACACCATTGCTCATGAATGCTTTTTTTCCCTTACTTTTTTTTTCTCAGACTATCATAACTAAATATTAGTTTCTCGAAATAAACTAAAAAAAATTCTCTGGTTTAAACAATATTTTATATATATATGCCTTCGTCGTTCAAAATCTACTTGTGCAAAGTCAATGTGTGTGTGTGTATGTGAGAAAATAGTGGAAAAAATGAGAAATACAACTGTAACAGCTACTTAATGAAATGTGGTCTCAAATGAAACCCAAAGAGACAACTTCTTAAATTTTTAAATCTCAATCATGTATGCAATAAAATGGAAATAATTATATTGTTTGTAGTTTATTTAAAGATTAAACAAGATTTTATGATGAAAGTAGTGAAACACTGTAACTGATAATGAGAGAAGTAAACAAATGATTATCAAAACCAAAATGTAAAAGTATTTGTTGATGCATGTGATTTTAGGGTCAAATTAAAAAAAGAACTCTTTCAACCAGTCCCCTGGGGTATTCTTGTAGTAGTATTGTAAATTCAACTCTATATATTAAGTCTGTAATCTAGCTGAGTTTTTTTTCCTGTAATGAGTAATTAGTTAAATTTCATTCTTTGATTATTTATTTACCAAAAGACTGTCTTTTCTCTAATACATGTTATCTATATAGCTAATATCTAGTAATATTTATGTCTACAAAAAAAATTGGATTAAAAATATTTCTGGGTTTTCTAGTGTGTTCCACTGGCCCAACTGTTTTTTTTTGTTGTTGTTGTTGTTGTTTCTTGTTGTTGTTGTTGTTTTTAGTTTTGTATTTTTTTGGAGATAATATTATAATTTTATTTCTTTCTTCCAGGTTCCATCCCTTTTTTTAATTTTTTTTTATTAATTACACTTTATTTACTTTGTATCCCCTGTAGTTCCCTCCTCCCCTCCTCTCCCCACCCAACCCCTTCCTTCCTCCTTCTCCTTCTCCACACATGACCCTCCCCAAGTTCACTGGTAGGGGAGGTCTTCTTTTCCTTCCTTCTGATCCTAGTCTGTTAGGCCTGTTAGGTTTCATCAGGCCAATCAGTTCATATCAGAGGCCCAAGTGTTTGACTTTGTTATGATTCATGCTGTTTTGTTCCTGTGGCATTGTAACATGTTTTAAAGTCAGAAACTAGCATTGCTCTCTGAATTCATAATTACTTTGGCTGTTCATGATCTCTTGTGGTTCCATAGAAATTTTATGAGAGTTGTTATGAGTGTTGTCTCCATTTGGGGAACAAATATCACTTATAGTTCAGATCAATTTTAAAATATTAAAATCAATTTCAAAATAATTAGCACAGAACACTTTAAAGGCTCTGAACACAAAAAAAGAAATACTATTTGAGGTGAGAGCCATGCTAGCCTCACTGACAAAATCATCACATGTGCATATGTGTCCTAAGCTGTCATGTGTGTCCTGTCATATGCACAATGTGATATGTCAACTAAAAATAATTCACATGGCTTTATATATTATAACTATAAACATATGCTAAAAGTTAAGCTCTTAACTAGCAATAATATTCTTAATGGCTATGTCTTTACATTTCTTTTCTTTTTCTGAAAAAAAAAAAAACTAGCATTTTACTTTGTCTTTTCTAAGGTAGATCAGGTTCTCTTTCCTAATATGTCCTCATTCTCCTTTTGTTTAATGTTACTCCTTCTGTCAAAAGGTTGACTTGGCTCATCTTTAAATGCACCAAATTCATAGTTTACTTTATTAATTTGTGAGTACAAAGATTTACTTATCTTGAAATCAAAAAGGGTGTCAAAAATTTAGCGAAATAGATTTGGGGCTGCATCTGCACACAAAGATTGTAGGCCCACAAAATCTGTCTTGGAATCTGCGATGTGGAGTCTTAAACAATGTTCCATTGTTCTCATTCCTTCTCTGCATCCTTTTATTAACTAGCAGGCCTAGCAGTGATAGCAAATTAAAAAAAAAAAGTCTTCTTCCCACAGTACCAGTGTGGAGGGACAATTTACAGTTCACATTCTTACTGTGCCCTCCAGGTCAACAGATATGACTTGTGAGACCCCAGGCTGACCTCGGGCCCCTCTGTGGGCACTGCAGTGACATCTCTCAGTCTGTCCAATGGCAGGTTCCTCTTCCTTGTCACTCTAAGCTTGCTGAGCTTTCATGGGGGTCCCCTTTTCTCCTTCTCAGTTACTTCCATGAAAGAATTTTCTTGTCATTAAAACCTCAGATAAAATCCTTGTTTTTCATGATAGCTTTCCCTGCAGACCCTAGAAGCTACTTTGCCTATTCTGCCATGTTATTCCCATGCTTGGTATCCAGGTGGTAGTAGATAGCTGTACACCCCTTCCTAACAATCATTTACATTATTTGATTCACTTATCTTTCCTCTTACACAGTACTCTCCAAGAAGGAGGCATTGGCCATCTCCTTTGTTATTTGCTGTCTTCTCCCACCTGCACAGCAGGATAGATGCGTAATATTTGTTTAACGGCTGGAAAGTTATAGCTTTCACCCAATTCAGTGATTTGGGGAAATCTCTAATGATGACAGATATATCAGCTCTCCAGTTCCTAAAGGGCTCCAGTACACCTCACACAGTTGTGTTTTGGAAAAAAAAATCCAACTAATGAAATGAGCCTAATGGGCCTCAGGCTAATGAGAACTGGTGCATTGGCCTAGGAGGAATAAACCGCACAAACACTTTAAATTGCTTTTCCTCCCTCCTCAGGAGCAGTCGAACCAGAGACTTTCAAAGGGGGCAGATGGCACTGCTCTGCCACGCTCTGAAGTGCCTACCTCAGCTCCACACTGAGAACATCTGCTTCCTCCTACTCTGACACAGTGATCTCTCCCCAGTCAGGAGACAGGAACCAAGGGCTGGCCACCACTGGGGAAGAGAGGCACTTTCTGGTAATTCAGGAACGTCAGAGGGTACTGGCAGGTGATTGATTAGCCAGGACCAAAAAATTCACAGATCTTGAGGCAAAGTACCAGTGGCACACTGTTGTTGGAAGAGAGTATGCCTTCATTTCCATCTCTGAGAGTTGAAAAACAAAGTGAGACCAGTCAAGGTGTCATAATTAAAGTCTATATCATCTCTACCTGTGGAGAGAAGTGCATTCTGAAAGGGGAAGGCCTAGCTTTGAATTTTCATTCCAGTGTGTGGATATTCTTCCCTGACATTCTGAAATTGCATGTGTCAGAGAACATTCTTTGCATGCAAATTTGAAACAAGTGGTCAGCTCTTTAGGAAGCTTTGAAAACACAACCTTCTCTTTTGAGTTGACTCTTATTCCTTTATCGACAAGTTTATTCCTTTGTCATGCCATTTCATTCAAAATGCCCTTAGATAAATGGAACCAGAGTCACTCACTGTTCAGGTAATTCAAACACATCACAAAAGTTGTTCTAAGCTATTTTATTAAGTGAAAACCTCCATCGTGGAAGTTTGGACACCAGAAAAAAAAGTGTCTTTTCCCTAATCTGATAATTATGTTTCTTAAAATCTTAGAGAAATTTGAAACCCATGATTTAAGTTTTATATACATATATGTGTGCGTGTGTGTGTGTGTGTGTGTGTCTAGAATGTATATGCTGTAAACTCATGCATACACTGCACACAGACATTGAGCATGTACTAATTTTGATATGGACATAAAATCATTTCATATACATATGAAAATTACAGATTATTTTGAGACAGCAATAGTTCATATATTTCATGGTAGTATCTTAATAGCTATTTGTCCTTGTTGTTTTCTATGTATTGAGATAGGCATTTCCTACATTTTCTTAATAAACATGAGTAAATCTCTCCAGATTTGCAGTAAATCACCAGCACATGATGTGGTATCTCTTTATTATATTTACCATGATAATCATTTTAAAATAAGACTGGAGAGCTGAAATCGAGTCAACGTCCACTAGCAATTACACAGACTAATCTAACATTTATAGGCTTAGTTTTCCTGTGTAGGAGATAGCAAAAACTTCCAATTTCACTTTCATGGACATCCAGGGAGTTTACAGATGGGAGAAATTATCGATCCAGAGTCAACCTAAACTCAGAATCTATAAATACAAGATTAGTTGTCAATTAGTACGTCTATAACCAGTAGCTTCCCATCACATCAGCAAGGTTAGGAAACAGCAGTCTAAGAAATGTATGTGGGTTTAGAACGGAAAAAGAAGAAAGAGGCAAGAAACAATAGCAACAACTACCATTTGCTGGTTATTGTTTAATTGGGTTTTTGTATTTTTAAGACAAGGTTTCTCTATGAAGCCCTGGATGTCCTGGAGCTTACTCTATAGACCAGACTGGCCTCCAACTCAGAGATCTGCCTGCCTCTGTCTCCTGAGTGCTGGGATCGAAGGTGTGGGCCACCACGTCCTAGATAATTACTGACTTCTTAGCACTTAAATACATTGTCTCAAGCTTACAGGACAGTTTGTACTATCATTGCATTAGCATTGGGCATTATTAATGCCCAAATGATTTTATTAACTATAGTTTGTAAAAGAGCACAAGAAAAAAAAAATGTTGTTCAAGTTATCCACTTTAGCTTGATGATACAATCTGGGGTTTTTTTGTTTGGTCTGTTCTTGTTGTTGATAGGTTGGTTGGGTGTTGCTGTTTTGTGGAGTTTTGGTGGTTTTGCTTTTGGGGTTTTGGTGGATTTTGTTGTTTGTTTGTTTGTTTTATTGGTTAGTTGCTTGCTTGCTTTTGATTTTTTGAGACAGGGTTTCTCTTTATAGTCCTGACTGTCCTGGAACTCACTCTGTATACCAGGGTAGCCTTGAACTTACAGAGATTCCCATGCCTCTGCCTGCCAAATCCTGGGATTAAATGCTGCACCACCATCACTGGCAAACACACTGTTTTTAATTCCAGAGTACTGGGTTCCCAAGCCCCTACTACCTGAATATTGCCCTGCCCTTCCATAAGGGAAATCTAATGAAGTACTTGGAAAATATGGCAGAATGTGGTCTGAGAATTGATTGCACAGTGTTTGCCACTCCATAACCTCACAGGTTATATTTATACTCTGAACTCTAGACTCCAAGGAATAGAATTTAGTATTTATCCATTATTTGCAAATCCTTACTAAAGGTTCATTACTGGTGATATGCTCATTTATTTTTTATTGCACAGACATGGTTCTTGTTTTCCTGAAGACCCCAAATTTAGATATTAATTCATAATAACCCTGAAGAGTGTTATGCATAAAAAACCTAATATACTATAGGGATGAAAAATACATACACTATGGTGTTTAATTATTTTTAACAGAAGAGAAAGGTTGGGTTTGAGTCACTTCATTTACCAGCCAGAACTGGACATGTTATAAAGAATGCATTGCTTAAAGTCACGTGATCTCTGCTGCTGTTGGCAATTCTGGGTACGTATATTACATCATAATGAACCAAAACAACCTCAGACTTAACAGTAGTGGTAAGAAGTATCCCTGAAAAGACTGAGTACATTCCACTTACAAAAACTAGCTGCTACAGCTGAAATACAAAGTGAATAAATTGTAATAAATTTTAAAATAAATAAGTAATACAATTTTTATACGAACTGTAAATGTCTCATACCTAGCAGCTAAATGTGATTGTATTTCAACACAAAGTTCTTGGTTATGTGTCGAATTTCGAATTTAGAATCCTCTAAATTCCTTTATAATAATAAAAGGTGGGAAGCAAGAACTTCTTAGGGAGTGCTGATTTTTCAAGAAAAGAAAAAAAAAAGAAAGAAAAACAAGGCTGGAGACATGGCTAAGCAGCTAAGAGCACTTATTAATTCTTCCAGAGGACCCTAGTTGAATTTCTTGTGCCCACATGGCAGCTCCCAGCTATCTGTAACTTTAAGATGTAGACATATATGTAGACAAAACACCAATACACATAAAATAAAAATAAATTATTAAAAAAAAAGAAAGCAAACAAATAAAGCTTCCTTTTAGTTTTGAAATAATGAGTTGCAGATGTTGAAAACTAGAAGGGATGTATAAAAAGATCTTGAATGGCAGAAATGCATCTACTATAGGTAATCAATTCAAAAGGCACATTTACTTCATATTTCAGTGTCACTGAATTCAGGGTGAGTCATGTAATGTGTGGCATCGTACAATTACCATTAACAAGGCAAAATGATGTGATACTATTCTAAGAATATTTGATTCCTTCTACTAAATTGTAGTCATAAATTATCCTGATCTTTCTAGATTATTTCTCTGAATCTCATATATGGATAATGGTAACATTTTTATTTTTAGATAACAAACTCAAAATGAGAAATTAGTTGAGAGACAGAGTATGAACCCAAAACATCTAATAACATTTTACTACTAACATTCCCAAGTATTATTATGAAGGCAGAAACTGAAGTTGGGGGTGAATAGGACTCAATTATAGAGAAACAGTAGAATAGAATGCCTCTAGAATTACCCATTTCTTTGGAGCAACCATTAAGCATGGTAACACTGGTAAAATCAAATTCTGCAGAGTTCTGTAATCTACGTGCAAAACAGCGAGAAGTGAAGTGTCAAAGAAAAACAGGCTGCTAAATCTTTTAAAGTGGGGCAGTGATCTTGGAAATTCATGACACAATTTGCTTGTACCAGAAGGGACCTTATGGACCGTATTATCAAGGTACTATACTTTGTATTTTTGATGTGTCTGAAGATTACTTGAGGACACAGAAGCTTGACTATACCTTTTCCTCTATGGCTAAGGAAGTTTCTTAGAGCTATTGCATACTGAAGCATTTGAAGATGCAATATTCATATCTGTATGAAGCAAGAAGAGGATGGGGAAGAAGCAGACATACATAAAAGCCTCGTAGGAAGTACTTTGGGAGGAAATCACCTGAGAAAGAAAAACTTTGCAGACTTTATGCTGATAAAACTATCAAGGTATGGTTGATGGCTATTTATAAATATATGAAACTTTAAAAAATTATAAAAAGTAAAACAAAAGATAACTGGTTAGATAACAAAAGAGAAAAATACTATTTTAGCTTGTAACTATTCTTTGTTTCCAATATAATTAAATATTTATAACACCATAATTTTAAGTATTAAATAAATATACACTATATAGAGCTGTATTCTGAAACAATGATGATATTAAAAGAGAATTCATTTATGTAAGAGCAGAGATTTCACATGATACAGAAGTTAAGTTTGAATTAATTCAAAATAGATAATTATAAGATTAGGACAATTATAGTCCCCATAATATTGATATAAAGTAATAACCAGAAAACATGTAGAAAAGATTACGAGCACAAGAGGCTGGGGAATGGCTCACTAGTTAAATTGTTTGCTCTGCTAATATAATGACCTCATTCAGACCTCCAGCAACATTCACACATGCACACCGAAAAAGTGCTTACTGGTCTGCACCTGTCACTCCAGAGCTGGGAGAGGAAGACAGACCAATCTCAGAGCTTCACTGGTCAGCCCAGCTGGCTGCTGAGCAACATGTTCAGCAAGAGAACCTGTCTAAAGCACCTAGGGTAGAGCGCAACAGAGAATGGCATTCTGTGTCAGTCTCTGCCCTCCACACACACACGCACAATTCATACACACAACAAGATTAGGAAAGCCAGGAGAGAACAAAGAAAGTTATACTAAGAGCACCCAAGAACATAGGTGATGTAAGATAAGGGGCTGGGGAGGTAACTCAGCAGGTAAAGCTGCTTGTTGATGACCTGATTTCCATTGCTGGGAATCTCGTGATAAGACAGGAGAACTCACTCCAACAAGTTGTCTTCTGACCTCCACTCATGGGCTCACATGGCGTGCACTTGTGGGTGTACACACACACACACACACACACAAATAAAAATGAATGAAAACACATTTTTGAAAGATTACCTAATTGA
Source organism: Meriones unguiculatus (assembly GCF_030254825.1). Classification (NCBI taxonomy): domain Eukaryota; kingdom Metazoa; phylum Chordata; class Mammalia; order Rodentia; family Muridae; genus Meriones; species Meriones unguiculatus. The sequence goes on from NC_083358.1 coordinate 30,649,890, forward strand.
GTCAAATAGTATAGGAAAGTACTACATACTGAGTGGAATGTGATCAAGCAGTGCTCAATAGCAGCAAGGAAACACCACAGAGAATATAGAAGGAAAAAAAGCTAGATTTTAGCACAGAAAGTGTTCTTCATAGAAACCCCTGTATTTTCATGATTTTTTTTTCATTAAGAAAAGAAAAGGAAAAAATCAAACCAGGAATAGAAGCAGGGTTCCTCATCCTGACACAAGAGTTCCTCATTCTGTGAGAGGAAAAAAATTTCACAGTTCTAATATACTCAGAGACTGGAAATGCAGCTTGTTGGCAGAGCATCTGCCTGGTACTCACTGTATCTGGAGAGGAAGCCACAGCATTGCATAAACCAAGAGTGAATGTTTGTGATCCCTGTACTCAGAAGGGCAGATACAGGAACACCAGAAGTTAAGGTCTTCCTCAACTACACACTGAGTTCCAGATCAGTTTAGGATACCTGAGACCTTGTTTCAACAGCAAACAAATAGAAACACAATATACTCAACAGTGAAATTTGAAATTTTCTCTCCTATAATGAGAGAACAGCAAAGATGATCTCTTTCATTAACTGCAATAGTCACAATAAACAAACAATTAAACACACTCAAAAGTCTGTTATTAGCTGCTGAATAAATAGATACATATCTAAAATGAATTATTATTCAATCACAAAAGGCCTGAAGTATAAATACCACAGTGCAAATGAACACTGAGATCAATTTATAAGAATAAGAAAACTCATTATCGGAGGAGGGGCAAGATGGCGGTGCCGGGAGGACTCTCATTCTGAGCAGCAGCAGCAGGATCAGCACAGTGACCAGTAATCAGAACTCATGGCCATAAAACACAGTCATTGTGTTTCCCAGGTGAGAGGATACCCCATGGTGGGGGATTCAATCAGCTTTTAACTCACCCGGCTAAACCGCGGAAGAGATCCGGGTTCCATCAGACGCTTGGCTGCCGGCCGCCAGCCCCAGCCCCAGCCCCAGCCCAGAGCCAGAAGCCAGTGTCTTTGGTCACGGCCCCAGACTGAACCGTGAGCACCACACTATCAGAGACTGGAATTTTCAGTCGAGAGATAACCCCATGGTACAGGAAACAATTGGGACCGGCCTTAGGTCACCCAGACATCCCCTGGAAAAGACTCGGGTTCCATGGGCACCCCAGGAGCCAGCCCGGAGCCAGAACCGGGGACCCAGGTTCCAGCACTGAGCCCTGCCTGCCTACGCGCCTGACTCCCCGCCTGAGATAGAACTGTGGGCACCAGGGCACCAGCGAATGAGTTTCACTGTCCGGTGCAAACACACAGGGAGGGAAACGGCTGGTCTGATCTCAGAGCACTCAGCCGACACCCCCAGCCTGAAAACGTCCCCGGAAAATTACCCAGCTTAGGGAGGCACCCAGGCTCCCAAAGGCCGCAAAGGCAGACACAGGCAGTTTCTGCACACCAAACAGCTGGCGGAGACTGAGCCTCCATCACTCAACTGTGCTCCAGGCACAGGCACAAACAGTTGCTGCTCGCCTGATGTCCAACTGGGTCACAGCTGATCATTAAATATACAACAAGAAACCCAGAAACAGGGCAGCTGCCCTCAGGAATTCCCTGGGTGAGAGGAGAACCCTCTCGACTAACAAAGACCACAGTTACCACTCAGGTCTATATCCCTGAGGTGAGCAACTCCTGAAAAAACACCAGCCATCCAGGGACTATACCCAAAAAGCTGAGAAGACATCCTTCAGGAAAAACCAGCTTTCTGCAAAGGGGATTCTCTCCACCACAGGATCCCCAGGAACCACCAGAAAATAACCCCAAACACCTAAGATAGCACAATGGGTAGAGGCCAGCGTAAAAGCTCAAGCAACAAAAGACAGAGCAATATGGCATCTCCAGAACCCAGTTACCCAGGGGCAAGTAGCCCTGGACACCCCACCATAACTGAAATCCAAGAAGATGACCTAACAACTTTGCTCATGAAGATGATAACAGAGGAAACAAATGAGATACGTAAAGACATAGAGGAAGATAAACTCAAACAGAATATTGCCATCTGTAAAGAAATAGAGGAAGCTGCAGCCAAACAGTTTATGGCCTTTAGAAAGAGAATTTCCGGCCAATCTTTCTTATGAACATTGATGCAAAAATACTTAATAAAATACTTGCAAACAGAATCCAAGAACACATCAAAGATATTATCCACTATGACCAAGTAGGCTTCATCCCAGGTATGCAGGGGTGGTTCAATATACGGAAATCCATCAATGTGATCCACCATATTAACAAACTGAAAGAAAACAACCACATGATAATCTCCCTAGATGCTGAAAAAGCCTTTGACAAAATCCAACATCCATTCATGTTCAAAGTATTGGAGAGATCAGGGATACAAGGCACATATCTAAACATAGTAAAGGCAATATACAGCAAGCCTATAGCCAACATCAAACTGAACGGAGAGAAACTTAAAGCAATCCCACTGAAATCAGGGACAAGACAAGGCTGCCCACTCTCTCCATATCTCTTCAACATAGTTCTGGAAGTCCTTGCTAGAGCAATAAGACAGTTGAAGGAGATCAAGGGGATACAAATTGGAAAGGAAGAAGTCAAATTATCACTATTTGCAGATGATATGATAGTATACGTGAGTGACCTCAAAAACTCTACCAGGGAACTCCTACAGCTGATAAACACCTTCAGCATAGTGGCCGGATACAAAATTAACTCAAAAAAATCAGTAGCCCTCCTGTATACAAAAGACAAAAGGGCTGAGAAAGAAATTAGGGAAACAACACCCTTCACAATAGCCACAAATGACATAAGGTACCTCGGAGTAACCCTAACCACGGAAGTCAAAGACTTGTATGAAAAAAATTTCAAATCTCTGAAGAAAGAATTAGAAGAAGATATGAGAAGATGGAAAGATCTCCCATGATCATCACTTGGCAAGATTAACATAGTAAAAATGGCCATCTTACCAAAAGCAATCTACAGATTCAATGCAATGCCCATCAAATTACCAACACAATTCTTTACAGACCTGGAAAGAAAAATTCTCAACTTCATACGGAATAACAAGAAACCCAGAATTGCTAAAACAATCCTCTACAATAAAAGATCTTCTGGAGGTATCTCCATCCCTGATCTTAAGTTGTACTACAGAGCAACAGTTTTAAAAACTGCATGGTACTGGCATAGAAACAGAATGGTGGATCAATGGAACCGAACAGAGGACCCAGAAATAAACCCACACACTTATGGACACCTGATCTTTGACAAAGACGCCAAAACCATTCAATGGAAAAAAGATAGCATCTTCAACAAATGGTGCTGGTGTAACTGGATGTCTACATGTAGAAAAATGAAAATAGATCCATACTTATCACCCTGCACAAAACTGAAGTCTAAGTGGATCAATGACCTCAACATAAAACCAGACACATTAAATTGGCTAGAAAAAAAGTGGGTAATACCCTAGAACTCATTGGTACAGGAGATAACTTCCTGAACAGAACACCAACAGCACAGGCTCTAAGAGCAACAATCAATAAATGGGACCTCATGAAACTGAAAAGCTTCTGTAAAGCAAAGGACACTGTCATCAAAACAAAGCGACCGCCTACAGATTGGGAAAGAATCTTCACCAACCCTTTATCTGACAGAGGACTCATATCCAGTATATATAAAAAACTAAAGAAGCTGAAAAGCAGCAAACCAAGTAATCCACTTAAAAAATGGGGAACAGAGCTAAACAGAGAATTCTCTGTAGAGGAATACCAAATGGCAGAGAAGCACTTAAAGAAATGCTCAACCTCACTAGCCATTAAGGAAATGCAAATCAAAACAACCCTGAGATTTCACCTTACACCCATGAGAATGGCCAAGATCAAAAACTCAAGTGACAACACATGCTGGAGAGGTTGTGGAGAAAGGGGAACCCTTCTCCACTGCTGGTGGAAATGTAAACTTGTACAACCACTCTGGAAATCAATCTGTCGCTTTCTCAGACAACTAGGAATAGCGCTTCCTCAAGATCCAGCCATACCACTCCTGGGCATATATCCCAAAGAGGCTCAAGTACACAAAAAGGACATTTGCTCAACCATGTTTGTAGCAGCTTTATTTGTAATAGCCAGAAGCTGGAAACAACCCAGATGCCCCTCAACTGAAGAATGGATGCAGAAATTGTAGTACATCTACACAATGGAATATTATTCAGCAATGAAAAATAAGGAAATCATGAAATTTGCAGGTAAATGGTGGGATCTGGAAAGGATCATCCTGAGTGAGTTGTCCCAGAAGCAAAAGGACACACATGGTATATACTCACTCATATAGACATACAACATAGGACAAACCCACTAAAACCTGTGCATCTAAAGAAACTAAGCAAGAGAGAGGACCCTAACTAAAATGTCCAATCCCCATCCGGAAAGGCGAAGATCATGGACATCAGAAGAAGAAGAAAACAGGAAACAACCTAGGAACCTACCACAGAGGGCCTCTGAAAGCCTCTGCCCTACAGACTATCAAAGCAGATGCTGAGCCTGATGGGCAACTGTTGGGCAGAGTGAATGGAATTTTATGTATGAAGTGGGAAATAGTAAGAGCTGGAGAGGACGGGAACCACACAAGGAGAGCAACAGAACAAGAAAATTTGAACACAGGCAACTTCCCAGAGACTCATACTCCAACCAAGGACTATTCATAGAGATAACCCAGAACCCCTGCACAGATGTAGCCCAGGGCAGTTCAGAGTCCAATTGGGTTACATAGTAATGTGAAGAGGGACTGCCTCTGTCATAATCTGATTGGCCTGCTTTTCGATCACCTCCCCCTGGAGGGGAGCAGCCTTACCAGACCATAGTAGAGGACAATGCAGCCACTTTTGATGTGAACTGATAGACTAAGGTCAGAAAGGAGAGGAGAACCTCCCCTATCAGTGGACTTGGGGAGTGGCAGGCATGCAGAGGGAGGAGGGAGGGTGGGATTGGGAGGGGAGGAGAGAGGGGCTTATGGGGGGATGCAGAATGAATAAAGTGTAATTGATGAAAAATTAAAAAAAAGGGGAAAAATAATTTAAGAACCTTAAAGGACTTTCAAAAGTGGAGGAAAACATGGAGTTAGTCAATTTACATGGAGCACGTCTCGCCCCTGGGGGCAATGGTCTCCTGAACCTACTCAGACCTCGGACACCACCACTGCTAGTTCTAGAACTGACACAGGATGTTCCAACGAGGGGGTTAAGGCTTCTCATAATATTTCCTATAAACCCACACCTGTTTGTTTATATCCCCCATTTTTATTCATTATTAGCCAGATAGAACCAAGTAATTGTGGTAATGATACTTGCTCTTTTGCCCTAATGCTGGAATGCTAGTGAATTTAGGTATGCCCTAGTTACTTGCATGCCTCGCTGGGTGCCTGTGCCTGATGATGCCCCTCACGCTATGACTCTCTTCAGACAGAAAAGGGATCTTGGAACTACAGCCACCATTGTTACTGCCATCTCATTGGCGGCTGTTGGAGCTACCACCGGGGCATTAGCCATGAGTCATACTGTGCAGACTGCTCAGACCCTGAATAATCTTTTAGCCAATGTAGCTCATGCCTTAGATGTACAAAAAGGAATTAATGCTCAACTAAAAGGAGGCTTGATGGTGTTCAATCAGAGGATTGACCTCGTGCAGGAGCAAATTGATACCCTATGGCAAATTGCTCAACTTGGCTGTCAATGGAAGTATGCTGGACTTTGTGTCACTAGCATACAATATGAGAATTTTTCCCATGCTGCAAATCTGTATTAAACAATTGTCTAGCTATATTTTAGATAATTGGACTGGAGAATTTGATACTACGATGGAGCAGCTGTGAGTGGCCATTGTCACGGTAAATTCTACCAGAGTGGACTCAGGACTAGCCACAGGATTATCATCATGGATTGCTGCAGCCATGAATCATCTGAAGGAATGGGTGGGCATGGGAGCGTTAGCAGGCCTTCTGGTGTTGGTCTCCTTGGTTTGCCTGTGTTAAAAATGCAAGATTAGAGTCTCACAACAGAGTAATGCAGCCATGACCATTCAGGCCTTTACAGCCATTGAAGCAGGACAGTCTCCCCAAGCATGGTTGGCTACCATAAAAAGCTAAAATGTTAATGCTCAGGATGCGAGGCTAAGCACTGCACTCAGGGTCAGCCACTTTCGACCCAGAGAAGAGCATGTCTGATTGCATGCGGGTTGATGCCCCAGGTCCCGGCTCTGAGAAAAAGGTATCAGACGGGTCTGATGCTCTTTGGGTGGATGACACCTAAATGAACATCAGTACAAAGTCCCAATTTATTTCTAATATCAGAGATCAGACCTCTACTCTTGCCTGATGCGTCTAAAACAAAAAGGGGGAACTGTAGAGAGCAGCGGAATGCTGTGCCTTAAAGATGGAGCTGGTTTCTGCCTTCCACCTTCCCGATGGTGAGTGCTCTCTGTCACGAACAATTCCACATTTGGCTAAGGCTGAAGATCTGGCTTGCTTCCATGTATGTGGACCTATCTGCATTGCCCACATGGCACACTGGGGTTGGCTACCCAGAGGCTATTTAAGCTGTGGGCTGGCTTTTCCCAGGGTCAGATGATTGTATAAGGTTCCTGAATAAACTGCATTGAAAAAGAAAAAAAAAAGTAGAATAAGAAAACTATGCAAAATGTCGCGTTTTAAATTTTCTTTTGTGTAAACTATCTAAAATAGAGAAATCAAAAAGCACAGAAAATAGATGGGTGTCTTCCAGAGGCTACAGGGAAGAATGTAAGAGGAGGGTTTGCTCAGTAAGTGTGGATTTTGCTTTGAGCAATACAACATAAATTACCTTTCATAACTTCACAACTGAGGAGGAAGCATTAGTACTTAGAGAAACCTCGTGAGCTGAGGGCTGCTGAGAAAGTCTTACTGTTATTGTCAGGTACAATGGAGGGACCATGCCTAGGAGATTTATAAACTTCTTCTAGAAGCAATGAGTTTGAGCAGCTTCTCAAGGGATAAAAAGGAGACAGGGGTTTTGTTCAGTAGAATACAGCAGAGGGGCATAGGCAGAAATATAAAGCAACAGAAGATGTAAGTCTCTTTAAGATGAATATGCAGCTGTCGGGTGATAAGTAGAATGAGGTGGATAGAAAGAAATGGACCAAAAGTTAAGGCCAGAAACCAAATCAAGAATCTTTCCAAACACTGACTATCTGGCCATCACATTACTGATCATGTCCTACCCAGTTTTCTTAACAGAAAGTTTAGAAGCATTAGCTCATGCCATCAGTCCTTCATGATCTCTGTGATAACCACAATTGATATAATACTGGGTACAAATAAAAGTTTGGCTTTGATCTGTGATTAAAAAAAAAAAAGTTTAGACTTTGGCTTTTTTATTTATGACACAATACCTTGTGATATCTAATTTCTCTATTTAGAAAAATAGTCAAAATATTAATACTATACAATCCCATTTGTAGAGAATGTTCAGACCTTGGAATCACACTTAGAACATGCACAAGTACACATACTCTCACATGCAGAGAGGTATTTTAGACAATCTAGTCACATGATTGGCTAAATTAAGAGACGCTCGTATCTTCATAAAGGTTTGATAAGATCTGGATCAATATTAAGCAGGAAAGCCACTGAAGTAAACTGGAAGGATTTTGTCAGTCACTCATTCAATATGTATCGAGTAAATTCTCAGTATATCTAATTTTGTAAATAATATTACCTTTAATTCTATTATTATTTATTACAATTTATTCACTAATTTGTGGCCCCCTCCCCCATCTCCTCTCAGTCCCACTCTTCCTCCCTCTTTCCTCCCTATGATCCTTCCTAGTCCACTAATAGGGGAGGTTCTCCTCCCCTACTGTCTGATCCTAGCCTGTTCTCATCAAGACTGTCTGGATCCTCTTTCTCTGTGGCCTAGTATGACCACCTAGCCAGGGAAAGATGATCAAAGAGCAGGTAACCGAGTTCATGTCAGAGACTGCCACTGTGCTCTGAGGAGACCCCAATAGTGACTGAGCTTCCCATGAACTACATCTGAGCAGGGTGTCTAGGTCCTCTCCATTCATGGTCCTTGGTTGATTCATCAGTCTCTGCAGGTCCCCCTGGGTCCAGATTTTTTGGCTCTGTTGGTCTCACTGTGGAGCTCTTCGCCCCTCTGGGTCTTTCTATCTCCCCCTTTTTCCATAAAGTTCCCTGCACTCTGGCCAAAGTTTGGCTATGAGTCTCAGCATTTGCTTTGATACCCTGCTGGGTAGAGCCTATCAGAGGCCCTCTGTGGTAGGCTCCTGTCAGGTTTCCTATCTTCTCCCACTTCCTTGTCTATCCTGTTTGCCCTTCTGAATGAAGAGTTAGCATCTTCCATAGGGTTCTTCTTGATGTTTGGCTTCTTTAGGTCTATAGAAATTATTAAATTTATCCTATATTATATGGCTAATAACTCAGAAGCCGAAAGACACACATGGCATATAATGTAAATAATTTAAGCTTCTTTCCTGTATCAGGAATAATATAAGCAGGGTTTTATAATTCCTAGGGACCAAGAACTCGTTAATGACTTCTGTGCCAGGACCACCATCTCTTCAAGTCTGAATTCTCTTGGTTAATTTTGCAATTACAGTTTGGTGCACAGGTATGTGTGCAAGTGCACATAAGTGGTTAATCTAGAGAAGTGATGGTAGAACATCTGTTATTTTCAGTTCAGTCTGTCTTCAGATGACATAACACATGCTTCAGGGAATATCAGGTTGGGGGAGAAACATGAGCAATGCCATTTTTACATAAACATGTCTTATTGTTTGAGGGAGTTCAGAAAACAGTATAAAATGATTTGTATAACATTTTTAGGAGAAAGTTATTGAGCCATGCCTGTATGTCCCTGTACTGAGAAATAGGGAATCAATGAAATCTGCTGCTAATTTGTAAAAGAAGAAATTATCCATGACATAGATGTCTTCATCTTTGATATTTGCTTATGTCCAGGCATATTGAGTTCATCTTTGAATAAAGAATGTTATTTCTTTTATCATTTGTTCTGCACATTTTGTATACTGTGCTTTTAATTTGCTTTTCTGTGGATTCCCAAGCCAGATGAGACACTGTAGAGCCCTGCCCATACCAGGGACTTCTCTCAGAGAGCCAGGCTGTGGGGCTGCTCCCTAACCAAACCAGGCCTGGGCCAACTCAACTCCATAGATAAAAGGGCGAAGTTGTGTTAGAGTCGGTGAACTTCTGTGCCCCGACCATGTGACTGGCAGTCTGCAACTCTAACTGATGCACTTGGAGCGTCCCTGCCTCCACTGCATAATGGTACTCATCTCTGCATCTTGTACATGAGTGATTAAAAAGCAAGAATCCCTTCTGCTTCACCCTTTTACCACTAGATCCTGTTGCTTTCAGTTATGTGCTAGGATAACTTGGAAACTGTTCAAATTGGTGGAGAATAAAATGATGCTTGCTAAATATCCCTGAATTCCATTTTGGTTTCTTTTATCCTGGGTCACACTGGAGTTTCTTAGAAACTCAGCTAATTTACTGCTATGTACATGAAATTTAACAAAAGGAATACTGTTAATCGTTTTTTATGATGACAGGTGTAGTGAGAATTCTGGAATTTTGGTTTCTTAAAAAAAAAAAAAAAAAAAAAAAAAACAGACAAGCAAAATCAAAGACAATCCAGGCAGTGGTGTTATACACCTTTAATCCCAGCACTTGGGAGAGGCGGCACAGGCATATCTCTATGAGTTCCAGGACAGCCTAGTCTAGGGAGAGTTCAAGGACAGCCAGAGCTATACAGAGAAATCCTGTCTCTAAAAATCAAAACAAAAAGACCTATTATAAAACATGTTTTCGTTTCAGTCTCAGGTGTAGAGTTGCAGGGCTACTTCGGACTATCCGCTGCAAGTAAGATTTGCCTCTTCCTCTAGCAGTGGTGTGGTTTTGCCATCTGCAGACAGTTTCTGCAACTGGGTGGCATTTGGAATTCTGGGATCTTTGCAGAGGATGTATAAACACTAGGGCCTCCGAGAGGCAGACTTGGCGGTTGCTGATTGTTCACGAGCGTTATTTACAGTTTGTTAGCAGTCTTGCTCAAAGAAGAAACAAAAAGAAAGAAATTAGATTCATCTCTCTTTCTCTCTCTCTCTCTCTCTCTCTCTTTCCCCACTATCCGTCTTTCTCTCCTATCTAATGGTAGGGAGTGAAACAGTGGTGGAGGAGGGAATAAAGGGTGGGAAAAAAAGAAAGCCCAAAGTAGGTAATCCAGCTACAGCAAGTGGCAAAGAGATTATCACACAGAAACTAGAGTGGAGTTACTGTGGCTTCATTTCTTTTCTTTCTTTTTTATTTCTTTTTTTGTGGATAGCAATTTCCAAAATGTCTTTAGAATGTTGGATCCTTGCTCTTGATTCGCTTCTGTGTGAGGAAGGAGACAAATTCAAGTTTGGAGCAGCAATGATAAGGAATAAAGTATGTATTTATCCGAAAAGCATGATGTGGAAGACAGTAGAAAGAGAAATTTTAACAGTGCACAATTGGGAAGCATGAGCTCAACAAGAAACATCAAGATCTTATGTAACTGCTCAAACAAATCATATATGTCTGTGTTCCCCTATAGACTAAGCCTCAAAGAATCTTATGTACTCATGATTCTCACATCTACTGCCTCCATTTTTATCACAAAGGAAATTAAATTCACATGCTCTTCTTTTTTTCTTAAAAAAAATCAATTTTTATCATCCCATGGTTACCTGAACTTGTGATTTTATTCATGATTTCACCTTCCATTCCAAACACAATGCCAAATGGTTCCCTGTCTATAAAGACTTGGAGAAATAATTTGGAGCCAATATTATACTACATTTAAATATTATCAGGACTGAAAGTATTTGGAATAAAAGCTTGTAACTCAAAAGAACTAGGTATCAGGTTTCTTATGAGTCACCCCTTATTGCTTGACTATAATCTTCATGGAGCTCTTGAGCTGATTTTCTGTTCTTTCTTACAATCTTATATCTTACACACTGACCTTTTATCCCCAGGATGATCCCTGGAGAAACTTCCTTCCCTGGCCTCCTTCTTCATCTGAATTCATATTGGACTTCTTTAACTGGTTTCAGAACATCCTTTAGAAGTTGCTGGAATCTGGTGTGAGCATGGCATATTCTGACTGGATATGTGTGTTCATCATTGGTTTTTTTTTATTATTATTATTGTAAATTATCCCTCTATAGGTTAGAAGTGATTTAAATGTAATCTAATTTACACTAAACAAATAAACAGAAAAACTGTTCAATAGCAGAAATGTTCAATAGCCAGGATTCATTAAAATTAAAAAGGACTGAATTTGGTCCCCTAGAAACATTAAGAACATTAAGAACTGATCTGTATCCATATTTGGTTCCCTCTTCTCCTTTTATTTAATGACTAAGTTTTCAGACAATGACTATGGAAGCATTGTTTTCATATCTTTTCAGTATCACAACAAATTTATTAGCTTAGACTATGATTACTCTTTTTTACATCTGAGAAATATCTTTCAAGATTTCCAATTGATCCCCAAAGCTGACAGTGGTATGAAGTCATATACATACTGTGTTTTCTCTAATGTATATACGTGACTATGAAAAAGCTTAAAAGTTTAATTTATGGGTTAAACACAATGAAACAGTAGCAATAACTTAACAAAACAGAGCTCTTTTAATGAAATATATGATGAAAAGTTATAGTAATGCAATCTCTCCTCTTTCTGCATGTTTCAGTATTTTATTATAATATGCTGAATGGATTCATTTAATGAAGCATATAAAATTTCACTCTGGCATATTTAAAGGCCGGTATCACTATTCTTTTCTTTTGAGTCCAGTATTAAGTACATAAAGTCTCCTTAACACAAGCACCATGCTACTAGGACAGAGGATTGTATAACTAGGCTTGCTAAGAAGTAACTAATGAGCAGGTTATATGCATACATGCTGTAGAACTTGGGAAAAAAGAAACGATCTGCAACCTGGGTGAGAGGGAGGGACACGGTGCAATATGTTACCACAATCCCAAACTGGCAAGTAGTTTAAACTTATGGATTATTAGTTAAAGGTTACATTTACTATTTTCATATGTTTCCTGACCGAATGAAACCACGAGTGGAAGGCATCTTGCACACTGAGCATTAAGCCGCTTTCTGTTCCCAGCAGCATATACATTTCTTGAATACCTGCTCTGGGTCTTATGTTCTGGGTTTGAACCTTTATGCCATTAGCATGAGAACACAGTACAGTGTGTTGGGAAGGGACGAGAGAGGGGGCTAGAACTGGGATACAAAGTGAATAAATTGTAACAAATAAAAAATAAATTATAAAAAATCATTCTAAAAAATGTGAATTCCTTAGTAAAGGAAAGTGATGGCAGAGCGCACCCACAAAATGCCTTCTAAGCTCAAATCTGAGAAGGTTTCTTTTTCTCCATTTTCTACATCCCTGCTGACATGACTTCTGGATCCCTGACTTCTTTTTTTTTTTTTTTCACCGTCAAATAAAACCAGAGTCTTGAAGTCCTGAAGACTGTTGATGGGACCCATATAACAAATCTTAGTTTAATCTTTTCCCAAAATCTATTTCTGTAACACATACAAAGAATGTATCAGTGTAGAAAGAGTTTTCCAAGATGTTTACAAGGAATTATGTTACAAAGTTGACACATAGCAAATAGTCTTTGATTTTTAAGTCCCACTAAAACACTTCCTCAAAGCCTCTTTGGACCAACTAATATCTTTATGAGAAAAGAAAAATCTACAGAGCCATGCTGAAAAAAAAAAAGACTTTAAAAAAAAAAGCTTAGTCTATGATTTTCAACATATATATATACATATGTATACACAGACACACACACACACACATATATATATACTTTTCCCCTTGGATTGGAGCAATCAAAGCAGTTTGTCATTCCTATTTTGTTTTCCTAGCATCATTAAAGTATATGATGGGGTCAATAGCAGAATTTGCTGCTAAATATTATAGCAACAAATGCTGTGCTACACAGAAAAAAAAACTGAAGATATCAAATTGTTTTCTCTGTTTAAGTCTTTTAGTCAAATAAATTGACATCATAAATAACTTGGTGCATTTATTCTTTCTTTACTTCACAGGAAGAACAAAACATGAAGGAAATAATTTTTTGCCATCAGAAATGGGTCTCACAATGCAGTGGCATTTGAATTGACATGGCTGTGTTTGTATTACAGGCCCACTGTTCATTACAAGCATAAAAGGAACTGTGTTCTCTCTGTGAGCTCATCTAAAACAGGAAGCATGCAACCATATGTGTTTTGTCTCATTTATGAGTATTTAATACAAAATATTGCTTCCCCACCCCACCCCCCTTTTTAAAATTTTACAACAGGTTAGTGCAACCACTGAAATCAGTCTGAGGTTTTGAGTTTTCCTGGTTCCATATCTAACTAGCACATACTCTAGAAATCACTTATGGACACTGTGCGCCCATTTCTTAGTAGAGTCAGCAAGCATGATGCCGTTTTATAGGAGTCTTCTCTGAAGGTAGACAGGTTAGCAAATGTAGCATTTAGGAGAGGGGGTTGGAATTTTAAAAAATAGGAGTAATATAAGGAAATTAACATGAAACTGTTTATGAATTAAAAAATATCAAGGATGCTGATGATGAGAAGCTTGATCAGGATCACATACCCAAACTGGAAGGCTATTTTCTTATGACTTTTGACCTACTAATAGTAATAAAATAGAACTGGGATTAGCTTTTCTTTTTCTTTTTTCTTGCACATGGGTTGCTGTAGATCTGAGTAAAATGTGTACTTTCTCTAAGTTCCCCTCACAAAAGATAAAAACGAAGCTGGGGATGTAACTCAGAGGTGATAAGCTACCATGATACACTTTATTTTCTGACCTTCTGTGGAAGGGGGACTGCAGAGAGGTGTAAGTTAGAGCCATCTCTGATGACCCTATGCCACCAACCCTTTCCATGGACAGAGAGAGATGGTTTCCTTTCTTTCCTAAAACTAGAATGTTCTGCCCTGTGAACACTTAGAGTGATCTAGTGCTCAGACTAGTGAAGAGAAAAATGGTTAATAGATTCATCTTGAACAGCATCTCTAAAAGAGAGCCAAAAAAAAAAAGCAGTTTTTCTTGGACCGCCCAACAATGTCTAATCCTTGATGATGATACTCATGTGCAGAAACTTAGGACAGTGCTTTTATCAGGTGAGGGGATGTTATTTTGAAACATGGAACAGGAGGCTTTTCTCCTCCAGAATGCTGTGTCCTGACTTTTATCATTGTTCCTCTTTTCCTTTCTTAAAGTAGGAGGAGAAAGGTGAAGACTGTCCTTTGGAGCTGTTGAACAAAACTATCTTCTTCTATACATCTGTGTGATCTCAGGTACAGGTAGCAGAAGTGGTCATCAAAATGACAAAGCAAATGTTCCTCTCTTTTAAAAACACTGTGGCCACAAATTTTTGTTGTTGTTTTTCTGAAAAGACCCAAAGAACCCAAACGTAAGCAATATTCACAGTATGAAATCTGAGTTATCCCTTGAGTTATTTTTGTTATCATTTTATGAAAGACAACCATGGTAGATATTTGTTTTGAAATCTGAGGTGCTTTGTCCACAGAGAAAGGTTTTACATTCCTTTATGAGACTGTTTTGCTAGCTGAGTGTTTGGCACCCATCTGTAGCCCCAGGAAAGGAAAGACTATGACTGGGGATGATGCATTTTGAAATTAGCCTGGAATGCTCAATTAGACAGGGAGAAAGAGAGAGAGACAGACAGACAGACAGAAAAAGAGAGAGAGAAGCATTGTGAGAGAATACATCTCAGATTACATGAGTTAAAGCATTTTAGGTGGAGTCTATAACCGTATAGCATGGTAACAGAACAGCATTTCCAGGCTTAGGAACCAGAAAATTGTGTTTCAGTATTTGCTGATAATCAGAAGTTAAAGATATAGATAAATTCTATCTCAACAGGTCTTTATGTCTTGTATAAATGCATTATAAAATGGAAAGAAAAAGAGGATGTGAAGGATTTTCAAAGCAATGGGCACTGTGGTCTGATTCAAACTTTTTCTGAAAATTTCCAAAGCAATTCTTATACAGGCTCTGTCTAAGAATAGTAGATCAAACTTAACTTATTCAGAAATGGAAGAATAACCCCTTTCCAAAGATCCTAATTTCTAGAATTCAAAAACATCCCTGGAAAAGAGGGATATTATCATCCCCACATTTAATTCAAGATTTTTTTGTCAGAATTGTGATATGGCTCTTTCTAGAAGTGTTTTCATATTCTACCTTTGCACTGAGTATTTGAATAACTACCACCTTGTAATTTATGAGATTCTTACAACTTCCTCTGTCATCCAAAGAACAGTGAGCAGAATATACTCAATTAAAGAGATTTATCACATCAGAAAAAAAAAAAAAACTGGTATGGAAATTGCTTAGCAGTGTGAAGACAAGAATTCCTAGCTGAGTTTCAAGTAATGGCTCCCAAAGCAACAATGAGAACTACTCTGCAAAAGGAGTTGTTGCCCCTGAAAAGCCAGGCAGCTGCAGAATCAGGAAGTTATTTGCTGAATTGCTGACATGATTACTGCCTTCCCAAACACACCATTCCCTGGGATTATAATATGTAACAGGAGAGAACGGATAGCTTATATCCAACTTTGCAGCTTCATGTGTTCCAACCTCAAATTTAACTTTGGAATAGTGGACTGGCAGAATCTATACCAATAGTTACCCTCATCTGGTATTCTGACTTTTCTATGTCCATTTAAAGAAAGACAGACTGCTATTTCAGTATTTTTTTTCTCTCAATGGTCACCACACTCGGAATAAAAATGTATTTGGATAGTCAGCCTCCTTTTATTTCAGTCTTTTTTAAATTTATTTTTCAATTTTTTTAACTTATTCACTTTGTATCCCAGCTGGAGCCCCTCCTTCTGTCCCTCCCAATCCTGCCATCCCTCCCTCTTCTCCCATGCCCCTCTCCAAGTCCACTGATAGAGGAGGTCCTTTTCCCCATCCCTCTGATCATAGCCTATCAGGTCTCATCAGGAATGACTGCATTGTGTTTCTCTGTGCCCTGGTAAGGCTGCTCCACCCTCTCCGGGGGAGATGCTCAAAGAGCCAGCCATTGAGTTCATGTCAGAGACAGTCCCTGTTCCCCTTACTAAGGTGCCCACTTGGATACTGAGCTGCCGTGGGCTACCTCTGAGCAGGGGTTCTAGGTTATCTCCATGAATGGACCTTGGTTGAAGTATCAGTCTCAGAAAAGACCCCTGGGCCCACATTTTTGGGTTCTGTTGTTCTCCTTGTGGGGCTCCAGACCCCTCCAGGTCTTTCTCCCCCTTCTTTCATAAGATTCCCTGCACTCTGCCCAAAGTTTGGCTATGAGTCTCAGCATCTGCTTTAATACCCTGCTAGGTAGAGTCTTTCAGAAGCTCTCTGTGGTAGGCTCCTATCTTGTTCCTTGTTTCATCCTCTTCCAATGCCCATCCCATTTGCCTTTCTGAATGAGGATTGATTCTCTTACCCAGGGTACTCCTTCTTGCTTAACTTATTTAGGTATACAGATTTTAGTATGATTATCCTATATAATATGTCTAATATCCACTTATAAGTGAATATATGCCATGTGTTTTTTTCTGTTTCTGAGATACCTCACTCAGGATAATCTTTTCTAGTTCCCGCCATTTGCCTGCAAATTTCCTGATTTCCTTGTTTTTAATTGCTGAGTAGTATTCCATTGTTCAAGCATACCACAATTTCTGTATCAATTCCTCAGTTGAGGGACATCTGGCTTGTTTCCAGATTCTGGCTATTATGAATAAAGCTGCTACAAACATGGCTGAGCAAATGTCCTTATTGTGTACATGAGCCTCTTTTGGATATATGCCTAGGAGTGGTATAGCCAGATCTTGAGGAAGCAATATTCCTAATTGTCTGAGAAAGCACCAGATTGATTTCCAAAGTAGTTGTACAAGTTCACATTCCCACCAGCAATATAGGAGGGTTCCCCTTTCTCCACATCCTCTGCAGCATGTGTTGTCACTTGAGTTTTTTATCTTAGCCATTTTAATGGGTATAAAGCGAAATTGCTAAAACAATCCTCTACAACAAAAGATCTTTTGGAAGTATATTCATACCTGATCTCAGGCTGTAGTATAGAGCAACAGTAATAATAATATTAAAAAAAAAAAGCATGGTACTGGCATAGAAGCAGGCTGGTGAATCAATGGAATAGAAGACCCAGAAATATACCCACACATTATGGACGCCTGTTTTTTGACAAAGATGCAATGGAAAAAGATAGCATCTTCAACAAATGGTGCTGGTGTAACTAGATATCTACATGTAGAAAAATCCAAATAGATCCATACTTATCATCTTGCACAAAACTTAAGTCCAAGTGGATCAGAGACCTTATCATAAAACCAAACACACTAAACCTGTTAGAAGAAAAATTGGGAAAGAGCCTTGATTTCATAGGCACAAGATACAGCTTCCTGAACGGAACACCAACAGCACATTCTCTAAGATAATCAATCAATAAATAGGACCTCATGAAACTTTGCTTCTGTAATGCAAAGGACACTGTCGTCAGAACCAAACGACTGCTTACAAATTAGGAAAGAATCTTCACCAACCCTATGTCTGACAGAGGGCTAATATCCAGTATATATAAAGAACTCAAGAAGTTATGCAGCAACAAATCAAGTAATCCAATTAAAAAATGGGCTACAGAGCTAAACAGAAAATTCTCAATAGAACAATAGCTAATGGCTGAGAAACACTTAAAGAAATGCTCAACATCCTTAGTCTTCAGGGAAATGCTAGTTTCCTTTTTAAGAGTGTCCAGGAGGACAATGCACAAACACTGCATGCATTAGAGATTAAATTCTCATTATTGACATCTTTTAATATCAAGAAAGATAAGCTTCAATCTAGACCGGCAAGTAAAATAGGGTAAGTGTGTAAGAGTGGATACTGAAACCGTTAGAAGAAGAGCTGGAAGCTACCCAGGCAGACAGGTACAGGGACCTTTAAAACAAAACAGTTCTGATTCTTGTCTTTGGCCACAAACAGCAGCGGTATTCCGGCCAGAGATAATTATTCCTGTTCTGGTTTCAGTTTTTTCATGGATAGGGTCTAGGTAGATATGCCTTTTACTTTCTTGCCAGAGGAAATTGTATGTGCCAGAACCCCAGCCCAGGTACCAGGATAGAAAGACACGTGGACAATTCATAGATGGATCAACTGGATAGTACAAGGTCGTGCTTGTACCTCAATCTATATTCTGCCACAAGTTCTAGAAAAAGCCCCTACACGATCAGCTTCATAGACCTGCAGCTGTGAGACCCTGCTGTACAGACCCTGCTTTGCTTGCTTTCTCTTAAGCTCCCAACCACCAACCTATGGTAAACACTTCTTAAAACTCACACTCCTTATGGGCCATGAATTTCATTCTCCTAGTAACTGACACCAGATCTCAGAGCCACTGATTTTGGTGAGATTTCTGTGTGGCCCCAGCTTTCTGGCAACCCAACCTCTGAGGTAAGCTCACTTGAGGCTACAAAATCTCTGTCTTGCTCAGAGACCTCTCTCCCCACATCTCCTTTCACTGTACTGTACTGTGCAACCTTGGAATGAATCATCTCACCTAGTTCTTGGAACAACTGAAGTTTAGAGAACTGTCACTAACATTCAAAATGACGCTGAATTTTCAAACTCATGCTTATTCTATTCCATGGTCTCTCAGCTGTCCTTTTATTCCGGAACCTTCTCTCATCTATATCAGAGAAAGTATAGAAACCCTGTGTATGACTCTCAGGTTTATTTTAGTCTTGGTAGGCTCAGTAGTTCTATAGCATGTGGTATAGATGTATGTTGGAAGTATTTTTGGAAGTATTTTGGGGGGGAAAGCCACTAAACAAAATAAATGAATATGGAAATGTACATGTACTCTAAGATTCCCATAAGAATTTCAGAAAGGTAAATTTCCCATGAAATCATTTTGTTTATTCCAGAAATATTAACAGTAAAAAAAGCAAAACTAGAAATGACAAGAAGCTAAAGTGGAGTAACTTGAAAGCTCATGTGAGAAAAGGAGATTTGCCCAAGGGACTCGGAGAGTAGGAAGAATATCAAAGCCAAAGATGTGAAAATGTGTCAAGAAATACATATTATTCAAGCAACACTCCCACACATGCATTTGTGCACATCTTGATCTGCAAGGGTAAGTTATCCCGCCCTACGGTTTGCTCAGAAAAGGACGCTTTAGGACCAAACATCTCCAGTACAGAAAGCATGATGAAGACGCAAACCCACTACTGCAGTTGATTTCAATGACTGTTGAAAGAAGACTTTGTTGTAAAAGTACCTAAGAAAACACTTCTCTAATCCACCCTGTTTCTTACAGAACTGCTGGCTGTGTCCCTTTGGAACTTCATAAGCCCTTAAAATGGAAATGTGAGATGCAGAACTGAGATGTGCTTCAATGGGAGTGAACTTGCCAAATCAGGTACATAATTCTATCCCAGCACTGAACAGACTAATTAACCAAATAACTAACTCATCAAGTGAGTGAGTGAGGAACTAAATAAGAGAAAGAGAGAAAAGAAAGAAAGAAAGAAAGAAAGAAAGAAAGAAAGAAAGAAAGAAAGAAAGAAAGAAAGAAAGAAAGGAAAACAAAATGGAAATGCTCACATATATTTAACAAAGATTTCCTTAAATCTATAAGCCAGGTTACTATTTGGATGCGAATAGGTGTATATCTCATTTCTTTGAATCTGTGCTTTAACTCCATATTTGTTCACATTCTACAGGTATTATCAAGAAACTTTGTTTAAAAAAAATCTATTCTTACTTACAAATTCCACACCTGAATTAATAGAAGAGGTTGTTTACAGTAGGTAGAAGCGTCTGACAGGGAAAATATTGCAGGGGCAAACATCTTAGTGCCAGAAAAAGCCAGAAAGCAAGCGTGAAATAGCTGACTGAAAAATATAACATTCAGTGTTTTGGGGAAAGAAAAAAAATATTAGCTAGCTTATCTACTTTAGACTCATCACCCCAGTTCAACTTACATTCCAAATCAGTGAAATTATAAAATGTATGTTTTTAGAAGGTCATAACATTTAGTTTCTTTATTCTTCTGTAATTGAAGAGTAAAGAGACCAAAAAAAAAATAATTTGAATACTAAGCTAGTGCAGTCTCTGACTTAGTGAATATTCAAAGGAGTAGTTGTTTTTGAGTTTATAAGACAGGCATGCTTTGGCTAGCTCTTATTGACTGTATTAATATGTGAAAAAATAGTTTTACTAGACAATGAAATTACAGCAAGTATGTTTATAATATCTTCACTTCACTCAATTTTCCTGTTTCCATATCACAAAGCATTCAACTTTTAAAAATCGCTTTAAAGGTTCATTGGAAGAACTTCCTCAAAGTGCATCTTTTCAGGTAGCTTAGGGAAATCTTGTTTTTCCTTTTCTGTTTTAGCATACAATTCCAACTTTCTTCCTTTCACATGCCTCATTTGTATCTTTCTGCAACGGCTGTGGGTTATGCATGCTTCCTTTGTGTGTCCTCAGTCTTTTTCCCTCCAGTTGCACAAAACAGCCAGAGTAATCTCTCCTGCCTCAGTCCTCAGTTCATCTCAGCGTGTGGGAGATAAGATTAGAGGCCTTGATCCCTCTGCTGTTAGAACAAGACCTCAATCTCTCACTGTCTCTATTTAATCAGGTCCCTATTTTAGCTGCCACAAAGCTGTCAAGAAAAGAAAATACGCTATCCCCCCATCAAGGGGTTAAATTGGATTTCACAGTGTGCAAACTCTCTTCTGAGCAAAATTCCGCCTGCACCCTCCATCAGGCAAATTACTTCTGACTTTTAATTTATTTCTCTAGGAAATGGAAAGGTGTGGCATAACCAAAGTCAACAGGGAATAAAGTACATGGTGCAATCAGGGACTCTCACGGCAGCCCCCCTTCTCTGTCAGCTTTAATAGGTTCTCAGAACACACAATTTATAGAATGCATGACATGTCCTCTCTGTTCTGAGTTTTATTTTGGACCTGTCTAGTTAATGGCCCCAACAAGTGACAACTGACGTTTTCTTGATGCAGTGGCACCTGGAGAGGTGTTCTTTGTACCCAGAGGTTCAGGATGAGAGTGTGCAAAACAAGAATAGTAATTGAACTGGACTCTTCATTTCCTAATGTGTAATAGCTACACTAGAGCACATGGTGGGGAGTGATTCCAGCAATGGCAATATTCATTTGTGATGGTGGGTGCCAAGTAGAGGGGTGCATGTTGAAAGCCAGAGGAATATATATTTTTAGATGAGGCTACTATTTTGTGACTAAATCCATTTAGCAGAGTGTTATTAAGTAATTCAAATAATACCACTTAGTACACTCCCTCTTCTAAAATCAACTGAATACAGAGTCATTTCTATGCTTTAATTTCACAAACTAATTTCAAGAGAGGGAAATTTATGTGAATTAATAAAATACACATTGCTTTAGGGAAAATGGCAAGCATTTTTGTCTAAGAGACTAAAAGTCAAAAATTGTTTTTTTAAGTTGCAAATTTAATAAGCGTTCAGTGAATACCTCTTCAATGAAGGAAATGTGGGGTAATGATGGAAATTTACATCTTCTCTATAAGTTGAGTCAGCAATTTGCTGACAGCTTTTTTCATTTCAATATTATTTAATATTAAATTCAAACTAACTCTGAAACAAATTTTATATGCCTCTGAAGAGTTTGCCTCTTCAGAGTTTATAAATAAAATCCAGGTATCTATCAAGTAAAAATTGACTGTCAAGCAGGAAGTGGTTTGTTGGGTGGAGAATAACAGGGAGACTATTTGGTAATGAAACTTTTTCTTGCCTTATATAAATATAATATGTTGGGTTAATTTACAGTTGATTTGGAAGCCTGCTGGCTGGAAATGAGAGTGTGGAGCAGAACTAGAGAAGCAGTATTGGTTTTTATAGACTAACATCATGAAACATTTCCATCCCTAAAGTGGGCCATTACTGTGAACCCATGTACTGAAAGCACTGGAGCGCCTTAACAATAAAAGTCGGGATAATCATTGCAGGTAACTCCAGGGCAGGTCCAGGGGTAACCTTAAAAGGAAGAAACTACCCAGGTCCCCTTAAGCACATTAATTTCACTGAAGCAAAAGGTAAAATGTCAAGGTACATCATCCAAAATGACAGTCATTATGAATTGAGCATCATGCCTACATATAAACACGGAGTTTGTGAACTCTAAGGTCTCCTAATAAAATTTAGGGCTACCTATCTATTGATCAAACCACCCTCAATTAAAATTACAGGTCTGTCTGGAAAAGTTAGTAATCCAGGCCAAGAATGAAAGTGTTTGGTGTTTATGGAATGGAAGTTAGACAACAGAATGGGCAGCAACCACTTAAATCCAATACCACACATAGTACACGGAGAAAAATCAATTATAACCATTCATGGCTATCATACACAGAACCAAATCAAACAGGAAGTATCACCCACAAATTAAATGCTAAAACTGAGCAAAGGAATGTTAGCCAAAGTACCAAATATGAGAATACATGTGTCTTAAAAGTAAACATACTTGAATGAATACCAGACGTTATTTCGATTGAGGACTTCCATTAAAAAGGTACTCTTAGAATATATTCATGCTCATCAAAAGTTTATGGCCCCTTAAATTTTCCCAATGTGATTGCATTGGGAATGAGAACTTAAGGAAGTAATTAGGAGATAACAGCTGAGTCGTCATGGTATATTAGAGTCTCCATAGGAAGAATATTATGAAGCTGGTTTCCTCTGTCTCTCTGCTCACTAACAGGTGATATATAAGAGAAGGAGAGAGAAAAAGAGAGAGAGAGAGAGAGAGAGAGAGAGATGAGAGAGATTCCATTTCAGAAGTGGATGTTTATCAAACTGTGGATAGATAACCTGGCATCTTGATCTTGAATTTTCCATCCTTCCAGATTATGAGAAATAGGGTTTTCTGTATTATCCACTCTAGCTGTTACATGTTACAGTGTCCTGTACAGAGACACAAACCACAACAGTATTTATAGATATTCTGAATTAAGTTTATTCTGTGGAATTGAATATTACCTGTCAAGTATAGACAAACCATTAATACAGCTCATCCATGTTGCTTTATTTGCTTATAAAGACTTTCTGTGGGCTGGAGACATGGCTCAGACGTTAAGGGTAATGGCTCTTTCAGAGGTCCTGAGTTCATTTTGTGGCAACTATGACCAACTATAGTGAGATCTGATACCCTCTTCTGGCATGCAGGCACACATGCAGGCAGAACATTTTATAAATAATAAATAAATAAATCTTAAAAAAAACCTTTCTGTTTGAGTCTGTAAAGATATGCCTACTCCTACACAGATATGGCTTTGTTTAAATAAATTTACAGATTTCCCAAGGTTTTGTCTTGTTTTGTTTTGAGAGTCTCACTATACAAGCCAGGCTATACTCCACATGCTATTCAATAAGAGCTAGCCCTGAATTCTATGTCCTCATTGCTTAACTTTCATAGTACTATAGTGTTAATCAACTACGAAACACCTGCCTTCCAGAGCCAGGTGTTCTCCAGGCCGCCCCAACCCCTGCCTTCAGTGACTCACACCTAGAAGCTGAGTCCACATGTCTCCACTGCTGCTATGATCACACATGTTTTCTATGCTCATTTGCCATAACCCCTATGAAGTCCGAGCCATCACAGCCTGGTTTCTCTCTTTTTCCATCTCATCTTGGAGGGCCCGTCCCCCTCAGTAACTCTTTTACGTAAGCTCTATTGCATTGTGTGATTCTTTATTTCTTTATTTCTTTCCTTATTTAGCAATCTTTGGTCCTCTTGTAACCAGGATATCCCTTTTGTTGCAAAACATAACTAGGATGACAGGTGTGCACCACCAGAACTCAATAAGAAAAATTTTTAAACAGTTACAGAGGGGAAACTATTGATGGAATAACAGCTCAGAATTACAATTATAATGGAAATAATAACCTTAAAAGAAAGCATTTATGGGGGTGGGTAGGTGGATCAGCAGGTAAACTCTTCATATTTCTAGCACCCTTGAAAAAGCTGGGCAGAGCAGCCCAGGGCTATAACTCCATTGCTAGGGGAAAGGAAATATGAAGATTATGAAGATCTTAGGGCTCGTTGGCCAGCCAGCCTAGCCCAAATGGCAAGTTCCAGGTTTATGTAGAATCTGTGCCTCAGAAAATAAGGTGAAGAGCTATAAAGAACACTTGACATTGAACTCTACCTTCCACACACATATGATGCCATCTCCCCACATATGCACACACATGTGTATATAATATACACACAGACACAGGTACATATATACACACACACACACACACACACACACTAAATTTAAAAATGCAAGAGATAGCATCTGTTAGTGCATTGTGCTCTTGATAACCACCACACCATGAGAGTGATTTATTTTGCCCTTACTGCAATGCACAAATCATGGTTTTCAAATCAATATTATCAGAAAATATGTTTCCTTGTTTAAAAAAAAAAAACTGTAAAATTCCAACATGAATCCCAAACACACTTCGTTAGGCACACCAGTAATTGCTATGAGAGGAGCTACTTTCTGTAGACTCCGGCTATCTCAGACACGTGTCTTGGTATGTGTGAATCTTTTTATCTCATACTCTAACTTTTTATGAGTAGACAATCCAAATTAATATTCGTGTTACAGAACCCCAAAACTTCAGTTCCTAACAGTAGCCATTCAATACACTTGGAAGTTACCAAGTCAGAATTCTATGAACAAAGGATTCAAGACCACCCCCTCTTCCTCCCAGCACTGGGATGAAGTGCTCTCCTCTGAAGCACAGTGATGGGGTCTTATTTACTCTGCAAAAGATGATAGGACGTGGTGTTTCAGGAGGAAGTACCTGGACCACAGCTGTTCATGTTTACTATCTGAGGAAATATGAACTTAGTAAATGGCTCATCCTCTGCTTATGACAACTTCCTTACCTGTAGAAAAAAAAAAAAGAAAATTATTTCTACTGATACAGGGAAAAACTGGGGCTGAAGGAAATTGGAGTCCTTTGCAAAAGAGGCTTTCTCACTTTAGGTGAGCAATAACATGGGGGCCTACGGCCCAGGACAGCCAAATCAACACCCACCAAAGTTACTCTTGGCGATTGGCTTCTGGATATTTTGCTTCTTCTACACAGAGGATGACGTTCATAAACAACGGGATGATGAGTTTTTATAAAGGAGTTAACTGTGAGTTGTATATGATAGCTTAAGAAAAAAACAAAAAAACAAGCAAGCAGAGATCCAGTGTGATGGGAGCCCTTTGAAAAGATAGTTTGCCACAAGGGCCTCTATCCAGGAGTCAATAATGCTTCACTGGATTAAGGCACAGGGGTGAGCTGATCAATCAATCCACATGTCCAGACAGGAGTTTAGTTCATGCCCTCACTCATAGCATCCAGGCAATTGTGTTCATGTAAGCTGCCATGCAGAGAAGAAGAAATGAAACGAAAAAGAAGAACACAAATGAGTACCCACAGACACTTTGTGGCATCTCCCCCCTCCAGCCAGGACAAATCTTCCGCTAGAATCAAGGAAAAATATGACATTTGGGCAAGAAGAGCTAAGACTGTTTGCTTTGATGCCCCTGTCCTAGAACTACCTAATGTTTTTTGTTTTATTGATTTTTTTTGTTTGTTTTTGTTGTTTGTTTGTTTTTGTCTTCCCTTCTTACCAATGTCTTGTCCTGCTTTTTTTGGACTCCGGATAAGTACTCTCAATCAGCAGCCTGTTTCCTCACCTGCCTATTCTTCTTTATTCTCCCCCAATTACCAGGACCTTAGGCCTAAAAGTTTCAAATGTACATCTAAGGAAATATTTTCCCCTAAACTTCTTAACTATATGTTCTGCCCCTTTTATATGCCTGTTCTAGCATCCCTCTAGGTCTAAATGTTCTCCCAAAATCCGTTTCCTGAACACTAACACCCTTAAAGCAGTTAGCCCCAGATGGTCCAGCATCAGAGACTGCTTCAACTAGGTCTGTGCTTTCCCAGCCCCTGATGGTCCCACAAAGTCTGGACATCAAGTGAAACCGCCTTCTCCCCCAGACTTGGCCAGCCTCTCAAGTCTCTTGGATCCTCAAAGACGCCTATGCTACCGGTATCATCTGCTCCTTTATAGCTCTCTTATATATACCCAATCCAAGACAGCCTTTTGCAGCCCACCACCTATCCCAATAAACATCTTGTGTAAGATCTGTTGTGTGATGTGATCTCTTTGTAGCACACCTTGGCTATGACCCACCAAGGTACATCTACTGCTAAATCCTAACAAAGACAAAATGGGTTTATACGTGTGGTTTATACATGTAGTACGTTTTCACTCAGTCCTAGCTGTTATCCTACCTTACTGCAGATTGGATCTTGAATACATTCCAGGTACTTGGTTCACATTTCTACCATTCTCAGTTTATTATATTCCTCTGATCCTCTACCTGCCCATTCATGTTTGTTTGTTTTTAATCTAGAGAGGAATTCTATGACTGAAGTAGCACCCATTGAGGTCATTCAGTCCTTTTGCTGTAATTATTGGTTCAGACAGAAATACAGATCACAAAAGTCAAATTTAAACTTTTTATTTATTTATATATTTATTTTTTTTAACTAAAGCTTCTTGCCTTTCCCTCTGGCCACAAACCTGAGAAAATGGAAGGGGTAAGGGTGGATTTACCACCTTTGCCTGATGTAGTGGCTGGGGCTTAAATAAGCGAAGGGGAATTTTTATTTAAAATAGAGGCAGGGAGGAAACATATTAAGGTTGTTGCCCATTACCTTCAAGTCCAGTCATTCTGGTGTTCCCAGTTACTATAGTCATCAGGTCTCCCTGCGGTTTAATATGTGTTGAGTAGTATTTGTTCTCACTTTCCAACAAACAAGCAGACAGAGGAATAAAAATCCTTTATTTTTATATGAGGAAAAAAAGATACATTACCTATTATTGGTCCTTTTCTTCATTGTCTTTTACTTGATTCCGAAAACTGCTAGCATTTTTTTAAAGAATTTACATGAGAATACTCCAACTTAATGAACTAATTTCTGTTACAGTAAAGAGTAGAATCTACCTCTGGGTGAAGACAAGTAATTGTCTCTTCCTTTAAGAGTTAATCCTGTAGGACAGGTCTACCCTTGGCTTAGAGATAAGAAGAATAATGTTCCCTTCAGTGAGATAATTTCCTTTCTAGAATTCCAACTTCCAGAACACTCCCTAGGAGTTGTCCTGAGGATCTTCTGAGTTAGCATACTTTCCTGAGTTCTGACCCAGAAAAGCATAAACTATCCTTTTTCTTTTCTTTTGTATCTCCATCTTCTAGGACCTGGAATCCAGGTCCTGGCCAGAGCATTGTTTTGTTTGGGACTTTGAGCTTCTTTACCTTTTTTCTAAAGGTCTCCTACCCACTATATGTGGCTGCCTACTAACTTAATTGGCATGCTATTTTCTTGTCTTTTTTTTTTTTTCTCTAGGGAGGTGCAGAGATTTTCAGTTTGCCTACCTTGAGTTTTCTTTTTAAATGCTAATAGAGTTACCCCTGAGCTTTCTTTTGAATTTGTTCTTAATTTCTTTTATTAATGAGACTAAGATTCCCAAGAGGGAGACATTCATTTCCCCTGTAACGTGTGGCAATTCCAAAACATTCCAAAATTTCTAGTAACATTTCCAGTGCGCCCTGACCAGGCAGAATAAATTTTAACTTGAGGCTAATGTTGCATTAAAAAAATGGTAGGATATCTTTATTCTCTCTGTTCTGAGAGTGATAATGTGTGTTGCAAGTAAAATGTACTAGAGAAGAAAATATATATCCATAAAATGTATAATTGGCCATTGTACATCTTTTTATATCTATGTTAACAAGTCTCTAAGCCACACAAAAAGAACTACTGTGTACAAAGCAGAATGAACACAAATGAGAAAACAATTGTGAACTTTCTTTTAATTACTTGTTTGTAGAGTTTGGAGTTAAAATCAGATGATTTTATATTGAAAATGATAGGAAGTAGCCAACCACACCTCCTGAGAAGCCAAGGGCTGCCTCTTTCAGAGCTGTGTGGTGGGGTGTTTGTTTTTCCCCTTTAAGTCCTTCACTTCTTTCTGTGTGCTATGATCTAGGTCTATTTTCTACCAGGTTTATAGATAAGCTTTTTCCACTTTAAATCTGTTCATCTTGTTTGTGATCCAGATGACATAAAGCAATTGCACTAAGTCCTTAAGTCTGTTTGCATACAAATGGCACCTTCTAGGCCTGATTTACATTACCCAAGAAGGTTTTGTCTGGGAAATTCACTTCCAGACTTGCATGTGGGTGTCAATTTTCATCAAGGGTGAATCTATTAGTCTCTTTCATTTCCTGATTACTCAAGGCTTTATCAACTAGAAGGGATTTAGCTTGCCTGAAGGATAAGCAATCCATTCATTTCTCCAGATATGGTAAATTTTCTCTCTGAATCTGGCTAGACAATCACAAAACCCTCTGATGGAATCGCCTTGCCTGGGCGGGGCTTTGCTAATTCCTGGGCTTTCATTAAATGTTAAAAGAGTCAGTTTTAGGAAAAAGATACTTTCTGTATTGAGTTAAAGAAATATGTCCAAATGTTTTTATCTGTAAATTAACTTTAACTATTGTTAAGGCATACTTGATATTTAACCATTTAACTATTTTTTAACTATCTAACTTGATATTGAACTATTGTTAAGGCTTACTTGATAATGTTAAGGCACTTGAGAGACTAGGAGTTATACATATTCCTTGGTTGGTAAGCAGACAGGGAGAGGAGCCAAGACTAGGTAATAAAAGTGTTGAACTTCCAAGATGGAGGCTTCTTCACCTTCCTGACCTGAAACAATGCCTGGCAGCTTTCTTTTTTTCTATTTTTTTAAATTAAGTTATTTATTTTTATTCTATGTACATTGGGGCTTTGCTTGCAAATATGTTGGTGTGAGGGTATTGGATCCCTTGAAATTGGAGTTAAAAACAGTTCTGAGCAAGCCTGGCCCTTTAGACAAGAAGCTAGTGCTCCCAACCACTGAGACATCTCTCCAGCCCAAAAATTCTGATTTATTTTTATTGCTTTTCTTGCAAGTATGTCTGTTTGAGGCTGTCAGGTCCCCTAGAACTGGGGTTACAGACAGTTGTGAACTGACAAGTCCATGATGGGCATTAAATCTGGTCTTTTGCTCTTTACCACAGAGTCAACTCTCCAGTTCAAAGTCTGACAGTTTAAAACTAAGGACAGGTAGGCTTTTCCTCCTGCCTGCAGGCCTCCTGATGATGGACAGACTGGCTCAAGTTCAAGGCTGGATCAGGACAAACTACACAACAGTTATGGGCCATTAATTATGGAAGGAAAACTCTCCAGACTTTAAAACACTCAGGCCTTGAGAAGACACTGGAATTTTCTGCTTCCAGAGGCCCCTTCTGCTTTGCAGAGGATCATTTTCTCTGCATGTCTGCTAAGTGTGTGTGCTTCCTCACCCTATTCCCCCTACTCTGCACCCTTCCCCTCCCCTCCAAAAAAAAGCCTTTCTTCATCTACAGACTTGGGCTGCTGCCCAGGATGTTTGAGATTTTTCTGATGCTACCTGTTGAACTCCAGGTTCTTTCCTGCCTTTTAATTTTTTAACTTGCTGTGAAAACAAGCCCAATCAAGACACTTGGATAGTATCATACTGATAAACTTAGAAGCTGTGGGGAAATCTAGTTTATTCAGTCTTATTACACACACACACACACACACACACACACACACACACACAAATCACCCCTCCTGCTTGAGACCAACTTTATTTATCAATGTGCAGCTTAAAAATATAAAACTTTACCTTTTCTTTCTCAAAAAAAGGCTGGATGTGCTGGAATTAGAGTCCCCTAACAGTAGATTTCTTCAGTGACTTGTTTATCTTTTGTATGGTGAAGGATTTAAATGTTTAACTGGCCTTGTTCCTTTCCATTGGTTCTTGGGAATTTTAGCGCCAAGTCAAATATTGGCAGCCTGGCTTTGGCAGCTATAAGGGGCTTTAATGCATGGTTTGAGGTTTGACTACAAACCTATCTTTGTTTTATGACAGTTGATTTATTTTATCTTTATGACAGGGCACTTTGTAGGGACCCTGTACCTTCCTTTTGCTTTCTTTCTGCTTTATCATGATCTTGTCATTCTCCATGCATTTGAATACGAACATGGATAATGAAATATAACAAGATAATAGTACATATAAAAATGCAATAGTTAACGACTTGTGAAACAAAGCGGCCTCTAGCTCATCACAGATCAACTTAATGTGGTATAATAAATCTGAATGTCATTGTGTCCAATAGAAGTTGGTGAGAGGACAATTCCTAATAAAGAAAGTAACACATGAAAATTGTTCTCTGTCTCTCTTTCTTAGAAAGAACAAAGGTTGTATTAATTGGCAAATTCAGCTAATCTTGATTAATCAAACAAGTAAACAAAACATCACTGCTGAGAATGGATCCTTTCCTGAGTCAAACTTCCAGTTTTCTCATTGGGAATACGATTATTGATTTTTTTTTTTTTTACTTGACTAAGACCTGGACATACAGTAAATTCCTTAACGAAGGTAGTCTTCTCATGATTTCCAAACAACTTTTCACAAAGAGACTCAGCAGGTTGTATGTATGTATATATATATATGTGTGTGTGTGTGTGTGTGTAGCTCATATATATAATAATAATAAGCAAAGAAAAAGAGATAATCAGGTTGAGAAAGAGTAAAGGGGAGGGCACAAAGGAAAAGCTAGAGAAAGGAGAAATGTGAGAGATTGGAAGAAAGAAAGAGAAGGGGAAGTCAAGTAATTATATTTTTATTTAAAAATTAAAATAATAAACATCTAAAAAGAAGAATAAACATGAGAAGGAAAACCCAACTTTTCCAATCAACCATGTCCCTACAACACAATATACTTCATCTCCACTCCCTAGTGGTTTTTTCCTGCTGTCCATCCAACTTTCTCCAACTGGAAGGTAGATGAAGGCTTCTTCCTCTTGTCTTTCATGCCTTTTTGTGTCTGTGAAAGATGTGCCACAGCCTTGGCTTCTATATGAATGTAGACACAAGTCCTTGTTCAGTAACAATTTTATGAAGCTGGGCGTGATAGTGCTTGTGATCCCAGCACTAAGGGAGGGGGAGGCAGGAAGATCTCTGAGAGTTTGAGGCCATCCTGGTCTAAAAAGTGAGTCCAGAACAGCCAAGGCTACAGAGAGAAACCCTATCTCGAAACAACAACAACAAAACATCAAACAAACAAATAAAAACAATTTTACAACACAAAAACACAAGGGCATTTAAAAATAATCTATAAATAATTTTATCTATTCTTGTAGGTTGTTATACAGGCATATAATGCATCTCTGGCATATTTGATCTCTCATTACCCCCACCAAGTTCTTTGAAGGCTTCTATAATATCATGTGGATTTCATAGAAATTATAGACTAGAATGTAATTTACTAGCCCTTAGCTGTTAAAATAAAAAGTTAAGAGAGGCTGGAATGTAACTCATATTAACCCCCATTCTTACTGTGTGAGGCTTTGTATTCATTCTAATGCTTGAAACCAATAGTAAAGAAAAGGGATTGGAGTGAGTGTGGGGGAGTCCACCCCTAGGAGAACCCCAAACCCTTGAAGTCAATGTGGTAATTACTGGCATCAAGTAAACAAGAGAATGAAATTCTGACAGAATATTTAAAGGAACTGAAGATGATGCAGCAGTTTTAGCTAACCAGCAAAACTGGTAAGAAAGGACATTGGAAACTTAATCTGAATGCAGTCTTGTCATAGATAATCAACTTTTTTTTCAAATTAAACAGCTGAGGCTAATAATGTTTTAGTATCTTTTTCAAGACAACACAGCATGTAAATTGCACATGCAGCCCCAACCCAGAGGCAGTGCAATTTACATTTGTCAGATCCATCTCAAATCCATGGATGTGCAATCTTAAGCCACATGATGTGTTTTTGTGGGTGTCAATTACAAATGCAACTGGCCATTTCTACCTGGGAAAGATGGTTGGTTCAATATTCCACGATGGAGGAGGATCTTACAGTCTTATACACAGATGAAGTTTTAGAACATATTCATACCATAGGAGCATTATCTCTATAAGGATGATTTTACAAGGGAGATGTGTATGTCTAAAGAACCATGCACCCTGCCTTCCAGCAGTAATAAGACAGCAGTCAGAATCCGGCCTAGGAAACCTCTGTAGTTTTCTGGCTTTATCTGGATGTTTCCTCTTGGGGTTGTTTTTACCTTAATTCCATCCCACTGACTGAAATGCTACTCTGTTCTGCCTAATGGTATTCTCCACTTATTCATTTATTCATCTATTGATTTTTTTTTTAAACCTCCTATTCACCAGGGATTCACAAGAGCTGGGGCCAGGGACACAGCACATTGCTGATGCCTGTAGCAATCTGAGCCATCTGAGCAATCTGAGCAGGTTTTTCAGAATTCTCTACTCAGGTGATGCCAGGTTCTTGACTTCACTGCAGAAAATAACATTCAACATGAGCTGATATAAAGAAGAGCTCATTGAGAAGTGAATCAAACAGGCTTGAGCATGGGAGTTAATAGATATGTTTTCATGGAAGGAATGAGAGACACTCAGGTGTAGGTATGGGTTTCCCAACTGAATCATCCCGAGTGTCTCAGTATATAAATATA
The DNA here is from genome assembly GCF_030254825.1 of Meriones unguiculatus. Taxonomy (NCBI): domain Eukaryota; kingdom Metazoa; phylum Chordata; class Mammalia; order Rodentia; family Muridae; genus Meriones; species Meriones unguiculatus. The sequence goes on from NC_083358.1 coordinate 30,682,737, forward strand.
TGTGTGTGTGTGTGTGTGTGTGTGTGTGTGTGTGTGTCTGTGTGTGTGTATGTGTGTGTGTGTGAATGTATGGATAGATAGATAGATAGATAGATAGATAGATAGATAGATAGATAGACAGATAGATTATTGTTGGCCCTAAATTACATCTCAAAAGATACTTAAAATATTTTTCCTTTTTTTCTCTGATAAAGGACATGCTTTAGGTGGGATTATAATCTGATCAGATAAAGCCAGAAGTTACAAGGCCTGCATAAGGGAGTGGAAAGAAGAGTTTCTTCTGAGATTCATAGAAAACTGCACTTTTACAGCAGGAATCGGAGAAAGGCTATATGCGTTTAGATCCTAAACATGGTTCCTGTCTTAACATCCTTATTTGAAATCTCTCTAAGTTACAGTTACTGGTTCTATGCAGGCAACTTGCACAGCAAATGCTTGTGCTGGAATGTTTGACTCTGAGCAGGTAAGAAACTTTAACCAGACTCTGAGGTAAGGGTGTCCTTCCTTACACCCCTTAAGTTTCCCCATCTTTGTATCAGACTTATTATCATGGAAGTCATCTCCAGCTTTGTGGAAAACTAAGTTTATCTGGAATGGCTTTTGTTTTTGCCTATTATGAATCTCTTGCATATTCTTTTGTCATAACTCTAAGTTTTATGTTTTTTTTTGTTTTTGTTTTTGTTTTTAGTGAGCATTCCTCATTTGCATAATATTAATTCTGTTAAATCCCAAATCACCTGAATGGAGACCGCCACTCACATATGCAATTGGCAAGAGTGTTTTTATTTTGAGACAGCAAGAATACTGCATGCAGGGGTCAGCCACTTTACAAAATAGCAACCAGGACAGGAGCTCGCAGGCTCCTTTTAAAACCAGGGAGGTGATTTCCAGTCAAGGTTAGGCAATCCTTACCAGGGTTGGACAAGTTCATGGTTAGGCACACTTGTGTTTCTGATTGCTTCCAATCTCAGAGAAGGAATAGTCACCTCATATAGCCCAGGGCAAACATAAGGGTAGTTGCTGACTGGCTGCCCATCTACTGTGGTAATTTTCAGGACCTATTCAAGCAGGAAAGGGGGAAGGGTGGCAAGAACTTTGGCCAGGCTTTGGACCCATTTTGGACTCAAAATGGAGTTAATCAAGTCCTCTCAAATTTCAGGGGATTTGTCAACATGAAAGAAACACACCTAGGTCTTGAGATCTGTTCACACAGCTTGAATACATGCTGGTTATACCATTTGAAAGTTTAAATAAATATTTAGATTGGCCAACATGTTTATGGAAGTTTTTTTTTCCTTTTTTTTATTTAACTTTTATTAATTACACTTTATTCATCTTGTATTCCCCCCATAAGCCCCTCCCTCCTCCCCTCCCGATCCTACCCTTCCTCCCCCTTCTTCACGTATGCCCCTCCCCAAGTCCACTGATAGGGGAGGTCCTCCTCTCCTTCTTTCTGATCTTAGTCTATCAGTTCTCATCAGAAGTGGCTGCACTGTCATCTTCTGTGGCCTGGTAAGGCTGCTCCCCCCTAGGGGGAGGTGATCAAAGAGCAGGCCAATCAGATTATGTCAGAGGCAGTCTCTCTTCCCATTACTATGTAACCCACTTGGACACTGAACTGCCATGGGCTACATCTGTGCAGGGGTTCTAGGTTATCTCCATGAATAGTCCTTGGTTGGAGTATGAGTCTCTGGGAAGTTTCCTGTGTTCAAATTTTCTTGTTCTGTTGCTCTCCTTGTGTGGTTCCTGTCCTCTCCAGCTCTTACTATTTCCCACTTCATACATAAAATTCCATTCACTCTGCCCAACAGTTGGCCATTAGGCTCAGCATCTGCTTTGATAGTCTGCAGGGCAGAGGCTTTCAGAGGCCCTCTGTGGTAGGTTCCTAGGTTGTTTCCTGTTTTCTTCTTCAGATGTATGGAAGTTTGTTTGTTTGTTTGTTTGTTTTAAAAAAAAAAGACCTAATCTAGTGATCTACTGCAATAGTTTTTTGACCACTGTGGTTAAAGTATGAGATACCCGAAAGGTCAAGTCCCAGGCTTGGCTGCCAGGTGACAATGTTACTGAGAAGGGCAGAACTTTTAGGGGGTAAAGCTTAGTTGGAAGAAGAAGGTTGTTAAGGTAGGTGACATTAAAAGGCATATTGTGACTCTGTGCCTTTCGTTTCGTTCTCTCTCAGTCACTGAGAAGTTGCCAGTGCTGCCATGCCTTCCTTTCCATAACATCCTGCCTCTCACCACAAGCCCACAGCAAACATGCAAACACGTAAAGGAAATGAACAGGTCTGAAATCAAAAGCCGGAGCAAATCTTTCCTCCTCTCAGTTGCTTTACTCGGGTATTTTGTCACAGTGACATAAATTAGACTAATACAATGAGGATGGGAGATTAGGGAAAGGAGTTCCTTTAAAATATTCACAGGAACCCTTGCCTGATAGACACTTGCTAATGCTAACTTAGATAGGTGCTAGGAAAAGCATTGAGAGTCTGGAAACAGAATGTTCCATAGGAAGAGTGCAGTGATTTAATGAGTGCAGTGATTCAGACTCATTTTAATTACCTGACAAACAAGCAGGTTGGACAGTATTCTGTGTTGATGTAAAAACTGACTTCTGAATACACTTTTCCTCTACAGATGACAGCAAGTATGGCTTAAGGAACTCTCAAAGAAGCAGGGTTTGGTGGAGCAAGCCTTTAATCCCGGTACTCTGGAGGCAAAGACATTCCATCTCTGTGAGTTCAAGGTCAACCTGGTTTACAAAGTCAGTCCTGGACAGCCAGGGCTGTATTACACAGAGAAACCCTGTCTGAAAAAAAAGAAAACAAAACACCAAATCCACAACCAAAAATATCCCTGCAGTTGCCAGGCCTACTCCCAGTCATATGAACTGGAAATCTATGTTTTTTAATGAAGTTTTTTTTTTTTTTTTTTAAGTAAGCCAATCCTTTCTTTATGCAGGCCAGGTCCATAACGTGCGATTAAACTGACAGATGTCCAGGGGATCCTTTCTCCTGTCACTAAGAAAAAGGTAGATTTCCAAAGCATACTTTCCCTTTTCAATCTTGAGAAAGGGAAGTTTATTCTTTGAATCACTAATGAAGGCAGCTCTTTATATTAAAGGCTCCCTGCTGCGGCGCTATCAACTTTACCACCAACCTCAGCTTTCAAGTGCTAATTACCATCCTTCTCATTCCCCCAGAGGGAAGAGGCAGACTAGTTGTCCTATTTAGGGACTCCTTACTGCAGGCTGACTTTCTGGGAACTATTGGGCCAAGGGGGTTTTCCACCAACCAGTAAATCTGTGTTTCTCAAAATCACTCTCTTACTTCTGTTTACTTCATGTTGTACACAGTCCAGAATTCTGTGTTTCAAGTTTTGTTTATTTTTTTTATTCGTTTGTTTATTTATTTTATTCTGTGTTGAACTTTCAGCCTAAGGCTTAATTAATGCTAGGGTTGAACTCTGCCACCAAGCTACACATTAGTTGATACTCTAAACCTAATTTTGGTTGTTGTTGTTGTTTACTTTTAAAATGGGGAGACAGGGGCTCCCTATCAACTCACTCTGTATCCCAGTCTAGCCTTGAATTTGAAATCCTTCTAGCTTAACCTGCTGCGTTCCTGAGGTTATGGGCTTGCACCACTGCACCAGCTCCATGTTTTAGCCTTTTTCCAAGGGAATGTCCTCATGGTATAGATGAAGTGTGAAAGAGTAATCAGCTTGCCATTTGGTGGATGTGTGTTCAAATAGGATTAGGCTACTGCCTAGATCGTTAACATGTGCTACTTAATATGTGTCAGCTTCTTTTATGTAAAATGAAGGAAAATCTTTCATTGCAAAGCTAATTCATCGCACATTTAAATATCTACTAAGCACCAAAGAGTGTCCAAGTGCTAAGAGGTTGGAACACAAATGTATGAACTAGCACACACACACACACACACACACACACAGAGAGAGAGAGAGAGAGAGAGAGAGAGAGAGAATCTGCCCTTTGGAACTAGGAGGAAACAGTCAATGCAGATGTAGGCATTCGGAAGCCAATTTCAAACTACCATAACTTTAAAGCAAACGAAGAGGCTTCAAAGAAAGATTATAGCAAATATTAAAAGGAAGAATTGGGATAGTTGGGTAGAACGACAGAACCTTCTAGGGAGGAGTTCAAGGAACCCATTTAGGGAAGCAAAGAACTGCAGGGAGCATGTGAGACAGAAAATTATGAGAGAAACAAGCCAAGTCATTAATGGCCTAAGAAGCCAGAGAGAGAATTTTATTGTATTCTAAATATACTGGCAAATTGTAGATGAGGAAAGGTTTGTACTAATGATGAGAATATGTAGGACATGACAGTTCTGAATGCAGAATCAGGATTCTATAATGCTGGTTCTTCAGACATCTTACTTGGGAGTCACAGGATACCTAAGCTCTAAGTCCCTGAACATGACAGAACAGCAGAATTATATCAGTTATAGAGTTCATCAAATATGGCAGTTCATTGTTAACTGTCATATTATCTGAAAAGACCCAATTTGTATTCTATATAGAACCACAGAGACTGTAGATCTATGAATTAACAATATCTACTGCAAATGCTGAAAAAAATTAAATGGTATAAATATCCAGAGAGTTGGGGAAATTAAGTCTTTCTAAAAGATAAATGTTTTCACATGTGCAATCATTTTAAAAACCATGCGATAGAATGTTCCTATACATCTACTGTCTTAGGGTTTCTATTGCTGTGAAGAGACATCATTGCAACTCTTAATGGTGGGACCTGGAAAGGATCATCCTGAGTGAGTTGTCCCAGAAGCAAAAAGACACGCAGGGTATATACTCACTCATATAAACATACAGCATAGAATAAACCCACTAAAATCTGTACATCTAAACATACTAAGCAAAAGAGAAGACCCTTGCTAAAACGTTCAATCCCCATCCTGAAAGGCAAAGAGGATGGACATCAGACGAAGAAGAAAACAGGAAACAACCTAGGAACCTGCTACAGAGGTCTGCTGAAAGCCAGAAGAAGAAAACAGGAAACAACCTCGGAACCTGCCACAGAGGGCCTCTGAAAGCGTCTGCCATGCAGACTATCAAAGCAGATGCTGAGCCTGATAGCCAACTGATGGGCAGAGTGAATGGAATTTTATGTAAGAAGTGGGAAATAGTAAGAGCTGGAGAGGACAGGAACTCCACAAGGAGAGCAACAGAACAAGAAAATTTGAACACAGGCAACTTCCCAGAGACTCATACTCCAACCAAGGACTATTCATGGAGATAACCTAGAACCCTGACAATGCAGCCACTTCTGATGAGAACTAATAGACTAAGATCAGAAAGAAGGAGAGGAGGACCTCCCCTATCAGTGGACTTGGGGAGGGGCATGCATGCAGAAAAGGGGGAGGGTGGGACCGGGAGGGGAGGAAGGAGGGGCTTATGGGGAGATACAAAATGAATAAAGTGTAATTAATAAAAGTTAAAAAAAAAGAAAAAAGAAATACCTTTAATTGGGACTGTCTTAGGACTTAGACATTTAGTCTATTATTGTCATGGCGGAAAGCATGGCAGATAAACATGGGTGCTGGAGAAGGAACTGAGAGTTCTACATCTTGACCCACAAGAGGCAGAAGTTGAACAGACTTGAGCTTCTGAGACCTAAAAACCTACCCCCACAGTGACACACTTCCTTTATCAAGGCTCCAGCAAGGCCACACCTCGGAACAGCACCACTCCTTGTGGGCCAAGCATTCAAACACATGAGTCTATGGCAACTATTCCTATTAAAGCTATCACATCCTCCCTCTGTAAATTTGTTGCTAATTGTCACTAACCTGATGCTTGTTGAGGAACAGGATATGGCTCAGGGGGATAAGAAATTTCTCTTGTGACTTCAGGTTGGTCAGTAAGAGTCGGAACACTGCTTCACATGTGTATCTCAAATCAGATTGCACAGATTTTTCCTTTGTTCATTTAAGTAGAAAGCAATGTAAGTAGTAGAAAGAATAGACTAATTGTATTACTAAGCATAAAGTTACTGACTATTTATGGCAGGTCAGAAAAATCACAAAATGAAATATTTAATCTTTTGCTGGGTCTAAACACAGAAGACAAGAACTTTTATGGAACTAAGGCAAGTTAAGCCCAATAACATGTACGCTAATCAGAACAAAACCAAACAAAAATTGTACATATTCTAAAACTAGCACGGCAGTTTCAACTGGTAACTCAATGTTCTTCAACAGGGTAAGTCAGAACAGGGTTGTGCCTGTGCCGTCAAGGCACTCTTCAAATAACATTGAAACGAATACCAGGAGCTTTAGTTCATGTTTCCAGACTTACCAACTCAGTCTTAACTGAGTACCGAAATAAGCCACAAATATTGAAAGTAAGTGTGCTTTGCAAATGCATGGTGAAATGCAAGTTAGAAGCAGTGTATAAAGGGGGAAAAGTGTACATTACAGCTAGGTAGATTAAAAGAGCGGATTCTGGCTGGTTCAGACTGTAAGATTGATGTATGTGTAGGTTCCTGTTCACCTGAAAGTTATCCAGCCTCTGCTTCCAACTATAGAATATGAATCACAACTTTAAGGTATGGCGAATATGAAGCCACTCTGCAATACCATGGTGATGCTCATTGATGTGATGTGCTTATTGCATCAAAATCACTTTTTAATACAACCCTCTTCATATTATCTGAAAGCCATGTGAATTATGTCAGTAGCAAAGTGAGAGGAGTAGGTTCTTATTACAGGGAACAATCATTTTTAATCAAGAATATGACAGAGAGGATGTGTCTGTCTGTGCCTGTGTGCCATGGCACCACTGCGGTTAGAAGACAACTTGGTAAGAGCATTTCTCTCTTTCCACCCTAATGCGGCTTCTGGGATTTGAACTCAGGATGCAAGTTTTACCAGCTGAGCCATCTTGCCTGCCTCAAATAAGAAATTTATTTTTCAAATGGATCATTTTAACAGTGTTATTGTTTCTTTTGATTTTCTTCTTCTTCGTAATCTTCACTGTCAGAGATGTGCTTCTCTGTAGAAGCCAGCAGGTGGCTCTCTGGCGTACAGCTGCCAAAACAAACAAAAGAAGCCCAACTCTCTAATACCACAATGAGAAGTTATAATAACCGCGAAAGAAGAACACCATCAAAATTGATATAAAGCTTTTACTAACTTCAGATTGCTGCCTTCATCCTTAGAGCACTGATTTTGATGGTAAAACTTATTTACTCAAAATTACAAGTCAGCAAGCCCAAGTAGACTTCCCCCATCCTGACTGCTTTACAGAGAGAAAACGATTTGATTTTTCTCCCTTTCTAGTAGGGCTTATCTATAAGAACAAGTAAACAACAACCAAGAAATCTGACAAAGAAAATTACTATGAATATCTTTCATTGTTGCTGTATGGAACAGAGTCTTATTGTCAAGCGTAGACTGACTTCAAATTCATAATTCTCCTGCCTCAGCTTCTAGAGTCCTGAGATTTCAGGCATGCTCGCTGTCTTAGTTTCTTTCCTATCAATGTGAAAAAATACCGTAAACAAGATGTCAAGAGAGTGTGTAATTTGAGGCTCAATCCCCAGAGGGTTAGAGTCCGTGCTGATTGTGGTGGAGAACAAAGCAGCAGGCAGATAGACATGGTGCTGAAGCAGCATCTGAGAGCTTACAACTTGGTCCACAAGTACAAGGCAGAAAGAGCTGACTAAGGAAGCTATGGACTTTAGAAACCTCAAGGCCTGTTCCCACTGAGTTCCACGGGCTGGGATGGTGGTTATGGAAGAGGCCGTTCTCATTTAAACCACCATGCTCACCGTGTTCAGCCACATGACCCTTTTAAAGTGGTCTAAGAGGCTAAAGTTTCCTTTCCTTAAGGAAGAACACTAATGTGCTAAGAAACCCATGTTTAGTATGATTGATTTTTAACGTATTCCTTTTAAAAGTCCTTGCACAACATGGATCCAACTCTACTGAAGTCATTCTATTATGCATGAAGCCAAACTTCTCTTCTGATACCATGGATTAGGCTGTCACTTCTGATGATTAATCATCACCCTCAGGTTTGGCAGATATTTTATGCCATGCCATGTTTACTATGCAGATGAATACACTGAACACCGAATCAGCCTTGTTTTACAAACTTAATCTAGGGCAATAGATTATGATATTATACTATGGACCTCAAAATTAGAAACACAAACTGCTGCTTGAGTATAACTTGTAAAAAAGGCCTTAACATACTTAGCTTTCTAAATGTAGCCAGATAAAACAAGTTATCTCCAGCCTCACATTTGTTTTTGCCATAGGAAGTAGCATTTACTGTAAATGTTCCCTTTTGAGGAATGAAATCTTACAGTTAGAAGTGTTACTGAAGGCTGGTACTCAAATGCATTAATTGCTTATCATGGCTTTAAAGTTAATTCTTACTTGAGGCTCCATAATCATACATATTTTAACATCAAAAGCTTGATGGTGGAAATTAAAAATAATTTTATATAAAAAAACCCTCAGAGTAACCTAGATTTGAAATGGAGCAGGTTGTTTGCATTATTCTGTAAAGGATTAAAAAAAAAAAAAAAAAGAACGGTTCTGGATATTAAGATAGAATCCACTTAAGAAGAGATTTCTTAAAAATGAAGAAAAGAAACTCGAACAAACAACCCCTACTGACTGGCCGATTAGCACTTCTGTTTGGGAAGAGTTGGAATGCTACAGGTCCAGTACTAAATCTTTGGCTCTCTTTAGTCCTCTCTTAAGGACTTAACAACCTTTTACCACCTGCTTGTTTTTGAATCAATATCCTTTTGACTATTAGGTTGAAACTTTTGAATGTATTAACTTATCAAAGTCCTAACCTCCCCCACCCCTGAAACAAAGACTTTCATTAATATCTTAACACTCTCACAGAGTGACCCTCCTACTGTCCCACTCCCATGTGCTTTCCTGTAACGCAGTTACCTAATGCTGCTGCAGCACATTTGGCTAATACATCAATTGATGTCTTTTGCTGTGGGACTGTGAGAGTTCTTAAATATTGTAAGTTGTCATTTGCTGTTAACTAAATCTGGGTGCCCAGGCCACAGTGATTCATATTTGTCTCAGAATAAGCTAACTTGTATGGCCTACAGGGTGAAGGCTGTGTTCTGTTTCTATTTGTAAAAACTGACTGTGATGATTAAGGTCTAACACTCCAAGGTGATGTAATTGTATGTCAAGGAACTAGGAACCAGACAGGTCACCTGCTAGACAGACAGATATGGAGAGGGGCCAAGTCAAGCTAATAAAGATTATGAATTTCCAGGATGACTGAACTTCCAACATGGCTACCTTCCTCTTCTCTTGCAAAACATACCACATCAAGTTTCCTAGAGGGTAAGAGTGTCAGAGTTGCCCTGTTGTCCTCCCTTACTTGGACTATTCCCAGGCCTCTACTTACTTCTTACACTTGGTTCCCTCTACTTTAAGCCTGTTTTGCCAAGTTTTTCTTTTCTGGGGTTCAATTGTACAATCTCTAGATGGTGCTTCCACAAGCCTTTCAACACTGCCAGTGAAAGCATCTCTTCTCCTAAGCTACCTGGATGAGGACATTCTTTCCAAAACACTCCATATTATGGTTCTCTTTTTGTGGCCTCTCAAGCCAGAGACATATGTGATAGGTAGGGCCAATGATTTGCACCTGCTAGCCTGGAAACAGTTATAAAAAGAACAGATCTCCAACCAATTTCCCAAGATTGGATTTGTTACTCTGTCAGTGGGGAAAGTGAGGAGAAGATCATTGATAAATGATCAGATACGGAGCAGGTCCCAGAAAAGACTTTTCGCAAGCACAGCCACATTCAAGTCAAAGAATACTGCGACTTCAGACTAGATGCCCTGTGACCAGGACTGCCATTATTTGCATTACCTTGTGCTCCATGGAAGCTTTTTGCATGGCAGAGATCACACACCTGGATATTAATAAATTTATGACAGCTCACACTAACTTCCCAGAAGTGTCCAACCATCCAGGCTGGACTGTAGTGCTCCACATGGCATAACCTGCACACAGAGAAAGGTGCCCTAACACACAGAGAAAAGCACCTCTTTCAAATGAATACACACATGCACACACACACACAATGCCATTGCAGGTAGTGGTATTTTAGAGGCTAGTCAGTTTATTAAACTGTCTTCTGTTAGCGGAGTATTTTTCCTTTTTTGGTCTAAAAGGTGTGTTCATTCACTGCCTGCTTATCCATTTTCTTCTACTACAGATATTGGACACCTGGTTCACTATGATAGATAACCACAGTATTAATTCAGTATGCAGGATCCCCACTTACTTGCCCCTGAGCTTAGGACAGTTGACAATTTTTAGATACTGAACAGTTATCTATATTTTCTTCCTTACCCAAGCAGCTAAGAGCTGCATTTTTAAAATTTTTAACCTTCATTTCAGGCCAAAGCCTTAGTCCCATTGGTATTCTCCATCATAAATAAAAGAACAAAATTAAGACAAAACTAAGTTTCCACTGTGTCACTTAAAATAGTAGAGGCTTGTAGGTTCCTGCGCTGAGGTGAGTTAGGACATGTAGGAGGAACAAAGGAACTTATAACTAGATTAACAGAAAGAGGTATGTGTGGGGTGAGGGAGGGTAACAGCCTGTCAATTTCACTCATTGGGAGTTTTGCCAGTCAGCTCAACTGTAGTTATTTTGTGCTAATCTACCCAGAGCTAAAATGCAAATAACAGCAAAATTGATAAGGAGGTAGGATTATCTGTTCCCCATAGGCAACACACCTTTCTTTGCTCTATCTATCCCTCTTTTTCCATTATGCACCTTTCTTCACATGGATTCAGGACCTAGAAAAGTCACTGTCAGTCTGTCCCCTCCCTCCTGCTGTCAGACGTCGATCTAGCATCTCCCCACTGCGCTAAATCATTCAGCTCCTCTCCAAAGCAACACCCCTCATTGATCACTGCTTCAGAAAACGTTGATGCAACTCAGTGGGGAAGACAGGCTGGGTGAAGCTGGGGGTGGAGAGCTGGCAGAGGCTTCTGAAAACAGCACACCTCTTAGATTTCATTGGCACGAAGAGCTACTACTCCCAGCTCCTCCACCTCACCACCCCCGCTTCTGATGCACTGTCTGCCAAGCTGGCAAAAGATTCTAACGTGCAGCAAAGAAGGGTAAGTAGGGAACCAGTTGAATGGCATTGCACAAAACACCTGTTTCTTCCTGCCCTCGCTTGATTTGCATACTTCCTACTCCCAAAGGAATCTAAGACCCAGCTGCCTTCAGAGTCCTTGCACTCCAGTTAGGTTCTAAACCTGGAGAATTGAGATTAATGAAAAGCAGTTTTGCCACTAAAAATACCTTTCCCAAAGCAGTAATTTCCTAGCCCACAAATGTTCAGAACGGTATCGCTTAACAATGTTTATAAGTCATAAAACATGCATTGGGCTGATGTATGCATTTGTATCTTTGGAGGAACTAGAATTGCAAACAAACACACACAGTGCAAGGAGAGAGAAAAGGAAAAAAAATGTTCTAGCAGATGTGTTCACTGCTAAATAGAACACACACCATGTGCTGCAAAATAAAAGAACCATTTGGCAACATAAACTATCTTGGCATCTGCGTTAGATTTGTAACCACAGTAAAATATTGATATGGACCATAAAATTCAAGCTCTGTATGCCCGTGTTTCTGGGTGACTCTGCTTTGAAAGACTTTTTGTACTACAGAATTGTTCTTGTTCATCAGAGGCATTTTATGACAAACCTGCTTTTATGACCTTACGTGATTGGCTCATTTTCAGGAAATTGATGCAAGAAATTGCAAACATCCATTAATTCAAAAGCAAGGCATAAATTTGACAAGTTAAATGAATGAAGGAAAAGCAATGCTAGTTGGAGCCATTGAGAGGAATTGTGTATTTAGGGACCTGTGTCCGAATTAAAGGTCACTAAATCCAGAAGCAAAGCTCTCATGTCAGCCATATATTTTGAGTTATATATTGAGGAATTGGCTAGTTTCAGAACAAACCTGATAGCAGAAACTGGCTATAAAGGTATGCAATATATACTATTAAGTAAGTTTGCCAATGTATGATGACCTAAAAATTGTGTGAAATATTTTTGATGTTATTAATTATAAAAAAAAGTCCCTACATGTAAACTACTCATATAAATAATGGCACTGTCCTATAATAAGAAATACTTATTTGGTCTCTGCCCCTGGTTTCTGAAACATGACTCCTAAAATCTTTGGGCTATTCAAAGTGATGCGTGTTTTTGGTGGATGGTAATAAAATGGCTGTGGGTGTAGGTCCCTGGATGACATCAAGATAGGGGAAGAAGAAACTAAATTTAAGACAATGGAATTTGCAATCCATCTTCCAACCTCCAGGGAAATGAGGATTAAAAGTGAAGCTGATCACTCAAGAACAAGTTCTGCGCAACTCTCTTCCTGGGAAATGTGAACAGCATTTACTCATTCTAGACAGGGAACCAATGACAGATCAAAGCACTGATGCCACCAGGTCCAAACTTGGTAAGCCAAGGAGTTTTATTGTGTTACTTGGAGTGTAGACGAGGGGTTACTTACAGGAGTAGAAATGACTCAAAGACAGCTGCATTCTCAGAAGGCCAACCTGATATAGGTGAGGGCTTACAAAGGTAGAAGACAGGACTTCCTGCATGAGGCAGCTCAGGGAGACAGGAAGCTCAGTTGTCTGTGCCTCTATCAGGCAGCTGGGCTAGTTTGGGAGTGTCTCTCTGTAATCCTAACTGCTTATACGTCTTTGGGGAGTAAAGCTAGTAAATCTGGTTAGTTTCAGGTACTTCCTGAAGCTATTGGGTTACTTACTTTCTGAGTCTAACTAGTTCCTTGCAGGATGGAATGTTTCACCTCCATTAGAACACACATTTCTTACTGAACTTCCCTCTAAGATAGAATTTTTTTTTAATCACAGAAGAAAAAGCTACACACATGGATTTATTCAGTTAGTCCCTAGAGAGACAGAATCCCTAAAGCACTCTTCATTCCTTACCTGTGCATACATCTTTTTTCTATCTGACTGTTTGTCTACTTCCCTTCACAATATCCTTTACAATCAATGTAAGTGTGTCCCTGAATTATGAGCCATCTAAGCAAATTAGTCGAACCTTAGAAGAGGGCATGCTGTTAAGCAACACAAATCAGAGTCTATGTTTGTTTGTGATTGTTACAGGAAATGAGGGATTAATTCCTTAGCCTGTGTAGCATTTAATGCTACTTTAAGGGATATAATACTAGAAATGAGTTACATGGTAGGATGCCCAGATTATCTTCAATGGAGGATTTTTTTAATTTTGTGGTAGAAATCTTGTGTGCTTAAGTACATGTGGCTCCCTAGATAAAGTGTCCATTCCACTCATTAATACACCTAGTACAAACTCTGTTAACTTTCTGTTATGGTAGATATTTCTTTAATTTAAAAATGTATTGCTTTTGCTGTTTTCCATCCCATCAATTTTAGATACTATCCATGCCCTGGTAAGAACGGCGGACTTTGTGTTCTTACGTGAGCTCCCATTAAAGTTTTATAACCATTATGAATTAAATAATAAACACTACCTGGTCCTCTTTACAGAGCAATGTTCACGTAGTAGTCGTAAAGAGATTCTAATATACTGATTTGCACATAATGAAGAGTCACCTCTTTTTAAAGTTTGTAATTTGTTCTGGACTTATAGGCAATTCATTCCAATTCCAGCAGGTGTTTGAGTGTGCATGAAAGGATTTTCAGGTAACTTAAGAGATGTCCAGTCTCTTGTTCCCATCTGCTTTCCATTCCGACTCCCCTTCTTTTTTATTTATAATTTATTTATTATTTATCACAACTTATTCACTTTGTATCCCAGCTGTAGCCCCTTCCCTCATCTCCTCCCAGTTCCACCCTCCCTTCCTCTTCTCCTATTATGCGCCTCCTCTAGTCCACTGATAGGGGAGGTCCTCCGCCTCTGCTGTCTGACCCTACCATGTCAGATCTCGTCATGACTGGCTGCACTGCCCTATGTCTGCTGCCTTTAATGATTCTTTTTTTTCCATTTGTGCGACTGATTTGTTTGTTTGCTATGCTTTTTAAGCATAGTCTCATGAATTGCAAGCTGGGCTATGACCCTGAGGATGACTTTGAACTTTTCTACTTCTGCCTCCCTCTTCTAAGTGCTGGATGACAGGCACGCACCACTATGCTAGCTTTGCGTGGCATAGGAGATAAAATTCTTGTCTCCTGTTCATGCAGCAAGTTCTCTGCCAGTTGAGCCTCACTCCTAGTCATAAGTCTTACCTGTTGTAATGCTTACATCCCCCTTCAGACACATCTTCCCCTCTTGGCCACTGGCTTCACTTTTCTCATGCAATGCGACCTTCATTCCCGGATCTTCCTTTTCCTCCTCTTTTATTTGAACACACTGTCATGAGAAATAGTTCATGAGAAGCAATTGGAGACTCTGCACATGTCAGAGACTTCCCACTTCTCCCTTCCATTGGATTAACAGTTTGTCTAAGCACTGAGAGCTAATTTGAAAATCAAAATTTTGAGCATTTTGAGAACATTGCTTCATGATAATATGATGTTTAGGATTTTTTTTTAATCCAGTGCTGTACTGAATAATTTTCTAAGCTTTTAAAGATCTGTACCTTAAGTGTTTAATATTTCATGGTAGTATAACTTGTGGGGATCATTCAGTCTGTTTGTCATGGTGAGCCCTTTTAAAATGAAAGCAATGTGTCCTAACTCTGGTTACATTTTTCACACATCCAATTCCTTTATAGAAATTGTGGAAAGAGAGAGAAAAAGAATAAGGAATCTGATCTTCCTCCTATCAGGTAGACATTTAATGCCTTGAGTTAATTTTAAGTTATTCATGTTTTTTTTAATATTCACCTTTCACTCTTACCTCCTGATTATTCAATGCTTTTTAGTATTGAATATTACTTCAATCCTATACTTCAACACATTAAAATGATTTCATTGCATTTTTAATTCCCAAGAGCTTTTAAAATGACATTTTTAATATTAGCATTTACTTATTAAATGATGTCTGAGTTAAAATTTTAAACCCTCTGATGGTGTTAATTGCTAGATTTTCTACCATTTCTTTTATCCTTTTAAACACATACACAAATATATAAATATATTACTCTGATTTTTTTATTACTGTCATTTATTTGAGCTCTATTTTTCATTAGAGAATTTATACACAGGTGGTCAGAGTTTTGCTCATGTTTGAAAACTATTTTAGAGGGCCTGTTACTGTTGACTTTAACAACAGGAAGAAAAGGGATTATTTTGCTTTACTAGGGAGACTGTGTGTGTGTGTATACATACATGTATACATACCTATACATAGGTACTCCTATGCTCATGGAGGATACAGGCTGATATAGAGAGTCTTTCAATTTCGCTCCAACTTTATTATTGATTTTTTTCAAGACACCATTTCTCTGTGTTCCCTTGGCTTTCTTGGACTCACTTTGTAAACTAGGCTCACCTGGAACTCACAGAGATCCACCAGCCTCTGCCTCACCAAGTGCTCGGATTACAAGTGTGTACCACTACACCTGGCTAAAGATGTTTTATTGTTATTATTATTATTATTATTACAGAATTCTGCCTGCATGTATACCTACAGGCCAGAAGAGGGCACCAGATCTCATTATAGTTAGTTATGAGCCATTATGTGGTTGCTGGGAATTGAACTGAGGACCTTTGGAAAAAACAGACCATGCTCTTAACCTCTGAGCCATCTCTCCAGCCCCCTCCAACTTATTGTTTTAGATAGTGTCTCTAAACCTGGAGCTGTCTGGTTCAGCTATGTTAGTTACATGGCCACACCCACACACATACTCCCATCTCTGCCTTTTGAGAACACCACCAGCTCACATCACCTCATCCAGATATTTTAGGTGAATACTAAGGACCAAGCTCAGACTGTCATAGCTGTGTAATAAATATCCTACTGACTAAGCCGTTACCCCCTGTGCCAAGACTTAATTTTCAGGTGAATTTTAATTAGAAAGGCCATATTTAAACAAATAATATTAATTTTGCTTTCTGTTTAGCTTGAAGAAAACAGAATTTTAAATTCAAAAGAATATTGCATGCAAACATTTAAAAATAAATAGTAATAGAAAGGTATATCTTTTTCCATAGTGGTTATTGACTGGCTCAACTCTCAAACTTTTTCTTAAGTTGGTAGATTCTATACTGTTAGTCTTTAAATTTTCTTTAAATAGCTTTCTAAAAAATACAAAGTCTTTCAGAGGAATAAAGCAAAACAAAATAATACGTCTCCACAATAATTTTTATGTCAAATATAATCATAATTTATGTAAAGTCTTTATTAATGTAACAAAACCATATACACAACACCTACAGAGAACCATTGTCAAGGACAAGCTAATGTCATCCATGTTGGAATCAAAAAAGGGATTGTATTTGAGAATTAAGTAGTTATATATAGTAGAATAATATACACATAATAAATAAGAAAAAACGTTCATACAAGCATTATCTACAACATGTCTAGCAAAGAGTAATCACCGTTGCAGTATATGTGTGATCTCAGGAAGGCAGAACTAAAGTAGAGTTCAAACTTCAATGTCATCTCTGTAGATTGCATTGCATAGTGATAGAGAAAGACGATATGAGACAAAGAGGCACTTCTCTTAAAAAAAAAAAACTAATAAGGAGAAAGAGCAACTGAATATTCACAGGAGAAGTCTGCTCAAGGCTGTTGTAGTGGGATATTGCTCAGATAGACATTTTAGGGTTTGGAAAGAATTTCATCGTCGAACTTTTGACGATCAATCCAGATCTTTACATTTTCTACAATGTAGAAGTCCACGAAATTCACTTTCCACTTGGAGATGTCTGCATGATTCTGCCATGATCGTCCCAGCCACGGGGGCTGTGTTGTGTTGTGCTCCATCCTCTGTTCAGATATGCTCCCTTTTGTTGTTTTATGTGTTCCAGGCAAGATTTTGAATACTCTTTATTGTATATTTTTACAGTAATATGAATGACTTACAGTCACATAGCAAAAGCTGAGCTTCCAAGGTTCAAGCAAGGAATAATGAGGTTGTCCATGTTCAGCTTAATAAAGAGCTCCCTGCTTACATTCCTTTCTCACCTTAGTTATTTACCCTTCCTTTGGAAATTGACAGTGCAACATACATGTTCTTCAGGAGATTTCCAGTATTTACTTCCAAGAGTTTTGTCCTTTCCAGTGCTTTAGAAAGAACTAGATATCTGAAGACCATGTATTAATTTAAGTAAAATACAATGAACGCACACCATGGCATAGGAAAGTCTTTAAAACTGGAAACAAGAATATGTACATACATACATACATATATACATATATATAAACAAGTATATATGCATATATAAATATACACATATAATATATACAATATATTATACAATATATATGTACACAATGTATATTATATATATACAAATATGAACATACAAATATATATATACATGACACTGGTTACACCCATTCCAAGTGCAATTGTTTCTTAGACTTTTCACTGAGTGATGCTGGAACATAACCTTGATGTGAATATTTTCTGTGTTCCATTCACACCATGAAGAAGAGTCTGCTCCCTCAATATTGTTACACAGGAAGGACCAGTATTCCAAATGCCATGGGAAGCAGGAAATCATCATGATAATTTCAATCAAATATTTAGAAGTTATTTTCATTATACTGCAATCTTATACTATTTTTTTTTAGTAAGAATTAGCTTCCTGAAGAAACAGTGAGAGAGCTGAGTTAGTCTTGCCAAGCTTATAACTAAATATTAGGTCATGCTGACCAAAGTAAGATAATGTCGCCCTAGAATTCTTGAAATACAGTCTGTTTTCATTAGTGATAGTGACAAATTATTAATTGCATCTATCAAACTATATTAAAAGGAAAAATGATTTAGAAGCCAAGCCTGGTTATTGCCTGAGAGAATACCAGTCCACTCTAAGAATAATTAAGAAAATTTGTTTGCTTCAACTCATTAAAGAAAATACTATATGCCACCAGATTGTTTAGCAGAAAAATTAGAGCCAGATTTTGCTTTTTTATGGATATTAAATAAAGAAAGATTGTTCCCAAACTGTTTTCTTTGTGTTTGCTGTAGGACAGGTGTTGGCTCAAAGGTCCTAAAGTGCATTCACTGGCTGGAGAGAAGGCAGATTAAAAATACGGGTTGCAGTACTACCTACCCCTAACTTAACTATGGCCACCTACTCACTATGACCCAAGGTCAGTAGATAGTCAGTGAGATCAGCAGCATAGTGCCTTTTAAATTGTTAACTCCAACACCACTCTGTGGGGTCTTTCAGCCTCTGAAGCTCATTTTCTTTTTTGTACCCACTAAATCTGACAGCAGGGTGACAGTTAGCACACTCCTTGATATGTGGACACCTGTTTATTCGAAACTGGACTGGAACCATGCGTCCACTTTATGAGGCTACAGAATGGGAAGTCACTGTTGAAAAGCGATGACCTCCAGCTCCTGTTGCTCAGGGCTAGTTTTGGATTAGTCATGAGGAATGAAAGAGGCCCTAAGCAGGCTAGCAAAGCCAAGCAAAATGTTCTTTTCCTTTTCCTGGTAAGTATGTAGAGATAGCTGGGGGTGGACCACATGCACATAGCAGACTTTTAAGATGGTTCTAGTTGTGACTGGTTTCTTTGCAAATTATAAACAACTATTTAAAACTGAGTCACTTTCTCACAAAGAGAAACAACATAAAACACACAGATTCTATTAGTTTTAAAAATTATTTTCTCCACACATTTAATTTGGTGCTATGTTCTTTCATCCTATTAAACTTGAAAGCATAAGTTGTTATTATTATTATTGTTATTATTATTATTGTGCTGTTTTTTGAGAAGGTATTTCTCTGTGTAGCCTTGGCTGTCCTGGAAACCCTCTGTACACTAGGCTGGCCTGAACTCACAGAAATCCGCGTGCCTCTGCGTCCCTGAGTGCTGGAATTATACTCATGCATCACCACATTCAGCTTATAAATTATTTTTTAAGTCCTACATATCAAAAAGAATAAAAAAGAATAAAAAAGCAAACAAACAAGCAAAGCAAAGCAAAGCAAAACAAAACAAAACAAAACAAAACAAAACAAAACAACTGAGTTCATGTCAGAGACAGCCCCTGTTACCCTTATTAGGGAACCCACTTGGAGACTGAGTTGCCAAGGGCTACTATTCTAGGTTATTCTAGGTTATCTCCATCAGTGGTCATTGGTTGGAGTATAAGTCTCAGAAAAGACCCCTGGGCCCAGATTTTTTGGTTCTGTTGATCTCCTTCAGGAGCTCCTGTCCCCTCCAGGTCTTTCTATTTCCCCTTTCTTTGATCACCTTCCCCTGAGTTGGGGGCAGTTTTACCAGACCACAAAGGAAGACAATGCAGCCAGTCCTGATGAGACCTGATAGACTAGGGTCAAATAGAAGAGGAGGAGGACCTCCCCTATCAGTGGACTTGGGGAGTAGCATGGGAGGAGAAAAGGAAGGGAGGGCAAGATTGGGAGAAGAGGAGGGAAGGAGTTACAACTGGGATGTAAAGTGAATAAATTATAATAAATAAAAAAATAAAAAATAACTAAAAAATAAAAAATTTGAAAAAGAAAAGAAACCAACCACACAAATCAAACCCAAAAGTTCAAAGTCCAGAGAATTTTGTTGTTTAACTTTCATGTTCAAATATCATTTTTACCATAAACTACAGTGGCACGCTTCTGTTCTTTCTATTTTCAATTTTGTCTTTTCCAGAATGTCACATCTAGGAGTTCATGGATAGTATAAATATTTTGGGCCTGGCTTTTTTTCACTTGTAGTAATTCATTTGAGACTGGTAGATATTGTTTGTGTATTATCGTACTATGTATTATTCAATAGTATACCACTGATTACAACGTATAGTTTGCTAATTCACATGTAGATATTTTGGTGGACCCTAGTTTGGGGATTTAAAGCATACCCCTGCTATAAGTATTTGTATTTAATGTAACAGTAAAGCAAAATATTTGTTTCTTAAAGACCTAAAAGCAAGACTTTGGGGTCAGGTAACTTCTTTATGTCAACTATTTTTGTTTGTTTGTTTGTATTAAGAACTAATGGGACTGATAAGCTAGGGTCAGAAGGAAGGAGAGGAGGACCTCCCTATCAGTGGACTCAGAGATGGACAGGGAAAAGATGAGGGAGGAAAGGTGGGGTTGGGAGGGAGTGAGGAGGGGGCTACAGCTGGGATACAAAGTTAATAAACTATAATTAATATAAAAAATAAAAATTAATTTAAAAAAGAATGATAGAGTTCGTATCTATACAAAGTATGTAAAAACATTATTATTGTTAAATATTATCAAGTACATGTTATATTCCAAGCAATAACAGTCACTGAGTACCCAGAGGGAAGAAGCACTGCATATCAGAAGGCATGAAGACTCACACAGAAGCTGCATTGGTTTCCCATGGCGCTGTAACAATGCAGCACTTCAAACTCCATCACTTAAGTAAGTAAAAGGCAGTTATTCTCACAGCTGTGGAAGAGAGTGATTCAAAATCAAAGGTTAACAGTGCCTTGTTCCCTCTGAGAGTCCGGTGAACACCTGCCTTCTTTCTCTGGCAGTGACCATCTATCTTTCGGCATCTCAGCTTTTAGTGAGATCACCTCGAGCTCTCTCTGTTCATTTAAACTCTTTGTTTCTTAGACTGTTTTGTCTCCTATGGATACGAAGTATGTTAGATTATGAACCACCTTAGTCAAGTATGACCTCATCATCTTAACTAATTAAATCTACAATGATGTCATTTCCAAGTAAGACGATATTCTGATATACTGGTGGTTAAAATCTGAATATAGATATGTGTGAGACAAAACTATGCCTATAAGGAATAGAGATAAATATGTATTTTGTCTTGACATCTAAGAATGGAAGATAGAATTCTCAGCAGTTTTATGCAAAGTTTTCCTTTCATAAACTATAATGAATTTTCAATAATTATTTGAAGAATAAATTACAAAAAAAATATGCTTTATAAAGGCAGAGCCCATGTCCTTGGAATTTGTAAGGCATTCTCAGTTGATCCAGAGTTGGCTTCTCTGAAGAAGCAACATTTAAAATGATCTGAGGAGAATAATGATAATCAATGCACAAAAAGAGAGGCAGAGTATCCCACACAGAGATCAAGGCCTTTAGAGAGAATTAGAAACTGGAGAAAGCATCATATTCAAGAAGTAAGTGTCATGAGGCACGCACAGAGGAGCTGACCTAGTTGGATGATGCTGTTTGTAAAGCCAGCTTGGTTGCTGCCCCACATCTGAAGGGCAATGCACAGTTGTTTAAGGCTTTTTTTTTTCTTCTTAAAGCAACAAGGTCACAAATGCATTTACAAAGATTGTAAACTCTGTGCGGAATAAATTGATATTATAAAGTTGAAAGCAACATAATCAGAACATTAAATATTTAAGACAAGATATAATGATGGATTGTATTTGATTCATGTTAATGGAAATTGAGGCTGAAATCGTGAAATATGCTAGAGGTTCACCTCAGAAAACTTAGATACAGAAAATCAATCAAAAACAGTTTTATATATTTAGGACAAGACAGGAAAGAATCGGAAGTGGGTTTGTATAACTTATGAACCATTGGTGGTCATTTAGTTTCAGGTATGGGAGGCTCTGGGAGTTCCATTGGTCACACACTGACGTTTAAGTGACCTGAGGATATTCAAATAGTATTAACAAATCAGCAGTCACATGTAAGACTCTAGAGTTAAAAAAGATGTTCAGGCTGAACACATACATTTTGTATTCATCAAAATGGATGGCAATTTAACTTGGAGAAGGAGTAAAACTATCTAGCCAAAAATGACAAAATTAAGAGGGTTCAAATGGAGCCCCAAGGAGCTCTATCATTAAAAGGGCAAGCAGAAAAAAAAGGTGGTAGAAGGAATGTTGAAGGCATCTAACATTTTTGCCCGACAGGTACAATTTCAGCAATGGGGTTTAGGATGGAGGGTGATGGAACACGCCAGATTCAGTGGGAACAGAAAAAAAAAAAAAGTTCAATGCTGCAAGAACATGAAATCCAGAACACACTAAGCAACTTGGTTAGTTTGGTACAAGCATGTAGTGTAAGAGTTAATGTGCTAAGAAGGAAGCATTTTAAGTTGGTTGGAATTAGATATGGGAAATCTTTGTTTCAAAGGTTTGATTTTTTTAACTGACCAGCACCATGCAAAGAAATCACTTGAGAATACAATGTCTTTTTTTTCATACTTCTTTTGATGTTTTATTTATTTATTTATTTTAATTTTTTTATTTATTTTTTTATCAGTTACATTTTATTAACTCTGTATCCCAGCCGTGTCCCGATCCCTCATTCCCTCCCAGTCCCTCCCTCCCTCCCTCATCTCCACCGTGCCCCTTTCCAAGTCCACTGATAGGGGGGACCTCCTCCCCATTCATCTGATCCTGTTTTATCAGGTATCTTCAGGGCTGGCTGCAAAGCCCTCCTCTGTGGCCTAACAGGACTGCTCCTCCCTTCGGGGGTGGGGAGACCAAAGAGCCAGTCATTGAGTTCCTGTTAGAAATAGTCCTTGTTCCCCTCACTTTGGGAAACCAATTGGTTACTGAGCTACCACAGGCTACATCTGAGAGGAGGTTCTAGGTTATATCCATACATAGTCCTTGGCACAGAAAAGACCCTGTGCCCAGATATATTTGGTCCTTGGGGAGCTCCTATCCTTTCCCCATCAGACTAACTCCCCTTCTTTCTTATGATTCCCTGTACTCTGCCAAAGGTTTGGTCATGAGTCTTTGCTTTGAAAACACTGCTAGTTAGAGTCTTTCAGATGCTCTCAGTAGACTCCTGTCATACGTTCAATGCACATCCCATCTGTCTTTCTAAATGAGGATTGATCATCTTACCCCATATCCGCTCAATTGATTATCTTTTTTTAGGTGTATAGATTTCATTATGTTTATCATATCTTATAGGTCTATATAAGTGAGTATAATGAGAATACAATGTTAAATTACTGGCATTGCAGTAGATCCTTGGGTAGGGGAAGGAGTTAATGCAGACTATATTGTACTTTATTTCAATACTTGAGAACTTACTCCTGCTTTTAATATTTCTTTTAGGAGCATAGATACAACATGCTGGCTTGCTCTCCTTTCATTTACTCACCGATAAAATGATTTATAAATGATGGGGTCTTCCTTCCTTCCTTCCTTCCTTCCTTCCTTCCTTCCTTCCTTTCTCTCTCTCTCTCTCTCTCTCTCTCTCTCTCTCTCTCTCTCTTTCTTTCTTTCTTTCTTTCTTTCTCTTTCTTTCTTATTTTGACAAGATCTCTCTGCATAGTCCTGGCTGTTCTGGAACCCACTATGTAGGCCAGCTAGTCTTAAACTCACAGATATCTGTCTGCTTCTGCCTTCTGAGTGCTAAAATTAAAGGATGTCCCACCATACCCAACTTTATAAATGATACTTTAAGAGGGGTTTTTCATCTCCTAACTACCAGGAACCTTTTCTTGAAAGGCAACATTGGATAAATTTCCAGTTAAAAAAATAAACTTTTGTTTTAAGTAGGTGGCTCTCTGAGTCTACAGAGCAAGTTCCAGGACAACCAGGACTACTAAGAGAAAGCCTATCTTAAAAACAAAACCAAGCAAGCAACAGTTCTAATTTTTTAGCATATCACACACTTTAATTCTCTGAGGTGTGTTGTTCTTATTCCATTGAGCTTGTGCAGGCTGCCATAGAAATCAGTCAAGAGCTGAACTGTCTAGGTACCCAACCCAGTCACTAGAGACATTAGCTACAGTGCCAACCTAATTGTAATGTAATTCCAGCAATATACGCAGTTAGCACTGAGTACAATCTAGGGTTCCCTGCTTAGAGTTTCAGGAATAGCATGCTGTTATTGTAATGAACCCACTGTTTTGCTGCTCCAGTTTTACTCCTTAGTTTTATTATTCTGACTGAGTTTCCCCAGTGCTTTCGAAAACTTCTCTAAAGGACAGAATGGTAATGACTCTTTACCACTGCCATATCACTGAGGAAGATTTTGCAAGTGATATCCATCTCCATCGTTAGAAATTTGTCTACCCCACATCTATAATGATTTTTTGCATGGGTTATGTGACTTCCTGTGTTTAACAGTCTCATGCATAGTCACCACTGTTAAGTTCAGGTTAAAATAACTCAATGGAAGTCATGTGACCACGATTCAGAACTAGATGACTCTGACATTTTGGGCATGTGTTTTTCTTAAACTACCATTATATTCACACGCAGCTGTAGTTGCACGGTAGCTTACTACCTCGATAAAATGTATTATTTTTTTTGTCAGGTACTTTGTAGATTTGAATAGCCAATGTGTGTATGTACAGAGGGAAAATCAGAAAAAGAACAACAACAAAAATATAAGAATAAAAAAAATATGGATGAAGGGAATGGGGGAAAGAGAAGGAAGTGAATAAAGAAGAAAGGAAAGAAGGGTGAGGGAGGGGAGGAAATGCTGAACTTATAGTGAGAAATCTTCATTTTCATCCATTTGACAGTAGATTTGTGTGATTAGCAGAAAAAATGTTAGCAATGCTTGTTTCTCTTGAAGTCTAAGCGCTAAATCCTCACTTGCAATAATTCTGCTGCATCTGTCCAGGGTGAGTGGCAGTGTGGTTTGTGTCTTGATTTTAGCCTTCTGTGTGATTGTAAAGTGTATCAAATGTCAATATATGTCATAAATTTTTGGCACAGATTCTACTGGCTAGACTTCTAATGTATTTGCTAGTGACAAATGACTTGACCTTTTCTCCTTAGGGGAATCCTTATACTTTTTCTTCTGTCATTGTTTGTCTGTGCCCACAAGAATTTCCTGTCTGTTTTTGTTCCTCTCACCCATATGCTGAGAAATACTCTTCCTTGGGTAAAAGAAGGGATGACAGCTCACTCAAAACGAAGGCTTAAAGAATGAGACAAATGAGACATGATCAGAATTATAGAGGTAGGTACTGTGGTTCCTATTGGGAAGATGAATAACCCATGACTCAGGTTTACACAGAAGACTCAAGAGTGCAAAATGAAACCAGAATGATAGTTTTACATCAGTCCATCCTGTTTTATAAATGCTGTTATCACCACAATCTCCATGACACAGAAGAAGAGCAAACATGATTCTCCAGAAGGGGTGGTTATGGTGGTGGCAGTGGTGGTGATGGTGGTGGTGGTGTGTATGTGTGTGTGTGTGTGTGTGTGTGTGTGTGTGTGTATGTTGTGTATGTGTTTCTTCATGTTAGCTCTTCAGATCAACTGTAAAACCTTGAACATACTTAGCATATGCTCTTCTAAAAAGCAACCCTGGCCTCCAGCTCAACAAATATTACATTTCACTAATACATCTGTGGAATAGAAATGTACAGGGCAAAGGTGTGGTCTTAACTGAAGATGATAATGAAATACCAAAACCTCACCTTCTTAAACAGTGAAAACACCTAGGTTTGATTTATGTCTTCAGAACTTTACCCCAAATGACTTTCTCACTTAGCACCCTCTTTCTCAGTCCTGCTTTTTATAGGTCATGGTGATTGCCTCTGGAAATATTTCTGTTAAAAACCATTTGAGATGGCTCAGGAGTTAGGAATAGAGGCTGCTTTTCCAGAAGGCTAGATTCTCAGCATCCACATAGCTATTCACACCTGCCTGTAATTCCAGTTCCAGTGAACTCAGCATCCCCTTCTGATCTCTTTAAGAACTGCATTCACTTGGCACAAAGATATGCGGACAAAACAACCATATAGATAAGATGAAATAATAATCATAATAAATTTAAAAATAATTGCCACATTATGGATTCCATTGGCTGCTATGACATATTTTGTGAGACCTGAAAAGAACCATGGCACCCTGAGCTGGATCTGACCTGAATTCCTCTTCCCTGAGGATAAGCTTCTATGATATCAGAAGGTGCCATGCAAGTTTCCAGAGATGGGAGACAAACAACAGCCCCATCCAAGTATGATGTTATGAATCAAATCAGTGACTAGCATGGCACTTTAATCCTAAGAGTGCAGGCGTGGTACAATGGCCTTTGGTGATAAGCAACAGCATTCTAATTGGACTTAAAACCCACTCAGCAAATGGGAGAGAATGGCTGGTAATAGAAACCTAGCCAAATACCCAGGCCTAATGAAGTCATGAATCTTAGAGGAGACCCTACAACCATTATAATACTAAATCAAGATAATCCTTAACTACATTCTAAATGTTTGTTCTTATATCCACAGATAAGTATAGTGTTCACTGAACATCATGGAAACTTCTCTTTGCAAAAATAGTGAAAGACCATAACAGAAAAGCCACAACCAATCAAATTGCAGAGCTGTGGAACCCAATCATGATGCATGGTGGCTGCATCTCCAAAACAGCTCCTGCACCTAAGGCTCGGGGAATAGTGCAGAAGAGGGGATATAAAGATTGTGAGAGACAGAGTATCAGAGACTTTGTTCTGAGACTGTGTCTCCTAATAATGTCAGAAGCTACACCCATAATGTCTCACCAACATGCTAAGATGACCTTAGCATGAGGTAAACAAGGAAAACAAAAACAGACAGGCCAAAGTGGAGCAGGGAATGACTACAAGACCTCAATCCTGCAGTAAAAACTAGAGGCAGCTAAGGAAGTTGGGATTGAGAGAAACAGTCTTTCCTGAGGATGAGCACAAACACTAGTTAAATGGTCAGTCCTGAAAACATACATACATACAAATAGACTAAGCAGGTTGTACTTAAGCTTTTAGGAATATATGTACATATATTACATGTCAAAACAATGAAAACAGAGTCCATGGATTTAAAAGAGAGCAAGGAACAGTGTATGGGATGGATTGGAAGAAGGAAAAGGAAAGGGGAGTGATGAAATTACATTATTATCTCAAAAAGTAAAATAACTTATAAAAAGTGACAAAGCAAAGCAAGCTGTGTCATCTTCAGACATCATCTTATGTGATGACGGAGCCAGTTAGGAGAGAGTAAATAAGATAGCCTTTGCTTAGAAACCAGAGTATGTGGAAATGGCTGCCAGCTGGACTAATAGCTCCTCACCACTTCATAGTCAGCATGATGCTTTTATTGATAGGGTGTCTATGGCCTAGAGAATGAACATCTTATATGTTTATAATTATTCTCATGGTAAAAATTTCATAGTTTAAGGAACATAGAGATCAAATATTGAGATACTGAGTTTTCTTGTTTTGGTGCTAAAATATCTAACAAAAGCAGCTTAAAAGAGAAAGTTTATTTATCATGGTTTGAGGATCAGACCATCATGGTAGAAAAGATATCGCTGCTAAAAATAGCTCATTACACTGTGCTTACAGTCACAATAATGCATGCTGATATTCATTGGGCTTTACTGATTCTTTCATCTCTTGTATTCAGCCAGGATACAGAACACATACTCAGGGTAAGTCCTTCCTTCCATTTAGGTGTATGTTTATGTTATGTTATGTTATGTTATGTTATGTTATGTTATGTTATGTTATGTTTGCTATGTTACGCTATCTTATCTTATCCTATCTTATCTTTTATGGCCTAGGTAATTCTAAGCACCCATTAAGTTGACAGTGAATATTAACCATTACAAGAACCAATGCTATTATTTTTGTAAAAGTTTCAAGGAAGATCCTCAGTCTTCAATGCTTTGTCACCACACCCACGTATAAATTTAGCTCTTTTTTATAAGAGATCATTCTCCGTTTTAGAAAAGCTCATGCAGGAATATAAAAATAAAATCGAAATGCCCCATGCTCATTGACATTATCTATGCACCCCTCTCCCCAGGGCGGACTCCACAGGGTTCCAGGACTCCACTGGAAATGACCTCACTCCATCATGTTCAAAAACCTGCAGCGGCAGAAGCTCTGTCATTTTATAGCACAATCTAAAGGAGTGCGGGAGCTCTGAATGAAAAAAAAAAAACCTCATTCGCTTCCATCCGTCACTAGTAAGAGGCAGGGAAACAATTGGATGTGTGTCCTGAGCACCTGGGTCCTGGCCAGCTCACTATGCTTGATGGTGTTGCTAATGGAAGAAAGAGAAGTAAATGCCCTACTGTGGATAATAGGAACTTCATGGGTCTAGATGGATAAATGTAACTTTTATGAAGTGTATGGATTAGCTCTAAGAGAAAGCCTGCACCATGTTTGCAGACAAGCTTTCGGGTCCCTGCTAGCTTGCTGGGCAGGACGATAAGTAAAGAAAACACCTGTGCTCAAGGGAAGTGCTACAGTTGATCTTTAATGCTTTGGTCAGAGGAGACCTTCAGTTCAAGGGATGAGGAATGAGTTTCTGTGGCATTTATAGTTTCCCTTGGCCTGGTACTGTCTATCTGTTATTGCAGGCGAGGCCTTCATTGATCTTTTCTCTCAGCTGTTATTTATTCTCTCCTTTTAGCCTTAGCAAAGGAGGAAGATGAAGGGTCTAGGTGCTTTGTCATTCTCCCAATACTTTTGAACACTACAGCATTTTCTAC
Organism: Meriones unguiculatus; assembly: GCF_030254825.1. NCBI lineage: Eukaryota > Metazoa > Chordata > Mammalia > Rodentia > Muridae > Meriones > Meriones unguiculatus. Next base: position 30,711,324 of record NC_083358.1, read on the forward strand.
ACAGGAAAACCAATAATTATTCTCTTCAGTGATAATCATTGTATTCTGCTACCCTTGGGAGTGCAAGGGCTGCCTCTTGTAGGTCTAAAGATTACACAGGGTTTGAATTAGTGGATCTCGCACATTTCTTTTCCTTTTTTTTTCACTCCTAATGGTTTCTGTACTCCTCAGAAACACTGCACTTTTTAGACCTTCCCAAAATACAGCAAGCCCTTCACTTCCATGTACACTCCCTCACTCTAGACTAGGTTTCTCTTCCTGGTCAATTTCATTAAGATTACAAAGGGGTCATCTTTGTGTCAAGGCAGTAAACAGGGGCATCAACATCCTCAGTGATCCTCTTCTTGCAGTGGCTGACAATTAACTATGTCAGAGAATAACTATGTCAACATGCAAAGAACAACAGATGATGCAGTGCTCTGTCCTACAGAGGACACACGCAATTCTCTCAGGGCTCTGGAATCTGGAATCATGGAGGAGAGGGCAGAAAGATTTTAAGAGCCAGAGGTGGTAGATAGTATGGAGGAAATAATGTTTTCCATAATCCACAAGTAGTTATGACGGCATACACAAGACATGGGCAAACTTGAAGTCAGACAAAATTTTTATATATAGAGAGGATGGTATATAGGATGGTATATACATGATCCATCACTAGCTGAGGTGCTATTGCCTTTTGATACCTGCTAGGAAGGAGAGAATCAATTTTCATTAATGGTGAAAATGCCTCGTAAGTCAACTACATGCCAAAAGAGGCTCTACTCCAAAGACTAATTAAGCAACATAAACTAAATGTGATTGGGTAGGGAAGAAGAAAACTCAAAGTGGGGTATATAGGGAAGGGGAATAAGGCTGGACATAGGAGAAGTTGGGGAAATTGGAGTCAACATGTTCAAAATGTATTGTATGAAATTCTTAAAGATTTAATAAAAATGTTGTTTAGAAAAAAGGCCTGTGTTCTATCTCAGGTTTATTATTGTGTCTGCATTCTAAGGACAGGTTAATACTGTCTTTGGTGGCTTAATATCTCCTTCAAACAATAATTGAAACAGTTCTCACACTAAAGTTCAGTGTGAAAATAAGAGGGATAATGTAGAAACTTTAGTGCATAGTAAGGAGCCAATACTTTGTTACAGAATAATTACTGAAATTCTCTTACCTATAATAATTATTAATGGTACATATTAAATATCCCTTATCTGAAATGCTTGAAGAGTTTCTAGTTTTAGAAATTTCAGGTTTGGGATTTTTGCACATTTTTTACTTTTTTTTGTTTTGAAATATTTTTTTATTTTAACTTCTATTAATTACACTTTAATCACTTTGTATCCCCCCATAAACCCCTCCTTCCTCCCTTCCTAATCCCACCTGCCCTCCCTCTTCTCCATGCATGCCCCTCCCCAAGTCCACTGATAGAGGAGGTCTTTCTCTTCTTCCTTCTGATCCTAGTCTATCAGATCTCATCAAGAGTGGCTGCATTTTCATCTTCTGTGGCCTGGTAAGGCTGCTCCCCCCTCAGGGAGAGGTGATCAAAGAGTAGGCCAATCAGTTTATGTCAGAGGCAGTCCCTGTTTCCATTACTAGGGAATCCACTTGGACACTGAACTGGCATCTTAAAATTTGAAATCCTAAATGATATAAAATCTGAAACCATTTGAGCACTGTGTCAGCACTCAACATTTTAGATTGTAGAACACTTTGATTTTGGATTTCAGATTAGTGACACTCAACCAATAATGAGGTTGGAGCTTGTATAGCAATCAGTACCTTTCACAGTCCTGTAAAAATACCATTTTAATGTGTTTCTAAGAGCCCATGTTACATCCTAGACTCCTGGAATTCATGATGCTTTGGGGGCCGTGACATGCTCGGTAGTACAGGGCTTGTCTACTAAATGCAAGGCTCTGGGTTTGATCTGTAGCATGACAGAACAAAAAGATAGGGGCCTTTGAGCTGTTTGGTTACTCTCTCTTCCTCCTCTTCTTCCTCTTCTTTCTCCTCCTTCTTCTCCACTATCACTAACACCCCATTCTCTTCCTCTTCCTCTTATTTCATATTCCTGGCTGCCTTGGAACATGATATATAGCTGATGGAAGCCTTGAACTTCTGATCCTCTTCTCATTACTCACAAGAACTTGACCTACAGACATAAAACCACTACATCTCAGTTAATGTGGTTCTGGGGATCAAACCCAGGCTTCGGTGTGCTCTGGCACTCTGCTAACTGAAACGAATCCCCAGCCTTTGAATTCTCTTAATGTTCATGTTTATATCTATAATAAAAACTTTTCATAAAGGCAATTATCATGACTATTTTTTCATATCTTATTTATTCACTTTAGAGTTTAAAAATCTAAGGGAAAGACTCAATAATAATTGACTATGCTCAGCTTATGCTAATATAATACTTGGGACAAGGTGAAATCTTGATAAGACCATTATTTTCTTTGCTTCCTTCTAAAATGTCAACCACCAAAGTAAGCACATAATATCTTGACTGGTCTCCAAGTACAGATGTGTTGGAGATGCATGGAAATTAGACATGGACACAAGAGTTCATTGTCAAACTGCAAAATGAATTAAGATTAAAAAAAACTTAACCCAATAAGCTGCACTGCATAACTGAGTCATAACCAGGGACCTGTAAGGACACAAAGAGAATTTTAAGACAGCCAAGGGCCAGGGAGTGGAATGTAATGAATCACAAAGCGCACTCAGCAGAAGTGATCTTCAAACAGAATCAAGGAAGGCATTATTGAAGTACAGAACACAGTACATTCTAGAATCTTAGCGGTACAGAAAGCAGCTTCTGCAAAAGGATACAGCAGTACAAATGTCATAATCAATTTAGGGCAGTTCACACGGTTCAACATTTCCCATCACACCTACCTAGGCTGTGGTGGCACAAGAGACTTGGGAGATGATAGAAACCTGATCAGAGAACCGCTAGTTTCATGATGGTAAAAGCATGTGAGGTGTGATGAGATTTATTTTTGAAACAACTCAGTCCATCGTCTTGACCAGCTATTTAATGTAAGAAGATGACCTATATATGAAAATCCTCCCCTGCAAGTGACATAGACAGTGTTCTGCCAGGAGAGCAATTGAAGTGTTGATATTCAAAGTGCATCTCCCATCATGAAGTACCTTACAGGTCGGAGCGACAAAGCTGAGGAAATGACAAAGTGCACGGATGGGAAATTGCCTCAGGAGGCAGAGAAAATGGAGCATGAAGTTGGAATTGTTGCTAACCTGTCACAGAGTACATGACTGGGAAGAAAACTTACCTATGTTGAGGTTACAGGAGAATGTCAGCACAGAGTAATGAAAATGAAGCTAGCGTGGCCAAACCTAGCATCTGTGTGAACCCCTAATTAGGAAAGTGTGAACTCCATGGTCTCTTTGTTTAATGTGTGGCTTTCATTTATAATTAGAGACATGAAGTGAATCTTCAGATCTAACTGTCATGAAAAATAGAGCTATAAAATGGCTTTCTTCCATTTTTGCCACTACCTAAACTACCTGTTATGGCCCTATTAGTGAAGATTTAAATGGTGATTTTTAATTTATCAGTTTTACTGGGATTATAGCATAAACAAATATTTATTTATCTTCTACATTTTTCCAAGCAGTACTTTGTTACTGAAAGCTCTATAAAGAGAACAGGCAAAATTAGAGTCATAAAATACACCTGACCAATAACTATTATACTGGAAAATTCAACCAGTATTGAGGACTATGAGCCCCTAGGCATTGAAGGATGCATATTTTTTTATTTCATATTGATTTGAAATTATAGTAAAGCCATAACTGAGATTTTAGGATCCCCAGGAATTGTGAGGTTGAGAAAAGTTAATTAGATAAAGATGTAATTGACATTTAGATCTATCTGGTGCCAAAAGTTTGTTTTCCAAATTTATAGCATTTCATATTATTATTGCAGATCCAGAAAGCAGAGTTGGAAAAATATGAGATTTAGAAATCCCCATTTGACATGGGCTTTGCCAAACATCGATCTCCCACCAAAGTGAATGGGATTTCCAATCTGAGATAGCCTTCAGCTACTACAAAATTCTGAGTATAAACTAGGATTAAAAATAACCACTGAGCTAAACAATCCATCTTATTATGTATTAGCAGGACAACTACAATTACACTTTAAAAGGTTTCCTGATGTCATCCTTTCTCTTTTGCCCCAAAGAATTTCTGCAGAGACCCTCTTAAGACATAAAATTAGTAATTGTCAAATTCCTTATCATTTTGTTTATTTTAATGGAATTTATTTCTGCAGCATTGTTAGGCATAGCAAAAGTAAGCTGATAGTCCAAAGACTTTCTGTAGATTCCCTACCAGTACACTTGTATGACCTACCTCCACACTTGTATGACACACCACTACAGTTGTATGACCTTCGCCAGAAGAGATGCCCCGTGCTATCCAGGTGTTATTTTGGATGTACTAACAAATAACCACCATTCAAGACCTACTGTTTACCTCTGAGTCAACCCTTCGAGTTATGTATACTTTGGGTTTTGACACTATGTCACAACACATATTTATCATTGCAGTATCACACAAAATGTTTTTATGGCTCTAAGAAAAAATAAGTTGTTCTACCTATGAATCTTTCTCTCATTTAACCTCAATTGATGACCAATGCTCTTCTGTCTTCTTACTTGAGTGCTGCCTTTATCAGAATAATACGACAGAAAACAGACACAAAAACATATGTAAAACTGTCAGAAATGGTCAAATGCATAACCCATGTTGAGCAATGCCTTGAGGAACTGTGAGAGGAGCTCCAGCAAAAAAGGCAGAGGGCCTTTTACCTCAGGTACATTTTGTTCCATAGGTTATTTTCAGATGTGATTTCCTACCTTCTGTGACAAACATTTACTTTCCATTTATAAGACATGTTTATTCTTGTTGGAGTCAGAACATAGTTATAGAACCCAATTTGTTCATTGTATCCTAAATCTGGATATGGCTTTTTTCCTTGCTTTCATGCCTTCCAGATATAATTTCTCATATACTCCAGGAAATGTGCTTAAATTGATCTGTTCTGAAAAAGTTCTGGGGAAGGGTTGCTCTGTTGCTAAGATAGTTATTTACATGTTTTTCTGAACTCAAATATCCTGCTTTGGATCATTGCTTTCTTTGCTCATATATTTGTGTATAAAAGTACATTAAAATTGAAGTAAGATTGTCTACAGCATTAGACTGTGGTCTTCCCCATTTTTTTTTTTTTTTTTTTTTTTTTTTTTTTGCAAACAAGATCTGCATAGCTCAGCAAAAAGTTGACACCAGGCAATTTCATTTGTTACTACATGTAATGCCCAGAAAAGTGAAGTCAATACATACAGAAGGTAAATAGGGACTGTAGATAAGCATGAAAACTAAGTAGTAAAAGTGATCTTGTTGAGGTGATTAGAATTAGAAACTTTAATAAGGGGCTGTGAACAGCTCAGTAAATATGACAAAATTGTTGTTTAAGATCACTGTATACTTAATATCAGAGAATTTTATGCTAAGCAAACTATACTTCCATGAAATTTGTCATACATATGAAAAATTCATCCAGTATAAAAAGAAAGTCAAAAGACTCTCTGATGTGGCATCAAATATTACTTGTTTTGGGATCTCTTTGTACAGAATGGCTGGAGTACTTCTGCACACATTAACACATATCCAGCTCTCATTTATCCTCTCAAGTGAAACCATTTGTTTATTACTGTTATCAGGTAAGGCCTGATACCTTGTTTGAATTGTTTCTCTTGGCCAATTTCTGAGACATAGATTTCCTGTTTGTTCATTGACTTTTTAATTCCTAAGATCTTGACAATAGTGTCTTGATATGTGCTCCAGGTTTAAAAACATCAGAGGAAACAAACAGAAACTCGTTGCTTGCTGAGTTTGAGTGAAATCTGATGGAGGCAGGTATGTGGTTAATATTGTTGGCACAGATAGAATTAAATGATTTTCATTGAGCGTTCTTTTAAAAGCCATTTAGTTAGGTGTCATATGCCCTTCCCTTCCATTTCTCAGGCACAGAAGAGCACTTGGGTTCCAGGCACCATGACTATACTCATTTGCCACCCAAAAAACTGCCACGCAACTGTCAGTCATACATAGCAAACCTTTTCCAAGGAAGATGAGGAATACACTGAACAGGAAGAGGAAACATCCTGCACAACAGTGGTTTTCTCTGTGGGATTCCCAGAGAATTACTATGGATGTATTAAAACATGCTCATACTTTTAACCATGTTCTAGATTTGTTGAATCAAAAATTGAGGGTGATAGGCAGACTTCTGCATATTAAGAATCCTTTCAGGTGATCTTGATCCACACCAGGTTGACAAGTACTGAGACGAGACACAAAATCCTGAATTTGTGCACCAGACACATGGGTACGACCTTGGTACCAGGATATATTTTAAATGGTTTGTATTTAGTGATTGTCAAGTCTCTGAGTCTTGCTTTCTCTGTAGATTAGGTGGTGATATCAAATAATAGCATTATAGTGCTATAGCGTTATAGCACTACAACAGAAGCTATCCCACAGTCTTCCTAAGTTGAAAAACTTGGAGTTGAGTGGAAACAGGAGTGGATAGTATAGTTGAGATGTGTTCTCTGCGTAGAACCTCACAGCTGTCAATTAAAATTTCTGTCATTTATGGAACCTAATTGGGTTCACTTGGGTCATGGAAAATTCTGATTCCCTATGATCATTGGACTGAGAACCCTAGTCCTCTTGTCTTCAAATCCTTCTCATATTTTGAATAGGGGAAGCGTCAATTTTTCTCATGATTGACTTTCTTTGCCTTCCTCTTCTGCCTTACACTGCTGCTATCAATCAGAGAATGTTCATTGCTATTTTTAGGATCATGTGACAACATTAGAGATATCATGATAAGTCTTTCTATTTTTGGAGCAACTTATTGCTAACCTAACATAACACAAATTATTTTTTGTTATGTAAGATTACATACTGGCAAATATATCTCCTTAAGGTCTCACTGTGAGATCTTAGGGGTGACATGCGAGAGATATTAGTCTGTTTACCATGAATCTCACTTTGTGAGTCCCCCAAGACAGTACCACTTATATAGATGCACGGAGCGCCTAGAGTATGGGAATATGATTAAACATTTCCATTACTGATTCCTACAGAAAACTACGTATTAAGAGTTGGCTACTACATAAAACATCTTTGAGTATGGCTATTATTCACCTGAATCTTAGACTGTGGAACCACACTTCCTGAATATAAAATAATCCATATTCCTTAGCCAATTTGACTGGATGAAATAGAGAATCACAGTAACAGATAACATTTATTATAGAATGAGGATAACTGTCACATAATGTTATGGTGGGTCTAAAATTAGTTCTTTCAGATTTTAGGGTTATATTTTTTACTGGTCACTATTGAGAATTGATTTGTTCTACTTGGTTTCATGTAAAACTTTATATGTACCCAAAAATATAGTTTCTTGAATTAATTGACAATGATAATTAAAATAATTCACTGGATATCACATTTTAAACATTTTACATACACATTTAATCATTAGCATTGGCAATAGTCTTTAGCATTTGCATAACATATTGGACTCTCCCCTTTGACCAACACCTCAAAAAGTAAGTTTCTGTCACTATCTGTTTTATTTGGTAGGATATGATATCTAGCTGGAGTACTCTCTCCCCCATTATATGGTAATGTCATTTAAATTCCTTTTATGTGTGTGTGCAATTTAGAAAGATTGTATAGTAGTAGGTTTTCATATAGTTTTTCAAAAGGCCATAATTTTTAGTTATCAGTCCCCATATTTCTTCCTCTATCTTATTCTCCCATCCCTGACCCAGTTTAATTCACCTGTTCTAAATTTCCTTTTATTTCTTCATAATGCTATATTTTATATTGAAAGACTCCCATGAGCCTATCTAGACGGGGAGACCCCGCTTCCCAAGGAACAGCGAGATCAGCCTTCGGATGCAAGCCGCAAGAGGTTTATTTTGATACACGGGTTCCCCGGCGACCAAGCCTATCGGAGGACTTGCGCGCCTCTCGGTTGGGGTGACGGGTTTTTATAGGGCTCGGGAGCAGGAGGCGCGGTTACAGAAGCGAGAAGCATAGTTACAGGGGTCTGATTGGGTGGTTTGAACAAAGCCGTAGTTAAGTCACGTACCCAAAACAGGGAAGGCGGGAAGGCAGATTGTGAGCCGAGTCACGTACCCACCCGGAACCGGGAAGGTGGGAAAGAATGCAGCGAGGTAGCTCTCCCCTCAGGGAACTTACTGCTATACCGCGCCTACTCTACAAAGTGTTAACAATCGCTGCTTATCTTTTGGTCTCTCAATATCCCTTCCTTGAAAGATCCCCTCCTATTCCCACACTGTCCCTTACTAGCTACATAAACTTCTGTGGGCATTCTAAATCCCTTTCAAGGCTCAAAGATATATGCAAAACAAAGGGCAGAAAGATTGTAATGGCTAGAAATGGTTGGTGATTTTAAGAAAAGAATAGTATTTTTTAGACACCAAAGGGCATATCTACATATAAATTCACAGAGATTGTGGAGGTATGCATAAGATTTGCACAAGCTCAAACCAGTCAAAACCCTAGCATGGGGTAGGGAAAATGGTCGCAAATCCTTACAGCAGCCAAGAAGACACATCAAATAATAGCTGGTAGGAGAAGGAAGGAAAAAAAAATCTGTTTTCTTTGATGGAGCAACACCAGGCATATGTTAACCACACTTCAAGGCAAAGCAGGCCCATACTCAGGAATACTTAGCTAATATAAATAAAATGATTAGTAATTTCTTTTTCTTTTGTTTCTGTTATTTTGTTTTAAGTGGTTCAAGAACATTAGGTTGGGTAAGTATGGATGAGGAGCATCTAGGAAGAGTTGAGGAACAGGAAAATATGATAAAAACATGCTGTATAAAAATATCAAAGAATAAGAACAGCGTTTAATCACTGCAATATATATACTTGAATACATATTTGAAACATAAGGTAGGCTTCAGGAAGCTGTATAAAATGTTAGTTTTTTAACAGAAGTGACAGTCCATGTTAGTGAGGACGTGGAACAAGAGGACACTCCTCTGGGACTGGTAGGAGTGCAAACTTGTACAAACACTATGGAAATCAATATCACAATTTCTCAGAAAATTGGAAACTGACCTACTTCAAGATCCAGCTACACTACTCTTGGGCCTATATTTAAAGGATGTTCTATCATATTATAAGAACATTTGTTTAACTATGGTCCATTGTGGCTTTTTCATAACAGCCAGAAACTGGAAACAACCTAGAAGTCTCTCATCTGAAGAGAGGATAAAGAAAATGTGATACATTCACAATGGAGTATTTTTCAGTGGTTAAAAACAAATGAGATCAGGAGGAGATGAGGGAGGGAGGGTGGTATTGGGAGGGAATGAGGGAGGAGGCTACGGCTGGGATACAAAGTAAATAACCTATGAATAATATTTTAAAAATAAAAATTAATTTAATAAAACAATAAAAAAAATGAAATCATAAAACTTGTAGGCAAATGAGTGTAACTAGAAAAAAACAATCATTCTGAGTGAGGTATCATAGATCCAGAAAGACAAATATGCTATGTATTTATTTGTAAATGTATATTAACTGTTGAGTAAATGATAACCAAGTTTCAATCCACACACTTAAGAGAGGTTAGGTTAAAAGGAGGGTTGGGGTGGGGAGGCAAGGATCTCCCTAGGAAGAGGAAATAGAATAGATTCTGCAGGTTGACTGGTGGGGGTGGAGCTGGAGCAGGAGAGATAATGTTGGGTTGGGAGGGGAACAGAAGGAGATACAGATGGTTCTGGAGGGGTCTTTAGGGATGGTATGGAAGCCTGGTAAGGTGGAAACTTCCTGGAATCTATGAGAATGAATTGTGAGGAATTCTACGGACAGAGGATACAGAGTTTGAACTTGCCATCTTTTGTAGCCAGGCAAGGCTTCCAGAGATGGGACTGGACTATATTTGATTGAGTTATTGGTGAAAAAGTTTCTGTGGAAAGGCCCCAGAACATGCCAGGCTGATTTTAGAACAAAAAGTTGCTCTCTAACAACTGGAAAAAGCACCCCATTGCTAAGGAAGCTGCTACTCAGCTCCTTGGCTTGGAGCCTTCACTCCTAAGTTCTAGTATCTTCAACACAAGAAGGAACTCTGCAGGCTAAAGAAAAAGAAACCCGGACACCACCCAGCCACAAAACTTTCCACCTACAATTTGTCCTGCCTCCAAGATGTGGCAAAGAACTTGTGGGAGTGACCAAACAATGTTTGGTTTAACCTGAGCCTTACTCCACAAGAGGAGGCCCATGCCCAACACTACTTGGATGGTTAGAAAGTGAATATTGGATAGCTTAGAGACCTAGGTTAGAACAAAAATGTCTAAAAAAATCAATGAAATGATATTCTGGTATATTCATAGACTGGTGCCTTGTCCAGTCATCATCAGAGAGGTTTCCTCCAGCAGAAGATGGGAGCAGGTGCAGAGACCCACATCCAGGCATTATGCAGAGAGAGAGAGAGAGAGAGAGAGAGAGAGAGAGAGAGAGAGAGAGTTTAAATCAAATTTCTCCATTGAGCCCTCTCTTCAGAGATGGCAGAACCCATGTCTGGAAGAGGAGGAGAAAAGGGAGGAAATACTGTAGGAGCCTGTAGGAGCCAGAAGAGATGGAGGAGAAACACGGAACCAGGAGAATGTAGCCCATTGAATCAACTAAACCGGGCAAAGAGATCACAGAGGCTGAATGTGCAAGCACCAGCCCTGCATGGTCTGCACCAGGTCCTCTGTATGTATGCCATGACCGTTACCATGGGTTTATTGTGGGACTTCTAACAGCAGGGCAGGTATATCTATGACTCTTTTGCCTGCTCTTGAGACTCCTTTCTCCTACTAGGTTGCCTTGTCCAGCATCAATATGAGGGCTTTTGCCTTATCTTACTATATTTTGTTTTGTCCTTTCTGGCTGTTTTGGAGGCCTGCTCTTTACTGAACAGAAAAGAAGAGGGAGTAGAACTGGGGAAGAAGGAGGTGGGGGAGCTAGGAGGACTAGAGGGAGAGAAAACTGTGGTTAGGATGTGTTGTATCAGAGAGGACTATTTTTCAATAAGACATTTTAAAAATGTTAAAATTTCATATTTTTTTTTCAATTCACAATTTGAATATACTTATTTATTAGGTAAATATATTTTAATTTAAAATGTATTTCTTCTGGTAGTTATTTTAGACATTTATTTTAACTCCCAAGTAAAACGTGTTAGAAAAGTGAAGGTTAGTGTCTTTTCTGGTATAATGGTAGAGTTACATTCTCTATATTTTTAAAAAATCCATTATAAAGCATCTTCTTCTGGCCTATGTGCTTATCCTTCCTCTGCTTTTAAACATAGTTGCAAAACATATTACAAGTAAAATGACGTTTACAAGCTCCAAAATATAAAACTACAAAATTGAACATTGCCTCCATATTGAGGATGGATTCCTTAAAACATTTCATAGAAAGCATGGAATTTGTTTTGTTTTATGTATGTTTTTTTTTGTTTTTGTATCTTTTATCTTACATTACATATCTTATATGTTTTTATTTTTAGATAGAGAAGCGTGTTTTATGTGTGCGTGTGAGAGAGAGAGGAAGAGCGACAGAGGGAAAAGAAAGTTTGGTAGGTAGGAGGTGGTAAAGAAACAAGAGGAATTGAAGGAGTGGAAAGAGTATGAAAAAAATGTATGAACAATTATCTAATAATAGAGAAAAGAAATGAGTTCTTTTTACCCTAGGGAAGATGCTTAAATCTCAGTCAGAATGGCAAACAGGAGAGACACCAGAAGCGGTGGAAGAGAGGGAACAGGATGGGAGCCTACTCTAGAGTGTTCACAAACAGGAGATTTAAGCAGATGCTGAGACTCAGAGCCACATTTTGGGCAGAACACAGTGAGTCTTTTGGAAGAAGGGTAAAATAGGACCAGCAAGGGACAGGAGCCACAGTAGGAGATCAACAAAGCCAAAACAAACAAACAAACAAACCAGGGCCCAGGACTATGCATGGAGAGGACCTTCCCCCCCTGCTCAGATGTAGCCAAAAGGCAGCTCATGTGGGTTCACAGAGTAAGAGGTGCTGCCTCTGTCATGAACTCATTTGCCTGCTCTTTGATCACTGGCCCCTGGAAAAGCGATGTTGCCTGGCCAGGCCACAGAGGAAGAGGATCCAGGCAGTCCTTATGAGACTTGATAAGCCAAGGGCAGATGGCAGGGGAGGAGAACTCCTCCTTTCCATGGACTAGGGGAAGGAGATAGTGTGAAAGAGGAAGGGAGGGTGGGACAGGGAGGAGTTGAGGGAGGGGCCTATAATCGGGATGTAAAATGAATATTTTTTTATGAAAATAAAATGGAGCTCCAAAAAAACTGTAAGTATAGGAAAAAGATATAGTCAATCTAGATCATTTTACATTGTGTACATTTCAAAAATTTCACAGAGGCTATAATTTTTCATTTTTAGCTCATATTTATATGGCACAAAGTGGAAAGCATATAGCCAGCAAAAGCATTTAGCTTCGAGGAGAATGTCTTTAGAAGGGATCAACTTGAACCTTAACATGCTTCCCCCCCCCCATGGGGAACATTTGCATTCCTTTTTGGACTGATACATGAAATGTGAACAGTTTTGACAATTATTTAGTGAATAGTTTATCTGTTTTGTAGGTTTTTCTTGGCATAAGGATGTTGCTGTAAAGAGAAAACTTTGAATTCCTGAGGATTACATTCAATAGGCAACGATGTGATGAGGTCAGCAGAGGAAACGTTCTGGAGTCTTTCTTTCTTCAAATATTTCATCCAGTTAGAGATCTGACATCTGTTATTGCTTTGTACACTGAAAAGCACTAAATCTTTCTGGGTTTTAAACATCTGATTGAAGGGCCCTAGGTCAATCTCCTTGGTTTATATGTAAAACATCAATAAATAAAAAATAAATTACTATATAAAATGAATCCTAGAGTACTTGAAAAATGAGAATAAAAAAATTCTAAAGGTGAGCATGTTGGCACACAGCTGTCCTCCAATATTTGGTAAGAAGGGGTCTAGAGAACCATGAATTCAAGGCCAGCTTGAGCTACATAGTGAGCTTGTATCTTAAATTTTCCAAAGAAGATTCTGTGGGAATAACACTTTGTTTGATAGACATCGGAAGCAGGAGAAGACAGGGAACAGGACAGGAGACTACCACAAACGGTCTCTAAAAGACTCCACTGATCAAGGTATTGGATCAGGCTGAGACTCATAGCCAAACTTTGGGCAGAATGCATGGAATTTTATGAAAGAAAGAAGAGGCAAAAAAAAAAAAAAAAAAAAAAAAAAAAACCTGGAGGGGACAAGAGTTCCAAAAGGAGACCAACAGAGCAAGAAAAACTGGGCCCTAGGAGCCCTGCAGAGACTGATAACCCAACCAAGGACCATGCATGGAGAGGACATAAAAACCCTGCTCAGATGTAGCCCTTAGACTCAGTCTCCAAGTGGGTTCCCTAGAATGGGGAGCAGGGGTTGTTTCTGGCATGAACTCAGTGGCAAGCTCTCTAGTTACCTCTCCCTGTGTGTGTGGGGCACAGCCTTGCCAGGACACAGAGGAAGACAGTGCAGCCATTCCTGATGAGACATGATAGACAAGGGTCAGATGGAAGTGGAGGAGTTACTCCTCTATTAGTGAACTAGGGAGGGGCATAGATGAAGAAGAGGGAGAAAGTGTGGGATTGGGAGGAAATAAGAGTGGGGACCACAGCCGTGATACAAAGTGAATAAATTGTAATAAATAATAATAATAAAATGCAAAAACTTTGATTTATTTATTATTTTTATATTCATGTAAGAAAATATAAAAACATGGAAAATAGTATAATAAAAAGCAAGGTTTACTTATTTTTATGAGTGTTGCCAGCATGTGTGTATGCCTAACACACCCGTAGAGTGACCACAGAGGCCAGAAGAGGGCATTGGATTCACTGTGTATGGAGATATAGGCAGTTGTGAGTTGCCATGTAAGTTGCTGAGAACCAAACTGGAGTCTTCTGCAAGATCAGCAAGTGCTCTTAATCACTGGACAATATATCTGTCCCCGTTGTTTTGATTTTGAGACAAAGTCTTACTCTATAGCACAGGCCAACCTCAAGCATGCTACATAGTTCAGGCTGAGCTTACACTGACTGAAGTCCTTCTGCCTCAGTCTCCTGGAGTGCCAGAATTGCATTTGTGTGCCATCATATGTGACAAAACTGTTTGAAACCTGAGATGCATGAGTTTGTGGAGACTGAGATTAGACTGATTTAAACACATAGTACAGGTCGGCCTTAAGGATGTCCAAAGTGGCCCTTGGTTGCTCTGAGACCTTCTCGTTAATAAATATTGCACAGTTCTTGTAATGGGATATTCCTACTAGCCCCATTGAGAGACTGATGTTAGTGGTTTGGGACCCAGGACAGGATGAATTTAGGAAGAAAGGCTGTCTCCTCTATGCTCCATTTAAAAAGAATGCTTGGGGAGAGTGTATAATTTGCAAATTCAAGCCAGGGCGTTTCCATCTCCATGGGTACCTAGGTTGGGTTTCTGCCAGTCTTTGTGAAATGAGTCCAGTGGTTGTCCTCACACTTCTGTTGTCTGTTTCAGCTGGTAGCTGTGTGATGTGGTAGAGAGAATGGACCGAGAAAGGCTTGCTCTTATTACTCTGCAAAGGTGAGCCTGGGATCAGAGTAGTCCACCGTGTTTTCTAGACAGGACTTTCTTTCCTTATAGAAGGAATGCCTCATTTTTCATAGAAGTCCAGAGAGAGGGAAAAAATGTGGCGTTCTGAAGACTCCTTCACCACAAACCATGAAAAGACATAAATACTGGGCTTGAGGGGAGGCGGCAGCTCTCTGAGCACGTCTCTAAGATGCTATTAGAAGCACGGAGTAAGAACCACTTGCAGAGCCGATGAGCCTAATTTCTCACATTCATTAAAGCATTTGCAGTTGTGTCGTTACCAGTGCAAATATGTTGTTCTCACACTGATGTATTTTCACAATACCTAGATATTTCAGGATAGCAAATTTGGGGAACAGAGCTTGTGAAATGAGGAAAATTTACTATTAGTTTTCCCGAAATGCTAAGTGCAAATACTTCATTTACTCTCAGTCCTCTTTTCAGCTTGCATTTAATATCAGAGAAGCATTCCATCGGAGTGAGATCCATATTGGTGATTGCATAGTTACATTGCCTGCTCTGCTGTTTCTTGATTATAATTGAGTCACTTACACAAATCTGAGGAAAGGCAGGAAATCAACCATTTGCTCTGAATAATTCCTGCAAATTGGATGCAAGTCTACATATAAATGCAGATTAGGTAATAGTTCAGATTCTTGCAAAGAACCCTACAGGTAGATAGAGTACGTGATGTCACATGGTAACTCATCTGTTAAGTGCCCCTAAGATTGTGCTTGTCCCAATTTATCCAGTAGTTGTGCGTTACATCTTTGGTCCTAGTTAATATTTGTCATAGAAAAAGAAATCTTGGTCAGAAAGATTAATACTATGGACAGCTCTGACAAAATGCTTACCACATATGTAGCTCTTCAGGCGTAGTATGCTTTCAGAGATCTTAGAGATTTCAGAGTCAGACAGTCCTGCTCTTAATTCCAGCCCTGCCATTTGTTAATTATACAAACCCACTGAAAATTTTTTCCATACAATACACTTCTGTACCTTCACATATAGAATGTAACAGGTTAGTTCTGACTTATATATTAAGATTATTATAAAAACTGGGGACTGGAGAGATGGCTCAGCAGTTAAAAGCACAAGCTCATTTTTTTCTTTTTCTTTTTTTTTTTGATTAACTGTATTTGTTTATTTAATTTTTAACATTTATGTTTTTATTACATTTTTAACTTTGTGTGTGTCTCTTGTATGTGCCCATGTGCATATACATGTATATGGCAGGTTGCTTGTGTGGTCAGAGGAAAATTTTTTTCTTTTTTTTTTTATTATTAGTTACATTTTATTAACTCTGTATCCCAGCTATATCCCACTTCCTCAAACTCCCTCATCTCTTCCCTGCCCCTTTCCAAGTCCATTGATTGGGGAGGACCTCCTTCCCTTTCATCTGACCCTGTGTTAATCAGGTATCTTCAGGACTGGCTGCAAAGTCCCTCTGTGGCCTAGCAGGACTGCTCCTCCCTTGGGGAGTCAGGGGGTCAAAGACCCTGTCATTGAGTTCATGTCAGAAATAGTCCCTTTTCCCCTTACTATGGGAAAAAAATTGGTTACTGAGCTTCCACAGGCTACATCCGAGCAGAGGTTCTAGGTTATATCCTTACATGGTCCTTTGTGGAGTATCAGTCTCAGAAAAGATCCCTGTGCCCAGATGTATTTATTCCTTGTGGAGCTCCTATCCTCTTCATGTCATACTAACTCCCCCTTCTTTCATATGATTCCCTGCACTCTGCCCAAGGTTTGGTTATGAGTCTTAGTATCTGCTTTGGTACATTGCTAGGTAGAGTCTTTCAGAGACCCTCTGCAGTAAGCTCCTATCCTGTTACTTGTTTACTCCTACATCCAATGCCCATCCCATTTGTCTTTCTAAATCATGATTGATCATCTTACCCCAGGTCTTCTTTCTTGTTTATCTTCTTTAGGTGTATAGATTTCATTATGTTCATCATATCTTATCGGTCTATATAAGTGAGTATATACCATGAATGTCTTTCTACTTCTGGGATACCTCACTCAGGATGATCTTTTCTAGATCCCACCATTTGCCTGCGAATTTCAAGATTTTCTCGTTTTTGATTGCTGAGTAATTCCATTGTGTAAAAATACCACAATTTCTGTATCCATTCCTCTGTTGATGGACATCTGGGTTGTTTCTGGGTTCTGGCTATTACAAAGAAAACTGCTACAAGCATGGTTGAGCAAATGTCCTTGTGTACTTGAGCAAATTTTGGGTATATGCCTAGGAGTGGTATAGCTGGGTCTTGAGGAAGCACTATTACTAATTGTCTGAGAAAGCACCAGATTGATTTTCAAAGTGGTTGTACCAGTTTACATTCCCACCAGCAATGGAGGAGGGTTCCCCTTTCTCCACAACCTCTCCCGTATTTGTTGTAGTTTGAGTTTTTGATTTTAGCCATTATGATGTGTGTAAGGTGAAATCTCATGGTCATTTTGACTTGCATCTCTCTGATGGCTAAGGATGTTGAGTTTCTCTTTAAGTGTTTCTCTGCCATTCTATATTCTCTACCCCATTTTTTAAATTGGATTACTTGATTTATTGCTTTTTAACTTCTTTAGTTCTTTATATATCCTGGATATCAGCCCTCTGTGAGATATAAGGTTGGAGAATATTCTTTCCCAGTCTATAGGCTGTTGATTTGTTCTGATGACAGTGTCTTTTGCTTTACAGAAGCTTTTCAGTTTCATGCAGTCCCATTTATTGATTGTTGCTCTTAGTGCCTGTGCTGTTGGTGTTTTGTTTAGGAAGTTGTCTCCTGTGCCAATGAGTTCTAGGCTCTTCTCCACTTTTTCTTCTAACCGATTTAGTATGTCTGGTTTTATGTTGAGGTCTTTGATCCACCTGGAATTTAATTTTGTGCAGGGTGATAAGTATGGATCTATTTTTGTTTTTCTGCATGTAGACATCCAGTTGGACCAGCACCATTTGTTGAAGATGCTGTCTTTTTTCCATTGAATGGTTTTGGCTTCTTTGTTAAAAATCAAGTATTTAGAGGTGTGTGGGTTTATTTCTGGGTCTTCTCTTCAGTTCCATTGATCCTCCTTTCTGTTTCTATGCCAATACCATGCTGTTTTTATTACTATTGCTCTGTAGTACAGCTTGAGATCGGGAATGGAGATCCCTTCACATGATTTGTTGTTGTACAGGATCGTTTTGGAGATTCTGGGTTTTTTGTTTCTCTATATGAAGCTGAGAATCTTTCTTTCAAGGTCTGTAAAGAATTGAGTTGGTATTTTGATGGGAATTGCATTGAATCTGTAGATTGCTTTTGGCAGTATGGCCATTTTCACAATGTTAATCCTACCAATCCATGAGCACGGGAGATCTTTCCATCTTCTGATATGTTCTTCAATTGCTTTCTTCAGAGAGATTAGGAAGTTCAGCTACAGGTGGAGACTGGGATGCTGGTCCAGATGTCATTTGGGAAGTCCTGGGGGCCCTCCACTGTTCTCTCCAGGCCTGGGTGGCCCAGCTCCTGGTGTGCCTAGCTTGTATGGTGGGTCTGCTGGGCTTTGGTGGGAATACAGCGTATCATCTGTCACTGAGGGTTTGCGCGGGCTGTACAGTCAGTGGCTGAGAGACTCTGTGAAGTCAGTATGGCCACTATCAAACCTGGGACCTTGGGAGGATGGTGCCTCGGATCTGGGACTCCAAGAGAGGTATAGATGCTACAGACCCCAGGCAGTGAGCTCTGAGCTGAGAATCTCCGTGAGCCAGCTGTGCTGAGGAGGAGAGATGTCCCAGAAAGGGGAGTGCTGGGAGATCAAAGGATCGTTTCTCTCCTTCCCCAAACAATTTCACAGGTTACCTTAGACCAAAGTTCTCATCTCGTGCTATGTTCCCTGTGGTTTAGAAAGCCTCACAGTCCTTTTCCTGGCTTCAGAAGTCCTTCCACTCTCCAATTCAGGCGTTCAGCTCTTCTGCAGCTCAGAAACTCTGCATGCTAGTTACCATCTTGGCTCCGCCCCTCTATATTTATTTTTTAATATAATTTGTATTTATTACATTTTATTCACTTTATATCCCAGCTGTAACCCCCTCTCTCAGCCCCTCCCAATCCCACCCTCATTCCCTCATCTCCTCCCATGCCCCTCTCCAAGTCCACTTATAGGGGAGGTCCTCCTCTCCTTCCATCTTACCCTAGGCTATTAGGTCTCTAGAAGCCCTAAATTTGATCCCCAACACACAAAAATGTGGCTCACAGGCATCTATAACTCCAGTCCCAGGGGATCCGATGCCCTTTATGGTGTGTCACACCATCTGTAACTCAAGTCATCAGGTTTATGACATCCGTTTTGGCCATCACAGGCACCAGGCATGAGCGTACCACACAGACATACATGTAGGCAAAATACCCACACATACAAAAACACCATGAAATTGAAAAAATATTATTATGAATATTAATTAAATATTTCACTCAAAATACAGGAAATATTATTTGCTGTAATATTATTTGCTGTAATATGGCTGCATTTTCTTCTTCTGTAGCCTGGTAATGTTGCTTCTGCCTCAGGGGGAGGTAATTAAAGAGCAGGCCAATCTTTCTTTTTAACTAAAAGTAGATATTATATTCCCATTTGCTTGCATAAGTAGATATATTTTGAAAAAATATTCTTTCCTAGCATGTGCCTTTAAAAATCATTTACATGGGGGGGGAGGAGTGAGGGGCTTATGGGGGGATACAAAGTAAATAAAGTATAATTAATAAAAGTTAAAAAATCATTTACATCTTATTTTACTTATTTTTTTATTAATGTATTTTATTCAAAAATTTACATATGATATTTTGACCATATTATTTTTTTCTCCCCATTTCCTATTCAACCGTCCTCATGTTATTTCTCACAGAAAAAAACCTTCCAAACAAACAAACAAAACACAACAACAAAAACAAAAACAACGAAACAAAACACCTCAATGGGATAAAAATTACCAAAACAAACCAAACCACACATAAAAATCCATGTGTTTCATTTTGTCTGGCTAATTACTCCTGGCCATGAGGCTTTCCCTGGAATATGCCTCATGCATCCAGAGACAATTCATTGGAAAAAACTGATTTTTCTTTACCCAACAGGTATCAATTTTCAACTTTCTTGGTTGAGAGTGGGCTGTCTATAGCAAATCATACCCCTCCCAAGGCTCAGGTCTCTATAGAGAATAGGAGGCCAAAAGATTGTAAGAGCCGTAGATGACACAGCAAGGAAACAGTGCCTTCAGATACATTTTAAATGAGTCCTGCCTCCCACAACATCAAGGCTATCATTCTAGGTGGTATTGTATGTAGGAAAGTGTACAAGTATACATTCAAATAATGAGCATTTTAGCCAACATACAAAGGGACTTATTTTGTTGACATTTTTTTTTCTGCTAATACCTCATAGTTACAGAAGTAATTTACCACTGTCTCTCTGTCTCTGTTTCTTTCTCTCATGATTCTTTTATTTATCTATTTATTTATCTATCTATTTATTTATTTATATTTATTCATTCTTCTTTCATATATTACAGTTTTGACTCCCTCCTTTTTTTCTAGTTCCTCCCCCCCCCCCCGCAAACTTCCTTCTCTCCCAGATCTACTGTTCTCCAGTTTCCCTTCACAACAGAGCGGGCTTCTCGGGGATATCAACAGAACACAAGGAAAATCATAGCTTCTTTTCTACCCACCTTGTTAGACATGGATGCCTGCTGCATAAAATGTTGTAATTAGAGCAGTCCCCAACCTTCTACAACAGTTGAGCTTTCATGCCTCATCCTATGACTGCAGGATGTGTATTCTTAGGGTTTTAATTTCTCCTTTATTAATAAACAAATCTCAGCCCCATCAAAGATAAATTTGTAGAGATATATTGAGTTTCAGAGCTGGATCCATTGGTCTTTTGATATTCCACTCTGCTCTTAACTCCTTTTCTTGTTTGGAGATGACAGTTCATTCCTGTGTTTTGATTGTTTGTTTGGTTGGATGATTGTTTGGTTGGTTTGTTGGTTGGTTTTTGTTTTGGTTTTATTTTGTTGGAACTCCACCTTTCAATTATTTCCTATAATGCTAAACAATGTATTCAAGATTGTTTCCAATCTGAAGATCACTGATGTAGGTCAATGTCTAATACACACTCTGTTTTTCTTTCTTTTTTATTCTTCCTTCCTTTCTCCCTCGTTTTTCTTTCTTCCTTTCTTTCTTTCCTTCTTTCTTTCCTTCTTTCATCTTATTTTTTTTTGGAGATGGTATTGAGATTTCAACCCAGGGCCTATTACACACTGAACAGTATTTACATTCTCTAGCTCTAGTCCTAGGTCCTCCTTTTGAGACAGGATGATTCTAAGAAGACAAGACTGGACTTAAACTCACTCTTTATTCCAGTAAGTTTGAACTTTTGATCCTCTTGCCTCAGGGTCCTGTGTACCAGAAATAAAATTCTGTGACATTTCCTGTTAAACACAGATTTTTTTTAAAAAAAAATTCTTTATTAATTACACTGTATTCACTTTGTATCCCCCCCCCCTTGGTTCCCTCCCTCCTCCTGTCCCAATCCCTCCCTTCCTCCACCCTCTGCATGCATGCCCCTCCCCAAGTCCACTAAGAGGGGAGGTCTTCTTTTTTGTCCTTCTGAGCCTTGTCTTCTTCTGTGGCCTGGTAATGTTGCTTCCCCCTCAGGGGGAGGTAATTAAAGAGCAGGCCAATCAGTTCATGTCAGAGGCAGTCCCTGTTCCTATTACAATGGAACCTACTTGGATACTGAACTGCCATGGACTACATCTGTGCAGGGCTCAAGATCATCCTGAGTGAGCTATCCCATAAGCAGAAAGACAGACACAGTATATACACACTCATATAGACCTATAATATAGGATAAACCTACTAAAATCTGTAAACCTAAAGAAACTAATCAAGAGGGAGCACTCTTGCTAAAACGCTCAATTCCTATCCAGAAAGGCAAAGAAGATGGACATCAGAAGAAGGAGAAAAGAGGGAACAAGTAAGGAGCCTGACACAGAGGATCTCTGAAAGGCTCTTTCCTGCAGACTATCAATGCAGATGCTGAGACTTAAACACTGATATTTTTTATGTGAAGGTATTTTATAATGTCTGAGAAGCCCTTTATTTAAATAAAATATAAAAAAATTCTGGTGTGTGAATCTATTATAATTTTACTACTTATATAGCACCTTTTCTCAGACTTAAAACATGTACTATAGTTTTCTAGACTGGTACATTTTGAATGTAAACACTTAGCTATTGCCATGAAGCATCAGGAAGGAAATCTAAAGGAAGAAGAGCAGACCCTTATCGCCTGAGGACAAAGCTCCAACAGTAAATTTAAGAAACTCTAGAATACTCAAGAAGTAGAAGAGGCAATCTGGCCACACAATTGTTGGTGATAAAAGATCAACAATGCCCTGGACTATTTTATTTCTTTACCCACAATAAACACATAGATTACTATGTCATACTGTAGAGCCAAACTGAATCCAAATGTAATTGTGCTTGATTTCAAAGTATCAAAATATATTTAAGAATCCCACACCTACTTTGCAGTTTTTTTTCCCCCAATTCTATCCCTAATTCATGACAGACAATTCAAAACAGGGTAGACGGAGTATTCCTGTAGAAAGTGACTGCTTACCTGCCTCTCTAGCTCCTTTTCTCCTGCAGTGTGGAAACACAGTCCTTTCTGTGTGTCAGAACCCTAAGAAAGGCCCTCAGTTTGACGAATATAAAATCAGAATGACTAATTGGAAGACACAGAGTACTTATGCTAAACGTTAGCAAACTTGTTCATCTTTACATCCACATCACCCAATGAGGTTCTAGTCCTGCTGTGACGCAGACATTCGGACAGACACACCACAGGATTCCCTTGCATTCTATTCCAACAGTGTTTCCTGACTAGGACAACTAATAGTGTTTATCGCCATGTGAAAGATTGTTTAATAATTTATTGGAATATCTCACTCCATTACGTATGAAACTCACAAAACAGAGGCTTTGATTTCTTACTGCTTTGTGTGTAACACTGAGAATATTTATTTTTTTTCAAAGAAAGAGTCCTAATAACATTTTAGCAAACACATGTTTTCTTTGAGACATTCAGATATAAGCAATGGAAGTGTTAAAAAGTTTCAGTCCATTGTCCAAGGTTACACGGCTAGGAAAAATGCAGATCAGAAATCATGAATGCCATCTGCTCACCATTTTCCCTGTGCTGCCAGGTTTTAATAGAGGGGTATCCCCAACCCCTGCCCACCATCTAGATCTCTGTGTTCTCTGTTCATTCTCAGAAGAGAGCATCATATTCCTAGGTTACATAGTTCATGGACAGCATTTTTGACCCTTGTGCATTGAATGTGTTACAGTTTACTTTGTGTTCTTCAGTTTTCTGGTAATGAAAATTGATTAGAAATCAAAGAAGCAGTTGTGACGGGTATGGTGTTTGGAGCGACTCTCTAAAACCCGATCACAATGATTCACAGTGTCTAATCCAATAAACATTCTCATTCCTATTGCACCACCCCTCCACCTGCTGGAAACTCATCAGAATAAGAATTGAAAAAAATAAGGAAGTAATCAGTATAACTCCATAATCATAATTAATGCTGATAAGCCAAATGCTAAAACAATGGTGTTTGGAAAAGAATTCTGTGCAAAAGTACAAATTTTATTACAAAAGTACTAAAATTTCCATTTGCCAAGTACAGAAACTTGGCTTACTTTAATAGAGCTGTGATTTCTTTTAATCTATAAAATATACTATTATTTTCTATTCCCTTAACTCTGCATGACTCCCCCAAAGGAATTTAACAGTGGTGCATTTTCAACCAGAAGGTATCCCTGAGAGAGAGATATCTACATTTCCCCTTTATTGTATGAATGTTGTTACATTTTAGTTTCTGTTTTATTAAAATTTTTTGAACATCACTAGTATAAGAAACAACAACAATAATAAACACATTTTTTATTTCACTGAAAAAGTTACTGAGGAATGGCAAATTCTCATAGTAACTGAAGGACCATTATGTGATGGTTTCTGTAGAATTTTCCCCCTCAAAGCTCATATTAGACTTCATCTGCTTTGGGAAGTAGAATATGTTTAGAGTAAGCGCTTGGGGGCTGTGATTAGGATTATATTAAATCATCACAGTGGAGCTTCTAGAACAAATACTGGTGGGTCCTCAAGAAGAGTGAGAAAGATAAGAAGACATAGAGAAACGCTTCTTTTTTTTATCATGTAGTTTTACATGATGGAGTTCTGCCATCAATGAGCCTGTCATCACATATGGCTTTTGCCTTCAGACCAGAAGAGGAAAAAGGGGTTTAGCCAACCAAACCCCCTTACCTTATTACTTATTCAGACTGCAGTGCTGTGTAACTACACAATGACAACAACAACAACAAAATAAGGCCGTGTGTGGGATGGTTGTATTCTTTCTCTAAACACAGATCTCTTTATAGGGAACGACAAAGAAAGCAAAGTCACCAGGAGCTAGAAATAAGTGTGTTAAAAACTCAACTAAATTGCAAATGGTGGAAACTGGAAAGGATCATCCTGAGTGAGCTATCCCAGAAGCAGAAAGACACACATGGTATATACTCACTCATATAGACATATAATATAGGATAAACCTACTAAAATCTGTATATCTAAAGAAACTAATCAAGAGCTAAGAATGCTCAACCCCATCCCAAAAGGCAAAGAGGATGGACATCAGAAGAAGAAGAAAACAGGAAATAGTTAGGAACCTGCCATAGAGGGCCTCTGAAAGGCTCTGTCCTGCAGACTATCAAAGCAGACTCTGAGACTTATAGCCAACTGTTGGTCAGAGTGCATGGAATCTTATGAAAGAAGTAGGAAATAGTAAGATCTAGAGAGGACAGGAACTCCACAAGGAGAGCAACAGAACCAGAAAATTTGAACACAGGGGTCTTTCCAAAGACTCATACTCCAACCAAGTACCATGTATGGAGATAACCTAGAACCCCTTCACAGGTGTAGCCCATGGCAGTTTAGTGTCCAAGTGGATTACATAGTAATGGGAAGAGGGACTGCCTCTGACATAATCTGATTGGCCTGTTCTTTGATCACCTCCCCCTGAGGGGGAAGCAGCCTTGCCAGGCCACAGAAGATGACAGTGCGGCCACTCCTGATGAGATCTGATAGACTAAGATCAGAAGGAAGGAGGGGGGCACCTCCCCTATCAGTGGACTTTGGGAGGGGCATGTGTGATAAAAGGGGAGGGAAGGTGGGATTAGGAGGGGAGGAAGGAGGGGTTAATGGGGGGGTACAAGGTGAATAATGTGTAATTAATTAAAGTTAGAAAAATTCAACTAAATCGCATGCTGAAATAAAAAATATGTGTTTGTTATGAAAAGGGATAAATACTCCATCTTGTGTGCACAGTCAGACTTCAGTATCTATATGTTTGACAACTATGGCCTCAGCTAACTAACTAAAATACTCCACTTGGGAGAAAGACAGCACTTGTGCTGAACAGGCAAAAACAACTTTCTTCTTATATTTCTAACCAGTAGAGCACAACAACTAAAGATACAGGTTTCATTCCCTATTGTGAATGACATACAGAAGAGTTAAAGCCTACTTGCAAAAGTGATATACAAGTATTCCAATAGAGAGTGTCTATAGCTTTAGAAACCAATAGAGGGCCAAAAATCACCGCTGAATGATGACTGTGCATGCCTGGATATGTGTGTGAGCATCTGTAGGCATGCACTCAAGTGTAAGTATGCTCTAAGAAGCTGTGCCTGGTTGAAATAAGATGAATGGGAGGACCAAGTGGCTTTATCTATGAAGAAGTGCTTTCTTATAGATGCTATTGCTAACCCTCTAGTGTCATTCTGCACAAGTTTGCCTGTCACAAGATTATTTTAAGTGGTATGAAGTGTAATCCACACAAGTCATTTTACATTCATTCTTGACATATTTGTCACTTTCCATGATTAATATGGTAGCAACATGTTATCTAGTCATATCTAGTCACAACGTTAAGCTTGTAAAGTACAGTGTTCAGGTTCTAGTTTGCTAGGGTTTTTTGATTGTTTGTTTGTTTGAACTCAGTATCTTCTTATGTGAGTTCTTACTAGGCTCTATGCCACACTGGGCATCAGACCTGGGCCTATCTCTGCTGCCCAAGATTCTGTTCTTTGTTTCTGCAAAGTAGCAAGAATGTATGGTATTTGTCTTGCTATGAATAAGCTCGAGCTGGCTTATTTCACTTAATGTCTCCCAGTTTTATCCATGTTGTTGCAAAAGACTTTCATCTTTTGTGGTCAAGTGATATTCCATCATCCCATCATGGATGGACACAGGGCTAGTATGAGACATTCCTCGATCAGTGTGGGAGTGCAGCTAAGGTAGGTGTCTTGACTCTACTTCCTCTGTGCTCTACCACTTGCTCGACAGACACTTCGCGAGGCACTTCTACTCTCAGCTCTGGAGCACCTGCTCTCTGCTCCCCTACAGTGGCTGCGTTACTTTCATTCCCAGGACTGACAAGAGTTTCTCTTTTTTCACACCCTCAACAGTCTTTTTTCCTGTTTGCCTTCTTGACAAAATTGCTCCAAACTTTTTTTTTTTTAATTTGCATTTGCTTGATGTAATTAGTTTAACTGAGCATTTTAACACACCCATAATCTATTGTAGGTCTTCTTTTCAGGAATATCTATTCAGATTCTTTATTAATTTATAATTGAAGTATTATTATTATGTTGTTGTTGTTGAATTTTTTATATATTTTATAAGTTAATCCATGTCACACCAGTATTCACATAGATTAAAGGAAAATCCACTATATATACTTTAAATTATAATATCATATTACATTATCATAATGAACAACAAACCCAAAAGGATTATTCAAATGATGCTTAGAAATTATTTTATAAAATTGTACCTCCCTTTGAGATAGAAACTCTCACCAACTTGGCTATAAAGAAACTTACTTTCATTCACTCCAAAAAGGATATATTTTCAGACCCATGTTGCCAGCATCATACTGACTAAGACAAAGGCACTCACTTCACCGTTGTTATTCATCACACTGGGAATATTAGCAAAAGCATTCAGGCAAGAGACAGAAACACAGGGATTCTAAGCCAGAAAAGAAGATGTCAAATTATCCTGGTTTGCAAATGATTTGATTTTTATTAATAGCAAATACTAAAAGCTCCAACAAAGAACAATTACCATCAAGGAATAAATTTAGTTATGGACACAAAAATCTGTAGGCATAACCAACATTTTTGCTGAAAAGATACATCAAGGGAACAGTGTCATTCACTATAATAGCAGTTATATGTAGGAATAAAACCTTAGCCAGAAAAGTTCTTTCAAATACGAATTATTGAAAAGATATCCTCATTGATGTTCCAAAATCCACCCATGGTCTCATTGCAACTCTATTAAAATACAATGATATTCTTTACAGAGACAGAAAAATAATAAAATTCATATGGAGCTACCAAAGACTCTGAGTAATCAAAACAATACTGAGCACAAACAGGGAAGTGGGATGCTCATAACATTTGAATTTCAAACATTTGACAAAACTGCAATAATGAAACAACAGAGCAATTGGTTACACACACACACACACACACACACAGAGAGAGAGAGAGAGACATACAGACAGACAGACAGACAGAGAATATGATAGACAAAACTGAAATTACTCCATGTAGATAGATAGATAGATAGATAGATAGATTGATAGATAGATAGATAGATAGACAGACAGACAGATAACAGATGCTGCCAAGGAAATGTGTTAAAGAATGGACAATCTCTTCAGAAAGTGGCACTTTGAAATGCTGATATGCAAACATGGAAGAATGAATCTAGATGATTGTTTTATTTTACTGGATTCCAAAGAAAACTACTGTTGTACAAAGATACACATATAATACCTGGAACTGTGAGATTTCCATAAAAAAATATAAAATACCAAATTCAAAATTTCTGTAAGTACCTCTTTATTTTTTGTAAGCAGAAGAAAGCGAAACAGAAAAGATGATTATAGAAAGCTAGGAAGCTTCTGCACAGCAAAGAAAACCAGTGAAACAGGGATGAGGCCTACTGACTGTGGTATTGGGGCATGTCTAATTCTAATCTCTCTCAGCAGGTCTCAGCACAAATGGTTGAGTCCAGGTACTGAAAGCACATGTCAATGAAGGAGTCACATAAAAAGTAAGTGAGCTGGTTTCCGCCTTCCACCTTCCCAATGGTGAGTGCTCTCTGTCACGAACAATTCCACATTTGGCTAAGGCTGAGGATCTGGCTTGCTTCCATGTATGTGGACCTATCTGCATTGCCCACGTGGCACGCCTGGGTTGGCTACCCAGAGGCTATTTAAGCTGTGGGCTGGCTTTCCCCAGGGTCTGAGGATTGTTCAAGGTTCCTGAATAAACTGTATTGAAAAAAAAAAAAAAAAACCAGAAAAAAAAATGACAAAAAAAAAAAAAAAAGTAAGTGAGCTTAGTGTTCAGCCCTGCACACAGAACTACAGGCTGTTAGGAAGAGCAGAAATCGTCTTCCCCAGGGAAGAGGACAACAAACTGCATCTCCAATAGCAAACACTCATCCCTGAAAACATACATTCAAGCAACATTATGCAGACTCAGAAGGTTATATTTAGGAATATATCTATGTACATATGTATGTATGCATGTATATATATACACATGTATGTATGTAATAATATGCCACATGGTTCAGACAGAAGTAGTTTTTATACCTTTACCTAACTCCAGCAGCATGCTTTCTGGAAGAAAGGCAGGCAGTTTGATGGTTGTCTTTCTGTTATCATCAGTCATAATTCTAATGCTGAGGAATTATGTTATACAAACCACGTGTTCAGGTAACTGAGCTAAGGGATGCTGTAACTGAGCTTGCTCCTGCGGTCCCTACCCCTATTGCCAAGCTTTCCTCCACTTCAACACCAGTTCTGTTAGATAGTTGCTTTCCTGGATTCTCTATCCTGAGTGGTGGATTGGGGAAAAACACTTTGAAAGTCCATGCTCTTGACTTTCTATTAAGTTTGACTCAGGGACCTAGGGACATCCCATAGGGCAGTGAGGTCAGAAGTATTGATTTCCATCTTCTTTCCTATAAGATCATCTGAGGCTAGCTGAATTTTTTGACTCAAAACTACTGATTTCAAAAGAGAAACCTTTGCTTCACTCTTGGTTAGATATCCAATGCACTGAATTACCTGGAAAGCTTGTTATGATGAAGTTTTAATGCTGTAAGTCTTGGTTTGGGCTTTAGGGTTCTTTTCTATTGTGTTTGGCTACCGGGTTAAGTCAGTCTTGTTATTCTGTAGGATGTATTTTGACTAGGGAGACCTTATATAATTGTCTCCTTTGATTTCTTCTTGTGTTGTTTTCTTTCTGTCCCAATGATTGTAACTTTAAGATTGGTAGTAATGTTTTCTGCCACAGCCCTTTTACTTTCTTTCCTATATCATACACAGGAGTTTTGAAGTGTTCCTTTCGAAAGGAAGCTTCATTTTTCCTCAGTTACATGATAGGACCCTCTTGTGGAAGTCTCATAGTAGGAATTTAATAAGTAGTCATGATTGAATTTATCCATTTTATAATTTCATTGTGAATATGGAGATTTTTTCCCCTCAGTTCTGCTACACGGAAC
Organism: Meriones unguiculatus; assembly: GCF_030254825.1. NCBI lineage: Eukaryota > Metazoa > Chordata > Mammalia > Rodentia > Muridae > Meriones > Meriones unguiculatus. The sequence goes on from NC_083358.1 coordinate 30,740,780, forward strand.
AATGTATATCTATACGTGTATGCATAAAATTCTCTGAAAGATCAAGTGACTTATAACAGTGAAAAATTAGGAGAGACTTTAAAACAAAGTGATTCCTCGTGTTTTCATATGACATTCAACATAGTAGCACAGAAAACTGATACGGGGGTGAAGGAGGTAGTTGTATAATTGAATTGCTTAATTTAGAAAGAACCTGACATTTTTCCCTCGGCGTGGGAAACAAACAGCAGCAAGTCACACCAGTTGGCATCAGACCAGCAATTTGGGAAACAATATGACATTCCAGAGAGTAGTCATTATAAAAGTTCTGTACAAGACTCAAAAATAGCTGAACTGCAGCATATGCCATCTGAGGAAAGTCCCTTTTCTTCAAAGTGTATGTTTAATTAATGTTAACACTTACGGAGCTTGAAAATGCTAAACTTTTTAAAAAGCATATGAATGTTCTCAGTAAACGTAGGTATTCAGATCAGTTTCATCTACTGGCACCAGTGACTTGGGAACGAGCAGAATTTATTTAGCATTCTTCACTAAAGCTTTATTATAGATGCATCATCTGGATGGGAGTTGCATTTCATATGGTTTTCTTGAGTTCAAATCTCATCTTTATCATAGAAGCACAAAGTGACTATAGGCAGCCATGAGTCCTCTGCAGAAAGTATTTTTAAAATGTAACATATTGCAAGACACCTTTAACAATGAAGTGTAGGCTAAAACAGAGACATTTTATCAATACATAATATGCATGAGATGTTATATGAATATTACAAGGAAATTATAGCAAAAATAACACACAAAGAAACTTTTATGCTGACATATACCATCCTAGTTGTTACTTAGTTCTGGTTCTTGCTTTGTTTCTAATAGAGAAGGGAGCAATTGGAAATAGTTACAGAATAAATGATGTTTTACAGTCATCTTCATCTATTTGTTTTACCCAATATTTTCTTACTATATTTTATTTTTATATATTTTAATACAAGCCATTTTTACTTAAATCAGGACCACCCGAAAGTATTCCGGTAGCCATTCTTGATCTGAGAAAAATGCAAAAGCATATTTGCAGACCCACAACTCATGAATTCTCTTTATGTGGAAACTACAACATTCCTGGATATGTGTAGCTACAACCCCCTGTCAAAAACACCTCTTTTTACAGCAGATAGATACTATGGCAGGCAACCACAACTTGACACAATGTAGGGATCAACAGGTCATGAGATCCCAGCTCTAATGCATACATTACATCAAAGCTCTTGCAACTGTGGCTTGGGGAACACTGCCTATGAGGGGACAGACATATTGTAAGAACCAGCATACAAGGAAGTCTGGAGTGAGAGTTTATTCCTGGAAATGGCTGCATGAACAGTATCAATGGCCATGTTAATATAAATGAGAGTGCATTCTACTGGGTCCCATTCCCAGACCAAGTACTCTAAGAACCTAACAACTAAGGGAGAAGAATTAGCCTCCACTAGAGATGAGTCCCGTTGTTGGTTGTCAAATGCAGAGCGGTCAGCCTTAAACCATATACACACAAGTAATGAAAATGAACTCAGCATAAAAATACATCTGTACAGTCATATAAGTATGTAACACATGTATATATGTATGTAACAATACCAATCAAACGGAACAAAAATGACTATTATCTTGAGGTGGAGAATGGGAGGCCTTCAGGAGAGGGTGGCTGGAACAGGTGGGACGGAAGAAAGAAAGAGGAGAAGGAGGTATATAATTCTATTTCAATTAAAAACATACTTTTAAAAAGCCATGAACATTTGTTTTGTATAAGTAAAGCAGTAGGTATGACTATTATTATTATTTCTATTACTATCATTACTACTATTAGTAGTACCCTTTTAAAAATAAGCTACTTTATCTGCTCTTTTTTTTCCCTTCTTCATTTCAGCAAAGATCATTTTAGCCCCAGGGATGTCCTTTTTGGGGATTCTGCAAATAATCTCAGTATATCCTCTCCCCAGGTGATGCCTTTGTTTTTGTTGGCATCTGTGTAAGCAAATCCAGTAGCCTGACCTGCCATTCACCCAAACAGACCTTGGAGATTTGGTCCAGTCTTATGCTGGCCTCCCTTTTCCACAGTGCAACAACTGACGTGCTTCTGAACAAAACGTGCTTCTTTCCTTTTTCAGCAGCATCTTTTTAAATTCTCTGTCCACAGCCAACACTTGGAAAGTTACAACACAAAGTTGGATCCAGCTCTCTACTGTTTACTTTTAAAAGAAGCAAAACAGGGGAAAACATCCAAATAGCTTCCCCATATTTCTTTCCTACCTTGTGCAACTCTCCTGTTGCTAACTTCCACATCAGAATGGTGTGTTTTGGAATCAGTGAACCTACCCTGACTGGTAGATCTTTATCATCCAAAGTCTGTTTCACTTTACAGTCCCCTTTTGGGGTTGTGTGTTTTATAGCTTTTAACAAAAGTAACATATATGACCCTTTTTTGTTCACCTTGACACAAACTAGTCATCTAGACTAGATGACACAAAAGGTCATCTAGGATGAAGGATCCTTACTGGAGGGATGGCCTCTGTCAAAGAGCTCTGTAGGCATGTCTGTGGGGTCTTTTCCTAACAGTGTGGTTATGTCCGAGGGCCCAACCCATCTGAATGCTGTAACTTTGGACAGGAGATCCTGAACTGTATATGAAAGCAAGCTGATGGAGCCAGGAGGAAGAAGCCAGTGATTAGGGTTGAGGAATTTTTATTTTTTTCTTCTCTTATTTTGTAATATATATCTAGTGTTCTATAATAATATCTTATCTTTGAATGTATCATTTCTCATTGATAAAGTGAATAACACCCCATCATTTGGATGTACCAGAGTGTATATTCACATAGTGAAGGACATGTAGCTTGCTTTCACGTTTGGCAATTGAATTTAAAAAAAAAAATGCTTCTGGAAGCATTTTCATGCAGGTTTTTCTGGGGAAATAATTTCAACTCATTCCTGTAAATGCTAAGGACTGTAGGGTGTTGATCACACAAAGTATATTTAGTTTAGTCTTCTAAAGTGACTATATTGATTATTTTTGTTGCTATCCACCTCTGCACCTATGTGTCTCAGGGCTTTGACTGGCCATCCCAAGTGTGTAGTGGAATCTCCTCATCATTCATATGCAACTCAGTAATGTCTGATGATGTGAAACATTGTCCATTGTGATTTTTTTCATTTATGTAATATTATTAAATTGGATATCTGTTCACATTTTATATCAGTTCTTTTTATTTGTTTGATTTTGAGCATTCATTCTGTTTTTGAAAGAAGTTTATTATAAATTCATTGATAAGTGCTAGAGATAGAGGAAGGAAAGACGAATAGAGGGAGAGACTGACAGATGGAGTGATGAGGGGAGGAAGAGAGAGAGAGAGCAGCAAGAAAAAGTATGTTCTAGCTAACATCCAAAGGAAAAAGACAGAAGATAAAAATGAAAAACAAAAACTCACAAAAAGTTACATTTCAGAATCAGGACTCAGAAAGGTGGTCTGTGCCTACATCCCTCATGGTGACTTACAGGGACGGTTCTTGGGGACAAAAATTCAAGGAAGGACATGTATATTGTTGCATTAAAACAGCAAATTGCCTGCGGTCTGAGTAGGTTCAGGAGACCATTGCCCCCAGGGGCGAGACGTGCTCCATGCCAATTGACTAACTCCATGACACCTAAATGAACATCAGTACAAAGTCCCAATTTATTTCTAATATCAGAGATCAGACCTCTACTCTTGCCTGATGCGTCTAAAACAAAAAGGGGGAACTGTAGAGAGCTGCAGAATGCTATGCCTTAAAGATGGAGCTGGTTTCCGCCTTCCACCTTCCCGGTGGTGAGTGCTCTCTGTCACGAACAATTCCACATTTGGCTAAGGCCGAAGATCTGGCTTGCTTCTGTGTATGTGGACCTATCTGCATTGCCCACGTGGCATGCCTGGGTTGGCTACCCAGAGGCTATTTAAGCTGTGGGCTGGCTTTCCCCAGGGTCCAAGGATTGTTCAAGGTTCCTGAATAAACTGCATTGAAAAAAAAAAAACAAAACCAGCAAATTGTTCTTTCTCTGTCTCTACCATGGCTTGAGAACTTATTTCTCAATTGGTTTCTTTTCTTTTGTTGAGTTGTATGTGTTCTTTGTAGAGCCTTATCAGATGATAACTGTTTTGCAAATGTTTATCTCTGGCATTTGCTCTTATTATCTTGACAGTGTTCTTGCACAAATACTACACTGTAAATTTTTAATCATTGAAGGTTTTTTTGTTTGTTTGTTTTTGTAGAAGATGTTTTCACTGCAATATCTAAAATCTCATGATCTCAAACAAGGTCTTTTATATTCTCTTCTGTTATGTTCTAAAAGTTTAGTAGTTTCCAATAACTCACATGTTGGTCAATGGTCCATCTTTAGTTAAATCATCCAGTGTGTGAAAAGTGTGTATTTCATTCTTTCATTGTTATCTATTCCATGTAGATATTCAATTTTTCTAAAGCCCTCTGCTCTTTAGAGTGAGTGTTAGAGTGAGTAAACATATTTTCAAAATAAAACATAGGCAGTAACTGGGACCCATAGGCAGTTTCTTAGCGCAAAATAAGAGCAATATTTTTCCACCTTTAAGAAAAATCACATGACATGTAGGACAGTAGGAATTATTCATTAAGGAGATTTTGAATACAGATGGGAGACATTCAGAAGCAGAACTCATCTAAAGGAAAGAAATCTCAGACGGATGCTTGTGGACCACACTGTAAATGGCAGCATATATTCTACTGCTCACTGATCACTATGCTTTAATTATGTGTGTGTGTGTGTGTGTGTGTGTGTGTGTGTGTGTGTTGGTTGCCCTTTAATGCCAACCCCAGATGATGATTATTAGTTACTGCCTACCTTAGCTTTTGGGAAGGTTTCTCACAGGCTTGGAACTTGTCAAGTAGGCTAGACTTGCTAATGATCCTTTAAAATCCTCCAGTGTCTGCCTGTCCAGTTTTGGGATTACAAATGCATGGCACTATAGTCAAACATTTTAATGTAGATTTTTGGAACTAAATGCATGCCCTCATGCTAATAGGGCAATCACTTTACTGACTGAGGCCTGCTTACTACATTTTTTTAATTTTGATTATTATTAATTACAATTTATTCATTTTGTAGCCTCCTGTAGCTCCCTCCTTCATTCCCTCCTAATCCTACCCTCCCTCACCCTTCTCCAAACATGCCCCTCCCCCAATCCACTGTTAGGGGAGGTCTTCCTCTCCCTCCTTCTGATCATAGTCTATCAGGTCTCCTCAGGACTGGCTGCATTATCTTCCTCTGTGGCCTGGTAAGACTGCTCCCCCCTCAAGGAGAGGTGATTAAAGAGCAGGCCAATCAGTTCCTGTCAGAGACAGTCCTTGTTCCCATTACTGTGGAACCCACTTGAACACTGAACTGCCAGAGGCTACATCTGTGCAGGGGTTCTAGGTCCTCTCCATGAATGGCCCTTGGTTGGAATATCAGTCTCAGAAAAGACTCCTGTGCTCAGATGTTTGGGTTCTGTTGCTCTCCTTGTGGAACTACTGTCCTCTCTAGATCTTTCTATCTCCTACTTCTTTCATAAGATTTCCTGTGCTCTGCCGAAAGGTTGGCCATAAGTTTCAGCATCTGCTTTGATACCCTGCAGGGTAGAGCCTTTCAGAGGCCCTCTGTGGCAGGCTCCTGTCCTGTTCCCTGTTTTCTCCTTCTTCTGATGTCCACCCTCTTTGCCTTGTAAAGTCGGATTATCTGGAACATCTTCATTAAACTTGATCATTGTGGCAACTATCATAGAAAGCTATTTATTCTGTGGTGCCCTGGTCAACTTATTCCTCTGTACTCTAATACTTACAATCATTGGACTGAGAATCTTAGCTACAATCCTTTCCAGGAACAACACAACATATAACGATTCAAAATGTATATCATACCCAACGCAATGTTAAAAATATGTTTTAAATAAGCAAAAATATATATGTAACTTATAACAGTATGCTAGAGTGGGGATCATCTTTAGTTAATATTTTAGGTATAAGCACCAAGGGGGAATTCTTGTGGAAACCATGACTAAAAGAGGACTCTTAAGCCAAAGTCATAATGGAAGGCAAGACGGGAAGAACACTAGAAGCTGAAGAGGTATATGATATCCAGCAGAATCTCTTCACCCCAGTGCTACCACAAGTTTGAAGTCATGAATGCTCCCAGTCTACATTTACCTAAAGTATAAGGAAAGTGTTGTACAAGGTCACACACTCAAACACTGACTACTCTTGAGTGGCTTCCAAGGCAATTCTCTACAGAAGCCACGATGATGAAATACAGAGTATAAAGGGTCCACAGTGCAACAGGCTGTAGGCGCATCCATCCTTCAGATAATGCGGAAACACCAACAGCTCCTACAACAGACTGCAGTTATCTGCAGTATCTTTTAGTATCAATCACTCCAGTTGTTGAGCTTATTTCATGTAGACATCACCTCTCCATGTTCCTACTTAGTCACAATCGAGGAGGGAATTTGTAAAAGAAAGCTTGCATGGAGAAATTGTTCCCGTGTACCTAGAAACAACCCTTACTGTTTTCTTCTCCTTTCCTTTTAATTTAAGCTCCACCTCCCCACACACACATTCTAAGCTTAAATTTTTACATGTCTAATAGCTTTAAAATGAAATGTTAGGCTTTCACGCAGAGAAGCCTAAGGTACTGGGAAGCAGGCCCACCCTGGAGGCAATATTGGGTAGACATGGCTTAGGAGATCATTTGTGTATTAAATATTTCTTCTTCCTTATCATTACTACATGGTGACTGTTACTTGAAATATCCATATTCCATCTTTTCAGTACAAACAGCAAGCTTCTTGATGGAAAGATGCTTACATTGAATGGCTTCTTCATATCTCATCCAGTCATGATAACACATAGTCTTCACATGCTTCTCTTTCTTGTCCTGAGGGCATACATATGATTGAAAGAATCACAGAGCATCTGATCTCCTAAGCAGACCTTGAGAGTTGTGAGTAAGAGACATCTACAGAGTTGGTTGGACAAAATGGAGCAAAAGAGATGTGTCAGGGAGCAGTCAATCATTCTTTGAAAAACAGCAGACAGAGAAATGGTCAATAATATCAGTACAAGAAATTCTGGATAGTAGTTTTGTTTCAACTTGATTGATGACATGAACCCATATAGATGTTGATTTCCTCTGGGATAGCATAGAGCTGACTTAATGAAAGATTATCTATGTGGTAGCTAATCTTGATTGTCAGCTTACTCAGACTGGAATCAACTAAGAGATAATCTGTCTGGGTCTGTCTGTGAGGACATTTTCAACCACAGTAGCTGAAAGGAAAAGACTCTTTCCTAGAGAATATAGAACTTTCTGTTGTTCGCCCAGACATACAGAGCTATGAGCAAAAATCAGTGCTGCTTGCTGGACTACCTTCCTTTCCTTGCTGGTGAGTGAATTGATCCTTTTTGTTGGCTCCTGCTGCAGCTGCTGCAGTTCCTCCTCCTCCACACTTTTCTGACATTAGACTCCATCTTCCTCAATTCCGACATGATTGGAAGGATAACAGCTCTCCAATGATCTTCTAGGACTTTGACACCATACTTTGTGGCTTAGGAAACTTCTAAGTTCTAGGTCCCCACAGTATGCAAAAGCCTACTGTTGGACTATTCAGTGCCTAGAAGCTGCAAACTCTTCTAGTTAAAACCAACCAACTTCCCCCCCACACACACACACACAAACCACCACACATACACTAATGATTCTGTTCTGGAGAACGGTGTCTTTCTCTTGCTTTGGCAGACAGGGAAGCTATTTGGAAGGAGGTGACAGTGCAGCAGGTGTCCCTGGTGTGACACCAAGCCGAGGTCTGTAAAAATAAGAGGAGGAGATTGAGAGCCATTAATGAGAGTGAAGCTAGAATTTAATGATTGATTCACATGTAAAACGGATTAAAGATGTATTTTGTGGAAGTCCAGGGAGTTTGGGCAGTATTTGGTCTCTTGGGACAACAGAATAATTCTTTACTTGACACATTGAAAGAAAAATGCAGATGGTTCTCACACCTGGTATTTAAAAGATCATTCTTCTATAATTACCATGCAACGGATATTCCTAAGTAATATTCTTGATAATTGCTGCAGTATTGTTGCACTGGCTTTGAAATGGTACTTCTTAGCTTCCGATATACCAAGCCACATAGTCAGCTGCTTTCGTTTTTTTATCCCCTTCTGGAAGTTAATAATGCTCCTGAGAAAGCAATTAAACTGAAAAAAAAAAATAAAGCTTCATTTTGAAGAATAAGCAGCTTGCAACCTGGTTCAACGCTGAGACGGCACTAATAACACAGCACTTATGATCTAAGGGAGAAAATGAAAAGTCTTTATTATTTCCTGAAATGACAGAACAACCAGGGCCTAAAGACACACTATCATCATTTATTGCATTAGATAACGTGCATTTTGGTAAATGAAATGCTTGCTTCTGAGTGTTATGTCCTCCACTTTAGGGATCTGGCTAAGTAGCTAATTTGGTCTCTGATATGAAGAGAGCTAATGTCACTTCTGGACTCAGAAGCCGAGTGGAAAGGTGAGAGGAAAACGGAACGAAGCAGAGCAATCGAGGCAGCCTCTTCTTAGTGCTATGTGGTGTGGTATGAATACTCATTTGATTCAACACAAAGAAAATAATATTTTCATTCTGAGATATCATTACCTTAAAATTTTTTTTTCCTCTTAATCCTAGTTCTGCTTTAGACAAGACTGGGTGTCTAAAGAGCAAGTCATTTCCATATGACTGTAAATTACCTTCTATCTGAGACTCTTAATCCTGGCTTGCTTAGCCTCAAGGATCTACTTTTAGAGTTGACATACAGGGTGAGGAAAACGCTTTCAAAGACAATAAGAACAATAAGCCCTGTTAATAAGCATTTTTTTTTTGTTCGTTTTGGCCTTTGGATTGGAGACTGCCACTCTAGAGAGGAGTTCCATATTTAAAACGAAAGCCATTTTAAACAAATGATTATTGTTAATAATGTAATTACAAGCTCCAGGCGTCAATGGCTCTGCTTACACTTGATATAAAAGATGCTTGAATTGGATCGCCTGAATAAAAGGACCATGTCCCTAAATACCACAGAGACCCTCATTCCATGTAGCACTGTGTTGAGCCCAGATTTTAAAAATTGTGGAAAATTTGCTTTCTCTCTAGAAGATCCTAGCTGTCCTTACCAGATAGAAAGGATTCTTCTTCGCTCTGTTTGTGCTTCATTTACCCTATAAGCTTCAAGGAAGTTAACTCCTTGTCCTTGGCCTATTCTCTTCCCGTAAAGAGTTTTAGAAATACACATTTTTAAAATGAAAATAATTTTGATTCTAAAGTTTCAGTTTTTCTTGTATTACAGGCAAGCTCTCAGTTTTTGAGTTTCTGAGAACCTTTATCCATTGTGTCCACATATTTTTGTTTCTTTTTTTCTTTTTAGTATTTTTTTATTAATTACACTTTATTCATTTTGTATCCCCCCATAAGCCCCTCCCTCATTCCCTCCCAATCCCACCCTCCCTCCTCCCTCTGCATGCCTGCCACTCCCCAAGTCCACTGATAGGGGAGGTTCTCCTCTCCTTTCTGATCTTAGTCTATCAGTTCACATCAAAAGTGGCTGCATTGTCCTCTACTGTGGCCTGGTAAGGCTGCTCCCCCCACAGGGGGAGGTGATCAAAGAGCAGGCCAATCAGATTATGTCAGAGGCAGTCCTCTTCCCATTACTATGTAACCCACTTGGACACTGGACTGTCATGGGCTACATCTGTGCACGGGTTCTAGGTTATCTCCATGCATGGTGATTTTGAGATTATAATATAATTTTATCATTCCCCCTTCCCTTTTCTCTCTCCAAACTCCCCCATATACATATTCCCCTTTGCTCTTTTCCAATTCATGGCCTCTTCTTTCATTAATTATTGCTGTGTGTGTGTGTGTATACACACACACACGCACACACACACACGCGCACACACATATATATTCCTCATCTAACCCTCTCAGTCTGTATAAAGTTTCTTTTATGCATTTTTTTTCAGGGCTGACCATTTGGTACTAGACAACCAGAAAGTGTGCTCTTCCCACTCTCTGTGTTCCTAGGTTATCTGTAGTCCCATATGTAAGGAACATTGCACCTCTGGTCTTTTAAGGCATTTTTAACACTTTACAAGGAAATTGAAAGGACTGAAAGAATGAGTGCAGGGATATCACAAAGGACCAAATACAAGGAGGGAGCTGTCAATGCACAATGAGTGAGGAAAAGGCTGATCCACAGGTCCCAGTACATAACTGCGTTCCAATCTCTAGTCAGTTTAAGGTAGCTCTTTTTTTATTATTATTTTTTTTTTAATTTTTTTTTATCAGTTACATTTTATTAACTCTGTATCCCAGCCGTGTCCCGATCCCTCATTCCCTCCCAGTCCCTCCCTTCCTCCCTCATCTCCACCGTGCCCCTTTCCAAGTCCACTGATGGGGGGACCTCCTCCCCATTCATCTGATCCTGTTTTATCAGGTATCTTCAGGACTGGCTGCAAAGCCCTCCTCTGTGGCCTAACAGGACTGCTCCTCCCTTCGGGGGTGGGGAGACCAAAGAGCCAGTCATTGAGTTCCTGTTAGAAATAGTCCCTGTTCCCCTCACTTTGGGAAACCAATTGGTTACTGAGCTACCACAGGCTACATCTGAGTGGAGGTTCTAGGTTATATCCATACATGGTCCTTGGTTGAATGTCAGTCTCAGAAAAGACCCTGTGCCCAGATATATTTGGTCCTTGTGGAGCTCCTATCCTTTCCCCATCAGACTAACTCCCCTTCTTTCTTATGATTCCCTGTACTCTGCCAAAGGTTTGGTCATGAGTCTCTAGCAAGCGCAAGGCCCTGGGTTCGGTCCTCAGCTCTGGAAAAAAAAAAAAAAAAGACAAAATAACAAAAAGACCAAAAAAAAGAAGGTAGCTCTTTAAATCTGCAGTTCTCAACCTTCCTAATGCTCTAGCCCTTTAATTCAGTTTTTCATGTTGTGGGGTGACCTCCAACCATAAAATTATTTTTTTGCTACTTCATAACTGTAATTTTGCTACTGTAGCAAAATTACGGTTATGAATCATCATGTAAATATCTGTTTTCTGATGGTGTGACCCCTGTAAAGCATCATTTGACCCTCAAAGGGGTCGCAAACCACACTTTGAGAACTTTTGCTTTAAGTTTCATCAGTTAGGATCAGAACTTTTTGTTGTTTTGTTTTTGACATAGGGTTTCTCTGTGTAGTCCTGGCTGTCCAGGCTGGCCTCTAACGCACAGTGACCTGCCTGTCTCTGCCTCTCTGAGTATTGGGATTACAGGCAGAGAACTTTTTTTATGTTAAGTATTTTTAATTACATTTTTATTAATTACATTTTATTCGCTTTGTATCCCAGCTGTAGCCCCCTCCCTCATCCCTCCCAATCTCAGCCTCCCTTCCTCATCTCTTCCCTTGCTCCTCTCCAACTCCACTGATAGGGGAGGTCCTCCTCCCATTCCATCTGACCCTAGCTTATCAGGTTTTATCAGGACCGGCTGCAATGTCTCTTCTGTGGCCTGGCAAAGTTGCTCCTCTCTCAGGAGGCATGGTCAAAGAGCCAGCCACTGAGTTCATGTCAGAGATAGTCCCTGTTCCCAAGACCCCAGCAGTGTATCAAAGCAGACGCTGGACTCATAACCAAACTTTGGGTATAGTGCAGGGAATCATATGAAAGAAGCAGGAGTTAGTAAGACTTGGAGAGGACAGGAACTCCACAAGGAGAGCAACAGAACCAAAATATCTGGGCACAGGAGTCTTTTCTGAGACTGATAACTCCAACCAAGGACCATGCATGGATATAACCTAGAACCCCTGCTCAGATGTAGTCCATGGTAGTTCAGAAGTTATTTTTAAAAAAGACTATGCATGAACCTAGACAGGGGGAATTGTTTGATTTAAGTGGTGGGAAATGATTTGCAGAGCTATATGGAAAAATAATGTTTTGTAACTGTATATATTTAGGTAAAAATTCTGCACATGGGTAAGTATTGCATAATTAATATTTAACTATCATTAAATATAAACAAACTTCACAAATGTCTGCCAGTAGAGTTGTGATTAAATGAATTCTTGCATATTCCTATGCAAAATTTTAGTTATCAACGATTCCCCAGACCTTGATCTTTCTCTTTCTCTATCTAACTCTCATTCTTGTCAAGTATGTGCCATTGTGTTTCTGTACCACAGTCTCTGATACACTGATCTTTATAGGCCAAAAAACAATTGGAGAACTGGCCATGGACTAAAGCCTCTGAAGTCAGGTTTCCTGATTTCCCTTCCTAGTTGGTTGCTATTTTGTCACATTGATGAAAGCCTAATGGACACAATCCACATCATGACATTTTACACATAATATGTTATCTACATATAACCTGAGCCAAAAGGCTTTTGAAAATATATGTGCATGAGAAATCATAAAGAAAATAAATATATTGATTTACATCAGAGAGCAGAAATTTCTACAAATAATTTTAGTTGTTCCATGTGCATTTCTTTGCAAGTTAACATAAAAGAAAAAAAGCAAACAAACAAGCAAAACCCTAGAGAAGTAGAAGGAGGACTCATGCCTCTGAGTCATAGGTGCTCATGATTTTAAAATATTCTTTAGCAGAGGCCAAATTTAGTCTCATAAGTGCCCTTTAATTTTCATTATTTGTATCTGCACTGATTGTTACACTCAGGAAATCCACAGCTTTATTTTTTTTTTCTTTCAGTCTTTCTTTTTTCCATTTCTTTTTTTTTTATAACCTAGGCATCTGAATATTGAAACCTGATAATGGAAACTACAATGATTATAGGTAGTAAGGGTCCTTATCATTTCATAAAGGACATTGAACACTAACTAGGGAATAAATTCCATGGGACAGCAATGAGATTTCTCCCCTATTTTATGTGCGTAAGAAGAAACTGAAAAGACAGATAGGGGTAAGCATCTGAGGTCATTGGCTTGACTTCAGGGTCCAAGCATCTATTTAGCTCTGTCAAGAATATATTATAATTAAAGTGTGCTACAGTCACGGGGACATCTTGACTAGCTTATCTATCGCCTCATGAATATTGGTTGATGTTGCTGCCTAATGTGTCATTTCGACCCAGCACTTCACAAACTTAAAACTTAACTAGGAAGTCACTGTTTTCTTCTCATCCAGCAGTTTCTATTGCACTACCTTCTCGCCACTGAGAAACCAGTGATGGCCTTTCAGAAGCAGGATCGTTATCTAGAGTCTAACTCAAATTAGTCACTTGAATCTTCCCAGATTAAAAAAAATGCTTCTGTAAACGTTCCAAGCAAGATTGAACCAGGCGCTTGTGCAGGGCCCTGTGGTACGGGACCTGCAGCTGGGAGTGCTCAGTTCACATACTTTGCTTTTCGTCGTAAATAAAATCAGGTAGCCACGGAGTCTGTCTTGTCTTCCAGTCGTTTCCAAAAACAGAGTTTGAGAAATTCCTGAGAGTTTCCAGAATAAACCAAAACACATGTAGTGAGACACTGCATACCTTCATGGACCTGGACCAGAAGCAACAGCAAAGAGAAACAGGCTGTTCCAAACTTAGAAAGGTGAAATATGGAGCATCTAAAGCTCCCCTCCTCCAACACCTGTCATGAACTCACTGATTATTACTGAGATAATCCTCTACACCCGAGATTATGTAAACATTCAAGTAGAACAGTAGGACATGAATAGACTCAGTTCAGCTCAAATAAAAGAACTGGAGTTGGTAAGCTGAAGGGCAAAATACTGGTTTAGGAAAAAAAAGGGGGGTACACTTTGTTTTTGTTTTTTGTTTTGCTTTGTTTTTTTTTTTTCTCAAATAATCTATGATTACTTTTCTGACAGAATAAAACTCTGACCTGTGGCCAGTACATGAATGCTACTATTGTTCATGCTACAACCTATCTCGGGATTCTCAGGAGTCTCAGGAATCTCACTTCAAACTCCAAAGGAATCTTCAGTAAAATTGTATATATTTATACAATTATATATATATACATATATATACATATATATATACATATATATGTATATATATACAATTTTACTGAATTATATATACAGTTATACTGAATACAATATATATAATATTGTAAATTGACTTATATTACATATATATGTGTGTGTGTGTGTGTGTGTGGTTTGTAAGAAACAGAAGATTGATTGAAGACATTAAGAGGTGGCAGGTAAGAAAATAATCTACTTGTGACTTAACCTCAAACCCCAATTATATATAATGTCCCTTAATGAGTAAAAACGTAACAATTAAAAAGAAGCTGCCAACAATACTCTTTTGCCAAAACTATTGACCTTTTTAGCAGGCTTGAAGGATGATTGTTCTTATTGTTTTAGCAAATCTAATGGAACACTCAGTTTTTAATTGAGGCTTGCAGTCAATCCCATCACTCGGATGATTATTGTCTATTTGGAAATGTATTCAGGAACATTACCAAATCACCTTATTTTGCTTTATTTCTTTACGTAGCTTCATAAATACAAGTGGCTTAATATCTTTAGAACATAAATATGCCTTTGAGAGTTCTTAAAATGTGGGTTACTGAAATATAACACTTGTGACTAGCAGGGGCCAAGTTTAAGATGCTAAGAATTTTGCTCAATTATTTTTTTTTTATTGATAGATAATCAGCTCTTATGGTGAAGTACTTCATGATGCTACTGAAATGTACAAACATAATTTCTAGAAAGTTTCTTTTTTCTTTTTTTTTTACTGTTTTTTAAATTTTTACTTTTTTATATTAATTACAGATTATTCACTTTGTATCCCTGCTGTATCTCCCTTCCTCATTCCCTCCTAATCCCACCCTCCCTTCCTCATCTCCTCCCTGCCCCTCTCCAAGTCTACTGATAGGGGTCAGATGGAAGGGGAGAAGGACCTCCCCTATTAGTTTCTTTAGTTTTTACAAAACTTAAACTAACAAAACAAAATCAAGCATTGGAATTTTTGTGTGTAATAATTTGTACTTATTGTTCGGTTGATACCAAAAGAGAAAAGAAAAAAAGTTGTCTTTTTATGAGTCTTCTATGAATAAAAGTTTTAAGTGCTATATTATATATTATTTTCTACTGCTATGGTTGGAATAAGCATAATTTATGTTTCTAAGAGCATAATAATGTCAACAAGCATTTGGATAGATGCTCTGCATCCTTCGGAAATGTTAGAAAATACTACACAATAAAGAGATTTTGAAGCTGGCACTTGACTAAGTCTAGGCAATTTATAACTTATCCAGAAGGAAACAAATATATATTTGTATTTAACTGTGATATTTCAATTACCATAGGTAACATTATTGTTGGAAAGAAAAAAGATAATATTGTAAATTGACTTATATTACATATTATGCCTGTCTATATTTGCTATCTACATTGTATGATTTAAATTGACATCTGTCTGTTTTAATCTTTGAAATGAGTGGCTAACTTGTCTTTTCTAATCTTTCTCTTTGAAATTTATTTATAGACAGTAGAAGACTATACGGGAGATACTTCTAAGTATATTATACAATTATTTTGAGAGCTGTGTTTACTGTCACATGCGTGTTGGAAATAGGAAAACTCAGTTTTCTGAGATATGCCTGATTAATCACCACGGCATGATTTACTGGACCATTACATCAAAGTTATCTTAGGTGGTTATGAAATGGAGAGGGAATTCACTGGCATCATTCAGATATTTGGTGCCTGAGTACAGGAGGCCTCTTTAGAGACAGTGCAGTGTCCTGATAGGTTTTGCCACTGTAGAGGGTACCAATGAGAAAAAATTTCACTAACCCTGAGTTTACTTAATACTCTTGTATTTTTAAAACAAAATTCCAATTCAGTATCATATTAAAAAATCTTTGTTATTCTTTGAGATTATAATAACATTTTCCCTCCCACCCATTGGTATAAACCCTCCCATATCACCCACCTTGTGCTCTCATTCAAATTTGTGTCCTCAGTTCACATACTTTGCTCTTTGCAGTCCATAAGAAGGTGATAGACTCCCCCACAGCTACAGTTAAAGGTGGCTGTGTGTTGGGAATGGAACTTGAGTCCTCTTCAAAAGCCATCTCTCTAGCCCCAGAAGCAACTGTTGTTTGAATGGAATTCATTCATTATTTCAGGTTCCAGCAGAATAATCTTCTTCAGGATATTCTTAAATTCGTTCTTAGGTTCTACAAGAACAAAGGAGTTTGTTTCCTTCCATACAAATTTAAAGAAACATCCAAATATAGGCTAGGGTCAGATGAAAGGGGAGGAGGATGGCCTCTGTCAGTGGACTGAGGGAGAGGTATGGAAGGAGAAGAGGGAGGAAGGTTAGGGTTGGGATGGGCCAAGACAGGGGGCTACAGCTGGGATACAAAATGAATAAATTGTAATTAATAAAACAATAAATTAAAAAAAATTGTGCCCTCTTTTTTACTTGTTTTATATATACATATGTATATAATAAATCTGTACTATACACACATATAAATATATATTCCTAAAATACCTGCTTAGTTTGTATAATGTATAATGTTATGCTGAGAATAAATGAATTAGTTGTTTGCAGGGAAGAACATGCAGGTTGTTTATCTAGTAGTGTATTCTAAAGGTTTAACAGTTCTTTGTTTACTCAATTAGCTTTATTTTATTTTTACTTTATATTAGAGTTGTTATTTACATTCTTGTTAATCTAAATGTTTGTATTTATAATTAGTGTAGAATAATTGACAAAATGTTTTACCTCATTTTGCATGACATCAAAACAAAAAGCAATACTTCTACATTCTACATGTCCTTTGTCAAGACCCCAACGATTCATGATATGATTTAGTTGAGTCAGTTTTTTCCATATTATGTGTCACTTCTTCTTCTTGTAACTAAATTCTACTCTTCATGCTTTCTGAAACATTAATCATGTGAAGAAATATTATCCCAAATATACTTATATAATGGACTTTTAAAAACAACTTAATTTTAAAAGTTGATATTCCAGTGTCACCATAAATCAATGCAAAATGTCCTAATTGATATTAAACAAACCGATAAATATGCCATCATCACATAAATGCAAATATATTATTAATTAATCTTGTGACAGCTCTTGACATTTAAAGGTGATTCAAACCTAATTCACCCAAGCCATATCAGCAATGTTTTTAAAGCTGGTTTAAATCAGGAAACTAATATGCATTTAAGATGTATAGAACAAAAACAATTTAATTTTTTTTAATGGAAGGTTAGGCAAAATGTTTCCTATAAATTCTTAAAAAGTAAATAATGCAAACATTTGGTTATTGCCCTGTAATACTTCCATTTGCTTATTCTTCCTGTAATATCCTCTATTTTCTAGATGCATTGGAGTTTCTTCTAGGAGAAATGTTTCTTCCTTATCATTTATCACAGCAATCTCTCATCTATAGTCATTAGCGTATCTAGTAAGTCAAAATTTAGGCAAGAAAAATAGTTCCTTAGTCTCAGAATGACTGATAGGTTCTCAACAAAGAGCTTTACATTTTGTGTACCTACTTTCTTGTACAGCAGGAGCAGTGCCCTGGACTCTTTCTTATTTCACATGAAGAGCTAGGCCACATAAATAATATAACTAAATGCATGTTTAACGATTGCACCCATGTGTCCTTCACTCAGATACACCTGTTTTACCAATGGTTGACTTTTAATAATATAATATTTTATTATTATTTCATTATGTGCATGAGTGTTTTCTTTTGGAGATATATGCATGCCTCCAGAGTCCATAAGAAGGTGATAGACTCCCCCACAGCTACAGTTAAAGGTGGCTGTGTGTTGGGAATGGAACTTGAGTCTTCTTCAAAAACCATCTCTCTAGCCCCAAACGCAACTGTTGTTTGAATGGAATTCATTCGTTATTTCAGGTTCCAGCAGAATAATCTTCCTCAGGATATTCTTAAATTCGTTCTTAGGTTCTACAAGAACAAAGGAGTTTGTTTCCTTCCATACAAATTTAAAGAAACATCCAAAAACTGCTCTTCTGGCTGCAGCAGAAAGAAAACAAGCAGAATGAGATGCAGGAGAATTGAGCATCCTTGTTGATACCTCTGGCCTTTTATTGATACTCTTCACTATTCACCAAACAGATTTTTTTGATAAACAGCTTTAAAATAGACTAAGTTATTAGAGCACATATTTTTATTGAAAAAGAGCTAAAATAAGATGGGGTTTAGTGAGCTCTACATCCAAGTCTCTACTAGTAAATTCTTACATCAGTGTCATATGTTTGCAAAAATCATTGATCTAATGTTACTGACTGAAGCTCATGCTTGATTCACATTTCTTCAGTTTTTACTTTATGTCCCTTTTCTCTATATCACAACTTTATCTGTGTTCACACATCATACCTTTCTGTCATGGCTTCTTAGGATCCTCTGATAGCTGCTCCAGTTTTTCTTGCTTTAGATAACAAGCTATTTTGATATTTTATAAAATGTACTCTGAGTAGATTGGTCTAATGTCTTCCTCATGATTACACTGATTTTATCGATTTTTAAGAGCAAAGTTACAAGGATAATGCACCACTCATTCATATCACACTCATCAATCACATGCTATGTGAATGTTCTAATGCGTGGCATCTTTGCTGATGTTGATCATAATTCCTAGTTGACAAAGCTTCTGTCTGATCACAGCACACCACCTCCTTCTACTATTTCCACACAAGTTTCATACCAGTTAAAAAGAAGCCAGCAGTTACTCTCTACCTTCTTAAGTGCGGGATATATCCACAAAGTACTTGGAATTTATGTTAGTTACTTTAGATTTGGTTACTTTGACCAATGTACCTAAATGAATGAATTAAAAAGAGGAAGTGTGTGTTTCAGCTCTTTATTTTAGAGCATTTTAATCCACTGGCGACTGGGAGGATCATATTCACAGTATCAGGAATGGATGCTAAATGGTATCTAAACCTCATCAAGCCAGGAAGCAGAGAGTAACTGGAACTATTGGGTGGGTAAATCCTTCACAGTCTTGCGCCTAAAGATCTACCCACCATCTTGACCCAACTTCTTAAAGGATCTAAGATTCCCCAAGAATTCTATTACCTGGGGACAAGCATTCAAACTACAAGACTGTGTGTGTATGATGTCATTTCAGATTGAAATCAGCATAATTCATTTAAGAAAAGCTCACTCAGCAAAGTGCTTGCCATATTTAATATGAGGCCCCAAAGATCAATTCCCCAGTGAATATATTAAAAACAACAGAAACAAAAAGCGAGGCATACCGGGCCTTGCATGTAGTCCCAGAGCTTGGAATACAGAGAAAGAGAGAACTCTGAGGTTCACTGCCCAGCCAGCCTACTCTAATATGTGACCCTGGTTCAGAGTGAGAGACCTCATCTCAACAACACTTAGACAGTGTCTGAGGAGGAAAGATACTCTAGGTTTGCTTCTGACTCCACATGTGCACACATGATTGCACACAGACAAGCATGCACATGCACCTGCACAACACACACACACACACACACACACACACACACACACACACTATAAACAGGAAAACATTTCCTTCTTTCCCATTAATTTCCTAAATATCTTATTTTGTGGTGGCATGAACTCTTAGACACACTTACAGTAAGTTCCACTGGAGCCCTGATTTATTTTACTTCTCAGATCAGTCCAGTACTTACCAGTAAAGCTCTTGTTGCCTTGTTAATTCTTCCACAGATTTTCTACATGCTTCCCATTTTCTCTCACTGATATATGTTTGATACCCGTAGTGTGTATCCTGGTCCCAATTCCAAAGCTTGTCACTTCCCCCAGAAAACCCTGAGACATTTTGTTGTAGAATAGTCTCAGAAATCAATATTCAGGCAATGGATATAACGTTGTTACGTGAGGTTTTGGCAAAGGTTTGGGGCAACTGTATACTCCATTACAAAAGAAAACAAACAAAACAACACAAAAAAGAAAACAGATGCATATCTCACTTTTCACTATTTTCTCATGGCATCTCTAACATGAATGCCAGTATTGTCATGTAGTCAAATCCTAGCACACTTCACACAGTCGACAATCTCAGCCTCTTGTGAGATCATGATGCCCTCACCTGCTATGTAGCAGTTCCGTTCTTTCTTTCTTTCTTTCTTTCTTTCTTTCTTTCTTTCTTTCTTTCTTTCTTTCTTTCTCTTTCCCTTCCTTCCTTCCTTCCTTCCTTCCTTCCTTCCTTCCTTCCTTCCTTCCTTCCTTCTCCCTGACAACTCTGTCTCAAAGCTCTTGCCATACAGGATGCTCCTGTTTACCTTCAGCTATTTCAGTGCCAAATGTGCTAACTCAACAACTTTTTTCCCCATTTTTTGATGAAATTGCGCCTTTGAAGACTGGCTATAAACTTGTCAACCACACTTATATATTTGGTTGAAGACTTTCCCCTAATGTCTAGAATCATACATTCAATGACTTCTTAATATGCCAACTTTAGCTCGTAGAGACATCTGAGACCTGACATTTCTAAGCATTTTGGATTTTCTCCTGAGCCAGTCAGTCTTTGATGCCCTACAGAACAGCATCACTATGTACGGCGATGAACTGTAACTCAGCTCACTCTCTGCATAAAACTTGTGGGCTTCAAGTGTCTTCATATTATATTTAGAACAAATTCTAACTCCTTGCTCGGCCTCCTAAATTCTTCCTCATTTGCCAATTCAATCACTGGATTGAACCAAGAGATTCTTTTTCTGATTTCCAAGCAAAGTTTTTCCCTTGATATAAGCTTTTTTAACTAACCCTCTGCTCTGCCTGAAATGTCATTGTTCTGATACAAAAAAATCAGGCATGACAGATTCCTTCTTAATTCAAAATCTTGTACTAAATATGCCTCATCAAAGAAAAATTCCTGTGATTATCTTTCTTCTATCACACCATTTGAGATATTTCGTTTTTAACTTTCAAAATGAACACTTGGAAAAACTCATGGCCACTTAGCATTGATCTCTTTGTAAGTCAATTTGCCTCTTACACTAGAGTGAAAGGTGACAAAGGCAGAAACTTTGATTATATTTAGATGATCACCCAGAGCCTAGCACAGGGCCTAAAATGCACTGTATACATATTTTGATTATTATTTAAAAAATGAACAGCTGCATATTGAAGAGACTATCATTGGTCACCACTGAAATTAACTGAGAGGACTGGAGCAATGGCTAAGTTTTTAAAAGTACTTGCTGCTCTTCCACAGGATCTTAGTTTGGTTCCCAACACTTACGTCAGACAACTCACAGCCACCTATAACTCCTGACCAGGAGAACCAGTATCTATGGCCTCCATAGGCACCTATACTCAACGGTGCATAATTATCTAGAAGGAAGCACACAGAGAATTAAAAAATAAATAAATCTGTCAAGGAGTTGAACATATCTCATACTAATTACTAAATTTGATTTTGTTATCCTCCACATCTTGAAAAAGTCAAATATATTTACTAAAATAAATAACCTGGAAACAAATTAAAAAGGGTCATGCAATCATAATATAAATATAAGAAACATATCAGCCAAATAGTGTAAGAAGTGATAATTTATAAATGCATATGCTATCTTAGAAAAAAATGAAACTTAGTTGCTTACCAAAGAAACAATGCTGACAGTTAAAGGATTTTTTTTTACTAACTTGCTGTCCATGAATTGTCTCTCCACAATGACAAAGTCTGTGGCTTAACCGGAAAAACTTTCTATTTTGGAAAGTCTCCTATTTTGGTTACTATTGCTGTGATGAAACACCATGACTAAAAGTTGTGGAGAGAAACAGTTGTTTGGCTCACGCTTCCACAGCACTGTTCACATCTGAAGGAAGTCGGTGTAGAGACTTAGGAGATTATGCAGAGGCCATAAAGGGATGTTGCTATTTGGCTTGCTCCACGTAGCTGGCTCAGCCTGCTTCCTTTTAAAACCCAGAAGGCAGCCCAAGGAAGGCACCACCCACAATCCACAATGAACTGGGCCCTCCTCTATCAATCCATCAATTACTAAACAAGAGAATGCTCTTTAGACATGCATACAGCCCCAACTTATGGAAACATTTTCTTAATTGAGGTTCCTCCTCTCAGATGACTTTAGCTTGTGTCAAGTTGATGTAATACTGTTCAACACAGGAATATATGCTGTCTACCTCTGAACAAAACCAATCAGTTAGAGAGCCACCATGTGACAACAAAAACATTGCCTAGACAATAGTGTGGGGCAGAGGTTTAAGTTGCTTTCTTTATAAGTTGGTGTTGGCTCAAGTTACTTTTCCTCAAATTGCCACATCTTTTCTGTAAAGCAGAAATGTATAAAGGCTATGAAGATAATGCTTTCAGTTGCATTAAATAATTTCTGTTAACCACTCTACATGTTGAACAGTGAGCATTCTACAAACTAGCTTTCAGTGTAATCCAGTGTCTATGAAATTTCTATCTGTTACCATCATTATCACTTCTGAAACACAGGCTTCCAATCTGTGAAAGAAATTTGTTGGGCAATGAAAAGCCAACTGTAGCCCAGAGGAGGCAAAGCATTACCTGTCAGTGGTATCACCATGTGTCCTTTGATAGCCAACCTCATTGTAACTTCTTACTATGTGGAACACTTTATGTTATTATTGTTATTGGGATGCTGTATTTACCTCTTTACATAAC
This sequence comes from Meriones unguiculatus, assembly GCF_030254825.1. Classification (NCBI taxonomy): domain Eukaryota; kingdom Metazoa; phylum Chordata; class Mammalia; order Rodentia; family Muridae; genus Meriones; species Meriones unguiculatus. Next base: position 30,763,530 of record NC_083358.1, read on the forward strand.
TCATCTATTTACTTTCTGTTACCAGTTAACATTATTCCTTCTATTTGATACCTCCAAATTTCCACCTTCTTGGTCATGACAGCATCTTCACTGACATCCTACAGATGACAGAATTTCTTTCTGGCACATTAGAATCTTCCACCATTGAAACTGAGTGATGACGATACAACTGTGAACACATGAGCACTGACTTGCTCAGATAAATTCAGCAAACAGGGAAGTATGTGAAATTTTACTCAGCAAAGCAATTAAAATAGTATTTTAAATATTTCTTTCATGTTAAACTAATACATAAATCCAATATATACTGGGATATGAAATGAATTGTGACAAAAATACAAAATTTCTGACTAAAAAAGAATGAATACCTAAGAATGCAAAGACGATACTGTATTTTTTTTTTATGTTAACACTTTTGGCATTTATTTAATTTATATTCTGAAATAAAAACAAAATATTAAAGTTTCTGGAGAAAAATGATAAGATCAGAAATGGCACGCCTGGGTTGGCTACCCAGAGGCTATTTAAGCTGTGGGCTGGCTTTCCCCGGGGTCCGAGGATTGTTCAATGTTCCTGAATAAACTGCATTGAAAAAAAAAAAAAGTATTTAAAAAAAAAAAAAAGCTATTACGTACAGAAACTATGAGACTTTCATAAGGGACCTTCCCTGCAATTTCTGACGATACTGTATTTTATTCGAAAGAAAAGTGAGCTGGATTTTCAAAGTTTTTAAATCCTATTTGTATGACTTAGTGAGATACCATGCTTTGTTTTATTTTGTTTTGTTTTTTCTGAACATCACCACTCTCTCATTGTAAAACTCGTTGGCATTTTCCTATTTAGTTATACAAAGATAAACTCAAGAAACTTTGTCTAAATAAGCAGCTGTTTTCTCTTGGAGTTGGTGACAATTCCCTTTCATTTTCAAGCTAATCTAAGCCATTCCTGTAGAATAACCTCTTATGAGTGTTGGCTTGGGTGCTCCTGCTGGTAAGCCTTGTCTCCCTGCAGAAAATGAAGAAGAATGAGCAAGCAGGAACAGAAAATTTCACTTTAATACCCCTGCTACACCGAAGGCCTTCATCTCTCTTAAAGTAAATGTTATATATTCTCTGTTTGCCTTAAGAACTCAAACAGGTCTCCATGAATAAGAGGCCATGATTTTGCTGCAAAAACATCAGTTACACAATCAACTGGAGACCAGCCTGAGCTACCTGTATGCAAAAGTCAAGGGTACTGACTGATGTTGTAAAGGAGGAAAGGAGACTACTGAGGACAATATTCAGTTACTACCTTCATCTTACTAGATGTCTGTTGTACAGTTTAAAATATTCAGCACAAGAAGTGGAGATGTATTGCTGCTGGTAGAATGTTATCATGCACAAAGCCCCAAACGCTATATAAGGACATGGTATAATATATAATGAACACTGAAATCCCAGCACCAGAGCATTGGAGGCGGAAGGATAAGAAGGTCAACATCATGTTCATCCTCACCTAGGTAGTGAGTTTGAGGATAAGACTTTGTCTTAGAACTGTAGGGTGGAGAGGGCTGAAGAGTTGGTTAAATGCATGGATCTCTCTAACAGAGGAATGGAGTTTAGTCCCCAGCATCAGTGTAGGCAGGCTCTCCAGTGCCTGTAACTCCAGCTCTGAGGGATCTGATGTTCAATTCTGGTCTGTAAGAACACTCACATACATAGACCTCCAACACACAACCAAGTGCATGACCGAAAATATATATATACAAAAATCAGTGTTAAGACCACATGATTTAAATTTTGTATCTAGGTTATGTCCTACTGAGTTGTGTAAAATTGAGTACATTTCTTTTGTTGTTGTTGTTCATCGCTTAAGAATTTTATACATGTTTACCATGTGTTTTGGTAAAAGTCTCCTCACATTCTACCCCTTCCAAGTCTTCCTATATATCCCTCTGCTGTCTTAAGGTTTTTCTGCTGTGAGGAGACACCATGACTGTGGCAGCTCTTATAAAGGAAAACATTTCCCTGGGGCTGGCTTGTAGTTGAGAGGTTTGGTCTGTGGTCAGCATGATGGAAAGCATGGCAGCATGCAGGCAGACTCCTTCCTGGAGATGTTGCTGAAAGCTCTACATCCAGGTAGGCAGGCAGCCGGAAGAGAGAGTAACACTGGGCCTGGCCTGCGTATCTACAACTCTGAAGTTCACCTCCAGTGACATACGTCCTCCAAAAATGTCACATCTATTAGTGCCACTCCAAATGGGTGTGTGGGGCCGTTTTCATTCAAACCACGTTTTCCCTTCCAACTTCCTGTACTCTTCCTTCCTTCTTTCCTTCCTTCTTTCTTTCCTTCTTTCCTTCCTTCCTTCCTTCTTTCCTTCCTTCCTTCCTTCCTTCCTTCCTTCCTTCCTTCCTTCCTTCCTTCCTTTCTTTCTTCCTTCCTTCCTTTATTTCTTTCATTTCTTTCTTTCTTTCTTTAATGTTTTGAGTCCGCTTAGTACTTCCATTATGCTCATAAGTGTAGGGTCACCCAGTAGAACAGGGACAGTCTACTGGTGGCCGCACTCATGAAGAAAACTGCTACACACTTTGGAAACAGCCATCCAGTACCAAGGGCTCCTCTACTAGGAGTAGGTCTTCCTGAGTACCTCTCCCACGCCAGCATGAGCACATTCCTTAACTTCTCAGAAGCTTTTCCTTCCAAGAGACAGAATGAAACCATTGGTTAGTGAGGTAATATGCATGAGAATCAGAGCTAGATAACATTGTTGCTGTCATAGTTTGGGGGAGTTAAAGACTTAAAATAAACTGAATATTTCAGGGGCAGAGGCTTTCTCTGGCATAAGCTCAGTGGCTGGTTCTTTGTTCGGCTTCCTCTGGAGGGTGCAGCCTTGCCAGGCCACAGAGGAAGACAATACAACCAGTCCTGAAGGGACCTGATAGGCTTGGGTCAAATAGAAGGGGAGGAAGTCCTCCCCTATCAGTGCACTAGGGGAAAGGCATAGGGGAAGAAGAAGGAGGGTAGTGGGATTGGAAAGAGACTAGGGAGAAGGCCACAGTCAGGATACAAATTGAATAAATTGTAATAAATGATAATAAAAAATGTACAGTAATTTTTTTCTTAAAAAATTTTTAATGAGTAGGTTTAAGTTTATGCTATGTAAGTTCAATTAGTTAACTGTGTGTTTAGTTTTGTTGTTTTTTTTTTCACTAAGAGCTTGAAAAAGTTTCCTCATGTCTACCACCTACTTAGAAGTCTCCTGGGGTCTTTTCACTTTGCAAATGTGTTATATTTGGTTTCAGACATTTGGAGGACTCCAAAACTAGTTTCTTTCAACCAAAACATTTCAAACTGCGCTATCCCCTCTGGTTTGGTATTTTCTTGTGAGGCGAAGAAAACTCCTCTCAAGCTGTTAAACAAGATAATTAGAACCAGGTAGCTAGAACTGGGCTGATAATAGGCATGGGAATTTTCCAAGGGCACCCATGTCAAATACTTTATTTTATATAGGTCCAGGGCTTGTGAAAAGCTGCACAAAGCAGAATGTTGCCACTTTGGATCCCTGAAGAGTTCAGTCTTTCTCAACATGAATGGCGTGCCTGGCGCACAATCCTCCACTGCTTTTCTAAGCAAAACATTGAAGTGGTTGGTGTTGGCCTGATTCTTATATCTTCACAGTTAGAGGCTTGAAAAGCAAAAGCAACGAATGCCAAGCCTTTTAACATGACACATCCAGAGCAGTGTCATGGGAATTCACCATCCAAAAGAGAGAAAAGAAAGGTAGTTAAAATATTATGTAAAACGGTGCTTCTCAAGAGAAGGAACAAACATTCCAAGGGAAGCATGTTATGCTGGAATGATTTATTTTGGACTATTAACATTTACAACTAAGTAATACTGTGCAAGAAACTTTAATGAATAAGGAAATGAAATGCCCATAGGTTACCCACTGATATATATATATATATATATATATTGTGCTCATGAATGTATGGCTAAAGATATATGCCACAATCCCACAACAGCAGCATGTTCTTAGAAATAGGCTGCTGGGAAAAAGGTCGCCTGGGAAAATGTCATTAACCTTTTTTTTTTTTTTTTTTTGCCTTTCTTCTTTGGTGATGAGAGAGTTAAAATATCTAACATATTCTTTCAGCTATCTCTGAGGAGGAAGATGCAGGGTATGAAATGAGATGCATTTAAATTAAATCCTTTGGTGACTGCCATTCTCTAACAACCTCACTCCATGCTATTTCCTATTATTCCTCAACCCCAAATACAGCCCAGAAGATTAAGACTCTGAAAGTGAGATCTGAAGCTTCATGGTTTTCATCTTAGACCTGTCTTTTTCTCACTAAATACGTCCTGTGAACCCTGACAAATCATTTAGCAATACCGAAATTTCCTATTACAGAATCTAAAGATTCTTTATACTTTTGTGATACACAAATATTCAAAACCTGCTGTCACTGATGCTTATAAGAAAATTTATCTACTTTGGTCAAATAATCAAGTTCTTCTGCCTCTGTAAACAAAGGAAGACCAGGTAAAGGAAACAGGGCTCTTGCTATAGGCATGCTGAATAATACCAACACAATTTTATGGGAAGTAAGTATAACTAAGATGGATTTCTTGTTCTGACAAAGACAGACTTATGGACAGACTACATGTATTCCAACCACAACACAGCATATCGATGGATATAATTAACGAAGCAGCTATTTCCAGATAATGAAAAGCAAAAAGAATAAAAATACATGGCAGGGACTCTGTGTATTCTTGGAGTGGATTCTGTGTGAGGCATTTACAAAACAGTCATGGGGCAGGGGTAGTCAGAGAGGATTTTTCTCATTAGGCAGAAGAAAGAGATGAGAGTTCAGGGTACTTAAATTAGCAGAGGTTTGTAGGCAAAGAAAGAGCCAAAGAGACCTGTGTAGTGATTTCCCCTAGTCTTGTGCTAAACGCTAATTTATATACTTGGAAAGAGATTCCGTGAGGACTGGCCCAAACTAGCTTTCTTTATGGACTAATCAGAGTATAAAAGATTGGAGTTCTGATAAAATCATATGAGAAAGTCTCACCAAGTTATTCAATTAGAGTCTCAGAAAGCCTACTCTTCATGAATAGAGCTGATGTGCTCTTTTTTTAAAGAGAGAAACTCACTTTAAATCATTCCTAACAAACTCCAAAGTAGCTTGAATGAAATGCAGCTGATCTAACGTAACTTCTTGAGAGATAAAACATGAAAGCCTTTAAAATTAAATCCATATTCTCAAAGGCATAGCATTCAAATGGTGCAGTTTCAAGCACTCTAACTAGATGAATATGGTGGTCCATAGCTATAATCCCAGAATTTGCAAAGCATAGGGAGAAGAAGCATGAGTTCAAGGCCAGCCTAGGCTACAGTGTGAGATCCTGTCTGAACACAACCAAACTGTAACCCCATGATAAGCATAACAATTAACAGAAAAAACAACAGTCCTAAACTAATGATGACACTGTTGGGGGAATTATTACCCAGGCAGCTATGAAAATGTGTTCAGTGAAGGAATGGAAAGAAATGAATTTCACAAAAAAATAGCCAGAATATATAAATAAAAAAAGAGTTGTTCTCTTTAAAGAAGAATGTCTCCCTGTAACAAGCAAAGGAAACCTAAACAGTATAAAAAATGCTATTGTATTATGACTACAGTATTGTTGAAATATCAAATCAAGGAGAGAACTTAGAATTCTGAAAGCATCCAAAGACCATGAATTGGAGAAAGAGCAAGATCATTATACACAAAGGGGTTGGAAGGAGAAAAGAGAAAATGAACTAATTATACTTTCATCAAAAATAAATAAAATCAAGGAGGGATTTTACAAACAAGGGAGTAAAACAGGTTTGAAGACTTCATCAGAACTGTGCAAGGATAAAGCCAAAAGAGGACTTAACTCACTCAAAATAAATATTAGCATTTAAGTTTTTGTACAAGAAAAGTGGTGTTAATGATGACAATGTCAGGCTATTTTCTGTCAAAGGCTTGAAAATTGTGACTGATATCAGCAAAGGGGAAGCAGAAGAAGCATGCAAGGCAAACACTCCAGATGAGAGGAAGATGGTGTCTGCTCCTCTGATGTCCATGTAAACATGGAGGAAAGAAAGCAGAATGCAGAATGTGAGTGTAGAGAATGGCTCTTTTTTTAACTTAAAGAATATTTAAAAAAAAAGAAAGATAATTAAAGGGTTACAGGAAAGTAGCAACTGTGAAACTTACAGTGAGTATAAAATAAGAAGTAAAAATATCTGGAACACCTGAAAATGGTTAGAAATTGAGCTTTGGTTTTTTTTTGTTGTTGTTTGTTTGTTTGTTTGTTTGTTTTTGTTTTTGTTTTTGTTTGTTTTTGGTCTTCTCTTATGGACCTGGGTCATTCAGAGATTCACCAGTCTGGCAATTAATACATTAAAACAAAACAAAAAATCAAATGAAAAATAAATAAGAGGCTTTATTAATACTGCCCAGGATCATGAGTACTAGCCAGGTCCGTGGCTGAGACTCATGTTCAGAATATGGTCCAAATTACATTAGACAGAGACTTATAAAGGCAAAACCCACAAGGCTACATATTTCTCACCTTTGTCCAACCAAAGGTAATCATATATCCTAATGTACATCCTGCCTTTGTCTGTCTTCCCTACTTGTGATCAAGCACATGTTCTGTGCAGTTGGGGCAACCAACATTATATATGAACAGCAGCCCCCAGCTTTCTGTCTTTGGGCAAGTGGGTCTTACAGGTTGGAGATATTTTTATTGTCTTGTTGTTGTTTTATAAATCTCTTAAGCACAGTAATTTAAACTTGAAACACAACATTAACCATACCACTTCCATTATTCAAAAAGTGGCAAATTTGCACCAAGGAGGACTCTAAACTCTAGGTAAAAATAAAGATAATGCTTAAAAAGTGAATATAGGGCTTGGGAGATGGATCAGACAGTAAAGTGCTTGCTACAAAACATGAGGCCCTGAGTGCAGGTCCTCAGCACCCATTGAAAGCTGTGCTCAGTGACATCGGCCTGCAGAATCAGTGATAGGGAGTCAGAGACAGGCAGGGCTAGGGCTCCTTAGCCATGAGCTAAGCCGAACAGGTTCAGTGAGAAACTCTGCTTCAAAAATTATGGTGGTGAGAAATAGACACCTAGAGTCAATATCTGCCTTCCACACACAGATGTGCACCTTCCCCACACATGTGCGCGCGCACACACACACACACACACACACACACCACACACACCTCCACACACACACACACACACACACACACACACCACACACACCTCCACACACACACACACACACACACACACACACACACACACACACAAATATACAAACTGAATAGAGGAAAATAACAGCAACAGAAATGTGGTCAACCCAAAAGAATCAGAAGGGTGGAAAAATAACAAGTTAGAAAAATATTTTCAAAACAATTTTATTTGGGGAGACATAAGCAAATCAGTTCTAACATTGTGTTACATGAAGATTCATTAAAAATCCAATTTAAAGAGACCTTCAGACTGACAAGGAAACTGAGGATGAACTGGTTTCTGTTTACCAGTAATGTCCTTTATCAACCAGAAAGCAGCTTAAGGGAAAACATTGGAAAGAATACACTTATGACATTCGACACAGGTAGCTTCAAGAAGAAAAGCACATTATCAAAGGAAAGAGGTGGGGGCATGTTTGAAAGATAGCTCAGTGACTAAGAGCATGTGCTTTTCTTCCAGAGGACTTGAGTTCAAATCCCAGTACTAACGTTAGATGGATTCTGCACACACACAAACACAAACACACACACAAAGAAAGAGAGACAGAGATAGAAATCAAGAGAAGAGAAAGAGAGAGAGAGACAGAGAGATGATAGAAGAGTGCCTAAAGACAGTAAGCATATTTTATAATGAAAATAAATAGGCTAGTTCTTGTAAAGACATTTACCCCACAGTTAGTAGTTTGAGAAAAGAATCAGAATTTCTGGAATAAGTACACTGAGATAAATAAAGTTAAGAACCTAAATAACTTTAGTTAAAGCAAGGGCTAATAAAAGTAGAGAATGTTTGGAAATGGAAGAAAGTTACAATACAACAAGAACAGCCACTATGGCCAGCACTTTTTTGAAAAAACAAAATAACAGATTACCATCCAAAGCAGTGAAAATTCTGGGAGAAAGAGGCCTTAGGCAGGAAAGGGTAGTGGTAATAGTATAACATATGATGCGGAAGTAACTGCGAACACATGGCTTAAGCAAGAATAAGAATGGGAGGTCTACAAAGAGAACACTGTCTCAAGCAACAAAACAAAACAAAAACAAAAAAGTAGAAGAAAGAAAAGAAGGAAAGTAGAGGATGAGCTGATGTAAATTAAGCATAAAGGAACATTTTGGAAACCCGGGTCTAAAAAAGATCATCTTGAGTGAGGCATCCCAGAAGCAGAAAGACATACACACTATATAATCACTTATAAGTGGATACTAGACCTGAAGCATACTATGAATATACTAAAATCTGTAAATCTAAAGAAGCTAAGAAAGAAGGAGATCCCTGGGTAAGATGATCAACCTTCACTCAAAAAGAAACACAGGATGGAAATTGGAAGAAGAAAACAGGAGACAGGACAGGAGACTACCACAGACGGCCTCTGAAAGACTCTACCCAGCAAAGTATCAAAGCAGACGTTGAGTAGTATTTCATTGTGTAAAAGTACCAAAATTTCTGTATCCATTCCTCAACTGAGGGACATCTGGGTTGTTTCCAGGTTCTGGCTATGACTAATAAAGCTGCTATAAACATGGTTCAGCAAATGTCCTTGTTGTTTACTTGAGCCTCTTTTGGATATATGCCTAGGAGTGGTATAGCTGGATCTTGAGGAAGCACTATTCCTAATTGTCTGAGAAAGCGCCAGATTGATTTCCAAAGTGATTGTACAAGTTTGCTTTCCCACCAGCAATGGAGGAGGGTTCCCCTTTCTCTACAACATCTCCAGCATGTGTTGTCACTTGAGTTTTTGATCTTAGCCATTCTGGTGGGTGTCAGGTGAAATCTCAGGATTGTTTTGATTTGCATCTCTCTCAGATGTAGCCCTTGATAGCTCGGTATCCAAGTGGGTACCCTAATAAGGGAACAGGGACTGTTTCTGACATGAACTCGATGGCGGGTTCTTTGACACCCCACCCCCAGGAGGAGCAGCCTTGCTAGGCCACAGAGGAGGACTTTGCAGCCAGTCCTGAAGACACCTGATAAACCATTATCAGATGTAAAAGGAGGAGGTTCTCCCTTATCAGTAAACTTGGAAAAGGGCAGGGAAGAGATGAGGGTGGGAGGGTGGCTTTGGGAGGGAAAGAGGGAGTGGGATACGGCGGGGATACAAAGTTAACAAACTGTAACTAATATTAAAAAATAAAAATTAAAAATATGCAGATGCTGAGACTCTTAACCAAACTTTGGGCAGAGTGCAGGGAATCCTATGAAAGAAGGGGGAAAGAGTAGGACCTGGAGAGGTAAAAAGCTCCACAAGGAGAGCAACAGAACCAAACTATCTGGTTCCAGATTTTTTTCTGAGTCTAATACTCCAACCAAGGACCGTTCATAGATATAACCTAGAACCTGTGCTCAGATGTAGCACATGGCATCTCAGTCTCCAAGTTTTTACCCTAGTAGGGGAACAGGGACTGTCTCCGACATGAACTCAGGGGCGGCCTCTTTGACCACCCCCTCCCTGATGGGGGGAGCAGCCTAGCCAGGCCACAGAGGAGCACAATGCAGCCAGTCCTGATGATACCTGATATACTAGGGTCAGATGGAAGTGGAGGAGGATCTCCCCTATCAGTGGAGTTGGAGAGAGGAATAGGAGGAGAAGAGAAGGGGAGGGTGGGTTTGGTAGGGAAGGAGGGAGGGGGCTACAGCTGGGATACAAAGTGAATAAACTGCAAATAATATAAAAAATAAAAATTTAATTAAAAAACTGCAAAGTGGTTTTTGTTGTTTGTTTGATTTTTAAGGAAGAGAGTTTGAATAGATTTCAAACTCTCTGCATTGGTAGTCAAAGCTTCCCTCATAAGACACTGGTTATTTAAAAAATACTCTAATGTCAGGTGTGGAGAACGTCCCTTAAGAGCATTGGTCAAAGAAACACCGGGGGCCCTCAAAACCACCAGGAGGCTGCCACTGCTCTTGGTGGCAAGCTGCCACTAAAAGGCAAGACCTTGTTGAAGACACAATACCCTTTGGCTGCAACACACCAGAAAATCAACCTAGAATCACCTGAAAACTTTGTCCATACTAGCTGGCTTTCAGGATCTAGGGTTGTTTGCAGTACACTAGGGAGAAAAACCATCAGTTGACTTATTCTATGGTAGAACTTGAATGCTAAAATACTGACCTGTTAGGCAAGATGTATCCATGGGTGTAATAATAGCATGACTCTTACAGGGGACTTGGGGGAGTGAATAACTGCCTTCCGGTTGGATTTGAAGCCCATCTACAGGAGGAAATGTTGTCTAGCCCTGTTAATCTTGTCAAAGACTCATGGCTGAGGAAGGGCTAAATTATTGCTATTTTTCTAAACTGACTTGTCAGACTGCTTTCTATGCATTTATGTATATAACCATAAATTAGTGGATCTTTCAGCATTGTACAGAGGAACTCTTTGTAATGAGCCACCACCAATGTGGTGACAATAAGTCATGGCATGAAGGATATTAATGAACCTGTGCAGACATCTGCAAAGCTCAGGAAGTATTAAAGATGAGGGGACAGAAAGAATCTAAAAACCAGAAGGTAGGGAGAAATGCTGTGAAATGTCTTCTGGACATATGGTCATTGCATCCATGAACACAAAACAACTATGGTTACAATTATAAGACGTAGTATACATGATCAAACCAATCAATAATTCCAGTGTTGATAATGTAGGAGCTCACAAGCCTTCATTCCCTGATATATTAATTTTGGGAATGGAGAATCATATTTCTGCTGATAGGTTGTTCATGCTAAAGCAAACAGCTTTGGATTCAGTGCATTATTTAAAAGAAGAGAAGGGGGAAGATGACATAAAGATGGGAAAGACATGTGGGAAGGGGTCTAGGGAGAAACAGGGGAGTTGGGGAGTTAGGGTGCCTATATCAAGATACAGTATCTGCATGTCCAAAACTGTCAAAAAAGAGTAAAAAAGATTTTTTAAAACCAGTAAAAATGACTTTATTTATTCTAATGAGAAAAAATAATAAAAATTAATTAAGATAATAAAAGAAATAGAAGCTAAGAAAAAAAAGAAAAAGGAAATATTGTTGATATGGAGACATTAACATACTCTCTTCCACAAAATAAGGCATCCTGAATAAACCAATTACTTGATTGACCAAGAAAAAAAAAAAGGAGAGATAAAACAGCTCCTTGACGGAAGGAAGAAGCATCAACACAGACACCATAATTATGAGCAGCATGACAACCACAAATCTAGCAACTCAATTGAAAAGGATGCTTTCACTGGAAACCACAAATTAGCCAACTGACACAAGAAGAAATAATTAAAATAAGTTCATATTTCCTAGGGGTATTGAATTTTGTAATTAACAGTCTTCCCACAAAGAAGCCTTCAGGTGCAGATGGCTTCACTGCTGTATTCTGGAAAACATTAATGGAGGAAGTAGTAGGAATCTTAAATAAAGTCTTTCAGGAAAGGAAGGAGAGAACTCATCTTACTGTGGCTTAGGAGGACAGCATGACCTTGCCTGGAAAGTTAAACAAGAGCATATTGAGAAAACAAGAAGCACAGCATATTAGCCACAGGCCTTTTAGCTCAAATCCAGCAATACATTAAAATGTTATAATAGGTTATGACCAAGCTGAATGTATCTCTTAGTGGCTTTAATATTTAAAATGAAAGAAATCGATGTAATTCATTACATATCATTATATCAATTGGCAAAGAGAAAACACTTGGCAAAATTCAGCACATATTCATGATAATGTAGCACAGCAGATGGAAGGTAGAGGTGGGACAAGGGAATTTTCTGGACTAGATAAGGCATCTTTGAAAATTCTATTGCTGACATCATACTTAACAGTAAAAGACTCCCCTATATCCAAGAAGTTAGGAAAGATTGGTGGTCTCACTTAGGACTGTTTCAGATTGTTCTGGATGTTCTATACTGAGCAATAAAATTCACAATAAGCAAAAACACTTAAATGCAGCTTGATAACCTGGGGTGGATGGGAAAGGGAGCTTCCCTTTTCTGAGGAAGAGGCAAGGAGGCAGGGAGAGTGGTGAAGAGCGCAGTTGGAAGGGGAGGAAGATTGAAACCAGGATGTAAAGTAAAGAAAAAAATTAACTAATTAATAAAAAAAATAAAATAAAAGGAAAGAAAAATCATATCTGGATTTTTAAAAAGTAAGGTATTGCCAGGTCTGTTGGTATGTGTATGTACTTCTAGTTATTCTAGAATCATCCTAAAGAAGAAGGATAATAAGTTCAAGGCCAGCCTGGGGAATAGTGAATTTAAAGGCAGTTTGGGCAACTTACTGAGAATATTTTAAATTTTAAAAAGCTAAAATATCAATGCTCTGATATAGCTCAGTGGAACAGCATTCACCTCATACATGTAAGGCCGAACATTCCATCCCTAGGACTACCATAAAGACACAGTCTTAAAAGATAATGCGAAGGGGATTTTTTGCATTATTTTATTATTATTATATTATCATTTATTACAATTTATAGAATTTGAATGCTGCCTGTGGTTTTGTCTCCTCCCAATCACACCCTCCCTCCCTCTTCTCCCCCTATGCCCCTCCCCTAGTCCACTGATAGGGGAGATTCTCCTCCATGAAGGGGATTTTTAAAACGCCATTTATTAATAGTCAAACAAGGACATAGCACAGTTGTCTACTCAGAGACTCCACCAAGCAGCAGATTAAAACAGATGCTGAGACTCACAGCCAAACATTGGACAGAGTTCAGGGAGACGTGTGGAAGAGTCAGGGGAAGGACAGAAGGGAGAGGACAGGAGCTCCACAAGAAGACCAACAGTGCCAACTAACCAGGACCCAACAGGGTTTATGGAGACTGAAGCACCAAACAAATACCATGCATGGACAGATGTAGCCAGTGGACAGCTAGGTCTTTATGTGGATGCCCTAGGAAGGGAAGTGCGATCAGTCATGAGCTCTGTTTCATGTCTTTTGATCACTTCCCCTGGTGAGATGTTGAAGGTCTTTGGGTGAAAAGTTTTGTAGACATCTAATAGATCCATTTGTTTTAGGACCTCTGTAAGTGTCATAATTTCCCTATTTAGCCTCCATCTAGATGATCTGTCCATTGGTGTGAGTGGAGTGTTGAAGTCTCCCACTATTAAGGTGTTGGGATTGATGTGTGATTTAAGCTTTAATATTTCATTTAGGAATGCAGCTACTCTTGTATTTGGGGCATAGATGTTCAGGATTGTGATGTCGTCTTGGTGTCTTCGTGGATTTTTCCTTTGATGAGAATGAAGTGCCCCTCCTTATCTTTTTTGATTAATTTTGGTTGAAAGTCTTTTATTAGATATTAGGATAGATACTCCAGATTGTTTTCTGGGTCCATTTGCTTGAAAAACATTTTTCCAGCCCTTTACTCTGAGGTAGTGTTTATCTTTGTTACAGAGGTGTGTTTCTTAGATGGAGCAGAATGTTGGATCCTGTTTCTACAACCAAACTGTGTCTTTTTATTGGAGAATTGAATCTGTTTGTGCTGATAGATAATAGTGACCAATGAATGTTAGTTTCTTTTATTGTGAAGCTGGTGGTGTTATATGTTTCTATGCTTGTTTTCTTTTAAGTTTTTGTTGTGAAGTTATCTATATCCTGTGGTTTCTTGGATGTAGTTGATTTCATTCGATTAGAGCTTTCTTTCTAGAGTCTTCTGTAGGGCTGGGTTGCTGTGTAGATATTGCTTAAATTTAGTTTTGTCACGGAATATTTTGTTTTATCCATCTATGTTGATTGAAAGCTTTGCCGGTTATAATAGCCTGGGTTGGCATCTGTGGCCCCTTAAAGTCTGCATGACATCTGACCAGGCACTTCTGACTTTCATAGTTTTTGTTGAGAAGTCTGGTGTGATTCTGATAAGTCTACTTTCATATGTTACTTAACTTTTTTCTCTTGTGGCTTTTAATATTAAATCCCTTGAAGATTTAGTATTTTGACTATGATGTGACGTGAAGAGTTTCTTTTCTGATCTAGTGTTCTGTAGGCCTCTTGTATGTTTATGGACATCTCTTTCTTTAAGTTGGGAAATTTTCTTCTATGATTTTCTTGAAAATGTTTTCTGGACCTTGGAGCCTGGAATCTTTTTTTTCTCTATTCCTATTATTATTCTTAGATTCTGTCTTTTCATGGTGTCCTTGATTTCTTGGATGTTTTGTGTTTGGAACTTTTCAAATTTTGGTTTTTCTTTAAGAGAGATGTATCAGTTTTCTGCAAGTCTATCTTCAGCACCTGAGATTCTTCCATCTCTTGTATTCTGTTGGTGATGCTTACCTTTGAGGTTCCTGATCTTTGCTCTAAGTTCTCCAGCTCCAGGGTTTTCTCTTTTTGTGTTTTATTTGTTGATTCTATTTTCATGCGTTGTGCTGTTTCTTTCATCTGTTTGAATGTGGAGTCCTTTCTTTCCATGATGGCCTCTATTTTTTGTTTGTTTGTTTCCTCTATTTGCCATTAATTGGGCCTCTACTTGTGCCTCTATTTGTTTCACTGTAGTTGCCTGTATTTCTTTAAGAGCTTTGTTCATTTCGTCTTTATTTGCCTCCATTTGTGTGGTTATTTCTTTAAGGGATTTGTTTGTTTCTTCTTTATGCGCCTCTAATAACCGGATAAGCATAGTTTTAAAATCATTTTCCTGTGTTTCTGATGAACTAAAATATCCTTGATTTCAGGGGCTGCTAGTGATTCTTGTTGCCTGTGATTTAAAAAAAAACAAAACTTTTATTAATTACACTTTATTCACTTTGTATCCCCCCAGACACCCCCCTTCTCCCCTCCTAATCCCACCTTTCCTCCTCCTTCTTCACACATGCCCTTCCCCACCCCCACTGATAGGGGAGGTCCCTCTCTCCTTCCTTCTGTTGCCTGTGTTCTTATGCTGACCTCTAGCCATCTGCTTATCTGTAACCTTGACTGTTTGTTTCTGGAGTCTGTACTTCAGACTGAGTCCATCTTTTCCTGGTGTCTGGAGTATTGTTCAGGAAGATGAGAGAGGACCACCTGTTTGAGAGTGTGTGTTGGTGTTTCAGCTGTAGCTAAGGGAGGAAGGTGCTGTCGCCCAAGTGCGGGCTAGCAAGGTGGGATTGTGTGTGGAAGTATGCCTTGAAGTTCAGGGTGCTAGAGAATATAGATGCCTGGAATCTGGGGCATAAGTGCAGGAGGGGTTGAGGGTGCTGGAGCTGTTCTTGGGCACAATGTGCATGTGCAGGTTCCCTGAATACCTCCGTGGCCACAGGCCTATTGTACTATCCTGCTGTTGTTCAGATCTGTCTGAGCTCCAGGAATTGTTTGCCTGGTTTCCATTGGTAGACCCACAGAACAGTGGTCTCAATGTTGAGAATGCTGTTTCAAAAATCCCCATGTTGCCCACATTGTGTGTGTGGGTGGGAAGGATCTGATGTCTGGGTGTTAGAGTAGAGGACCCTGGATCTGGGGTTCTGCATGCTAGCTGCCACTCTGATTCCCCTGCTGCAGACCTGGGAGGCTGGTGCAGCTGCCTGCTGGGAGGCACTGGAGGTGCATGCAGCTGCCTGCCACCACTGCAGACCTGAGAGGCCAGTACAGAAGCTAGCTGGGCAGCCCTGGGAAGCCTGTATAGCTGCCCCGCAGATCTGGGAGGTCAGTACAGCTGCCTGCTGCTGCAGAACCGGAGGTCTACCTCTACTGTCTCAGTTACCCAGCAGGATGGTCTGTGCTAGGTGCAGCGGGCACTGCGGGTTGCTTCTGCTAAGGGGGGAGGCCTGTCAAGGGGAAGTGCAGGGGCTTCAATGTTCACCACTCTCAGTCCCCGGAGTCATCCGTCGGTGACCTCCATCCAAATAGTCTCAGCTCATGGGTTGTCCCCTCTTGCTCAGGAAGCCTCATTGTTGATTGATGTCCTGGCTTCTGCTGCCACTCCACTCACCAATTTAGGAGTTTTGGATCCTGCACCCCTCAGCTATGGTGCACACTGGTCGCCGCCATCTTGGATCTATATTTAATTTAAAAAAATGTACTAAAATGAACAAGTAAAATTATTAGTGACATTACAAATATGTTTTATCACATCTGTGTTTTAAAAGTGGATGCTTTGGGTGACAACAAAATCCTCATGCCTAGACAAGCACTTTGCTAACAACTTGAGCTCTGTCTCCCGTATTGGCAAATTTTAACATATTAATATTATTTATAATAGCATAAGAACTCATAGTCTGTATTGTATTATATTTAACAAGGGGTGCTTATGTCTGCATACACAAAACTACAAGGACTAGAAAAATTTAAAAGTTTTAAATTACTGGAGAAACATTTCATGCTAATAGATTCAGAAGAAAAATGTAATTAATAAGCAGGTACAGTTGCCAGCAAAGTTTCAAGAAGAATTTCTGTAGAAATTAAAAATCTTTTCTTTCCTTCTGCTTTTCTCCACCTTTATCCTTTGGTTTCCCCTAGCAGCAGCAACTTACTGACAGAAGGTACGGTAGGAAAATGCATTTTGTGACATCATTTGGTGTGTGATTTCCTAACTAGTGGCAATGTGCCAACAAATACGGGAAAGAAGCTACAATTGCTTGTGCATCTTTTCATTTCATCCTCCCATCAGCAAGAAATAACTTACAATTTTCTCCATATTGTACATACAAAATTCAGGCACACACAAAAAACAAGAATTGATCACGCAAAGTGGCACAGCACCAGAAGAGGGAAGTTAGGGCAGAATAGAGAAGTGCCAGCCAAAGCCAAAGGACGTACAGGAATCACAGCCCACATTGCTAGCAGAGCAAAGTGATCTGCAAGCCTGTCACAGAGTCACCCATGGAATTGTTATTACAAAGTCAACATTTCTTTTTCCATCAAGTCCAAGGAAATTCAGTTATAATAGAGGCATTTACCACAGCTACATTTCCATCATAACTAACAGAAGCTAATATTCTGTATAAAATTACTACCATGAATTAACTTTATGTCTGCAGAAAATGGGATTGTATGTAATTACTGATTTCCATTCACAATAAAAAAAGCAAATTATCTTCACCAACATAAATGCACCATAAATTGTTTTGAGGCATAATGAAGAAATGAATTTTTGAAAGAAATATGGACCAAATCTGCCAAATTATTGTAAATGATAGCCCTTTTAAAATTAGGGCATGTAATTGCAGTTGGAAAATGTTATCCTCCTAATGGTTACATTATTATTTGGGTAAACCAATAATCCTCTTTGCTGATGCACCGTTTCTAGAATATTGACAGGTTTTACTCATTTTAATATCAAAATGTCATCAAATTTATATATAGAATGACTTACTGTTTTTGGTATCAGATTTATCTTAATGAAGTGTCAAGTGAAAGTGTAATATAATGACATTATAACTGAGAGAAGATTCTTTGGTGAATAATAAAGGAAGCTATTTTTCTTTGGGTATTTCTGAATTTGTTGATAATTTCAGTTGCATATACTTTCAACTCAAAAAGTGTTCTAACATATGGCCACATGTATTTAATCTTAATGAATGGAAATAACCTTTACCACATGACATTTTAAATCTAAAAGAATAATCAGCCTGATTTCAGCACAGTATTTTGTAACAATTACCTTTTATATTTTGCACAAGAATGATAATCCGCATCACACACTGTCAAAGATAATAAAGGTGTGATCCCTTTATGGCAAAACTCCCATGTTATCTAATAGGAATCATCTATATTATGGTGTCAACTTTAGCTAGCTAGCAGCATCTAATTAAAATATTTTAAAACCAAAATTCTACTGAACTCTGAGTGGCTAATCATTGAGAGACTTGAGAGATTCAATCAATTAATCACAATTGCATGCTTCTTTAACTAAGAAATGCACATGCCAATCTTTCTGATACTTTACTGGTTTTTCTCCAGCATTCTTGTCTCCTGTGGGCAGGGTCTGTGAGACACACTGTGACATGTTCCAAGAAGACACTCTCTCTAGGGATGCTCATGATAAAAAATAAGTATACCTGCCAGAGTATTTTGAAATGTATTAAATGTCAACATATTACTTACAAATGCATACAGATCATAATTGTGTTAAAAGTGAAATCCTCATTTCAGTGTTCTTAAATTAAACATTTGGGATATCAGAGCAACAAAATTCTCTCAGAAAGTAAAATATATAGGCCATTGGAAACATTTTATATTAGAGAATGTTTATGAGGAAGAGATTTGGGTATATTGATGATTGAGCTAACAGTATTGGAAAAACATCAGGTATATGATGATTACTCTGATGTTTATGTTATTTCTTAAAAGCAAAATAAAAAATGCTCATGAAAAAATTAATTTCCCTAAAAGAGAAGGTGTTCTGTTTACATTTTTGTCAACTTGACAGAAGCTAGATTCGTCTGAGAAGAGTAACCATCAAATAAGAATATGCTCCAATTGGACAGCAGGCAAGAGTGTAGAGGCATTTTCTTTCTTTTTTATATTTATTCATTGAAACATTTTTAAATGAAATTTTAATTTTTTTATATTAGTTACAGTTTAGTTACTTTGTATCCCAGCTGTAGACTCCTCCTTCATTCCTTCCAATCCCATCCTCCCTCCCTCATCTCCTCCCTGCCCCTCTCTAAGTCCACTTATAAGGGAGGTCCTCTTCCCCTTCCATCTGACCCTAGCTTATCAGGTCTCATCATGACTGGGTGTGTTGTTCTCCTCTGTGGCCTAGCAAGGCTGTTCCTTGGGGGGGGGAGGTGTCAAAGAGCCAGTCATTGAGTTCATGTCAGAGACAGTCACTGTCCCCCTTACTAGGGATCCCAATTGGATACTGAGCTGCCATGGACTCCATCCGAGGAGGGGTTCTAGGTTATATACATGCAGGGTCCTTGGCATTTTCTTAATGGAGTATTGATGTAGACTGGGCCCAGTCCACTGTGGGTGTTGCCATCCTGGGCAGGTCGTCCTGGATTGTATAAGGAAGCAGGCAAAGCAAGCTGTTGGAAGCAACCCAGTAGTAGGAAGAACTCCTTCATGGTCTCTGCTTCAATGATGCCTCCAGGTTTCTGCCTTGAACTCCTGGCTCAACTTTCCTTAGTGGTGTTTTATGACAAGGACTTATGAAGTGAAACAAAGTGAATCCTTCCCAAGTTGCTTTTGATCATGTGTTTATCATAGCAACAGAAGGCAATTGGGACAAAAGGGAAGGCCACCTTGTTTACTCTGAAGGGCTGGAAATCAAGAATGAGCAAACACTGTACATGGTAAACAGCTCTTATTTTCCACCTCTCTCATATCATTCAGCTGATTCTTCGTGATCTGATACCTTGTCTAGCTCAGTTTGCTGTAACTGGCTGTGAGGTACTTGGGGTCTTCATTTCTTTACTAAGACCTTGTGTCATTTAAATAATTTGTAGGCTTTCTTTCTGTTGAATCTATCTTAAGTGGACTTAAATCTCAGACTCATGCTCAACTCTGAGAGGTAAGATGTATTAGCCTTCACAGTGACAAAGAGATTCAGATGAGTATGTATAAATTCATTTTATTATGCGAAGAAGGAAATATTGGTACAATTGTTTAAGTAGTTGCTTTGATTTTTCTTTTAAAAATTCTGGATTATTTTGATGTCAACATGGACAAAATTTTCCAACTGAATTGTGGTAAAAAAAAGTTAAGATTTTCCATTTAATTTATTGTGCTAACCTCTTTATTTAGCAAAACAATATTGGATTTTTGAATGTAGTATATCTTATGTTCTGAATCTCTATTTTATCTGTTTTTTCCCTCCAAATTCCTGCTATAAAAACATTTACAAACGTAAAAAATGAAGACTTTAATTCGAGGCATTTATTTTCCTTTTCATCTCCTTTAACTCTCAGGATGCCTGTATAAATTAGAGGTAAGATAAAACCATGGAAAGTAGTCCTAAGCAGTATGAAAACTCAGTAAACCAAATAATTTAAGATTCGTTGTACAAATCCGTGTTTCATGGTTAGAAATGTACCTACTAGGGAGAAATACCAGACTCTTGAACAGCATGTATGCACAGCATCTGGCACGCCAGTAGTCATGTGTTCAGGAAGTTTTTTTAAGACTGGACCCATAACACAGACTTAGCTGTATAAGAACAAAAAGCACTGTCCAGAGAGCAGAGAATCAAGCTCTCTTTTACAGTATCCTAGATTAGGTTCATAACACTGTTTCTGTAGAAGCTCATGATATGGAGTATGTCATGTTGCTTGGCATTGTGTATATGTCGAACACTGCATATGAATCAGAGCCTCATGACAAGTTGATGAATACTATATGACAACTGGTTTATGTTCTTATAAATATGGATGGCATATCTTATAGCTGGGAACAGCACTCAATATTTTGTAATATATTTCACTCTTCAGGAAGCATCCTTTACTGCCTTGACCAATATTAGATAAAGATCTAGAAACCACAGGCATGTTGATTTTAAATCAACAACAGTGCCAGCATCTAAAGTGGTCTTAGCATGCCATCATGAAGGACAAAAATCACTAGGAATGAACATAGCAGATGAATGCCACCTTGCTCTCATATTGGTTAACTATCTTATTATATACAAATGCTATGTGGTGAGCAAGCATTTTGCTTTACATAAAGCACAAAACTTTCAGTTACATTTTTGTTGTGCTGGGAAGAAACCAAGTTGTAGCATTTAGACAACAGCTCTATGCCTTCTTCGTCTTCATCAGTTTCCACAACAACCTATTGATGAAAGGGGATAATGAGACTGAGGCAAAGTCTCAGCGACACTACTACTACCCTGTGAATCTACTTATAACAATTTTAGTTTTTTCCTAACTACAAAACTGAGGGTTTTCTAGAATATGTAGTCTAGAAGCATCTCAGTAGACCTGCAAAAAAAAAAAAAAAAAAAAAAAAAAAAAAAATGAGGCTAGTTGTGTTGGCACACAAAATGACCTTTTAAAGTCATTTTACATAAATTAGAAACTCTCCATTTCTTTACTTCTCATATTAATAAAAATGAAGTTAATAAAAAAGTGAACAATAGTTACTGTCTAAGGTGTTTGGTTTGGTTTTGTCAGCTCATGTTCATTATACAAAAGCACTGGGTTTCATTCATTAGGATATATGTCAGTTCTTTTTTTCTTTCAATATTCCTCTTTATTTTCAGAACACCTCTGAGATTCCATCTTACACCGATCAGAATGTCTAAGATCAAAAACTCAAGTATCATCACATGCTGGAGAGGATGTGGAGAAAGAGGAACCTCCCTCCATTGCTGTGAAAACTTGTACAACCACTATGAAAATCAATCTGGCACTTTCTCAGAGAACTAGGAATAGCACTGCCTCAAAATCTAGCTATACCACTCCTGGGTACTCAAAAGATGTCCAACCATTCAATAACGACATTTGCTCTACTATATTCATAGCAGCTTTATTTGTAAAAGCCAGAATCTGGAAACAACCTAGAACTCCCTTAATGGAGGAATGGATACAGAAACGTTGGCACATTTGCACAATGGAATGCTACTCAGCAATTAAAAACAAAGAAGTCATGAAATTTGCAGGCAAATTGATGGAACTAGAAAAGACCACCCTGAGTGAAGTAACTAGAAACAGAAAGACAGGCATGGTATACACTCATTTATAAGCAGATATTAGCCATATAATGTAGAATAGCCATACTAAGAAGCTGAACACTATGGAGTAACTTTTAATTTCATGCAGTTCCACCGTCAGTTATTAATGTCTCTGCCAATTGAGAGTTCTTCAAATGTTTGTCTTATTCCTTTTTATATCTCCTCCATTTCTTCTTCCTCCTCTTCTTTTTTGAGATAGGGTCTCACTGTGTAGTCCTGGATGGCTTGGAACACATTATTTAGGTCAGTCTGGCTGTGTTCTCATAGAGATCTGATTGCCTCTGCCTTCACAGTCAGGGATTTAAGGTTTGTGTCAGCATCCTTGCCATCCATGTAATCCTTTTATTTCCTGAAGAAATACTCTTGGATTACTATAAAAATATTTCTGTATGCTTAACAAATAGAGTTTTCCAACAATTCTATAAATGTTCTAGTAATAGAGAAAGTTTCTAAGAATGAATGTTTAGAATTCATTTATTATTATTATTGTTATTATTATTATTATTATTACCACCACTACCATCATCAACATTATTAATTTTTCTATGAAAGGGTCTCACTATGTAGTTCTGGATGTCCTGAAACTCACTATGTAGACCAAGCTGGCCTTGAACTAACAGAGATCTGCCTGCGTTTGCTTTCCAGCTGCTAGAATTAAAGGCAAGTGGCACTATAATTTATTTTAAAATAAAGAGTAGCTATTTCTTTTTCAATCACAGAATGATATTTTATACAGAATATTGCTGAATTGATACAAAGAAATATTTTCTGTAATTTTTATTACAACTTAAAATTTTTCTACATAGTGGTTTGTTCCATCAACTCTACATCAACAACAGAGCACCTGAACACAACCTATCATACCCAACCTATCATACCCAACCCCCTCCACATACTCTATACACACAATACATATAATACAAGGGACACACACAACCATTAAAGGTAATCTTGATGAAGAGAAATCTTTATAGCTCGAAATCACACAACAATGATTAACCCAGAACTAGCAAAATGCTAGACCAGGCAATAGGATCACAATTTTATGAGCAATTTAGTGGGAGTAGGAACACATAATTGAATGTCAGGTATATGCAGAGAAAAAGAGAGAGAGAGAGACAGAGAGAGAGAGAGAGAGAATGGGCATTTGATTCTTATTTTTTAATTCAGTTCTTCAAATGCTTATCAAATAGGTATTGATTGCTATCTTTCCACATGAAAGAAAGAGAGAACGGGAGTAGAAAAGAGAAAAAAGGAATTGAGTGTGAATTTAAGTAGCGTGCACAAGACAAAACCACGAAAGAGTAGAGCACGAATTGAAGCCTAGTGCTTAACTTCAAAGCCGAAGCTTCTTTTCTGATATCAGACTTTATCCCATCACCTGGCTTCAATGCCTGGCCACTGGAGACCTAAGATTTGTAGTTTGTTAGAAATCTGCTTCTTGGCAGATTTATCTCTATCCTGCTTCTGTCCTCAAATTTGCTTATAGCTCCTTGGATTTGGAAACGAGCTTGAATTTCCACCATGCTTATTTAATCTTTGTGCTTCTCACTCATTCCTATGAGTTAGAAGAGTGACCAATATTTTGGGTTAAAATTTATGACTTGATTTCGTAGTGAATGATTTTATTGTGTTATAATATTAACTCAGTTGTCAGAGAAGTGCAACTCTTCACCACTGCTTTCTAAATCGAGGGCAATTCTGCAGGCTCCGCAGGGATTCTAAGGATGAGGGAATTATTTTATAATGAGAAAACAGACGCTCACTACGATCAACATGAGCAATATGCTGTTTGCCCCCAAGCAAGAGAAAGGCCGTTGGCATGTAACACCGAGACAAATAGTCAAGGGGAGATAGAGGCAAGATAAATAACGCTTATTCATAAGACATCCGACACCAAATGCTTGGCATTGCTTCTGACTCTGGACAGATTAGCTATGTAATTTTCTCTCTTAAAAATGCACAGAGACTATTTTAATTTGTTTTCAACTGTTCAATGATTATAAAACAAACACAATTTTCTTGACAATGAGGCTGACATTTTTATATCTCCTATCAGCTAAAAATGCATGTGGTACAATGATGCTTGCATTCCTGAATGGAGACAAGCTACCTTCTAAAGAAACAGAACTATTGAGAAAATCCACTTTTCTTGACATTGAGCTCTAACACCAGAAACACTACATGTAAGTCATTTATTCATTTTTAACAGAAATGCAATGCAGACATAAAGCAAAGCAAGGGATAATCATTCATATGTCTAAACTAAAATATTTTTATATATAAATGAGAAGTTTACATTTTAAAGAAATATTTTACAGAAACACGGTGGCCTTTTCCTTTAGATTATATATATATATATATATATATATATATATATATATATATATATACAGGGTTTCTCTGTGTAGCCTTGGCTGTCCTAGACTTTCTATGTAGACAAGATTGGCCTTGAACTCACAGGGATCTGCTTTCCTCTGCCTCCACAAGAGCTAGGATTATGGGTGTGCACCACCACGCCTAGCTTATAATACTTACAAGATGTCAGTAAATTCATTTTAATATATGGCACAATTTCTCTTTGTTATCTTTCTGAACATCTTGGTTGACACTCTAGTATGATAAGTAAAAGTAATAATAGAAAAAGCATGGCCACTTAGTCTCCTCTAATTTATCTTCCTTAAAGTTTTGTGATTACAAGACACCAATAAATATCTGAAGATTTAGCAGATCTAATGCCTATGGAGTGAAGGTGTGTGTTCTTCTCTTGCTTCAGTTTGGGCATTACATAAAAGCACACCATCCACCGAGCACACCAACACCTTTTCATCCCATCGAAGAATTTTCCCGTTTAAAGACTTGTGGTAATTAGTAAATACCAACTGAGTCACAAATGGGTTTTCTCCTCCACAAATCTTCTTCAAGCACACTGCATCTTCCCAATTAGGCTTTGACTGTAACAGAAAAGTAATGTCAGCAGCCTCTACTCCATATGCTGAAGGCAAGCATACAGAAACTCTGTGGACAAAGCACCCGCTTGAAACAAAGCAATGTTAGTGAGTGCACATTGACAAATCAGCGCTCAAAACTGAGAGAGTCCAGGAAAGAAAGACGGGGTTACATTTCTTTCTTCCTTAAGTCACTTTTGCCTGTGTGGACTGGTGTGATTTCCAGATTTATCAAAGGGGAATCTATAGGAGCAGGAATGGTGGATTGTCTACAGCAGAGACAGTGAGAATGGATGTGTCCTGAGAAGGAGGAGCAGTGGCAAGTGATAAAGACATGTCGGAGTAAATGCCCAGTCACTGATAGGTGACCTAGGAACAAAAAGACAACCTTTATTACTCCAGCATTGAAAGGTTTCTGAAGTAAATGGAATGATTTACCAGTTCACTCTTACCAAAGCTTGCTACAGATTAGTGGGGAGGCCCATCACAGAGGGACTAGATATTTCAAAAAGAATACTTCTAAATTTCAATCTTTGTAACTATTGCAGGTGGGAGGCTGTCTTATTAAACCAGCTTCACAAATAAACAGAGATTCAGAACGATTAAGATAGCTGTTGAATGACAATTCTTTTTTTTTAAAGATTTATTTATTTATTTTATGTATATAAGTGACAGACAAGGGCACCAGATCACTTTATAGATGGTTGTGAGCCACCATGTGGTTGCTGGGAATTGAACTCAGGACCTCTAGGAAAAGCAAACAGTGCTCTTAACCAATGAGCCATCTCTCCAGCCCGACAATTCTTTAGTAAGGGGCTAGAGCAGGCCAGTTTCATAGCCAGATCCCACAGAACTTATCTATATACTGTATACCACTGTGCAGTGATGGGGAAATTAATATATGTCTTTAAGAAGGAGGGGAGCTTAGCCTCAGGACTGGGATATCTTCGGTTGCTATGAAGAGACACAGGGACAAAGTTTACTGATGTAGAAGTTGCTGAGAGCCATAGAGGGTCTAAGCTGAGGTCAAATATTTCTGCACTGGTACAGGACAGATGAAAAATGCTATCGTTTTCTTTGTTCCCCCTAGATCAAGGGAAAAAATGCTTCTATACATTCTACAAAGCTCTTCCAGCTTCAAGCTTCAGAAACCCAGACTCGCTGGAGAACTGGAAGGGAAGGAATATTAGGTAACCTTTGGCATTTTAGAGAAGACAAAATAAGTTAAGAACACTTAAGTGATTCTCTCAAAATGAAAGAATTAATGTGCTGGTTATTATTTTTTTTATTTTGTAAAATTAACACAAACTTGAATCATTAAAAAGAGGAAACAACAAATGAGAAAATGAGACAGTCTGTAGTCAAGTCTGTGGGGCATGTTTTGATTAATAATTGTTGTGGGAGAGTCCAATCCAATGTGGGCCATGCAACCCTACCAAGTAGTAGTGGGTTATATAAGAAGGTCTCTGCTTCAGTTTCTCCTTTGACTTCCCTTGATGATGGACTATAACCGGGAATTTCAATAAACCCTTTCATACCCAAGTTGCTTTTTATTTTTTTTCATGATATTTAATGCAGTAACAGAAGTCAAACTGGAACAATAGTAAGAGGAAAGCAATTATCCAATGATATGTCTCATTTCATAGATAGTGCTCTTTTTTTCTGTGCCCTTTTATATGTAACCAGACCACAATAATACAAATGGAGCTGTAACTTATTATTATTGAATGTGTAAGTGTATAATATCCACTTCATGTTGCAAAAATTATTCCTTCTTGAAGCAACCATACATTATTATTAATTAAGGAAAACTCCTGAAGACACTTTCAGTCAGTGGCACCCAGTTGCAGCTCTCCCTTCAAGACCTATCAGAACAAAAGCTGATGAGGAGAAGGTTAATTCTACCAATCTTAGCCTACAGATGAATGAGCCTGAGAGTTATATATTCCCAAAACATTAAAAGGTACTCCATCTTTTAGAGCGGAGCAATATTGATAACTTAGACCAAGGGACGTTTTTTTCCTACAGGTGCAAATACTAAATGACTTTTGGAGAAGACATACGATTTTACTCTGGAGCAGCTTATAACCTTGTCCAAGAAACCACCACCAACATTTCATTAAGCTTTTTCAACTTTCAGGATTAAAAACACTGACCTATTTTCTTATTTTATTATCATATTATTATTATTATTAATGACTGCTATTGAATCTCTAATCTAAAATAAAGCTGGTGTTGGTTCCCAGGACTCACATGCTGACTTTGTTTCCTATCAAGATTTTTTTTTTTTTCCTTTTGCAACAAATAAACATTTTCCCCATTTACTTAAAGAAAAGAACCCTTAGGGCTACAGAAGAGGTAGTTAATGAGTAACAGATTGTACGATAAAACACCATAATCAGTGAAAATGTATTATTTAGGAAAAGTAAATTCCTTCAGTTTCTGCTAGCTGCTGCAATCGTGTGAATAAAACAACAGTATGTAAATACATGCTCTAGAGTTGACAAGCCTGTCACTTCCCCTGATCGGACACAATGCTTTATCACAATGCAGTCAAAAGAAAGGAGGAAATGAGGTGGAAAATATTATTATAGGATTTTTAGGGTACATTGATAGAAACTAGAGACAGCTGTTAAAACTACGGTATTTAAGAACAAATGTGAGTAATGAACTGTTAAGTGAAATATGGCCGGCAGGGAAATATTTCTGGCAATACACATGCTCGATCATAAATTTTATTTATGTATAATGATATAAAAAAGTAGGCTGAGTCTACATGGAGACACTGATCAGGCAGTCAGGGCTGCCACCTGTTTGTAAATCAGAGCTTGTGTACTTGTTCTGGGTTGCAAAACTGTCTCGCATCATGTAAGAGCAACCATGCAATTTATCTCCTCCCAAGCTTCTCTTCTTTCATCTCACCCTGCTGGTAACTCTGTCCTTCCTGCCTTCTCTTTGCCTTAGCTGCCAGTTTTCGCAGAATGTGAGATGCCAAGTGTATGCCTCGGCTTTGCATTTCAGGAAAACTATCACCTTTTTATTAGTGATATCCTTTCCTGGTTGTTCCCTGTATCTCTACCATGGAAAGTGGTACAAAAATGGCTTCCGACATCTTTAGAAAAGCAGACTGTTAGTTTAAAACAAACACGAAGCAGAGATGAGCTCGCAATTAATTTCAAAGAACTTTCAGAGAATCCAGCAGAGCAGCAATATGATTCTTTCCTCTCCCTTATTTAATTCTCTCTGCGGACTTGACTGTAAAGGAGGGCGGCGCCAACAGTGAGAACATGTTATGTTGTGCTAGAAATCGTTGCTAACAATGTTTCTGGGCAAATACATGAGTAGCAACATGAGGTGTATTGATTATCATTGCACAGTTTTCTCTGCTAACACTTTATTATTTTTCTGCATTGTCGGGGGAAGAGAGAAATTTTTATTTATTATAAAATATGCCCATTATTTGGCAATGTATTTGTTTCCCTTGATAATATTTTGAGATTGGTGCAGAATAAATATTTAATACTTCACAGAAAGCCTATTTAGTTGGAAATACTTATTTTGACATAAGATATTCTGTTTTGATGTATGTTTCCACAGAGGATATTAAAGTTCTCTTCCAGTTAGTTAATTGATGTTTGCTGCTTGGGTTTGTAAGAAAGGGTACAGAAGGGTTGGCTAAAACCTAAAGGGGTATGAAGTGGTGGAAGAGATAACAAAATTGTCACCTCACTCTTAGGTGAGAAGACATGTTTCTGTAAAGTCAGGAAAGGCCTATAAAGACGAGTTGTCACTGGAATCATTGCTGTGTTTTTTCACAACAGGAGACGGAGATTGTAGAGAAAGCCTGGCAGGCTGTTCTCACGCACTGCACTTCTTTTCCAATCAATTAGATATCTTAATTTTTTTTTGTTTGTTTTTCTGAAAAGAATTATGAGTAATGTCAAGCACCTTGGCTTGGACTCTGAATAAAACTTGGCCTAAACGTCTTCACACTTTTGGTGACAAAATTAACAAGAATCTGGAAATAAATGTTACTTTGAAAACAGAAGTAGTCATTTGTCTTTCTGTCTGCCTTGCATAAGTCAGAGCCTTGAGTGTTATGCTGGGTCAGTTTTCACTTGTTCCTATTTTAGGAGCCAAATGTAAAGACAGCTAGTCCCAGTTATGGGATCTGTTGTCTCTCTGGTGTCATCTGCTATCAGGTAGCTATTGCTACCAATGTCTCTCTGTGTATATGTTTTACATGGTTTTACATGAAAATGTTCTGTTTTAATGTTTTAGACAAGCATTAGCATGGCTAATGAATTGGCTTACCATGTACTCAATCATCCAGATTCACATGTGTTTGAGAGTAGAAATGGACTCCATTACCAAATACAGAGCAGGAGTCACAATCTGTGTTTGCTCTGTGTTTTTACTGCCTCTCACTTTAGTTGCCTGAACCTAGCTTTTCATTCACAATGCAGGGATGGCCACTGTTGTGAGTAGAAGTTCTAAATGAGGTTAATGCCAAAATTACAGAGGCAGGATTTTGTTACCTTTCAGCTAACACACATAAAGGTGTAATCAAAACCCTGGACTAATTCAAGATCTGGCCTTAGCCATCTTCTCTAAGGTCATGCTGACTTTAAGCATACCCATTCGAGAATAGAATGTCAGTCAAACCTGGAACTATTAAGGTTAATAAGTATGGGAAACAAAGGATTCTCATTTAGGAAACTCGTAGTTGGGCTAAGATATTAGATTTCTAGCAAACTACTGGGTTCTGTGCTGCTTATAACCGGCCGACTACACATCAGCTTGTAAATCTCTGATGACTCATAAAGTACTCATCTTACTACTGCTTTTGAGATCTCAGTTCAGCACACAAGGTGACTAAATTCAAACCTAAAACTCCATCCCCAGTACTCAGCAAGCTGACTAACAAAGCATTGGCTATTGATGAAGGGGATGATAGATAACAGACTCACCTGGGCTTCAACCGCCTTCTTGAGAAACATACAGCTGTATATAAAATCTACATGTTATAAAGTGTATGATGTTGGGTTGTGGGTCTCTGCATCTGTTCTCATCATTTGCTGGATGAAGTGTCCCTGATGACAATTACTCTAGATCTATGACTATAGAAGAGTATCATTTCATTGGCTTTTTCCAATTGTGTTTGGTTCTCTGCAGGTCTCTGGGCTATCTGGCCCTCCAGGCATTGTCAAGCATGAGTACCCTCTGGTGGCATGGGTCTCAAGTTGGACTAGCTGCTGGTTAGCCATTTGTGCCACCTGTATCCCAGTATATCTTGGAGGCAGGACAAATTGTAGGTTTTGTGGCTGGGGAGGAAAGATTGTAGGAGCCAGAGGGGTCAAGGATACCACAGAACACAGTCTAAAAAGTCAACTAACAAGGGCTCATAGGGTCTCTCAGATATTAAACTCACAATCATGGCCTACTATGGCTCTGACCTAGGTCTTCTTTATATATGTTATGGTTTTGTAGCTTAGTATTCTTGTGAAATTTCTAAGAGTGCAGATGGGCCTATCTCTGACTCTTCTTCCTGCTTATGGGGCCTTTTTCACCTGTTTGCCTCATCTCCACCCTTATTATTAGGCGTCTGTCTAGTAATATTATAACGTGGTATGTAGGCCTCCCTGGGAGGCCTGCCCTTTTCTGAAGGGAAAATAGAAGGAATGGATCTGGGAGGGAGGAGAAATGTGTGTGTGGAGGTGCTGGGAGGAAGGGAGGGAAGGTAAACTGCAGTTGGGATGTAATATATGAGAGAAGAATGAATAAAAGGGAAAAGAATAAGAAATGTATGATGAGAAACTGCATTATGGCAACACACTACCCATTTGTCTTGTGGAATCCAACTAAATATTATAATATCACCAAGTGGTCATTTTTGGCCACACCAAAGCATGACCTTGAAGGTGTGTTCATAGTCTTTGTACAATGCTGTTTCAGGAACAGAATATAAGAGGTAGAGAGATGGTTAAGCCATTAAAGGTTAGACTCACATTTAAAATGTTAAGAAATTGAGTATTAGAATAAATTGTTAAAATTCCACCTTCTTACATAATAATATACCTTAAGTGATAATATACCCAAACCCTTGCCCCTCATTAACAAAAATGGTACATCCATTTTTGTTTTATTATTTTTTTTCTTTTCTTTCCTGTTTTTGTTTTTTTGATACAGGGTTTGTTTCACTATATAACCCCAGCTATCTTGGAACTTAATCTGCAGACCAGGCCTAAAACTCAGAAATCCACCTGCCTCTGCCTTCTGGGTGTTGGGATTAAAGGTGTGGACCACTACCACCCAACTGATAAATTGATTTTCTGGGAAAACCTTTTCTTTTAATTATTTATAAATATGTGCATTCATTCTGACTTTCCCAGATCTTTTTCACTGAAGGAAAAGACACATATTCAAGCTCATGTATAAACAGAGAATGTGGGGTTAGGATTTCAGTACAGTAAGTATTAGAATTCATTTCTCTAGTAACTATTTAGTTAGTTGTAAAGAAGAAAGTTAAATATTTTATTCCCAAATAATTTTAAGTAAACAATATCATGATGAAAGGAGAAGTGAAATAAATAATCAAGTCAAGGAACCATAGGAGATTTGGCTTAGGACTATTTCTCATTATATTATGTCAGAACAGCAATTGATTATTGATCCGACCTGTCCATCAAACATCTTCATCAATCAGACTGCTTCAAACTCTTCCCAATATATTTTGTTCTATACCTTTAAAAAAATGTACTAGCTGATCCCTATTTTTCTTACCTTTGGTACTTGAATGACATAGCTTTATGGGATCAAATGACCTGACACAGGCAACTGAAGGGAGGAAAAGGTTATTGGACTCAATTTCAGAGTTTCAGGCCATCATGACAGGGAAGCCATGACAGAGCAGCTCCGTTATGGAGTTTGCAGTATGTGGTGGAGGCTGTTTCTGTCACAGTACAGAGGATGTAGAGAGCAATCCAGAAGGAACCAGGGCCTGAACAAGCAGTCTGAGAGGACAGCCTCACGTGAGCTACCTGAACCATGTAGGCCACGTCTCCTAAAAATCTCACTGACTTTCATACTAGCTCTACCAGCAGAGGAGGATGAATTTAAGACATGACCCTGAAGACATTTCAGATTCGAACCGTAACCACACAGGCAGAAAGTCCCATGATGACTGAGAACAACACTATCCTCTACTCCTTGTTCTCTGGTCTTCTTTGATCACTTCTTAGAGCCATGAGTAGGTGCTTAAATATACTCTTGGAAAGATATTTTGCTGTATTTTAACTTGTTTTTAGTATATCTTTGTAAAATTCATCTTGATATAAACAAAGATGAGATCATGTCAATACTTCCCTACTGTTTCAATCTGCTACTGCAAAATACTATCAATTCTGAAATAGAAATAGAATATTTAAAATCCCAAAGAAATGGATTATTTTTCAGTCTTTCATTACTCAAGAATATACTAATGTATACTATTGTATCTCTTTTGCCATATAGAACAGGTTCTTTTTCATTTCTTATTCTAATTAACAAAATGAATAGAAAGACAGTAAAAATACTAAAAATCACTGTATTCTGTCCTAAGTGCCAAATAGACCTCTGTTAAATCTTTTTATTATGGTGATTGATGATAATAATTAGAGATTAGAAGACATTTTCCAATAATAGCTTTCATTTATGGTCTGCCTCCCATATGCCACAAGCTAGATACAATCCATGAATCATTTGAAGTACACTTTGCTGGATCTTGTTATTTTCTTATAATGGACACTAGAGTTTAAGATCAGAGACGTTAAGCAGCTTCTCCAAATCTATCAGCTTGTGAGTGCTAGGATTTAGAGTCTAGCATAGGAATCCTCATTTAAGTAATTTTATATTCTATCCATAACATCCATCTTTAAGACCTACATGCCATTAATTCAGCCTGCTCAATTATATGCTATATGCATAATAATTTGGGAAGTAAAATAATTAAGAGAAAATATTTATAGTATTATCATTATTTTAGCTTATATATAGATATACTTATATTTCACACAAGTTACTCTTTCTCCAAATTAACTACATTTTACACGAATAATTTGTGTTATAATCACAGGTTATTTTCACCATTTTGAATTAATGATTTGAATCATCACTTCAGTTCTCATCTCTAATGCTGTAATATTACAATTTTTCTTACTAGTGCTCTCAATGTGCTTGATACTCGTGTGTCTGAGATTCAATATTCTGATATTTTCATTATGAAGTACAAATTTTCACAGAAATACCATTTGCAAAAGATCACGAAACAATTAGAACCAAGAAATTTAGATAATAGCTCACTTATTTCTATCTCTAGGTATTAAATGACACCAACTTGGTCTTGCCATCAGGGAAGTTAACTTTGTGTGTGAGTCTTAGCAGTTCACATGTTGAGTGTCTGTTGATGGTCATTGTTAGTGATTCATGTGAAGGCATAGACACAAAGTGTACACACATGTGTATGGCGCCTCCTTTCTTCTTGTCATTAAGGACAGTATCTCATGGGTAATGCACATATTTATTGGTTCACCAATGCATACATGAGTGACATCTAAATGCTTTTCATCAGGCAAACATCAATAAACCATGGAAACACATTTCACAAATTAATGGAGGATTATTGTTAAATAATACACAAAGGCTTCTTCAGTAATATATTCTGAAGAGCATAAACTGAGCAGAAAGCAAAACATTTAAAAGATGATAAAAATGTATCCAAATAAATTCTCGTATTTGCTTCTCATACCTAAATGTATTATGATTATCATTTTGCTTAGAAGATAATATTTCACCTCTGAACCACTTGGCTTCAAAGGTCTAATGTGAAATTCATGACACCAGGGTATTTTCTTAACCCCATGTCCTGTTTACCCGTGGTCATTCCAGAAAGACGTGCTATTCTTTACATTACCTCTGACCCAGGTCAAACAGGAGGGAGGTGGAATTGGACTTTGCACATCAACAACTCTTGAATAATCAGACCTTTGCACGAACACTTCTTAGAAAAATCTCTATTTAGAAAAATGTTTTCCTTCCTTTAATCAAATAGCCAGAACCTGAAAGAAAGCATATCTAAATGAAAATACGTTAGTGCTTTCTTCTTTCTGTAAACGACCAAGAACAGTCTGGAATTCTCAAACATCTGCACGACTCAATCGAAGACTTCTAGGGAGATGGGGAAGGACCTCGCTGAGTCATCTTGGCAAAGAACAATTTTCTTGTATTTTTCTGCCAGATGAAAAAATGTGATACGTGGGCCATGAGAATATTTCAAATGCATATCTTACTTCTCACTTTTTACTGTTAAAAAGACAATAAGTTATGTGAGTTAGCTTTCCATGTGTAATAATAATAGGGTAAAATTGTCCATAGATGCATTTACTGCTTGTACTTTCTACATGAGGTAACATTAATCTGAAAATAGAATAAACTTTAAGAACAAGGTATTAAAAATAAGATCTTCCTTTGTGATAAGTGCCAAAGAGAACACATTTTACATTAATTGGCTGTCTCAGTCCAGACCATCTGTCTCCCCAAGTGTAATGAACACTGGCATTCTTGTTGGTGTACACTCAGTAGATCAAACTGGATCTAAAATAAACCTCCTCATTCAAAGTCTTATTATAGTATTTCTTTGTGAGCTATAAAACAGTTATTACATTTCTTCTTACTTACATCCCTTCCAATAAGAATGTGAAGTTCTTTTATAGTATGGGTTTCCCAGAGCTGTACTGTTCTCACATCATACCATATACACATAAACAATATTATATTATGTGGTTCTCAGTATATAAATATATATATATTCATATTTACATGTGCCTTTTGTAGATTAGGTTTTCTCAATCTTATCAGATACTTTAAAAATCATTATCTTCATTTAGTGGATGAGGTAATTAAGGCTTAGGGTGCACCAAAGCATTTAGGCTAAAGCAATTTTTATAGCTCTTTTTCCTTTTCCTCTGTTGTCTTCTGAATTCTGATCATCTCATATTGGCAACATACCAGGATGATCATAGTTTATGAAGGAGAAAGGTGGTAGAAAAAGGCCCATAAACTCTGACTAGCTCCTGTTTCTCATGTGTCACCATCTCTTTGATGTCCCACCCCTAGAAATCATTCCTTCTGTCTTACAATGAGCTTGGCACTCTCTTTGCCCTTTTATAGTATGTTTTTGTTGTTTGTTTAAAAAATAACATCATGCTTGTAACTAAAATGGCAAAAGTATAAAGAAGGCCCCTTCCAAATATGTAAATTTAGTTTGGCTAGGGTGGCAAAACCATTAATCTCTGCCCTGCCCCAGGAGACAGAAGCAAGCAGGTCTCTGAGTTTGAAGCCAGGTTGATCTACATAGTGAGTTCCAGGACAACCAGGCATGCACAGTAAGATGCTGTCTGGGAAAAAAGAAGTAAGTACATAAATAAGCTTGAAGAAAAGTGGACACTGCATGTTTAATAGGCTAATTTTACCCACAACGTTTAGTTCTCTGACTTGACCAAAAAGCTGGTTGTTAGGTAGCAAGCTCTTAGCACAGACCTCTCATAGCTAACTTAGAAATGTGGGGCCTCTACTCAAACAGTAGTTCTCTCTGTGCTTCTAGAAAAATAGAAACTAAAATCACTAACTTTAACTGATACTGTTAGTTGCTGCAAACCTAGTTGAAAGCCTTGGTATTAAATAGACCTGGGGTGGTTACTAAATCACTCACACCCACAGAATAACAGGAAATTAATCATTCCATCTTAACTCAGTAGCTAGTAATAGTATTGAACATTATAAACATCTATATAGATGTTTTCAGAATGATTCATCCCTGATAATCACTGGAAACAAATGTGTTAATTGTACATCCGTTTGATACTGTTTTTCTCTTTCAGAGTATTATGCAATAAACATTTTTGTTTATATTAATGAAACTTTAAATGTTGAAGTGAAATCTAAGAAGTCTAAGTCGAGGACAGTCTTCATTAATATATCTGGCATCCCAAAAAGAGATTTATGAAGAAAGTGCAAAGAATTAGTGACCATTTTTATTTGTAGTTTCAGACAAATGAAGTAAAAACATATGTCACTTAATCATAGTCACCAAACATGAAAGATACTTCCTAACATAAAATATTAAAACCAAGGATTAGGACTCAGTGTTTAAAGACATGATTATAGCTTGGAAGATGACCTCCCCCCAGCAGTAATTAAAGGATTCAGATTCTCTGCTACTACACTAGAACTAACTTCCTATTAGTAAAAGGTGGGCCTACCAGGAAGAAGGTGGTCTTCGGGAGAAAATACTAAATGGAGAAGTTATTCCTTGATGTACTCCACATATTGATTTCTATGCTTTGAAAAACAGCAAGCAGGGAACAAGAAAGACATACATGCTCTCTATTTTCATGGTTATAGTTCAAGAATTAAATGAAATAAATTATATATGAATTATCATTGCCAATAAGAAATCCCATCAAAGAGATTTTTAGTGTGTTTGATATGGGAACTTGGTCCGGAAGCTGGAAAAACTTTTCTTTTCTAGTTAGAGTTCTGTTTCTTTTCAGTAAGTAATATTTGGCATCTAATTTGCAGTTTAACCTATTGATTTTTCTGATAAGTGAATAAACTTTGAGCAACTGGTGAATCAAGTCATTCTGCATTTACCAAGTTGAAATTAACCTCGAAGATACATTTCTCCGTTATTTTTACATAGATGAAGTGAAGGTATTAGGAATCCTCTGGCATTGAGTCTTCCCTTGTAAGCAAAGATTTCCTTTGGAATCATTTAACAGGGAGACAGATGTTTTATGATATCCCATCCATTTTTAAGTGGGGAAAACCAGACACCACTCCCTCTCCACCGTTTGTACACTTAAAGAACATTCTAAAGATGACTACCAAATATTTACCATTGAATGCAGAGCTATTTTATTTCAAAATGCCTTGCTGGTATGTCGAGTTGCCTTTTCTTCTGCACAAAGAGAAGTGATAAAAGGGGCCAAATTCAGGTAGCTGTTCATGCATTTCCTGATAGCTGACACGTTCATAGAAGATGTTACATCATAGAGAAGATTTCTGTTATCATGGCTATATATAAGTAGTCAAAGAGCTTAAATATACAAAGACAGGAGAAATGAACGAAGATGAACTTTCAAACTAATACAACACTGAATTTCCCATGTATTCAGAATTCTGTGTCTCAATGGATTAACAGTTTCTTTAGCAACAATCTGAGGTAAGGTATGGGCTGTTTCTTTAAAGAATCTAGAGTTATTTTAAGTTTCTAGGAACAGAAAACCAAGTATGACATAGATTGCTTTCTTTGCTGCTACCAAGAAACACTTCATGCTTTTTTTGCTCTTGAAAAGTCCTGCCCAAGCATGTTCCAGACAAGCTCACAACCAAAGAACATCACACCAAAGCCCAGCTCTAATACAGGTACCATACTCCCTAAGGAGAGAATAATTTCAGGACACTACACATTGGATGGTCAAGTAAGGTGCTCATCCTCCTGATTCTTATGAAAACACATTTTCAAATATCTTTAGAAACACTTGAGGAGACACTTTCAAAAGCCATGATCTTTATTCTCCACAACTTCTGGAAAGGAGATGCTGGCCATTATGATTACAATTCTCTTTGTAAAATAAATCTCCATTAGATAGGTAAATTACGTTTGACTTGTTGTGTTACATATGCTAAGAGCATCTGTTGTTATTAACGTTCGTTCTTTAACAAACACTCCATTCTGGTTACCTACCCCATTCTCGTTATCTCCGTTTTAATTTTCCTCCCACTTTTTCCATCCTGTCTCTTCTCTTTCAAATGTCTTAGCTTTGGGCTCACTTAAGTGTTCCAGAGTTTAACTTCGTCTATCTGTGTGACACTGAGCTTGGCAATAACCACCAGAGAACGGTGGGTTCAATTGTGGTTAATCAACTGGTACCTTTAATCTCTTTCTTCCATTCTGTTAGTTGCTAGTAGAGCAGCAGTAGTAAGTAAGGAGAAGCGAGGTCCCTTCTTGCATAGCTAATTGTTAGAAGGACAAGTGTGCTAGGCAGAGTTGCTGTGATTTGAATGATTATGTTGTGCTTGGAAATATGTCATTTTGCAGCTCATCTTCTTATCTTCTGTCTCATTATCTTTCTTCTCTTTTGCAATATTCCCTGTGCCTCAAGCAGGTGGTATGTATACATGTTTTGTTTTAACCCGACCCTTAACCATCCTTCATTTTCAGCATCTGGTGCAGTCACCTATCTCTGCATTTCTTCTGTTCACTGAAAGAAGAGGCTTCTCTGTCTAAGGTTGAAGGTAGCTTTGTCTGTGAGTGTGCAAATATTTAGAATGTATTTTGATACTTTGTTAATCCAGCTAAGCAATAGTTTTATGTTTCCCTCTAGAACATAAGGGATTTCAAGCATGGATTTTGGACTGGATTTACTGTATCAGTATGGGTTCTCTCTAGAAGAGATGTCAAATCCAACCAGGGAGTTGCTCTGTACTCCCATGACCGCCATGCCACTATTGCACCAATAGGCATATTTTGCCTAATGGGTTGGTATTATAGTGTATAAAGGTCATAGCTGGATAAGGCCATTGATTTCTTACCAACTCCTGCAGCAGCTCTAAAAAATATTATTAAAAACCTATTCTATACATAACTAGAAGTTTTATATTTTTGTTTTTTATAGTCACATAGGTTAGCTGCCTATCTTCTTTTCCTCAAAATAAAATTGACATAAGTACCAGGAACATATTTTTCTAAGTTTAATAATTTTGAAACATTTATTTAAAAACACATTAAATATGTCATAAAAACAATTGTGAATGGCAGGTTTGATTTTTTTTAGGAATAGAAATGTCAGAGACTATTGTAGGTACATAGAAATAAACTTGTTTTAGTGTTCATGTTTGTTGTTTGGCTTTTTTATATAAATTTAGGTCTCGACATGGGGTTTATGAGCTTAAAGGAGAAGTGGACACAAGCCCCAATCTCTAACCCAGATGCTATCTGTAATTGATAAGCACTTGCAAGTGAAAATTTAGTTTTCTCCAAGGGAGTCTCACTGGGGAAATGAACTACTTTCCGAGACTGACACTCCACCAAGGACCAGGTATGGATATAACCTAGAACCTCTGCTTGGATGTAGCCCGTGGTAGCTCAGTAACCAATTGGTTTCCCATAGTAAGGGGAACAGGGACTATTTCTGACAGGAACTCAATGGCAGGCTCTTTGACCTCCCCACCCCCCAAAGGGAGGAGCAGTCCTGCTAGGCCACAGAGGAGGATTTTGCAGCCAGTCCTGAAGATACCTGATAAAACAGGGTCAGATGAAAGGAGAGGAGGTACCCCCCTATCAGTGGACTTGGAAAGGGGCAGGGAGGAGATGAGGGAGGGAAGAAAGGTTTGGGAGGGAATGAGGGAGCAGGATACAGCTGGGATACAGAGTTAATAAAATGTAACTAATAAAAAAAAAAAGAGTAAGCTGCATGCCCAACAGTAAGTAGATGGCCAGCAGAAAGGAAACTCAACAGCATAGGTGGAAGCTCATTGTCTTAGGTCATATTTCATTTTTCTTCTTTTTTTCTCATAGTTCCACATGTTTTTAATTTAATTTAATTTATATATTTATATTTTTTCTCTTTTTACCCACCATGCCCTTTGTGTGAGAAAATGTATATATACATGTATATATATATATACATACATATATATATATGAGTATATATACAGTTTAGCGGTTTTATGGGATTCCTGAGTGAATGAATGAGTGGGTCTCTGCATTTATATCTGGTTTTGTTTGTTTCTTTTCTTGGACTTGTTTCTTTCTGTTTGTTTTATATTATTCTGACGAGTTAGTTTTTGCTTCATCTTATCACATTTTTATTTTATTATTATTTCTTAGACACCTGCATGTTTTCTATTGAGAGACAGAAAGCGGGTGGATCCAGAAGGGAGGGGAGTGGAGCAGAAACTGGGAGGAGAACAGGGGAGAAACTATAGTCGGGATATATTATGTTAGAAGAGGGACAATAAATGATTGGAAAAAAAAAAGGAATTTAGGTTCAGAGCCTGTGTGCTGAGTTATGAGTTGTCCTCACTTTGGAGGTAGGGCAAAGAGAAAGTTAAAAGTGTTACCAATACAATCTTGAGTAATCTTGGCAATGGAAATTACTAAATGAAGCAATGAGGTACAAAAAAAAATATTAAAAAATGAAGTGTTCATAGCCATGTTTTGACTTAGTTTGCTTCGTTTGGTTGGTCATTTTTGCTTGTCATCATGTTAAAATCCATGTTGCCTGTGGTTTGCTTTATTTCCCATTTGAAGCTATTGGTAGCAGCTTCCAAAACATCACCCATCAATAAACGAATAACAAGAATATTCTTTCCACCTTGGAGACCATCACAGAGCAATGAGAATAAGGCCCCGATAACAAAATAGGGATGAATTTAATAAACTTAATTCTGATCAAGAGAGGCTCAGTAAATCACATCACAGCATTTCAGTTTATGTGACTTATAGCACAGGTAAAATTCAAGGTACGGATTTAGGAAGCAGCATTTTGATGATGACGGAAAAGAAATGTCAGAAAACCCTAAAGTATTGATCATGTTCTCTGTGTGCACATGTGTGTGTGTGTTTACTTAAATGCTTCTCAAGAACTTTGTTGCATCTGTGAATTTATGACACAATTTGTTGGGTACATCACCTGAGGCAAAAGAATTACAGCGACATTGATTCTGATTTCAACTTTTATTTTTTTAAATCATAAGTTAATCTTGACTTTTTAACAGCAGTTTTAATTTGTCTAACATGTTCCATTAAAATGTTACTTATTTTAAAGACTGAATAGCAGTGCCCTTAGATTTTTATGCTCAAGGCCAGCGACTCTGTTGCCAGACCTTAGCTTAAACACCATGTCTCACAGAAGGGATGACAGCCAAAGCCTCAGAGAAAATGTATCCCCTTTGGGAAGCACTTTCCTCACTAGCTATGACTCTCTCCTTGTTTGCCACTCTCTTTTATGTAGTTATACAAGAGGGAAGGAGTCTCATAACCTTCGTATCTTCTATTAGTTAAGCAAATCACACATTACCATTATTAAGGGGGGGGGATTAAACGGCTAAAGCAAACACATTGAAAAATGAAACACTGTTCCTCGCACTTAACCCAGTGTCAAAGGGAAGAGTGTTTTTTTCCCCCTTCTAAATGTCAGAAAATCAAAGAAATTCAGTTTGAATAAGGTCTAAAGTCAAAATAGCTTGTTAAAAATTATGTGGAATCTATTATTCCGGTTTTTTTTTTCAATGAAATTTTAATTTGAAAGCCATCAACAATTTCCTAAGATTAATTATCTTCCTTGAGGGAGAGGATCATAAAAGTCAATTTTAGGGAAGGTTGCAAAGCAAAGAGTTATGATTTTCTAATCATTGCCGTATGTGATTTCTTTTGCCTTTTATTTGACAATAAGCTGTATTTAATGTGATTTGGCCCTTTCTCTTGACACTTTAAAAGTCTATCAAGTACTTTTGTCACCCTTCTGCCTTCGCTTTTGCCTTTGGATTGCCTGCTTGTGATTAACAAGGGCTTGGAAGTGTCTTGTTTGGGACTCAGTCAGAATGCAGCTGTTAAATAATGGTGCAATGAGCAGCTGACACTTTGCCGGGCGAACAGCCTTTCGACAAAATGATTACATGCATTGTACATCAATCACCCGAAGTAACCAAAATAAAGCCAGCTTAATAGAACAATATCTCATGATAAATACCTTTCCTTGAAACTTCCCATCTTTGCTTCCGCACTTATATATTGATAAATGATGCTCCTTCACCTTGATGAGCTACTTCTAAGAGCAGGAGGCCCAGCGCCTTGTGAGAGCTTCCTGCTGAATTCAGTATTCTACCTAGATATTTAAGGCCATTTTCAAGGCAACATCTTCTGTCTCGGTATATTAACGGCAAAATCAATAAATACAAAGAGCTAGCTCAAAGCTTAGAAGGATGGCTGTCTGCGCTTATCGGATGGAACTAGGTAGCTACACATCTGCTTCATGCCTGCTCCACAGTTCCGCAAACACGAGGTAGCGTCAGCATCCTTGCCTTTCTGAACCAGGCTCACAGGTTCAGGTGAGTGCGGGCTCAGTCTAACATTCCTTCTCAGTGGCTTCTTCCTTCTGCAGAGTGAGAAAAAAATGAGGTTTCTCTTGCTCTCTCTTAGAAAGGCAGCTCAAAGCAGATGTTGGAAGGTAAACTTTCACCTGAAAGCTAGATAGAGTGAAGCAGAATACACTTTCAGCAGCTGCAGGGGTCAGACACGGATCTGGACGAGTTTAAGCTCAGCCTAACTATAAAATGAAACTATGTAAAAGAAAAAGAATTTTTAAAGAAACCAGCCTAACAATTGTTTCATAATATACAAAGTTAGGTTTATAATCTCACTAGATCCTTTTTTTTTCCAGTTAGAAAGCAGCATTACCTACCTCAAAGCTCTGTTACAAACTTCTGTTTTGTTGACAGCATATCGGACTTATATGAAAAATTTAAATCTGATGCCATTACACCAGTAATTTGGGATTTGAACTATTTTACTTGAGAAAAAACAATGATAACAATATACTTTCTGTTTCAGGTGGTGTTTTCTTTGATGTAGAATATAAAAATATTCATATATACTTAACTCCAAAGTAAATTGCTTTACTCTGGTCAGCATTCAACCTCTTTTGGTTTGTCTTATGAAGACAAAAGAAACACATAACATGCAAAAGTTTATAGTAATCTCATAAACAGTGTAAAAGAATATAATTAACATCAATGAATTTAGCACAGTTAATATTAACTAATTATTAAGTGAGTAATTTAACAAAACATAAATACAGATAATGTATATATAAAGAATTGGAAGAGTACTTTTCCTTATCACTCAACAAACGAAAGTATTGTTATAAAAATTAGTGTAGCATTAGTATTTTGGAAAGCAACTACATGTTTGAGTAAATTCTGTATCTTTTTGCCAGATATTATTGTTATGGTAAGCTTGTCGTGTTTACCTCTTGGCAGTAAGTATTTTCATATTCTACTGAGATGACAGTTTAGGTTTGGGCATTTAAATGGCCTTTATTCTTTAAGTAGGGTTTCTGTCAGTTTAGTTTATCTGTTAATGGGAGGTTAAGTCCAAGGAAAAATTATAATACTAACTATATAATAGATAAAAATGACTGTCAATTATTATTTAAAACATTATTGAATATTAAACCTAACTGATTCATGAACTTAACTGAATCTTCCTTCAACTGGAAGTACATATCTGAATATACTGGGAAAGCAGAAAGAGATATTTGCTTAAATAAATGCTTAAAGACTAATTACTAACTTTCTGTGTCTCAGGATTTTTTTTTCTGTTGTTCAAAATACTTGTAGAAACTTCAAATGTTGATATTCAACTTTCATGGTTCACTACCATGAGGAGTAATACTGTAAACTATGTGACAAATTTGTGTTTGTTGTTTCATTCTTTCTTTTGACAAGGTCATGCAGACTGACTGCAGTCAGGAAAGAAATTCTGAGCATCACCCTCTCCATGCCCATCAGTCGTGATTTGCCTAATTGCAGCTTTTGAGTAAAGAAAAAAATACATATATATATATATATATATATATATATATTATATATCAAGAAAGTGTACCAGAGAGACATTTGCAGTCAAGCTCGATTGAAAATATGGAACCATATTGTAGATTTTTTGTAAAATTATATAAAATTAAACTACACTGTGCTTAAAATAATACAATTTAATAGGTATGCTGAAACATAGGGTCATCACTGTCATTGTTAACATCGTTATTGTCTGTGAAATGTTTTGTTATTAAGACTTTTATGAAGTTTGGTGTCTTAAAAAGTGCTGTGAAAGCATTAAAACTGAGTTATCCTAACCACACAAATGTTTTAATTGAAGTTGACTTAAGGAAAGCACTTCCTAAGCACAGGATCTTAAAAAAAATTATAATTACCATTATAAACTGGGCCAAGGGAGGTGAGTCCTATCACAGCTTCAGTGGATGTTTCCTGTGTGCTCAGCGTTTTCCAAAGTGGTATTGCAAACCTTTAAGTTTGATCTAGTATGAAAGAACTCTCCCACCCCAAATTAGTCCTTTCCAATATCATGTGTTTCTGAATGTGTAGAATCAAACAATTGTGCATTCAAAACAAATACAACTGTATTGAAGTGTAGAGTTGGTGTGGGGTTTTTTTTGCATTGTTCCCTAAATAATATTTATGGTTTACATAACACTTACACTGTGGTAGTGTTATAAGTGATCTAGATGATCAAGAGTGTATGGAGAGTGTGCGTAGACTTCATTGCAAACATTGCACCATTACACACGGAGGAATTTAGCATTCTTGGCAGGATGCCCCCATGGATACCCTGGGGGTCTGGACACAGGAAGGTGTCCAGTACCCCAGGGATATGCTGCTGTGCTGTATAAATACGTGAACAGACATTTCCTCACCAGTCTTTGCTACTTTTGGAGTTGATTGAAAGGTTCAAAGGCAGAGAAGCCATGGATCCACCCTTCAATTCTCTGTCATCTTTCCCCTTTAGCTTCACAGATTCTCCTTTCTGGAAGAAAGATGGAGCATATACATATTTCCATAGATCTCTTCAGCACTGAACATGGGTACTTGTCATAGATACAAGCGTCTTTAAAGGAAGAAATCGTCTTCATTCGGTGGCTTTGCATTTCCTGTACGAAGACATGGCACAGAAAGATAATCGATTCTGACTAAGGATGATAATTTGAAAGGTGAAAGGAAATCTA
Source organism: Meriones unguiculatus (assembly GCF_030254825.1). Lineage (NCBI taxonomy): Eukaryota > Metazoa > Chordata > Mammalia > Rodentia > Muridae > Meriones > Meriones unguiculatus. Next base: position 30,808,160 of record NC_083358.1, read on the forward strand.
TAGGAATTTATTTGAAAAGGCCTGAACCATCAAAATCAAGACATCAATTTAGAGATTAATCTGTTTCAACAGATTTATCAGAAAGTTATTTTTAAAGCACACTATGATCATGTCAGCATGTTTTTACATAGCAGAGTTATCTGGGCATAATGATTGTTGCTGGAAATGTAAATGCCATTATGGACTGATTCTGCTCTGGAGGAAATCAGAAGACAGGCTTTAGTGACATTTTCTGGAATACTTATTTCTAGTGTACTTATGTAAGGAAGAGGAAATGGTTTAAACTTAAAACATGAAAAAAAAAATTAATCCAAATAGCTTGTATTTCAGCTCAACACAATTATAATGGTCTACTTACCTGACTTAAGACTGCATCTATCCGTTCAGAAATTAGGTTTTCTTTTTCAAATTATGATCAAATGAGTACCTTTGAAATCAAGTATTAAGGACTTAATATCAGCTATCAATTTGTCAGTAAACACTCCATGGCTTTAGCAAAATATGTCTTACTCATTTTCAGAACAGTGATCTGTATGAGACTTCCACAAATGAAACATCCATTTTTTGCTTTCCCAGTCTTCTTCTTCTTCTTCTTCTTCTTCTTCTTCTTCTTCTTCTTCTTCTTCTTCTTCTTCTTCTTCTTCTTCTTCTTTCTTCCATATCAGGTGCCAAGATATCTGTAGAATTTAAAGATATACTGATGACAATACTAGCTTGGTTATCAGGCAGGAAACTTTTTTGTTTTCTCTTAATTACACCTTAGAAAAATTGGGATTATGAAATAATTTCTATTTCCTCAAAGACACGGTCCATGTGCTAGGTATTTTACTATGTAAGATTAGCTAGCTTACCTGTTTCACTGAACTGATTCGTCACATTTGAGAAAAGTCAAAGGAACATTGGTGTTATCTCTGTCTCTCTCTTTCTCCATCTCTGTCCACACACACTTACACACATAAACACAGATAATGACTGCTAGCATTTTATTAAATACATTAATTATTTTCATATGGATTATTTCACTAAATGTACAAACACATAGTATTGAATAAAGTTCATGTTTTCACTTACATGAAATTGAATATTTTAAAATAATGTAAAATAAAAGCCAATTTTGTTTACCCCTGCCTAAAATTAGTCAGAACATAGCTAATTCTGGGATTGCTGATTTCCTCAAGAGACACAACCTGCTTAAAGAGTAACAAGAAACTGAGTTAATGAAACACCTAAGAGAGATAACAGTTTAGCTGTACCCCAGCAGTCTTCATTCTCATCCAAGTATCTCTACAGAAAAAAAAAAAGAAAAAAGAGAGATTACTTTGTAATCTAGTGGTTCTTTCTTTACTCACATAATTTCTTTCCACATGGCAATAACATTGCTGATTTTTTTTTTCTGTGTGCTGTGTGCTTAAAGAGGTGTGAAGAAATCGGTGCCTCGCACAGTGGTGCTTCTCTTCACACTGATGTAAATGTAATAAATGAGTATGACTAACAATGGGGAAAATAAGTAAAATGTTATGACTTAGAGCTAGGCAGGACACTGCCAGAGACCACAGGCAAGGCAAATCTAGCCTAGTTTCTACTGACTATCTGAAAACTTGGATTAGAGACTAAAATGGTCAGGAATTGCATGAGTAAGATCAAGGAATGTGTTTGGTTAAGGAACAGTTTATGCAACAGCTCAAAGGCAAAACAGTTGAGAAATTTGGAAAGGGTAGTTCAGTGTGTGCTCTGGTTTGGATGTGGTTGTTCCTCAGAAGTTCATGATTACAGGCTGGGACCTGTGCTGTGCTCCTGTGTTGATGTGACAAGAGGTTTAAGAGGTGGTGCTTAGCGAGAACACGGTAGGTCAAAAATCACACAGGCCCCGGAGGCTTTATGGGATTAGAGCCTCTCTGGCTTCCTACTTAATGTAACCTCTCCTTCATACATGCACATTTGTGGTCTATTCACCATGAAGTCCACACTAAAGGATGACTCAGCAAGATTGCTCAGTCTTAGAGAAAACCTGTCTGAGTATTTTATTATAGTAATACAATACAAACTAACAAAACACAAATGTCTATTGCCACAGCAAATGTTACAGTGGACATAATGATAAAAACGTAGAGATATAAATAGAATTTACTGGACCACTTCAGTTAACTACATTTTAGAGTAACAGCTACCCATAGGTGCAGCTGAAAAACGTGGATTTCAGTTTTGCTCTGAAATAATTATTGTTTCAAAATCAACATATGAATATATACGGTGTGTGTATCTTTCTGCTTCTGCGATACCTCACTCAGGATGATCTTTTCTAGTTCCCACCATTTCCCTGAAAATTCCATGATTTCCTTGTTTTTAATTGTTAAGTAGTATTCCATTGTGTAAATGTACCACAATTTCTGTATCCATATCTTCATTGAGGGGCATCTGGGTTGTTTCAGGTTCTGGCTATTACAAATAAAGCTGCTATGAAACATGGTAGAACAATTGTCCTTGTTGTATCCTTGAGCATATTTTGGATCAATGACTAGGAGTGGTATAGCTGGGTCTTGAGGAAGCACTATTCTTAATTGTCTGAGAAAGCGCCAGATTAATTTCCAAAATGGTAGTACAAGTTTACATTCCCACTAACAATGGAGGAGGGTTCCCCTTTCCCCACATCCTCTCCAGCATGTGTTGTCACTTGAGGTTTTGATCTTAGCTATTCTGATGGGTGTAAGGTGAAATCTCAGGGTCATTTTCATTTGCATTGCCCTGATGACTAAGGACCTTGAGCATTTCTTTAAGTGTTTCTCTGCCATTCTATATTCCTCTACAGAGAATTCTCTGTTTAGCTCTGTACCCCATTTTTTAATTGGATTACTTGATTTGTTACTTTTTATCTTCTTTAGTTCTTTATATAATCTGGATATTAGCCCCTTAGTAGGATGATCAATCCTCACTCAGAAAGACAAACAGGATGGACATTGGAAGAAGGAGAAAACAGGGAACAGGACAGGAGACAACCACAGAGGGCCTCTGCAAGAGGCTGAGTCTTTTAATAAAACTTTGGGCAGAGTGCAGGGAATCCTATGAAAGAAGCAGGAGTTAGTAAGACCTGGAGAGGACAGGAGCTCCACAAGGAGTGCAACAGAACCAAAATATCTGGGTACAGGGGTCTTTTCTGAGACTGATACTACAACCAAGGACCATTCAGGCATATAACCTAGAACCCCTGCTCAGATGTAGCCCATGGCAGGTCAGTCTCTAAGTGGGTTCCCTACTAAGGGGAATAGGGACTGTCTCTGACATGAACTCTTTGGGGGATCTTTGACCCTCCCCCTTGAGGGAAGAACAGCCTTGCCAGGCCACAGAAGAGGACAATGCAGCCAGTCCTGATGAGACTTGATAATCTAGGGTCAGATGGAAGAGGAGGAGGACCTCCCCTATAAGTGGACTTAGAGAGGGTCAGGGAGGAGATGAGGGAGGAAAGGTGGGACTAGGAAGGAATAAGGAGGGGGCTACAGCTGAGATACAAAGTGGATAAACTGTAACGAATATAAAAAATTTAATGAAAAAAATAATGAAAAAAAATCAACAAATGGCAGAATGGACCCAGTATGTAGACTCCTGTTTCCGTATTATCCATTTTCCTTCTTTTCAAGCAGGATGCTCATATTTTTTAAATGCATATTTAAAGTTAACGTGGAAAAGTATCAAAACTGTGTCTGTCTAGACAAGTGCAATTTCCTATTCTGTGTTTATTGAAAAGCTTTAGTTCACAGGATGTGTTTACTATTTGAAATCATACACAGGACTTGCCATCACTTCTAAATTCGATTTAAATAGTTTCCAAAATAATTTCCATATCTTTAATGAGTTTTGTAAATCACCTCTGAGAACGCACAGGCTAATATTCTTTGTGAAGCTACTGGAAGAACAATACTCAGTAAAAGGAAGCTATGCTAATGAGAGAATCACTTTGAAATCTTCTTCTCACTGTATGGTTTCTGTTACTTTAATCAAGCAAGTGACAAAGAGAATCTCCACACTTATTGTGTAGTAACAACAGCAACACCTGCAGAAAAATGGAGATTGTGACAACTGACAAATGGAAGGCCCTGAGTATGTTAAAATGAACCATATGTTATCGACGCTGAAAACTTCTTCAACCCTGCAAGAGAAAGGGTTCCTATTAGCAGTCACATTGGTTAAGCGTGTTCTTACAATAGAACCTATATCCAGTCAGTATAATGATGTTATTGTCTGCATTGTCTGGCATTAAACAAACCAGGGGGAGAACCTATGATTAGGAATTTTTTTTTTCTCAGAGAGAATTATTAATCAGGAAAAAAGTGTGCTCAGTTGGAGGAAGTATGTTCTTACTAAAGTGGAATATATTTTCTATTAATTACACCCATTGAGACTTCCTCCATGACACTTAAAAGTACATGCTCATCTGCCAGATAGTTATAATGTCCTGTGAATGAGACATCAGGAGCCTCATTCAATATGTCGTCTGGTATCAAGCCATCAGTACTGTCTCAAAGAGTCTTTGTTTTTAAGGAATGAAAAGAGATGGAAATTTAACAAGACAGTAACCATCTCAGAGAAACCACTTTCAAAGTGTGAATGGTCCTTAATAACTTTGACATAAGGATATTAAAGCTTAGATTTGTCTCACCTCAATTATGTGTCATTAAACGAAACTACATATTAAATAATTTAACCCTTCTCACACAGCCTTTGTCCTCTTGATAGAAATACGCAGCTTCTCTACAATGTATTCTTTCATGTATTTTTAAAAAATTCTTTCAAAGGGTTAAATTAAACTCTAAATATAAAGAATTCATAAACATATTTACTCAGGAATGAAATGTTGCTTGAAGTCCTTACATTACAAAGACCTGGAAAACTAGACTTCTATTACTTGAAAAGCAGATGTAAATTATAGAAGGCATGAGTGGGCAAAGAGAAAGAAGGAAGTACAAAGAGAAGATAAGAAGGAATGGTGGAAATGTTCAATGTAATTGAAGTACAATATATAAATAGATGGAAACTGTGACCCAGAAAGAGTTGCTATAGAAATTATTTTAGGGTGTAAATCTGTTCAAATGTAGTAATAGTATCAAGCATGCCCATCAGAGAGCTGATGCTCAATGGGAGCATTAACCTAGTGATCTGGTAAGTCCATAAACCTAGATCAGAAGTTGATCACAGCGCTTTTTATGGGGGGGGCACACAAAAAAACTTAGTTTTTAGAAGTTTTGATTAATTCACATTATTAATCTAAAATTTCTAATAATCTAAAAGAAAATCTAAATTTTTTTTTAATTTTTCATCAATTACACTTTATTCATTCTGCATCCCCCCATAAGCCCCTCCCTCCTCCCCTCCCAATCCCACCCTCCCTCCTCCCTCTGCTTGCATGCCACTCCCCAAGTCCACTAATAGGGGAGGTTCTCCTCTCCTTTCTGATCTTAGTCTGTCAGTTCACATCAAAAGTGGCTGCATTGTCCTCTACTATGGCCTGGCAAGGCTGCTCCCCCCCAGAGGGAGGTGATCAAAGAGCAGGCCAATCAGATTATGTCAGAGGCAGTCCCTCTTCACATTACTATGTAACCCAATTGGACTCTGAACTGCCCTGGGCTACATCTGTGCAGGGGTTCTGGGTTATCTCCATGAATAGTCCTTGGTTGGAGTATGAGTCTCTGGGAAGTTCCCTGTGTTTGAATTTTCTTGTTCTGTTGCTCTCCTTGTGGAGACCCTGTCCTCTCCAGCTCTTACTATTTCCCAGTTCTTACCTAAAATTCCATTCACTCTGCCCAACAGTTGCCCATCAGGCTCAGCATCTGCTTTGATAGTCTGAAGGGCAGAGGCTTTCAGAGGCCCTCTGTGGTAGGTTCCTAGGTTGTTTCCTGTTTTCTAGAAAACAGGAAACAACCTAAATTTTCTTTTCTAGTTTGCTTATACCTTAGAATGTGTTATAGCACGTGAAAGAAAACAGATTTCATAAAATGATCTAAAGAGTTCTCTGAATTGTAAATTTAGACAAAAGTCCCAAGAACACATTTTCTGCATTCTCTTCCATCTTGCCACATATCACTCTATCTTTTTAAACAAAGTTACAAACATTAGTTTTATTGACTAAGTATATTGGATTTGTCCTGTTGTACATAGGGCAAAAACATTAGTAAAGAGAGGGGACATTTGGTAGCAAGTTAAATACATCAGTGGTGTCATCTGTAAGAAGAGAAGTAGATGACTTCTGAAACTTCTAGTTTATTAAATATTATAATTACAGTAAGGATGACTGAGACTTAGTAAGAAGACATGACAAAATCATAGGTGGGAAGTATTGTCATTGTCTGAAGTTTGGTGACAGAGGTTTAAACTTACTATAGAATAATATATCCATTATATTTTTCTTTCTTGAGAGTTAAATGCTAAATATTCAAAGAAGTTGGCATTCTGCTCAGTGAATTGACATGGTTTCAGTGTTCCAATAAAGCTAAGTTGACCTATTTTGTATGCCTTAAGATCTAACTAAAAGGAGATAAACACCTAGCTTTTTTATTTCTGTGAACTTTCACTTTCTTTTTCTATACAACATCTACTCATATCACTGTATATGCTTTATTTCCTAAATCTGTCCATTACTGGGAACTGGTAGCCAGTTTCCAAAATTTCCCTAATTAGTACTTCCTTTAGTTTTGACACACTTGTGTTTCCTGAATTGTGCTGGGAGAATTTGGTGTAATCAACAGCATTCATTATAAATTAAACAGTCATATGCAAGACCTCAACTTGTGCTGTTGAATCCTCTTCTTTATACTCTGTCTCTCCTTGCTCAATTTTCAGTGTAGTGTAGCCCTAAGAGAAGCCATATGGTAAGGAACAGTGGCCTTAAGCCAAGAGTCATGAAGGAACTATGGCTTGCCAACAGCCAAGTAAGTGAGCTCAAAAATCAATTCTCTGGCTGCAATGGAGCCAAAAATTAACTGCAAACTTGTGAGCAATCTTAAGCCAGAATCACACAGCTAAAATGCTCATCGATACCTCAGTAACATAAAATGTGATACAATCAATATTTTCATTTTTAAAGTAACTAAAAATACAAATTGTTATAATCATTTTGGAAATAATTTGTTATGTAGCAGTAGCTAACTGTAATATATTTTGGTCTCTTGAAGTAGAATGTGGCTACATTAATAAAGCCTAAATAGGAAAGCAACTTTAGAATTTGGAGGCAGAATTTGAGATGAAAATGAGTAAAGCCTTATATCTTGGAGATGTCATTGGAAGCATGGTGGTCTCTGATAGAGCTTCAAGTGAGGTCTTTGAGAACATGAGATAAACAAACACCATTAGAAGCCTAGAGAGGAAATTCTTGTATTGTTAGTTTCAGAATATTTAATAACAGTATTACTTGAAACAGCACAGATTATAGATACTGTACTTAACACACAAGGCATTCTATCTGAAGAGGTCTCAAAATAGTATGCTGCACGTACTATTTGTTTCCTTCTTACTGATGGCAAGAAAATTAAGAGAAGAGAGTACAATAAAATAATGGGAAGATAGTTAAAGAAAAGGAACCAAACAATCAATGTTTTAAAATTTTCTCCATCTTTATAGAGAACAAAATATTACTTTGAGATATGAGTACAAAATCGTTGCTAAGACCTAGAAGATCAGAGATGCTGAGAGATCTGATGAAAGGTACCGACGGGGTGGAGTTTGTGAGCATATCATCCAAGTGAAACCGAGCTTCTTAGACGTTTAACCACATTGTCCTTTCCAACCTCAGCATCCAGTAAAAGGGAGGTATTCTCATGAAGATATCTGTGGATGAGAGGGGGTTTGTCTTAATAAAGTAGAAGCCAAAAAAAAATCATAGAACTTTAACAATGTATGTAAAAGAAAACTTACTGAAACCCCACTTTGGACTGCAGTGGTTAGGGTATGAAATCACAAGGAGCATGTACAAAATATAAATTCTGTTGAACAGAAACTGGCTGAGAAAAACTATGCAGCTACAGATGAATACTTGCTGCTTCCCACGAAACAGAAGGGACTGGTGTGAGGTGGATTTGAAAGCCAAAGAAGGCCACTGACGTGCCTTAAAGTCTGTAGGAGTTCTTCTATCTCCAGTGCATCAGACTATCCTGGGAACAGGGATGCAGCAAATGTCCATTTGTCCTTACAGGTCGGAAAGGCTATGAGTGGGTAACTGTACTCAAAGAACCATACCTGAGGAGCCTCTTCTTCACACAGAACTCATTAGGGGGCATTTACATAGGCATATATTTATCACATGTTTAGGGGAAACAATGCTTTGGAACCAGAGGGTGGTTTCCATACAGAACAAGATGAACCTCTAATTACTCCTGCCATTTTGTCCTCACAGTCTTGTGCATTCTCTCTCAGATTTTTTTACAGTTCTATTCTGTATGTGACAAAAAGCATACCCAAGGACTGATGATACCAGACTTTGGAGAATAGGTCTCCCAAGATGTCAGCTTCCATACTGGGGACTCTTATTTTCATCCTTTCTCTTGGTTGAATACTGTGTTTTTTGTTGTTATTATTATTATTGAAAATTTATTTTTCTCTCATACAATACATTCCAACCACAGTTTCTCCTCCCTCCACTATTCCCAGTTCCCTACCACCTTCCCTCACCACAAGATCCACCACGCTCTGTTTCCCTTTAGGAAAGAGCAGACCTCCAGAGACAACAACCAAATAGGACAAAAGAAGATACAATAAGACAAGACAAAAGCCCTCACACCAAAGCTGCATAAGGCAACCAAATAGGAAGAAATGAGTACCAAGACTAGGCAAAACAGTCAGAGACACACCCATTCCCATTGTTAGGAATCTCATAAAGTCACCAAGCAAACATGACATACATGCAGAGGACTTGGGGCAGATAGTTACAGGCCCTGTGCATGCCGCTGTAGTCTCTGTGAGGCAATACGTGCCCTGAGGAGTTGATTCAGTAGGGCATGTTCTCCTGGTGCCCTGCCTCCCCTCTGAGTCCTACAATCTTTCAAGTCCCTCTTCCATGGGGTTCTCCAAGCTTCAAGGGGAAGAACCTGATGGGAATTTCTGATATTGACCTCTCTCTCTTTCCATAATGTCTGTCTGTCAGTTTCTGCCTTAGCTTTCATATGCTGCCAGAGGACGACTCTCTGATGGCAACTGTACAAGGCACCAATCTATGAGTTTAGCAGAATATCATTATAATTAATTTCACTATTTATTTTTTAATGCCTGCTATGCATGGTTCTACCCTAGGTTTCTGGGCTATTCAGTCTGGGGTTCCTGGTCATGCAGGCTACATATGTCATGGGCTCCTTCTCATGCAGTAGGCCTCAAGTTAGACCAGAGATTGGTTAGCCAGAACCACAAATTCTGTGCAACCATTGTCCCAGCATATCTTGCCAGCAGGATAGATTATAGGTCGAGGTGATGGTTGACATGGCTGGGTTGTTGTCCAGGTTTCTTTTTCCATAGTTTTCAGAGTACCTTCTTACTACAAGGAGACTGTAATAAAGTGGTGAAGGCCCCTTAAGGCACCCACTCAACCTCTATGTTCAATAAGCTGTGTGTATGTTGTTCTAAGCAATGGGGCCTCTCTTTCAGGTTGCAGAGTGCATTCCTCTGTCTTAGTGTCAGCCTGTGTGGTGTAAGGATCTTCATGAAAACTCCTTGGCCAGAAACTCAACTGAATGCAACACAGTCCCATCACTGCAAGCCTTGACTGGCTACAAAATGGCCAGTTGAGATTCTCTATTCTCCATTTCTGGAGTCCTCACTAGGGTCATTCCCATGGATTCCAATAAATTTCCACTGCACTAAGTTCTCACACTGCTCCCAAATGCCTCCCAGTTGCAGGTGTCTCTCCCTGAACTCTCTCTTTACAACCTCCTCCCACCCCTCCCACTCTCTTCTCCAACAGTCCCCAGTTCTCCTGAAAAAAAAAATCTATTCCATTTCCCCTTCTAGGGCAATTTATGCATCTTCCCACCCAGTGCCCTCCTCTTAACCTAACCTAACCTCTCTGGTTCTATGTATTGCAGCTTGATTATTTACCTCACAGCTAAAACCAACTTATAAGTTCTTACATACCATAGTTGTCTTTCTGGGTCTGGGTTACCTCACTCAGGATGAATTTTTTTTCTAGTTACATCCATTTGCCTGCAAATTTCATGATGACATTTAAAAAAAAAAAACACTAAGTAATATGCTATTGTGTAAATGTATCGGTTTTTTTTCCTTATCTATTCTCTGGTTGAAGGACATCTAGGGCACTTCCAGTTTCTGACTATTATGAATAAAGCTGCTATGCAAACAACTGAGCAAGTGTCCTTGTTGTAAGATGGAAAGTTTTTTGGATAAGTGTCCAAGAGTGGTATAGCTGGGCGTGGAGATAGACCAGTTTCCAATTTTCTGAGGAATTGCCATATCAACTTCATATGGAGAAGCAAAGCAAAACATAAAAACAAGATAACTAAAACAATCTTGAACCATAGAACTGCTGGAAGTACCACGATCCCTGATTTTAAGATGTTCTACAGAGCTGTAGTAATAACAATCACACAGAACTAGAATAAAATCAGACATATTGATCAATGGATCAAATTGAAGACCCAGAGATAAATTCAAATACATTTTCAACAAATGGTGCTGGTCAAAGTGCATGGCTGCATGTAGAAGAATGCAAATAGATCTTATATTTATCACCTTGTATAAAGCTAAAGTCTAAATGAATCAAAGACCTCAACATAACACCCAATACACTAAATCTGATAGAAAAAACAAACAACAAAAAAAAGTAGGGAATAGTCTTGAACACATTGTCAAGGGAGAATTTCTGAATAGAATAGTGATAACACAGATACCAAATCCAACAATTAGTAAATGGGACCTCATGAAACTGAAAAACTTCTGTAAGACAAAGGACAGCATCATTTGGACAGTATACATAATGAGGAAAGATACTGTAGAAAACTTATTTGACTCTCTTAAGGCTTTACTTCCCTGGCTAGTTCCCAGATTATTGAGGTTTGATGACTTCCTAAGACATCAAACCTCTGAGCTATTTAGCTATATCCTAGTGACATAGTAACATACACCGAGTTACTTGGCGATAAGTAGTCCTGTCTGAGCTGGATCTGCTCCATCAGGCCAAGTCCTGTTTCTCCATCTTCCTTCCTTCCATTCTTCTCCCTCACCTTGTGGTCTTATTCTGACCCCTAGCCTGGGAACCTCAATTCCACTTATTTCTCCTCTGCCCAGCCCAGGCTGTCAGCAACTTTATTAGTCAATCAGGGATAATTAGGGAGCATTCTTTGGAGATGGTTCAACATAAATCACAATGCCTGTGTCAAAGTGGTAACCAGATCTCAGGATACTGAAATCAGCATGTGAAAACACGGTGCACAAAATCTTCCTGCTATAGAAAGATTTTCAGTGTTACACATCTGATAGAGGTATAATATCCAAGATACATAAGAAACTAAAGAAATGAGATATTAGAAAATGAATCCAATTTAAAAAATGGGGTTCAAATCTAAACATAATTCTCAATAGAGAAAACTCAAATGACTCTGAGAGGGCCTGATTAAATAATTATTTTCTTGTTAGACAGAACAGGCCTAAGAGTTGCAGGAAAAAACACAGAAAAAGGGCAAACAATCAGAAACAGCCAAGACACCTGACCTGGGGAAGATAAGGTTGCATAGCTACTGGCCAGAGAAGCCCCTAAACCCTGATGAGAGTCAAGTACCCTCCATGGGAACCAGCCAATCCCAATCAACATTATGTAGACACAGTAGGAATTTCCCTCTCTGGTTTTAAAAGGGGCCTTCAACTGCCCTCAAGGCTATGGCTATGTTGTGAAAGTAGTAGCCCCAGCAGGCTGGTCTTCTGTAGAATAAATGCCTTTTGTTGCTTGCATGCTTCTTGAGTTTGGGGTCATTCTTTTAGCCTCTTCTGGACCTTAACAGCTGAGAAACACTCAAAGAAATGTTCAAGAGGCTTAGCCATCAAGAAAATGCAAATCAAGACAACTTTGAAATTCTGTCTTAAACCTGTCACAATGCCTAAGATCAATAGAAGTGACAGCTCATGCTGATGAGGATGTGGAACAAGAACATTCTTTCACTGCTGATGGGAGTACATACCTGTTTACGCCACTGTGAGAATCCTGTGCTTTTAGGATTCCAACTGCAAAGTAATGTAGCTCTATAGTAAGAACAACGGAGGTGTCCATTCAACAGAAAGAAAGGAGTCTGCTGATAGCAATATACCTGTGCTTGGGGGCAGATACTCCAGTTGTGTTCTGTGATGACTGAAGCCTTTAACAATTTTGATGAAAATCTCCTATGAGGCCTCTAGTCGTAACTACCCAGTTAAGCTATTCCTTGTTTTTTGGTAAATAAACTATGCAGTAATTAGCTGCTATGTTTGAGAGACACTTGTTTCTCATTTGACAACTAATGCACTGTTGTTATTTGCTTCTGTTTTTTGTTTGTTTGTTTGTTTTTATCGTGTATTTTTAAATGTTTGGTGCTATGTTTGGCCAAAACAAGTTCTGGGGAGAGTGAAAGAGAAGAGCAGACAGTGCAAGTTTCAGTAGAGAGTCTCCCTATGCCTGCTAATCTTTGGCAAATGGCTCTCTTTAAAATGCTTCAGGTTCTGTCCTCAGAAATGGAGAATTTTTGTTAAAGAAATAGTCCAGTCTTCTGTAAAACAGTTTCCTATTAACTGAGAACAGATTCTGTTGCATTAAGTACCTTTACATATTTTGACTGAATATGAAATGCCATCTTAGAAAAACATTTGTCTCTGAGAGGTTTGGTTACTCTGTGGAATTGATTGAATCACTCCTGGTTTCAGATGGAGTTGTAATCCTTGGAGAAATGCAATGATGGAGTTTGAAAACTAATGATTTGATGATTGTTAAAATTGATTTACAAGGCACTCAGGAGATGGCTTGGTTGGTAAAGTGCTTTCTCTACAGGCATGAGGACCTGAGTTAGATCCCCATGACTCAAGTGGGCATGGGACACAAGCTTGCAATCTCAGCTGTGGGGTGGCAATGACAAGGGGTTCCCTGGCCCCACTAGCTAGCCTTGTAGAGCTCTGTCAGGAATTGACCTCATCTCATAAAACCAGATGAGTGCTGCCTGAAAAGCCAATTGAGGGTGCAGCTATAGAGGCATGTCTATCTGTGAAGACAGAGAGACAGAGAGAGACAAAGAGAGAGAGAGAGAGAGAGACATTTACAAAAATTGCACAGTAAGTCTAATGTTTGAGATGACTGTCCTTTGTTACTGTGTTCTGAAATCAAATATGACATACTTTTAAAAAGATAATGAATATGACATTTCTTATAGGCTTTTTATACATTAGCAAGGATGTGAGGCAACTGCTTGAAATAATCAAAGAATAGGAAATTACCACAATGTAAGAAGTCCAAGGAAGTTGTGCATGGTTGTGAACATCTTTAATTAAGCCCAACATTCAGGGAGGCAGAGGCAGGTGGATCACTGTGAGTTCAGGGCCAGCCTGGTCTACAAAGCAAGTTCAGGACAGCCAGGGCTACCCAGAAGACAAACACTGTCTTGGAAAAGAAAAAAAAGTCTGAAGGAAATTTAAAAGATATTCAATGATTTTTTTATTTTTACAAATAATTTATTTTTAGTATTTTAAATATTTTTTAATTTCATTTCATTTATATATTAATTCATTACAATTTATTTACTTTGTATCCCTACTGCATTCCCTCTCCCTCGTCTCTTCCCAGTTTCACTCACTCTCCCTTTTCTCCCCCTATGAGCTTTCCCTAGTTCATTGATAGGGGAGGTTCTCCTCCCCTTCTATCTGACCTTAGCTTATCAGGTCTCATCAAGACTAACTGCATCATCTTTCTCTGTGACCTGGAAAGGCTGTACCACACCCAGCGGAAGGTGATAAAGAGCCAGCTACTCAGTTCATGTAAGATACAGCCCCTGCACCCCTTACTAGGGACCCCACTTAGAAACTGAACAGCCAATGGGCTTCCTTTGAGCAGGGGTTCATGGTCCTTGGTTGGAGTATCAGTCTTTGCAGACCCAGCTGGGTCCAGGTATTTTGGCTCTGTTGTTCTCCTTGTGGATGTCCTGTCCCCTCCAGATCTATTTCCCCATTATTTCATAATGATTCCAGACTCTGCCCAAAGTTTAGCTATGAGTCTCAGTATTTCCTTCGATACCCTAGTGGGTAGAGACTTTCAGCGGTCCTCTGTGGAAGGCTCCTGTACTGTTCCTTGTCTTCTCCTACTTCCCATGTGTATCCTGCTTACCCTTCTGAATGAGGATTAAGCATCTTCCCTAGGGTCCCCCTTGTTGTTAGAAATAATTTTTTAATAACATTTTATCTGCAAAAGTAAATCCATTCATATTTTAATATGAACAGAAAGCCTTTTATGTTTATTTTAATTTTCATATGGCACCTCCCCTCTTCCTTCTTATATTTTATGATTCAAGTTATGCTGTGCAGAGATGACTGGGGAAAGGGTTAAAAGACCTGAATTCAAGTCCTGCTCTTTGTTTTTCTTCTTATATACAACCTAACATACAGACTGGTTTTCTTAAAATTTTAATTGTTACACTTGAGAATTTCTGTGTCTTGATTTTGGGAAGATCCACTTAGTGTTCTGAGCTTCAGATTTCAATAGAAAAGAACAGAAATTACCCTTCTACACTGAGTTCTAAAAGCAAACTTTCTTTTTTTTTATTTTATTATTTTTTTTATCAGTTACATTTTATTAACTCTGTAACCCAGACCTGTCCCAATCCCTCATTCCCTCCCAGTCCCTCCCTCCCTCACTCATCTTCACCGTGCCCTTTTCCAAGTCCACTGATAGGGGGGACCTCCTCCCCATTCATCTGATCCTGTTTTATCAGGTATCTTCAGGACTGGCTGCAAAGCCCTCCTCTGTGGCCTAACAGGACTGCTCCTCCCTTGGGGGGTGGGGAGACCAAAGAGCCAGTCATTGAGTTCCTGTTAGAAATAGTCCTTGTTCCCCTCACTTTGGGAAACCAATTGGTTACTGAGCTACCACAGGCTACATCTGAGTGGAGGTTCTAGGTTATATCCATACATGGTCCTTGGTTGAATGTCAGTCTCAGAAAAGACCCTGTGCCCAGATATATTTGGTCCTTGGGGAGCTCCTATCCTTTCCCCATCAGACTAACTCCCCTTCTTTCTTATGATTCCCTGTACTCTGCCAAAGGTTTGGTCATGAGTCTTTGCTTTGTAAACACTGCTAGTTAGAGTCTTTCAGATGCGCTCAGTAGACTCCTGTCATACGTTCAATGCACATCCCATCTGTCTTTCTAAATGAGGATTGATCATCTTAACCCATGTCCGCTCAATTGATTATCTTTTTTAGGTGTATAGATTTCATTGTGTTTATCATATCTTATAGGTCTATATAAGTGAGTATATGCCATGTTTGTCTTTCTCGTTCTGGGATATTTCACTCAGAATGATCTTTTCTAGATCCCCACATTTGCCTGCAAATTTCATGATTTCCTCCTTTTTGATTGCTGAGTAGTATTCCATTGTGTAAAAATACCACAATTTTTGTACCCATTCCTCCCTTGATGGACATCTGAGTTGTTTCCAGGTTCTGGGTATTACAAATAAAGCTGCTATAAACATGGTTGAGCAAGTGTCCTTTTTGTGTACTTGAGCAAACTTTGGGTATATACCTAGCAGTGGTATAGCTGGGTCTTGAGGAAGCACTATTCCTAATTGTCTTAGAAAGCGCCAGATAGCTTTCCAGAGTGGTTGTACCAGTTTACATTCCCACCAGCAGTGGAGGAGGGTTCCCCTTTCTCCACAACCTCTCCAGCATGTGTTATCGCTTGAGTTTTTCATCTTGGCCATTTTGATGGGTGTAAGGTGATATCTCAGGGTCGTTTTGATTTGCATTTTCCTGATGGCTAATGAGGATGAGCATTTCTTTAAGTGTTTTTCTGCCATTCGATATTCCTCTGTCGAGAATTCTCTGTTTAGCACTGTTCCCCATTTTTTAATTGGATTACTTGGTTTGCTGCTTTTCAGCTTCTTTAGTTCTTTGTGTATACTGGATATTAGTCCTCTGTCAGATAAAGGGTTAGTGAAGATTCTTTCCCAATCTGTAGGCAGTCGTTTTGTTTTGATGACGGTATCCTTTGCTTTACAGAAACTTTTCAGTTTCATGAGGTCCCATTTATTGATTGTTGCTCTTAGAGCCTGTGCTGTTGGTGTTCTGTTCAGGAAGTTGTCTCCTGTGCCAATGAGTTCTAGGCTGTTCCCCACTTTTTTTTTCCAATTGATTTAGGGTATCTGGTTTTATGTTGAGGTCCTTGATCCACTTTGACTTTAGTTTTGTGCAGGGTGATAAATATGGATCTATTTTCATTTTTCTGCATGTAGACATCCAGTTGGTCCAGCACCATTTGTTGAAGATGCTGTCTTTTTTCCATTGAATGGAATTGGCTTCTTTGTCGAATATCGAGTATTCATAGGTGTGTGGATTTATTTCTGGGTCTTCTATGCGGTTCCATTGATCCTCCTTTCTGTTTCTATGCCAGTACCATGCAGTTTTTATTACTGTTGCCCTGTAGTACAGCTTGAGATCAGGAATGGAGATACCTCCAGATGATCTGTTGTCGTACAGGATCGTTTTGGAGATTCTGGGTTTTTTGTTTCTCCATATGAAGCTGAGAATCTTTTTTTCAAGGTCTGTAAAGAATTGAGTTGGTATTTTGATGGGAATTGCATTGAATCTGTAGATTGCTTTTGGCAGTATGGCCATTTTCACAATGTTAATCCTACCAATCCATGAGCACGGGAGATCTTTCCATCTTCTGATATCTTCTTCGATTTCTTTCTTCAGAGACTTGAAGTTTTTCTCAAACAGGTCTTTCACTTGCTTGGTTAGAGTCACACCAAGGTACTTCATGTTATTAGTGGCTATTGTGAATGGTGTTGTTTCCCTAATTTCTTTCTCAGCCTTTTTGTCTTTGGTATATAGGAGGGCTTCTGATTTTTTTGAGTTGATTTGGTATCCTGCCACTTTTCTGAAGGTGTTTATCAACTGAAGGAGTTCTCTGGTTGAATTTTTGGGGTCGCTCATGTATAATATCATATCATCTGCAAATAGTGACACTTTTACCTCTTCCTTTCCGATTTGTATCCCCTTGATCTCCTTTAATTGTCTTATTGCTCTGGCTAGGACTTCAAGTACTATGTTGAAGAGATATGGGGACAATGGACAGCCTTGTCTTGTCCCTGATTTCAGTGGGATTGATTTAAGTTTCTCTCCATTGAGTTTGATGTTAGCTATAGGCTTGCTGTATATTGCCTTTACTATCTTTAGGTATGTGCCTTGTATCCCTGATCTCTCCAAGACTTTAAACATGAATGGGTGTTGGACTTTGTCAAATGCTTTTTCGGCATCTAAGGAGATGATCATGTGGTTTTTCTCCTTCAGTTTGTTTATGTAGTGGATTACATTGATGGATTTCCATATGTTGAACCACCCTTGCATGCCTGGGATGAAGCCTACTTGGTCATGGTGGATGATATCTTTGATATGTTCTTGGATTCGGTTTGCAAGAATTTTATTAAGTATTTTTGCGTCAATGTTCATAAGAGAGATAGGCCTGAAGTTCTCTTTTTTTGTTGGGTCTTTGTGTGGTTTAGGTATTAGGGTGACTGTGGCTTCATAGAATGAGTTTGGTAGTGTTCTTTCTGTTTCTATTTTGTGGAATAGCTTGAGGAGAATTGGAGTTAGCACTTCTTTGAAGGTCTTGTAGAATTCTGTGCTGAAGCCATCTGGTCCAGGGCTTTTTTTGGAGGGGAGACTGTTAATGACTGCTTCGATTTCCTTGGGAGATATAGGGTTATTCAGCCTTTCTACCTGATCTTGACTTAGTTTTGGTAGATGGAATCTTTCAAGAAAATTATCCATTTTATTTAGATTTTCAAATTTTGTGGCATATAGGCTTTTGTAGTATGATCTAATAATTGTTTGGATTTCCTCAGTGTCTGTGGTTATGTCCCCCTTTTCATTTCTGATTTTGCTGATCTCGATAGTTTCTCTCTGCTTTTTAGTTAGTTTGGCTAAGGGTTTGTCTATCTTGTTGATTTTCTCAAAGAACCAGCTTTTTGTTTCATTGATTCTTTGGATAGTTTTATTTGTTTCTAGTTGATTGATTTCAGCCCTTAGTTTGATTATTTCCAGCTGTCTGCTCCTCTTGGGTGTATCTGCTTCTTCTTCTTTTTTTTTTTTTTCTAGGGTTTTCAGTTGGGCCATTAAGTTGTTTGTATGTGATGTTACGAATTTCTTCTTGCAGGCACTTAGTGCTATAAATTTTCCTATGAGCACTGCTTTCAATGTGTCCCACAAATTTGGGTATGTTGTGCCTTCCTTTGCATTGAATTCTAGGAAGTCTTTGATTTCTTTCTTTATTTCTTCCTTAACCCAGCTGTCATTGAGTAGTAAGTTGTTCAGTTTCCATGTGCGTGTCGGCTTTTTGTTGTTTCTGTTGTTGTTGATGTCTAGCTTTAGTCCATGGTGGTCAGATAGTATATAAGGAATTATTTCAATTCTTTTGTATCTGTTGAGGCTTGCTTTGTGACCCACTATATGGTCTATTTTGGAAAAGGTTCCATGCGGTACTGAAAAGAAGGTGTACTCTTTTGAGTTTGGGCGAAACGATCTGTAGACATCTATTAGGTCCATTTGATTTAGAGATTCTGTGAGTGCTTTTATTTCCCTATTTGGTGTCTGTCTAGTTGATCTGTCCCTTAGTTAGAGTGGAGTGTTGAAGTCTCCCATTATTAAGGTATTAGGATCAATGTATGATTTAAGCTTTAATAATGTTTCATTTACGAATGTTGGTGCTCTTGTATTTGGGGCATAGAT
This sequence comes from Meriones unguiculatus, assembly GCF_030254825.1. Classification (NCBI taxonomy): domain Eukaryota; kingdom Metazoa; phylum Chordata; class Mammalia; order Rodentia; family Muridae; genus Meriones; species Meriones unguiculatus. The sequence continues at coordinate 30,827,103 of NC_083358.1, forward strand.
ATTCAAGATTGTGATGTCCTCTTGGTGGATTTTTCCTTTGATGAGAATATAGTGGCCCTCCTTATCTTTTTTGATTAACTTGGGTTGAACGTCTATTTTATTAGATATTAGGGTGGATACTCCAGCTTGTTTTCTGGAACCATTTGCTTGAAAAACAGTTTTCCAGCCTTTTACTCTGAGGTAGTGTTTATTTTTTTTGCATAGGTGTGTTTCTTGGATGCAACAGAATGTTGGATCCTGTTTCCTTAACCATTCTGTTAGCCTGTGTCTTTTCATTGGTGAGTTGAGTCCATTGATATTCATAGATACTAGTGACCAATGCATGTTAGTTCCTTTTGTAATGGAGTCGGTGATCTAACCCTGTTTCATTGCTTGTTTTCTTTTCATTTTTGTTGGGATATTATCTGTATGCCCTGTTTTCTTGGGTGAATTTGTTTTCATTGGATTGGAGTTTTCCTTCTAGTATCTTCTGTAGGGATGGTTTGCTGTGTAGATATTGTGTAAATTTAGTTAAAAGCAAACTTTCATTGCTCATAAATCTCTTAACTCATAAAGTATACTCTCTACTGTTCTTCCCAAATGCTGAAATGATTATTTTCAAAAGAATAAAAGTTCATGCTAAAGGGCAAAATAGTTAAGAAAAGTGATACAAAAGCCAGCTCTGGGACTTGAATAGTGAGCCACTGTGCTGCAGGAGGAGTGTGGTTAGTACAGCTGGAGTATTTGTACTCCAGAAGGCTGTGGGTAGGAACAAGTGTAGAACACATATAGGGGTCATTGTGTACACGCATAACACCAGTTCACATTGACCTGGATTACTGTCAGTTACCCTGTTCCTGATGCTATCCGGAACAGATCTGGGACTTGCAGTCATTGTTGGAGAGGTCCAACTTGAATGATGTTGCTGTGACTTTGACACTAAGGTGTGACCATTGGTTTTATATTTTTGCAATGGCAAAAACAAATGGACGGATTTTTATATCGGTGCACCATAAGTTCCACTGATAAGTGAGTTTCCACAGATTTGCATGTTGACTTCAACTCTTTTTCTTCTTTCTCTCTTATGTCAGGGATTATCCTATGAATAGAAACGCATGAAAATGACATTAGAGGTCTTGCTTTTGTACTTACTTAATACAAAAGAAATAATCTTCTAACATTCATCTAATTACCAATACTACACTCTCAAGAGCCACATCATTAATAAAGTTACCCCAAAGGTTATAGCCCATCATGATTCAATGGAAGTAATTTTGTTACACTTTCAAAGACACTGAAAAAGGAATAACCATTGTGGTGGCAATATCAGAGAATTCGATAGAAGTTAACATATCGCAAAATCTAGCACCTGTGAAGGAAACTGGATGTTAGCCTTTCAAAGGCAGAATTAAACATGGGTTCAGTAAATACACCAAAGGGAAGCTGAACATGAAGCTCAGTGCTAGGTAGAACTGCAGATTCAAGAGCTAATTAATAAAGACATGCTGAAAGTTTTAAAACTGGACACACTTGGTTAATATCCTCACAGCAACCAATTCATTTGAAAGGTGGAGAAACAAAGCTTTGTAAAATTTTACCTTGAAAGGCTTAGAAAGTTAAATATTGAGTAGCTCCAATCTAAGCCTCTGGAATGGCTTTGGCCACTCGATTACTTAATGCTTGGAATGATTTAAACTATAGGAACCTATATCTCTGAGCATTGGCATGTAAGATCTCTAGGTTTCTCTATTTATAGAAGAATCTTAACAGAGCACCTCACATATAGTGAATGTTCAGTAAATGATGCTGGTGGCATTAATACACAATTTCTCCCACACTAGAGAACAGAATTTAAGGTTCCTGCTATCCAACATTTTACAATTTTTCTTCTAAATTCAAACTGAACTATTATTCATTGACCTTTTATAATATTCTGTGTTGATTGCACATGCTTTTGTTAATAGTACATAGTATTGCCTGAATGTGAGTTCTCCCTCTGAACTCTTTCCGAAAAATAAAAATCAATGTATAACGTTAAATAATGCCACAACCTGCTCATTCTTTTCTTGCAATATTCTGCTGATTAAAACCTCCTCGCATCCAATTCATCAGTGTTGAAGATAATTTCCTCCCTTCATAAAATATTAACATTCTTTTTTTGTGTGACTAAAATTGTCTTCAAGCAACTTCTTCCTGTCATTAATTAAAATAATGAGTAATGTAATATTAAATGTGTAATTCTCTGACAAGCACTCAAGTGTTTGCTGAGAAGTCCCTTTCTACCAAAAACATCTGGAAAATAACATGGTAAATTAAAAAGCTGATACTTTAATATACTACAGGGTAATCCCCAAGTCTAGGTAGGCAGAGTGCCAACTTGGCACAGCTCTTGCTCCTGGCACTGAGCCATGGCTTTCTCAATTTTCTTTACTTGATGCGCTATATGAAGATTTTTCTTACCCACTCTCCATTTTCACTGCATTACTTACCAGATGAGAAAGCTACTACAAACACTTTCCAACATAGGTTAGCTTTTCTGCTTGCGACAGACACTGTCTCACACAGGCTCAGTGATCATAAATATTTTAGGTACTCCAATAGACTTGGGAGCAGCTGTAGTTAGTAAAAATAGTTGCCTGACTCCTGCCCCAGCAGTAAAAGTAAATCGCTCCTTTTCATTGGTTTTATGTCCTCTGCTAGATGCATTTTAATGGGTATTCAGGTCCCCTTTCAAGAAGCTGAAGTCCTTTCCTTACTTTCCCCCTTTCTCAACTTTATATTTTCAGAGTGTTAAATAGTGTATTAAGAGCCTAAAGCTTTAAAACTCAGTCATCCAGCACTTTATGAGATGAGTTACTTGGTTTGCCTGGGACGTTACTGTTCTGATTACAAGAGCTCACGGTCATATGATGTTTTACAGTTTATAAAGAACAGTTATAATTCTGACACCTTTGATCCACAGATGTACACCAGCAACTACCCCTACTTTCATCAAGAAGCAAAAACTCAGAATGTTCACTGGCACTTCCCAAAGTGGAGACACAGGCATGCTTTAGAGTCATTACATTAAGGCAATGACTCACACAGCAGTTAGACAAAAGCAGAAAACAAAGACGTGGTCATGGATTCAGGTATTTATGTGGCATTGACCCAGAGATATTTGTAAAGCAAGATTACAAAATGCAAGTGTATAGTAAGAAGAAAGGTAGAACTGAATGAACTTAAGCATGTCTTGCTCATCAGGTCTCAAGTAAAATACTCTTGAGGGACTCTTTGTTTCTTTTAAATAAAAATAACTTGTACCCCTCAGAATTTGTTTGTTTCCTATGCTCTGTGGTGTTTCTCATTTTCTACTTCATAATTTTTTTTTCATGTGGCTTTAGTTTTTTAGAATTAGAAAAACTACTTGGGAATTTTGTATATTAATTTGCCACAGATGCTTCCAGAGTATCTTGAATTGTATCTAGAATATAGAAGATATTCATTAAGTATTTGACATCAGGTATATTAGTTAATTCATTATATTTCCTGGTTGTGATTCAAACCAAATCTCTGGTGTAATGACCTGTGTTCTGCATTGTGATATCCAGGGACAGACAGAGACTAAGTAGAGGTTGAATGATCTATGAATGTGGAAACTCTGATGTTCTTTACTGGAGTAGCTCCCATACATATGCAAGATAAAGCACTTAGAGAGGGCCAAGGATGCTCTTTGTACACCTGTTTATGTTTATTCATAACAGGAAATATTAATCTGCTGTATTGGTGCCATCTACAAAGCTGTTTAGTGCATGGGCGCACTGTAAGTTTCTGCATTATGGGTGGGTTTTATCTAATCACTCCATCCACTCCTACTATCATAACTAAAATTACCCTTCACTTTCTCCTCCATGACTTCTTGTCAGAGTATAATGACAGCGTGCATACGATACAGATTCATTCACTTCTTTTCTAACCCATATTGTATTACATGTTTTATGTGTGTGTGACTTTGTTTCAAATTTAAACTCTTTAAGAGATGTGACAATAACTTCTGGATGAGAGAGGTCAACGTCCTTGCATGATCAACACTACAGCAACTAAGGCCAAGATATGTGTCCAGAAAAGTGCAGACAGTGAGCCACTTTCACTGCTCTCTGTTACAGCATTCAGACTCAGAACATTAGGATTAATCCATTAGCTTCTTTTGCAAATCTACTCCAACTTCTACCAAAGAATTTCTTCAGAGATACCACTTCCTTATCAACTAAACACCTAAACTAACCTCATCCATTGCAGCAAAAACACACAAACAAAACAAAAACAAAAAGCTCATTCAGGACTCATTCTACACCCTTAGCCTCTAGCTGCCTCAACCTCTTTTCTTCCAACTCTCAAGAGCTCTGAACTCATCTGCCCTGGTCTTGAAGCTCAGTTGTCTTACATATGGACACATACAAAACTTGGGGCTTAAAGTTGTACAATCTACTGGCCCCTAAGAAAGTAGACATCCTTTCTCTAAGTTCTTCATTTTAACACTTTCCAAATCACTATACAATAATTCACATCATCCAGTTTCTCAACAGAGAAGAGCAGTTTCTTTCTTTAACATTACAACACTTGGCTAAGCAAATGCTGCTTGGTGGAACCTATACAACTTTCTCACCACTCATGAAAAATTGATTGGAGCCAGGTCAACCCAAAGCCTTTCCCAAGGCTCTGATGTATGGAGAAGGAATGTAGCTCCTTGTCTCAAACCCAGAACTCTCTTGCCAGAATCAGTATTAACCTGGGACCAGGGCCCTGTGAGCTTTTTCCTGAGGTCTTGATATACCTAGAAAGAGCATAGCTTTTAAAATACTGAGGCTGTAAGACCCGTAATGAGATTTCTTCTTGAAATTATTATAAACTGAAAATATTATAAACAAAACTTAACATACCTGTCATGAAAGCATAATGTCTTAGTTTAGCCTATTCAAACATGCATAGAGCACTGATATCAGCTGTGTACTATCACACAACTCAAAGCCTGTTTTGAAAAATAATGTATGCACTGTCTCAGGCAATTTATAAAATACTGCCTTAAAAATGAGAAAAAGTAACTATAAAAGGTATATAGTCTACAGTCATACCATTGTAAAGTCAAAGAAGTCGGTTGTAGCTGCATGTAATGGCACATAATTTTAATCCTAGCAGCTGGAAGGCCAAGTCAAGAGGAACCAGATTTAGAAGGCAGCCAGGGATAATGGAGACTTCATGGTAATACACAAAGTGAAACTTGTAAGCTATAAAGAGTAAGTACAGCAAGTACACGGAAGACTTAATGCCTTATTCAAAACTTGAAGTCAACATAGAAATCACTACCCATGTTAAAGTCTTCGTATATTATCTGCTACCTAAAGAAAAAGTTCATCCTAAAATACACACATACACACACACACACATACACCAATGAGCACTGTTTTTGTGAGCACATCCATGAGCACCTGTCTAGGATTATAACCACCAAAATGGTTGTATGCACCATATTTATGTCTATAGAAGAGTTAATCACAAGCCTCACCAGGCTAAGCTATGTTATATCTTATCAGTTTTTTTTTTCAGTGCTTTGTATACCAGTTTATAATATTATATAACGACTGAAATAAAGACTCCATAAGTCAGCAACACAAAGGACCTGTATGGATAGCTTTATTTCAGTGATGCAATGGAAACTGTCATTTTAACCTAAGAGATCTACTGATGTCCTGACCTTAGGTTTTATTTGTTTATTTCTTTTTCTTTCTTTTTTTTTTTTTTTTTTTTTTTTGCCTGAAAGAGATGGGGTTTTTTGTTTGTTTGTTTATTTAAAAAATATTTGTCTCAGCATGGCAGCTCAGTATCCAAGTGGGTACCCTATTAAGGGGAACAGGGACTATCTCTGACATGAACTCAGTGGCTGGCTCTTTGAATCCCTCCCCCGGATGGGGGAGCAACCTTGCTAGGCCACAGAGGAGGACAGTGCAGACAGTCCTGATTAGACTGGATGAGCTAGGGTCAGATGGAAGGGGAGGAGGATCTCCCTTATCTATGGATGTGGAGAGGGGCATAGGAGGAAATGAGCGAGGGAGGGTGGGATTGGGAGGGGAAGAGAGAGATGACTACAACTGGAATACAAAGTGAATAAGCTGTAATTAAAAAAATTTAATTAAAAAAAGTATTTGTAACATTTATACCCAGAGAAAGAAGCTAAATAAAATAAAAGAGACAGTTGCTGTAGAAATTGTATAAAATTCAAAATTAGGAATTCGAAATTCCTGCTCAGATATGGCCATTCACCATGTAAGAAATCTTGGTGGATATTATCTTTGTATTTTATAAATTCCTAGAAAGTATATATGAAGTCATTATAAAATGTTGGAACATAAAAATAAATTTATATGACATCTAATTCCTATTTCATATCACTAAAATGGAGTGAGAAAGATTGACAGTTTATTATAAGAAAATACCTTTTTATGTTTTAAGACTGAGTCAACTAGATTATTTAATCACACTTTACATGAACACAGCTTTATTTTTATTTTTTAATCACACTTGGATTTCTCTCTTTTTTCTTTTATCAAAACTAATTTCATTCATATAATATATTCTAATTACAGTATCCCCTCTCTCTGTTCCTTACAGTTTCTCTCCACTTTCCCTCCTATAAAGATCTACTCCCTTTCTGTCTCTTATTAGGAAATAAATAGGCTTCCAAGGAATTATAAAAATGTAATAATATAATATAGTATAATATAATAAGGCAAACACATCACAATAGAACAAAATAAAACAAACAGAAGGAAAAGAGCCCAAGAAAAGGCACCAGCTATAAATGCATAGATCAACTCAATTGCACACTCAGAAATCCCATAGAAGCACAAAATTTGAAGGAATACTATATAACCAAAAGAGCTGCTGGGTAAAATGATTATATATATATGAACATATGAAATAAATATATTTATTTATGAAATAAAATTAAACTGTTTGACATGACATTTTGAGACAAGGACCTTCCAAAGATGCCATTAAGTTCATTTCTGTTGGCCATCTACTCCTCTGCATACATCCTACCCTGAGGCGTAGTTTTGTCCTCAGTGAGATACCCTTTGGTAATACTAGATTTTCATTGGCAAATGATTATGGATTAGAAATAGTTTTTAGGTTAGGGATGAGGCCTGAAGCTGTATATGTTTTAGTTTTTCTGCCTCTGTATTCAATAATCTAGACTAGTTGACCCATGAGTTTCCTAATTTCCAAGAGATACTTCTGTCTCTACATCATGTGGGGGAAAAATAGGGATTACAAACCTCATAGCATCCAGACTTTTACAAGTGTTCCACTGATCAAACTCACACCATCATCTATAGCACATGCTTCCACCCATTGAACCATCCAAGCAACCTGAAATTTGTATTTTCTTCAGATTAAAGCAGCTTGAAAGAGTTGCCTTCCATTTAGCTTATCTCTTTAGAAGTTATATCAATCAGCATAGTTTTCTTGGCAAGATACTTCCAAATCTGCCATTTATTTACAATATATTTCAATAACTTCTATTAGTAGTACTAATTATTGTTATCCCTGACTATCTTCAAATTCTACTTGGAAAAGAACCCTTACTGTTTCTAACAAGATGATCAACATATTGTTTATTTATTTATGTTCTTCTTAATTTTATTTTACAATTTATTCGTTATATATCCTGACTGAAGCCCCATCCTTCAACTCTTGTCAGTATATTAAATTTTAGCAAGAGTACCTGTTTATTTATATTCATTATCTCAAAGTGAAAAGAGAGGAAAGAAAAAACACATATTTTTTGTCCCCTGTAATCTTTTATGATACATGTAACATACCCTAATAAACCAATGGACGAGTATAAGAAATAGATGAATCATCAGTCTATTCTAAATGAGGGAGTAAAACAAAACACCAAAAACAAACAAAAGAGTAAATGAAACAACAAAATATTTGGCCTAGCCTCCACAGTGATCAAAGCATAATAAATGTTATAGTTATGTGATAATTATGCATAATAGGGCATACAAAGGGCTTTTAAAATCTCTGTTACTTAGACAGTTGTCTTAACTTAGGTTTAATTATCAACTTGGGGATAGCCTACAGTCAGCTGAGAGGAAGGCCATATTGGAGTCTTGTCTAGATCAGATAGGTCTATGGTGGATTGTCTTGATTACTAATTGAGCAGAACAGAACAGCCCACTGAGGGCAGCACTATCCCTACGGTAGTGGTCCTGGCCTATGTAAGAAATCTGGCTAAGCAGGTGGCTGTGAGTGAGCTAGCAAGTAACACTATTCCAGGGTTTGTGTGGTACTTGCACAGCTAAGGGTGAGATGCCTGGCTGAGGTAATGTTGAGAAGAATAAAAAATGGTCCTGCCTTCAGGCTCCTGCTCTATTTTCTGCCTTGACTCCCCTTTAATAATAGACGGTGACCTGGAAGTATAAGATGAAAAAGACCTTCTCCTGCAAGTTGCTTTTAGTCATGGCATTTATCAGAGCAACAGAGAAGAAACTAGAACAAAAATATATGACTGTTGGCTATGACAGTAGCATGCACCAATAAAGCTGTGAAGAAGAGTGTTATAGAGAAGGGCACAGTTGTCTTGGACAATGGCATGTGGGGAACCACCAAAGACTGCAATCTTTATCCTAAAACAAGTTAACAACTCAGAGTGACTCCCGGTTCTCCTGCAGAGGCTGATCTTGCCACAAGCTCAGTAAAAACAGCAAACATAGGGAACTCAGTGGAGAAGTAGGAGACTGGGAGGGACATGAGATGAAAATAATCAATTAAATAATAGATCTGGATTTTGCTGGACATGTGTGTGGTGCCACAGCCACTTGATCCATTCCAACAGTAGGGAGACAGAGGCAGACTAATTTCTGTGAGCTAGAAGCCTGCCTGGTTTGCAAAGCGAATTGAGCCACATGTGTGTGGCCGGAGAAAGAGACTCATCTTGCATATCACTATGTTATGCCTAACCTTCAGCGAAGCTTTGGTTTGCATGAAACAAAAGGACTGATGAAGATGCCTTCTTCTCTGTCTTCACTAGACAGAGCTCAATAAAAGTAACTACAAATACTCACAAGCCCAAAGGCAGCAAGGCTGTGAATAAATCCCACTAAATCCCACATACACACTGTGGATTTAAACTTCCATGAGACAAACAATAAGCATTAACATAAATATCTATAGATCTCAAGGGACGAAAACCTGTATCATCATTTGGATCACAGTGTGTTGAGATAGAAAAAAAAATACCCATTTCAAAGTGACATGCTTCAAGTCATTAAAATAAGAACTAGTTCCACACTTAATCTTACATAAAACTATAAGTTGATGATAGCTGTCTACTGCATAACTTGTTTAAACAAAAGAAATTAGCACTAGCTGGCATTACACCAGAAGGAAAATGAAGAGTGAGGGAAATGAAGTTGCCTGGTCTTTGGGACTCCTTCAGAAAAAAACAAAACTAGAAGAGGAGGATATAAATGGAAAAAGGTTTGAGAAAAATGAAGAAGCCATTCACATTTGATAACAAATGCTTCTAACTTGAATATAGTTGTTAAGAAAATTAAATCTGAATGATAGGTAAGAAAATAAAAAAAAATAATTTCAGAAAAAAATTGAAACTAACAGATACTAAGGAACAATGTTGCAGATGCTATGATATTAACCATTTGAAGCAGGGATCTGCTTATAGCCTAAGAGCACCCTTAGAGCTGATTTTACGGTGTTAATATGGGCTTGAAGCTAATAATGCAGTAATTTGCAAGAGAGATGTAAGAAATAAAAAGTAGAAGCTGTCATGCGGCTTTATAAGATGTTGACAATCTGACAATCTGCCCATCTGGGAAGTTATGTAAAATCATACATGTTTACTATTACCTGACAGTTATTTACTAGACACCAACTAGATTTCAGATAACTGAGACGGGGGATAAAATGTGAATAGACTTTCGATAGCCAATAAGTGCATAGTCACAACAAAATTTGGTGGTATAAATATATTTGGTCTTATACCATAGATATTCAGAAAAATGAAAGATCTTCTCATTTATTTATAACTCAAATATCACTTAGTGGTTCCTTACGTCAGGTTTTGGAGAAGTCAGGATAAAATAATGTTTATTTCCATATTAAATTCTAACTTTCATTAAAAGGATACACCATTTTCTCTCTTTTTATTTTTTTTCCATTTATTTATTAATTTAATTTCTCTACAGCCTGATCCCAGTGCACCTCCTCTCCTCAAACTCATGCGTTTTCTCAGGGAATGGGAAGCCCCCAGGGGTTATCAACCCACTAAAGCACCTCAAGTCACAGCGGGACTAAGTGCATCCTCTCCCACGGGGTGGGGGGGCTGTTGGGGGCGTGGTCTGACACTGGCAGCCAGTCCTCTCCCACTGGCAGCCCATCTAAAAGGAAGGGATCCAGTAGCAGGCAACACAGTCAGAAACAGCCTCTGCTCCCATTGCTAGGGCACTCAGGGCTGACAAGGCCGTGCTTTTGCTACGTATGTTTAGGGTATCTAGGTCCAGTCCACGTATACTCTTCGGTTGATGGTTCAGTCTCTGTAAGATCCCATGAGCCCAGGTTAGTTGACTCTGTAGGTCTTCTTGTAGTGTCCTTGACCCCTCCATTTCCCTCTTTTTTTCTCCCACTCTTTCACAGCTTGGCCTATTGTTTGGTTGTGGTTCTCTGCATCTGTTTCCGTCTGCTGCTGGATGAAGCTTCTCAGAAAACAGTTATGCTAGGTTCTTGTCTGCATTTGTAGCCGAGTATCATTAATAGTGACAGGGTTTCACTCTTTCCCATGGAGTGAGTCTCAAGTTGGGCTAGTCATTGGTTGGCCATTCCCTCAGTCTCTGCTCCATCTTTATCACTCTAATGAGATGGGGATCAGGTATGGGGAGAGCAGGGGTGGGAGTGGGGTGAAGGGCCCTAACCCTAACCCTGAATAGGAGAGAGAATGAAAACCGGCCTGGGAGGCATTTGGGGAGCAGCAGGGTCTCCCAGGGGGTCCATGGGAGTGACCCTAGCTGAGATTTCTAGCAGTGGAGTTTAAGGTGCCTGAAGTGGCCGCCTCCTGTAGTCAGGAGTGCCTTCCAGTAGAAGGAGTGGCCCATAAAACCTTAGGGCCAGATTTTGCCCTGCCTACAAGAAGTGTAGGGCTAAAGATGGAGCAGAGATGGAGGGAATGGCAAACCAATGGCTGTGCACCCACTTTCTCGGAAAAAACAAACAAACAAATAAACACATTTCTATGTGTGGTGTCATTAGTGTGTGTGTGTGTGTGACGTGTATGTGTCTGAGTGTCTGAGTGTCATACTGTACCTGGAAGTCAGAGGGCAATCTTGGGTATCAGTTCCCACATTTCATCCTTTTTGAGACAGGTTCTTTTTGCGGCTCATTGCTGCTAATGCCAGTCTAGATGGTTTCAGGGATTCCATGGACTCTCCTGCTTCATCTCCCATCTTCACTAGGATCATGAGAATTAGAGGGACATACCATAACGAGCACTTGGTCTTGTATAAGTTCTGGGGATTTAAAATCAGTTCATCGCACTTGTATAACAAGCACCTTATCCTCTCAGTAGTGGTTCTCAACCTTCCTAACTCTCCGCCCATTTAATACAGTTCCTCATGTAGTGACTACAACCATAAAATTGTTTTCGTTGTTACGTCATCACTGTGATTCTGATACTGTTATGAGTCACAATGTAAATATCTGTGTTTTCCTATGGTGTTAGGTGATGAAAAGATTGTTCAGCACCCCTAAAGGGCTCGTGACCCACAAGTTGAGAACTGCTCTTAAACTATCCCCTACGCAATAACCCCAGAACCACCTAACATCATACGAGGTCTTATACCACACATTTTTTCCCCCATTTTTTTCCACTTTCTTTTTCTGGAAACGATTCTGTGTCCTTCTGCTTTTTACACTGGATAATACTTCCTCATCCTTTAAGGTTCAAGTTAGAGATAATTTTCTTCAAGAGGCATCCAACCTATGCCTAACATGTACACACTATCAGAATGACTACTTGCTAAAACTTGCATTTTGGACCACAATTTCCATTTCAGTAAAATCAGAAATAGTATCACACTTGTCTATATACATGTACTATTAAATCTCAGTGGTTATCGCATACAGAAGTTCAGAATTGATGTCATAAATGAAAGAGAATTATTGAATAAATGGATCAATAGATAAAATTTAAATATGGCATACATATAAATCATATACAAAAATGTATAGACGTCATATACGTAGACAAGCGATGTAACAGATACCCCTGAAGTCTTAGGTAACATGGGATTAGTGTAAAGAAGCACAGTAGATGGCGTCCTTTATATTTAGATGGTAGAGCACTGTATTAAACTATGCACAAGTGTGCTCCCTGGTTTATGGCATCTTGGCGTTTGGAAAGAGAGAACCGCAATTGAGAAAATTCCTCTACCAGATTGTCCTATAGACAACCCTGAAGGGAATTTTCCTGATTAATTGATGTTGGATGATGTGGCCCACTGATGGGTGTGGCACACCTGGGTAGGCAGTCCTGGGTGTATAAGGAAGCATACTAAGCCAGCTGTGAGGTAAGCCAAATGTGAGGAACAAGCTGGTAAGCAGCACTACTCTGGGAACTCTACACCAGCTCCCGCCTCCTGCCCTGACTTTCCCTGGACATTGGCTATGTGCAAGTGTCCCCCAAATAAATGTTTTCCTCTACAAGTTGCTTTGTGTCATGGTGTGTATCACCCCTACATGACAATCTCTGAGGCATGTTCCTGGAATCTTTCAGAAATAAGCACTCTGACACCCATGAGAATGGAAGAGAGGATATGTCACCAAAAGATTAAAGCCGGGATAGCTCCTGAGAAACTTCAATCCTGGGTTCAGTTTGTATTCTCATTTTATACTCTATAACCACAAGGTGAGGTGGGCAAGTAAGATTTTGCGGGTTGTTAAGGGCAAAGACCCATTGTTTCAGGTCATTCTGTTCCAGGTAGCAAGTGAAGTTATGCTTGGTAAATGGGGAATACAAGTAGTGCTGTAAGGAAATCACTAAGTAAGACAATTGGTCCTTTCTCCCTTATTCTAATTCAGGCAGAGGAACAAAGCAGGTCTTGTTTCACCATGTAAATGCTCTGGGTTCAAATAAAGTAGGAAGTCTCACTTAAAGCTTCAGGTGAGGCACTCCAGGGGGGCTGCTGGCTAAGGCTTCATGCTGCGGAAAGCAAGAGCAGTTCAGAGATTCTAAGCCAGAAGAGCATCAGCAGCGATGGCTCTGAAGCTTGGTCAAGGATGACGTTGTAAATCAGGCTTTAGCAGCAGTTCGTACTATTAGGTGATTTAGTTTGAAAACACGAGTAAAATGCAGAACATGGATGGTTTTAGAATTAGGCCTTTTAGAATTTGGACTTAGTTTAAGGGAAATAGAGAACTGTAGGACACTTTTGGGACAAATATTCACATTGGGAAGATAATAACTTGGAGAGTAATATAATTTCTTACAGGGATTGAAAGACCTCAATAAAATAGCAAGGACTTTAAATAACAATTACAAGTAATTAAAAAATTAAATCTCATGAAAAACTATAAATTTAGTGTAGCTATTCTCCTTCAAATCCATTCCTAATTATATGTGATGTATTTATCTGTTTCTATACAATTCTAAAAAGCCAACAGAAAAATCACATTGCCAGCATTTATTAATTGTATAACCTTAGGTCAAATATAAAGGAGATTTATGTTCAAATACATACTACAGTGAGAACATTTTAAGTATTTGTCTGTTAATTGATTCAATATTTAAGTCTATACATGTGCAAATGGTTTATGTACAGAAAGTTCTATTGTATCAGGATGTGTTTTGATATAAACAGTGTTGTTTTGGGACTAATAGACAGTAAACCGAAAGGACATATGACATTTGTGGCTTGAAATATTTTATTACATACATATTGATGGGGACTTTACTTATTTAGCTTTTCATGTGGTGCATTTTTTTCAGTTCATGTGGAAGTGGGGTGGAGAGATCAAAGAATGCTATTGAAGCAGCTGTCTTGATTCTGAAATCCTTGCATGTGTGTTTATTTCACCTTGATTAAGCAGCAGCTTATGTTAACCTTGGTGAATGGATTGCCCGGAGCTTCAATCTGCATCCAGTGCTATGACAACTTATAAAACAACTGTAGCACAAACTCAGGCTGTGTCTGGAGGAGGAGGGGAAGTGAGAAAAGGGACTGTTGTTGTCAGCAGGCTGTACATTTTTCTTAACATAAACATTTCCATTTCCAGAAGCTCACCGCTCCTCTTCCCCCAGGCATTTTAGTTTTTATTTACTGAACAAGGTAAGGATGTAATGTTCACTCACAGGTTTTCTAAGTGTTACCAACTGTGAAATGGAAGGATAGCTTAATTGACACATAAGAACTTAAAACAACAGAAGCTCTTCCTTTAGGCTCTGATACTTAAAAGCCCAATGAACCAAATAATTGTTTGGGGTTTTTCACTTGCTTGTATACACTTGGTGTACTAGCTAACCTGTCTATCCATCCACCCTAACAATGGTTCAGGACAGAACACTGTATTACAGTAACTAATTTTTTAGGTGCCAAAGTAGAGACTATTTATTTATTTGTTTGTTTGGAGACGTAGTATAGCTATGTATCTCACACTGCCTTTGAACTTGCTATCACTTTTACTCTGCTTTTGCTGTGCCACCACACCCAGCTCAAAGGAACAGTTCCAAATGTGAAGAGATTCTTCAGTGAGACTAACCAACAGGCTGTGAAGTGAAGAATGGAGTGAAGGTGGAGAATCAACAAGAAGTACTGTGGAAAAAAAGTCAAAGTGGAAACTGAGTCATTCCTCATTGTAATTACAAAGAATGTAAAGGGTAAGAATAAATAATAACCACATAGGATAAAGGGCAAGACTTAAGTGCAGTACTAATTACTTTATTGAGCTGGAGCGTGGACAACAAGAACAAAAATCTTCAAGGAGCAAAGAATTTTCCCACAAACTTCATCTTCTTCAGGCATATTGGGATTCATCCCAAATTGCCACACAGAATAGTCACTAAAATTATGTTATATATTTTGATATTTCAGAGCCTACTCTAGCAGTTCTGACCTTTATTTTTCATGAAAATTTCTTAATTCTTAGCTTCTATGACTCATCATTAGGTTAGATTCTGGGTCTATCTCTATGATTCATCATTAGGCAAGATTCTGGGTCTGTCTTTGAATGTCTAATTGCCTTTCCCTCTCATAAGTTAGGATGCTAAGAACAGCACTACCCACTACATAAGGTCTGTATTACCTACAACAACATGCCAACAATTACCTTTGTGGATACCCCAAACAAGTCTTTTTTACATTTTTTATTTACAGTTTAGTCACTTTATATCTCAGCTATACACACCTCCCTCAGTCCCTCCCAATCCTACCCCTCCCTCATCTCATCCCATGCCCCTCTCCAAGTCCACTGATAGGGGAGGTCCTCTTCCCCTTCCCTCTGACCCTAGCCTATCAGGTCTCATCAGGACTGGCTGCATTGTCTTCCTCTGTGGCCTGGTAAGGCTGCTCCCCCATCAGGTGGAAGTGATCAAAGAGCCAGCCATTGAGTTCATGTCAGAAACAGTTCCTGTTCCCCTTACTAGGCCACCCACCTGGAGACTGAGCTGCCATGGACTACATCTATGCAGGGGTTGTAGGTTATCTCCATGCATGGTCCTTGGTTGAAGTATCAGTCTCAGACAATAGGCCTGTGCCCAGATGTTTTGGTTCTGTTGCTCTCCTTGTGGATTCCTATCCCCTCCAGGTCTTTCCATCTCCCCCCTCTTTCATAAGATTCCCTGCACTCTACGCAAAGTTTGGCTATGATTCTCAGCATCTGCTTTGATACCCTGCTGGGTAGATTCTTTCAGAGGCCCTCTGTGGTAGGTTCCTGTCCTGTTCCCCATTTTCTCTCTCTTTTGATGTCCCTTCTGTTTGCCTATCTGAGTGTGGATTGATCATCTTACCCAGGGTCCTCCTTCTTTCCCAAATTCCTTAGGTGTACCGATTTTAGTATGCCAAAACAGCTTTGTCTTGGTCTCTGAAATTGTTCAGTAGCGTCCTCATCTTCGACACCTGGCCAGTTGTGCTATGACTTTCTTGTTGCCTTCATCTTTCCTTCACATCACATCTATTTCTTCACTCTTTTTGGTTGAATTAAATAGTAGTTAGCATAAACAGCCTAGAATTAAAGAAAAGAATAATATTTTTTAAAACCATTTCCAATTATTTTGCTTTAGATGCAAATTTCCTGTGTCTAGGGAATTTCCTGTGTGGGTTTTGAGTTCTTTTGTTTAGAAATATTCATTTTAGTTCATTTATGCATGTGACAGATGCTTTCATACATTTCCATCCAAAGAATATTTTGTTGTTTCTTGTAGTTGCTTGTGTGTCTTCTCTGTGAACATCGCATTGTTAACTCTCTGGAAATTTTTGAACTGTTATTTTCTCCTGTGTTAATAATGACTACCTCACAAGCAATGGAAAGGAAAATAAAGCTCTTAGTTGAGATTAAGTTTTTCAAAGAATTCCCAAAGGATTATTAGGTACTGGATATAAGCTGGGGTCATGAATGTCATCAGTCCTGTTGCTGTGTACCCAGCACAATTTAAGATAATTTGGGGCCTGGAGATGTATGTAGCTCAGTTGGTAGAGTCTGAGTAGTGTGCACAAAAGTTCTAAGTTTGATATCCAGTGCCATAACTTGTAAACTGTATGTTATTTTAGTCCCAGAACTTTAGATGGAGGCAGGAAGATGAAAGTCCTGGGTCATCTTCATATTCAAGTTTGAGACCAGAGTAGGCTCATGATACCAGGCTTCAAAAAAAAAAAAAAAGTAATTGATGTCCATTATAAAGGTGACAATGTGGAGATTAACACTTAGTGTGGCAACATGGATGGCTATATAAAACACCTTGAAATGTTTGTACCTATAATGTGGAAGTTTTATCATTTTTATTTTAAACAGTTCAGAAGTAAGGAGTTCACAAGACAGAGACATATAAGACTATTTGGCATAGATAGTCTCCTTTTGAAATGTTAATACTCACTGATGGGAATCATTTTTTTTTTATTGTGGTCTTATTATCAATAAAATAAGCTCTGGACCATTCTGAAAATAAATGTACAGTTACCTTAAGTTCCTTTAAGAAGACAGTGAAGCATGTGTGTCATTTAGAGAGGTTTAAAATTGTTAATATTTTAAGGTTAAAAGATGCATTTAAGTGAAGCAATGTAGAAAACCGTAAGGAAAAAAAAATAGTCTCTAGGGAAACATTAATTCCCCAAGAATGGCATATTAGAAAAGAGAAAGAAATAAACTCTTCCCCCATAAGTTAGCAACCTCTACTTCTTCCAGCTTTGCATGACTGCTTGGTATGCAGATACCAGGTCACAGGTGGAAGAAGTTGAGGGCCATTATACAGTGTAAATGTTTATAATGTATCATAATTACTGACACACCTGTGGTAAATAACTGAAATTCTGAGGCAAACATGCTGAAAATGCTCAGTAGAGAAAGCTAGGAATGAAACTCATTTTTAACCTTCTCTTGGATGGGATCCAAATTACATGTTCTGTAAGTTGGAAGAGCCATTTGCAAAGTTCTTAACATTGCTCTGTCCTCTTGTGCTCCACCCATCTGCCATCCATTTCCTCAGCTTCCAATGTTTGATAATCACCAGGCTCAGTGATCATAAAGTCTTTTCTGCCTTGATTATTTTCTGAAAACAGTTTCCACTTAACTTTTCAAATACAAAATGATTTGGCATTTAATTGACTCAAATGAAGTTACAGTTGACAGATTAAAAAGTTATAAAATACTATAATGTCTAAGTTAATATTTTTATAGTATCCCAACATAAATGAATCACTTATTGTTGTTGAATCATAAATTAGTTTACTTATTCCTCAGTGATTTGTTTTACATATATTTTGCCTTGGTGGTATATAGGAAACAGAAACTTGACCTAACATGGCATAATTTAACAAACATGTGCTTGGTTCCAATCATGCCTATAAGATTATATGGAGACAACACCATTGAGGTTAAAAATATGTTTTAAAAACCAAATATTCATAGTTGTGTGGGTTTAATTCTGGGTCTTCTATTCGATTCCATTGATGCACCATTCTGTTCCAGCTGTACCACTCCTAGGCATATATCAAAAATATGCTCAAGTATATAACAAAGACATTTGCTCAACCATGTTCATAGCAGCTTTATCTGTAATAGCCAGAAGCTAGAAACAACCCAGATGTCCCTCAGCTGAGGAATGGATACAGAAATTGTGGAACAATGGAATACTACTCAGCAATTAAAAACAAGGAAATCATGAAATTTGCAGACAAATGGTGGGAACTAGAAAAGATCTTCCACAGTGAGGTATCCCAGAAACAGAAAGACACACATGGTATATAAGTGGATAATAAACATACAATATAGGATAAACATACTAAAATCTATAAACCTAAAGAAACTAAGCAAGAAGGAAGTCCTTGGGTAAGATGATCAATCCTCATTCAGAAAGGCCAATGGGATGGACGTCAGCATAGGGATTAAACAGGGAACAGGACAGGAACTTATCACAGAGAGCCTGTGAAAGACTCTACCTATCAGGGTATTGATGCAGATGCTGAGACTCATAGCCAAATTTTGGGCAGAGTGTAGGGAATCTTTATGAAAGAAGGGAGAGATGAAAGACCTGGAGTTTCACAAGGAAGCAACAGAACTCAAAAATCTGAGCTCAGGGGTCTTTTCTGAGACTGATACTCCAACCAAGAACCATGCATGGCGATAACCTAGAACCCCTGCACAGATGTAGCCCATGGGAGCTAAAGTGTGTTCTCTAGTAAGGAGATCAGGGGCTGTTTCTGACATGAACTCAGTGGCTTGCTCTTTGATCACCTCCACCTGAGAGGGAAGCAGCCTTACCAAGCCACAGAGGAAGACAATGCAGCCAGTCCTGATGAGACCTGACAGGCTAGGGTCAGAGGGAAGGGGAGGAGGACCTCCCCTATCAGTGGACTGGGGAGGGTCATGGGAGAAGAAAAGGGAGGGAGGGCAGGATTGGAAAGGGGATGAGGGAGGGGCTACAGCTGGGATACAAAGTCAATAAATTTTAAATAAATAAATAAATGTAAAAAAATTTAAACTATGTTTCAAAACCTATTTCTTTGTTATGTAAATCAATAGAAAACCTAGAACAGAGATTGCTCTGAGGGTGAATGCACTTTCAGGTAGGTATGAAGATCTGAGTTCAATCCCTGGATCTCACATTTAAAAAACTGATTCTTTCCAATTGACCTCTGATCTGTGTATGTGCACTCTGATATGTGCACACCATCACACATGCACACACACAAATAAGGTAAAAATTTAAAAAGGAAGTTGATAGACTAATTCAAAGATCATCACAGAAGAGGCTACAGGTTTTTGTGATGCTCTGGTAAGTCAAATTCGTTTTGACCTTTTCACATTTTTGACATTTTCACTTGCTTGATGTCATCTACTTTATATTTTTATTTTTTCCTTCACATGTTTATAAATATATAGCAGGAGATGTAAGCATTTCATAAATAATTTCAAATTAGGAGCCAGTAATAATAAGAAAATGACTAAGATCTTGCCTTGGATTAGGCTATCTCTTTCCACCAAAAATATTTACTTATAAAGCAAATGTTAAAATCAACACAGTCCAGTTCTCTGGAGAAATAACATTAGAGATGTAATAAAGAAGCTAAGTCTTTGTTGTAGAAAGTCTCAGAAGTAGTTGTGACCAACTAAGCCAGGTCTAATCATAGTTAATTATGTTCTTCTCAGCTTTAAAGTTAACATTTAAAATTGAAACTGGACTCATGGGTCATAAGTGCTGTAAAAGAAATTTGCAAATGCTGCACAGGCCAGTGGGGCTGGATGCTTGATATGGTTTTAAGAGAGAGGAAAATCCTTACCCCATGAACCCGGTGAGAAAGAAACACAGCCTAAGGCTATAGCAACAGGGAATTAATGAGCCACAGAACATAAAGCCTAATAGAGAGCAAAGCATATTAATGAGCTTGAAGCTCATGCTCACCCTTATCCAATTAGTCTGAGAAGACCTGCCTGGTGTCCCTCTCTCTGATGCCTCTTTAATGCATCTTGGATAGTGTTGCCAGGGAATCTTATCATTTCACATGTCAATTCTGTCACTTAGAGAATACAGTCTAGAACATTTTGTCTTGTAAGGCCATTCAAACTTAGATCTAAAGTTGTCTTCCTATTTATCATAAACCTTTCTTTCCAAATCAAAATCTATCTCCAATGTAGAACTCTCCTAGTGAAGATAATCCACTACAAAAAACTTGTCTAAAGAACCAGTTACACTGATTTTGTTTTTCTGGAGTTCAGTTTGTATCCATCTACTTTTCTGAAGGGTTTATCAGCTGCAGAAGCTCTTTCGTAGAATTTTTGGGGTAATTTATGCATACTATCATATCTTTTGAGACTAGTGATACTTTGACTTCTTCATTTCCAGTTTGTATCCCCTTGATTTCCTTTAGTTGTGTTATTGGTCTAGCTAGGACTTCAAGCACTGTATTGAAGAGATTTCAAAGAGAGTGGGCAGTCTTTTCTTGACCTTGATTTCAGTGGAATTGTTTTAAGCGTTTCCCCATTTAACTTGATGAACATGATGTTGACTATTGGCTTTTTATATATTGACTTTACCATGTTTAGTATGTGCCCTGTATCCCTGACCTCTCCAAAACTTTGAACATGAATGGGGGTTGAATTTTGTCAAATTTTTTTTTATATCTAATGAAACGATTATGTTTTGTTTTGTTTTGTTTATATGGTGTATTAAAATCAGTAGCCCTCATGTATATAAGCCACAAATGGGCTGAGAAAGAAGTTAGTGAAAGAAAACAATAGTCATGAATAATATAAAGTATCTTAGTGTTACTCTAACCAAGGAAGTGACAGACTTGTATGACAGGAACTTCAAATCTCTGAAGAAAGAAATTGAAGAAGATATCAGAAGATGGAAAGATTTCCCATGCTCATGGGTTGGTAGGATTAACATAGTAAAAATAGCTATCTTACCAAAAGTCATCTACAGATTCAGTGCAATTTCCATCAAAATACCAACACAATTCTTTACAGGTCTTGAAAGAACAATTCTCAACATATTGAAAAACAAAACAAACAAAAAAACAGAATAGCTAAAACAAACCTGTACAATAAAAGAACTTCTGGAGGTATCTCTAGCCTCAATTTTAAGCTGTACTTCAGACCAACAGCGGTAAAACTGCATGTACTGGCATGGAAACAGACTGGTGGATCAATGGAATTGAACTGAAATCCTAGAAATAAATCCACACATCTATGCACGCTTGATTTTTGATAAAGAAGCCAAAACCAAACAATGGAAAAATGATAACCTCTTCCATAAATGGTGCTGGTCTATTCATATTTATCACCATGCACAACACTCAAGTGCAAGTGGATCAAGGACCTTAACAAAAAACTAGAGACACCAAATCTATTAGAAGAGAAAGTGGAGAAGAAGAACCTTAAACTTATTGGCACAGGAGACAACTTGCTGAACAGAACACCAACAGCTCAGGCTCCAAGGTGAACAATTAATGAATGGGACTTTGTGAAACTGAAAAGCTTTTGTAAGGCAAAGGACATTGTCAACAGAACAAAACAATGCCTACAGTTTGGGGAAAAAATACTTCACCAACCCAGCATCTGACAAAGGACTAATTTCCAAAATATATAAAGAACTCAAGAAACTAAACACCAACAAGCCAAATAATCCAATTAAAAAATGGGTACAGAGCTAAAATAGAAAATTCTCAACAGAGGAATTGAATGGCCAAAAAAACACTAAAGGAATGTTCAACATCATTAATCATCAGGGAAATGTGAATCACAGTGACTCTGAGATTCTATCTTACACCCATTAGAATGACAGCACATGCTGGTAATGATGTGAAGGAAGAGCAACCCGCCCCCATTGCTAACGGGAGTGCGACTTGCATCAACACTGTGAAAATCAATCTGGGGGTTTCTCAGAAAATTGGAAATAGGTCTACCTTAAGACCCAGCTGTAAGACTCCTGGACATATACCCAATAGATATTTTATCATACAACAAAAAACATTTGTTCAACTATGATCATAGCAACTTTATTTGTAATAGCCAGAATCTGGAAACAATCCAGATATACATCAATTAAAGAATGGATAAAGAAACTGTGGTACATTTATACCATGGAATACTACTCAGCTATTAAAAACAAGGAAATCATGAAAATTTGCAGGCAAATATATGGAACTAGAACAGATCACCTGAGTGGGGTAACTCAGTCCCAGAAAGACATATATGGTATATACTCACTTATAAGTGAATGTTAGCTTATGTACCATATGGTACAACATAAACATTCTACAATTGACTGGCCAAAAGAAGCTAAATAATGAGGGACCAAGGGAGGATTCATGGATCTCACTGGGAAGGGGAAATAGAATATATAGGTGAAGTGCTCAAAGAGAGACAACAGGATAGGAGCAGAGTCATGAAAGAAATGAGGGTGGGGAACTGATGTGGGGAGAAGGGGGCTGGAGGACATAGGGCTTGCAGAGAGAAGAGAAACTGTGGCCTGGAAAATCTCTGGGACAGACTGGAGACCCATGACAGTGCAGGCTCCTGAGAGACTATGGAGGCAACTTTAGTGGAGACTCCATGCTAGCTGAGGGACATAGAGACTGAAGAGGCCATTCTCCAACTAGACAGGACTCCTAGTAGAGGGAGGACACTACCAACCCACCCACAAAAACTTTGACTAGAAATCTACCATGCCTACAAGATGTGCAGAGATAAAGATAGAGCAGAGATTGAGGGAATGTCCATCCAATGCCTGGTCACACCCAGGCAGAGAGTCAAACCCTGACACTATTAACAATGCTCTGCTATGCTTATACATGGGAGCCTAGCATGGCTGTCCTCTGAGAGACCCCCACCCAGCAAAAAATCAAAACAGACGCTGACACAGCCAAGCATTGGGCACAATGCATGGAGTCTTGAGCAAGAGTAGGAGGAAGAATAAAAAGACCCAGAGAGACAGGAGCTCCACAAGAAGACCAACAGAGCCAACTAGCCTAGGCCCAAGTTGGCTTTCAGAGAATGACACATCAACCAAGGACCATGTATAGATTGGACCTAGGCATCCTACACAAATGTACCCAATAGACAGCTTGGTCTTCATGTGGTTTCCCTACTAAGGGGGAATGAGGGCTGTCTCTGACAAGAAGTATCCTACATGCTTGTTGATCATTTCATCCTGGGGGCTACCTTGTCAGGCCACCATGGTAGAGGATGCACTCAGTCCTGATAGGACTTGTGCTGGGATGTGGGGTTGGGGGTAGCTCCCCTTTCCAAAGGGGGAGAAGGAAGATATGTGAAGAGGAAGGGAGGATGAGACCAGAAGGAGAGGCAGGAGGGGACCTCCTTTGGGGATATAAACAAACAAACAAACAAATAAATAGAATCAGTTACACAACTGGGCCTTGTTGAAGGCTGAATGGATTAGTGTTGAGTTGTGACTTGTCTTTGAGAGGAATTAGGGAAAAACCTGGGGGCTATGTGGACTACTTTTTGCAGAGACACCTCCAATCTATTCAGTTTCCTTGACTTTCCTTACTTTGGTCAGGTTTCTTTCCTTCATCATTTTGCCTTTCTTTTATTGTTTATTTGAATGCCAATGAGAAAAAAAACCATAATATTTCATTTTCAAAACCTTTCAAGAAAAGGAAATAAGAGAAATGAATCCCCAGTGGCTAATGCCTTTTCATACTGTTGTTCAGCCAGACATTTTACCACATTGCTGTCTAAATAAATCATTCATTTACAAGTTCCTTTGGGTTTTTAGACAAAATGATCTCTTAAAACAAAATGTTCTTTCCATCATGTTCTGTCTGTTCAAATCCCACTCATTCATCAAGAACCAACTCAAACATAAAATCAGCTCTACCTACATGTTTTTGCCTGTGCTTCCATAAATGCCAACATGTACTGTACCTGTGAAAAGGAATAATTAACTATTGAGTGGTCAAAACTTTGCTAAAGAAAGGGACTAAGTTGAAAATTTAGGTGATGATAATAGCAGTGTTTAGTTCAAATAGTTGCTTGGAGAATTTAACACACCTTACTCTAGGTCATATTGGTTACTAGTTAATGACTCATAGATGGCAGCTGTTGAACTCTGAATCTCACAAAGTCCAAATGTGATTTCTCATAGATGAGAATGCCTATGTTAATGTAGGATGCAACCCCAGTGCTCTGGAGACTGTTTTCAGTGTATTTTGCATATTCTGAGTTTTTAAGCTCACTGTAATTGAAGAAAATAGAGAACTCTTTCCATCCATGTGTCAGAGTCCACTGTGAGACCCATCCAAGCCTGAAGTTGCAGATACAGATGGCCATGGAACAAGGAAGAATTGAGCAATACAGAAGCTCAGAGAGCTTTACTGAGCCACAGGGAATGGCTAGCACAAGATGGGATTTATCAGATTTGTTTGGAGTTTTGACTTTGCCATATGGGTTCAGACAAAACTGAAATGTAAAACAGACTTCTAAATCACTCAAAGCTGTGAATGAAAACTGGCAAATTCTGTAGTCTCAGCTATGAGGTAGAAAGACCAAGAAGTGAAAAGAGAGGTGGCCCACAGGGAGAAATACCTCTGAGTTTCTTTAACTCATGCTTAATAATAATTATGTTTAAGACATGCTAATCAATCATGAAGGAAAACAAAGATAAAGAAGAAAGTTCTTTGTTTTACTAACATGGAGACTCATAAATGGGACCCTTTTATTCCAGTCTGTTCAGATTTACTTTTAGTCATTTGCAACCTTCCTACAGGAGCTACTCCTTCCACTCTATCTCCATTTTCTGGAGACTTTACCTTACCTCTTGGTGCTGATTCAGGGTCCCTTCAGCTAGTTTTTGTCAAACTGCTCAGCCTGCCCTCATACTCCATCTCCATCCATACAGAAACACTTTTCACCAGAGACCCCTAGTGGCCACACTAGGTGTGAGACTCAGGTAGGCAAATTTCTGTCCTTCATTCTGGTCTCTCCAAAATTACTCTTACTCTTAGTTTGCAGTAGTCCATCCTCCTGTCCTATCTCCACTCCCTGGGAACTCTGTCTTGGTGGGAACCCTGGTCTCCCTAATTCTTTCCCACTGATCTTAATCTTTCTTCCTAACCCATCTTCATCCCAATGTGTCAGCCACCAACCCACAGAGGTACCCTTACCTTACTTTTATCAGGGCTTCTGAAGCCACTGTGCTTGCCTAGGATCCAGAGTGGGTAACAGCAACAAAAGAATAAACTACTCATTCAACAAAAGCAAGATCAAACATCTTCACCAAGAAACAATTCAACCACCCAAATACCTAGATCCCAGAGCCAAGACACAAGCATAAATATCCAAATTCAAAATGTCTCCTCCAGAAGCCAGTAACTGTATTGCAAAGGGCCCTGAGAAATAAAATTTAGCTGAGTCACAAGACAAGGACTGTAACAGCAATTATGAACATGCTCAAAGACTTAAAATGGGATACAAATAAGTGCCTTAATGAAGAGCATGCAAACAAACAAACAAAAAATAAAAACAAAAAAACTAGTTAAATAAATCAATAAGCATTTCAAGATATGAAAGTAGATATAGAATTTCTAAAATCCCAAACTGAAATAAAACATAACAAAAAACTTAGGATGCCAGGGGGATGACTCTAGCTGAGACTCCTAGCTGGGGAAACAGAGACTGAAGGGATTATTTCCTAACCAGGTGGGACAGCAGTGGAAGAAAGGGGACACCAGCCCACTCACAAAACCTTTGACCCAAAATCTACCATGCCTACCAACGTGTGCTACCTGAGCTGCCTTGCCTGCCTCAAAAGAAGAGGATGTACTATGTCCTGATGTGACTTAATGAGCTGGGGTGGTTTTGTAAGAGGGGTCCCTTTTCTGAGTAGAAAGAAAGTGGGAAGGGGAAGAGGGTGAGAGGATGAGACTGGAAGGAGAAGGAGGGGGCTGTAATCGGGAGGTAAAATGAATAAATTTATTTAAAATTCTGAATGTCAAACAAAAAACCTCAGAGGAGAGCCTCACCAACAAATTATAAGACATGTAAGAGAGAGAGCTTCAGGTTTTGAAAACAAGTTAAAAAAATAAATAGCTCAGTCAAAGAAAATTTTAAATAGAAAAAGATTCAGACACAAAATATCAAAAAAAAATCTGGGACACTATGAAAAGATCAAAGCTACATCTGCAAATAGTAGAGACAGAGAAAGGAGAAGAAACCCAGGTTTCTGTAAATATTTCTAACAAAATCATAGAAGAAAATTTCCCCAATTACATTAAAATGGTGCCTTTCAAAGTACTAGGTACTAGAACACCAGACAGGACCAAAAAGAAAAATTTTCTTAACACATAATAAACAAAACACTAAAAGTACAGAACAATAAAAGGAGCTGCAAGAGAAAAAGACCATGACACATTTAAAGGTAGAGTAACACCTGACCTCTCAATGGAAGCTCTAAATGCCAGAAGTGCCTGAATGGTTCTTCTACAACCTCTAAGACAAGCACATATACTAGCCTAAAGAACTATACCCAGCAAAATTACCAACTATAATTAATGCCAAAAGAAAATGATTCAATGATGAAAGCAAATTTAAATATCTATCAACCCACCACTACAAAAGACACTAGAAGAAAAATTTCAGTCTGAAGAAGTTACATACAACATATCAAAACATAAGGAGTAAATAATACCAGCCTCATAAATCCAAAGAGGGGATAAAACCTATACCATAACAACAAAATAACAGGAATCAATAAACACTGCTAACACTGCTAACAAACATTGATAACAATATTAATGGTCTCAATTATCCAATAAAAAGACAGAGACTAACAGTTTGGGCTAAAAAAAAAACAGCATTCAGCTTTCTGCTGCATCAAAGAAACAAGTCTTTTTGTCAAGGACAGATATAACTTCAGGATGAAAGAAGACATGCTAAGCAAATGGACCCAAGGAGAAAGCAGTTATAAGAATTTAAATAGCTGACAAAATAGATTTAAAACCATGGAAAAGAGTGTGGTGGGTTTTGGGGAATCCAAGGACATACCTCAAAATTCAGCTGTATCACTTTTGGATATATACCAAAAGGACTGTACACCCTGCCAAAGACACACTTTTTCATGTTTTCTGCTGCTGTGTTAAGACTAGTGAGAATTTGGAAAAAGCCTAAGTATCTATCAACTGATAGATGAATATTCAGCTGCTAAGAACATTAAAATTGTCTTTCTTGGTGGCTTGGCAAGGCTGCACCCGCCAGGGGAAGGTAAAAAGAGAGCCTTCCACTGAGTTCATACCAGAGACAGCCCCTGCTCCCCTTACTAGGGAACCAATTGTAGACTGAGTCTATAGGCTACATCTGAGGCTGGGTTTTAAGTACTCTCCATGCATTGTCATTGGTTGGAGTATGTCTCTGCAGGACTTCCAGGTCTCAATTCTTTTGACTATGTTGGTTTCCATTTGGAGCTCCTGTCCCCTCCAGGTCTTTCTATTTCCCCCTTCTTTCTGATAGGTTAGGGTCAAATAGAAGGGGAGCAAGACCTCCCCTATTAGTAGACTAGGGGAGGGGCATAAGTGGAGAAGAGGGAGGGAAGATAGGATTGGGAGGAGACAAGGGAGGGTGCCACAGCTTGGATACAAATTGACTAAAGTGTAATGAATAATAATAACAAAAATGTTTTTAAAACAACATTGAGTATACGTGAGCAACCGCAAAAACTCTGCCAGGGAACTCCTACAACTGATAAATACCTTCAGCAAACTGGCCTGATACAAAATTATCTCAAAAAAATCAGTAGCACTCCTGTATACAAAAGACAAAAGGGCTGAGAAAGAAATTAGGGAAACAACACCCTTCACAATAGCCATAAATGACATAAAGTACCTTGGTGTAACCCTAACCAAGCAAGTCAAAGACTTGTATGAAAAAAATTGCAAGTCTCTGAAGAAAGAATTAGAAGAAGATATGAGAAGATGGAAAGATCTCCCATGTTCATGGCTTGGCAGGATTAGCATAGTAAAAATGGCCATCTTACAAGAAGCAATCTATATATTTAATGCAATTCCCATCAAATTGCTAACACAATTCTTTACAGACCTGGAAAGAAAAATTCTCATCTTCGTATGGAATAACAAGAAACCCAGAATTGCTAAAACAATCCTCTACAATAAAAGATCTTCTGGAGGTATCTCCATCCCTGATCTTAAGCTGTACTATAGAGCAACAGTTATAAAAACTGCATGGTACTGGCATAGAAACAGAATGGTGGATCAATGGAACTGAACAGAAGACCCAGAAATAAACCCACACACTTATGGACACCTGATCTTTGACAAAGATGCCAAAACCATACAATGGAAAAAAGATAGCATCTTCAACAAATGGTGCTGGTCCAACTGGATGTCTACGTATAGAAAAATGAAAATAGATCCATACTTTTCACCCTGCACAAAACTGAAGTCCAAGTGGATCAAAGACCTCAACATAAAACCAGACACATTAAATCGGGTAGAAAAAAAAAGTGGGGAATACCATAGAACTCATTGGCAAAGGGGATAACTTCCTGAACAGAACACCAACAGCACAGGCTCTAAGATCAACAATCAATAAATGGGACCTCATGTAACTGAAAAGCTTCTGTAAATCAAAGGACACCATCATCAAAACAAAGCTACTGCCTACCGATTGGGAAAAAATCTTCACCAACCCTTTATCTGACAGAGGACTCATATCCAGTATATATAAAGAACTAAAGAAGCTGAAGAGCAGCAAACCAAGTAATCCAATTAAAAAAATGGAGAACAGAGCTAAACAGAGAATTCTCTGTAGAGGAATATCAAATGGCAGAGAAACACTTGAAGAAATGATCAACCTCATTAGCCATTAGGGAAATGCAAATGGAAACATTTCACCTGAGATTTCACCTTACACCCATCAGAATGGCCAAGCTGAAAAATTCAATGACAATACATGTTGGAGAGGTTGTGGAGAAAGGGGAACCCTTCTCCACTGCTGGTGGGAATGTAAACTTGTACAACCACTCTGGAAATCAATCTGGCACTTTCTCAGACAACTAGGAATAGTGCTTCCTCAAGACCCAGCCATACCACTCCTAGGCATATATCCAAAAGAAGCTCAAGTACACAATAAGGACATTTGCTCAACCATGTTTGTATCAGCCTTATTTGTAATAGACAGAAGCTGGAAACAACCCAGATGCACCTCAACTGAAGAGTGGATGCAGAAATTGTGGTACATCTACACAATGGAGTATTACTCTTCAATGAAAAATAAGGAAATCATGCAATCTGCAGCTAATTGGTGAGACCTGGAAAGGATGATCCTGAGTGAGCTGTCCCAGATGCAGAAAGACACACATGGTATATACTCACTCATATAGACTTATAGGAGAAACCTAAAATCTGTACATCTAAAGAAACTAATCAAGAGAAAGGACTCTGACTAAAACGCTCAATCCCCATCCCGAATGGCAAAGAGGATGGACAGAAGAAGAAGAAAACAGGAAACAACCTAGGAACCTGCCACAGAGGGCCTCTGAAAGGCTCTGCCCTGCAGACTATCAAAGCAGACGCTGAGACTTTATGGCCAACTGTTGGGCAGAGTGCATGGAATCTTATGTAAGAAGTGGGAAATAGTAGGTTATGGAGAGGACAGGAACCCCACAAGGAGAGCAACAGAACTAGAAGATTTGAACACAGGGGTCTTCCCAGAGACCCATACTCCAACTAAGTACCAGGCATGGTGATAACCTAGAACCCCTGCACAGATGTAATCCATGGCAGTTTAGTGTCTAAGTGGGTTACATAGTAATGGAAAGAGGGACTGCCTCCGATACAATCTGATAAGCCTGCTCTTTGATCACCTCCCCCTGAGGGGAGAGCAGTCTTTCCAGGCCACAGAAGATGACAATGCAGCCACTCCGGGTGTGATCTAATAGACTAAGATCAGAAGGAAAGAGAGGAGGACCTCCCCTATCAGTGGACTTGGGGAAGGGCATGCATGAAGAAGGCGGAGGGAGGGTGGGATCGGGAGGGGAGGAGGGAGGGGCTTATGGGGGGATGCAAAGTGAATAAAGTGTAAAATAATAATAATAATAATAATAAAAGAACAAAAAGCAACATTGAATTTATAAAATTTGTGTTTAAATGGATGGAACTAGAAAAAAAAATCACCCTGGGTGAGAAAACCCAGACCGAAAAAAGATAAATGTTGTATGTATTTTTCCTATTTAGAATTTAAGTTTTTAAGGTTTTTTTTTTTATTTTTTTATTTTTTTTAATTTTTTTTATCAGTTACATTTTATTAACTCTGTATCCCAGCCGTGTCCCGATCCCTCATTCCCTCCCAGTCCCTCCCTCCCTCCCTCCCTCATCTCCCCCGTGCCCCTTTCCAAGTCCACTGATGGGGGGGACCTCCTCCCCATTCATCTGATCCTGATTTATCAGGTATCTTCAGGACTGGCTGCAAAGCCCTCCTCTGTGGCCTAACAGGACTGCGCCTCCCTTCGGGGGTGGGGAGACCAAAGAGCCAGTCATCGAGTTCCTGTTAGAAATAGTCCCTGTTCCCCTCACTTTGGGAAACCAATTGGTTACTGAGCTACCACAGGCTACATCTGAGTGGAGGTTCTAGGAAAGAAGGGGAGTTAGTCTGATGGGGAAAGGATAGGAGCTCCACAAGGACCAAATATATCTGGGCACAGGGTCTTTTCTGAGACTGACATTCAACCAAGGACCATGTATGGATATAACCTAGTTTTTAAAGGTTTTAATTTGTTGCTACAATCCAAATAATCACAAAGATTATATGCCAAATAAAAATCTAGGGGGTAGGAAAGGATCTGTTAAGAAGGAGAAATAGAACAGCTTTATGAAGGAACAGAATAATTTAGAATAGGGAGATTAAATGTGGATGGGTGTAGAGAAGGGTAAAGGAAGGAATATAGTGAGTGACAACTAAAGCTGCAGACCTTTTAAAAACCATGCCGAAACCTAAATAGTATACAAGCTTCCTAAAGTATATAAATATAGGAAAGGAATCTAAAGGAAATCACCAAATAATAGGGAGATAATGTCCCATTCAGACACAGTATGGTATCAAGCAAAACCTTCAATGCCAAGACTGAGTTACAACTTGCTTAGTAGTTGGCCAAAGGGGCTCCATGAAAACCCTTCAAACTTCACAGGCTATTTGTCAAGGCTCTTGGTTGTTTTCCATAACTCAACTGTAGGGCCCTACTGCACAAGATAATATTCATGTCATCAAACATAGAAAAGTTGAACTGGTGCCTAACCAGCGGCTTCACCTCTAATGAATAGTATTCCTAATACTGGAGGTTACTGTGCATGCTACCAGAGAAGAAATGTAGTTACCAGTATCTTCTAGCTACAAACCCTGTGACACAGAACAGTGACAAACCCTCAAAATGTATTTGTTCAGTTGTTGTCCAAATGTTATTGGAGCAATCAAATCCTTTTAAATTTTGATTTAAGGCCTAATCAGTGAGATGAAACTCATACCTTACATTGCTAAAGTTTTCAGGTGTCCGATTCTAGCTATTTCAAAGGCCTTTTGGAAAAAAACACATGCTACCTTTCTGCTAAAGAAAAATACCGATGTAATGATTCCAAATGACATATTGCTATATCTTTAGGTCAGTGTCTTGTTTAACCCATATCAGAGAAGCTTATTTTTACAGAAGATATGAATTAATACAGAGATCCACAACAAAAAATGGAAAGAATGAGACTTTGGAGAATTCAGTCCCAAAAGGGATGTTGTAGGCTTTGAACTTTTAAAACATACTCTATTTGTGGTTCTTTGAACCTCTACTTCCCTTCCAATCTTCCACTCCAACTCTAGGTAGGAGAGAAAGAAGGTTAGTAGAGACAGGGGATGTAGACCTCTTTAGACTTAGCTTCCTGGTGGGTGGGGTTCCACTCTTTGTCATCAGGATTCCAACAGTCCAGCAAACAACAATCTAGCAGTCTAGCAATCCAGCAACCCAATAATAGTAAAATAGCAACAAGAACTACCACCACCAGCAACAGCAGCTGCAACAGCAGCTACCACAACCTTCTTGAAGTGCTCTTCTTGAAGCATTCTCTGAAACCTTCATTTTAAGAGCATCCTAAAGTGAAGAGTTCTCTCTCCCTCTCTGGGCTCCTGTTTATACTTTCTTAAAGTCTGTACAAGAATGTTTTTCAGCTGGAAAAATCCATACTCCCTGAAGAGTCTACTGCTTTTAAGAATTTTGTAAACATTTATTTATGGATTTACATATTTATTTACTACTTTGCATGCTTGAATCCAGAGTTTGATACTTGCTAAGCAAACATTTGATCACTATGGCATGCTTCTTGCCCTACATTTTTTTTTAATTGGAACACCTGCATGACAAGAACTTCAAGTATCTGAATAAAGGAACTGAAGAAAGAAAAGAAGAAGATGGAAATATCTCCCATACTCATGGATTGGTAGGAATAACAGTAAAAATGTTCATTTTACCAAAAGTCATCTATAGATTCAATGCAATTCCATCAAAATGCCAACACAATTCTTTACATAACCTTGAAAGAGCAATTCTCAACTTCATATAGAAAAACAAAAACCCAGGATAGTTAAAACAGTCCTGTAAAACAAAAGAACTTCTGGAGGTATCACTATCTTTGATTTCAAGCTATACTACAGAGCAACAGTAAAAAACAAACAAAAAAAAACAAAAAACAAAAAACAAGCAAAAAAAAAAAAACCTACATGGCATTGGCATAAAACAGACAGGTTGATAAACGGACTTGAATCAAAGACCCAGAGGTAATCCCACACACCTCCAAACAGTTGATTTTTGACAAAGAAACCAAAACCACACTGCTGGAGCCGGCTGGCAAAGTTGAACAGTTCCTGAATGGGTAGTGAGGATTGAAAGAAAATTAAAACAAACAAACAAAAAACAGCACACTACATGTGGGATCTGTTTGAGAGGGCTGCCAGTAGAAACTGTCACATCAGTTTATTCCACAACCCCTTTTCATAGTCAGAGAAAAACACCTCAGTACAATGAAGGGGTTACCTGTCTGTGTGATCCTCACACAAACAAAAGAAAGTGAACTTGGCAAAACATCCTGCATAACCCTGACTCCAGGTGAAGGACAGGATGAAAATGTGTCTTTTGCTGAGAGCTCAATAACAAAGCAGCCTGGCAAACAAGCAGCTCTCCACACTACACAATGGAAAAAAAAAAGAAAGCATTGTCAACAAATGGTGCTGGCCCTATACATCTACAAATTGTCTCTAATCTTAACATATCACATAAAATTGATAATTAATTCAAAATTGGCCAAAATTGAGATGTGACAATTTATTCCATCTCATGGTGTCTCTAAAGCTCTAGTTCTTTATAAATTTCTTTTTGAAGTAAACCTTTGTATCATTCACACAGATCCATTCTGTGGTGATACCTTTGGAATCTACAATGTTTTCTAACCCTTAGGTGAGGTTATTTTGTTGAGAATTGGGCTCCACAAGTCTGTATTTTGATTGCTTTTTCAGCTTTCTGTTATAGTCTCCATATGTTGAAAAGAGAAGTCTCCTTAAAAAGAGTAGAGTGCTACACATACCTTTAGGTATAAGAACAAATGTTTAAAGTATAATTAGGGGTTATACTGATGTAATAAAGTGGTGGTTGAGGGTCCCCACAAATATACATGACTTCACTAGCCCTGGATAGTTTGCTTGGTTTTTAGTACCAGACATAACTTCTCTGTTGTTGAGTGAATCTTAAGTTTAATTAGAGAGCTATTTGTTACTCTCTAGATATCTGTGTCATTACTGAACCTTTAGGGTTACTGTGGCATGCTGATTCTGCTTCTGCTTCATTGGTTTCATAGCTGGGTAAGACCCTTGGTCTTTTTTCCCACTTTGGAAGCTTACATGACAACTTCTGGTACCATGAAGCTAATACCCAGAAGGAAGCATTTAAGTCAGTTCTAGATGAGTGGCCTCTAGATTCTGTATTTGAAGTGTTTGGTGTCTTCAGCAATAAAGAATTACCTTCTGCCTTGGTAAGGCATGCAAGCAAGGATAACATAACAGAATGTAATGTATTGAGAGTCTTTTGGACAACTATGACCAACAACTCAAAAGAGGGTTTCTAATACCTAGCATTGGATATTATTTTTTTGGATAGTCTTTGGCTCTTTTTTAAATAATTTTTATTTTTTTATATTAATCACAGGTTATTTACTTTGTATTACAGCCATATCCCCTTTCCTCATTCCCTCCCAATCCCACCCTGCCTACCTCATCTCCTCCCTGCCCCTTTCCAAGTCCACTGATAGGGGAGGTCCTTCTCCTCCTCCATCTGACCCTACCTTATCAGGTGTCTTCAGGAATGGCTGCAATGTCCTCCTCTGTGCCCTAGGTAGGCTGTGCCTCCCTTGAGGGGGTGAGAGGGAGAGCAAAGAGCCAGCCATTGAGTTCATACCAGAAATAGTCCTTATTCCCCTTACTAGGGTACCCACTTGGATACTGAGCTATCATGGGCTACATCCAAGCAGAGGGTCTAGGTTATATCCATACATGGTCCTTGGTTGGAGAAACAGTCTCATAGAAGACCCTCTGTCTTGATATATTTGGTCCTTGTGGAGCTCCTGTCCTCTCTAGGTCATATTAACTCCCTCTTCTTTCATATGATTCCCTGAACTCTGCCCAAGGTTTGATTATGAGTCTCAGAATCTGCTTCCATACATTGCTAGGCACAGTCTTTCAGAGGCCCTCTGTGGTAGGCTCCTGTCCTGTTACTTATTTTCTTCTACTTCCAATGTCCATCCCATTTGTCTTTCTAAGTAAGGATTGATCATTTTACCCCGGGTCATCTTTCTTCTTTATCTTCTTTATGTCATTTGTGTTCTTTAGGTATACAGATTTTAGTATGTTTATCCTATCTTATATGTCTAGTATCCACTTATAAGTGAGTAAATACCATGTGTGTCTTTCTGCTCCTGGGATACCTCACTCAGGATGATCTTTTCTAGATCCTACCATTTGCCTGCAAATTTCATGACTGCCTTGTTTTTAATTGCTGAGTAGTATTTCATTGTGTAAAAGTACCACAATTTCTGTATCCATTCCTCCATTGAGGGACCTCTGGGTTGTTTTCAGGTTCTGGCTATTAAGAATAAAGCTACTACAAACATGGTAGAGCAAATGTCCTTGTTCTGTACTTAAGCTTCTTTTGAATATATTCCTAGGAGTGGTATAGCTGAATCTTGAGGAAGCAGTATTCCTAATTGTCTGAGAAGGTGCCAGATTGATTTCTAAAGTAGTTTTACAAGTTTTCATTCCCTCCAGCAATGTCAGAAGATTCCCCTTTCTCCAAAACCTCTCCAGCATGTGTTATCAGTTGAGTTTTTGATCTTAGCCATTCTGATAGGTGTAAGGTAAAATCTCAGGGCCGTTTTGATTTTCATCTCTCTGATGGCTAAGGAAATTGAACATCTCTTTAAGTGTTTCTCTGCCATTTTATATTCTTCTACAGAGAATTTTCTGTTTAACTCCTTACCCCATTTTTTAATTGGATTGCTTGATTTATTGCTTTTTAACTTCTTTAGTTCTTTATATATTCTGGATATCGGCCCTCTGTCAGATATAGGGTTGTTGAAGATCTTTTCCCAGTCTGTAGGCTGTCGTTTTGTTCTGACAAAAGCATCCTTTGCTTTACAGAAGCTTTTCAGTTTCATGAGGTCCTATTTATTGATTGTTGATCTTAGAGCCTGTGCTGTTGGTGTTCTGTTCAGGAAGTTGTCTCCTGTGCCAATGAATTCTAGGCTGTTCCCCACTTTTTCTTCTAACTGATTTAGTGTATCTGGTTTTATGTTGAGGTCTTTGATCCACTTGAACTTTAGTTTTGTTCAGGGTGATAAATATGGATCTATTTTCATTTTTCTGCATGTAGAAATCCAGTTGGACAAGCACCATTTGTTGAAGATGCTGTCTTTTTTCCATTGAATGGTTTTGACTTCTCTGTCAAAAATCAAGTGTTCATAGGTGTGTGGGTTTATTTCTTGGTCTTCTATTTGGTTCCATTGATCTACCTTTCTGATTCTATGCCAATACCATGCAGAGCAGAAGGCTGGAAATAATCAAACTCGGGGCTGAAATAAATCAATTAGAAACAAATAAGACTATTCAAAGAATCAATGAAACCAAGAGCTGGTGTTTTGAGAAAGTCACGCAGATAGACAAACCCTTAGTCAAACTAACTAAAAGGCTGAGAGAAACTATCCAAATCAGCAAAATCAGAAATGAAAAGGGAGATATAACTACAGATACTGAGGAAATCCAAACAATCATTGGGTCATACTACAAAAGCCTATATGCCACAACATTTGAAAATCTAAAAAAAAAATGGAAAATTTTCTTGATAGGTTCCATCGACCAAAATTAAGTCAAGATCAGGTAGAAAGATTTAATAGACCTATATCCTCCAAGGAAATTGCAACAGACATCAACAGTCTCCCTTCCAAAAAATGTCTTTGGCTCTTAAAGGGAGCATAGTCAGTCAATAGGCGATGTGTGTGGGGGTGCATGTGTATTAATTAAGTTTTTATTTTTATGTAGTTAATAGCATAATTCCTTGTGACTTTTCCAGAAATACTTGGTTTAATTTTACCTTCTTTTCTTCTCTGTTTATATCCCCTCCCTATTTAGAGACCCTCTTTACCCAGCTTAATGAAAAACAATCAGATCACCTGTGTTCTGTTATTCCTCTTTCTGCTCACTATTGCCTTTCCACCATGGCAGTTGTCTGTATTACTTTCTTGGTTTCTGCAGTTACTCCTGAATATGTGCTTCCATCTGAAGATTTGATGTTAGGAACCTCTGATGAGAGGACACATATCATTTGTCTTTCTGGATCTGGGTTACTTTATTTAATAAGATATTTTGGTGTTCCATTCATTTACCTGAAAAATGTATGAAAAACTTCATGAATTTGTGTGTCATCCTTGCCTAAGGCAATGCTAATCTTCTTTATATTGTACTAATTTTTGTATATGTGCTACCAAAGTGAGCACCATGTAATTCTTTTCATCTATTTAAAATTCAGTTTAGTAATCTTTGTTTAAATACTTTTACCTTATATATGTTCATAAGCTGATTTATAGCTGTAATGGTATATTTGTTTGGGTTAAGTGATTCTTGGACAAACATTTTATGTGTGTCTGTGAGAATATTTCCAGAAGACCTTAGCCTTAGAATTATTGAACTAAGAAAAGCAAATAGCCATCTGCTGTGCTTGTGAGCACTATCTAATCTGTTGTAGATTTCAACAGGATAAAAAAGCAAAAGAAATAATTTATTCTCTTTCTATGATAGGACATCACTTATCTCCTATTCTCAGCAGTGATATTTTCGTTTCTGATCTTCAAACCTAGGTTGAATTATAGTATTGACATTTGTAGCCATTTAGTTTGCAGATGACATCATAAGATGATACGCAAAGTGATTTGCATTAATTTCTATTGCATGTGAACTCAATGCTTCTCTTCTGGAGAAATCTAAAAGAAACTTTTACCTTTGTACTGTTTCTATTCTTTTCTCAGGTCAGTTTTCCTCCTCTTCCTAATGCTTTTTGTAGTTTCTGTTTATGCAAATCAGAAAAAAATCAGAATTATACTAACTTAATGAGATGAATATAGAAGGGTTTTTGTCTTCTGTTTTCTAGACCAACTTTGCAGAATTGGGGCTATTTTTCTCTGTTTTTCCTATATTCCTCCTGACAGAGCTTTGGTTATTCACTTAAACCCCTTCTTTTGTTTGCATACATGCACTACAATAAAATCTCCCAATGGCAATGCTTCAGCTGGATCACATCAATACTGATTTATTGCATTCCATTTTCACTTAGTTTGCTAATGTTATATTGCCCTGAAGACTTCCTTTTTGAACCATGAACTATTCAGAGTGTTGTTTCTTTTTGAAATGATTTCCAAGTCTATTGTATTTGATGTTATTAATTTATTCTATTTGATTTAAAGTATTTTTAAATTCTTGAAAATTTTTCTGTTGTCTACTTTATTGTTTTGTTATATGACAGTTTAAGTGTTTCTAAAGTAGAAACTAGAAGATAATGTGAACTCAATCTTATTAAAAGAGGCCTCCATTAATATTGACCAAATACTTTGATGGTATAAAACTTTATACTTGCTGATTTTTTTTCTACTTACCAATTATTTAGAGAGAAGTGGTAAGGTGTTCCTGTAGAGTTGTATATATTTTCTATTTCTTTTTTTATTTTATCAATTTTAGTTTCACAAAATTTACTGTTGTGCTCTTTGGCTTATTCAAATCAAGGATAACTGGGTTTGATTATAGTAACTAATCAGTTTATTAACAATTACACATGGTGCTTCTCAGTCTACTGGTTTTATTCTGAAAACAATGTTTAATAACATATTGATACAGTCTGTCATCTTTCCAATATTGGATTAATGTTAATTGATTTACCTTGTTTCAATTTTCATTCAATAACTTATAAAATCACAGAAAGTTGTACTGTATATTGTTTTAGATTTTAATCCATTTGCTAATCTCTTTTCTAATTAGTTTATCTGAACTATTTGCTTTCAGTGTGATTACTAATAGTTAAGAACTTAAAGTTAATCTGTGTTTCATTGAAGGTATCCTCATTCATTTTTTTTTTTTTTCTGTTTTGATATTCTCTTCCAACCTCTGGATTACTTCAGTGACATTTTGAAGTCTGTGATTTTAAGTCTCTCCCTTTGTACAGCCTCTTAGTTGCTCTAGATAATATATTACAAACCCACAAATCATCACAACCTATTTAAGTCACCATTTTACCTGCCAAGTATAGAATTAGTTCCTTTTCATTCTACTGTAGGCATAAGGTTATTGTGTAATTAAAATGCAGATTTCTGTGTCATCTTGAGGTAAATCTTGCTCTGAGAGGCTCCTGTCGTAATAGTGTATAAACCCTGTTTCCCCATTGGTCCTTGGATATATCAATAAAGCAGCTTACAGCTAATCACTGAGCAGGGGAGAGAATAGGGATGGACTTCCTGTCAGCCAGCAGGGGAGGAGTCAGAAGATTCAGCCACTGACAGAGGCCAGAATACTCTAAGAGAGAGAGCTCAGCAGAAAAGCTGCAAAGTGCAATGTTCCTGGGATGTATTCTGGGAAAAAACAAGCAAGCAAACAAACAAACAAACAAACAAAAAGATTAGCCCAGAGAGTTAAGAATAAAGTAATCTATCAGTCAGTAGGATCAGAGGGAAGGGAAGGAGGACCTCCCTTATCAGTGGACTGGGAGAGGGGCAAGGGTGGGGAAGAAAGAGGGAAGGTAGGATTGGGAGGGGAGAAGAGAGGGAACTACAGGGGGGAAACAAAGTGAACAAATTATAATTAATAAAAATAATTTGAAAAAAGAATAAAGTAATAAGTGCTCAGTTCTTGTGTTATGAAACTTGTTATAAAGAAATACAGACTCAATTATTTATATGTTAGCCAGGTTAGGAGACTAAGAAAAATGAACACAGTTATATAAAAATAATTGTAGTAGTCTACATTTTAAAACATTGTCCATGTAAATCTTTAGAGACACATCAGATAGTGTGGGTGGTTTTTGTTTCAAATAACAAACATTAGAAAATTCAGAGGAAAAAGAAAGTACCTTTTTTATGGACAATTTTTCTTTTTCTGTTGCTTTTTTCTTCTGATTTTTCAATTCTCCTTTTGAAATACTACATCTTTAGGAGTATAGATTTTAGTATGTTTATCCTATATTATATGCCTAATAACCACTTATGAGTGAGTATATACTATGTGTTTCTTTCTGCTTTTCTTACCTCACTCAAGATGATCTTTTCTAGATCCCACCATTTGCCTGCAAATTTCATGATTTCCTTGTTTTTAATATCTGAGTAGTGTTCTATTGTGTAAACGTACCACAATTTCTGTATCCATTTCTCTGTTGAGGGACATCTAGGTTGTTTCCAAATTTGGCTATTACAAGTAGAGCTGCTACAAACATAGTTGAGCAAATGTCCTTTTTGTATAGTTGAGCATATTTTGGATGTATACCTAGGAGTGGTATAAACATTGAGTGCAGGAGAAGACAGGGAACAGGAGCCTACCACAGACAGCCTCTGAAAGACTCTACTGATCCAGGTATAGAAGCAGAGGCTGAGACACATAACCAAACTTTGGAAAGAATTCATGGATTTTGTGAAAGAAGGGGGAAAGACCTAGAGGGAACAGGAACTCCAAAAGGAGACCAGCAGACAAAAAAAAAAAAAAAAGAAAAGAAAAAAGAAAAAAAAAGAAACAAACAAACAAAAAGGCTCTGGGGTCCCTGCAGAGACTGATACCCCAACCAATGACCATGCATGGAGAGAACCTAAAACCCCTGTTCATATGTAGCCCATAGACTCAGTCTACAAGTGGTTCCTACTAAGGGGAGCAGGGGCTGTCTCTGGCAAGAACTCAGTGGCATGCTCTCTGACCACCTCCTCCTAGAGGGTGCAGCCTTGTCAGGCTACAGAGGAAGACAAAGCACCAGTTCTGATGAGACCTGATAGGCTGGGGTCAATTAGAAGGGGAGGAGGACCTCCCCTATCAGTGGACTAGGGCAAGGGCATGGAGAGAAAAGAGGGAGGGAAGGTAGGAGTGGAAGGGGACAAGGAAGGAGGACACAGCCATCATACAAAGTGAATAAATTGTAAATAATAATAATAATAATAATAAATCAGATATAAAAATTACATCATTTATATTTAAATAACTTTCTTTAGCTTTGATCTAGGTCTGCTGATAACACATTCTTTCAGTTCTCCTCATCTGACAGTGTCTGCACTCCACAGGTATTTTTCCTGTGGAATTCCAGTGTGTCAGTTTTAGTTGGACTATGATGTAGATGATGTTGCTGTCTTATTACAATTTATATTACCTTTTACTCCAAATGTGGTATTTTAATCCTAGATGATGCCACTTCATTCTCCTTATTTTTAAGACTTTTTCCTTCATATTTACTTTTCAGAATGTTGTTGACAATATATTTTAGAGTCAACTTCTTCAGATTTAGAGTTTCTTCATGTCTCTTTGACTCTGTAACTGTCAGTTCATATGTTTTACTAAACTGGGAAAGTTTTCTGCCATTATTTCTTCAACTATTGTTCAATCACTTCCATTTTTCTCTTCTGAATTTAAGATGACAAGAACATTAGATCATTTTATAATGAATATGTATTACATATATTATACTTATTTATAAAAATAATATAAAGGTTCTTTCATACTCATTCTAGCTCCCAAATAATGAAACAGAGACCTATTACATTTATTAATAAGTATTAAAGCACTACAGCTGGGCAGAAAATGATCTTCTCTAACTTGTCTATCTTAGGCTGCCTACTTCCCAGCCACGTGCCCCATTTTATTTGCCATCTTAATCTTGCCTTGGTTGTTTCTGCTCTTCTGACTGTCCTAATGGCCACCACCTCAACTTCACATCCTCTTCTTTTCCCCTCTCCTTCTTCTCTGACTGACCTCAAAAGTTCTACCCCCTGTCCTCTTGCCCAACTAAAGGCTGATCATTTTTTTTTATTAACCAATCAGAGATTATGGAAAACAATTTTAAACAGCCCTGAGATAAGAGATTCTTCACAGGAATGATAATGCCTACATTCAGGCTGCAACCAGATCTCCAGAAATCAGCATCTGAACACACAGTACCTAAGACCATCCCCCAATATTTATTTTGTATTTTATTCCAGTTTCATTTCCTTATTTGTTTACAGAGTATCAAATGTTGTTTACAGAATGTATCACAGGATGTCTTCTAACTAATGCATGAAGCTGTTTATTTAAAGTGTATTTTTTACTGTTATTTATGTGGAGTCATTCCTATTCTCCCTTGAAGTTAGTGAATTTCTTTCTTATTGGTCTCTTTGATATAAAGGTTTATCCACTGAGCACTATTTTAAGTATTATAACTTTCAATTTGTTTTTCCTTTACGTATTGTGGGTTCAAATTATCGTGTCTGCCTATGAGTGTCATTTTGTTATTAGTTGCAAACATGATCACTCTTACTTGTTAAAGCCTTTTTGTTATGAGTACTTTACAGTGCTTGTCAGACAATTCTAATATCTTTATTATCTCAATATTTGAATCTATTAATGATTGCTTGCTTCAATTTAGTTTGAGGTATTCAGGTTCATAAAAATGCGAATAGATGTTATTGAGACTCTTGAGTGTGTGTTTCAATATGAGGCTCTAGATCTTAAATTTCTATTTCAGCTGTCTTTAATTGGTTCTACTCTACTATAGAAAGATTGTCATAGCACTTCATTCTTGCAAACATCCAAGATCCCCACTTGGCTTCTACTGATAACCAAGAGTGGGCTCTCCTTATTGCTTCTGGATGGGAGTTACAACTTTGGGTCATCACTTGTCATCCATTGACAACTTTCTGAGAAAAGGGCAGTGGCATATTTTGATATTTCTCCATTTATATGAAGGTTCAGGGAATGTCATTGTTTCTAAGATATGTGAAAATTTCCATGTAATCCTTAGTTTTCCTGTGGTACCATATCAAAATGGTAAGAAGAAATTTCAGTATGTCTCACAGATAAGAAAAGTCTCAGCACTGATAGGAATGGAAATACAGCTCCTGATGTTAACATCTTTCGTATTGTATTATGTTGGAATGTTTGTTCCCATCAGTAGGATGAACTGGTTCATTGTGCATGTTGACAAAGATGATTTATGCTTGAATTTTTTTATTTTAATTCTTT
Source organism: Meriones unguiculatus (assembly GCF_030254825.1). Taxonomy (NCBI): domain Eukaryota; kingdom Metazoa; phylum Chordata; class Mammalia; order Rodentia; family Muridae; genus Meriones; species Meriones unguiculatus. Next base: position 30,870,129 of record NC_083358.1, read on the forward strand.
ATTAATTACACTTTATTGACTTTGTAAATTTTTATTGGTTTCATTTCCCATTGCTGTGATAAACATAAACTGACAAAAGTCACTTAAGGGAGAAAGGTTTTATTACTTTTAGGATTTCAGGTTAAAGTTCATGATGTCAGGGGAGTCATAGCAGCAGGAGCTTTAGAAAATTATTCACAGGTCATCCATAGTCAAGAGTGGAAAGAAAGAATTTAATGCTGAAATAATACTTGCATGTTAGTGCTCAGCTTGGTTACTCTGTTCTTACAGAGTTCTAAATTCTCTGCCTAGGGAATGATGCCACCCAGAGTGGAGGGATTATTCCCACTATAATTAACACATCCACAACAAACCCTCATATATATGCCCAACGGCCAGCCTAAGCTAGACAACCTCTCATTGAAACTTTTTCCAAGTGGTTCTAGACTGTCAAGTTGACAAAATAAACCATCAATATCTGTATGCTTCAGAGTAGAAATGGAGCTATACAGCCTTTTGCAATTTATTTACCTAAACAGAACATTTAATGCTGTTTTATTACTCTATCTCATTGGAGTTCTTAGGCTATAAAGAGGTTATTGTCATATTCTTATCTGTATACTTAGCATCTTTGAATTGATGCCAAAGCCTAGGATTTGTGATGCCAAAAGACAAGCTAGGGTACATAATTCCATGGTGCTCCTTGGTTCATGCAGTTTTTAACCTGTCGACCTTCTTAGCTTCAAAACTGAGTCTGATTATAAATGGAACACCCAGGATTTTCTCTTTGTTTTTAGCAAGAGAAGTAGGGAAACACATTTGTTCTAATTTCATGAGAGTGGAATTCTCCTTATTCCACTCCTTATTCAATGTGAAATGTTTCTGCTTTGTATTTCATTTCTTATTTTTCTAATTATATCAATCTACAGAAAATCCAGAGGGTGTACTTCTTCTTGTAAGCTTTATCCCACGTAGCTCTTGGTTTGGATTCTAACTGTAGTCATTTAGTTTCTTCACCTTTAAAGTGAGAATTATGTAATTACTGGCACATAGTGAGAATTAAAGCATTTAGAGAATGTCTCCCATATAGTGACTCAAAATGAACACTATTAATGTTAACAACTACATTAGCTTTTTTTTTTTCCAACTGATATTTAACATAATTAAAAATACAACAAAAAGCTACTATCTACACCACAAGAGCATCATCGATTGATAGTAGAAATTTATGGAATATGTTTCAGCAACCTGGAGCTAGAATTGGATAGAGGGATTATGATCAGAATTTTAGACACAAATCTCTATTATAATTATTCATTTAAGCGTCCACCAAAAGTTCCAGGCTGAGGAGCAGAGGGAAGCAAGCCAGCTCACACATTTAGTCTTGTGATAAATTACTTCATGCTGAGAGGATTCCACTCTGGTTCTGAAAGCGCATTATATTATAGTAAAAAGGGAAATGTCAAAACAGCTCCTGGATTTGAGGAGAAAGTGTGCTCCATCATATGTCTTCATCAGCCTGTCTTTTAACCGAAGCTTCAGATATAGACTATTCACGTGCTCCAGTTTATGTATTTCTTTCTGAGGCTTAGGAAATGTCCTAATGATAATCTTGACTGTTTCTGAAATCTTAGGGTGTACTCTTTTATGCTGAAGAGTTCTGTGCTCTGATCCTGTTCAATATACCAGGATGTGAAGAGAATTCTGAAAAGGAAAGACCCTGAGAAGGGCCTTGAAACATTTTGTTGGTGGTTGAGCTCTGTTCTGTGTTCTTGAAAAAGACTAGCTCAGGAAAAAGACTGAAGAATGGTCCCTTTGTCTCCCTTTCCAGCTATGGACAAAACTGTAAAACTGTGAACTAATGTTTTGAGGATTTCATATTATAGAATTAGAAATAATTTCAGTGGTTATCACTATAGTTGGTTATTTTTTTCTCTAAGTGAACAGAAAGCCTTTTTATTTACTGTAGCAACTCTTCCGCCTTGTTTTTCAGGGGACAGCTATTCACAGAATTCGCCATTTATCTGGAATAAAAGTGAATCTACTGTCACATAGAACCCTACAAAAACAAGGTGCTTCTCAAAAATCATTTGTTGAATATCCCATTGTGTTTGTATATCCCATTTCTCTCCCCTTAACCATGAGTGATGCCACCTCCACTATTGATGAGGTGTACAGGTTTTGAGACTGGTCAAGGAAGAGATTTCCAGTCAAGTGTTCCCTTTCTCTCTCTAAGCTCTAGATGTTTCTTTTGCTCAGCCTACTGTCACGATGGGGTAGTCCTCAGTTTAAGCTCTAGGATAAATGTCTCATCAATGAATGATACTGCTTTTCAAGAGATTTTGACAGCAACACAGTGCATCCCTGTGGCCAGCCACACAAATAGCTAGAATCAACTTTTGAGATTTGAAAGAAAATGACAGTTTTAGCTGCCTCATGAACACTTACTGAATTAAGATCTTCTGAGAGACTAATTAATATGAAAGCTTTCTGTTTTGGAGATTACATTTATTAACTTCTTGCTATGTGTGTTTTATTTGTGTGTGTGTATCTATGTGTGCATTTTGTGTGAAGTCTTTTATAAGATTTTCTTTATGATAAAATAGAGGGAGTTTGTATGAATAGTTTACTTTAACCTTCACAATGATACAATGAAATCAGGGCTAATAGTCAGTACCATTTTGTATTCCACAGGTAAGGAATTCAAAGCTCATAGATGCTATATGATAGCTAAGGTGTGGAGCTTAAATTTTAGTCTAAGAAAATCAGTCAACAAATCTGGGTAATATTTCTATAATGGATTCAATTTTCTTTTTAATTGAATATATGAACAAAAAGCCTTGGCTTTTGGTATTGCTGATCAAGCTGATCAAGTGAGTAAGTTACCACTCCGGAAGACACAGGAGTTATAGCAAATTTATGTCAACTTTCTAGTCCACTTTTTTGTTGTTTTGAAAGTGCTCTTTGGGTGGATGACACCTAAATGAACATCGGTACAAAGTCCCAATTTATTTCTAATATCAGAGATCAGAACTCTACTCTTGCCTGATGCGTCTAAAACAAAAAGGGGGAACTGTAGAGAGCTGCGTAATGCCGCGCCTTAAAGATGGAGCTGGTTTCCGCCTTCCACCTTCCCGATGGTGAGTGCTCTCTGTCACAAACAACTCCACATTTGGCTAAGGCTGAGGATCTGGCTTGCTTCCATGTATGTGGACCTATATGCATTGCCCACGTGGCACGCTGGGGTTGGCTACCCAGAGGCTATTTAAGCTGTGGGCTGGCTTTCCCCAGGGTCAGATGATTGTTCAAGGTTCCTGAATAAACTGCATTGAAAAAAAAAATTAAAAAAAAGAAAGTGATCTAATTTTATTTTGTGTGTGCATCTCAAGATGACCTCAAACTTACACTGCCTCAGTCTTCCAAGGCCATTTATTTATGAATTTCTAAAGAAATTTTTGTAAGAGTCTTAGATGAAATAATCTCAGTTAAAGCTGCAGCTACAGCAATTCCTTTCATTAAGCAATAGTGTACATTTTGGGTGGTTTTGATACGGTAAGTAGGTTCTGGGTTTGATGCTCTGTAATATACTATAATGTAGTTTTCTTCATTCTGTCTCCCAATCCCATTAATACAATAAAAAAGCTGAAGTTTACAGATTAGATAATTATAGGAGGAGATTATTAGCTTAGTATTTAAAATCTGATAGGAATAGACAGTAAAAATATTCTTTAGTTATATTGTTAGCATATAGAAACTTAAGGGCAGAAAGCTGCTTCTCCTACAACCTACTGTTAAAATTTCAAGGCATTGTTGTTGTTAAAAGAAAATACAAATAATCATCTCAAAATTATCTAGCTGCTCTTTTAGGTGACCTAGAAAGAATTTTTCTGCTTATTTTCTCATATAGTGTTAATTTCTGACCAGGAGGAGCTCTGCTTTGCCTGATTGGACATGTGATACTGAAGAATGATCTTACACTAAGCATATCAGGAATGTGGTGGCTCCTCTACACATGATGATTTTTCTCTCCATTATGCTATGCAAGAATCTTCAACAAAAAAAAGTTAGGGATAAGGATAAAGAAGAAGGCAAAAGAAGGAGGAGAAGGACAAGAACAGGAGTGAAAAGGGGAAAGAGTGAGAGGTAAGAAAAGTAGGGGGGGGTTGATGATGATGAAAAATCCATTGGTCTCTAGAGCTTAGGGAGGAATCTTCCTGTGGAGTTATCTCCAAGCTCCTCTTACTTGCACAGGTAGAAACTATTCTTTAACTTGCCTCACTGTTATCTCCTAGGATTTTTTTTTTTCCTTTCACTCAGCAAATGGTGAGCCCATTGTGTTCCAGGAATGTGAAATCAACAGTACCTCATGATTTTTAAATTAAAAAAAACCATGCTTTAGCAAGCTGCCTTTTTGTTGTTGTTGTTGGGTTTGCAGATTATGTATTCATAAATTAGTAAAAAATTATCATTGCAGTAGATTAGTATATCTCAACTCTCTTTGACCATTTCCATCTTATTAGAATTTTAAACATATTAATTACTAATTAGATGAATCTAAATGATAATCACTGTGATTCAATTTACCCAATATAATTTATTGGACCAAGATATTCATCACTTGGAAGCGATAATTAACTCATCAAACATGTTGTGGGACTGTAAGGAAAAGACAGGAAGGACTCAGGGGTTATGCTAAAATAAGCAACTGAAAGTTTTCTGGTTACTTACTACATAAATACGAAGTACAACAGACTTCTAAAAGGTTTCCTGCCTGGTTCTAAAGGAGAAATTCTCAGTGAAAGACTTTTTAAAAAGCCTTTTAGATATTTTAACTTTAATGTGAGTTCAAAGGTCTTTGAATATTGGGTTTTCTAATACCTTACATTGGGTTTTCTACTATCTTACGTTGAATCAAAATAAAACCATTTCAAGAAAGCCAAAGGCTGAATGCACTCTTTTATTTTAAGAAAAGAATATATAACCTAAAACACCCAAAGAAGCTGGAAATTAGAAAGGTGCCATAATGGGCAGGAAGGAGAAGGAACACTAGCAATACTAGTATACTAGAACACAGCCTCCACAAAGGGGATGGTGGAGAAAATATAAGAGGGCTTTAATATTTTGGGAAGGAAAGGTACTAGAGAGAAAGAGAGAGGAAGAGAGATAAATACACTAAGGATGTTTTTAAAAAACAAAAGGAAAACATTATTTTACAAAAAGTATACACACATACACACACACACACACACACATATATATAACCACATACATATATATACACCATGTATATAATATATGCATCATATATATCATGTATGTGTATTTATATATACATATATGTAAACAATACATCTATACATTTTTAAATAGAGTTATACGACATTGATTGAAGGTACCTGCTACCAAGATCCATGTGCTAAGTAACAAAATCTTCCATGACAGGCATGGTAAACCTCCCTGTGAGTTATTAGTTGGGGGAATATGTATCACCCAAAATAGCATGTACTACTGCCAATACTTTTGGTTGCCTTCCATAATTTGAGGGGAAGAAACCCTACCACTAAAGATCTTAAGACACAAATTTTGGAGAAACTGAGCTGGATTTGAATTAGAAACCTCTTGCCTGAGGACTAGCTCTCACAGTATTGCAAAATGCTATGAAAACAGCCAAAGGAGAGGAACAATTGGTAGTTCTATATGGCTGTAAAGTTTATGAACCACAACAATGACTAGTCCAGCAAGAGATCTCAAACTGTAAAATAGAGGTGATTTTATCTTGGGAGTAATCAAAAGCTGCCTAGTTGGACTTATGGTCCACTCAACAGGAAGGAATTCATTCCTGGTGTTTCAAACCTAGCCTAGTTGTTAGCAATATGTATAGAGGTGATAGATGTAAAAGGAGAACCTACTATTGCCATCTCCTAAATAAACATCATTTCTCAGTGTATTCTATACACATATCTGGACACCTCCAAGTAACTGTAGCTTTCGTCTTTTATCAATGAACCTTATTTTTGCAATAGATGAAGACTATCACAGAGATCCGCAACTCATCAAAATGCAGTAAATAATTGACCATATAAACTATGTGCTGTGGCATATACCTGTAATCCCAGCATTCAGGGAGAATGCAGGTGAATCTCTGTGAGTTTGGGGCAAGCCCATTCTACAAAGTGAGCCCCAGACAGCCAAAGCTACAAAGAAATCCTGTCTGGAAAAACAAAAAAGAAACAAACAAACAAACAAACAACAACAACAAAAAAACATGTGGTCCCCAACCACAATAGATACATCTACAATGAAAACTCTTCACCTAAGGCTAAGGGCACATCATGGTAAGAGGAAGGAAAGATGGTCTGAGGCAGAGGACTTTGATGTAGAAGAATTTTAATCCAGCAATATGGCTGCTATATCAAGGACCCCATGCAAAGACCCTGTAAGTCTATGTAATCTGGCTGGAATGCAGACATGCTCTGTATTACAATATGATCTGGCTGGAATACAGACATGCCCTTAGCACACAACTGTAATCCCAAACAATGAAGGTAAAGTTAGTTTATAGAAGGAAGTAGGAAATTTTGAAACTGTCTTCTAAGCCTGTTTGAATCTGTCATCTTGGTGAAGAGTTTAATTCAGAACAGCTGAGTTGAACCAGCCAGCAAGAGTTCAGAAAGAGTTACAAAGGCTTGGGAATGGCTCTTAACCTATCCCCTCATCTGAGGAAATAAAAACAACATTTATACCTGGATATATGCTGCTAGATAGTGTCCTCTAGACATTTCAGGAAAGACGCATCCATGAAATGCCAACAATATAGTTACCTGAATGAGAGTGGAGTAATGAGAACGGTTGGCGTACTAATGTGGATGGAAGAAATTCCAGAAGACAGTGCCCCCAGATGGAGAGCTACAAATAGCCAAAGCCTGCTGGAAGAGGGAGAATTAGTTTTATAGGTTTCCCAGTCTTAAGTGGTCAGCTCTGAAAATATGTAAATAGGAGCAATGCTAAATGTATGTACGAAAGTTAATGAAGTTTTTATAATAACAATAAAGAAAGTTACAAATCTAGACAGTTTTTAAATACTTGAAAACATAAATAGGAGGTTACAGCAAAGCAGAGAAGTCACAGCTACAGGCCTCGGATGCTACCTGATCACTCTAAGACTGCTGGTTGGTAGAAATAATGGTTTTGTTAAATTGCTGCATTTCAAAAGATTTTTTTATCTTTTTTGTAACAGGATATTAGGTTTGAAAACAAATTTGGCAAAGATTAGCAATTTAGGTATATAAAGAAAGCCCAAGGTAAATTGGAATTGGGTTCTGGATCTGCAACATTCTAAATTCCTACAGTCATTGAAGTACTCACCAGTTATCCAGATTTGCAGGTCTCAGTCTCTTTGCATGCACAGCCTCCTTCTGGGAATTTTCATTAAAAAAACAGTACATGAGCAACTACAATCTCATTTAGTAGTTAATGGCTTATTTGATATTTTCTAAAAGTATTTTTTTGGGGGTATGCTAAAGAGTCCACCTAAGGACACCACCACTGAGCTCCAGAATCAGGTTAATTCCGTTCTTAAACTGAAATCTCAGAGACCTAACTTTGTCACAAAACAACTGAGTTTCAAGCAGCAGCAGTGGCAGGGATTGTCAAGACAGAGTCAAGCAAGACAAATTCAATCAAAGCAATCATACTGTGTCTGATTCTTACTTTTTTTTTCTGCTGAGCACTTGCATTTCTCATCTAGAAAAATGAGCCTAACAGAGCCTTACGGAAGCAGACCCCTTTTGGAACTGCCTGACTCTATTCCACAAGTAAAACCTATTGTTGAGATGTTCCCAGACCCAAAAAGATGCTCAAGGTATATATTCACTCCACTTTTCTGAGGTGGAAGGGAGCAGGGGACAAGGGAGGAAGGGAGGGACAAATGGAAGGATAGGAGTAGAGGATGAAGATGTAAAGTGAGTGACTGACTAACTAACCAACTAACTAACTAACTAAAAATGTTTTCTTTAACAGTCACCAAGATTGAGAAGTTAATTCGCAAAGGGCATTCTCTTTTGTTCTTATCAATCTCCTCTGTGGGAGAGATGTACTACATCATGACAGATCTCTTGTTATGCTTTCTTTCAATTAGATTGCGTCCTTTTATCTCCATGTGTGCATAAGTATAAAGAGAAAAATCACACACTCACTGGGTCCTGATCAATATCATCCAGCAAACCAGTCAGAGCTTATAATAACCCATTTCAAGAGAACTTATATATAAGGTTTGAGATATGACTCTCAGTCAGTCATGAGTATATCAATAAATACAGAGCCTGATTTTCAATATTCTTTTAAGATCACCAGCATAGTAATATTTAAAAGATGGCAATTTTCAATAGATTCAAGTCTGACTGAATGATGTGTATATTACATGCAAATACATCATGAGTTATAAATTCCTAAATTCCTTGCAAAATTCATGGAGGATAATTTTTTTTTAAAAAAAAGGAATAAACAATAAGAAACGAAACACATTTAGTACAGGGGTTACAATAAAATTCTGCTTCATTGTACAAATGTTTCTGTTCTTGTCTGTAAACATAGTTGGTTTCAGATCCCTTCCATACTACTGCAATCTTTTTCAAAAGTGAAATTTCTCTGTGGAAATATAGATAATAAAGATGGTCTTTACATAGTGAATTCCTAAATATGAATTTTGCATAGAAATACTTCTCATGTTCTGATTCAATGAGGCCCATTCTGTGACTACCAGAAGACTCATTTGGTTGCTCAAGAATATCTTCGATTCATTTGAATTTACTATTTCAGGAAACTATGAGGTTATTTTCTGAGCCCCTAATAAATTCCTAGCACTAAGCTCTAGAGCATAGTAATAAATATGACAAATATGGTCCTTACTTCCACTAATCTTATAATCCACTGGCTATCACATATTTCTGAACAAGTAATTATAAGAATAATGAATTTAGCAAAGAAGGTCAGGGTGTAATGAAAATATAAATATTTTACAAACAATACTAAGTGAACACATGCCAGTTTAAATGTAATTTGCTAATTAATGATGAAGCCAGGAACAACAAAATTGGTCAGATAAAAATTTAATTTATAAAGTCAATACTCTCTTTCAAACAAAAGTTATTCTAGGGCTATGAGCAGTAATAGTTTGTCTTGCTCTGAATTGAAAAATTATATTATTTCTTTAGGAATATAGGATTTCTTGTTTTTTTTTCCCTCTTCTCCTCCCAATTCCACCCTTCCTCCCTCTAGTCCACTGATGACAACACATGCTAGAGAGGACGTGGAAAAAGGTGAACCCTCCTCCATTGCTGGTGGAAATGTAAATTTGTACAACCACTTTGGAAATTAATTGGTCACTTTCTCAGAAAATTAGGAATAGTGCTACCTCAAGATCCAGCTATACACTCCTAGGCATAAATCCAAAGTATACTCAACTATACAAGGACATACACTCAACCGTGTTCGTAGTAGCTCTATTCATAATACCCAGAAGCTGGAAACAACCTAGATGTCCCTCATTGAGGAATCGATACAGAAATTATGGTACATTTACACAATGAAATACTACTCACCCATTAAAAACAAGGATTTCCTGCTTTGAACATCAACAAGACATTGTTTTTTCCTCAGGTCTTAAGGCTGGCAACCTTCAAACTGTAACAGCGCCAATTCTTTTCGTTCTTAGCACTCTAGACCGGGACTAGATATAATACCATTACCTCCCTTCAGTTCCCAAACTGCTAACTGCAGATCTCAGGACTGGATGCTCTCCATAATTACACCAATCAAATCCTTACAAGAATTCTTTTCTACCCGGCCAGGCTCTCTGGAGAGCCTAGATAATCACAATAGGAGTGTGCATGTTTTCAAGTTTTCACTTGTTTTGTTTTGATTTTATGACAGGGTTACACTATGTAGCTCTGGCTGCCCTGGAACTTCTATATAAACCAGATAGGGCTTGAACTCCCATCAACCTCCCTGCCTCTGCCTCCTGGGTGTTGGGAATAAAGGTCTGTACCACCACGTAAGGCTAATCTTCATGTTCCTAAGATCATTTCTAATTGACTCAGTGTCCTCTTGAATAACAAAGTAAAGGGTGGATCTCCAGTCCCACCTCTAGCAGATGACTTTCAGCCTTCTCTGCTTGTTTTTTTTTTCTTGTGTTTGTGTGTGTTATGTGTATTTTTCTTATATTTAAACTTTCTTAAATGTACATATAAAGTGCACATCACACATTTAATTGCTTTGAAAATATAAATGCATATATTCCTTAAGTAATATGTAATGTTATTTTTTCAACCATTCTCATTAATTGACCACTTCAATGTTAGCATAATTCTGTTTTTCCACATTTATAGTCTATAATACCATTTCTAAAGCTACAAAAACAATTAGCACTAAAAGGAAGCAACTTGTAAGTTATTCAGAATGTAATTTTCAGCTTATATACAATTACATCTTAGTTTCTTTTATTCCTCATTATTTTTCTGAGACTCAGCCTAGATCCTCATTTTTAAACTCAGAAGCTCTTTCTTACCACAGCAAATACAAGTTTCTCACCCAACAAGCGCATCACTCCATTGTGATTGGGGGTGAGTGTGGAAAATGACCTTTGAGAGAACGTTCCTCCGCCTTTTCCCTTTTGGTGAATTGAAAGAAATACCATGAAGAATGGGGAATGTTTTTAATAATTTAAAAGAATCAAGAAAAGGGAAAAAACTGCTTGTTAATATAAAATGAAAGCGTGGATGCATGGTTGTATCACGCTCCTCACTAGCAACAGGAAGGCCATTTAAATCATTCATACAGCCTCTTCCGTGGTTTTAACAAATCTACTCATTCAAGTACAAACTCTTGGAGGCATGAAGCGAAAAAAGAAAAGAAAAGAAAAGAAAAGAAAAGAAAAGAAAAGAAAAGAAAAGAAAAGAAAAGAAAATGTTAAGTTGCCCATCTTTAGACTACAATTTTAAATGTATGTTGAGATAGTAAAGCAAATTAATAATTAGCATAGGCAATATAATTTCTTGTGGTGCAAAATATGTCTGTGTGTATTTTCATAAGTGTATATTTATGAGTGTGAATGCAGGTGCCCACGGACCTTGTTATGCCTGTGGTAGCCGGCAGACAACCTAGTGGTATTCTTCATGGATTACTTGGTTTTGAATAAAGCTCTATTAGCTTATTAGCTTTTTTTTTTTTTTCTGCTGTGTACTCTAAGCTAATTATCTCAGGGGCTTCAGAAATTTTTGTGTCTCTGCCTCCTATTTGACAAGCTTTGGGTTTGCACACATTTTTACTACTGCATGTATGTTTTACAGGGGTTTGGGCACAAGTGTCTTCACACTTATGAAATAAGCACTTTTACCCACTGAGTATAAGCCGTATTTTTATGTATGCACCAACCATACAGTATTTTCTTAATACCTCCTATGAAGGATACAATTATTATAAGCATTCAAAAGATACATGTTCTACTGGGTAATAAATCAAAATAATGCATATTTTTCATATGGTTAAGCATGATATTAAGGTTTTTTTCTGAATGTATTTGATTCATGACTTTTTTGTTTCTTTGGATACAGAGCTCATTTATACAGAGAACCAACTAGATATATATTATATGTTATTTATATTATTTTTATTTATTAAAAAATTATGAATACCTTATACATAACCAGTACATATCCATTGCTCTTGCTTCTCCCTTTCCGTCTTACTCCTCCCAAGCCAACCTTCTCTCCCCCAAATTCATGACTTCTTTATTTATTAATATGCAAAACTACAAACATTCATAATACATGCACATTACATACATGCATTTATACATACACACATACATATTGCTGAATCCATTAAGCATTGCTTATAGGTAAGTGTATCCAGTGATGCCCACTCGGGACTGGAAAACATGCCAAAACTTGTCTCTGGAGGAAACTAATTCAGCTCCTCTCAGCAGATCTTGGTCATCTAAAACTCTTTGTCTGATGAAATGGACTTGCAGAATTCTCACATCTATGCTGTAATGTCAACCGACATTTTTATGATGCCAGTCTTATTAAGGCAATCATATTGCTGACATTTCTTGATGGCATTTTTTTCCCATCCTGTGTAGAGAACACACACTAGGTAGAAGCATCCTGGTCCTCTGGCTTTTAATAGCTTTCTACCCCCTCTTCCACCACAATATAACTTCATTTGAATATGTATACACATACATGTTTCTAAAATTGTATGCTTTCATATTACTTTAAAGAAAAACATCCATAGTGGTCTTGGCACAAATATTATGGCTTCTAGTTTAATGTATTTATGGAATTTCTGAACATGGAAATGAGTGGATCTCCAATTCTTGTGCCATTATGCAGTTGAAAAAGAGTTAGGATGTTTCCATATTTTTAGGACTTTTTTTTTTTTACTATTCTGTACAATTTAAAATGAATTTTTTTTAAAAAAATCTATTTTCTTTCAGATTCTAAGAATACCTTAACATCAGTTATATCTTCATAAAAACATGTAATTTGACATACGTTATGTGACTACATATTAGATATGCTTGGTCAGCGAAAACATATATTTTCAATATTTTGAGAAACTACCAAGATTTTCTCAAAGTATTTGCCCTATTTCATATCCCCACCGTAGAGTGTATGAGTTCCAGCTGTTTCATATTTTTGTCAACAATGTTGTCAGATTCTTTAATCTTAACTTTTCAAGTGTGAAATAGAAAGTCATTGTTATTTAATATGTAGATCACAGATGAACTATGATGTTGGCTATTCTGTTCAAATATTTGATTTATCTTACTTTTCGCTAGAAAATAGTTTCAAACTTTCTTTCTAGTTTTGTACATGTGTTTACACGCTGAATGTCATTTAGGGTAAGCACCAAACCACCATCTAATAATTAGTAAGGCAGGTGATAGAAATATTGAATCTGGGGCTGGAGAGGTGGCTCAGTGGCTCTCAGATAGCATCATCATGAAGTGGGAAGTTTGTATCCCAATACCCTCATCAGACAGCTCACAGATAACTGAAATTCCAGCTCCAGGACACCTGATGCCATCTCTGGCCTCCATGGCCACCTGTACATATGATAATACACTCACACACATGAAGGAAACATGTGGGAGATAAAGGTTGTTTTGTTGTAATTTGTACTTTTATCCAGTTTACTACTGATTTACCAAGTTTCTTAACTGTCTTATCAATCTTAAGATTTTGGTATAGCAATCTAGATTAGATTTTGATTAGAATAGATTAGATTAGATTAGATTTTGGTATAGTATAATTCTCCATCTATTCAAAGTTTTAAAAACTATTCTTAAAACAACTATTGCAATCTTTAATATATACAAAATTTATCCCATAAATATGAATATATATGATGAACACATGTATTTGTTCATTTGATCAGTTCGGTTGATCAACAGGATCCTGATTAACATACTCCACAGACTAATATTCTTCTCTGCCCAGCACTGGGATTATAAATTTAATTACCACACCAGGATAGTAACATGGAGGCAGGAGACCAAATTAAAGTCCTTACATTTGTAAGGCAAATACTTTATGACTGTCATAATAGCCCAAATATTTACATTTCTCAAGTATACTTTTAAAAAGTATTCCTGTTGGTCTTCTTGTGGAGCTCCTGTCCCTTCTATGTCTTTCATCTCCCACTTCTTTCATAAGAGTCCCTGCCCTCTGCCCAAAGTTTGACTGTGAATCTCAGCATCTGTTTCAATACCCTGCTGGGTAGAGTCTTTCAGGGGTCCTCTGTGGTAGTCCCCTGTCCTGTTCCGTTTTCTCCTTCTTTTGATGTTTATCTCATTTGCTTTCTGAGTGAGGATTAAGCAACTTCCCAAGGGTCCTCCTTCATGTTTAGCTTCTTTAGGAGTATAGATTTTGGTATGTTTATCTGGCCACAGAGGAAGACAATGCCACCAGTCCTGATGAGACCTGAAAAGCTAGGGTCAGATTGAAGGGGAGAAGGAACTCCCATATCAGTGGACTGAGGGAGGGGTATGGGAGTAGAAGATAGAGGGAGGGTGGGATTGAGAGGGAACTAGGGAGGGGTCTACAGCTGGGATAAAAAGTGGATAAACTATAAAAATAAACAAAATAAAGCATAAATATTCCTACATATCACATTTATCCTTAATGTATACATTTAATTAATTAACAAATATTTTTAACAGCACTGGGAAGCAAATCCAGAGTCTAATGTTCTATTTGTTTTTAATTTCTAACTATTACTGTGGTTAGCAGTTACATACATTGGTGTCTTTTGAGTTTGACTATGAAGATTAATTTATTATTATCCACCACTTTTTAAATTTACTTAAAACTTTTGCCTAAATGATCAAGTAAGTTTTCTGACAGTAAAACAACTTCCCTTCTTTCTATATGCATCATCATCATCTCAAAGTATGTGCATGTTTGTCTGTTTGTCTTAGTGTGTGTATGAATATGTGAGTGAGCTATAGTTATAAGTGTTTGTGAGTGTGTAGTGTGTACTATTAAGAACCAAGAGGAGTATGCACTTTTAACAGTTGAGACATCTTTCCAGCCCCTATATATTTGCTTTTTATTTCCTGATCTTGTTCTTTGACACTGTCTAGGCCTTCTAATATAATGAAAAGTGAGAACATTAAATGGCAACATCTTGACCTGGTTTCTGATCTTAGATCCGAAGCAAATAGATTTGCACTTAGTATGATGTTATTCATAAGAATTAAAGAAAAAAATATTGTCATGTTATAAAATTGAGAATTCTATCGATCCATTCCTAGCTTGCTGAGGGTTGTCTTGAATGCAGAGTCTGGAAATGTTTTTATCCAATCTGTTGAGATAATTATGTGGTTCTTCTTGGTAGTTTCTAAATGTTATGATAAACTTTTACCTCTCTCTCTCTCTCTCTGTCTGTCTCTATCTCTGTCTCTTTCTTTTTCTCTCTCTGTCTCTGTCTCTGTCTGTTAGTCCTTGTCCCTCTCTGTCTTTCTGCAGTAGGGACTGAACCTAAGGTCCCCATACATGGCCACATATATTAGGTAAAAGCTCTTCTACTAAACCGTTGTCTCGACTTTTTTCCTTTAGTTCTCTTTTTTTTCAGTTATTACATGTTTATTTATTTATTCTTTATTAATTACACTTTATTCACTTTGTATCCCCCAGTGGTTCCCTCCCTCCTCCCATTCCAATCCCTCCCTTCCTCCCCCATCTGCATGCATGCCCCTCCCCAAGTCTACTGATAGGGGAGGTCTTCTTTTCCTTCCTTCTGATCCTAGTTAATTAGGTCTCATCAGGAGTGGCTGCATTGTCTTCCTCTGTGGCCTGGTAAGGGTGCTTCCCCCTCAGGGAAAAGTGATCAAAGAACAGGCCAATCAGTTCATGTCAGAGACAGTCCTTAAACTTTGAGGTTACACAGGCAGTCTTGACCTCACTCTGTAGTCCAGACTGGCCTTGAATTTGTGATTCTCCCGCCTCAGCTTCCGTTTAGCTGAAATTACAGATCTGTGCCACCAGGCCTAGCATTTCTCAAATAAATCTTTCCTGCTGCTAGCAAAGTGTCCATCTTATATAATTAGAAACTTAATGTGCTCATTCTGTTAAAATTTCTCTCTGTGCTTATGATCTGGAGTGGCTTATTTGCTTATTGATTTTGTAATGGCTTTGCTTCTGGTGCCTTTGTTATAATGGCCTTATAAATAAGCAAGGGCGCATTTTCTACTCATTTGTTGTGTATGAAAAGAATAATAATATTCTTTTTACATGTATGTGTGTGTCTTGTTGAAGAGAGTATTCAGGGTCCTAGTCACACAAAACTCACACTCAACCAGCAAGCCTTTCTGCCCACCTAAGAATCATGACAATCTTCAGAAGTTTGAAAGTACTCACCAGAGAAGACCAGTGCAGCTTTCTTACCATAAGAATTTATTTAGAAATCAAGTATCTTAATATAACAGAGATAAATAGATGATAGAACCTAAGTTAAATTTATAACCATGTATCAGATTTGCTAAATCATAATGTTCAAGGGATTTATTTCCTTTGAGTTATTTCACTACCTCTGAATACTATAATTTAGACTCTAAATATTCCTTTAATATTTGTATGTTAGTGGTTCTATTTCTCCTATTGATAATCTTAGTACTTCTCACATTTTTCAGTTTATCAGTCTACATAAAGTTTTATTGCTTTTGTGGATTTGCTATTGTAATGTTATTATTAAAAAAGCATGAGACTGGTCAACCGATATTCTCTGCAAGAGGTTTATTAGGAGGGTATGGAGGGAGGGGGAAGCAGTACATGAAAAGAGAGAGAAAAAAGGGAAGGGGTGCCGAGAGAGAGAGAGAGAGAGAGAGAGAGAGAGAGAGAGAGAGAGAGAGAAGTAAGAGAGGAGAGTAAGAGAATATAAGAGTATGAGAGAGAGAGTAAGAGAGAGACCACATGTTGGGGTTGGCCCTTTTTTAAGAGGCAAGGTAACCATGCCTTCCAGATGTGGCCATCTGGCCAGCAACACATGATGACATCATAAGTTGCTGGGTAACCCAGGAGCAGATTATGTTCCAAACTACAAACATTCCTCCCTTTTCCTATAATTAAAAAATGGGGAGCTTGGGCTGCTTTTTATAAAGTAAGTTAAAGTATATAAATTTACGCTCATGGGAAGCAGCTCTTGGTTGTTATGCAAGGGGTTGAAAGAGAGAAGAATTGTAGAAACAAAATGGTCAGATTGCAAGGTCAAAAGTAAGGAAAGCCTCTGCCCTGGAAAATTTAGGGTAGAGGGTTGTCAATAGAGAGAGTTGCCAGCCATGCAAGGCAGCAGGTAGGGACTGGAGAACACTGGGAGGACCTGGAGCTGCTTGTCCTGGTCCTGAAGCACACCATTTCGGCCTTTTGCTAACAACAAGTGAATAATGGGCGTAGATTCTCTTCTGGCTACTTCCTGCTGACACTGGGGGCACTGTAGGGATGTCAAAAGGCTGAAATGTTGGCCAAGTCCAGGAAGAAAAGGTTGCTTTGATGCTTTCCAGGGTCTGTGAGAACATCCATGGCTGGGAGGGAAAGTGCAGGTCCAGCTTGTTGGAAGTCTGTGAGGTCAGAGTTGAAAACCTGCAGCTTGTTGGAAGTCCATGAGGTCAGAGTTGAACACCTGTACCTGCTTTGATGCTGTTGTGGCTATAGGAAACATCTGTGTCTGGCAGGATACTGAAACACATATATAGGCAAAAGATAAAGTTGAGTAGGTTATGGAGAAAATCCTGTAGGTATATATTGAAAACTTTTGGGAGAGCAAACAGGAATTGAAGGTTTGGATCAATCAGACTTGAACATGGGAACCTCTGTCTACCTGGGGGGGGACTTTTATTTACCCAATCACTGGCAATATTTAAAGAAGGTTTTGTTCTCAATCTGTCATTGAGTGAGGAGGTTTGGTTACAGAAGCGTGTAAACTTAGAGGCCCTGGTGCCAGCTGGCACTAGATGTAGAAATTTAAAATTCTCCAGAGGACATCCTATCTGGAGGGATGGGCATCTGGGCATCTCCCATTGGGGGCAGAGAAGTCAGCGACCTTCCAGAGGCGTCCCAATGGCAAGGTATGACTCTGAGTGAGAGGGGTGCTACCTGGTCCAATAACTCCTCAGCTTTTGGCCAGGGACTGGGGTGCAGGTGTCCAGCAGGGCACAGCCAGGGCATGATAGTTCGCCTAGCGCTAGGACTTCACATGAGTGAGCGAGCAACGGGGAGAAGGAACCATGTGCGAGTGGGACGTACCCCCCAAGGGAGAGTGGGGCCCTAAAATGGAGATCAGCATAGAGGGTCAACCCTAGACAGTTAAGGCTATGACTGGGGGGGTTCCCTCCATCTCAAAAGATAGTACGAAGTTGTCGGAGCTCTGCAGTCAAGCTTCCCCTACAAAGAGAGGTGTTTGTGCTGAGAAAATGGAATGAACTCACCAATCTGGTGGCTGGTCAATAAGGAAAACTCACCAATCCAGCCAGTGTTGCATGCAGTCTGGTAGCCAGGAAAGAAAGTCCAAAACCAGGAAAAGGGGAGGAGTCCCACCTTTTGAGATAGGCAGTAAGTGCAGTACTTATCTGGAGTCCAGTTGACCTGAGAGGTAGATTTAAGTGGACTTTCTGCAGTTTACAAGAATCACTTTTAAGTTTTAAGAAGGAGATAAAACTTTAGACATGTTAGTATCACAATTGTACTCTGCATTGAAATTTACATTGTAGAAAAAGCAGTAAAGATACATATTTGTGTTAATAGCATAAGTATTTTTTAAGGTGAGCTCTGAAAATGCAAAAGCCTTTCATGAAGTAAAAGGGAAACTCACTTGATCTTAACATTTAGTATAAGTATACATATTATGGAGGCTTACAGTCTTGAACTTAGAACCATAATAGTATGTGGTATAGTGGAATGTTTTTGTATCAGAGTTAGATTAATAAATTAGAGCCCTATTGATAAAGGTTAGAACTCTGGACAGTCAATACAACAGTAGCCTAACAACTGGAGAAAATATTAAGCCTTTTTACCTATTTAAGATACCTTAAATCACCTTAGACCTTGTAACCTTTACAACTTGCGTTTACCAACTTTAAAACATTTTTTTAGACCCTCAAACATTTATAAGTTGCATTATCAACCTTAAGACACATTTTTAGACTCTCAAACATGTATAACTTATGTTTACCAACCTTAAGACATCTCTCAAATATGTTTTTTGAGAGGGACCTTTGTATTTAGTGATTTACCATGAGACATAGTTGAAACTGCTATGAACATTTATTTTCCTTTAGCTAAAGGGATGGTAAAAGGTTTCATTTAGGCCTGTTTCTTGGGTCTGGACTGTGTCTAGGCCTAAAAATAGCAGCTCTAGGATTTAGGCTTAAGGCCTGGTTTCCTGCATATGTAGAGAACTGGGAAGGTGCCTGAAGTCTCCCAACACAGAAGTTGGCAATATGTCCATGGGACCTCATTCTGCTCAGTGCTGGGAAAGAGCTGTGGAGGTCACTGTGTCAAGGAGCCATTCGTCCTCCGCCAGACCAACAAGCTAGAAGACTGGAAGTGTCTATGGCTCTTGTGCTGGTTGAACCTCCATGGCTGGGCACAGAGGACAAGCCTGCTTGGGGACATTTTGACTTCCAGAGGCCAGTTTGCCAGCAGCCAGCTTTGGCATGTCAGTAGCGGAACCAGCATCCACTTGGCTGTATTTGAAAACATCACCTGGCAGAACGGACTTTTAGCTATGCAAACCTCTTGCCTTTTTGCAGGAACACCAGCAGTCTCAGAGCCCAGCCCAAGGTCTAGAGCCAGCTGGATGGCTCACTATTTTTTACCAACTCCTATATGGTCACTCAAGGACCATCCTCAGCTGTTTATTAAAAATTGCTGTGAGACCATGTTTGCATCTGTAGGACTATAAATATGTATCTTATGAAATGACTATTAACTTGCATTTGTTAACCATTAAATATCAGGGCTTTAGATTTTGTCTTTGCTAAGTTAGAAGTCATGAATTTAATTTATTAAAGTGAGAGCACAAGAGTTTTTGTATGATTTAATATATAAAAGTTTATAGCTTATAATAGTCTAAAGCTATACTACAGATTAATAACATTATTTTAAAAGAACAAGACTAAGCTTATATTAACCTTTTGATAGTCAAGATATAGTAAATTGACCCAGTTTTAACATAAATATATGTATATTTTTAAATGAATAGATCTTAATTTAGAATATTGGTAAGCAATTTGTATGTAATAATGAACCCTTGAGCTATAAGCTTAAAATCAACAATTTAGCAGAAGAGTATAAAACAATTTTAAAATTAACCAAGCATATTTTAACCTTTTGATAGTAGAGATGTAGCAAATTGACCCAGTTTTTGATAAATAAATACTTCTAAAATTATTAGATCTTAATTTAGAATACTGGTAAACAACTTGTGCGTAATAATGAACCCCTGAGCAGAACAGTATAAAGCAATTTTAAAATTATATTTGAGCAACATATAAACCAACTTAATTTAAATAGATATTTGTAACTTTGAAATTTTATTATTATATAAAATTTATTTGAAGCAGGATGGAATCATAAGATAGTAAAATGTAACTTAGAATTTTTATAAAAATCCATACCAACTTGAAATGAGGCTCATTGTTGTGGACTAGTCTAAAAGATAAGATAAACAGTTAATTATGATTAAGACTTATAAATGCAAACCCAATAAGAAATTTATATAAAGCATTAGATAAGGAATTTAAAATATAAGAAAGAGTAAAGTGTACAGAAATCAGGAAGATTTTTTTTTTTTTTTTAAAGCTTGGAAACAGACTCCTAGAAGAAAGCACGGGGCTAGAAGTGAAACAGGGCTAGAAGTGAAAGGAAAGCAGCTTGGGGAGGGGGGAGCACATAGCAAGACCGAGCAGGCAGCGGCAGGCACTGTAGCAGTGGGAGTTGAATGCAGCTTGGTGGGGGAGGGGGGAGCGCATGGCAAGATGGCAGGGTGCGTGGGAGGCCGGATCTGTTTGCCTGAACCAAAGATGGCGCTGCACCACTTTAAGTCAATGGTTACGCTATAGTTACGCCCACTTCCTCCCATGATAAACATGGTGCCAGCTGGGGATCCCGTAGGAAATTTAAAAGTTTTGTAGCTGTGCTGGGTTTTTTAGAAATTCCTCACCAAGTTTTGCAAAGTTGATTTTTGCGTTGAGTCTCCGAAACTTGGGAGCGCTGGTTGGGGTGGGGTCTCGCTGTCAGTTGCCAGACAGGCAGGGGCGTGCAGGCCACCCTGGCAGCGGACCCGGCAGCAGGAGGGAGAGCAGTGAAGTTTTTTTGTTATAGAACAGAGAAAATCGGTTGAAACTGTCCCATTAGATTACAGGAGTCCGAAAGGGACCCTAGCAAAGGTAGGGGAGCCCTTCCCGGGTTTTGGCACCAATGTAATGTTATTATTTAAAAAGCATGAGGCTGGTCAACTGATATTCTCTGCAAGAGGTTTATTAGGAGGGTATGGAGGGAGGGGGAAGCAGGACATGAAGAAAGAGAGAAAAAAGGGAAGGGGTGCCGAAAGAGAGAGAGAGAGTAAGAGAGGAGAGTAAGACAGTGTAAGAGTAAAAGAAAGCAAGAGAGAGTAAGAGAGAGACCATATGTCAGGGTTGGCCCTTTAAGGGGCAAGGTAACCACGCTTTCTAGATGTGGCCACCTGGCCAGCGACACATGATGACATCATAAGTTGCTGGGTAACCCAGGAGCAGGTTGTGTTCCAAAATACTACCAACTATCAGAGCAAACTAATTTTCAACAGCTTTTTTTTTTGCATCTAAGAGCATAAGTTTTTATTTATTTATTTATCTATTTATTCATTTATTTATTTATTTTTATTATTAGTTACATTTTATTAACGCTGAATCCCAGCTGTATCCTGCTCCCTCATTCCCTCCCAATTCTACCCTCCCTCATCTCCTCCCTGCCCCTTTCCAAGTCCACTGATTGGGGAGGATCTCCTCCCCTTTCATCTGACCCTGTTTTATCTGGTATCTTCAAGACTGGCTGCAAAGTCCTCCTCTGTGGCCTAGCAGGACTGCTCCTCCCTTAGAGGTTGGGGAGGTCAAAGAGCCTGCCATTGAGTTCCTTTCAATAGCTATTTTAATCATCTATTTACTTTTAAAAACTATCATTGTTCTTAGTATTCTTATTTTTAAAAAATTTCTTTCATGTATCTAGGTTTTGCATATGTAATTATGTGTCATTGATTTTTTAAATTATTTTTATGTGTTATCTAAGTTCTATATTCTCTTCCTTTTTACTAATTTTTTGGTGGATGCTCTGTGCTTTATAGCATATTTAATTAATTTACCAGAGTCTATTTCAAATAGTATTCTACTTTATTTAATTATATAGTTTAGTTATATACAAACATTAAAGCAAGCCTTTGAACTTCCAAATTGCCATTTGAGCACTGTTTAGCTATATCCTATAAAGTATGACATGTTTTATTCTTAATATATTCAGTTTCAAAATATCTTTAATTTCCCTACTGATTTTATCTTTGACCTATGGGTTATTTAGAAGTCCATTGTTTAATTTCAAAATGCACAAAGGTTTTCTAGATATCTTCCTGCTCGTGACTTATATTTTAATTATGTTTTGGTAAAAGAGTATGGTCTGCATAATTTTGATCCTTTTAATTTTGCTGGAGCTTACTTTATGACCCAGAATATATTTCATCTTGCTACATGTGTGAAAGCATTTGAAATAGATGTGAATTTTCCCTGTGTTGCATTTGAAAAGGTGGCATTTCTGTAAGTTACTTAATGATGATCACAGGCTACAAATGTCAATTATTTCACATTGGTTAATGGTGTTTACACCTTCTACATCTCTGTTGCTTGCCTGTCTACTCTTCCATTGATTTCTGTTATTGAATGTCTCATGATAAATGTGGAGTTGTCTGTTTCTCCCTTCTCTTCTATCGGCATGCACACCACTCACTTTGAGGCTCTATTACTATGTGCATACACACTTAGTTTTATGACTCTGTGATGAATTGACCCCTTTATCATTATGAAGGGTAACCTTTTATCACCGGTAATATTTGTCTTGTGTTTTCTTTTTATATTCAAAGAACCATTCCATTGTCCTTTGGACTTGTGTTTCTATGGTTTGCTTTTTCAAAATTTAAGCTATCTGCTTCTTTTCACTAAATGGCTTCCTATAGAAAGCTCATGAATGAATGATGTTTTATATGCTGA
The DNA here is from genome assembly GCF_030254825.1 of Meriones unguiculatus. Lineage (NCBI taxonomy): Eukaryota > Metazoa > Chordata > Mammalia > Rodentia > Muridae > Meriones > Meriones unguiculatus. The sequence continues at coordinate 30,892,900 of NC_083358.1, forward strand.
ACTCTTGTAATTTATACTCTTTATCTATAGTATTTAATTATATTTGCTTTTATTTTTGTCATTCATTCTTTTTTATTTCCACTCTTTTAGGCTTAATAGACACATGCATTTAGAATACAAACACACAGGTAAATTTCTATTTATCAACGATGTATAAACTACTGCTCATGCTTTTTTACAACTATATTCATGCTTATAAAATAATAGTTAATTTTCCATAGTATACTCAAATATCAGACAACTTTATTTATTGTAAACAAACCCTAAAATAGGCACCTCCACTGTCCTGCTCCTGCCTTTGTATTACTTTCTGGGCATGTTTCCTTCTTTTTATATCAGGGACCTCTTGCTATACTGCGATTTGTCTTCCTTGATGCAGTCTGATAATCTTTTTGGTAAAGAACTCATGTAAGGAAGAACACCATCATAAATTCACATACTTTTTCATTGACTCATATACAAACATACTTCAGTCTATAATTATTTCTTTAAAGAATTTTCTTTAGCATTTGTTAAAAAACTACAAATTTGGAGAGGAGTTCTTTCTTTTATCAGTTTGAAAACGTCATTATCACTACCTTTGTTTTTGGAAAACATGTTTCCTGAATAAAAAAAAAAGAAAAAAGTTTAGGCACTTTACAAAATATTTCTGTTTATTCTTTCTAGCTTTATTTTTCTTCTGACTAGAACGCTGAGGCTATTGGTATATCAGTTTCTTCGTAAGTAAATCAAAACAACTCTACATGTTTTTTAAATTCTTATTTTATAAAAAAATAAATAAATAAATTCTTATTTTATTTTTATTAATTACAGTTTATTCACTCTGTATCCCAGCTGTAGCCCCCTCTTCCACCCCCTCCTAATCCTACTCTCCCTTCCTCTTCTTCTCCTATGCTCCTCCCCCAGTCCAATGATAGGGGAGGTCCTCCTTTCCTTCTATCTGACCCTAGCCTATCAGGTCTTATCAGGACTGGCTGCATCGTCTTCTTCTGTGGACTGGTAAGGCTGCTCCCACCTCAGGTGGAGGTGATCAAAGAGCCAGCCACTGAGCTCATAACAGTGAAGGTCCCTGTTCCTATTATGGGGGAATCCTCTTGGACACTGAGCTGCCATGGGCTACTTCTGTGCAGGGGCTCTAGGTTATCTCCATGCATAGTCCTTGCTTAGAGTTATCAGTCTCAGAAAAGACTCCTGTGTCCAGATTTTTTTTTTTTTCTCTCCTTGTGGAGCTCCTGTTCCCTCTAGGTCTTTCTCTTTTCCCCTTCTTTCATAAGATTTCCTGAGCTCTCTCCAATGTTTGGCTATGAGATTTAGCATATGTTTTGATACCCTGCTTGTTAGAGTCTTTCAGAGGCCCTCTGTGATAGGCTCCTGTCCTGTGTTTTTAAAGCTGTCTTCTTTAATAAATACCTAACTTGTTCTGCTAGTTAATGTTCCCTAGAAGTCCCCATTTTAAAGGCCATGTTTCTGATACTGGTGTTCCTGGTAGGTAGAGGCCTGAAGGGGATGTCTTAAGTCATCAGGAGAGTACCTTCAAGGGAATTGTGGGGTTCCAATTGATCCTCCTTTCTCTTTTGCTTCCACGCCGTGAGGAAATTTGGTATGTTTGGTCACCATGAGGGAAGTGAGCATGCTCACTCATGCATTCCCTGCTTATTGGGCTTCCTCTCCCCAGACCCAAAGCAATGGGCTCAATTGATAATAAACTATAATCTCCAAACTATGAGTCCAAATAAATCTTTTTTATTTTTGAATTGTTCATCTCAGATATTTGTTATAGCATCAGATAGCTGACTAATATAGTTTCACTGTGCTTTTATTTTAACTCCAGGAAACTAACTGCTTCATATACTTCCTCCTGCATGCTCCATGCTTACGGAAGAGGAAATTGATCTCAGTCATCCCATCATGCCTGGATTTATTACCCTACTGCCTCAGTGTTACATGTAGTTTTAACCAGAGCTTTATTAAGCATAGTTTATGACAAAGCTGCTTTGAACACAGTGACAGCTAGAGATCCACAGATAACATCAACATTCTCATCTAATTAAAACTACCCACAAGAAAACAATAACTTGTCACAAATTATCTATTTTTGATACAGAATGAGTGACGTATGTAACACTTTATGCCCCCTCCCCCAACAAAATGTTTAAACACTTGTCAAAGCAGCTTACAACGTCTCAAACTGTGGCTTCTTCAATAAAGGAAAACATTAATTATACACTGAATTGTCTAAGTTTCCCTCAAGTTCCCCTTTTATATGTATGCATACAGAGAGAAAGAGACAACAAAAAATTATCTAAAATTTTGGGGTTTGGGTGACATACATCTGGGCAGATGTTTACAGACATATCCTGTCCTCAGAGAGGGGATCTATGTCACACCAAAGTAAGGACATGACAGGAGTCCAATTTGGTGACAAACAGGTTTTAATAGGGTTTCTTACAAAAGCACAAGTGACTCAAAGATATCCAGAATGGGTGACAACTCACAACATCTGGTAACTCTACAACTTGCAAGCAGCTGCACAGGTGGGAGGAGTGTCCTTTCTGGGTAGATAAGGTGGTCTGACCCTCTTCCCATCTGAAAGTCTTCTAAGCAGCTCAGCCAGTTTCAGAATGACTCTCAACAGTCCTTACTGCTTATAAATGGTTAGGGAGGGATAAGCCTAATGTGTCTGGTCAGTTTCAGGGACTTCCTGGAACCTTTGAGTGGTTTGCTTCCTGAGCTTAAGCAGCTTCCTTACAAAACAAAAGTTCTCGTCTCCCTTTAAAAGATTCTATTAATTACTATCCTTACTGTGAATGATAAGAAACCAACATCTCTATAAAAAAGTTTATATGACACACATATTGTGAGGCAAAAAGAAAAATCACTTATTGCTTAGCCCGGTTCTGCATCCTGTACTGTTTTTACTACAGCAGCCACTCTTACAAAGGAAACCATTTAATTGATGCTGGCTTATAAGTTCAGAGGTTCAGTCCATTATCATCACAGCAGGAAGCAAGGCCATTTACAGGCAGAAATAGTGCATGAGAAGGAGATGAGAGACTTATATCCTGATCCACAGACAGCAGGAAGAGGAAGTGAGCCACTGGGCATGGCTTGAGCTTCTGAAAACTCAGAGCCCTCCCTCAGAGACACACATCTTCCAACAAGGCCACACCTACTCCAACTTGACCACACTTCCAAATAGTGCTACTCCCTTACAATCAAACATTCAAATATACGAGACAATGGGAGCCATTTCTATTCAATTTTTCCCCTCCCCCAGGGCTCATGTTTTGAATACTCAGAAGGTGTTGAAGTTTGGAGATATTGCAGACCTCTGACACACAAGGCTTAACTCTAGTGATTGTGCCTTCAAGACCAGGATGCACTGTGTTCTGTGAAACCATGGCCCTTAATAAATATTTATTTTCTTATTTTTTTCTATCAGATATTTGGTCACAACAATAAGAAAATAATATAATGCATATGTCTACTTGAGAATGGTAGTCTTCATCTGGTCAGCTAACTAGTCACTTTTTTTTTGATAGTTAACAACTTTGTGTTTTATTTCACTTTTGACAGTTTACATTTTAAATATATTGTTTCCATAATTCTTTTTTTTGCAATGTATTTTTTTTAAGTTTTCATCAATTACACTTTATTCATTCTGCATCCCCCCATAAGCCCCTCCCTCCTCCCCTCCCAATCCCATCCTCCCTCCTCCCTCTGTATGCATGCCACTCCCCAAGTCCACTGATAGGGGAGGTTCTCCTCTCCTTTCTGATCTTAGTCTATCAGTTCACATCAAAAGTGGCTGCATTGTCCTCTACTATGGCCTGGTAAGGCTGCTCCCCACCAGGGGGAGGTGATCAAAGAGCAGGCCAATCAGATTATGTCAGAGGCAGTCCCTCTTCACATTACTATGTAACCCAATTGGACTCTGAACTGCCCTGGGCTACATCTGTGCAGGGGTTCTGGGTTATCTCTATGAATAGTCCTTGGTTGGAGTATGAGTCTCTGGGAAGTTCCCTGTGTTCAAATTTTCTGGTTCTGTTGCTCACCTTGTGGAGACCCTGTCCTCTCCAGCTCTTACTATTTCCCAGACTTATTTTTAAGTATATTTAACATTTGAAATATTACTGAATTCAAATGAAAGAACACAATAATGCTAAAGTTAATGTTTGGCATCAACCACCAGGGTAGTGTCTAATTTTTGTTTTGTCACTTCTTTGCCAGCATCACACAAAACTTTTCTGAACCGCAGTTTTCTTCAATAGTTTGATGTGAATCATCCTAGTAAAATTCATACAGTTCGGTTTTATTTTTAATAATATTGGTGTGTTAACAAACATGGAAGGTGTCTGCTTGTTAAATAAAAGGTCACCTGTGAAAAGCTTACAAATAGCTTATATTCACTGAAGTATTGACTGTTAGTATTTTTTGTTTCTTTATTTTTATTTTTAATTAAATTAAATTAAATTATTTATCACAATTTATTCACTTTGTATCCCTGCTGTAGCCCCTCCCTGATCTCCTACCAGTCCCACCCCCTTTTCTCCCCCTATGCCCTTTCCCTAGTACCCTGATAAGGGAGGACCTCCTTCCCTTCTATCTGACCCTAGCCAATCAGGTCTCATCAAAACTGGCTGCATTATCTTCCTCCGTGGCCTGGCAAGGCTGCATCCCCCAGAGGGATACCTCCCCCTGGGGGAGCCAGCCACTGAGTTCATGTCAGAGACAGCCCCTGATCCCTCACTAGGGACCCACTTGGAAACTGAGCAGCCTATGGACTTCCTTTGAACAGGGCTCTAGCTCTTCTCCATGCATGGTCTGTGGTTGAAGTCTCAGTCTCTGAAGACCCCCCAGGCTCAGGTATTTTGACTCTGTTGTCCTCCTTATTTGGACATTGTTTGTGTTCCATGCCCACGTGCTGCATGCACATGTGTGGTGATCAGAGGACAACCTGAGACAGTTGGTTCTCCTCTAGCAAGTGTGTTCCACGGATCAAGTTCAGGTTATTAGGCTTGGCAGCAAGTAGCTTTACCCACTGAGGCAGCTTGCTAGCCCTAGAATTTTAAGTGGAACTTTATAAGGTTGGCTTTTTGATAGGCAGTAGTTTGAATTGAAAGGAAGAAACTGTAAGAAAATCAGGACACTGTTACACCAGAGGATCTGAGCATTATTTGGTGCAGGACAGCCAACTGGCAGAACAGAAACATGATTGCGTGTATGCCTTGAAGGTGAGCTGCTTGATTAAAAACAACAACAACAAAACTGTACAGCTGTATTTGGCTGTTGTTTTAGATGACTGAAGGAGCTGGGTCTTTACAATGGCATCCTTAAATCAAGGCACAGACTCCAAGGACAGTGTTTGCAAAGGCATTTGTCATCTTCCTTTCCCTAAGTCCTTCCCACAACAGATTTCCCCTGCATCAGGCTGACAACTTTCTGTTGCAGTTTACATTTTCCTCTCTCATCTCTATCGCCATACCTTTCTTATTTTTGTAGAAGACACAGCTCAGCATTGCTGGTCTGAAGACTCCTGTTTTTTCACATGATTGTATTTGTCCTGTCCAGAGGAAGACTACCTAGTGTGTTCAAGCTCATCAAATGACCAGGTAGCACAAGAGCAACAGTGCTACCATTCTACACATTAGTGCTGTTCTCCTTGTTGCCGCCCCCAGCGAGTCACTTGATTCAGATGTGGGAGGCTTTAGAATGACTAATTACCACTGGGAATGATATGACAAAGCCTGATAATTTATATTAAAAGGAAAAATGATGCTTCACTGTTCAGAAGCAAAACTGTGGCATTTTTTAATCCATTTGATAGATTTGCACCATACAGTCTGACTCCTACACTGATATTCAGAACCGAAGCTGTCAGGCACTCACTGAAACATGTGGGAGTCTGATAGTCAAGGATAAACTACAGTTAAAGCAGAGTGGGCCATGTTTGATGGCCACACAGATTCTCCCTCTCCAAGGGATTATTTGATGCTGCTTGTGAGGTAAAAACAACAAGAAATGCATTTCTTATTCTGAAATAGCTTGAGAATAAATCTTCATGTTGTTTGATCAAACTGTCATTATGCATGCCTTTCATCAGAGTTATTACCAAACAATAAGAGAAGTTTCTTTCTTCTCTTCTTAGGTTTAATTGGTTGACTTGAATAAATTATTTAAAATATTTCAAAGATTCTTAATTTTTAAGATAATGATACTTTAAAATTGGCTAAGTCTTTCAAGAGTGAAAATTGGTTTACTCTCCTAAAAACTCACTAAATTGCTTCCTGAGTGAGACACTTTGCTTTGCATTCCATCTTTATATAAAACTCTTTAGTTATTGGTGTAAGATATATACTAATGTAGCTGTGCTGACACAGGATGTTTTGTTCTCATGATAAGGTAAAAGAAATGATATGAGATAAATTCTCATGTTAGCTAGGCCTAGTCATTCCACAGTGCATATGTACTGTATAGCATCTCACTGTACGTGATAGACATACAATCTGTGAATTTATAAAGCAATACAATTTCTTTGATATTGCTCTCTATCGTGATCCTTCCAGAACATAAAATCTGATACATGGCACTCATTTAGTATTTGCTGAGTGGATAAATGAGCTAATTTTTAATTTGTTAAAAAGCTTACTTAAACTTTGTTTTCACTTTCTCATTTTCCCCTTGCTTTCTTAGACACTGGTAATAAGAGGGAGAGTTTGTATGCAGGGAATAGGAACAGGAAAAAGGAAACTCGGAAAATTATGCTCATTGTTTAGAAAAACAATTTTGCTTTTTTGTGTTTTTAATGTGGTGGCTTAATCTTGACATTGCTAGTATCTCACAAATAAAATATATTTAGAAAAAATAGATGTGTAGATATCAATCAATGGATCATTAAAGCAGAAGAGAAGAATGCCTGTTGAAGGAGTCTAACAAGGGTGAACAATGCATTTGCATAAACAGAACATGACTCATAAAGTACACACACTCAGATACATATACACACACACATTCTAGTGTAAGGTTATCTATTAATTTTGAATGAATGTAACACATTTAGGGATCTTGAATGAATAATGGTAAATTAAGGTAAGAGTGAATGTACTCATTTTACTTGAAACATACAATGAATTCCACCAGGCCACAGAGGAAGACAATGCAGCCACTCGTGATGAGACCTAACAGACTAGGATCAGAAGGAAGAAAAAGAAACCCTCCCCTACCAGTGGACTTGGGGAGGGGAGTGTGTGGAGAAGGGGAAGGAAGGGAGGGATTGGGAGGGGAGGAGGGAGAGAACTATAGGGGGGATACAAAGTAAATAAAGTATAATTTTAAAAGTGTGGGATTTTAGCAAAAAAAAAAAAGAATAATGGAAATTGTACATACTGTGCTTTTTTTTTCAGAGAAGAAACCGAATGGTAGCACATGATGCAAACAACCACAACTCATAAGTCAAGCAACCTGTTTATATTCATGTTTTCCAATTCATCTCCATGAGACATTGCTAAGCCTTGCTTGGATCATCATTCACAATATTGAAGTTAATATATACAATATCAAACTTGGTGTTTTCCATTTTACCGGGACACTGTGATTGAAACTCTTTCCTCTAACAAATTTGATTATGTTCATAATGTGTGTCTGGGGGAGATGATATGAAAAACCATGCTACCTTTTTCTCAGTGTCCTAAACTGTGTAGATTACAATTCTGTAACTTTTGGTATATTAAAGCTAATTGAATCATAAATTTTTTGCTCTGAAAAAAATGCATTCTTATTCTAAAAGAATATTTGGTGATTTAACTCCATATCATAACCGGGCAAGATGGGAGGGAAGCAAAGGAAGAAAAATGAAATAAACGCTGAGCTGATGGTGAGTTGAAGTTGTTAGCACACAGATGGACAGTCTACTGACAAATATGGCCTTGCAATATTTATTTTAAAACTAAATTCTGCAGCCCATAAAAATTCTGAAAAATATCATTTTTTGAAAACATAAGCATTTTAAACAAACATGTCTCTTGCTTCAGTGAAGACTGAATAGCCTAAATGTTATAATTGCTTTTAAGTGCCAAAGAAGTTGAAGAAATAAAAGATAAAATTACAGTAACTGCTTCCCTCCTGAAAAGTCATTCTCACTGTAATGCAGTAAACAAAGGGGCTTATATAATACTGTTCATCTGTGAAAAATACTTTACAACAAAGTTGTCTCCGTGATAAGAATTAATTAAGATCAACCATCTGCCTTGATGAGTTTGTCCCTGAAACAAAAGGGTATGTGTGGGGTGGGGGCAGAGAAACATTGAATTCTTTTAAGAAAGTACCTTTCATTACAGAGAGAAAAATTAATAATATTATTTCAATTAATTAAAGAGAAAAGTGTATGTGTTTTAGGTTCATATGAAAATCAAATAAATTCATCTTGATCTTTATGTGTTTATATTTGCTACATGGCTGATAGAAGGTCTGTTTTAACAAGAATACTTGACACTTGAAAATTTTTGTAGTTTGAAATTAACTTTTCATATTAAATTCCACCCAAAAGTAAGGTTATAGAAACTTCTGCACATTCTTTAGTGTTTTTAATCATATATTTCCTGAATTTCCCTGAAAAACTTGCAAGAAGAATCAGAAAATAATAGCCATTGTTCTGAAATTGGTCTGTCTTCTTAATTTCATTCTTATAACACAGTCATGTCATCCTGTTCTTGTAGGGAAAAGGCAATACAATGTTTCCAAATGAAAGTGATGATAGTTTAGTATAGAGTAATGTATTTCTATTTTATTGATATGGTCAAGTAAGAGTAGGGCTTGGTCCTCAAAGCACATATTCTTGCCAACCTGCCAAAGAAATCTGAATTTATCTCAGTGTATCCTTTGCTAGTTATGTGACCTTGGACAGTTTCATTGGCAAGATAAAAAGTAAATTCTCATAGCATTCCTCATGATACTCTTCCTAGAAGTTTATAAACTATTTAGCAACTTTTATCATACTGTAGAAACTCAATTGTTGGTTATCATACAATAAGAGAGGTCCTTTGAAAGTTCTTTCAAAATTTAGAGTCATGTTTCTGAATCTCAATAATAAAGACCCCGTCAAGATCACCTAATTGGGAGGAAGACACAATTACTTGCAAAACTACATGCACTGCTGAAAACATACATGTACTCTCTAATCATAGTGTAAAACATTCATAATCTCATTAATGTCAGCTTTTTAAATTATAGTAGACACAGTGGCTTGATACAATTCTAGTAATTAAAAGCAATTTCAGTCTTTACAATGGTTAATTGTATATATCAATTTGACTGGCTTTGGAATAACTCTGTGTGTTTGTTGGTTAGGTTAGAATGGTTATAACTTCAATTGACACTTGATCTAGTATACCCAGGAGATGACCCTCTCCAATATGTGTCCTGATTACAACAAAATAAAGCAAAAAGTAGCTTGCTACCTTTTACCTCCTGCTTGCCTACTTGATCTTTACCATCTCATCTTTCCTTTCTGGGTCCCCAGAGATGTATACCATTAACTCTTCTGTTTCTAAGGTATTCTGGCTCAAAATAAACTATACTATGTACCAACAGCTTTCCTGGGTCTCCATTTTGCACACAGGAGATCATGGGTATCTTCATTACAGTTTCTGTTGATGTCATAAACACCATTACTCAAACTAACCTCAGGTTTATTTCATCTTACAGTTTATAGTTTATCATGGAAGAAAGTAAGGAAAGAAACTCAAGGAAGAAACCTGAAGGCAGGAACTACAGCAGAAGTTATAGAGGAATGCTTCTCGATGGTTTGTTCCTTATATGGTTCTTAGACTCATTTCTTAGAGCACCTACAACCACAAGGCCAAATGTGGCATGGCCACAGTCAGTCTTCAACAAAGAAAATGCCTCATAAACTTGGCAGTCTAACAGAGGCATTTTTTTCTATTGAGATTAGAGTCTTTCAATAGCGTATGTCAAATCTAAAAAAGCTACCCAACACAATGGGAACTCTTTGACTTCATAATTATATAAGCAGATTCATGTCCCCCTCTCTCACAACCCCTGCACACACACCAGAGAGAGAGAGAGAGAATGGGGGAAGGAGAGGAAGAGAGTCATTTATTTAGGTGTCTATGTGCAGTTGCTTACATATCCCCAAGTGATGTGTCAATACCAATTGATACATAGGTTATGTATATAAATAGTGTAATATTATATGACATACACACTAGTCAGAAAGTTAATCATGCTTATATAATTGCAATTGCCTAACAAAATGGAAATATTAACATTATATTGTTTATGGAATAATGACAATAAAAGTCAGTATCTGTTAACTATAAATACAAAATTTAAAAAGCATGTTAGGTCTATGTTTGGCTGTATATGCAGAAGGACACAGACATTTTCATGTGCTGTTGCTGCTGTTTCTCTGGAGAACCTTGCAACAGAATACACATTTATACAAAGCCTTACTTTTGTGAAATAAATAAATTACTGTTTCAGTAATGCCTGTATTCTGAAAATATATGTTCCTGACAATGCATATTCTAACTCTAAGTACCATAATCAGAACATGTGATTTCTTGGACAGACACTATTGTGAACTCAGGGGTTTCCTTTTGGACAAAATTTTGCTTTTAAAACAGTTGAACTGATTTCATGGTTCACTAATTTCTTGAGTTTGAGCTTCCAATTAAGCAAACTCAAAGTATGTTTTTTTTTTATTTAATAGTGCTAATAATAGTTATATTTAAAGTGAAATTATGAAAATATTATTAATGTAGAACTACTAAAACTAAAATGGTGCTGTGTGGAATCATGGCAAAGTGGTTTTACATACTTTTTCTAAATATAAAGAACTTTATTATATCCCACAAATAAACAAACAAAATTGATGAGTTTCAGTGGAATTGTATCCGCTTACGAGTTTAGATTTGCTGACTACTTTCATCTCTTTATTTCAACATTTTGAAATCTACATTAAAACTTCTTAAAATATCAAAAAAAGTTGAACTGATGGATGTCCTATTGAATCAAAAGAATATGAGATCACTGGTCTTGTGCCAAGGACAATAGAACACATATTTCACCAGAAACATTTGAAGTAGGACTGTGTACAGTGATACACTTGTTGTTTAAAATATAACCTTTTATAATTCTTCGAAAAATTCATGTTATCACACAGTATATTTTTTAAATCATACTCATCCTAAAATATAACTTCCACCAACCTTCTTTACATCTTCTCATATTTGTGTGTGTTTATATGTGTGTTTCTGTGTGTGTGTTTTTTTATGTGTGAGTGATTACATATCTCCATCTAATAAAGTGCAATATATGCTTCCCATGTACTAATGGATGTGGACTATCAACTGGAGAATGGTTGCCCTATCAGAAGCCACATCACAATTTGAAAGAAAACTGACACACCTTTTCCCAAAGCCATCATCTGTCCAAAGATCCTCGCTGAAGCATGAAGATGAAGACTCTTGAGTAACCCCCTAACCCCCGTATTGAAATGTTGTATGGTTTTATCTTATTCTGGCAACACAGTCATTATGAGTACAAGAGTGCAGTTGTCCTGACACATTGAGAAAACATTTTTTTCACTCTTCTCTTCCATTCATCTTGCCCTCACAGTCTTTCTACCTTTTCTTCCATAATGTCCCAGAACCTCGAGAAGAAGGGGCTGTGATATAGATGCCCATTTGTGCTGAGCAGTCCAGAGGAACTTCTTCTTTGTACACTTACAAGCTGTGAATTCCTGCATTGACTGTTGTCCACTACACAAAGGAATTTATCTAATAATGTTGAAGCATTGCAATAATTATGGTTATAGAGCTAAAAACTTAGAAGGCAGTTTGATGTGGCCAATGGGCTTCTTGGTCTTCATATGGGGCACCTGGAGAGTAGAAGGGGGGTTGTTTCTAACATGGACTCTATTGCCTGTTTTTGGATTACTTTCATCAAGAGTCTTGAACGTTTTTCAGTTGTTATAAAAATTTCTAATTCTCTAATTTTTCCAACATCGTGACCTACTGATAATCTGCTTCACATGATGAGAAACACTGTACCAAAACAAGATCAATGATACACAAAGCCTTCCACTGTTTCCTCATTCTGGACATGTTCTTTTATATCCAGGAGAACTTTATGTTCTCATCTATAAGATGAATAGAGTTGTACAGGTTATTGTGAGATTCAAACAACTTACTGTATTTTGAAGAGCTTCATAAATGACTGAAATATTATGCAAATACAAAGGCTCTTATTATGCTGTAAACCTCAGTGTGATGTTGTCCTGCTGGTTTTATTGGTCAATAAATGCTGTCTTGACTATGTAGAAAGAAAAATAATAAACTGTTTTACTAACAGCTTTTAATGCTATCACCACCCAGTTCAGAATCTTAGTGTGGGCAGATTGCTACTAACTCATAAAATGTATAAGGATTGCAGACAAGGAGGGTGGTCTTTGTGAATGCAATTATTCTCCCTGGTATGCCAATCATAATAGAAGAAAAGATTTAGCAATTTACTTCTGGATTATTGCATAATGTGGGCAGAGTAGCCATAATTCATTATAAGCATTATTTCATTTTAATCATATAATATCATTAAAGTAATTATTATGAAAAATAACAATATTAGATTTGTGTAATTATACTTTATAAACATTATTTTTATGTGTACAATTCATAAATATATTTATACATACATCTTTGTCTTTTTCTTTTCTTTTATTAGACTTGACATAATACTATAATTTACATCCATATTTATCTTCAATAACTACTAGACAAATAACAATAAGTTATTATCATTATAAAAATAACACAAATATCATATCCTTACTGAACATAGATAATAACAATTACCTAGTTAAATACATAATATTGTTATTATTCATAATGTACAAATTTAAAACAAAGGACACCTAATAAGTTTAAAGAAGATGGGAGAAGTGACTAAGTTCACCTTAGAATTCTTTTGTGCCTTTTATGTCAATGCTTTGGAAGCATGAAGATCTCTCTTTGTCTCTCCTTAAAGTACTTTTAGAAACTCCATCAAAGTTATTTAACTCTTATTTTAACAGAATATTATTTCCACAGTTAACATTTGAAGTTCATCCCCATAACTTAAAGGACACTTTGACATAGAGCTCTGGGGAAATCCTGATATAGAAAAATGAATTCAATCAGGCACAGATTTGAATATTCCTGGTGAAATTTCCACTAAATCTCTCCACTAGATGGTAAAGATTTCCCAAGAGATCAATGTTCTTGACCCTGTTCAATGCTCTTCAGATAGCAAAGAATAATGAACACCCACTTTCCCAAAGAAGTAGAGCCGAATTATGTAGTCCCTACAAGTTGTCTCAAATCTTTAATAATGTTTTTCAGTGCTCATATATATGTATTAAGAAAAAGTCACATTTAATAATTAAATGTTCTCATCTGAGTGAGAACACAAAATATGATTTTACAAATAGTAGCCTAAGCATGTAATAATTTTCTTGCTTCACTGTCAGCACTCACACACACACACACACACACACACATACACACACACATACACACGTACGTGCACACGTACCCTGATGTCCTCTAGAACTTTCACTGTTTCAAATCTCCTCTTTAACTCTTTAGTCCATTCTGAGTCTGTTTGTGTATGATGATGCCTTAGTCCCTGTTCTATCACTTTGCAAAGACACCACGATTACAGCAATTCTTATAACTGAAAGCACTGAACTGGGGCTGGCCTACAGTTTCAGAGGTTTAGGGCATTGTCATCATGGTGGGAAGCATGACAGCATACCAGCAGACATGGTCATGGAGAAATAGTTGAGGATTCTACATCTGGATCCACAGGCAGCAGGAAAAGAAAGAGACTCTGAACTTGGCTTGGGTTCTTGAAACCTCAAAGCTCACCCCACTGACATACAGGGGTCAGAGATAACCCTAGTTAGGAGTCCCACAAGACTAAGCTTTGCAGTTCTAGCATATGTGCAGAAGGCCTAGATCAGTCCCTGGTTGGAAGTTCAGTCTCTGTGAGTGCATATGTGCCCAGGTTAGTTGATTGTGTTGGTTTTCTTGTGGTGTCTTGACCTCTCTAACTCCTACAATTCTTCCTTCTCCTTTACTTTTAAGCTGGATATTTTTACCTTGTTTTTTGTTTTGTTTTGTTTTTTTGTTTTGTTTTTTTTTTTTGGTCTTTTTGTTATTTTGTCTTTTTTTTTTTTTTCCAGAGCTAAGGACCGAGCCCAGGGCCTTGAGCTTGCTAGGCAAGCGCTCTACCACTGAGCTAAATCCCCAACCCCAAAGCTGGATATTTTTAGATGGAAAGATACATCTTTAATTGGATCACACTTTCTGCTGGCAGCCTACATGAAAGACGTGAAAGAAGGAAGGTTGCTCTTTGCCTGTTTGCTCTCACTCTTGTTGGCAAGCCTGCTCCTTCCTAGGCATTGAAATCTACTTCTTTGAGATTCCAGCATATACTGAAGAGCAGCTGAGACATTCAGCACCACGGACAGAAAAAGTACTGCATTCTTTGGCCTTCTATTTGTTAGACTAGCTGGATCACAGCCTGCAAGTGATTCTGATAATTCATATATATATATATTTATATACATATACATATTATATATTTTGTGTGTGTGATTATTATATATATATATATATATATATATATATATATATTACATGTTTTGGTTATCATATTTGTTTGAGATGCCTAAAGAATGTCACATACTACTAAAGCTTCACTAAGCTAGAAGGCCCTTGAATTTTGGTAGCATTTATTTCCCATTCACTGATACATACGTGTGTTACCAACAAGTGGTTACTACCTCTTGCTCACTTAGTCTACCAAACGTAATGTCAATAATATAGTGAACCAATGTAATATTTTGTGGAAGAGAATGATCAAGATCCCTTTGAGCCAGGTTATGACTCAGGGCTGAAGGGTTAGCAAATCTTTAAGGTAAAACTGTAAAGGTATACTAATGACCTTTCCAACTGAAAGCAAATTGCTTCTTGTGTTCCTTATTAAGGACAGGTACCTAGCAAAAGGCATTTGCTAGATCAATATGTGGATACCATGAGCCTAATGAATGAATCAGAGCAAGTAAGGATACCACATCTGGTATATCAGTTTAAATTAAAGTAACTGCTTGATAGAATTTTTGATATTAAACTGCCATTCTTTATGATCCATTCTTCTTTTGCACTGGCCAGATAGAAGTGTTTAAGAGAGATGTAGTGGGAACCACTACCTCTGCTTCTTTCAAGTCCTTGACGATGGCAGTAATTTCTGCAATTCCTCCAGGGACACATTCCTGTTTTTGAGTCCTTATTTTACTGATAGAAGCAAATACTGATGGTCTCTGGGGAACATCTGTATCATCTTTCCTGGTGTCTTCTTCATAGAAAGTCAATGATGGTTCAGTAGACAATGAAGGATAAATTTCTCCAGTCATAGGTGGAATAATCAGTGTGTCAGGTGTTGGGGTTGAGAGTGTATCTTCTGCTGAAGGTGAGAAACAATCGTTTAGAATCTGAGCATGTGACATTCTAAGCTTTTGTGGGGTTCTCACACTCATTTCCATAAGTTACAGGATCCCATTCTTTATCAATTAATGGCCTTACTTTAACCGCTGCCACCCTCCATGTCTGGGACTGGAATTTTTCCTATAATTCAGTCAACCTTATAATGAGAGTTTTAGTTTGCTTTTCTACAACATGTACTCTGCAATTGCTGGGGAGAAAATTCTCTTCCATGGAGCATTTAAAAACTTTTGGATTGTTTACGTGCATCTGGAACCAGTCAATTTCACCACCAAGTTCATTATTATCCTTCACCATATTCTGAGAGGCTTAATAAGTCGATTAAATTTATCATGGAGCTCATTCCTTTCCTTTGTCAATTCATTCAGAGATGCAGAGCAACCAACCAGCATCATTATTTTTCTTATTTTTTTTCTACAAATTGTCAGTTGTTTTTTTTTTATATACTGAGCCACAAATTCAATTTTCTCTCACAATTGAGATATCAGAATAAACAAACACATTTGTCTCCTTATGTTTGAAATATAGTTCACACATGGGTTTCAGAACTATCTAAGCTTTTAGGAGAAGTTCCAGTAACCAGAGATGCTTCAGTAAATACAGTTGTTAGGAAATTGAAAAACCTATTTCTGATACTTAAAAAAATCGTCTGTATACTTCTGTTGCTCTTAAACCACTTTAAATACAAAAATCTGTATTAGGCTTCTCTAGAGGAACACAATTGGTAGAATAAATATATAATCCATAATTTCATCTAGGATGGAATGAGTTAAGTGAGAAAACACATAAAAAGAATTTTAAATACTGCTGTTCCAAGCTATACGTTATTGCATATCTGGAATCCCAGTATTTGGAGGCAGAGGCTAGAGCATTGCCACAAGTATAAATGCAGCCTGATAATACACTAAGCTCCAGGAGAGCCAAGATTACATAATGATAGTCCATTTCACAAAATAAATAAATAAAATTTGCTATTCCCTAGCTGGAAGGTTATTCTAGAAAAAAAAAATGTACTTTGTATTTGTAAAGTGAGTGAAAAGGTTACCCTACACCAGCGATTCTCAACCTGAGTCACAACCCTTTTGGAGGTTGAATGACCCTTTCACAGGGGTCGCATATCAGATATCCTGCATATAGATATCTACATTATGATTCATAACAGAAGCAAAATTGCAGTTACAAAGTAGCAACAAAATAATGTTATGGTTGAGGGTTATCACACCATGAGAAACTGTATTGTAGGGTCACAGCATTAGAAAGGTTGAGAACCACTGCCCTAAGCCAAATGCATCCTTCCTTCTAAAATAAAATTATCAGTAAATGTTACCCAGTGTTTGACAGACTTAAAGGTATTTGAGATGTGTCTAGGATTGCACTACTGCCAGTCCTGGTGAGACTTGATAAGCTAGAGTCAGATGGAAGGGAAGGAGGACCTCCCTATTAGTGGACTTAGAGAGGGGCAGCGAGAAGATGAGGGAGGGAGGGTGAGGTTGGGAGGGAATGAGGGAGGGGACTATAGCTGAGATACAAAGTCAATAAACTAATATAAAAAAATAAAAAATTAATTAAAAAAAGACCACTATTATTATTCTTCCTAGGTTCTCTATTAATGGGGAGATATTTACCATGTATAATGTACATACATAGTACTTACTATTGGAAAGCAATCTTCATTATGAGAAAATTATTAATGAGAATTATGATTTTTAAGGAGCTGTGTTCTTGAGACCAGTTAGTTTGAATAAGCCTCCCTTACAAGACTGATGAATACATCTCACACCCTTCTTTTTATGATTCAGGGAGCAAAGCAAAAGCTGGGACTTGAGTTACAACAATGATGGAAACTATTCTGGGGTGGACCTGCATGGTCATGGGTATAATTTATGTGCTATGATGAATAACCCATGGTTCGAGAAACATAATTAGCAATTCCACCAAAGAACCACAACAAAAAACTTAACTCCTTAAATGTCTTCAATTAATTATTTTTTTAATGTGCTTCAGATTCAAAGGTCTAAGCCAAATTTGAATACTTTTTAAGACAAAGTCTTGGGATAGACATAATTTATCCTTTTCCATGTATTTATATATGTGTGTGCTATATAAGTATACATCACACAGTGACACTTCATATGCCACAATGATATAAATATTTGCCTGTCATGTGCTTACATTCTTTTTTTTGACAAGTGTTAAATGTATGCCTTTTATTTATTTTTTTAATTTAACTTTTATTAATTACACTTTATTCATTTTGTATCCCCCCTTAATCCCCTCTCTCCTCCCCTTCCCCCCTTCTGCATGCATGCCCCGCCCCATGTCCACTGATTGGGGAGGTCCTCCTCTCCTTCTTTCTGATCTTAGTCTATCAGTTCTCATCAGAAGTGGCTGCATTGTCAGGGTTATAGGTTATCTCCATGAATAGTCCTTGGTTGGAGTATGAGTCTCTGGGAAGTTCCCTGCGTTCAAATTTTCTTGTTCTGTTGCTCTCCTTGTGGAGTTCCTGTCCTCTCCAGCTCTTGCTATTTCCCACTTCTTACATAAAATTCCATTCACTCTGCCCGACGGCCATCAGGCTCAGCATCTGCTTTCACAGTCTGCATTGCAGAGGCTTTCAGAGGCCCTCTGTGGCAGGTTCCGAGGTTGTTTCCTGTTTTCTTCTTCTGGCTTTCAGAGGCCCTCTGTAGCAGGTTCCTAGGTTGTCTAGGTTGTTTCCTGTTTTCTTTTTCTTCTGATGTCCATCCTCTTTGCCTTTCAGGATGGGGATTGAACATTTTAGTTAGGGTCCTCTCTTTTGCTTAGTACAGATTTTAGTGGGTTTATTTTATGTTGTATGTTTATATGAGTGAGTATATACCATGTGTGTCTTTTTGCTTCTGGGACAACTCACTCAGGATGATCCTTTCCAGATCCCACAATTTACCTGCAAATTTCATGATTTCCTTATTTTTCATTGCTGAGTAATATTCCATTGTATAGATGTACCACAGTTTCTGCATCCATTCTTCAGTTGAGGGGCATCTGGGCTGTTTCCAACTTCTCGCTATTACAAATAAAGCTGCTACAAACATGGTTGAGCAAATGTCCTTTTTGTGTACTTGAGCCTCTTTTGGGTATATGCCTAGGAGTGGTATGGCTGGATCTTGAGGAAGCACTATTCCTAGTTGTCTGAGAAAGCGCCAGATTGATTTCCAGAGTGGTTGTACAAGTTTACACTCCCACCAGCAGTGGAGGAGGGTTCCCCTTCCTCCACAATGTCCCAGCATCTGTTGTCACTTGAATTTTTGATCTTGGCCATTCTCATGGGTGTAAGGTGAAATCTCAGGGTTGTTTTGATTTGCATTTCCCAAATGGCTAATGAGGTTGAGCATTTCTTTAAATGCTTCTCTGCCATTCGTTATTCCTCTACAGAGAATTCTCTGTTTAGCTCTGTTCCCCACTTTTTAAGTGGATTACATGGTTTGCTGCTTCTCAGCTTCTTTAGTTCTTTATATATACTGGATATGAGTCCTCTGTCAGATAAAGGGTTGGTGATGATTCTTTCCCAATCTGTAGGCAGTCACTTTGTTTTGATGACTGTGTCCTTTGCTTTGCAGAAGCTTTTCAATTTCATGAGGTCCCATTTCTTGATTGTTGCTCTTAGAGCCTGTGCTGTTGGTGTTTGGTTCAGGAAGTTTTCTCCTGTATCAATGAGTTCTAGGGTATTTCCCACTTTTTCTTTCAAGCCGATTTGAACATGAATGGATGTTGAATTTTGTCAAATGCTTTTTCAGCATCTAGGGAGATTATCATGTGGTTTTTTTCTTTCAGTTTGTTAATATGGTGGATCACATTGATGGATTTCCGTATATTGAACCACCCCTGCATACCTGGGATGAAGCCTACTTGGTCATATTTGCCGGGGCCAGCCAGGCAGAGTCGAACGGTTCTTGAGTTGGGTGTGAGGATTAAAATTAATAAAATAAACACACAGCACACAGGAAACTTTTTAAAGGTCCAGACTTGACAGCCTTTGCAAAAGGCAGTCTGCTGCAGCAAGCAGTGCTAGCAGCCAGTCTCAAGATTCTGCCTGCCTCCTCTGCCTCCAGCCTTCTGACCACTTTATTTTTTGAGGAGTTACTTTAGCCAGTAAAACATCTCAGAACAATAGGTTAATTTGCACAAGGAGCCTAAGGAAGAGGTGTAACCCTCACAAGCTATCCCACCTGTTGTCACAAACAAAAGGAGATGGACTTGCAAGTTCTCCTCTGCCATTAGTAAAAAGCCTCCTAAAAGCCATCTCTCCGCCGAGATTTAAATATCAAAGCAGGACGCTGAGTCATGGCTCCCGACACATATTGGATAATATTTTTGATGTGTTCTTGTATTTGGTTTGCGAGTATTTTGTTAAGTATTTTTGCATCAATGTTCATAAAGAAGTTTGGCCTGAAATTCTCTTTCTTTGTTGAGTCTTTGTGAGGTTTAGGTACCAAGGTGACTGTGGCTTCATAGAATGAGTTTGGTAATGTTCTTTCTGTTTCTATTTTGTGGAATAGTTTGAAAAGAATTGGAGTTAGCTCTTCTTTGAAGGTCTGGTAGAATTCTGTGCTGAAGCCATCTGGTCCTGGGCTTTTGTTGGATGGGAGACTTTTGATGACTGCTTCTGTTTCTTTGGGGGATATAGGACTCTTTAATTGATTTACCTGGTCCTGATTCAGCTTTGGTAAGTCAAATCGATCAAGAAAATTGTTCATTTCGTTTAGATTTTCAAATTTTGTGGCATATAGACTTTTGAAGTAAGTCCTAATGATTGTTTGGATTTCCTCAGTGTCTGTAGTTATATCCCCCTTTTCATTTCTGATTTTGTTGATTTGGGTGGTGTCTCTCTGCCTTTTAGTTAACTTGGCTAAGGGTTTGTCGATCTTGTTGATTTTCTCAAAGAACCAGCTCTTGGTTTCATTGATTCTCTGAATTGTTTTATTTGTTTCTAATTGATTGATTTCAGCCCTGAGTTTGATTATTTCCAGCCGTCTACTCCTTTTTGGTGTGTCTGCTTCTTAATTTTCTAGGGTTTTTAAGTGAGCCATTAAGTTGCTTGAATGAGCTGTCTCTAATTTCTTCTTGAAGGCACTTAGTGCTATGAACTTTCCTCTTAGCACTGCTTTCATTGTATCCCACAAGTTTGGGTATGTTGTGTCTTCATTTTCATTGAGTTCTAGGAAGACTTTAATTTCTTTCTTTATTTCTTCCCTGACCCAGCTGTCATTTAGTAACAAGTTGTTCAGTTTCCATGTGTGTGTAGGCTTTTTGCTATTTCTGTTGTTGTTGAAGTCCAACTTTATTCCATGGTGATCAGACAAGATACATGGGATTATTTCAATCTTCTTGTATCTGTCGAGGCTTGCTTTGCGACCCACTATATGGTCTATTTTGGAGAAGGTTCCATGAGGTGCTGAGAAGAAGGTAAATTCTTTTGTGTTTGGGTGTAAGGTTCTATAAATGTCTGTGAGGTCCATTTGCTTCATGACCTCTGTCAGAGACATTGTTTCTTTGTTTAATTTCTGTTTTGTTGACCTGTCCTTTGTTGAGAGTGGGCTGTTGAAGTCTCCCACTATCAATGTGTGGGGATCTGTATGTGGTTTAAATTTTACCAATGTTTCTTTTACAAATGTGAGTGCTCTTGTATTTGGGGTATAGATGTTCAGGATTGTGAAGTCTTCCTGGTGGAATTTTCCCTTGATGAGTATGAAGTGTCCTTCCCCATCTCTTTTTATTAATTTTGGTTGAAAGTCTATTTTATCAGATATTAGAATGGCTAATCCTGCTTGTTTCTTGGGTCTGTTTGCTTGGAAATTCGTCTTCCAACCTTTTACCCTCAGGTAATGTCTATCTTTGTGCCTTAGGTGTGTTTCTTGTAGGCAACAGATTACTGGGTTTTGTTTATGTATCCATTCTGTTAATCCGTGCCTTTTTACTGGAGAGTTGAGTCCATTGATATTGAGAGAGAGTAATGACCAGTGGCTGTTAGATCCCTTGATTTTGATGTTGGCTGTGGTCATCAGGTTGTGTGCTTGGTTGCTTTTTGTTTTACTGTAGTGATGTTATTTATTTCCTGTGTTTTCTTGAATGTAGCTAGTTTTCTTGGGTTGTATTTTCCCTTCCAGTGTCTTCTGTAATGCTGGATTTGTATGTATGTATTGTTGAAATTTGTTTTTGTCATCGAATATCTTGTTTTCTCCATCTATGAGGACTGCAAGTTTTGCAGGGTATAGTAGCCTGGGCTGACATCTGTGTTCTCTTAGGATCTGCATGATATCCGTCCAGGCCCTTCTGGCTTTCATAGTCTCTGTTGAAAAGTCAGGTGTGATTCTAATGGGTTTTCCATTGTATGTTACTTGGCCTTTTTCCCTTTCAGCTTTTAGTATTTTTTCTTTGTTCTGTATACTTAATGTTTTGATTATTATATGGCGGGAGGATTTTCTTTTCTGGTCAAATTTGTTGAGTGTTCTGTAGCCCTCATGTATTCTTATTGGCTTCTCCTTTAACTTGGGGAAATTTTCTTCAATGATTTTGTTGAAAATATTTTCTGGGCCTTGGAGAAGGGAGTCTTCTTTTTCTTCTATACCTATTATTCATAGGTTTTGTCTTTTCATATTGTCTTGGATTTCTTGGATGGTCTGTGTCAGGAATTTTTTGGATTTAACATTTTCTTTGACAGATACATCGATTTCTTCCATTGTATCTTCTACACCTGAGATTCTTTCTTCTATCTCTTATAGTCTGTTGGTTATGCTTACCTCTGTAGTTCCTGTTTTCTTCCCTAAATTCTTCTTCTCCATTATTTCCTCTATTTGTGTTTTCTTTAATTTTTCCAGTTCTATCTTCAGGTCTTGATTTGTTTTGTTTACTTCCTTCACCTGTCTGATTGTATTTCCTCTTTTTCTTTTAGTTCCTTCAACTCTGTTTCTTTTACTTCTTTCAGTGATTTAAGTATTTCTTCTCTGAAGGCAGCAAACTGTTTGGCTGCATCTTCCCGTATTTCTTCTCGGATAGCCATAATCTGCTTGTCTTTAACTTCCTCCATTTCTTTATGGATAGCCATGATCTGTTTGTTTTTATCTTCCTCTAATTCTTTACATATTTTATTTGTTTCCTCTATTATACTCTTCATCAGCATTGATGTAAAGTCATATTCTTGATTTTCTATTGTGCTGCGTTGTACAGGGCTGTTAGCTCCTACTTGGCTGGGTTCTGGAGATGCCATATTGCTCTGTCTTTTGTTGGTTGAGCTTTTACGCTGACCTCTACCCATTGGGCTGTTTTAGGTGTTGGCTGTTAGTTTCTGTGCTTCCTGGAGTCCTGAGGTAGGGAGAATCCCCTTGGCCGGAAGATGATTTTTCCTGAAGGAGTCCTCCTCTGTTTTTTGGTTATGGCCACTGTATGGCCAGTTTTTCTCAGGAATTACCACTGCTCACCTCAGGTATTTAGCCCTGAGTAGTAGCTGTGGTCTTTGTTAGGCAGGGGGGGCTCTCCTCTTACCCATAGAAGTTCTCAAGACAGCTTCCCCACTGCTGGGTTTCTCGTTATAAATTTAGTGAGCTGCTGCTGTTGTTAGTTTTCCAGGTACAGTCCTCTTGAAGAAAATGCTGATTCCCTAGCTGTGGGGTTTTCTCCCAACAGGGAAACTCAGTCTGTTATCCTGGGGCACACAGTTCTGTCCGGGAAAGTGAGAAGAGCACCCAGAGGCTGAGTGCTCCGCTCTGGGCCTAGAGAATGTGCACCTAGGTTGAGTTGGCACCTGGGGGCACCATTCTGGTCTGGAGGCTGGGTGCCTCAGTCTGCTCCAGAAGCTGTGTGTCCCTGTCTGGGATGTCAGCTGCAGGCACTGCTCTGGTCCAGTTTTGTCAGTCTAACTAGGAGTAACTGGTTGATCCTTGGCACAGTATCTGAGGGTTGCTGTAATGGCTCTCTGGCTTTTGTAGGTCTGAGGATGCAGCTGTGTGCCCCAGTGCCCTAGGGGTACTCAATAATGGCAGCTGAGCACAGCGCTCCTGCCTGCAGTAGAAAGCTAGAGCCTAGAGTCTGCGCAAATCCAGAGAGTCTTTTGGTGCTGGGTGTCCTGAGCGTTAGACCTGATGATCCCCCCCCTCCCGGGGGTTGGTTTCCTCCTGCCAGGGACACCCAGTCTTTGCTTTGGGGACTGCTGTTCTGTCTGGGGTGGCGGCGAGTAGAACCCACAGGCACAGACGCCCGCCCATGGCTCCACCTTTCTGGCCTTTGAGAGCCTGGATGTCTGCCTAAACTGGGTAATTTTCCCGAGACCTTTACAGGGTGGTGGTATCAGCTGAGTGCTCTGAGATGGTTTCCCTCCCTGTGGGTTTGCACCCAAAGGTGAAACTGAGTCTCTGGTGCCCTGGGGCCCACAGTTCTATCTGAGGCAGTGAATCAGGCGTGCAGGCTGGGCTCTGTGCAGATGCCTGGGTCCCAGGCTCTGACTCCGGGCTGGCTCCTGGGGCACCTGCGGAACCGGAGTCTTTTCCAGGGACTGTCTGGGTGACCTAAGGTCGGTCCCAATCATTTCCTGCTCCATGGGGTTATCTCTCGACTGGAAAATCCAGTCTGTGATGTTGTGGGCCCACAGTTCAGTCTGGGACAGTGACCAGATCATGCTGGCATGTAGCTCTGGGCTGGCGACCAAGCGCCTGGTGGAACCAGGGTCTCTTCCGCGGTTTAGGTGGGTGAGTTAAAGCTGATTGAATCCCCCACTGTGGGGTATCTTCTCACCTGAGAAACACAATCACTTGTGTTTTATGGCCGTGAGTTCTGCTTGCTGGTCACTGTGCCAATCCTGCTGTGCTGCTGTTCAGAATGAGAGTCCTTCCCGTGCCACCATCTTGCCCCACCCTTGTGCTTACATTCTTTATGGAGGCAAACCTTAGTGAGCAACCATTTGGGTCAGGGGCTGCACCAAGACGTTGCTTTTGATCTATGCTGCTTAGGACAGTCCTCTGCATCTCTTCTGCTTTCCATTGCATTCTCTGCCTCAAGCCCTTGTTCTCTTCCTAAAATATTCAGTGGCGCTTTTGTTATAAAGATATTTCAATTTCATTATCTATGATCTTTAAGTGTTGATATATTTAAATAGAAAGTTTTGAGTTGGGCTTTTGTCGCTCTGACTGAACCCACTGCAAATATTTCTACACATAACATACTCGTGCTGAGCCAGCCTCCCAATGTCTGGTTTGGAAACTGCCTGCTGCAATTTCCCTTCTACCTGAGCTTGAGCTCACACTGTTCTGAGGACCCTGTGAAGTTGAAGTGGCTGCGGCAGACTCTGACTGGAACAAAAAAATGACTTCTTAAGTTGTGGTGACCTAAAAATGCTCCCCCACTGAACAGAAGATATTGACTGCTGTACTTGTCTCTGTATTGTAATATGCAGCACACCATCCGACCACGGCATCCTGGGGCTTTGCTGCCCAGCCATATCAAACTCTCCTCTTTGTAGAATACCCACGTCAGGTTTCTGTGTAACTGTTTTCTTGGTTCATAAAAGTCTCTTTAACCAAATGGACAGGTAGAGGAATTATTCCCAACATAAGCTGGTAATGTTTGCTAATGTCCTTTGTGGTGGTGTTTTATTTAATCACTCTAGGTTAAATAATCCTCCTGATTTAAAGTAAAGACCCCACCCTTGTGTGGCTGTTGTTGTTGTTTTTAATCACTTTACATGCCAACTCCAGGCTCCTTCTCCTCTCCTCCTAGTCCTACCCTCAACCCCCTCCTCCCATTCCCTCCTTTCCTACCTTCCAGAGAAGGGGAGTCCTCCAATTGGTACCAGTCCACCCTGGTATCTCAAGTCACTGCAGGACTAAGCACATGTTTTCCCACCAGAGAGTGAGAAGGAAACACAACAAGGGGAAAGTGGCCCAGGGGTAGGTAGCAGATTCAGATACAGTCCCTACCCCTGTTGTTAGGAGACCCATGTGATGACCAGGCTGCTTGCTACATATGTATATGGGGTCTACATTCTGTCCTTTCAAGCTCTTTGGTTGGTGGTTCAGTCTCTGAACCCTGGTGGGCCCAGGTTAGATTACTCTGTAGGTCTTCTTGTGGTGTCCATGCCCCTTCTGGTTCCCTCTATGCTTCCTTCTGCTCCTCCTCAGCATTCCCCAAGCTCAGCCCATTGCGTGGCCTTGGGCCTGTGCATCTGTCTCCATCAGTGCCAGATGCCTCCATCAAAGCCTCTCAGAACACAGTTATGCTAGATTCCTGTCTGTAATCACAGCAAAATATCATTAATAGTGACAGAGCTCATTGCTCACCCAAGGGGTGGGTCTCAAGTTGGGCCAGTCACTTGTTTGACATTCTCTCAATCTCTGTTCCATCTTAGCCCCTACACTTTCTTGTAGACAAGACACACTTTAGATCGAAGGTTTTATGTGTGGGTTGGTGTTCCCCTCCTTCCACTGGGAGTTCCACCTGAAACTCCAAGCAATGGATGTTAAGGAGATAAAATGTTGCCTTTGTTTTTAATCCTGTGTGATGATAAAGGCTTTATACATTTTCAAATAAAATATACCAAACACCAGACAATAGTTGAAATAGAGATGAAATGATAAATAGCCATATTTAATGAATAAGAATCGTAATCCTTGAACAGAAAACCCTGGACATCAACGATTAATCTTAAGCAACCTGTTAGAGCAGCTAAGAATAATATTGCTCCTGACTGAAGTGTGTAAAGTCCTTAGTGAGAACCCTGTCAGGACTAATGTAGTCAAATACAAAGCTGAGACAGAGAATCATGACCCCGTGTCTCAAATATCGCACTATGCTTTTCCCAACATGAGGACGGCAATTAATTAATTTCAACTAGAAAGTGTCTGTGAGTCTGTAATTAACATGAGTGCCTACCCCACTCTTGTCCCTACTGTGGGCAGACTGCACAGGTAAGACATGGAGACAGAGAGCAAATGCTCTTTGTTGTTCCTTCTTCTGACCCTCTTAACTCTTGCCTCCTCCTACTTCCCTCTTAATTTAAATAGATTTCTTAAATGCCGGTTAAAACAGAAAGTGCATTTGCTTCATTTCTTTAAAAATATGTTTTTACCTTATGTTCCCATCGTAGTTGTAAAACGAGCCAGGGAATGAACTACACTCTGCTTTATTGGTAAAGGGGAAGCTTAATGGGCCCATAAAATGCAAATTTGCTTTCTAGCTATATTTATCCT
This sequence comes from Meriones unguiculatus, assembly GCF_030254825.1. Lineage (NCBI taxonomy): Eukaryota > Metazoa > Chordata > Mammalia > Rodentia > Muridae > Meriones > Meriones unguiculatus. The sequence goes on from NC_083358.1 coordinate 30,919,676, forward strand.
TTAATAATTTTAACTTTCTGCTACACCTTTGTAGGGGGACTAGGTGTAGTTCATGCACAGTCCTTTGTTGATGCCTCGGTCTCAGGAAACCCCTCTGTTCCCTGGTTAGTTGGCTCTGTTGTTTTTCCTGTGAAGCTCCTGTCACTTCCAGGTCCTTTTCTCTTTCCTCCCACTATTCCCCAAGACTCCCTATTCATCTTCCAATTTTGGCTCTGAGTCTCAGCATCTGTTTTGAAGAACTACTGGGTAGAGCCTCTCAGAGGACAACTCTGACTAGGTTCCCTACAAAGAAGTGGCAGATGGGCAGCTTAGGCTTCAAGTGGTCCTCCGTAAGAAGTGGGACTGCATTGGACAGGGACTCACTTGCTAACTCTTATATGACTTTCCCCTGACGGGACTGCCTTGACAGGCTGCACTGGAAGAGAAAAAGTTCAGTCCTTATGCAACTTGATGATCTGGGATGGATGGGAAAGGGAGCTCCCCTTTTTGAGGAAAAGGGGAGGGAGGAGAGGGGAGGGAGAGAGGGTGGGACTGGAAGAGGAGGAAGGAAGGAACTACAGGATGCAAAGTGAATAAAATAAATAAATGAGAAAGAGTAATTTTAACTTTGAAGTATTAAAAAACTAATATTTCAAAACATATTGTAAATATGGAATATGATTGCTTCATTCAACATTTTAGCCGTTGCAAGGAAGACAAATCTATAAAGTCGGGAGGAAAGATCAGTAAGGTGTGATAGATATGAAACAACAGAAAGTTATTCTCAAACTGAAACTTTCAACTCTATGTTTACCAATTTTTTTCAGTTTATTCTATTTTGATTAGTTTGTTTGCTTGTATCACTCACATACATTGCATCTCAACCCCAGTTTCTCCTTTCCCCACTCTTCCAAGTACTCCCCTCCCCCAGATATACTCTTCCTACATTTTGCTTCAAAAAAGATCAGGCATCCCAAGGATATGAACTGAACATGGTATAACAAGTTACAGCAAGACGAGGCACAGGCCTTCATATCAAGGCTGGATGATGCAACCTCCTATGAAAAAGGGCCCTAAGACCAGCCAAGAGAGCCAGAGACACACGCCACTCCCACTGTTCAGAGTCCCACAAAAACACCAAGCAACAGCAGGATAATATATGCAGAGGACTAACTCAGACCCAAGCAGGCTCCATGATTGCCATTTCACTTTTCTGTGAGCCTCCATGGTCCCTGCTTAGTTGATTCTGTGGGCCATGCTCTCATGGTATCCTCAAATCCTCTGGATCCTACAATCTTTCCTTTCCCTCTTTCACATCATTCCCCAAGGTCCACCTAATGTTTGGCTATGGGTCTCTGCATCTGCATCCACCAGTTGCTGGATAAAGCCTCTATGATGACAGTTGTGCTAGGCACCAATCTATGATTAAAGCAGAATGCCATTATGAATCATCTCTGTCTCTATTCTATTTTCCCTCCTGAATGAAAATTATGCATTCTTCCTACAGTGCTCCTTGTTATTTAGCTTCTTTAAGCCTGTGGATTTTACTATGGTTATCCTGTATTATATGGCTAATATCTACAAATAAGTGAGTACATAGCATGCATGCCTTTCTGGCTCTGGGTCACCTCACTCTGTTTGTCTGCAAATTACATGATTTCCTTGTTTTTAATAACTGAGTAGTATTTCCATTGTGTAAATGCACCACAGTTTCTTTATCCATTTTTCGGCTGAGGAACATCTGGATTGTTTCTAGATTCTGGCTATTATGAACAAAGCTCCTATGAACATAGTTGAGCAAATACCCACCTTGTATGATAGAGCTTCTTTCCAGTATATGCCCAGGAGTGGTATAGCTAGGTCTTGAGGCAGTGCTACTCATACTTTTCTGAGAAAGCACTAGATTGATTTTCAAAGTGGTTGTACACGTTTCCATTCCCACCAGCAGTGGAGAAGAGTTCTTCCCCTGTCCTTACGTTCTCCCCAGCATGTTTTTGATCTTAGCCCTTCTGATGGGTGTATTATGGAATCTCAGTCATTTTGATTTGCATTTCCCTGATTCTAAGGATGACAAAGCATTTCTCTAAGTGTTTCTCTGACATTCACTGGAAGTTTTTGAAGAGGGGAACATAATGAGAGCCTACCATGATGTTCTCTGAAAGATTCCACTCAGCAGGAGACCAAAGCACATGCTGAGACTCACAACCAACTTGGGCAGAGCACAGAAAGTCTTATGGAACAGTGTGGGGAAAGAAGGACCCAGAAGGGACAGGAGCTCCCCTAGGAGACCAACAAAGACAACAAAACTGGGTCTGGAGGGCCTGCAGAAATTGATGTACAAACCATGGACCATGCATGGAGAGGACCTAGACCCCCTGCTCAGCTGTAGCCTACTGGCAGCTCTGTCTCCTTGTGGATCTCCTAGTAAGGGGAGCAGTGCTGTTTCTGACATGGACTCTGTTGCCAGTCTTTGATTACTTCCCTCTGGCTGAGAGGCCTTGCCGGGCCACAGAGGAAGATTATACAGGCAGTCCTGATGAGAGGTGATAGTCTAGATCAAATGGTAGTAGAGGAGGGCTTTCCATTTCTGTGGACTAAGAGAGGGATATGAAGGAAAAGAGGAAGAGAGAGTAGGACCTGAAGGATATGAAGGAGGGGCTACAATCAGTGTGTAAAGTGAATAAATCATGATAAATAAATAAATATACATATAGATGAATCATTTCATTGACTTATCTTTTTTGTTTTGTCAGTCATGTTTGGTTCATTCTTAGGTCTCTGAGCTATCCTGCCTCTCGCTCCTGGCCATGGAAGCAGTGTAAGGTGTAGGCTCCCTCTCATGGGTTAGGCCTTAAGTTGGACCAGTCATTGGCTGACCACTCCCATAAGTTCTGTGGCACCGCTATTCTAGCACATCTTGTGGTCAGGACAACTTGTAGATTGAAAGTTTTGTGTTGCAGTTAATGTCCCAGCCCTAACACTGGAAGCTTTGTTTGTTTATAGGAGATGGTCTGCTCAGGCTCCCGATTCCCTATTGCTAGGAGTCTTTGTTAGTGTCACTGCACCACCTGATCCCTTCTGTTCCCATTAGTAAGTACCCCTAACCCGCCCTCAAAATCTATTCTATTTCTTCTTCCCAGGGAGACCCATGTGTCTCCCCTTGAACACTCCTTGACACTTTTAAAATTTTCATTTGTGTGTATGTGTGTGTCCTTTTCAGTGTATGCTACATGAGCATGAGTGCCGATGAGGGAAAAATCAGGGTCTCAGATTTTCTGGGGGTGAAGAATCTTTTGGTTGTTGGTTGCTCGAAATTGGTAATGAGATCTACAAAAGGAGGAAAAATTGCTCTTAACTGTGGATCTATCTATCCAACGACATGTCTTTGCCACTCTGTATCAGTGTGGCTTTAGGATATTGAAATTTGCTTACTTATGAAAAAGAGAATAGAATACTAACAATATTGTGAGATTTGGACAATAGATCTGCTAAACATGTCTATAGAGAAGATATTTAAGAATATTGTTTTAACCAAAGAGATTACATACATGAAAAACACCCAGAAATATATTTAATATTATGAGCCATTAGAGAAAGGCAAAATAAATCCATGATTAGATACAACACATTCAATAGAGCAATTAATATAAAAATAGATTTATAACAAATGTTAAAAGACTACAGAGGAGTGAGATTCTTCACATATTTTTGATTAAAATATAAAGTGGCACAGGGTTTTTAAAAAATATTTATTTTTTATTAATTATAGTTTATTCACTTTGTATCCCAGCTATAGCCCCCTCCCTCAACACCTCCCAATACCACCCTCCCTCAGCTCCTCCCATACTCCTCCCCAAGTCCACTGATAAGGGAGGTCTGCCTCCCCTTCCCTCTGATCCTAGCCTATCAGATCTCATCATGACTCGCTGCACTGTCATCCTCTGTGGCCTGGTAATGCTGTTCCCCCATCAAGGGAGGTGATCAAAGAGCCAGCCCCTGAGTTCATGTCAGAGACTGTCTCTGTTCCCCTTACTAGAGAACTCACTTGGAGACTGAGTTGCCACCGGCTATATCTGTGCAGTGGTTCTAGGTTATCTCCTTGCATGGTCCTTGGTTAAAGTGTCAGTCTCAAAAAAGACTCCTTTGCCCAGATTTTTTGGTTCTGTGCTCTCTTTGCAGAGCTCCAGTACAGGGTTTTTAAGAATAAAAACATTTCTTTTCATATGACCTAACAACTGTATTTCTAATGTTTATTGAGAGAAATGAAAATAAAATCAATGCAAATGCATTTATTGCCTTTTATTTTTCTGTAAGAGAATCAAACTGAAAATCTACCTATCTCTTAGAGAGTCAATAATTGGATACACTGTACCATATCATGTGAAATAACTTAGCAATAAAAAGGAAAATTATCAACATATACAGCATAGATATGTGACATTAACCAATATCAAATGACTATACTTTATTGGCATTCACATTCTGTCTATGGAGTTATAAAGTAGGAAGCAGGTTTGTGCTTGTAACTTGAAAATCCTTTGTGTTGATGGAATAATATCTTTTATTTTGGTTGTGATTTCTTAAATTCATGAACACATATACCAAATGAAAAACACATATAAAATATATAGAATGATAAAGCAAAGTGTGAATAATACCCAATGCCAAATTTTTCATTTTCTATGATAATCGTAAAACGCTGAGACTCAGCAAAATTTGAAGAGTATAGGAGAGCTGCTTATACCACTGAAAAGTTTCTATGAATGTTTTAGTATCTGAAGCAGTTTTTCACTCTCTAACTCAGCCTGCTCTAGAACTCATGATCCTTCTGTGTATGGCTCCTAACTACTGCAATTTGTATGAGCAAATGTGCATATTTTAAACACATACCTTAAATCATACAGTGTGGAAATAATTTTAATGCTGCTATTTTTTTGTATAATTAAAAGGTATGTGATCTAATAATAAACATAATGTATAGATTCTATTTTTACCTGCATGCTTTTATGATAGCAACATTTTCTCTGTCTCTCTCAGGGAGTTTTTGTGACAGAAAGAACATTTTTTACATGCATTATTTTCCTCAAATAACTTAATTAACAGTGAATATATTAATGATTAATACCTCTTTAGTCTGCTCATCATAATATACAAGTGGCTGCTATTTCAATCTTCAGCTTTCTTGATAAACTACCAATATATCCACACAAGGAAAGTGGAGTAGTCTTCCCTACAGTAGTAATATTTTCTACACAACAGAATGGATGAACCTTGATTATTTTTGTCTCCTTTTCCAAAGGTCTGACTTGTTGTTGCAGCTCCTGGATTAAACAATAACAGGACAAGATGCCTTACTATTATAAAATAGTATTAACCAAATACCAGGTCAATCATGTTATTGTAAGAACCTCCCCAAACCAACCCGGGAACTGGTTCCCTTTATCATTAATATGTGCATATATGGAAAATATTCATGGAATAAAAATGAGGTTTCTATCATTTCTTGTGACACGCTTAACATTCATTATTTGTCTTTCATATATTACTGAAGAGCTCATGTAAGCTAGGCCGTTGAGTGCAGCCCCATAATTTTAGCATCTACAGAGCTGGAGGTGGAATGACCATCTATTCAAAGCCATCCTCAGCCCTGTCTGGCATGAGTTTAAGGCCAACCTGGACTATGTGGAGAGAAGATATGTCAAAGCTGCACAGAAAGGTGACGTGGAATTGGAATACAGGTCATCGGTAAAATATTTGATGGCTAAACCCTGGATTCAACCCCCAGTACCACAAAACCAAACCAAACAAGACTCTTATATGTTAACTGATTTTTTTTCTTTAATGCCCACTGTGTATAACAGAGTTGTAGTTGTTTCTTGATTCATTAACTGATATATTCATTAATTACTAACAAAAGATGTGGGGGGAGTATGTGGTATGACTGCATGTCTCCAGGAAAGCTTCTTAGACAATGTGGCATATAAACTGAAAACTTGAATAATTAGAGCATGAAAATTAGTGGCTGCATAGAAAATAGTTCAAACCCATTAGCAACTTATAGAGATGGTTAGTGACATCTGGGTGACTCACTTAGCTGCTGTGTTCTATAGAAGAAAAAATTTAACTAGTATTTCCATTTAGGCATAAGTTATAGAATAGGGTGGGATGGTGCATGTTAGGGCTGGTGAGAGGAGCAGAGGCAAGATCACCAAGCAGTCACTCTGAAATTTCAGTTATGCAGTATGAGCTGCAGAGGCATGCATTATTCCTACGGATGATGACACTGAATAGAACATTTGGATGTAGGGTTAAAAAAAGTATGTACATATTAAACATTTCATCACCCCAAAAAGAATATTTTAAACAATAAAAAATGAAGATCCTCATTTGATCTGTCTTTCCCACACTGTACTTCTTCCAGGACAGGACAGCTGCTACTTCTGCATTCTCTCTGAATTGACACATTCGCTACAGGAGGAATGGAGGAGGTTTGTGGGACTCTGGAGGCAAATTAATGCCATATGTCTGGGAATGCAGAAGCGTGCAAGTCTCATCGAGCTCTTCCCAGCTCTGAGAACAGTAAGCAAGTGCCAAAGGAGAAGATTCTGTGGTATAAAGATACTGAGAGAGTTAGACCAATTTAGCTGCCTGCATATCAAGCAGAGAGCTCCATGGCTGAAGATTTTGTTAATTTCACCCAGACTGGGGCACAGGGCTGTTTAGTGATGCTGTTGCTATGGAGTCACCCCTGCTCCTGTAAGTAACCCCTCACTCTACTCCTGTTAGAAACTCCAATAAAAACTCATTGTTTCTCTGTGTTGAACTTTGCTGCCATAATTACTTTGGTCTGTGTCAAGTTCCTTACTTGGGCTGAGTAGAGTTGTGTGTTGCCTCTAACTAAGAAGTTTCTCACACAGCAACCAAAAGCACAGGGACTGAAATATGGTGACAAAGACAAAAAAGCTCCATAGTGAGGTGCTGGATTCTCGCCCAGAAGGGGAAATAAAATAGAAATATATGGAGGGAGGGAGAGAGGATGGAAGAGGGGGTGCAAGGGTAACTAATAGGGCTGGGGATCAGGTGTGGAGAAAGTGAGGAGTCCGGTGAGAGGACTGGGAGAGAGAATGGAAATCGGTGGGGGTAGTGGGACAATGCCGGAACAGGGAGGCTACCTGAGTCTATGGGGTTGACCCTAGCTGAGACTCCTACAAGCAGGAGATATAAAGCCTAAACTCGCCATCCCCTGTAGGACTTCCAGTGGAGGGAGGGGACACCTACGCACCCATAAAAATCTTCAATGCAAAATTTGTCTTGTCTGCAAGAACTGTAGGGATAACGATGGAACAGAGATTGTGGGAATGCCAAGGTAAAGACTGGCCGAACTTGAGACCCACTCCTTGGGAAAGAGCCAACCTCTGACACTATTAATGAAACTCTGATTCGCTTGCAGACAGGAGCCTAGCATAACTGTCTTATGAGAGGCTTCATCCAGCAGCTGATGAAAATAGATGGAGAGACCCACAGACAAACAATAGGTCAAGCTCTGGGAGTTTTGTGGAAGAATGGGAGGAAGGATTGAGGGAGCCTGAGGGCCAAGGACACCACAAGAAGACTTATAGAGTAAATTAAGCTGGGTCTATGGGCCGCACAGAGACAAAACCAATAACAAAAGAGCATGCATGGGCTGGACCTAGATCTCTTACACATCCCTAGCTGATGTGCAACTTGATCATCGTGTAGGTCTCCTAACAATGGGAGTAGGGGCTGTCTCTGACTTTGTTGCCTGCCTTTTAGATCCTTTTACCCTAGCTGGGCTGCCTTGTCTGGCCTTAAGGAAGAAAATGTGCTTAGTCCTGTTGCAACTTGAGGAGCCAGGATGGGTTTGTACCCCTTGGGAGCCTTTCTTTCTCTAAGAAAAAGGAGAAGTCGGGGATAAGGAGAGTGTTAGGGTAGGACTGGGAGAAAAGAAGGAGAGGGTGGGGATCAAGCTGTAAAAGGATTAGATAGATAGATAGATAGATAGATAGATAGATAGATAGATAGACAGATAGATAGATAGATGAATAAAAAGGACAAAAAGAAAAAAAGCTCATAGTAAAAAAAGTCTCCAAATTTAGCAGACATCCCCAAGCTAACCCACAGGCCACACCTGCCAGAAAACCAGGCAGGCTTTCTGAATATGATCCCTTCTCTGTGTTTCTCCAGTTTCAATTCCCCAGTCGGACCCTCATCTTTACAGTAGAACACCCTTGACAGCCTTTCCTGCTGCCCACTCACCTCCCTCCCATCCCCTGTAGATCACATGAAAACAGATCTTCCCTCCCAAACCTCTCTTCCCCAATTATTTTTTTTCCTTTTTTTCCCCAACAGGCACTCCCTGCTAAACTATAGGCCATGCCTCTCAGAAAACCAGGTAGGCTGCCAACAGACCTCTTCTCTCATTGTTCCCCAAGTTCCAATTCCCCAGTCTCTGTGCACATTCACACATCACACACACACACACACACACACACACACACACACACGCCACTACCACCACAAAGAACAACAAAAACAAAATAACAGGAATAAATAATCACTGGTCATTGATAGTTCTCAAGATCAGTGCTCTCAATTCCCTAATGAAAAGAAACAGACTAACAGAATGGACAGAAAAACAGGACCCATCCTTTTACTGTATCCAAAAGACACACCTCAACATTAAGGTTAAACATTACATCAGGGTAAAGGTTTGGAAAAAGATATGTAAAGCAAACGAACCTAAGAAGTAAGCTAGTGCAGCCATTTTATTATCCAAAAAAGAATGGACTTCAAACGAAAACAAATCAAAAGAGTTAAGGAAGGACATTCTATACTTACCAAAGGAAAATCCACAAGATGACACTTTAATTCTAAACATCTACACCTCAAACAAAAGGGCATCCAAATATTAAATTATTACTCTGCAAAGACAAAGTCAGGCACATATATGCCATCTGAAGATGTAGCCTGTATAGAATTGAAATCAAGATACATACAAAAGATAATATATATAGGCATATCCAGGGTACACACATCTCTCAACTTTTTTTTAAACAACAATGGAATATCTGAACTAAGCAATAAAATTAATTATTGTAATAATGTTATTAATAGAGTCAAGAAAAATGAAAAGAAAAAACCCTAAACATGTAACCAGAGAAAGAACTTGAAATCTAACTAGGAAATCTGATCTCCTCCTATCAATTTCATTGGCTATTCTGAGCTGTGTATCTTGGTCATCAAATGGAATAACACATGTAACACATCACACATAGTGGAAAGCTGGGAAATGAGTCAATGAAACAGACAGTACAATCTTTACTGAATCAAGTTCTTTAAAACAGCACACAATTGTTTACAGAGTGAAAATTCATCATTTTGCTTGACAACAGAAGTTAGTAAAGGAAACAAATGAAGTCGTTAAAGCAGTCTGTTTCAATAACTGGGCACTTTATGCCTAGAGAAGAAGAGAAAAATATACTTATTAAACTTTGTCATAGGATTTTCTCTATTAATTTTAATTAGACCTCATTAAATATTCAAGTGTTCCTTTATTAGTAACCAGACTCATCATTGAGATGTACTCTTAAGTGTAGATGAAATTTTCTATTTATCAAGATTTTTTTTTTAATTTTGTTTTATTTTAGTGTTGTCCTAGTGCAGGGTCCTATAACATAGCCCAAAGAAGAGACTAGAATGCATCCTGCATTGCAGATAGAACACAGCATTCTTCTCAGCTGGGGTTGTTTCCCTTGAAACTGTAACTAGTGAGAACTAAGCATTAGCTGAACCATGTACCTATAGATCATGAACCTATATATCAGTGCCCATCAAAAAGCTAAGAATTTATCTTTGGTTACAGCAATAATTATTATCTGCCCAAACAATTAAGGAATAATTTTCTCAAGTAATAGTTTCTAAATTGCTTCTTTATAAATCCTTCAAAATATTCTTTCAAAAATATGAAAATATCTAGGGACAAAGAGGCATTTAAATGTGACTTACAGAGACTGAATACCACACTCCAATGCCACAGAAAGGGATAGTAATAGCAGCTCTATGTAAAACTGTGACAGATAGTCCAGCTAATAAGTGTTATGCTTATTGGATTTCTTTTTCAATTCTTTGTGCATTTTCTACAGCAAATTAAGTTATCAGAAAAAGAGTCCTGAAGGAAGTGACAAATAGGCTTTAATGGAAAGAAAAACAGAAAAAAAAGAAAGAAAGGCTGAAATAGTTATTTCTAATTCTGATGAAAAGAAGCAAACAGTTGGGAATGGCCAACCAGCTTGAAATTCCAAAACCTCAAGGATACTTTATAGCTGTGAATGAAGCCATATTGTGTGTGGCTTGCAAGCAAGAACTTACCAGAAAGATATCACAGAGGGACCTCTGTGGTACATTAGGAAACTTGTGATTGATCCAGAAATTATGAAGAGACAATCTGTTCATTTCCTTTTGTGTCTGTGACCAATGCTGGAAGTCCAGCGACTTAATAGAATTCCATTTACCATCTTAGACTTTTAGAGGGTCCATGTCTAAAGCCAGTCAAACTGGTCTGTTGTCAGGATATTATCTCCTATTGGTTTCATCTTGAGCCTTGGAGAAGAAAAACTTACTTTTGGTTTTTCAGCTTCAAGTGGCTACCTTCTTTGTAAATTATGAGCCGATTCTCATACCCACTTCTTGTTCCTTGGAACATGGCTATGACTAGATGAACCCATGTGATTTCATTACATCTCCCTGAGAAGCACAAGATCATTTCCGTAATTCAAGATCGTGGACTTAATCCCAATCACAGAATTTCCTTACATTTGTGTGGGAACAGAGTCATCAGATTCAGGGAATTACTACATGGGGCATCTTTGGCAAACCATTATCCATCTTACTATAATTATAAGTAGAGATACCAAGAGGTGAGTGGTACAATTTCGAAGAGGCTCCCTGATACAAGGAGAACTAGTTTGAAGAGACAACCTGGAGAAAAGAGATCAACACAACAGAGGAGTTCCTTGTTGGGAAATAAAGGATGATTCTATATATGTTAATGTGCAAAGATGGTTATTTCTCATTTTATTAACAGGGAAAATTCTCTTGTGATAAACAGCAAAAACACATGTTAGACACTTTTTGAAAGAATCTAGAAATTATGTAGGCCTGATAATCACAAGTATAGAAGTGACTTCAATTTCTAAAATACATCCCTTTCTAGAGATTGAAGATGTAGGAAAGTAATACTTGGGAAGAAAATGCAGAGTGCAACCATCATTGGTGTCTTTGGAGCACCTTTGTGAGGTAAGACAAACCTTTCAGACAGAAGTGTACAAACAGTCCTAGGCCAGCTCTCTGCCACTTGACATAGATAAAAACCATCCTTCCTCACAAATTACATTGTTCTAGGAGTCATCCAGCCACAAACACAGCAGAATATTGAGCTCCGCATATAAGTAACAAATATGAAGAAGCAGTGAAAAACAGGTGGAGGAATCTTGAAGGCATTTCTCAAAAGAAGAGTAAATATACAGATGTATGAGAAACATACGTAGAAAAGTAGCATTTGAAGCAGAGAGATAACAACTTCAAGTCAGTCAAGTTTTAGAGATGAAATCTAAAGTCATGTTATCATTGCTGGTGTCAAAATGAGTTGGTTCTTTGTAGAAATATTTTTGGTGGAGCTGATGGAACAGCAGTGTTTGCCAAGCACACACAAAGCCCTTACTCCCAACATCAGCACTGCACAAATTTAAGTGTGGCATGTTCTTGTGATTCCAGCACTCAAAAGATATGGAAAGGAGGATCCAGAGTTCAAGGTCATCTTTGGCTACACATCAAGGCTAAGGACAGCCTGGACTACATAGACCCTATGGCAAAAAACAAAATGGTAAGAAAAGAAACAGAAAATAAGCCTAGCTAAATATTTTGTGGATTCACGGTACTTCTGAGCACTTGGTCACCAGTCATTTTGTAAGTGCTTTTATGTCCTACATACTAAAGGCAAACTGTGTTTGTGCCGATGTAAAAAATGTAGTAAATCTATCATTTACTGTTTGTACAGGAGGAGTCAAAGCACGTCTGTAGTCTGTCAGCCATAGCTGACAATAAAGAGAAACTCCCTAGTGGATGTTTAAGTCACAGTCTGTTAGGAAGCTCTGGAAAGTTCAGAACTGCAAAAGTGAAGAAATAAAATAAACAATTTACATGTAAATATTACTGATGGTTTTCAAATCGGTTGTTTTTTGTACATTGAGTTAATTCTAAAAAGCAACAATTAATTCAAATTATTTGAACCTACATGGAATGTTTTGACTGGAGAGAGCATATTACTTCGGGTTCCGATTGTGGGATTTACTTATCTATTCAATATATGTATTTAATTTAACTTCAGCTGATTTGAGACACCCAGCTCTCCACTGGGAAGCACTTGGCTTTTCTCATAAATGTGTAATTTTCAGCTCGAAGAAACAGTCGCACCTTCGGGGAGCAATATATTCTCTTTCCCCAATAGATCCTTATTTTATTTACCCTGTCAAGTAGCCAGCAAGAACATTTTCTCATACTTTCCCAGACCTAAGTGAAGTTCAAGCAATCAGCTCGCACAACTTTTCCAGAAGAAAATTAGAAATAGTTTCTAAAAGAGAAACTAATCATAGTTCTTATTGAGCCATAAGCCACCTGTTTGGAATTATCAATTAAATTAACTTTGAGAATAAGATCCAATTACTTTTTAAATATACTACATTTTGAAAGTGTTTGCATTTTATGTTTGGCATCTCTGCAAACTGTTAGAAGAAATAAATGTGAATCTTGTAGGTTATATTTGTTAATTGTTCCATTTTGGAGTAACCTAACCATGAAAAAGTAGAAGTGTTTTCTCTATTATTGGTCATTTGCTGAGGCTGCCTAAAACTGAACACAGTGAATTCTGTTTTTTTGGGTTGTTTTTGTTGTTGAACTCAGCTAGAAATGAAACTATAGGAAATGTTCCTTTTAAATGAATATTGAATAGAAGCTGGTGGCATCTTTCCAATAAAATAATTTCTTCCTCAGTGAGAATTACCTTAGTTGGGGGAAATCCCATTTCAACACCATTTTTTTCTTTTTCTCATTTGTGTCCAAAGCATATTTTGTGTAGAACTATCACACCATGGGCCCAGTGATATTCTGTTGGCAACAGTTTCTATCTGAGTGAATTTCTGTTACTGTGGATAGCATTCAACTCAGGAATAAAACGCCAGTTAATACAGCATATGAAAAAAAAATCGTTCTGAATTCTGTGTGAAGTATGGATAGAACGGGTAGTCTTGAAATTGGATGTAAAACTCTCCTGTGTGTGATCCTCAAGGCAAAGATGACTGAACATTCACCACGGGAGTTTCTGTATATTGCCAGAATTTCCCCCAAGGAGCCATAAGTTTACAGGAAATAGACCCTAGGCTCTTTTTCTCCCCAAGGCATTGGGGATTGGAGTTCTATTCTATTGTATTTAGACTAGGAAAGGCCAAAGAATAGGAACCTAGTGAGAGGCACTGGAAGAAACTAAAGCATGGTCAGTTTCATTAGCATAGGTCAGGCTGACCAGAAGTTGATGCCAAATATATGACTCCATAAAGAACCACAAGTCATCTTTAAGAAAACAAACAAACAAACAAAAACAAACCTACATTTGGCTATAACTATTGCTCTAAAAAGAATGTGTATGTATGCATATACACACACACAAAGACACATACACAAATATTATATAGTTAGCTAGACACAGCTTGACACATTTGGTAAGAGAGAACTTCAGTTGAGAAAATGCCTCCGTCAGATTGGCTTGTAGCCAAGTCCACGGGTCACTTTCTTTATTAATGAATGGTGTGGGAAGGCCCAGCCCATGTTGGATGGTGTTATCCTGGGGTGCACCAGCTATGGCATCTGCTTTAGTGCCAAGGCCCAGGTTATTGCTCCGCTTGAGTTACTGTCTTGATTTTCCTTGCTGAGGGACTGTGACTGGGGCATACAAGTCAAATAAACTCTTAAGTTGCTATGAGTCACGGCGTTTACCACATCAATAGAAAACAGACTAGAACAATACATTATGTAACTTTCAGCAAGTCACCAAAGACATGTCTGTTTCCTTTCCATTTAAAAATATTTTAGATACCTGATATGTGACACCCTGCCTCCACACTGCACTCTACAAGTCTGTGTTCTCTGACCTTTCTTTCCTCTTCCAAGCCTAAGTAAATCATCACTTGGATGTGTTTTCAGTCAGAGGAAAGGAAAGAAGAATCATCACAAAAAAATGCCTTTAAATACACATTTTTCTAAAAGTTAAGTCCTGTGTACAGTAGCACAACCCTTCAAAGTTATAATGTGTCATAAACAACACTGGGTCAGAGTTGCACACAAATTTGTTCATACGTGATGCATATACCCATCTACCAGTTCTCATCAATTATTCATCTGGTCAGCATGTACTATACACCTATTACACCCATGCTCTGGGAAAGCACTCAGAATATACTGCCCAGTGATGTGACCCATCTCTGCTTCATGCAGTTAAGTATAAATGATGAGATGTATACATACAAAATATGCAATTGGTTCATTACACGTGTGAAAACTTCTATGTAAGAAAATGCAGAGCACAACAATGCGGTGCAAGGTGCTCTTACAGCTTCACGTGTAAGAGATGTGGACACAGACCAACCCTTTTGTTCAAACGAACCTGGAGATGCAAGATGAATAAAAAGTCAAGAAAAGAACTCATTTGCAAGAGTGTATTACCACTGTATTATCACAACTGAGTTCTCAACAGTATATACACACATTAAGAAAGCCCCTAAAGCCTGTTCTTAGGATGAATTTTGTCCTTGTGAAGACAAACAGAAATGCAAGGACCTTTAATATCAAATCAGTATTCCGAGAACACTGAGGCAATAAGGAAGAACAATAACAAAGAAGTCCTGTAGGAACTAACAGATTCTGCCTTTATTTGGCAGAGAATGGCATGCAATTATAAAGCTATCAAGACTCTAAACCCATAAATTTAATTAAGAATAAAGATGGGTGACTATTGAAATACTAATGAGAAAACTTTGCTTCCCTTCTAATGAGGTTGGCTGTTATGACCAGAATATCCCAGTGTAGATGAGATTGACCAACCTTGGTTTGCCTGGTCGTAAGAGCATTCCTGAATGCAGGGCTTTCAGAAATAAAATTAAGAAGGATGTAGGCAATGAATAGCCAGTTAGAAAGTCATCAATAAGTACTTAAAGCTAGAGACTATGACCTAAGAGGTGATATAGGTGATGGAAAGAGAAGCCGTTGAAAGTGCTTAATTTTAATGTTTATACTTATATGAGTGATGTGGAGAAGCATAATAATACCTTCTTATGGCTCAGGGTGGGAGTTTACCAAATTAGGGAGGAAGCAGGATACTAGGAAGCATATCTGAAAGGGCATGTTCTGTCCTCAGCCTTTCTCACTTTGTTTTTTGGCTGCCATGGAGTTTACAGCTTCTGTCCACCATGCTCCCAACCCAGCACCATGTTGTACCACCTCTCAGCTAAAATAATGCCAGCTTGGTCTCCATTAAAACTTCTGAGACCATAAGTCACCCTCCCTGAATGCCGTTATTTGTCTTCTTGGGCATTTTTTTTTTCAATGCAGTTTATTCAGGAACCTTGAACAATCCTCGGACCCTGGGGAAAGCCAGCCCACAGCTTAAATAGCCTCTGGGTAGCCAACCCAGGCATGCCACGTGGGCAATGCAGATAGGTCCACATACATGGAAGCAAGCCAGATCCTCAGCCTTAGCCAAATGTGGAATTGTTCGTGACAGAGAGCACTCACCATCGGGAAGGTGGAAGGCAGAAACCAGCTCCATCTTTAAGGCATAGCATTCCGCAGCTCTCTACAGTTCCCCCTTTTTGTTGGAAAGCGGCTAACACAAATGTAATGGTGAATACTTCCAACCTGGTGATATCCACAATCCCCAAGGAGGCAAACCTCTGGGCACACTTGCAAGAGGCTATCTTGAGTAGGTTAACTGAGAAGACTTTCCTGGACTAAATAAAAAGAAGAAAGTAGGCTGAACAGATACATTCCTAATTCTCATACTAACTGTGGATGCTGTGACCTGCTGGTGGCTTCAAGCTCCTACCACCTTGCCTCCTCCTATGATGGACTATACTCTCAAGCTGTGAGCCCAAATAAATCCTTACTTCTCTATGTTGCTTTTGTTTTATCACACAAACAGGAAAAAAAAAATAACTAAGATGAGAAACCTCTTACTGAAGGTATTTTTTTGTTTTGCAATTCTAGGAGGTGACTCAAGTATTTGCATATGTTAGGCAAACACTCTATCACTGAGCTACATAACAAACCTTTTTTTTTTTTTTTTATGTCATGAAAGCCTTACTCCATTGTTCACACTGGCCTTACACTCACTTTGTCATCCAGGCAGGCCTTAGGAATGTAATCCTTTTACATCTGCCTCTGAAGAAGGTAGAGTTACAGGTTTGTACACTAGGCAGGCCTCCTTCTGCTATAACAGAGATTACTAAGTAGCTAGAAAGCTTTCCTAGATGTATTAAACTATTTCATGTTCTCTGAGCATGTCACGTATGTCCACACATTGTTTATAATGAATATTTTATAATAAATAAATGGAGTAATGAAATTGTTTTCTAAGGAACGTGTGTTTACCTATATCATGAGCAAGAAGTAAACAGGCATCGGATCTCAGTAATCACCACAGTTGTGTATATCAACTCATTGTAGCTGCTGATTTTGGAGAATTATTTTTGGCTTCTGTTTTCAGAATCTAAAATGTGTGACTTTCTTCTGTAGTTTTAAGAGAAGTCTAAAAGAGGAGCATAACTTTTTTTGAGCTTTCTAAAGTCTTTTTTTATTTTTTTATTTTTAATTATACTTTATTTACTTTGTATCCCCCCTCTAGTTCCCTCCTTCCTCCCCTCCCAATCCCTCCCTTCCTCCCCCTTCTGCACACACTCCACTCCCCAAGACAACTGGTAGGGGAGGGTTTCTTTTTCTTTCTTCTGATCCTAGTCTGTTAGGTCTCATCAGGAGTGGCTACATTGTTTTTCTCTGTGGCCTGGTAAGGCTGCTCCCCCCTCAGGGGAAGGTGATCAAAGACCAGGCCAACCAGTTCATGTCAGAAGCAGCCCCTGTTCCCATTACTATAGAACCCACTTGGACACTGAACTGCTATGGGCTACATCTGTGCAGGGGTTCTAGGTTATCTCTATGCATGGTACTTGGTTGAAGTATGAGCCTCAGGAAAGATCCCTGTGCTCAAATTTTTTGGTTCTGTTGCTCTCCTTGTGGATCTCCTGTCCTCTCCAGCTCTTACTATTATTTCCCACTTCTTTCATAAGATTCCCTGCATTCTGCCCAAAGTTTGGCCATAAGTCTCAACATCTGCTTTGATAGTCTGCAGGGCAGAGCCTTTCAGAGGCCTTCTGTGGGAGGCTCCTAACTTGTTTCCTCTTTTATTCTTCTTCTGGTGTCCATCCTTTTTGCCTTTTTTAAAATTAATTACAGTTTATTCACTTTGTATCACACCTGTAGCTCCTTCCATCCCCTCTCCCCTCCCAATCTCACCTTTCCTCCCTCTTCTCCACCCATGCCCCACCCCCAATCCATTGATTGGGGAGGTCCTCCTCCCCTTCCTTCTAATCCTAGTTTATCAGATCTCATCAGGAGTGGCTGCATTGTCTTGCTCTGTGGCAGGTCAGGCTGCTTCCCCCTGCAGGAGAGGTGATCAAAGAGCAGGCCAATCAGTTCATGTTGGAAACAGTCCCTGTTCCATTAATGGAACCCACTTGGACACTGAAATGCCATGGGCTACATCTGTGCAGGAGTTCTAGTTTATCTCCATGAATGGTCCTTGGTTGGAGTATCAGTCTCAGAAAAGACCCCAGGGCCAAGATTTTTAGGTTCTGTTGCTCTCCTTGTGGAGCTCCTGTTCTATCCAGATCTTATATTTCCCACTTCTTTCATAAGATTTCCGGCACTCTGCCAAAGTTTAGCTATGAGTCTCAGCATCTGCTTTGATACCCTGCATGGCAGAGTCTTTTAGAGGGCTTCTGTGGTAGGTTCCTGTCCTGTTTGCTGTTTTTTTTTCTTTTCTAACGTCCATCATCTTTGCATTTCTGAATGAGGATTGAATATCTTACCCAGGGTCAAGGAGCAAAACTTTTTTTTTTAATTTTTTATTTAACTTTTATTAATTACACTTTATTCATTTTGTATCCCCCCATAAGCCCCTCCCTTCTCCTCTCCTGGTCCCCCCCTTCTGCATGCATGCCCCTCCTTAAGTCCACTGATAGGGGAGGTCCTCCTGTCCTTCTTTCTGATCTTAGTCTATCAGTTCTCTTTAATTACAGAGTAGGACAAGAGTTCAACTTTATTTACTACTCAGAGCCTATAAGCTACTGGTGATAAATGAAAAATAGAAAAAAAACCCACTAACAACAACAAAAACAAACAAACAAAAACCTGAAAAAAACATAAGCATATGGACGATGGGTGATGACAAAAAGAGGGTATGTAGAGAATTTCCAATTTTCAGTGCTTTCAGGCTTCTCAACAAAGATGAGAGCCATGGTAACTTCCTGTGACACAGAACAAGGTTTACCAGCAAAGAAGAAAATAATCAGGGACTCTTCCAGGGAACATGAATCATTTACTGCATCTCTGTACTAATGTGCATACCTAGTGGATGAAATTTTGTTCTCAGTGTGGGGATTCCTAGGTTATCCCCATCTCAGCAGCTCTATGAAAAAGAAGACAACAAGACTTAAAATTTCCCAGCTTGGATTTTCTTTTACTAGTTTGATAGACAACTACAAAATCACATTAGGTTACCCAAATAAATTTTTAAAAGTTTAAATCAGAAGAATAAAGGATATATATTTTATTCCCTAAGTAAGAACTTACCTATCACACCAGGTACCAACTGATAGCCATAGAATGGAATTTTGTGTTTTCTTTAATGCTAAGGCTCAAACCTTGAGTCTTCTTAATGTCTTCTTAATGTATGGTGCACTCTCAGTTTCTGTACTATATCCTTGGCCTTTTTGCTTACCTTGTACATTGAGACAGAGTCTCAGTAAATTGTATAGACTGGTCCTAAATTCACTCTATATTCCAGACAGGTCATGAACTTGTGGCCCTTCTACTTTAGCTTTCCAAGTAGTTGAGATTACTCATATGTACCATCAGCCCTAGCTGAGGAGGCATGCTGAAAATGATATAATGTGCCCAGGTGTTGTATGGTAACTTCAAGGAGACATTTAAATCAAACCTTTATCCTCACACTGAAATGACACCTACAGCAAATATTGACTCTTTTAAGACCATCAAAATAAGTGCAATTAGTTTATTATGCATTATTTACAAAGCCAAAGATTCAAAGACACTTTGCCAGCATATCTCTAATCACTGATATTGCATGTTTTTAAGTCTACACCAGAATTGGTCGAAATCTGAGTTGAGTCCCATATAGTATTATATCAGTAAAGATGACCGATGACCAGCCAAAGACAAAAGCAGACTTGGAGGAAATTGTAAGTTTGGGTGTACTTGGTCTTTGCCCTTCTGAGGGATTCTACTGGTCTTAGCAAGCACTGCCCAGCTGTGAAAAATATGACTTTTAATTTTTTTTTAATTTTTTTGTTGCAGTCTGTCATGTAGAACAGCAAAATGGCAGTTTGCTGCCAGATGAAGTTATTCCACTTAGGATTCAGAGGATTAGCCTTACCTACACAGAAATGATAAGAATAAGGAAGGAAAAACAAACTATCTAAAAGTGAAGTAGGACACAAGGCTATTTAGATTTGGGTAAGACATGAAAGGTAAGTACTATACTACATTTGACTCATGACAACACTTAAACAGAGCATCTTTCTATTTACTTGCTTGATAAAGACCAAACAAGTAACTGCCATGTAAAACATATTTCCCAACATTTTCAAATGACATAAAAATTGGAACAGAATTATCTTATGCAAACCCGAGTTCTTTTATTCATGTAAAGACTTAGAAAACTTGCTAAGGATAGTCTTACTTAAGTTTAAAATATGTATTCTGGAAGGGGAGAATCAGACTTGATTAGATATTACTCTTTAAAATTTAGTAATCAATCTTTGAAAACTATAGAAAATGTTGAGTTAAATTAATGTAGGCTTTTCTTTGCAGTAGTCATCAGGGAGCTTCAGATACTATTGTATATTCCAGTGCATCAAATGAGAGGTTATGCATGAATGAAAAGAATTTTAAAAATAATGAATCATATCCTAGATTTGATCTCAACAAATTATTATTGACCACTTATAAATTTTATTGAAATCTATTAATATTCATTGATTTACAGTTTTGACATTAAAAAATTAAAAAAAAAACAAATACAACTCATCTGCTCTAATAAAATCATTTCTAATGATATCCTGCTATACATATAGATCAGTGCCTTATCCTGTCATCATCAGAGAAGCTTCCTCTGACAACAGACGGAAACAGATGTAGGGATCCACAGTTAAACATTATATGGAGAGAGAATAAGTTGGAAGTCTCCATCAAATTCTTCCCTTTGACCTCAGGGAATCCCAAGGAAAAGGAGACAGAAAAAATTTAAGAGCCAGAGGTGATGGAGGAGAGTAGGAGAACAAGGCCCTATAAATCAACTAAACAAGGCTCCTGTGAGCTCACAGAGATTGAAGAAGCAAGAACAGGACCTTCATGAACCTGCATCAGGCCTTTGGGCAAACTTTATGGCTATTAGCTTAGTATTTATTATCATTTTTCTATATATCCTGAAGGCAGTTTCCCTCCCTGTACTCCTCTCAGTATCCTTCCCCAGATACCCTTTCCCCAAGATCCACTCTTTCTCAGTTTTCTCTCAGAAAAAAGAAGGCCTTCCAGATATTGACTGAACATGGCATGGATAACAAGACATAATATATCTAGGCACAAACCCTGATTCAAGGTTAGATGAGTCAACCCAGTAGGAAGAACAAGGTCCCAATAGCAGACAAAAGAGTCACCAACTCCCAATATCAGGAGTCACACAAAAACACTATGTTAACAACCATAACAATTAAGCAGAGAACAAAGTGCAGGCCCATGCAGGTTCTGTGATTGCCACTTCAGTCTCTGAAGCCCCTATGAACCCTACTTAGTTGATGTACATGAGCAACATTCTCCTGATGTGCTTGACCACCTGGCTCCTACCATTCTTCTTCCCACTCATCTGCAGGGTTCCTGAGCTCTAAGGATATAGACCATATGAAGATCTTCAGTTTGGGCTCTCTCTCTGCCTGCTTCGCATCTCCTTCTAGCTTAGTAATTTTATGGGTCTCCTGACTCTTTGGCCTGTTCTTTTACTCTTTTCCTTCTGACAGGCTGCCATGTCCAAGGTCTATGTGATTTTTTTTATATCATTTTCTTACATTTTATTTTTGCCTTTTGTCTTGTTTAGTTGCTTTCTCTTAGAAAACTTTTTTTTTTTCTAATGAGAGACAGAAAGGGAGTGGATCCAGAAAGGTGGGGTGGGGGAGGAGGATTGGGAGAAGTGGAATGAGAAGAAATTGTAATCAGGATACAATGTATGAGAAAATAATCTTTCCTCAATAAAAATTAAAATAAAATAAGATGTTAAAGTAACAACTACATAATTTTGAGTGTAACTGAATGTCTAAAATTGAATTTGAGGATATTCATGTTTTCTTTTTCCTTTGCCTTGGGTAGATAACTATAGCATCAGAATTTTTAACAAGATCAAATTTATTGTTTTTAAATTGTATATGTACAGGTATATATGTGTATGCACAGTAAGTGTAGGTGCTCACAGAGTCCAGAGGAGGGTGTTGGATCCACAGTAGATGGAGTTATGGGTGATTGTGTTTTTCTAGATATGGGTCTTGAGGATGGAAATCAGATCCTCTGCAGTATAAATTTTTAACTAGTGACCCATTTTCCTAGCCCCTTCCATAGCATTGAAGTGATTTTGAATCCCTCTAAACTTGAGATATGGATATTCCTTCTGTTTGAGGGTCTCTTTTTTCAATGGTGGCAAAACTATATTTTTAATCTTACTAATCTCCGCGTTATATTAGAAATTTGTTTACTGAGTTCTTCTTTATTCCTTCCTTCCTTCCTTCCTTCCTTCCTTCCTTCCTTCCTTCCTTCCCCCCTCCTTCTTCTGCTTCTACTTCTTTTTTTTTAATTCAGTCATTCATAAAACACATTGCCAGCATTTTATTTCCTAGGGATTCATAATAATTTTTTGGTTCCCTTACTAAATACATACTAATGTGAAGTCTTCTTCATTACTTTTAATGTTAATGCATTATTTTTTCATAGAATTACAGAGATAAAAACGCTTTAGATATTGCTTAGTTCAATAGAAAGGCTCAAGTGTGTGGTGGGGGGAATCAAGTGTCTCAGGATGTGAAATCCTTCTTTATCCTTTCTTCAAAAAGATTACTATATACATAATGTGATTTCAGGTCAGAATAAGGTGTTGTAGAATAATATTTGTTAAAAACTGAGTTTTAGCCTAATTCATGTCCACTACATCCATTCTGATTTGGCAAACTTTTATTTAACGGATCTTGGTTTGATTTGTGTTTCCCAAGCACTATAAAAGGTTTTCCTCTATCTTCTCATCAGTCCTTTAAAGGTAAAAGCATTAATGAGAAATTGAAATTTAGAAGGGTGAAGTGGCTCGCCTATACCTACGCAGTACATAAGCATTAAAAAGAAGCCAATCCCAAACCCCAAATTAAACTCTTTCCATGGCACAATCCTTTCTTTTGATGATAGTGTTTATCTGATCTTACAGCTACAGGGAGAGTTTTAGAGTTTAAAATGATTTAATTGTATATATGTCAAATAAAAAGCTAGTGAATATTTCTTTTATATACTTTAATGAATCTGCTGTCTGATCTAACTCTGATATGTAAACTTTTGCTATCTTTGTTTCTGTTTAAGCATTGCATTTTAAATATTACATCATCCCCTGGGCACCTATAAAGTTGTCTCTCACCTACCATTTAAAATCCATATTTTTCAAATTATTTTATCCCAGTTCATCAATTGATATTAACAGTACAACACACATTGTCATCCTTTCCAAAATAACTCGAAGCACAAACTATGTCTGATGATAGAAAGAAAAAAAAATCTTTAGCAGACTCACATATGGGAGGGAAAAACCAATTAAAGATTATCTCTGAACCAGGACTGCCAATATGAGATGAGGCACATAACTAATCAGCCTATGATACACAACAGGTGAAGTGATGAAAATGTGATTGTGAGACTCTAACAACAGTCTGACGTGCATAATTCATGTTTCCCACGGAGCCTCTGCCCATCTGCTATGGCTCAATTGAATATCGGGAGATGGAAGGAGGCCATCGTTCATTAACTTGCCAAACTCCTCCAGGGCCCAGCTTCGCCTTCATTTTGTTTTTGTTCTTGCACCAAAGACTTGGAATCTACTAATATTACTCTCTGGGCTTTGGAGATTTCCAGAGTAGGATCTAATCAGCTTCTCTTCTAACGGGAGCAGAGGTGTGGAGTGTTTTATACACAAAGCAAAGTGAGTCTAACATCTGTCAAAGCTCCGTAGATCTGCCTTCTCCTACGCTGTGATAGATTAAACCCACAAAAACATAGGCCTTCATCCACACATCCTTGGAAACAAACCTCTCAGGCTGTTTTTTGCTTAGAATCCCCCAGACTCACACAAGTTTTCAAAGAGAAAGCACTTTTGGTGACTGTTTCTAGTTAAGGCCTAGAGAGCTGAACAAACTGAGGGTAGTCAGAGAAAGAAGACGAGGCAGTTTAAATCCAGTTTTATGTTATATATCAGACCTTTGTTTAATGGATACTTATCAAATAATGTGTTTTATTGATATGTCCTTCATTATCTATTTGTATCTTAAGAGTGGTGTTGTGTCTGATTCAGTCAGACGATTTGTATGAGGACTACACGAACATCGCTTTCTTTCCTTGACAGTCCCTGCAACAGGGCTCAAGTATTTATTAGGTATCCAAATGCATACTATTTCTAGAGTTCAAGTTTTGATGGTTGTTTCATATGCAGTTTTCAACTCTCAAATGCACCCTCCATCCGGGTCCTTCAGTCCTGTTCCAGCCTTAAACTCTGTCTAGATGGTAAGCTCCACAAGAATGGTGCTCTGATATCACTCACTAGTTCTTCAACCTGCCAATCAGGGAATCATGGATAAGTGGCAAACATGTGCATGATTTAGTTCATTTATTAGAAAAATTCTGTTTATAAAGCCAAAACGTTTTCTATGAACCATGTTTTGCTCACATAAATCAACACTATCGTGTATCTCTGAGTTCATGATTAGTTTTTTTAAAAAGTAAATGGGTCATAACGCACTCACTGAGGGAAGAACGGTATTTTATTGAACCTCCCCTTCCAGCATTAAGTACACATGAATGCTTCCTGCAGGTGGCTGGTGGTAGTGGTTTGGTAGAGTTTCTGCATTAACAAGTAGAAAAATAAATAGTATACTAATACTATTTTAAAGAATATGTTTCATTTGTGTTTTCCTTTGGTTAAAAAAAATCAAAGACAACATAAAGATACAAAATATGAATCATTATTATTGGGTGAGTTCATGGGTATATAAAATGCTTAATTATTTTGAATAAACGTGTTTTGTTCATGATTAAGCCCATTTTATTTTTACAGAAATATAGCTATCTTTTAAAACATGTTAATACCCATTTTTATTAATCATAAATTTTATTGAATCATATTTTCTTTATTTATTTGTTGCAATTTATTCTCTTTGTATACCATCTGTAGTCCCCTCCCTTGTCTCCTCCCAGTCCAACCCACCCTTCCTCTTCTCCCCCTATGCCCCTCCCTTAGCCCACTGATAGAGAGAACCTCCTCCCCTTCTATTTGATCTTAGCCTATCAGGTCTCATCAGAACTGGCTGTATTATCTTCCTCAGTAGCCTATCAAGGCTGCACCCTCCAGGGGAAAGTGATCAAAGAGCCCACCACTGAGTTCATGTCAGAGACAGGCCCTGTTCCCCTTACTATGACACCCACTTGGAAACTGAGCAACTTATGGCCTTCCTCTGAGCAGGGTTCTAGATCCTCTCCATGTATGATCTTTGGTTGGAGTGTAGGTCTCCACAGGTCCCCCTGGACTCAGGTTTTTTGGCTCTACTGGTCTCCTTCCTGTCCTCTCCAGGGCTTTCTATCTCCCCCTTCTTCCATAAGGTTCCCTGCACTCTGTGGAAAGTTTGGCTATGAGTCTCAGCATCTCCTTTGATACCCTGATCAGTAGAGTCTTTCAGAGGCCTCCTGTGGAAGGCTCCTGTCCTGTTTCATGTCTTCTACTTCTGATGTCTGTCCTGTTTGCCCTTCTCAGTGGTGTTTCAGAAAAGGTTTAATTTTTAGCATCACTACTTTTTTTTCTTTTGAGATTATTTACCTTAATATAATAAAAACAAAATGAAATTATGATTAAATTTATATTTCCTCCTTTGTTAAGGTCATGAGCTCTGTTCAATGACAATGTTCCTCTGTGCTGAGCAGCATTGTACTCCTGGTTTGATGCTAGGAATTTTGAGACAGCAGAGATTAAAAATGGGAGCAAGGATCCTTGGAGAAGAGTCCTTAAAGAGAGTTCCTCATCTGCATCAAACTTGAATTACTGAGCAGTCAACATTTATGGTATTGAGCCCCTGAAACTTTTTTTTTAATTAGCTTTTAAAAAGAATTCCATACAACACATTTTGATCATATTCTTTTCTCTCTTTCAACTCCTCCTGGGTCCTCCTTACCTTCTCACCTACCCAACCTCATGTGTTCTCCTCTCTCAAAAGAAAACAAGGATAAAAATCAAAGCAAGCCAACAACAACAACAAAAAAATCAGAAGACAGAAAAATAATAAGACAAACAATATTAAAAGCTCTCAAAAGAACAAAACAAAACAAAAACAAACAAACAAAAACTCCAGAGTCTAGTGTTTGCTACTTACTCCTGAGCAGGAATCCTGTTCTGGAGTATTGTTAACATAGCCAGTGTTACTCCATTGAAGATAATATCACTCATTCAATTCTTTATTAAAATCTTAGTGCTTTCCGTAGAATATACCAGTGCACTTAATTTGTATGTTTTTCTATAAGAAATGCTAAATATACACAATTATCTTCTTTTTCTCCATTGCCATTCTGATCAATCTGTTTTAAAAATTCCAACCAAAATTAATGTTGTTTTTCAAAAAGAAAACAATGAAAGGATATGAAAGAATATCCAAATATTTGAGTAAAAAAATAGATATAATATTTTATAGAGACTGAATATCTTGAAATACTAAAAGTAATTGTTTTAATTAAGGAGCTTTTCTTAAAACTGATAGGGTTGGCCAGGGTATGCCAACCTTTGGTTCCAGTAGGAAAGTAGCCAAATGCTGTGGTTTGCCTACAACATCCAAAAGCATATTAGAACTCTAAAGACTTCAGGAACTGCAAGTGAAAAAGAGAAATGCTGTAGCTTCAGGGGTTATGTTTAAAATATGTCTACCAAGATGCTTAAAAATGAAAGTTTATATGGAGCTGGAAGGCTGCAATTTTCACTCCTGCCAGAAAACTTAATAAAGGAAACCATTGGCATGGCTCACAAACAATAAACAAGATTAGCGGAAGTTACACATCCTATTCATTATCACTTTGTTGAAGAGTCACTCAATTGAGAGAACAATATTACAGGAGGTATTTACACTGATGTGAATCATTTGGTCCATAAACAAATGAGTAATGACCTGTTAGTCCAGGAGATTAAAAGCTAAGCAGATGCTTCACAAGAATAAAATGAGCCTGAGGGAGGAACCAGAGCACATTTACATTTGACTTTGCCTGGTGATGCTGAATAGCATTAGACAACCTGTGTTTGTAGGATGAGACAAAAGAATACTTTTGTTGTTTTGCTCAGGATCTTCTATAGAGAAGTTTTGATGGACTTTTCTGATTTTTTTTTCTCTTTTAAATAGGAAATTAGCTGCTGAGAAAATAAGGCCTCGGGCAACTCACTCTTATTTTTCCACTAAGGGAAAATGTCCAAAGGATTTGCACCCTAGAGGCAAATTTATCGAATTTCAAAGGAGTCACTGGCCCATGGTCCTATTGTGGCTAAGTAATGAATCATCCTGTAATTCACTGACTGCTACCAGTTAGTAGAGAGAAATTTTTTTTTTTATTCAGGATTTTGGAGAAAGATGAAAATATGGACGTGAAGGGCAAAAAGGTCAAGAAACTCTCCTGATACATCAAGTCCAGAAAGTCATTCTATGGGCTAGTGACAAAGCTCAGTGGATAAGACAATTGGCAGTTCTTCAGAGGACCTGTGTAGGACTCAAAGCACCCACATGGTAGCTCACAATTGTCTGTAACTTACAGAGTATCTGACTCCCTTTTCTGGCCTCTGTAGGCACCACACACCAGTATTACACAGACCTTTGTGAAGACAAAACACATACACATAAAATCAAATGAGAAATTTTGAGTTTGTACCTTCACACACACACATACACACACTCACACATACACACACACCTCCACTAAAAAGAAAAGGTCATTGTAATATAATAGAGCTAGACTAGATGATTTGTAAGTGTCCCCAAAACTCCTGCTTACTAAAAAAAAAAAATCATTTCTGATATAAACTCAATGACTGGCTCCTTTACCTCTCCTCCCCACCCCCCGTGAGGGAGGAACAGCCTTGCTAGGCCACAGAGGAGGACACTGCAGCCAGTCCTGAGGATACCTGATAAGCTGGGGTCAGATGGAAAGGGAAGAGGACCTCCCCTAGCAGTGGCCTTGGAAAGGGACAGGGAGGAGATGAGGGAGGAAGGGTGGGATTGGGAGACAATGATGGAGGGGGCTATGGCTGGGATGTAAAGCAAATAACCTGCGATTAAAAAAATAAAAAAGAAGGAACAAAATCATGATTGTTTATGATAATATTGACAAACATGATCCTGATCATGTAAAGCCTTTCCCTGCAGTCAAGAGG
Source organism: Meriones unguiculatus (assembly GCF_030254825.1). Taxonomy (NCBI): domain Eukaryota; kingdom Metazoa; phylum Chordata; class Mammalia; order Rodentia; family Muridae; genus Meriones; species Meriones unguiculatus. The sequence continues at coordinate 30,947,760 of NC_083358.1, forward strand.
CTTCTTTTTTCAATGAAAGAACATTATATTTCTGTAACAGGATACTCTTATTCCAACTTTTGGAAACTTCAAAGAGAAACTGATTGCTGCGTAAACCCCCTTTACATGTTTATTAAATGTTTCAAGGATCTAACTAATGTTGAGATGAGGGAGAGATGCAGATTGGCATTGATGAAAGTAGATGAAGCTTAAAGTTGGAGTCCCCAAAGCCTAAATATAAATTTATATAGTATTTAATTAAAAATTTAACATATACTATGTTTGGATCATATTTTTTTCCTCCTAACTTCGCCCAGATTTTCTCCACCTCCTTACCCAGCCAACTTCATATTCTTTCTCTCAAAACAAACCAACAAAACACAGTTATCAAAACAAAAGACAAACAAACCAAAAAAAATTAAGACAAAAAATATTAAAGCAAAACAAAAAGCAGACAAGAAAACATGGAGTACATTTTTTTGTTGGCCAACTACTCCTGGGCATAGGGCCTGCTCTGGAGTGTGGTTAATATATCCAGTGACACTTTAGTGAAGAAAGCTCACTTTTCTTTCCCATGAGGGTATCAATTGCAAACAAATTCTTGGTTAGGGGTGGGATTTCTATGTCTACTTCCCCCAGTCAGTGCTGAGATTTTTATCTAGATTGAACTTTTGCAGGTCTTGTGAATGATGTTTGCTAACAGTCTTTATGAGTTTATGTGTATATCAGCCCTGGTATATCTGAAAGACACTAGAAACGTCCTTGGACTTACCCACCGCATCTGCTCTTACAATCATTCTTCTATATAGATCCCTGACCTTGAGGGGAGGATTTTGATACAGACACACTATTTAAAGCTGAGTATTTCTCTCTGCACATTGCCTAGTTGTAGATCTCTGTGTTAAATACTATCTACTGCAAGAAGGAGATTCTCTGGTGAGGGTTGAGTGATATGATCTATAGGTATATCAATATTTCTTTAGGAGGCATTTTTATTGCACTTTTCTTTTGGCAGAATAATAGTAGTAACTTTTTCCCTTGGGTCCATGACCTTTCTAGTCTTGGGTTCTTGGCCACTTTATCAATGTAAAATTTGTGTTTCATCTGATGAAGTAAAACTTAAATCCAACTTTAAAAAAGTGATTATTTACTCTCATAACATTTGTGCCACTATTACAGCATTTTATTTTGCAGGCAGGTTTCTGTTGTAGATTGTAGTGTTTGTAGCCAGGTGATACTGATGACAAATTTTCTCATCCACTATGATGCAAAGTACCTTCCAGCACCATGATGAACACTAGTCAATAGTAGTGAAACTTCTAAGTTTAAACCAGCTTGATTTTTCCATGTTCAAAAATATAAGTAGTATCTTCAGCAATAGGGTCTTATGGTCAAGTTGTGGAGGGCAACTAATAGCATATGTTTGGGAGACCTATGGGACCCCTTTGACTAATTATCAAACAAAATGAAACCCATTTCTGACACTGGAGGTTTCATGTGTAGCATATTTCCTTCCTTAGCCTACCCTGCCATTACAGCTTCCCTGTGTTCTCTCTTCCCCTCTGCTCTCAGTCAATCCTCCCATTTAATGTTCTTAGCATCTTAAACTAGCTTTCTCCTTATCTCTCCATACCATTATTCTCTATTCCATTTTCCTTAAAAGACCTTCTCATTCTCCCTCATTTTAACCCACTACCTGACTTCTGTTGTTACTCTGACTGAAACACACATATTTAAAATTTTAAATTTCATAGCCACATAAAGGAAATGCATTTTGTGGTCTGAGTTATTTCACTCAGGATGACTATTTATAGATACATTAGTTTACTTGCAAACATCATAGTTTTGATTGAAGAAAACAGAGGTCTGGTATCAAAATAAATACTCAAATACTCAAAGTGACATCTTGGAGAATACTTTTTAAAGATTATCAAGCATGCCAGTTGAAAATGAATTCCAGTGAACAAAATAATGAAACAAAATACTAAAATATTTACAAATATCTCTAGTTAAAAATGAAAGAGCATGCAGGAGAGGTTGATAATTTGAACATGCGTCTGGTACAGGGTGCTGAAACTTGAACTAAAGTGTTTATCAAGAATCCTGGATGTTAAGGCTGATTCAGCTATTGCTTATAGACAAGTCAGGGGAGATATCTGATATCAGTTTACATTAGAAAATGACAATTTGTTTTTCCTTTGTTTTGTTGTAGTTTTTAAATTTTATTTTGTACAATTTCATAGATAACTTTACGAAAGATGCAGATGGAGCTTTCTGAAGTGTTGAGATCATGGAAGTTTGAGGATTTTTGAAGTTGAACTGTTGATTTTTGCATTATAAGGTAAACAAGAGATGATGTGACAAAAGCTGGAGAGATATGGCTTAAAAGTTGAGAATGGTTGGAATATCAGTCTCAGAAAAGACCCCTGTGCCCAGATTTTTTGGTTCTGTTGCTCTCTGTTGCGACCCGTGTAATTGTCTCCCAGCAAGAATGTACGCGGACAACAGGATCCTTCTGCAGCAGCAAGCTTTATTGCAGTCAAGCAATGAAAGGAGGAAGACCCCGAGCCCTGAAGTGGCGCTGTTTATATAAGCAAGCTCTGCTCGCACCAGAGTGGTGTGAGATGACGTTCATTCCCTGATTGGCTGCTCACCCATGGTGTGGATGACGTATCATCCCCTGATTGGCGGCTCACCCATCACCCCATATCACGCCCCAGGCTGGGCAGTGACTTGGCGCTCCTTCGCCTTAGCGCGCCTTTGCCTTAGCGTGTGCGCAACTCCACGTGTTTACCAGGATGAGAGCCGGATGCCAGCGCCATCTTGTAATGGCAACTTTACTCTGGGCTCTCTACATCTCCCCCTTTTTTATTTTGTTTGAACAGTAAGCTTCCTAGTGTCAATACAGCATTATGCCAGACAGCCAATGTCTGAGCCTGGTGGAAGGCTCAGCCGTTGCCCATCATTGGAGCAACTTCCTCACTGTGAGGCTGTCCTGTCTTAGGTCGGTGAAGACTTATTTGCACTCTTCTGTCACTGACTTTCCAGATCCTTTGGCAAGAGAAAAATTGTGATTTACACCCATCCCCGTGCAATGGGAAACAGATCCCCAGGGAGTGCAAGGGCTGTAAATCCAGATTGTGGCATGTGCTTGCAAAGACAGAGGCAACCTTGTCAAACATTAATTTTTCAGCATGGATAACCAAATATTGGGGGAGGTGGCTTGCTCCAGAGGGCTAGCGCCTGTGCGATCACCACCTTGTCACATTTTTTTGGGGGGGGGGGTTTGAGTTTGCAGAACAACCAGAGGACAAATATAAAACCACAGCACAGGGCAGCGCCAAACATCCCAATGCCCACCCATTCCTTAAAATAAGAAAGGCAGAAGAAACCCAGGATAATAAGCCATCTGTGAGCGATAAATCCACTCGAGTAGAATTAATGGTCACCACCACTGCCCTTAGCTCTTCAAGTAGTTGCAGGTATATTCGTTGAAAGATCATCTTCAGCTGCCGCGAGCTTTCACGTGAGGCGCTCTGGTACCCAGAATGGATTGTTTTCTTCCTGGGGGAAAACACAGACAGCTCTCTTGGATCTTATTAAGATAGGATCCGGGCCTTTCCATTGACCAGTCAAGACATCCTTCCATTTGACCATTTCCTTAGGCCTATCAGGCTCTACAGGGCACAGCTTGCAGCCGGTGTTAAGGCTCTGGGTGAAGAAATATGAGCATCCCCTTCCAAAATATCAAATAGGGGTTTTAATTCAGCAGAAGGAATCTTTAAAAACGGCCTAAGCCAATTTATATCACCTAATAATTTTTAAAAATCATTTAAGGTATGTAAATGGTCCCTGCGAATTTCTATTTTTTGAGGAACTATTTTGTCCAGGTAAATGACCGTTCCCAAAAAGGAATCTACCTCTGAAATCTAGACCTTTTCAGTGGCAATATGCAATCCCCATTGCTGCAGGGTTTTTTGCAACAAAGGATACGGCATTAAAATTGAACAGTACCTGAACAAAACAGTGGCAAACTCATAGTTCCACCCTCTTTATCTCTGGACCAGTATGGCGGCTGGCCACGTGCAACTGAACTCAGCTGGAAACCCTAAACAAACATGGCAGCCAAACTACAGCTTCACGTGCTTTTATTGCTGAACCATTATGGCAGCAGGCCATGTGCTAGCATTAGCAGGCTGCGACTGACAACACCAAGTACAGCCACTAGGTGCTGCTGATACAGGAAACATTGTGGAGCATCTATAATCCCCCACAACCAAAAGTTCTTAGTGATTAAACAAGCTTTAGAATCAACTGCTTAACAGAACAATTTTAAACTGTAAGAATTATTTTAGCCATACCAAACCTATCAGCTAGAATTTTTTCCTTAAAAGAGCATAAAAAACATTTTGTAATGAACAATCACCAGCCCTTTAAATGAATTATAACATATTTAAAATACAGTTTTTTTAAATCATATTAACTCTCTGGCTTTTTATAACACATTCACTAACCTTCTGCAACTTCTATATACCTTTAGGTTTCTAGCTTTCTTTTTCTGGCTTAACCAGACATGCTTACTTTCTTGCTTTTCAGACAACATAAAAACTCTTATCAAAATCCTTTCCATTCTGACACGATCCTGCTGAAGCCCAGAGTCTATGTACGATTTGCTTTATAGGCAAAACAAAAACAAGTTACATTACTATAAAGAGGAGTTCTGAAACTGCCAAATTTTTCTAAAATTACTTCCCTGTAGCAGATAAGATGGTCCAAGGTCACATAAACTAAGGAATTTAGAACAAGCTTTAAGGAACTTGGTGAAACTTCCTCTTTTCTTTGTCTCAAGGTAAAGAACAGGATGGTAACATGTTTTTCCATAAACAAAGCAGCTTATCAAACAGCTCTCCACAAGATACATTTAAAAACTGCAATTTTCTCAGTCATTGTCATACCCAAATGCCTGATAAACTTTAAACATTTTTTTAAAACCCGTTTTTGCAATATTAAAACAAAGTACCCCTTTTGTAGGAGAGAAGTCACAAGGCATAAACATAATCTTTAAAATTAAAACCAGATTTTAAAACCAGAATTTACCAGTGCAAGTAATTTAATTTTTAAAACCAATACCAATTTAAAATATCTCATCCTTTTAACCTAGAAGGAAATGAGAATTATTTGACCAAGGTTTCCTTTTTATTTTTTTATCCATACCAAGATGGCGGTCACATTATAAATCACATGGCAAAATCAAGATGGCGGCGAGACACTAAGACACTTTATACCACGTGGCAACCTATACATATGCGTTTATAGATCTAATAAAGCGCATAGGCACACATTTTAAACAAGTTTCGTGAGGCCTTTCAGAACAGAAAACAGAAGGTAGACAGACAAATACTGCAGAGACATTGAGACAAAAACACCCACCAGCTGGCCAAATTTCCCAGGACTAAAACTGACTCTTTTCAGGCATGATTGTAAAATTAGCATCCACCCCGCACTTGTTAACTGATTCTGCCAGTTCTTTGACTAGGGGGTAGTCTATAGGCGTGTAGACACGGCCTCCCTCCACGTCTTCGAATACTGGAAAAGTCTGAAAAATTTTATGTCTATCTTTTGTTGAAAAGAAGGAGTCAGGGCAGTACCTCCCGATGCAGGGAGGAGGAGGAGCACTAGGGACAACAGGAGCGGCCGACCGAGAAAGTGCACGCTTCCTGTTTCTCAGTAGTGGCCGCTCATCCAGGTGGTATCGTTCTTCCTCATAGCGGGCTGCTTCCTCCTCTAGATCTGACTCCTTGGAGGGACTTAACTCCTCCGACTCAGAGTTGGCAATTTCTAAAGCCTCTAGTTCTTTTGTCGGATAGAGAGGCTCCTTTTTAGATTTTTTCTTCTCCTTATCATGTTTCTCTCCCAGGGCATCCTTTCCCTTGCCTTTCGCTCCTGCGGCTTTACCATCCGTGGAAGGGTCTTTATCCTTAGGGACATCTTTAGAGACATCCTTTTTCTTTTTTTGTAAGAGCTCTTAACCTTTTATCCCGTTCTGTTTCTGACATGCTGTCTTGTATCTCCTCCAACACTTCCTGACCAGCCTTAATAGAGGAACAACAGTTTTCATTTTCCAAGCAAGATTTAACCAAAAGCCACAGTGATCTAGTACCTGCTCTTAGCTTTCCATTAATCTCTTCCCTTTCGAGATCACCCTCAAGCTTGTACAAAACCAAAAGAAAAAGGACGAGGGCAACAGTCACAACAGGGAAAGCAATAAGGGCTCCTGCTAGCTGAGGTGAAAGATGAGATAAATCAAGACCAAACATACCTCTCAGAACTTACCTCGATGCTGCAGTTCTGAATCCTCCCCACGAACGGGGGTCTCCTCAGCACCGGCAATGGCAGGCTCCCGGCATCCCGGGTTTCGGCACCAGATGTTGCGACCCGCGTAATCGTCTCGCCAGCAAGAATGTACATGGACAACAGGATCCTTTTGCAGCAAGCTTTATTGCAGTCAAGCGATGAAAGGAGGAAGACCCCGAGCCCCAAAGTGGCGCTGTTTATATAAGCCCTGCTCGCACCAGAGTGGTGTGAGATGACGTATCATCCCCTGATTGGCTGCTCACCCATCACCCCATATGACGCCCCGGGCTGGGCAGTGACTTGGCGCACCTTCGCCTTAGCGCATGCGCAACTCCACGTGTTTACCAGGATGAGAGCCGGATGCCAGCGCATCTTGTAATGGCGACTTTACTCTGGGCTCTCTACAGCTCTCTTTCTGGAGCTCCTGTCTCCTCGAGGTCTAGATTCCCTGTACTATGCCCAAAGAATGGGTATGAGTCTCAGCATCTGCTTCAATTCCTTGCTGGGTAGAGTCTTTCAGAGGCCCTCTGTGGTAGGCTTCTGTCCTGTTCCTTGCTTTCTCCTTCTGATGTCCATATTGTTTGCCTTTCTGAGTGAGGATTGATCATCTTACCGAGGATCCTCCTTCTTGCTTAGCTTCTTTAGGTATACAGATTGTAATATGTTTATCCTATATTGCATGTCTAATATACACTTATAAGTGAGGACATACCATGTCTGTCTTTCTGTTTCTGGGATGCCTCCCTCAGGATGAGCTTTTCTAGTTCCCACCATTTACCTGCAATTTTCATGATTTCCTTGTTTTTAATTGCTGAGTAGTATCTGAGACTGTTACCTAAACCAAGGACCATGCATTTGGATATCTTAGAACCCTGCACTTACATAACCCATGGCAGCTCAGTCTATAAGTAGGTTCCCTAGTAAGGGGAACAGGGGCTGTCTCTGGCATGAACTCAGTGGCTGGATCTTTAATCAGCACCCATTAATGGGGGAGCAGCCTTACCAGGCCACAGAGGAAGACAATGAAGCCAGACCTGATGAGACCTGATAGGCTAGGGTCAGATGGAAGGGGAAGAGGACCTTCCCTATCAGTGGACTTGAGGAGGGGCATGGGAGGAGAAGAGAGAAGGAAGAAAGAATAAAGAGGGGATTAGAGGAGGGGTTACTGTTAAAACACAAAGTGAATAAATTGTAATTAATGAAAAATAAATTTTTTAAAAAGAGGAAAAAAGTTGAGAATGAGAGGAATTTGATGACTAATATTTTCAGCTTGACAGGACCTAAAATTACCTGGAAGATAAACCTTCAGGTATCATCTTGATTAAGTTGAAGTGGGAAGACCCACCTAAGGAAGGCAACTCCCTTTCCTGGGCTTGGGCCCTGGACTGATTGAAAAAGAAGTTAGTTTGAAAATGAATACGTTGTGTCAAATTTTAGATTTCATTGGGGAGTTCTCAGGTTTTAATTTGAATTATTTGTGCTATTGTGAGTGTTCATATTTTATGTAACCATCTATATTCAATAGTACAAGAATAAGTTCAGGAGGTAGGGAAGGAGTCCCAGGGTGCCTGAGATAGCAGCACACTGATATGACAGTATTAGGCTAGCCCTGGGATGCCACAGACTGCTTCATCTCATTTTCAGTGCATATACTGTACTTTTTCTCTAGCAAACAGTACACTTATATTTGCATTGTTATCTCTTTCTTAACAGTGACATATATAAGAATCAAATATGTTATTTAATTTTCTCCACAAACAAGCAATTGTTACCCTTATATTTTAATGTTTGACTGCCTGTTTCTCTAATCGTAGAAATAAAACTAAATAAGCATTAGGAAATTGATTTTAGGATATTAATAATTAAGATATTAATTTCTCCATTTAAATCAACACTTTACCCCAAAACCTGAAAATATTAAAACTAGTTTAGACTAGATATAGTGATACTATAAATCACAAGCATATGCCTTCTTCTCATCTTCCCTCTTTCATAGTTCTGCTTTATACAGTCATCATACAGATCCGTGGTAATGTCACATATAATGGTTCAAAGTATACAATTCTCCTGCCTCAAGGTTAAAACACAAAAAGTGTATGCTTCTAGATTGAGTCACTAGAAACCATGAATAGGCAAATCTGTGTTTCCTCCTACTCTCTTTTTATAATTTTAATTTTTTATATTAATTACCGTTTATTCACATTGTATCCCAGCTGTAGCCACCTTCCTCATTCCCTCCCAATCCCATCCTCCATCCCTCATCTTCTCTCATTCCCCTCTCCATGTCCACTGATAGAGGAGATCCTCCTCCCCCTTCATCTGACCCTAGTCTACCAGGTCTCATCACAGCTGGCTGCATTGTCTTTCTTTGCTTTCTTCCTTCTCATTTATCATTTAAAAAAAATGATGAACAGAGAAGCAGAGATTTCATAACCCCCCAAACAGCTTTTGAAATTGTTTAGGAACTAAACTGGTTTCTGTTCCCAATCACTGTAGTCCTAGACAGTTAAACAATATAATAGTGTCCTTTTGTGTAATTTGGCTTTCTCTTCATATCTCGAGCTGAGGCAATTTAGACAAAATGCAGAACTAAGAAGGCTCTGGGCTTCACAATTTTAAGGTAAGTAGTAACCATGTGTTTTTTCCATATATTGGCTACACTTAATCAAGAAAACAAAATTGAATTGTATACTGAGAGGAAGATTAAATTTCAATATATGCATAATAACGACTACATTACAGAAAGCTTATACATTATTAAACTAATAGTTTTGCAACAGAAGTGCAAACTCTTTGACACATATTCCAATGACAGGTACAGTTATTTCCTACCCTTTGAATTTGTGCTTATGATTGTTGGATGGTGAAACAATGGCAGAAGTGACAGTTTTTCCCAGGGCTCTGTCTTTAAAGCATTAAGAGCTGTGAAGTGTGTCTCAGTTGGAAATCTCATTCCTGAAAATCTGAGGTACTACTGAGTAACTCTGAGGTACTACTGAGTCCAGTGATTATGAAAGTATCCGAGAACTAGTCCAACCTTGACAAGGCACCTGGCATGTAAGCCAAGCTATCTAATTCTCTTTACACCATTTGCCACCATGATATTACCACAAGATTCCTGAAACAACTATGTAGAATTTCAATATCATTCAGTTATGCCTGATGGGATTTGTAAGTGGAAATTATCAGTAACTTTGTGGAGTAAAGATATCTTTTTAAATAAAATTTTTTACAACAAATGGCTAGAGTGCCAAGGTAAATAATACATGAAATGTTTACAAACCCAAAGGGAGACAGAAAATATGGTGTGGTATGCTGAAACAAAGAACAAGAAAACCAAGAGAGGAACTAAAAGAATTTCTAATATAAGTCATTTCCATGCAGGATTCATAAATAGGAGCACATAGATATTTCTATAGCTATACAGAGACACTATGGGCATAGACATAAATGAAAACTTATTCCATGTAAATAATGTCAGGTGTGACAAAACAACATAAAGCTCCATCTTGGAAAAGCAAATTTTAAGTTTTTATTCTCTGAGCATTATACAAAGAATTTAGATTATTGCTTTAATTCCTGAACAACATCCTAGAGCTTGCAAATTTATGGCACAAAGACATCATATGGAATACAGATTTGTTAAAGTATAATTGTATGGTTGTCTTTAAAAATATTTACATGAAATACAAGGTGTTTTTTTACTCCTGGTTAAGGCTAAATATTATTTCTAGTAGTATACATGCAAAATTTTTATTGATTATATATTCAAATTATATCGAGATTTGACCCTCAACATTTCAACTACAACCTCTCTTATGTGAGTCATTTTAAGCTCTCCTCTTAATTATATCAGTTGATGGCTAGATTTGATTGGTTTCTTGGTATAATTTAAAATAACCTGAGATGGAAGTGTTATTGAGAATATTTTAGATCAAGTTTGCCTATAGGTTTCCTTGTGGAAGATTGTCTTGATTGTGTTAATTGATACAGGAAGATCTGGCCTAGAGACAGTTAACACCACCACCTGGAATTGGATTCTTAATTGAAGAGCAGAAGTAGGCAGTGTTGAGAAAGTTGCCCATATGGTACTAGTTTTAAAGGAAAAGATGCAAGACTAATGTTGTCATAGAGGTAGTTCATGTACATTTAGAGATAGTCAGAGTATATGTAGAGAATTATTGAGGGATTTTTTCAAGAAGTTGTGAAAATGAAGTTTTATTGCAATGAAGTCTCCAACATTTCAGAGATGCAAGCATCCTGGACTGTCCATCAAAGACAGCTAAGGGTATTAAGCAGGGTAGCCTAAGTCCGAGGGAATAGTTGTAGGCTACAGCTGTTAAAGTTGGAGGCTGGGTGCTACTCAAGACTTTTGGAGCCCAGAACATTAGATGGTGACTACAAGATGCTGGACCAACATTGGTGCTTCATGACTTGGTATTTTCGAGGTGGATTTTAGGTTTGCTTTGGTGTAATTATTGACTTTTTTAAGTAATCTTGTTTTACTAAGAATGTTTTTATAAGAATGTTCACTTTAGAAGGAAGACTGGTGGACCCCCTAAGGACTCACCATTCTGACCTCTGGTCCACAGCCTTATCTGCCTTACTGAGGAGGGGTGCTGAACTCCACAAATGTTCAGCCTCTGGCATTGGACTTTAACCACCTTCCTGGGGAAACCTGCTGGACTGGACCCCAGGATCATCCAGCTTACAAGGGCCCCTGAAAACAGGGTTCCAGACTGTAGCCCAAGGCTCTACCTGCCTTTCCAAGGAGTTCTGTGGGCACCAGAAACACATAATCAACACCATAAACAAGCAGGTGACTAAAGGCCAGCATAAGAACACAACCAACCAGAACTAGGTTAATATAGCATCACAAGAACCCAACTATTCTACTACAACAAGCTCTGGATATCCTAACACAGCTGAAACACAAGAAAATGACCTTTAATCAATTCTTATGAAGATGATAGAGGCCTTTAAAGAGTAAATGAATAAATCCCTTAAGGAAATACAGGAAAACACAATCAAACAAATAGAGGCCTTTAAAGAGGAAACAAATGCATCACTTAAAAAAATATAGGAAAATACTATCAAATAGGTGAAGGAAATAATAAAATGGTTCAGGACCTGAAAATGGAAATAGAAACAATAAAAAAAACTGAGGAAATCCTAGATATAGAAAACTTAGGGAAGAGAAGAGAAATTAAGCATCACCAACAGAATACAAGAGATGGAGGAAAGATCCCTAGGCATAGAAGATACAATTTAAGAAATTGATATATCAGTCAAAAAAAGTTAAATCTAAAATGTTCCTGACATAGAACATCAAAAAATCAAGGAAACTATAAAAAGATGAAACCTAAGAATAAGAGAGATAGAAGAAAAAGAAGATTCTTGGCTCCAAAGACCAGAAAATATTTTCAACATGATCACAGAAGAAAATGTCCCCAACCTAAAGAAAATGTACAAGAAGCTTACAGAATATCAAATAGATTGTACTGAAAGAAAAAAAGTCTTCCCATGACATAATAATCAAAACACTAAATGTACAGAACCAAGAAAATATTAAAAGCTGCATGGGAAAATGCCAAGTAACAAAAAGACCTATCAGAATTTCACTTGACTTCTTAAAAGAGACTCTAAAATATCTTGCAAACCCTAATAGATCACAAATGTCTACTATATCAGGCAAAAATTTACTCACCATAGGTAGAGAAAACAAAATATTCCATGACAAAATCAAATTTAAACAATATCTATGCACAAATACATCCTTACAGAAGATACTAGAAGGAAAACTCCAAACTAAGGAGGTTAACTACACTCAGGAAAACAGGGGAAATAAAAGAAACACCACTACATCAAAACCAAAAGAAGAGAAGCACACTCACACACACACACACACACGTATCACCACCAATATCAAAATAACTGAAATTAACAATTATTGGTCATTAATATTGCTCAACATCAATGGACTCAGTTCCCCAATAAAAAAGACAGAGACTCACAGAGTGGATACTTAAAGAGGTTACATCATTCTGCTGCATACAAGAAACACCTCAGCAACAAAGATAGATATTATATCAGTGTAAAGGGCTAGAAAAAAAGTTTTCCAAGCAAAATGGACCCAGGAAGCAAGCAGGAGTAGCCATTTTACTATCTAATGAAATAAACTTTCAACCAAAATTAATCAAAAAAGATGAAGAAGTACATTTCACACTCATCAATGGAAAAAAAAATCTACCAAGAGGACATCTCAGTTCTGAAAATATATGCCCCAAATACAAGGGCACCCATATTCGTAAAAGAGACATTACTAAATATTAAATGCCACATCAGTCCCTACACATTAATATTGGGAGACTTGAATATCCACTTGTCCACTTAGTGGACAAGTCACTAAGACAGACACTCAACAGAGAAATAATTAAAAACAAAACTCAAAAAATGTTTTATCCAGTTGAAGTAGCAAATTCACCCTGAACCCTTGTTCCATTTCCTATCTTAACTCTACATAAATTTTTGTGAAGATAAAAATATTGTGTGTTTTAGTTAGGGTTATTACTGCTATTATGAAACCTCATGAGCAAAAGTAACTTGGGTGGGGAAAGGGTTTATTTGATTTACTCATCAAGAGTCACAGTGCCTTGAGAGAAGCCAAGCTCAGGCCGGGCAGGAATCTAGAGGCAGGTGCTGATGCAGAGCCCAAGGAGGAATACTGTTTTCTGTTTTGTTTTGCTCCTCTGGCCATGCTCAGCCTGCTGTGTCATAGTACCCAAGACCGCCATTCCAGAGGTGGCACCATCCACAGTGGTCTGAAGCATTAGAAATCAATCACTAGTTAAGAAAGTGTCCTATAGATTTGTCTGTGGCCCAGTCTTACGAAGCTAATTTCTCAGTTGAGATTCCCTTCTTTCACATGACTACCTTTAACTTGTATCAAGTTGACAGAAAAAGAACTGTACCATTATATCTTCATGAAGGATGAGACTAATACAAATATTTTTAGTGAAAATTCTGTCAATAAGTTTTCTAAGAGGTTGATGTTTCATGTTTCATGTTTAATTTAAGGATGATTATGTAAGAACTTAAATAGCTCATGCCTCTATGTTGATAGGATAATGACTCTGGTCTCCATAAAAATCAATGCAATCTTCAACATATTAACTCTTTATACTTTCCATTTTTCAGGAGTTCTCAAACCCCAAGTTTTCATATTCTCCTTAAAAAGCCTGAAGTTCATGCTTGAGTACCCAATTTACACAGCCCAAATGACAGATGAGCAGACAGGAGAAACAAGCCAACCATTCTTCCATTCCATCAGCGCTGGGCTCCCACCGCTGCCTCTGTTTTTCAGTTTGCATCATGTATCAGTAAAAATGCAGCAATGACAAGGTAATAGAAGGATGATTAGCTTTAATGTACTCCCTTTTATGTTCGCAGTTAGAGCAAATATGAGCTAATTTATACTCTTAGCTATTTTTCAGTGTGTATTGTAACAAATGTGAAAATTGCGGGTGTGAGTGCAATCGATCAATTGAGATAAATGCAAGTCAAGTTCGATGAGTCTTTAACAAATTTTCATAAGGCAACCCTCCTTGGTAAAAACTGTCAGTAATTTCTATGTCAGTACAGAGACTGTAAATCTGGGGAAACTTTAGGTTCTGGGAGGCAACATGGATTTTCTGATTAGGTGTGTGAATCAAATAGCATCAAATCAAAACAGCAGACAATTTCAGTGTTTTCAAACAAAGAAATCACATAGCTGGCATTTGATTTTAAAAATACATGTTGTTATCAACAATACAACTAATCAATATTTTAAGATGATCTAGAGAATTTGAGATTGTACAGTGAGTTCTGAATACTTTAAGTAATTCGTGCCCATAATTTATTTACTACTTTTTTTTTGGGGGGGGATTCTATTTCTGGATAGCCTTCAAAGATATTTAAGCACAATAAAGTTGATTAGTATTGCATGTATCAAATTTGAAAATATGCTTAGTGAATCAATAAGAAATATCTAAAATCAGTATTTTAAAGATAATTTTACTTTATACTTGATAATACCATAATACCAATCGTATGTATACAGGTATACGATGAAAAATGATAATCTCAACCCCCCAATTTCCATGTCGCACTTGCTCCATCATCTCATTACAACTCTTCACAATGCCTTTTTTTTTTTTTTTTGATAACCCACTGAGTCCAATTAGTGTTGCCCAAATGTGCATGAGTGTGAGATTAGCTACTGGATAATGGTCATATCCTCAAAACCAGAACGATTCTCCCCTCCCCCAATGCTTACCCACTGCCATAGCTTCTCAGCAAGGGGTGGGACCTGGAGAGCTCTTTCCCCTATCTAATTGGAAATTTTGACTAGGTTGCTCTTATTCAGGTTTTGTGCAAATTAACCACAGCTAATGTGAGCTCATGATGTAGTAATGATGCCATGTCTAGAAGTCAGCGCTGCTTTACTCTCGTAATACAAGGACACCCTTTCAAAAAATAAAGCCAAATGTATTTAAGGTTGAATATGGGAATGCTGATCTTCGTTGGAAATTTGACATTCCTTTAATGAATTAAGAAGCAAAGTTCTATGAGATCTGTTTTATTAACCTTGAATAGTAGGACAAACGGGACAAGGACAAAAATAAATTATTCGTATAGCCAAATTGAGTTTTAGAAATATCTGACTTTTTTATATTACATGCCACTATATTTTTGCTATCAATGCGTTAGAATAAAGAAAAAAGGGGGAAAGTTTATAATGTACAATAATGTTCACTTACATAATCCTGAAAATATGAATTTTCTTTCAAATTCACCAAGTAATTATAAGAGTTGCATTAGAAAATAGTGTGTGTGCTGATGAATATACCAGTATGTAAAACATTATACTGAGAAAATTTAACAAAACAAATTTTTCATGAATGCTTATATATGTGTCCTCTTTTTCATTGCAAACATATGGAGAATCTTTAACTTAAATTAATATTTATTTTAGTTTTATTGATTTTAAGAACTTGTTTAAGATATCAGGTAGCATCCAAATACATATACTACTTAGAAACATATATGCCCCAATAGAATATACATATATATACATATACATATATATACATATACATATATATACATATACATATATATTATATTAAATTCCTGTTCTTTCATGAGTAAATAAAAGTATAAATATCCTCTTTAGTTAAACATGTAAATATTTTAAAAGTTATCACTTACATACTTCTAAGAAGAAAAAAATTCCAGATAATAAATTTAGAATATTGTAGTCAAGGATGGGTTTAGGTAGCAGAACAGAGGTGGCACCTATCAACCATGAGTATGTACTCAATGTTTTATCACTATGACAAAGACATGAGAGAATCAATTTAAAAAAGATGAAAGGTTTTAGACTATGGTTACTTGGCTGTTAGTCAGGAGCAGAGGCATCAAAAAGTAGGGTACAAAATATATACTTTAAAGAAAAGTCTCCAACTAGGATATATACCCAGAAGTTTCAACCACCCTTCACCAATGCCATCAAATTATGATTCTATATTTACATGAATCCATTGAGTAGATCAAAGTCATCATACCTCTCAATGACTGGGCCTCTAGTCTAGGCACCACTTTGATTCATGAAGAAAATTTCATTTCTCAGTTATGCCAATGTGAGATGGACTTAGACTCAGATGCATTCCACTGAGAACCACTGAGGTTTAAGCGAAAGATTGTAGACTATTGGTTCTCAGCATTCTTAATGTTGTAACCCTTAAATAAGGTTCCTTATGTTGTGGTGAACCCAGCCATAAAATTTTTTTTGCTGTTACTTTATAACTGTAATTTCTCTGCTGTTAGGAATCATAATGCAAGTATCTATTTTCTGATGATATTAGGAAACAACTGTGAAAGGATAATTTGATCCCCACAAGGGGTTGTGACCTACAGGTTGAGAACCACTATTATAGAGTATATTTTTCTTTCATCATAACTGATTATCATGTCAACAATACTCTAGTATACAAACAGGGGATTCTAGCCCAAAATGTAAGGTACACTGGATCAGGAATGATTAAACACCGTGGGGGATGGAAGTAGGAAATGCAGGGAGACATGACTAACACTTAAAGGCATTCTGTGTAATTCATATATAAAATTACCTTTGTAGAGACTTTGTAAAAATAAACATATATGAAAAGAGTTTAAGTAGTGTTATTCTATGATGGAAGGTAGGCACTACCCTAACTAGGCAATTCATGGCAACAAATAAAACTTCCAGTGCCAGGAGTAGGTTCTTTCCCTTTGAATTGTTGGCCAATGAGTTCCCATTGACAGCTAAACATTATGGAAAACTGCCAATACTCTTGGTTACTACTGAGAACTTGATGGTAAAACAAAATGGTCAATGATATCAATTCTGAGTCATAGAATACAGAAAAACCAAGCCAGTACTCACCTGAAAGCTTCATCCCTAATGGGTAGCCAGATAGTGTTATGCATACTACCGGAGAAGAAAAGTAATCATTAGTCTTACCCAGCTGTAAATTAAGCAAACTAAATTACAATTGGCCTGACAAGACAGGCCTACTGTTGCAATAGCTGCATGAACGACTTTGGAGAGATCAACTACCTTCTGGTTGGAGTTAAGGTCCACTCTACAAGATGAACCCATACCTGCCGTTGTTACCAGTGACTAATGCCTGTGGCTACACATGTCATCAGCCCTAGGGTATGACACCATAAATCTACTAAATGACCATCATTCTTTATGGCTTATTGTTATATCCATAGATTATTGTATCTCAAAACCCTCACCAAAGAAGCTTTTTTTTTTTTCTGTTGATATGACTAACACTGAGATCTACAATTGTTCAATGAGAAAAGAATAAGAGTCTGTGGAACACTCATCCCTAAGTGAGACATCTATATTACAAAGCCAGACCCTTTCAAGGTTCAGGGATCTTGGCAGAGGAGGAGGCAGAAAGATTTTATGATTTTGAGGTACTACATGCCTGGACCTCATGAAACTGAAAAGCTTCTGTAAAGCAAAGGACACCATCATCAAAACAAAACGACTGCCTACAGATTGGGAAAGAATCTTCACTAACCCTTTATCTGACAGAGGACTAATATCCAGTATATACAAAGAACTAAAGAAGCTGAAAAGCAACAAACCAAGTAATCCAATTAAAAAATGGGGAACAGAGCTAAACAGAGAATTCTCGACAGAGGAATATCAAATGGCAGAGAAACACTTAAAGAAATGCTCATCCTCATTAGCCATCAGGGAAATGCAAATCAAAACGACCCTGAGATATCACCTTACACCCATCAGAATGGCCAAGATGAAAAACTCAAGTGACAACACATGCTGGAGAGGTTGTGGAGAAAGGGGAACCCTCCTCCACTGCTGGTGGGAATGTAAACTGGTACAACCACTCTGGAAAGCTATCTGGCCCTTTCTAAGACAATTAGGAATAGTGCTTCCTCAAGACCCAGCTATACCACTGCTAGGTATATACCCAAAGTTTGCTCAAGTACACAAAAGGGATACATGCTCAACCATGTTTATAGCAGCTTTATTTGTAATAGCCAGAACCTAGAAACAACCCAGATGTCCATCAACGGAGGAATGGGTACAGAAATTGTGGTATTTTTACACAATGGAATACTACTCAGCAGTCAAAAAGGAGGAAATCATGAAATTTGCAGACAAATGGTGGGATCTAGAAAAGATCATTCTGAGTGAAATATCCCAGAAGGAGAAAGACAAACACGGTATATACTCACTTATATAGACCTATAAGACATGATAAACATAATAAAATCTATACACCTAAAAAAGATAATCAACAGAGCGGACATGGGGTGAGATGATCAATCCTCTTTTAGAAAGATAGATGGGATGTGCATTGAACATATGACAGGAGTCTACTGAGCGCATCTGAAAGACTCTAACTAGCAGTGTTTTCAAAGCAAAGACTCATGACCAAACCTTTGGCAGAGTACAGGGAATCGTAAGAAAGAAGGGGAGTTAGTCTGATGGGGAAAGGATAGGAGCTCCACAAGGACCAAATATATCTGGGCACAGGGTCTTTTCTGAGACTGACATTCAACCAAGGACCATGTATGGATATAACCTAGAACCTCCACTCAGATGTAGCCTGTGGTAGCTCAGTAACCAATTGGTTTCCCAAAGTGAGGGGAACAAGAACTATTTCTAATAGGAACTCAATGACTGGCTCTTTGGCCTCCCCACCCCCCAAGGGAGGAGCAGTCCTGTTAGGCCACAGAGGAGGGCTTTGCAGCCAGTCCTGAAGATACCTGATAAAACAGGATCAGATGAATGGGGAGGAGGTCCCCCCCCATCAGTGGACTTGGAAAGGGGCACAGTGGAGATGAGAGAGGTAGGGAGGAACTGGGAGGGAATGAGGGATCGGGACACAGCTGGGATACAGAGTTAATAAAATGTAACTGATAAGAAAAAAAAGTAAAATTCAAAAAAAAAGAAAAAAAAAGAAAGTGTTTTCTTGACACAGCAAGGCAGTTGCACATATGAACTCATAACCATTGTGACAGCATGTGCAAGACTTGCATAAACTCAACCCATATGAAATCCCAAGGTGGAACAGAGAGTAGACAAAAAATACCATTGATTATTATTGAGGAGTTCTTGATAGCTGCTGTTAGAGGAAGAGTCAGTCTTCTTTAATGGTCTGACCCCTCATAAGTTCACAACATGCAGGCCAGAAGCCACTCCCCATAGTACTTGGACAGCAAATTAGACTTAATGGTAAAAAAAGAAAGAAAGAAATAAAAGCAACTTAAAGTTGAGTAGGTAAGGTGGTAAAGGAAAAGAGTGGTCAATATGAATAAAATACATTGGGTGAAGTTCTCAAATAACATACATATATATATATTCTATATAATATATATTTTCTCTCAGAAAGAATTAGAAAGTACAAAGTTAAAATACTAACTGAGAAAAAGGTATCGGACGGGTCTGATGCTCCTTGGGTGGATGACACCTAAATGAACATCGGTACAAAGTCCCAATTTATTTCTAATATCAGAGATCAGACCTCTACTCTTGCCTGATGTGTCTAAAACAAAAAGGGGGAACTGTAGAGAGCTGCGGAATGCTATGCCTTAAAGATGGAGCTGGTTTCCGCCTTCCACCTTCCCGATGGTGAGTGCTCTCTGCCACGAACAATTCCACATTTGGCTAAGGCTGAGGATCTGGCTTGCTTCCATGTATGTGGACCTATCTGCATTGCCCACGTGGCACGCCTGGGTTGGCTACCCAGAGGCTATTTAAGCTGTGGGCTGGCTTTCCCCAGGGTCCGTGGATTGTTCAAGGTTCCTGAATAAACTGCATTGAAAAAAAAATACTAAGCAAAACAGTACTAGAAATCACAAATTTATTGGCACCACTGCAATGCAAATGGTCACCAATAACCACATTAATAAAGACTCCCAGAAAGGTCTGCTCAGTGCTACATGTTTGTATTTACACACACACACACACACACACACACACACACACACACACACATACACACACACACACATTACAAAGATACCAAAAGGTGGGAAAATAATCATCATTAAAATAAGAACCAACTATAATACAAATATTGCAATTATCACACAAAGAAGTTAAATAATTGACAATAAGGTGTTAAGATTCTAATGGAGAAAGAAAAAAAAACCAACAAGTTTATCTGAGAGATGGACATTCTAAGAAAGAATGCTGTAAATGGGGGATATAAAGAATTACCATGTGAAAGTTTCTGGTTTCTTTGAAGACTCAGTTTTGTCATGTGATGTTTGCTGCAAGCTGGGCAAGTGATATTTTGCTGAAGGTTGGTTTGTAAGAGGCCATGTGAAGTTTTGCTATGAGCTTTCACATGTCATGGGCATGACTTTGGACAGCTGAGAACATCCGTGGATGGACTCTGAGGAGAGATGCTATATAGAGGGTTACACACAGTGAGGCACTGCTTCCTGGATCAACACCATTGTGCTGATCTTCATGCTGTGACACTTGAATTTGAAGAAACGTTCCAGAGAACTTCTCGAGGCAAGCCAAATGAGTCTTGTGTCTTTTGCTGACTTCGTGTTCCTGCTTGGTATTGGCCTTTGGAGTAGAGTGCTAGTATCCTAATGACTGAGATCAGTAGTACCCTAAAGACCCATTGACCCTACTCAGCAGGAAGTTTACAGCCCCTTTCCCTACTTATCTCCTACTTAAAGTGGGGGGTGGGGAGGTTGGAAGGGAGGTAGAGCTGTTTAAGAACCCTAAATAAAATATGTTTGATGAAAAAAAAAATCTAAGCCTATGCTGTACTGAAGACTATATGGAATCATCATATTGCCTGATATAGTGAAGGGAAGAATCAGAGAGTAAGAAAAATAACAGCATAGTAAAAAGCTCTAAAATTTAAGAAAAATGGTACAGTTTTAGAGGTATACTATAAATGCAACAATAAGAATGGGAGAGGAAAGAAATAATAGAACCTGAGAAGTAAGTTGTAATAGCATAATTTTCTGAAATATATGGTAATTCACGGCAGACACTAAATCAAAGATACAAGAAAGAGGGAACACCAAGTGAGAGACCAAAGATTTAAAACTTAGTTTTGGGCATTATTAGATTAAAGTTTAACACACAAGCCTGAACAAAGGCCAGACACTTGGAGATATGTCCAACCACATGCATGGAAGAATCAGCCTTACCGCATTCTTTCCTGCCCACTAGAGATACGATTGCTAGGAAACCATCCCAGATCACCTGTCTGCCCCAGCAACAACCAAACAAGAGAAGCCAGACCATTAATACTTTTGGCTTCTTCCCACAGCCAATTGGTTAAAAATGCAACATCCCCTTTTGTTTTTCAACCAATAGACGCTTGCCAGGTTAGAATTCCCCTGCTTTGGGCCCACTGGGAGGGACTGGGACCTGTAAATCACCCTCTTCCCCCTGAGCTAGGTGCTCTATTCTCAACCCCTGCATTGGTGAGGGTATGAGCCAGAGCTTGAGCTTGTAATAATATCAGTAGTCTAAGGGAGGGGCATAGGGGAAGAAGAGGGAGGAAGGGTGGTATTGGGAGGACACGAGCAAGGGGGGTCACAGCTAGGATACAAATTAAATAAATTGTAATAAATGATAACAACAATAATAATAATAATAATAATAATTATTATTATTTTTAAAAAGACCCTATTTCATTTGCATAGGAATGTGCTCCTTGTTGGTGTTTGGAGTCTGTGATCCCCGAAGTTAACTAATATATATACATGTATATATATTTATGCATATATATACATATATATGTATACATATAAATATCATATATCATATAATACACATTATTATTTAATATATTATACATATAATATATAATATACACATAGTCATATTTGTATTATATAATATATATTAGTTATACACATATGTGTATATACAATATACATATATATTACATATACATGTAATATGTATACATATGTTTTTAGCAGGATGGAAGGAGGTACATACATGTTAGACATGGATTCAGTCTGCAGAAATCCAAAACTTAAGAGAAAACTCTTACAGAATTCAGAGAAGAGAAACTTCCTACCTACAAAGGAAAAGGGTAAGTATTATAACCAACAGGCTTTCATAAGCATCTGCAAACTAAAGCATGATGTAATAAAATATTTATTGCTAAAATAAAATTCACTACCATAGACTTAATACAGCTAAATTATACTACAAACATTATGGGATAATACACTCTCAAACAACACTACGGAAGTTCAATGCCAGGAAGCCTGTCTTGCACACAACGTTAAAGCAAACTCCTCCAGTAGAATGAAAGCCATAGAAGCTATGACTGTTGTTCTCTATTGAGAAATAGCTATCAAAACAATAAGAATAAATGAAAAAAGCAAAACATTTTTTTCTTATTCTTCATTGGTCTAAAAATACTTTTGGTAATAGCAGTCACAAGTATGAATGCTATCATTTGAAAAATGAAATGAATAACATCTTGTCACAAGGATAAGAGAAAGAAAATGAAAATACTTTGCATGATGTAATAATAAAATGTGTTTTTACTTTGTTGCTTATTTATGAAACAGAGTTCCTAACATCCTTCAGATTTCCTAAATGATAAATGTTGTTTTTTTGTTGCTCAAAACTACCTCCTTAATATATGATCTTATGCTAATGACTGACCAGTTTCATAACTAAGAATCTAAATAGCTTGAGAATGGATACTGGTCACTGGAGGAACCAACCATGTGATTAGAATATGGAAACTTTGAGTTCTTTTCTCTGAACTCTATGGAAGCCTAAGGGACCAGAGATGGGAAGCTATGGAGTAACAGTTGATTTATATCAGTAATGCACAGAACAATGAAAGCCCACATAAATATAATGAGATACGTTTGGAAAGCCCCAATATCAGCAGTTGGAAAGTAGCAAGCCAAATATGAATACAATTAAGAGACATACACTTCTAAGGAGTCAGTGTTCAATCCCATATTCAGTGTTTCTGCTTTCCCAACACACAATATTCAACATCTTCTATGAGGATCTGACTTCAGGTGATATAGGAGCCCATCAGTCACTCTGTGGAGACTGTGTGTTAAGAACAGGAAGAAGAGCCTGACACCTTGTGAGTGAAGAGAAAAGGAAGCGAGGGGATAAAAAGCCTAAAGAATGATGCAATTTGGGGTTGTTTGTTATGGCAGTGAAAGTTAACTAATTCTGACTGTAACATTTTTTGTTATCTTTATTTCTTTAAACAAAAGACTATGTGGCTCCTAGCTTTCCAGGGTAATACACTAATGAGTTAAAAATCAAACAGTGAGCTCTTATAATTTGACATTGAATGATTTGATATGCTCTGTCCTTAAAAAAAGAAGAAAAAAAAAACATTTCACCAGATTGGAGGGCATGAACAGTCATCTGTCAACAAGTTGTCACTTTGATCACATATAAAGAAAGTTGGTTCATGAAATCTTTCATTTAGATTGTTTAATTATTAATATTTCCCCAAATCCTATCTGTCATGATAAGTTATGACACCAATCAAAAGTTTAAAAATTATACTGATCAAAATTAGAAATTATAATAACTTGACAGTTGAAGGCACCTAACTTTTAAAACTGATAAAAGTTCACAAAGTTGATAACATACTTGAACAAAAGCATCGTTTCTGTGATAAGTTTTAACAGTCCTGGAAGGGAATGCACAATGCCAATTGTGTAATAGATATGCCAATATACATTACATATGAATCAAATAAGACTGCAGGAGTTGTTAGAAGTGTGCATTGCCAGACCATGTGACAAGCTCTGACCAACAGAGTGTGAGCTCCATTGACATACGCTATTTTCAGTCTGAGGTACTGCAGAGCCCATGCTTCATTCCTCAGCATCTTTTCCCAGCTCTGCAATCAAAACATCCTCCTCCAGGCAGGGCAAGTGAAAGATGGCAACATCTCTGCCAGAGTTTCAGAACTGCCTGTGGTTCCTTACCCTCTGCCGACACCTTAGTGAATTGGCACTTTGTGAAGCATCCCTTGAATTACAGTAATTTAAATAAGCCATCTGCTTCATACTGAGTCCCTGACAGATAGAATCACCTGGGTCCCCAAGTGGAATGTAGGGGAAAGATGCCTTCCCCATCTACTGATCTATGCTAAATGCCTAACCTCAGGAAGAAATCAGTCTCATGTATTAAACCCACATGATCTGGGAGTTGCTTGTTGATACTCCATTACTCTAACCTATTCTGACAAACACGCTGGTACACTATGTACTAGCTTTTCTAAGCAGTCTTCCCAAGGGAACCCAGCAAGAAACCTGACAAACAGCAAAGGAACAAAAGCCACAATGTTTCCTATCATTGTTGTTGTTACATTTATTAAAAAACTCCACAAAAACATACATAATTTAATAGGAAAATAAATTGATGAGGTAAGACAACTCTTACTGTCTCCACCTCCAACTAACTGATATCCTCCATTCATCTCCATGACCTTTCTTAAAATAAAAGAAAAATGCAGAGTCTAGTTACTGTGTAAATACACACTTGGGCATGGGGTCGTCTCCTGGAGTATGGCCAACTTTCCAGAGACCACTCAGACTTTCTCTCTCCCTGTAAATTTGAAATTGAAATCCCCCCCAAAAGCTTATGCTTTGACTGTTCTGATGCCAGGTTGTGGAGCTTTTATAGGGTGTTCTGAGAGCTTTGGGAAGAAAAGCCTAACTAGTAAAAGTACATCACTGCAGGTAATTTCTTGAGGGCATGCTGTACCTACACACTTACTGTCTCAGTCTTTGCTTCTGGTCAGCAGAGTTATGAACAGCCTCTGCCACATGCTCCTCTCATCATAAACTAAACTGCACCAACATACCTCCCCAGTCACGTGGACTGAAGCTACGAGCCAAAATACATCCTGAGATCGCTCAGGTATTTTGGCCATAATTATACAAAAATACCTAACTCAGTAATACATCCTGCAATTTATGAAAAGAATAAAAAAAACATTTGAACCTCATAAATGATTTAATTTCTTCCGAGAATGCAGAATCTAAACTGTGGTCTCGGAAAAGGAGAAAGCAAGCAATGGACGTACATCAGAGTTAAGAAAGACTCTAAGTAGAAAGCAGTTTTTGGAAAGAAAGGGCTGTGTGAAAATACAGCCTTCAGATTTAACAATAATGTACTATTTAAGGTTTTGTTGAATGTCTGTGTGTAAGGTAAAACTCCATAGGGCCTAGCACCAAAATCCGTAGATCATGTGACAAAAACAACAGACTGTTGAAAGCTCACAGCAGCAGTCAAGAGTTGTTCAAAGTCTAGCTACCCAGGGAATGCGAACATCAGTGGTCAGCCAAGCCATTTGGTAAACACTTCAGAAGAATCACACATTAGAAGTAGGGACTAATTTTCCCTAGAGCAAAATGTGCTCCAAATACATACTACAACAACTTTAAAGTGGGCTTCAACATAAAAAAAAATTCCAAAATAATTTACTTGCCAAAATCAGTTTCTAAAGCAATAGCTTAGGACATGTAAGGTCCAGCCCCACACAAAATATTTCATCCATGCCAAGAAACATGGAAAAGTAACTTATAGACAAGGGAGTAGTTTAATGAAGTCAGACAAAAAAAAAAAAGTTAAAATGGTAGTAATGACCACAGATCACAGAATGTTGTTTTAAGTGCTCTAGAATAACATTACCAGTGAGCTTGGAGCCCAAGCAATGGAATGAAACCAAGTGAAAGAGAGAACAAAAGACTTTAAAGAACTGGAAAAGTCTTCACTGGCTGAAAACATTCCAGATCTGATACAGATGAAAAGAAAGAGAAAAGAAAAAGATGTTCAAACCTGGCTTTAGGTATTGCCATTAAAGTTTTTCTCATTTGGTGGCCGTGGATCATTTGCATTCAGTTTTAGAGCTGATCTGCATAAATTAGTTTCCTTACTGGGAGTTAAAATGTTATCTAGTTTGCTCTTTGGGAAATAATAAAAGTGAGATGAAATTGAGATGGCATTTGGCCAGTACTCCCTCTTTTAATTCTAGGGAGATGTATACAGAAGGATGAAGCTAGGCAAAGTAAAACTTTATTACCGGCTGACATTTCATGCCCATAGCCTTATGAAGAATACAAGTGATATAGGCTGGAAAAATTGGAGAAATATGTTTTAAAATCTGCTTTGAAAAGGCCTATGTAAACCAGTATAAAGGAAGTGAAAGGTTGAATTTTGTCATTTTCCACTCTTTCCAAAGCCCCAGAGAATACGTGCAATTCTCAACTACGTATTACAGAAACAGAAAAAGTGGCCAAATAGTAACTGGTTGTTAGGAAATGGTCAACCATAAAAGCATGTTTTATGTTTTAGCATCTTCACAGACAGTGGTGATCCACTGGCTTAGTTGCCATTTTAAAGAAAGAATGAACCAATTCAGACAGAAACTCTCTAGGATTTCTCTCTGCTGGAGCAAGCTTTATGTTTTCAAAGTAAACTATAGTGAGAAAAGAGATTGGTAAGATACTATCATGATTAATAATCCTATGCATTTCTCTTTTGTATGCTTCATATGGCAAAGAAATCATTCTGTGTTCTCCTTGACTTCCTGGCCCTCATTATCTCTCTTGAATCAATTCACAGAAGATACACAAAGGTTAGTAGAAGACTGGCAGAGTTTACTATGGTTTTATGCTGAGGATTACGATGCACTTCGACTTTAGTTTAGTGTAGGGTGATAAATATTTATCTATTTGCATTTTTCTACAGGTAGACATCCAGTTATAGCAGTACCATTTGTTGAAGGTACTATATTTTTTCCATTGTATGGTTCTGGTTTCTTTGACAAAAATCAAGTGTCCATTGGTACGTGATTTTTTTTTCTTGATCTTCTATTCAATTCCATTGATCCTCCAGTCTGTTTCTCTACCAGTACCATGCAGATTTTATTACTGTTGCTCTGTAGTACATCTTGAGGTCAGGAATAGAGATGCCTCCAGGAGATCATTTATTGTATAGGATTATTTTTGGCTATTCTGGTTTTTGTTGTTGTTTTTCCATATGAATTTGAGAATTATTTTTTCAATATCTGTAGAGAATTTTGTTGGCATTTTGATGGGAATTGTAATGAATCTGTAGAGTTCATTTGGTAGGATGGCCATTTTTAGTATGTTAATCCTACAGATCCATGGTCATGGGAGATCTTTCCATCTTCTGATATCTTCTTCAATTTCTTTCTTCAGAGACTTGAAGTATTTTTCATACAAGCTTTCACTTGCTTGGTTACAGTCACACCAAGATACTTTACTTATTTGTGGCTATTGTGAAGGGTGTTGTT
Source organism: Meriones unguiculatus (assembly GCF_030254825.1). Taxonomy (NCBI): domain Eukaryota; kingdom Metazoa; phylum Chordata; class Mammalia; order Rodentia; family Muridae; genus Meriones; species Meriones unguiculatus. The sequence continues at coordinate 30,974,972 of NC_083358.1, forward strand.
GCCTTAATTTTTTTCTCAGTGCATTTGTCTTTTGTATACAGGAGGGTTACTGATTTTTTTGAGTAAATTTTGTATTCAGCCACTGTGCTGAAGGTGTTTATTAGCTATAGGAGTTCCCTTTTAGAATTTTTGGGGTCACTTATGTGTACTATCATATCATCTATGAACAGTAATACTTTCAGTGTAAATTTGTACAACCTCTTTGGAAATCAATCAGGTCCTTCCTCAGAAAATTGGAAACAGTTCTACCTTAAGACCCAGCTATATCATTCCTGAGCATATATCCAAAAGATGTTCCATGACATGGACATTTGCTCAGCTATGTTCATAGAAGCTCTATTCATGATAGCCAGAAAGTGGAAACAACTCAGATGCCCCTCAGCTGAAGAATGGAGACTGTAGAGACTGATGCACCATTCAAGGACCACACATGGAGAGGACCTGGGCCCCATTGTTTAAATGTAGTCAATAGGCTTCTAAGTCTATATACAGGTCACATAGTAAGAAGACCAGGGACTGTCTATGATATGGACTCTGATGACTGTTCTTCAATCACTTCTTCTGGGAGGGAAGGACTTACCAGGCAAAGAGGAAGAGAATGCAGACAGTACTAATGAGACTTAATAGTCTAGAGTCAGTTGGCAAGGGAGGAGGGCTCCTCCTTTCTGAGGACTAGAGAACAGGGATAGAGGAGAAGAGGAGGGAGGGTGGGACTGGGAGAAGACAAGGGAGGCATCTGTGATAGGGATGTAAAATGAATGAATGAGTGAGTTTTAAAAAGAATGAATGAATGAATGAATAAATAAATAAATAAATGTCCATGCCATCTTATGGTGGTTTGAATAGTCATTGCCCACATAGTTTCATATATTTGAATTCTTGTTCATTAGGGAGTGGCACTACTTTCAAGGTTTTGGATTAGAAAAGTGATTGGAAATGTCAAATGGGGCTTAAAAGACCATCTTAGTTAGAACATGGAAGACAATAATGTTGAAAGAGATTTGAACTGTGAGGGTCTAGTTCAAGAGTTTTCAGAGAAGAAGAAAAGTTATTGTGTTGCCTAGAGACCATTTTTGTGATGTATTGGCAAAGAATGTGGCTACATTTTCATCCTTGTCTAAAGAATCTGCCTGTGGCTAAAATGAAGAGATTTTGATTAATAGCATTGGCAGAATCAATTTCAAGACAGCCTAGTATTGACTCTGTTGTGTGGCTATTAGTGGTCACTCTTATGTAAATCTATAATGAACAGAGGCAAGCTGAGCAAGGAAAAATACAAAATGTATAATGTGGGGAGAAAAGAAGCACCAGGAAATGTTATAGAGTTAAATCCAGTGTTCAAGAAGATAAAATGTTTAAAGAAGAGCCAGAGGCTAAGCAGAATAAGGGAATTATGGCCTCTGAGCAAGATCTCCACCCAGCTAAGGATCCAATTTGTGAAAAGTAATTAAAGAAAAGCTTTAGCAGTAAAGTAAACTATCAAAAACAGTTGATGAAAATGTGTTTGAATGCGGGTACCAAATTTCAGCCACAGCAAGCAGAAAAAAATCTGATAACCTTAGCCATGTGGTTCTGGCTTTAAAGTCAGTGATAAAAGAAAGACATTGTGAAATCTTTCTCCACAGCCAAGGAAAGCCACTGAGACTAGACATGTATCAGAGGTATGCCTGTACAGATGCCCTAAGAGGCCTTAGCATGAAGCTGTGAAAGTAAAGCCTGGACTGTGTGGGAGAGCCTAAGATTTTGGAAATCCCAGAGTGTTGGTATGCCTGCTGAGAAAAGCCCCATAACACTTGTGGAAACAGCCAAAGAGAGAGAAGTATGTTGCTGTCAACAAAGCTGAAAGTGAAAGGGTTAGGCTAACTCTGTAACCTATATGTCTTCTAAAGCCTATAGTTTTGAGTTTTAGGTCCAGGTCAAGCTAAAGCCTCTTAGTACCTTTCCAGAGAGTAAAGAAATGTGACTCTATCTGTAAAGACAAATATAAAAAAAGGGCAAGCAAGCAATGACCTTCACTCAGCAAAAGAACGACCAGACCCTTGTCCTTGAGATAACGTTTCTTAGCAACAAACCTAGACTTCTTCTGAGTAGCTTTTGACCTCCAGCCAAGAGCCCGCAGCCCTAATCTTCAAGGATGAGCTAACCACCCCCACCTTCAATTGCAGCTGCATCCACACTTGGCAGGACTGGCCAAGCTTGAGCACCTAACACTAACCAATTATCTTACTTTATAGCTTCCTCATCCAATCCTAAATTGCCAAAACTAGAACTTCAAATCTCCCGCAATTTTTCTTTTAAAAACCTAAAGGCCTTTGTCTCCCAGTGCCACTCTTTGCTGACTAGCAGGGGTAACCCCGTTGTACAATGGTTAATAAACCTCTTGCTTTTGCAATGAGTCTTGGTCTGGGGGAGTTTCTGGGAAGGGCGCAATTGAACTCCTGAGCTGTGAGACCCCAGGTCTTACAAAAGGAGTTGGAGATCTGAAGAGCTCTTTGACATCAGACATGGAGATGCAGAGTTTGGAGTTCTCCTTGTTGGTTTCAGGTCTTGCTTTAGTCCAGTATTTCTCACTATGTTCCCTTTCCTTCCATTTGCAATAGTACTGTGTATTCTGTGACATTGTCTATTGTAAGTAGACAATGATTTTTACAAAGGATTTCAGTGAAGAAGTTGCCATGAGTCTTAGGAGAGATTATGGAATTTCAAAACATTGTTGAGACTATGTTTTAAACAGTGTATGGGGACTTTTGAAGTTGGACTGAACGTATTTTTATTTTAAAGGCTATAAGCCCAATCATACCAGAGAGTGGAATGTGGTGATCTGAATAGGAATAAACACTTTAGGCTTATATATTTGAATGCTTGATTATTAGAGGGTGATACTTGACAGAGATTATGAGGTGTGTGCCAGAGCCTGCAGGCAGAGTTGAATAGTTCTTGACTGAAGAGTGACTATTGAATGAAAACTAAAAAACCAACACACAATACATGGGATCAATTTGAGAGGGCTGCCAGTGGAAACTGTCACACTGCTTTATTCCATAATCCCTTTTTATAGTCAGAGCAAAGCACCTCCATGCAATTAAGGGGTTCATGGAGAAGTCAAACTTGTTTACCTTGACCACCTGTCTGTGTGATCCTCACACAAACAAAAGGAAGTGAACTTGGCAAAACATCCTGCCTATCCTTGTCTCAAGGTGAAGGCCAGGGTGAAAACATGTTTTTCACTGAAAGCTCAATAACAAAGCAGTCTGGCAAACAAGGGCTCTCCACAGGTGTGTCTTTATTGAATAGAAGTGGCTTTGTTGAAAGAATTATGTCATTCAAGGTGGGAGTGGACTTTCAGGTTTCATATGCTCAAGCCAGGCCCTGTGTCACTCTCTCTTCCTCCTGCCTATGGATCTGGATGTAGCACTTTCAGCTACTTCTTCCTCACCATGTCTTCCTGTGTACTGCCTTGCTTCTCACCATGATGAAAATGGATTAAACCTCTGAAATTGGGAGCCACAAGGAAATGCTTTCTTTCATAAGAATTGCAAGAGTCATGGGGTTTCTTCACAGCACTAGAAAACTAACTAAAATGCATTCTCAGATAGTTCTTACTCTATGCCCATACTTGTAGATAAAGATGTAAGCTCTTGGTTACTGCTCCAAAGCAGTAACTTTGTGCTTGATGCCATGTTCCCTCCCATGATTGTCATCGACTCTAACTCTGAACTTTAAGCTCCAAATAAACTCTTTCTTCTATAAATTGCATTGGTCATTATGTGTTATCACAACAAAAAAAGTCACTAAACTAATACTGTTTCTTAAAGTTTCTAGAATGAATTTATAGGTATCCATGAGCATTGTAAGACATGTAAGTACAGGGACACAGCCTCAGATTCTGAGAGAGGAACAATTTTACAACAAACTCTGCATGTGGATAAAGTGGGTCTCTTTTCCCACAGATTTGGAAATTACAGAATATATCTTATGTACACAGTCTAATTTTATCTGTAAAACAGTACAGTAAGAAAGTGATGTCTTCTTCATTAAAATGTAGATGGCATCGAGAACTGGACATAGTGAATTCTTACACCTAAGACTAGGAAAAACTAGAAAACCTCATATTTGAAACCATGTCTCCTTGACCCCAAGGATGATATTCTTCATCGATATACTAAATATATTGAGAAAATTCATAGAAAAGGTTATGTTTCTGAGTCACAGGCAATGTAGTCACACATGATTTTTCCCATCATTAGAGAGTGATATTAGCTTATTATCCTTTAAATTCATCTTCCTGGGTGTTGAAGATCAGTAATTGAACTTCAATTGTAGTTTAACATATTCTATTTTCTTCTGACTCAATAGGAAATTAAGTTTCTCTGATCTAGTCATTAAAGAATGCTGTAACATGCATTAGAAGATCTTTTTTATATCAAATGTTTTAAAATGTCAAGGGCTGGCTACTTAAACCATTTTTTTCCAGAAATCAGAGCCTGAGGCAAAGCTTCTGGTGAAATGAAACTTATATGGTTTCTTCTGGTTGTCAGGACAAGGCAGAAATCAACTCATCTGAGAAGAGATGAAAGAAAATACAAAGTGTGCATTAATGAGATGACCACAACAAGACAGTTTCAGAGGCATGTAGAATCATTAGACCTCAGAGCAGCCAACCAGGTGATATAAAAATAAGAGATGCCTTCATCTGCCTAGCTCCTTCCCATCTCTGTAGCTTACTGAGGTTTCTAGTTAGAAATCTCAAACTTACAAGCTTCCCTGAAATGACTATTTCAGAATATGAAGGAATGGACAGAAGAAACAGAGAGAATATTAAAATTTGTAAATTGAGACTCACATGAAATGGCATAAAATGTGAATTCAGAATATTCCTCATGACTTTGATTCTTAACATGTACCATATATGAGAGGGTTTGTCATTTGTAAGTCAAATGGTGCCATATATGATAATAAACTAATCTATCCTAAGGATTTTAGTCATATCTTAGTTCATATGTAATTTTCACTATTATCTACTTGTCAGGCTGCATCCTAAGAACTAGAGTTTTGTCAGGTAACAAATATCCCTATAAACACACAGATATCCTCCTCCAAACTTTCTTGCCCCAACTCAAACCACAGCTCTCACTTTATGCATACAGTCTCCTAGAAACTTGTAGGCCACTCAGGCCAGAAAATTAGGGATGGTAACTGCAGAGCTTCACCTCTCCTTCCATTCTTTCAAGTCCAATGCTTTAATCGAATCCCCAGATCTGTACCAAACTTTAAGGCTGCTTCTGCTCCTTATTCTCTGTCTCCATTTCCACTGAATTAATCAGATCCTGGTAGAACACCCTGTTTTCTTCCTTCCTGTGTATTTCATCAGGACCCCACCTAGCTCATTCTTATTTCCAAGTGTCAGCTCCTAATACCTAGAATCACATTTTACCTAGAACCTCCAGGCTATACCTATCAGGACAGCAGAAATATTTTCTACCAGGTAAAACACAACCACCATACTCTCCTAAGAATCAGAGAAAGCAACAGAAACCAAGAGAGAAAAAACTCACTGAAAAACAAACAACCCCCTCCAAAAAAAAAAAAAAACAAAAAGAAAAAACAAGACCTGATATCAACACCTATATTCCCAAATCCAGGTGCTTAGATGCCAATATAAAAATACAATCAATGGGGGAGGATAGGACTGGGAGGGGAGGAGCGAGGGGCTTATGGGGGCATACAAAATGAATAAAATGTAATTAATAAAAGTTAAATAAAAAATTTAAAAAATATAATCAATAACACCTGGGACAGTATGTCTTTACTAAAGCCCAGCAAATACAGAAAAGTAGATTTGGAGTGGTACAACATAGCTGAATCACAAGACAAAAACCTTAAAATAGCCTTTATGAATAAGATAGAGGTCCTTAACAAGGAATAAATAAATCCCTTAAAGAAACTTATAAACCCCACCCTCTGCACACACACAGCAAAAGGAAATACTTAGAGGAGTTCAAGACCTGAAAGTGGAACTAGAATCAATAAAGAGATCTTAAACTGACAGAAATCTGGAAATTAAAAATTTAGTAATTTGAGCAGGAATCACAGAGACATGCCTTACCAACAAAATACAGGAAGTAGAAGAAAAAAAATTTGATCACTGATAGAAACAACAGAAAAAAAAAAGGATAACTCAGTCAAAGAAAATCCTGGCACAAAATATCCGCTACATCTGAAAAGACCAAATCTATAAACAATAGGAATAAAGGAAGAAGAAGAAACCCACAGAAAATTTCTCTAACCTAAGGAAATACCTACCAAGGTACAATAAACATAGAGAACACCAAATAGACTTTATTAGAAAAGAAAGTCCCTTTGGCACATAATATTCAAACCAGTAAGCATACAGAGCAAAACATATTAAAAGCTTCACGAGAAGAAGACCAAGACACATACAAAGGTAGATCTATCAGAATAACATCTGATTTCTCAAAGAAGATATTAAAAGATAGAAGAACATGGACAAATGTTTTATAGACCCCAAGAGACTACAGCTGCCAGGCCATACTACTATATCCAGCAAAACTGTCTGTCACACTAGATGAAGAAAACAAGACATTTCATGATAAAACATAATTTAAACAAAATATACCTGCAAAACCAGACCTTCCAAAGGCACTAGGAAAAAAACTTGAACCTAAAGAGATTAATTACACCCAAGAAAACACAAGAAATAAATAGTCGCAGACCATCAAGAAAAAAGTGGAAACACATACACAATACACTTCAAAAACAACAGGAATCAGTAAACATTGTTCATTGATCAACTCAAATAGCCTCAGTTCCCCAATAAAAAGACATAGAACAGCAGGATGGATGTGGAAATGAGATCCATCCTTCTGCTGCATCCAGGAAACTCTTTAACTTTAAGGATATCTTGTTTTCTTCATCTAGTGTGCTAGATAGTTTTACTAGATATTGTAGTGTGGACTGGCATCTGTAGTCCCTTGGGGTCTGTAAAATATTTGTCCCTGTTCTTATGTCATTTAATATCTTCATTGAGAAATTAGATTTATTCTAATAAATCTGCCTTTGTATGTGTCTTGGTCTTTTCCTTTTATAAAAGGATTTTAAAAATGTTTTTCCACTCATATGGATCTAAGCAGCAAATTGAGTTCCTGTCAGAAATAGTCCCTGTTCCCCTTACTATGGGAAACCAACTGAGTTACTGAACTACCATGGGCTTCATCTGAGCAGAGGTTCTAGGTTATATCCACACATGGTCCTTGGTGGAGTGTCAGTCTCACAAAAGACCTCTGTGCCCAGATATATTTGGTCCTTGTGGAGCTCCTATCCTTTCCACATCATACAAATTCCCCCTTCTTTCATATGATTCCCTGCACTCTGCTGAAGGTTTGGTTATGAGTCTTAGTATTTGCTTTGATACACTGTTAGGTAGAGTCTTTCAGGGGCCCTCTGTGGTAGGCTCCTGTCCTGTTACTTGTTTTCTCCTATGTCCAATGCACCTCCCATTTGTCTTTCTAAGTGAGGACTGATCATCTTACCCTGGGTCCTCTTTCTTATTTATCTTCTTTAGATTTTATTATGTTTATCATATCTTATAGGACTATATGAGTGACCATATACCATGTGTGTCTTTCTCCTTCTGGGATACCTCACTCAGAATGATCTTTTCTGGATCCCACCATTTGCCTGCAAAATTCGTGATTTCCTCACTATACCCCTCCCCTCGCCCCCAAGGGAGGAACAGTCCTGCTAGGCCACAGAGGAGGACTTTGCAGCCAGTCCTGAAGATACCTGATAAAACAGGGTCAGATGAAAGGGGAGGAGGTCCTCCCCAATCAGTGAACTTGGAAAGGGGCAGGGAGGCAATGAGGGAGGGAGGGAGGATTTGGGAGGGAATGAGGGAGCTGGATACAGCTGGTATACAGAGTCAATAAAATGTAACCAATTAAAAAAATTTTTACTACTTGATAAAATAAACTTTAAACCAAAACTAATCAAAAGAGATAGGGAAAGTGATCAAAGAGCAGGCAACTGAGTTCATGACAGAGGAAGTCCCTGCTCCCTTTACTCAGATACCCATATGGAGGCTGAGCTGCATATGGGGTATATCTGAGCAGAGGGTCTAGGTTTTCTCCATGCATGGTCCTTGGTTGGTGTATCAGTCTCTGCAGGGCCCTCTGGGCTCAGGTTTTTTAGCTTTGTTGGTCTCCTTGTGGAGCTGTTGTCCCCTCCAGGTCCTTCTGTCCCCCTAAGCTAAGGTCAGATGGTAGGGAAAGAGAACTCCTGCTTTTAGTGTACTAGGGGAAGGGGATGAGGGGAAGAGGAAAGGAGGGTAGGACAGGGAGAAGACAAGGAAGATGGCTACAATCTGGATATAAAATGAATAAATTGTAAAAAATAAAAAATAAAAAAGATAGGGAAGTACAATACAAACTCATGAAAGAAAAAATCCACCAAGAAGACAGTGAAATTCTATGATCCAAATAGAAGTTTGTAAATGTTACTACAATGTAAATCTCATATTGACTATCACACATGATAGTGGGAGATTTAAATTCTCCATTTTCACAAATAGACAGGCTATCTAGACAAAACCTAAACAGAAATACTGGAGCTAACAGAAGTTATAACAAAATGGACCTAGTAGGTATTTACAGATCATTTCATCCAAACACAAAACGATATATCTTTATTTCAGCATGGCATGAAAATTTCCCCAAAATTGACCACATAATTAGACAAAAGAAAGTCCCAACAAACATTTGAAATAATGCACATACCATATCTGGCTACCACAAATTAAAACTGGATATCAACATCTACAAGAAGAATATAAAGCGTACAAACTCATGGATACTGAACAACCCACTGGAATGACTGGAATGACAATTTGGTCAAGTCAGAAATTAAATACTTTCTGAAATCAAATGAAAATGAATATGTAACATACAGAAACTTATGAGACACAATTATGGTGGTTCTAAGAGGCTAAGTGCCTACAGTAAATGAAAGAATAAATAAACAAACAAATTGGAGATATCTCATAGATGTAACTTAACTATACACCTAAGAGCTCCAGGACGAAGAAGAAAAAAGAAAAGAAAAAAGAAAAAAGAAAGAAAGGAAGAAAAAAGGAAGAAAGAAAGAAAGAAGGAAGGAAGGAAAGAAGGAAGGAAGGAAGGAAAGAAGGAAGGAAGGAAATCACAGTAAAAAGGAGCAGACAGCAATAAATAAACTGGAGGTGAAAATCAAAATAGAAAGAAGATAAACAATACAAAGAATAAATGAAACAAAAAGTTTGTTTTTGAGAAAACAAATTAGGTTGACACCCATATAAACTAACAAGAAGGCAAAGAGAGAATATCTAAATTAATAAATTAGAGATTAAGGGGGGACATAACAACAGATACTTAGAAAATTAAGAGAATCATTAAGTCATACTTTAAAAAAAACTGTATTCAACCAAAGTAGAAAATCTAAAAGAGAGGGAGAGAGATAAAGTGAGAGACAGAGAGACAGACAGACGGACACACACACACACACACACACACACACACAGAAAGAGAGGGAGAGAGAGAGAGAATTATCTCCATAGATATATTTGCCAAAGTTAAATCAAGAGGAGCAGTCCTGTTAGGCCACAGAGGAGGACTTTGCAGCCAGGCCTGAAGATACCTGATAAAACAGGATCAGATGAATGGGGAGGAGGTCCCCCCCATCAGTGGACTTGGAAAGGGGCACGTTGGAGATGAGGGAGGGAGGGAGGGACTGGGAGGGAATGAGGGATCGGACACGGCTGGGATACAGAGTTAATGTAACTGATAAAAAAAAATCAGTTAAACAATTTAAATATACCTATAACCCTTGGTGAATAGAAGCAAACTTTAAAAGTTTCCTAAACAAACAAATAACCAAACCAACCAAAACCAAACCAAACCAAACCAAAACAAAACAAAAAAAACTAAAACCAAATACAACCAAAAAAAGAAAGAAAGAAAGGAAGGAAGGAAGGAAGGAAGGAAGGAAGGAAGGAAGGAAGGAAGGAAAGAAAGAAAGAAAGAAAGAAAGAAAGAAAGAAAGAAGGAAGGAAGGAAGGAAAGAAAGAAAGAAAGAAAGAGGGAGCCAAGATGGCGGCGCCCGGAGAACAGCACATCTGAGAAGCAGGACAGCATTCTCCATGCAGAGACCAGGAGACTGAACTCAGGGCCCTGAAACTACATCGATCGTGTTTCCCAGGTGAGGGGAGGCTCCCACGGCTTGGGAATCGGTCGGGTCCACTCACGGCTACCCAGCCAGAACCCGGAAGAAATCCCGGGTAACGCAGGCTTTGGGTCTCCGGGCTGGAGCCGCAAGCGGGCGTGTCCCAGTCACTTTCCCAGGCTGATCTGTGGGCACAAGGGTACCTGAGACTGGGAGTCCCAGTCGCAGGGGGACCCCACGGGGAAGCAGGGTTGCAGGTCTGATCGCAGGTCACCCAGTCTTCCCCCGGAAGGTCTCTGCCGCTGTCACAGCCGAGCTCCAGCCATACACGGAGAGCTTTGCACTCAGCTCAGGGGTACAGACAAGCTGTGCGCCACAGTACAACAGGGACTGGGAACCCCTGTCCAGAGAGGACCCCACAGAGAAGGAAGACACCGTGCTGCTGGGGTCACCTAGGGACAGTCTAGCAGACTGCAGATTGCAGATAGGTGAGTACGCCCAGCCATCACAGATCTGGGCCCAAACAGGGAACACAGAGTGATTGGAAACTCAGCTCCCGCAGACTAGCAGGCGGGCACACGCTCTGCCAGCTCAGAGGCCTGCTTCATACCAACTATTCCTTACAGACAGAACTGAGTACCCCAAGACACCAGAGCAGTACTCACCCGCCACAGAGTACCTCTTGGGTTCTGGGGCACAGAGCCCCAACCTCAGACCTACAAAAGACCGGGAACCCTGAGATCAACCCCTAGATACTGCTCCGAGGGGCAACCAGTTATCCCTAACAAAACCGACCAAACCACGGGACACACAGGTTACAGCAGCTGATCACTAAATTTACAGCAAGAAACCCAGAAGGAGGGCAGCTGTCTCCAGGACTTCTCCCGGTGAGAGAAGAGCCCTCTTGACTAATCAAGACCACAGTTACCACCCAGGTCTCTATGCCTGAGGTGAGCTGTGGCAACTCCTGAAAAACACCAGACATCCAGGGACAATACCCAAAAAGCCTGGAAGGCTTCCTTGAGGAAAAACCATCTTCCTGCCAAAGGGATTCTCTCCATTACAACAGTCCAGGAACAACCAGAAACTAAATTCAAATAACTAAGATAGCCCAATGGGTAGAGGACAGCATAAAAGTTCAATCAACAAAAGCCAGAGCATTATGGCATCTCCAGAACCCAGTTATCCAGGGGCAAATAGCCCTAGACACCCCAGCATAAATGAAATTCAAAGAGACGACCTAACATCTATGCTCAAGAAGATGATAACAGAGGAAACAAATAAAATACGAAAAGAAATAGAAGAAGCTGCAGCCAAACGGTATGTGGCCTTTAAAGAGGAAATGCTTAAATCACTGAATGAAATAAAAGAAACAATGGATTGTTCAAACAAACAGCTGAAGGAATTGACGGAAAAACATGAAATACAGTCAGACAGGGGAAGGAAACCAACAAAATAGCTCAAGACCTGAAGATAGAATTGGAAAAATTAAAAGAAACACAAATGGAAGAAATTGTAGAGAGAAAGAACTTAGGGAAGACAGCAGGAACTACAGAGGTTAGCATAACCAATAGGCTACAAGAAATGGAAGAAAGAATCTCAGGTGTGGAAGATACAAAGGAAGAAATAGACGTATCTGTCAAAGAAAATGTTAAATCTAAAAAATTCCTGACACAGACCGTCCAAGAAATTCAAGACAACATAAAAAGACAAAACCTAAGAATAATAGGAATAGAGGAAAAAGAAGATTCCCTGCACCAAGGCCAGAAAATATTTTCAACAAAAATCATTGAAGAAAATTTCCCCAACTTAAAGGAGAGGCCAATAAGAATACAAGAGGCCTATAGAACACCCAATAAATTAGACCATAAAAGAAAATCCTCCCGCCACATAATAATGAAAACTGTAAGTATACAGAACAAAGAAAAATACTAAAAGCTGCAAGAGAAAAAGGCCAAGTAACATATAATGGCAAACCCATTAGAATCACACCTGACTTTTCAACAGAGACTATGAAAGCCAGAAGGGCCTGGACAGATATCATGCAGACCCTAAGAGAACACAGATGTCAGCCCAGGCTACTATACCCAGCAAAACTCTCAGTCCTCATAGATGGAGAAAACAAGATATTCAATGACAAAAACAAATTTCAACAATACCTACAAACAAATCCAGCATTACAAAAGACACTGGAAGGGAAAATACAACCCAAGAAAGCTAGCTACATTCAAGAAAACACAGGAAATAATTAAACCCATTACAGTAAAACAAAAAGCAACCAAGCACACAACCGTATGACCACAGCCAACATCAAATTGAAAGGATCTAACAGCCACTGGTCATTACTCTCTCTCAATATCAATGGACTTAATTCTCCAATAAAAAGACACAGACTAACAGAATGGATGTGTAAACAAAACCCAGCAATCTGTTGTATACAAGAAACACACCTAAGTCACAAATATAGACATTACCTGAGGGTAAAGGGATGGAAGACTGCTTTTCAAGCAAATGGACGCAAGAAGCAAGCAGGAGTAGCCATTCTAATATCTGATAAAATAGTCTTTCAACCAAAATTAATCAAAAGAGATGGGGAAGGACACTTCATACTCATCAAGGGAAAATTCCACCACGAAGACATCACAATCCTGAACATCTATGCCCCAAATACAAGGGCACCCACATTTGTGAAAGAAACATTGATAAAACTTAAACCACACATAGATCCCCACACACTAATAGTGGGAGACTTCAACACCCCACTCTCAACAAAGGACAGGTCAACAAAAGAGAAATTAAACAAAGAAACAATATCTCTAACAGAGGTCATGAAACAAATGGACCTAATAGACATTTACAGAACCTTACACCCAAACACAAAAGAATTTACCTTCTTCTCAGCACCTCATGGAACCTTCTCCAAAATAGGCCACATAGTTGGTCACAAAGCAAGCCTCAACAAATACAGGAAGATTGAAATAATCCCTTGTATCCTGTTTGATCACCATGGAAAAAAGCTGGACCTCAGTAACAACAGAAATAGCAAAAAGCCTACACATACATGGAAACTGAACAACTTGCTACTAAAAGACAGCTGGGTCAGGGAAGAAATAAAGAAAGAAATTAAAATCTTCCTAGAACTCAATGAAAATGAAGACACAACATACCCAAACTTGTGGGACACAATGAAAGCAGTGCTAAGAGGAAAGTTCATAGCACTAAGTGCCTTCAAGAAGAAATTTGAGACAGCGCATTCAAGCAACTTAATGGCTCACTTAAAAACCCTAGAAAAAGAAGAAGCAGACACACCAAGAAGGAGCAGACGGCTGGAAATAATCAAACTCAGGGCTGAAATCAATCAATTAGAAACAAATAAAACAATTCAAAGAATCAATGAAACCAAGAGCTGGTTCTTTGAGAAAATCAACAAGATAGACAAACCCTTAGCCAAGCTAACTAAAGGCAGAGAGACACCATCCAAATCAAAAAAATCAGAAAAGAAAAGGGGGACATAACTACAGACACTGAGGAAATCCAAGCAATCATTAGGACTTACTTCAAAAGTCTATACGGAACAAAATTTGAAAATTTAAAAGAAATGGACAATTTTCTTGATCGATTCCACTTACCAAAGCTAAATCAGGACCAGCTAAATCAATTAAATAGTCCTATATCCCCCAAGGAAATAGAAGCAGTCATCAAAAGTCTCCCATTCAAAAAAAACCCAGGACCTGATGGTTTCAGCGCAGAATTCTACCAGACATTCAAAAAAGAGCTAACTCCAATTCTCTTCAAACTATTCCACAAAATTGAAACAGAAGCAACATTACCAAACTCATTCTGTGAAGCCACAGTAACCTTGGTACCTAAACCTCACAAAGACCCAACCAAAAAACAGAACTTCAGGCCAATCTCCCTTCAAAATACTCCCAAACCGAATACAAGAACACATCGAAGATATCATCCACCATGACCCAGTAGGATTCACCCCAGGTATGCAGAGGTGGTTCAATATACGGAAATCCATCAATGTGATCCACCATATTAACAAATTGAAAAAAAAAAAAAAACACATGATAATCTCCCTAGATGCTGAAAAAGCATTTGACAAAATCGAACATCCATTCATGTTTAAAGTATTGGAGAGATCAGGGATACAAGGCATATATCTAAACATAGTAAAGGCAATAACCTATAGCCAACATCAAACTGAATGGAGAGAAACTTAAAGCAATCCCACTGAAATCAGGGACAAGGCAAGGCTGCCCACTCTCTCCATATCTCTTCAACATAGTTCTGGAAGTCCTTGCTAGAGCAATAAGACAGTTGAAGGAGATCAAGGGGATACAAATTGGAAAGGAAGAAGTCAAATTATCACTATTTGCAGATGATATGATAGTATACGTGAGTGACCCAAAAACTCAACCAGGGAACTCCTACAGCTGATAAACACCTTCAGCAAAGTGTCCAGATACAAAATTAACTCAAAAAAAATCAGTAGCCCTCCTGTATACAAAAGACAAAAGGGCTGAGAAAGAAATTAGGGAAACAACACCCTTCACAATAGCCACAAATGACATAAGGTACCTTGGAGTAACCCTAACCAAGGAAGTCAAAGACTTGTATGAAAAAAATTTCAAATCTCTGAAGAAAGAACTAGAAGAAGATATGAGAAGATGGAAAGATCTCTCATGCTCATGGCTTGGCAGGATTAACATAGTAAAAATGGCCATCTTACCAAAAGCAATCTACAGATTCAATGCAATGCCCATCAAATTACCAACACAATTCTTTACAGACCTGGAAAGAAAAATTCTCAACTTCATATGGAATAACAAGAAACCCAGAATTGCTAAAACAATCCTCTACAATAAAAGATCTTCTGGAGGTATCTCCATCCCTGATCTTAAGTTGTACTATAGAGCAACAGTTTTAAAAACTGCATGGTATTGGCAAAGAAACAGAATGGTGGATCAATGGAACCAAACAGAGGACCCAGAAATAAACCCACACACTTATGGACACCTAATCTTTGACAAAGACGCCAAAACCATACAATGGAAAAAAGATAACATCTTCAACAAATGGTGCTGGTCTAACTGGATGTCTACATGTAGAAAAATGAAAATAGATCCATACTTATCACCCTGCACAAGACTGAAGTCCAAGTGGATCAAAGACCTCAACATAAAACCAGACACATTAAATCGGCTTGAAAAAAAAGTGGGGAATACCCTAGAACTCATTGGTACAGGGGAAAACTTCCTGAACAGAACTCCAACAGCACAGGCTCTAAGAGCAACAATCAATAAATGGGACCTCATGAAACTGAAAAGCTTCTGCAAAGCAAAGGACACAGTCATCAAAACAAAGTGACCGCCTACAGATTGGGAAAGAATCTTCACCAACCCTTTATCTGACAGAGGACTCATATCAAGTACATATAAAGAACTAAAGAAGCTGAAAAGCAGCAAATCAAGTAACCCACTTAAAAAATGGGGAACAGAGCTAAACAGAGAATTCTCTGTAGAGGAATACCGAATGGCAGAGAAGCACTTAAAGAAATGTTCAACCTCACTAGCCATTAGGCAAATACTAATCAAAACAACCCTGAGATTTCACCTTACACCCATGAGAATGGCCAAGATAAAAAACTCAAGTGACAACACATGCTGGAGAGGTTGTGGAGAAAGAGGAACCCTTCTCCACTGCTGGTGGGAATGTAAACTTGTACAACCACTCTGGAAATCAATCCGGTGCTTTCTCAGACAACTAGGAATAGTGCTTCCCCAAGATCCAGCCATACCACTCCTAGGCATATATCCAAAAGAGGCTCAAGCACACAAAAAGGACATTTGCTCAACCATGTTTGTAGCAGCTTTATTTGTAATAGCCAGAATCTGGAAACAACCCAGATGCCTCTCAACTGAAGAATGGATGCAGAAAATGTGGTACATCTACACATTGGAATATTACTCAGCAATGAAAAATAAGGAAATCATGAAATTTGCAGGTAAATGGTGGGATCTGGAAAGGATCATCCTGAGTGAGTTGTCCCAGAAGCAAAAAGACACACATGGTATATACTCACTCATATAGACATACAACATAGGACAAACCCACTAAAACCTGTGCATCTAAAGAAACTAAGCAAGAGAGTGGACCCTAACTAAAATGTCCAATCCCCATCTGGAAAGGCAAAGAGGATGGACATCAGAAGAAGAAGAAAACAGGAAACAACCTAGGAACCTACCACAGAGGGCCTCTGAAAGCCTCTGCCCTACAGACTATCAAAGCAGATGCTGAGCCTGATTGGCAACTGTTGGGCAGAGTGAATGGAATTTCATGTAGGAACTGGGAAATAGTAAGAGCTGGAGAGGACAGGGTCTCCACAAGGTGAGTAACAGAACAAGAAAATTTGAACACAGGGAACTTTTCAGAGACCCATACTCCAACCAAGGACTATTCATAGAGATAACCCAGAACCCCTGCACAGATGTAGCCCAGGGCAGTTCAGAGTCCAATTGGGTTACATAGTAATGTGAAGAGGGACTGCCTCTGACATGAACAGACTGGCCTGCTCTTTAGTCACCTCCTCCTGAGGGGGAGCAGCCTTACCAGGCCATAGTAGAGGACAATGCACCCACTTTTGATGTGAACTGATGGACTAAGATCAGAAAGGAGAGGAGAACCTCCCCTATCAGTGGACTTGAGGAGTGGCATGCATGCAGAGGGAGGAGGGAGGGTGGGATTGGGAGGGGAGGAGGGAGGGGTTTATGGGGGGATGCAGAATGATTAAAGTGTAATTGACAAAAAAATTAAAAAAAAGGGAAAAAATAATTTAAGAACCTTAAATGACTTTCAAAAGTGGAGGAAAACATGGAGTTAGTCAATTTACATGGAGCACGTCTCGCCCCTGGGGGCAATGGTCTCCTGAACCTACTCAGACCTCGGACACCACCACTGCTAGTTCTAGAACTGATGTAGGATGTTCCAACGAGGGGGTTAAGGCTTCTCATAATATTTCCTATAAGCCCACACCTGTTTGTTTATATCCCCCATTTTTATTCATTATTAGCCAGATAGAGCCAAGTAATTGTGGTAATGATACTTGCTTTTTTGCCCAATGCTGGAATGCTAGTAATTTTACTAGCTGGTTACTTCCATGCCTCGCTGGGTGCCTGTGCTCGTTGATGCCCCTCACGCTATGACTCTTTTCAGACAGCAAAGGGATTTTGGAATTACAGCGGCCATTGTTACTGCCATCTCATTGGCGGCTGTTGGAGCTACCACTGCGGCATTAGCCAGGAGGCATACTGTGCAGACTACTCAGACCCTGAATAACCTTTTAGCCAATGTAGCTCATGCCTTAGTTGTACAAAAAGGAATTAATGCTCAACTAAAAGGAGACTTGATGGTGTTCAATCAGAGGATTGACCTCGTGCAGGAGCAAATTGATAGCCTATGGCAAATCGTTCAACTTGGCTGTCAATGAAAGTATGTTGGACTTTGAGTCATTAGCATACAACATGAGAATTTTCCCTGTGCTGCAAATCTGTCTAAACAATTGTCTAGCTATATTTTAGGTAATTGGACTGGAGAATTCGATACTACGATGGAGCAGCTGAGAGTGGCCATTGTCACAGTAAATTCTACCAGAGTGGACGCAGGATTATCATCATGGATTGCTGCAGCCATGAATCATCTGAAGGAATGGGTGGGCATGGGAGCGTTCGCAGGCCTTCTGGTGTTGGTCTCCTTGGTTTGCCTGTGGTATATATGCAAGATTAGAGTCTCACAAAAGCGTAATGCAGCCATGACCATTCAGGCCTTTACAGCCATTGAAGGAGGACAGTCTCCCCAAGCATGGGAGCTAAAATGTTACGCTCAGGATGGGAGGCTAAGCACTGCACTCAGGGTCAGCTGCTTTGGACCTAGAGAAGAGCATTTCTGATTGCATGCGGGTTGATGCCCCAGGTCCCGCCTCTGAGAAAAAGGTATCAGACGGGTCTGATGCTCTTTGGGTGGATGACACCTAAATGAACATCAGTACAAAGTCCCAATTTATTTCTAATATCAGAGATCAGACCTCTACTCTTGCCTGATGCGTCTAAAACAAAAAGGGGGAACTGTAGAGAGCTGCGTAATGCCGAGCCTTAAAGATGGAGCTGGTTTCCGCCTTTCACCTTCCCGATGGTGAGTGCTCTCTGTTATGAACAACTCCACATTTGGCTAAGGCTGAGGATCTGGCTTGCTTCCATGTATGTGGACCTATCTGCATTGCCCACGTGGCACGCTGGGGTTGGCTACCCAGAGGCTATTTAAGCTGTGGGCTGGCCTTCCCCAGGGTCAGATGATTGTTCAAGGTTCCTGAATAAACTGCATTGAAAAAAAAAAGATCCAGAATAGAAAGAAAGAAAGAAAGAAAGAAAGAAAGAAAGAAAGAAAGAAAGAAAGAAAGAAAAGACTACCAATAAAAACCCCAAACAACAAAAAACAGCCTAGGGCCGGATAGCTGTAAAGCAAAATTTTATTAGACTTTCAAAGAAGAGTTTATGGCAATACTCCTCAAATTATTCCACAAAATAGGAACAGAAGAAATCTTGCCCATTTCTTTGTATGAGATCACAGTTACCAAACCACATAGAGATCTAACAAAGGGAATTACATACCAATTTCTTTTATGCACATAGATGCATAAATTCTCAATAAAATGCTTTTAAACTGAATCCTAGAAGATATTTCAGAAAGCTCATCCATCCTGATCAAGAAGAATTCATTCCAGAGATGCAAGGATGGATCACTATGCATCAGTCAGTAAATGTAATTTACCATATAAACAAATTGAAAGGAAAACAAAACAAAACAAAACATGATCATCTCGTTCGATTCAGAAAAGGCCTTTGACAAAATTCAACATCCCCAAAAATTTCTGGAGAAATTCAAGACACAAGACAAATAAGTTAATAAACTCCAAGATAATAAATGCAGTTTACAGGAATCCCACAGTCAACATACACTTAAATGGAAACACAAAGTATTTTCACTAAAATTAGGAGCAAGACAGGTTGTCCATTCTCTCCACACCTATTAAATGTAGTGCTTAGTTCTTATATAGAACAATAAGGCAAATGAAGGACTTCAAGAGGATTCAGAGAAGTCAACATATCATTATTTGTAGAGGATATAATAGTATACATAACTAAAAATGTCACTAGGAAACTCCTACAGCTAATAAATACTTTCAGCAAAGTAGCTGGATACAATACAACTCACAAAACTTGGTAGCCCTCCTATATACATATTACAAATGAACTAAGAAAGAAATCAATGAAGCCAATTCTTTCACAACAGCCTCATACATTATAAAATATCTTGGGGAAAACTCTAATCATTCAAATGAAAGTTTTGTATGATAAAAATCTCAACACTTTCAAGAAAGACATTGAAAAAAATACCAGAAGATGGAAAGAACACTGCTCATGGATCAATAAATTAATACAGTGAAAATTGCCATCTTACCAAAAGCAGACTACAGATTCAATGCAATTTCTATCAAAATTCCCACACAATTCTTCACAGATCTTGAAAAGACAATTTTTAAGCTTAATAGGGGAAAACAAAGAAACTTGGGATAATTAAAGCAGGCCCAAATAATAAAAGAACTGTTGGAGGTATCACCATCCAAGATTTCAAGTTGTACTACAGTGATAGAGTAAGAAAAAAGCATAGCATTATCACAAAAACAGACACATTAATCAATGGACTCAAACTGCTTAAACTCAAAATACTTACACTTCTAGACACCTGATTTTTTATAAAGAAGCAAGTTATATGCACTGGATAAAAGATAGGATAGTCAACAAACTGTGGTGAACCAACTAGATTGTTCCATGTGAAAAAATCCAAATAGATTCATATTTAACTTCTGAAGAAAACTAAACTACAAGAGGACCAAAGACCTTAACGTAAAACTGAATAAACTAAATTTGATAGAAGACAAAATAGAGAATAGTCTTGAACTCACTAGCACAGTAAAATTCCTTCTGAACAGAGTACCTTAGCACAAGCACAAAGATAACAATTAGGTACCTCATGAAGTTACAAAGCTTCTTTATGGCCAAGGATCCCATTCCTTGGATAAAGCAGCAGCCTACAGAATGGGAAAATATTTTTACCAACTATTCATCCAATAGAGTGAAAACATACAAAATACATAAAGAACTAAAAACATTAGATATCAAGAAAACAAATGAACTAATTAAAATGGATACATTTATAGAAAATTCTCGGTATATCCTTCCATATCCTAATGGGTAGAGTCTTTCAGAAGCACCCTGTGGAAGGTTCCTTTCTTGTTCCTTGTCTCCTCTTACTTCTGATGTCTATCCTGTTCGCCCTTCTGAATGAAGATTAAGCATTTTAACTAGTGTCCCCCTTGTTGTTTAGCTTCTTTAGGACTATAGATTTAGTATGTTTATCTATAACGTATAGCTGATATCCACTTATAAGTGTGTATCTAGCATATGTGTCTTTCTGCTTCCTGGTTAAATCACTAAGGATGATCTTTTCTAGGTCCCACTATTTGCCTGCAAATTTCAAATTCTCAACAGAGGAGAGTCAAATGGCCAAGAAACAGTAAACATTTTTATAAACATCCTTAGTTTGGAGGGAAATACAAATCAAAACTACTTTGAGATTTTCTCTTACACCTGTCTGAATGGCTAAGATCAACAGAACAAGTGACAGCCCCTAATGGCAATGGTGTGAAATAAGAAGAACACTCCTATATTGCTGTGGGTTTAAACAAATACATCCACTATGGAGATTAATGTGGTAGTTCCTTAGGAAGATAGGAATTAATCTCCTTCCCAATCTAGTTATACCACTCCTGGTCATATATACAAAGAAGACTTCATCTTTCCACAGAGACAATTGCTCAACTATGTTCACTGCTGCTCTATCCATAATAGCAAATAGGAAACCTCCTAGTTACCCTTCAACGACAGAACAGATGAAGAAAATGTCATACATTTATATAACCGACTATTACTCAGTAATTAAAAAAATAAAATCATGAAATTCTCAGGTAAATGGATCAAATAAAAAAATCCTGAGTGAAGTATACCAGACATAGAAAGACAAATATGGTATCTATGCACATATATATGGATATTAGCTGTTAGGTCAACGATCATCAAGCTATACTCAGTAGAACCAGAGATTAGGTATAAAGTAAGGGACTAGAAGAAACAAATCTCCGTAAAAAAGGAAAATGGAGTAAACTGCTATGGTTGAATAGGAGTGGACCTGGTACAGGAGGATTAGATATGGAGTGGGATGGAAAAGAGAGATGAGGGAGGTAATACAAGCAAAGACAGCTAAAATTAAGGGCCATTTGGGGGTAGTGTGGAAACCTGATGCAAAAGAAGCTTTCTAAGATATATACACACACAGAGGGGATTTAAATGAAATCACCAAGTAGTAGAGGAGAAAAAGCCCCAGATGAATATCTCTTGTCACCAAATGAAGCTTTGAGTACTGTTTTAGTCTAAATCTAAGTGAATTCTTGGCCAAAGGGATCCTGGAAATCCACAACTACCAATCCTGTTTCTAAATGTATAGTTGCTCTCAACAAACTGACGGCAAGACCTCACTGCTAGAGACAACACCTACAGGACCCATTGAAAACTGAGAGGCCAAACTGGTGTCTACATAGTACTTCCACCCCTACATGCTTGTGTCTTTGGAATGGGAAAGTACTCTGTATGCTATCAAAGGAGAAATTTAAAACACCTGGAATAAAACCATATACTACAACTCTTTTTAAAAGTTAAAAATAAATAGCAAGAAAATAACTTCTTAATGACATTGTATATCAGGACCTGTTCTTCCATCAGAGAAGCTGCCTTCTGTAGTATATGGGAGCAAACACAGACACCCACAGCCAGGCACTATGCAGAGAAGAAGAGGCTGTCAAACACTCATCTGCAAGAGGTATGTCTCCATGAAACCCTTCCTCTCCATGCTCAGGGAACCTTAGCAAGAGGAGGATGAAAGAATCTAAGATCCGGAGGGGATGGAGGACACCAAGAAAAAACACCATGCCAGTCCTCCAATCAACATGATCAAGGCACATCTCACCTCAGATGGAGGGCTGAGGACTGCCAGTAGAGGACTGGCACAGATCTGCACGAGTTTCTTTGAGTTTATATTATGGCTTCCAGTTCAGTGGTTTTACAGAATTCTTGAATGTGGGAATGAGTGGGTCTCTATTTCCTGTGTCTTCTCTTGGACTCTTTCCCTAGTGTTTGTTTTGTTCAATTCTGATGTGTAAGTTTTTTTATACCATATTACATTATATTAATTATATTATACTGTTATAATTATTATATTTTAATATAATAATTAAATATATTAAATATATAAAATATATTTATATATAATAATAATATATAATTAAATATATAAAATATAATGCTTATATTTTATCTCATTTTTTAATATGAGGCAGAAAGTATGTGAATCCGGATGGGAGGAGAGTTAAGGAGAAACTGGAAGGAGTAGAGGGAGGATGGGAAACCATAAGCACAATATATTATGTGAGAGAAAAAATATCTTTTCAATAAAAGGAAAAAAATGCAAGAGAAATCTCAAGAACATATCCATGGCTCCTAGAAGATAAATTATGCTGTAGTAAATTTTGATCAAGCATGAAGCATAGTTAATTTTTGCTTTAGGGGTTATATTGTACAATAGTTGGTACTTTTGGGGAAAAAATGAGAAAATTTCTCTTTGTTATTTGGAATAGTTTTTTGATACAAAGTTGTCCTCTACCCTAAAGGTAACACTTTGAAGCATAAAGCTTGTTCGATATTTAAGCCAAAGGCCTATTTGACCTCATTTAACATCAATGTTAAATTCAAAAGATTAATGGAAATCAGATATGCCCACAGATAAGCACATTAAACTATTTTATTTTTCCTTTATAGAATTTCCTGCCTAGTTTGGCAAGGTGGTTATTGATTCTCAAACAAAATCTAAGAGAAGAAAATGGAGGAGGATTCCAAGAATGAAAGCATGAGTTCTGTGGCTTGCTTTTGAGTGTCCTAGGCTTAGATATAAGAATGGTTGATAATTATTTTCAGGGGAAGGGGCTAACCTAACAAAGTTGTTAAAAAGGTAAGTGTGATAGCATACATTGGAGTCCCAGTGTTGGGGAAGCCAAGACAGGAGTATTCCTGGGGCTCATTAACTAGACAGTCCTGCCCAATTGGTGAGCTCTAGCCTAATGAGAGTGTCTGCCTTGAATGGAGGTAGACAGCATTCGGGAGGATTACACTGTTGATTGTCATCTGGTCCCCCCACATTCATATACACATGCACATGTGCCTCCACACCATAACATGCACATATACACACATACATACAAATAAATATGTTCCATATATTAAAATCACATTGTGTCACAGGGGTAACTGCTAGCGAGTGAGGTATATTTGGTATAAAAATTATTATTTTTCTCTGATAAAACAATGTTGTTTCCAGAAAGGACTGCACGTTAGGACTCTTCAGATCTATGGGCTAGGAAGATGGCTCATCAGACTTGACAATTTAAGTTACATATCTGTGATCCACATGAAGTTAAAAGGAGAGAACTGACTTTACAAGTTGTCTTGATCAGCATTTGGGTACTATGGTACCCAGTCTTGTGGCCCACACAAATGACAAAGATGAAAATGATGACAGCGATGACGATGATGATATTTAAAACCTTTAGAACTATTATTAACCCAGGAATATTATTTATTAATCTCATTACTAAAGGAAAATTGGAGTTGGAGAAATACGATTTCTCTGTGAAAATTATAAAAGGAAGTTAAATAATTACACTGTAAAGGAATAACTGAAATGTGAAGAAAGGACACCTATTTAAATAAATTATACAAGAATAAAAGCCTGGAGGTTATATAGGATAAATAGATTTTGTCTTGTGTAAGGACATTTGTCATCTGTAAGAATTAAGGTATGCCATCTCCACTGTAGGCATTTTAGAAGGCAGTGTGTATCTTCTTTGTTTTTTAAGGTTTCTTCCCATTCTTCATGTGCGGGGTGTATGTAATGCATGCAGTGGGGACAGGCACACAGGGTAAGAAACCTAGGTTCATGTATCACTCCTCAGATGAGAAACTCTCTGTGATGACAAGGGACATTCAGACTTGTAGGCAAAGCAGACACCAGTCTGTTCTGAGCTTGAATTGTTATGTATTCTGAGACTGTTTCAGCACCTGGATTACCCTAATGAACAAATCTACTCTCTAGTAATGGGAAATGGCAGAAGATTAACACTGTCTCTTGCTTGTTGGCAAAATTATAAGAACATTCTATTTCTGTAAATGTATGTTTATAATTTCTGCAGCAAAATATTTGCATTATTGTTCTTTAAGTGTACGTGTAATGGCATTATAATTTAATGGCAAATAAACACACACACGCACAGTCATAATTTAAGTGTGTCATTGTAGGCATGGAAAAGCTGCACACACAAATACACCACTCTTAAGCATCACTTCTAGAAATTTCCATGACTCCTGTACTGTCTCATTCTCTTCTGAAGAAGATCACTTTTCTGATTTCTGTCACTGTATAGCAAATTGGCTTTTTCTTGAAATTTATATAAATAGAACACTTACATATGCATGAAACAATTTTACCTCTTTAGAAAATATTTTGAGTAACGATTACTGTCATTGTGGAGTTGAGAGCTTTCCAAAGAGTCCTGTACCCTTTCACTCAGCTTCTCCTATACATCCTACACAATCCACAGTGCTGTTGGCTTGTATGTTTTTACTAAGTAAACAGTTATGAACTTGAGGCCTTATATTGAATTCAGTGCAGACCCAAGAAGCACCTGATAGCATTACACAAGTAATGGATGGACTAAAGCACTTTTTACTTTAATATAATTTATCATTTATACAAAGCATTATATAATTTTTTCCCAATTTTTGCCTTTCCTTGGGCTGCAGCTCTTGGGCTTTCATTATGTATAACAATGATTTTTATTGTAATTTAGTACAATTTAAAATACTATCACATTTGCTATGAGACACAGCTTCATTTTTTTATTTTTATTTTTTTTTACTTACAGAAAAATGTACCCAAAAAGAAAATAACTTGGAAAAAGAACCAGATGTCTGATCCAAAGTGGATCCAAGTCAGTTGTAATCTTTGTAGCTTTATTTTGTAATGTTCAATGGTAAATCACATTATTTATATTTTTGTTATTGTCTATAAAAGACAATTACTTTTAGAATAAGTATAAGAAACATGGATGAAACAGAGAATAGAACATGGAAGTTTAAGGTGAGAGTCAATACCTACTATAATACATCATCATTGCACTTTCATCCACCAATCTTCACAGGATGGCATAATCAGGGGTCATGATCAAATCCTTAGATGAGAATAATATAAAATAAGTATATAAGTCAAACATTTACTGATAGTAAATCATAAAAATGTTTACTTTTATAATTCCTCTTTAGCATAAATAGCATGTATGAACAACAAAAGAAATTTCCTACACTACAAAAAAGGGGTAGGCAAACCTCTTTAGAAACTATGCTGAGGACTTCGATACCCAATATTTACCTCTATTTTGAACTCACTTAAAACACACTGTGTATACAAGGACAAAAGTTCACAGCTTGTTGTTAGCGATTACACTGCTTTATTGAGTTAGTGGTTGCAGATTTCCCTTCAATCACCATGACTTCACCAGCACTTATGTTCCCTAGTAACACAATAAGCAACACTCACAAAATCTCATCAACATGGCCACTCAAATGTGAGCTGAACAGGGACGAAAACTGTGACCCTGCCAAACTAGATGGGGAAAATCCCACGAAGTCTTAACCCTACACACAGAACTATAGGCAAGTGAGGAAGGATGTGACCTGGACAGGTAGTCTTCCCCGGGGAGGAGCATGCCACTGTCTAGTAACAAGTGGTCATGCCTGAAAACATACATACATGTAACATTATACAGATGCAGCAGGTTACATTTAGGAGAATGTATGTATATACAAATACATACATATATGCATACAATTACAATTTAGTGGAAAGAAAAGGGCCATGAATTTGAAACAAAATGAGGAGGGATTTATGGAAGGTTTTGGAAGAAGGAAAGGAAAGGATGAAATGCTGCAATTGAATCATAATCTAAAAAGACAGAAAGAAAGAAAGAAAGAAAGAAAGAAAGAAAGAAAGAAAGAAGGAAGAAGGAAAGAAAGAAAGAAAAGAAAGAAAGAAAGAAAGAAAGAGAAGAAAGAGAAGAAAGAGAAGAAAGAGAATAAAGGAAAGAAAAGAAAGAAAGGAAAGGAAAAGAAAAGGCCAACACCACCCATGGGCCTTGGAGCAGTATTTCCCATTTTTCTGTTTGCTACTCCTGTCCCACAGGTCTATTTAAAAACAATTACGGGGGAGCAAGGATTTTAGTAAAATTCGACTGACAGTCCCAGGGATGGAGCACCTGTATAATCCTGGGCCAGAGTCTCCTTCTGTGGAGTTTGATATTGGATTGGGGATTAACATGGTCTAACCTTGTCTAGGCACTCATTTGCTCCTATGCAGACTGAGAAATGGCTAATGACAGTTCCCCCAAAAAAGCACAAATAGGAACAACGAACTAAGGGAGGAGGAGCACTGTTCTCCTGATCCCAGTCTCATATTCTGCTTTGTTTCTGAGCTCTTGCTCTAGCATTGTCTTACAACAAATGATTTCCATTGTAATGATCAAATATCTTCTCTTCATAAAAATATTTTGTTTGCTTGAGTATAAATTAAATATCTACTCTATTTTCACATTGTCACTAATGTTTTACTATATTTGAATTAAAATAATTTAGATTATAATAAAAGTGTAAGAGTATTTCGGGGTCTGGCAGAAATAACAGTGACGAACTCTTGAGTACTTGGCCTGTTCAGACGCCACCTGAGCCATATTCTGTGATTCACACTGTACATTTCAGTGTAATGCACTTAACAATGATCAACAAGAGTCCATCAAGAGCTCCACCTCTTTCTGTCTCTGATGTACTTAAAAGTGGATCTGAAGGCATCAAAGTACGCGCCTGTGTGGGTACATCTTCAACAGGACCCTTTGTCCATCAGAAATAGTCCCTCTCACTACTCAGAAAAGAATTTTTCTTACACCATGATCAGGATGTTATCAGAAGGACCAAGAGACCTGGCATATTGTGTCTTTAATATCTAGACAGCTTTTAGAAACAATACTTCACAATCTGTCTTTCCATGTAGGTAAGCACACTGAGTTCAACACCATCAGCAAGTTCTGTGGTTGAAAGCATGACCAACTTTTTCTCTTAATTTGGCTTAAAACTTCCCAGAGTCCTTAAAGCTGATTCATGCTGTAGAATTGCATAAATAATAAATATCACTTGCTTTCCAAGAGGACCTGAACACAGCCTGAAGCATGCAATCAAACCTCAGAAATAGTTTTATTTTATAAAGTATACCAAAAAAATGGCAAAACATTCTTTGCTAGGTTAATAATTTACTTTTGTAAAAAATTGCTTTGCTTTCCTACATTAAAATATTTTCCAAAGAAGTATTCAACAGTGTCAATTATGACATTTAAAATATTATAGTAAGCATATAGTTATAATTATATATCTATATAAATATATTTTATAATATTTGGAATATGGAATGCAACATTCTATATTAAGTATAGAATATTATATTCCTCTCTCTTTCATCACAGTTTTTATTCAAGGTCCACTACAGTTTACTCAAAGTTAAACTAATTATTCAGCTTAAATGAAGTAAGGGTAAATATTTGAAATCTTCTAAAATAAGTGCTTGCTACTTTAAATATGTTTTAAGTATCGACAGACCTTATATCTTTTATTCCCTCCCTTGTCATCCTCTGAACTCTTCCACCCGAGTAACTAATGACAATCTTGGTTACTAAATCCTATAGAAACCCAAGTTTTCTGCTGATAATGCCTCTCCACTCTCAGCTGCATTACTCATAGCTGGTAAACTCCCACTGGTAAGTTTTTCATTGTTTGCACGCCCACAACACTAAATGTTGCTGTTATTTAGTTGGTTGATTGACTAGCTGGGTGCTTATTGACCTTTTGCTGCAAACAGAATCCTCCTAAGTCAGCCTCCAGAGTTCTGAGATCACAGAAATGCACCACCATGCCCGGTTCAGCCCACCAAGTGAACTGAGTGTTCTTTCAGTGTTGCTGCCTCTGTCTTTGACGATTCCCCTTTCTGCTCCTGATTTTATAGTGTTGAAACATTCAGGGATCAAATATTAGTCTTACTCTTTGGTTGAACTTATATAACTTCTTGCTTTGAAAGTTCAGGTATACCTAAAACCCTTCAAAAAATTTTTTTTTCTTCTTCAGGAAAGATCTGTCCTCTAACTTCTAGATTCACATACCCAGTTACTAACTGACCATTATCACATGACCATCTAAGAAAATTTTGAAAACTCAATATATCCTACAAAGAAATGTGAAACTTCATTTCAATCTACTTCCCCTTTACCTTGGTCACCTCAGCTGATGGCAAACATCCTGTTTGTCCAACTCAGAGCATTAAAATGATCTATGACTCATTCATACATCAGACACTCAGATGGACTATAATTAAAACCCTCACAGAATTTAACCTCCACTCACAAAATACACATCTTTGTGTCTGCATACAAATGATAAGTTTAGTGGGTCTGTTATATAGTCTTTGTACAGACAACACATACTTTTAGGAAATTTGAATAGTTTCACCAAGGCTTATGATATCATAAGGGAGATTTACAAGTTATCCCCCTCTACTGTATTTAGTTACTTTATTTATTTAGTTACTTTATTTTAGCAAATTTATTTAATAACACCAATATTTGGATGTCTATGCCAAAAATGCCATAAAGATTATTGAATTGAAATGATTTTGTGCCTACCTCACTTCATGGAAGCCAGTCAGGACTCTCAACCCATCCCCTATCTCCCAACACCCCTACTCAATCTTAAACTCTGTTTTTAGGTAATGTGGAATGAGCAGTGGTGAATCTGGGTTATAACTAGAACAACTAAAAGGATTTGCTTTGAAATGATGAGAACAGCAGTGCAGAACCCTGTATATGAAAAGTTCATAATAAAGGAAAAGCCAACTCAAATGGGAAGAACTAGAGCTGAGCAAAGAGCAGATGGTGGGGCAGAATATACTTGGAATTATGAAACAGGGTCTATAGGAAGGGGAACCGGGATAGGGCCTGAGGATACAAAGCAGAGGAATCAAGGATTTTTCCTTAACTTTGGCATCAACTCTGGTACAGAGCTCTAGTTGCAGCTAGCCTCACATTATTATCATTTTATATTTTTCACTCCTGTTGAAGGAAACACGTTTTGTTTTAAAAAGCTTTTACTAGCAGGCAGGAGGTCTTCTGTTGATTACCTTAATGTATCTTAAAAAAGTCAACTGGTAATTCCGAAAAGCGTTCATGACATTCAGGGCACCAGAGTGCCTTCTATATGAAGCACTTAATAACTTTCCAGGCTTCTTTGGATGAGTTATAACATGAAATCAGTTTATCTAAAATTCTCTGCAGCAAGCAGAGGAAAAGCAGAACGGTGCCTGGCATTTGCCTAAAGGCCATTCTCATCATGCCACAAAGCAGAGAAAACTATGGAGTCAGAGGCCTGGATCTGGACTCTCCCATATCCACGGCCTTTGCCTTGATAAGCTCCTGCCGCATGCATGAAATATGTACCTTCCTTGAAGCAATACTGAGAGCATTAAATGAGATCAAGTGTCATGAAATTAAAGCAATTGACACTTGCAGGCCAGAGGCAGGCAGCAGGCACAGTTGGATTTTTTTGTCAGCATCTGTGCCAAGGCTCTTAAGACAGGTCCCTGGGCTTTGTGTGAACTGGCCTAGAGCCATGATCAAATTATTTTCAAGAACACAGAATGATCTGGATTTATAGGCCAAAAGGATTGTCTGGACTGATTGACTTTATTAAGGACTTTTCTTGTATCTTTCCCTCTCCTTCCTCCTGCTCTTTTCCCTCCTGTTTCTTCTTCTTTGCATGAACAAGAATAACCGAAAAAAAAACACCAACATATTGAATACAGCCAATAAAAACCTTTTTTCTTTTTTTCAGAAACATGAATATATTCATTATGTTTACTTAAGGTCTGATATTACTACTGATGACCGGACAATGAAAGCAAGCCTGTTACTGGTTGAAAACATTACATTTTCCATAACAGTTTGTTTCAGAGATAAAAAACCAGATTGAACTGGAAATTTTAAGTGTGCTTTAATTTAAATATGTTAATGTCTAAAATTTTATGACATGCACTCTTGCTATAAGAACATCTGTTGACGGTTTTATGAACTTGTTTTTTATTAAATGTAAGCAGAAAATAAAGACAATAATACAAAAATTCTACCAAAGAAACATGAACAGAGAAGAATTGGAGCTTCTGAGAGCTTCCTACCTTTAATACACACACACACACACACAGACATGTGTACACACCATGACACATGCACATATATGCAAGGACATACATGTGCATGCACACACACAAACACACATACTCTGACCAATGTGGAAACCCTTGTTGAAGAAGGTAAAATCTATTAGGCTGCAGTGCTCTGTCTGATTGTAACAATGCAGACTTAATGATACTGTTCATTTAAATATGCTATTACTGATATTGTTTCATTAGGTATACAATTTCTTGCTCAGTGTTTTCATGCCTAAGTGACCTCAAAATTGGTCTGCTGCAAATCACTGCTAATAGACTCACAACAGTCTACACCAATCAACCGTGTACAGATGTGAGAGGTTCAGATTTCTCAGGAGATAGATGAATCGTCAAAAACAAAATATGCTTTTTCTTCTGTATTTCTTTCTCATTTTTCCTCTTCTCTCTTTGTTTCCATGTCTTCCCCTCACCCCGTCGTCTCCTTATTTGTCCTGCACTCTTTTCCTCTCAGTCACCTTTGTACTTTCTTCACCCATTTCCCAGCTAGTAGCATCACTGAGCTTGGCTAGAAAAGTAGACTCAGTCGCCCTTTAGGATAATAAAACATATCACATAAAAGAGAGGGATGTATAGAAATATAAGAAACAGAATTTCTCTGATCTACTCCTGAGGGAATTGTATCAGTTAACCTAAGCCAATATTAAGGTTATAGTTGAAAAGTAAAAGGAAATCACTAAATTTCACTAAAGACTGAAATCAAACCCAGGATCACAGTCCCCTATCCCTCATAAAAGTAAATTGTGTATCTTTGCAGATGCCTTAATGTGTGCAGGCTGCTATAACAATACCCAGTGCTAATTCATATAGAAAAGGCAAATATTTATTCCTTTGTTATGGAACATGGGAAATCCAGAACCACTGTACCAGCAGATTTAGTGTCTGGTGAGGGCCTGTGTCCTGATTCAAAATGCGGCCCCTTCTCCCTGGGCCCTCAAAGAGTAGGTGGAACAAACGAGCTCTTTGCAGTCTTTCTTGTAGAAATGCTAATTTTAATCATGAGGGGAAATTAGGGAATGGATTACCTTCCAAGGGTTCAGATTTAATATACAAGTAGGACACACACACACACACACACACACACACACACACACAATTGTTCTTTTGCTTTTCAGATAGATTAATTATTCATCTGTCCAATAAAAACATATTATTGTATGTCTGCTCTGACTAGAAGTCAATGTGCTACTAATAGAGTAATGAAAAAAATAACAGGTATAAACCCTTATCCCACTGGAATACATATATATGTATGTAAACATGTTATGCCTATAACATAAGAAGTATATATGTATGTTATGCCTATTTTATATACTATGTCTGTAAAATACATGTATGTGTACTATGTCTATAGCTATCTATCTATGCATAAAAAGAGAGTTAGCCTTTTTAGAGGAGGCAGACTAAAATATATATAAGAAAATCTGAGGTAATGGTAAATGCATATGAAGTGTTTAGCAAGATGAAGATGTAATTCCTTCACACATATCCAATCATTTGAGGTATTTGTCATAGTACACCTAGTGGAAAGGCACTATCCATCACTAAGTGAATATACTTCCTGCTAAACTTCAAGCATTGGGCTGAAGGCAAAGAGGCAATGACTATGTGGAAGCTAAGAAGAATCAGCTGCCTGGACAGAGAAAACTTGAGTGCAACCCTCTATGCTGTGTGCAGGCATGTGCCCTCCAGCTGCCAAAAGGTGAAAATAAAGGCCATTTTGTTCTACCCATAAAATAGTGTGTTCAGCTCCAGAGAAAAAGAAAGTTGTTATTTTATACTGACAAGGACTCTAATAAAAATAATATATAAGGATCTATTGATTTTTTTTTTTTTGCAGCCAGTTTTTGTTTTCTTTGAAGTTTTATGTTTACCATGCCCTAGTAAAGGGACATTCATTTTGGATGCCAGTAAGTTCCATCAAGGAATCATTTCAGAAGTTCCTGTGAAAATAAGTGTACCACAAGGATATGGTCCACATACTTACGTAATTGCGAACCAGCTCCAGGATGAGAAGGCAAAGCCCAGGGATGCCTGGGGATGTCTATCCTATAAATAGACCAGTCAAAGTGCAACTTAGAGATGTGAGAGGAACAGCAGGGGATAGGGAAGGAGGAAAACGTCCAACTAAAATCCAGAGGCCCCTGTTCCATAGACACCATGACATTTAGGCCTATGTAATTGGGAAACAAAGTGCTGTGATACTTGATATTTGGGAGGTTACCCTACCTCTCCTTTTTCATGCCACCTTCAACAACTTCAGAGAAATGATGTGATTAACTGGGGAGACTCCATCTCTTCCCTGACGTGCACTTATCCTTAATTTGTCATTGGGCTATCATTCCTAAGAACAGTGTTTAGGCTGTTTCATGCCGGATTGGTTAGTGCTACTGAATTACTTCATGGGGGAACTTCGATTTGTTTCTCAACTTACGCCTTGGAAAGCTCTCTGCTTACTAGACCTAATGGGCCATTTATGACAGAATAATGCCTATTCATTCAGTTTGCAACTGCCAGATTTATCAAGTCATTTGGAGGATCAGGTTTTGGCATTGTCAAATTTAGTCCCTGAAGTCAAGGCTTGCACGCTGATGCTGGCTATAGATTGCTTTGGGGATAAAGAGTATGAAAACTTATATATATATAAAACTTATATATATATATATATATATACTAATAATGTATAGATATGTCTGTGAATGTTTTTAAGTACTCATCACCAGGTGCCTTGGGAGAATGACAGGCAATAGTTACACGAATTTGCTATCGACTAAAGATATTTGTAAACCATGATTATAAATTTAACACCTCCTGTAGGACCCAGAGGTTATTCATGCTGAAGTCTAAAAGGGTCTTTGGGCATTCATGCCCCAAAGTTATACTATTTCACATAGCCATTGCTGGCTGCAATATTGTTTTACATGGTCAGTGGACAGCACTTCTCTTTTGCTACTCTTGTTTGAATTGTCTCCAGAAAGTTAAGTGTGCTCATTTAGCCTCCTTGTACACTGAGAAAAATCAACATAAAAGATTAATCTGAGAATATAACAGAGAATATAATTGTCCATCACACAAACAAACAAACAAACAAACAAAAAAACAATCTATAGATGATAAAATTGTTTTAGGAAAAGTTAAAAAGCCAGGAAACTAGAATAAAATGTGTTGGGAGATCACTCCCCAAGAAGTCAGAGCAACAATAGTCTCTTCAGCTTATGGAAACGTGACTTGAATCCTGTAGTCCCCAATAAATTATTTGTGGAAGGAAGAGAGAAAGAGGGAAGGAAAGGAAGGATAGATGGCTATTATTGCCATCATTTCAGATTACAAAGCTCAGAGATGTCTGTTTCTGTTTCTTTCTATCTCTTCCTATCTCCCTTTCTGTCTCTGTCTTTTTATGTTTCTCTCTCTCTAGTGTGTGTGTGTGTGTTTGTGTGTGTGTGTGTGTGTGTGGTGTGCTTCTTGTTTGCTTTCAAACAAGACAAAGTGCTTTGTTTGAAAATTCAGATATTTTTCTAACCAGGTAATGTCTTAGTCTGTTATTTGTTGTTATGAACAAACCTTGGTAGATTATTTTGAAGCCAAGATCTGCTGGACAGCTGCAGCTTATTAGGGGCCTGTTGTAACATGGAGAATCACATCACAATTTGGGAGCATGCTTATGTGTGTGTGCCTAGTAGAGGGGTTGGCAAGGGTCTGTGGAGACAGCAGAATAATTGTTTTATAACAGTGGATTATAATCCACTACTAAGGACCTAATGAACTCTAAGAGATGAACTTTAATGTCACCATGAATACAGCCATAGCCCTAGTACCTCTCATTAATTTCTACTTAATGAATTCAGGACCAAACTTTTAACGGATAAACCTCTGGATGACAAACCACACTGACACTACAGTGAGTGCTGGCTGTCTGGTTCTTTTCTGGCACTTAGTTCTTTCTCTAAAACCATGACAACAATGCCTGCATCTGAAGATTACTGTGAGAATTGGGTGAGCACATGGTTGTAAAGTTAAAGAAGACAAGTGTGAACTGTATGTGACCAGGTAGTCAGTCAGTCTAAAGCATTGCATCTCTGTATTCCAGAGACTGGAAAATAAAAGCTATGTTTTTTTGTTTTTTTGTTTTTTTCATGTGGGATTATCTATAGATAATAAAAAAATGATGAAGTATCTCTTTATTTTATTTTTATTTTATATGCATTAGTGTGATGATGTTGGATTCCTTGGAATTGGCTTTACAGACAGGTGTGAGCTGCCATGTGGGTACTGGGAATTGAACCCAGGTCCTTTGGAAGAGCAAACCGTGCTCTTAACCACTGAGCCATCACTCCAGGCCTGAAGTATATCTTTAAACAAAATTAAAACATTTGCTTTTATAGCCAAGAATACTTTGAAAGTTTTGCTTAGTTCTTAAAAACAAAACAAAACATCTCATTAATTCTTTGAGTGTTTTGCAAACTGTATTTTGGTCACAGTCACTCCTCACCAAACTCTTCCCAGATCAATTCCTTCTTAATTTACCCAATTTTGTATCTTTTTTCCTCTTCCTATCAAAAGTAATGTGTGCCACCCAAATACTTTTAGATGCATCATCTTCCACTGGAACATTGTTGACTGTATATTCTTAGAGTGGCCCTCCCTCTTCCAGAAGTGAAAAAATGCCAATAGATCCACAACTAGGGGAGAAATTTAGTTTCTTACTGCCTTATCCATGCTGGGATTTGATTTGGCTTGAGCTTACATAGGTGCATGCTTTTTCAGGCACTGTGAGTTCCTATGTGCAGCCTCCCCGCAGTGTCTGGAAGACACTCGTTCCTAATAGTCATATACTGCGTCTGTGTGGCACCCTGCTCTTAAGGTCGAAGTCTAGCATTTCTGGAGAGCCTCTGAGCTCAGTAAAACATGAAGAACTCCTTTTCTCAGCTGGATTCCAGATCTGTCTCATCTAGGGAACCCCAGATCTTCTAAGGAGTGTCACATAGACCTCGGGAAATTACAAACCCAACACTTTTCTGACAAGAAACCCATTGAGCAAGCACATGGAGAGTCTAACTCTATGCTAATGAGATGTTTTGGTGTCTGGGATTTCAACCAATGACCTTTCTCCTTACCGGGAGTTCTTCTCCTACCCATAGGATAATTCAGTACTGTGTTTCCCTTCTTTTTTATTTTTTTATTTTTATTAATTACAGTTTATTCACTTAGTATCCCACCTGTAGCTCCCACCCTCTTCCCCTCTCAATCGCACCTTCCCTCCCTTTTCTCCACCCATGGCCCCCCACCCTCCCTCCGCCCCCCCACCTTCGGTCCACTAGTAGGGTAGGTCCTCCTCTCCTTCCTTTTGATCCTTTTGTCTATCAGGTCTCACCAGGATTGGCTACATTGTCCTCCTCTGTGGCCTGGTAAGGCTGCACCCCCCTGAGGAGGAGGTGATTAAAGAGCAGGCCAATCAGTTCATGTCAGAGACAGTCCCTGTTCCCTTTACTAGGGAACCCACTTGGACACTGAACTGCCATGGGCTCCATCTGTGCAGGGGTTCTAGGTTATCTCCATGCATCGTACTTGGTTGGAGTATGAGTCTCAGGAAAGACCCCTGTGCCCAGATGTTTTGGTTCTGTTGTTCTCCTTATGGAGCTCCTGTCCTCTTCAGGTATTACTAAGAAGGGCTGTGTGATTGCATGCAAATAAAGTATTGCCAGCACCCCCAGCCCCATGGAGTCAAACACATTCACCCTCAAAACCCCTCCCAATTCCCAAGGTTTGTAATTCTCTGTTTCTCATGAAGTAAGGGGGCCAGCATCATCTATTTCACCATGACTGGCTGAGACTCATTAT
This sequence comes from Meriones unguiculatus, assembly GCF_030254825.1. Taxonomy (NCBI): domain Eukaryota; kingdom Metazoa; phylum Chordata; class Mammalia; order Rodentia; family Muridae; genus Meriones; species Meriones unguiculatus. The sequence continues at coordinate 31,011,617 of NC_083358.1, forward strand.
TTACTCTGGGGAAGGATGGGCTCTCCTTTTCCCTGGAGAACTCATCACTGGACTCCGAGTGCCTGTGCTTCTGGCTGATGCGAACTTCCACCATTCAAAGTGTCAGCTCAGATCACTACCACAATCTTTCTAACACTGCTCTGCCTACCACATTGCCTATCTGGGGGAGAAGGAAGCTGGCTATTCTGGAAGCAGCCATCCTGTGCACCAAGATAAAACTGGGCTCCTGCCTTTGCCCCTCTTAGTTTCAGATCTCTGAGCCAGCCTCTATTACCAGCTACTCATGAAGCAGCCATCCACCTGATCAAGTCAGGCTGGGATCTCCTTGTCACCAGGCTCAGGTTTCAGAACCCTAAGCAGCTTTGATCCTGGCCATTCACCCTTTTTTTCTGGCTGGACTGTGCACTTCCAGTTTCATGCCTAAATGGGCCAAGGCTCCTGGGAGAGTACCTGAGAAAGCCAAGGCTTCCGCTAAATAATGCAGAGTGACATGTTTGACTCTTAAACTCTTTCTGCACCCTCCCCCTTTAGCAATGATCTCTGAGCCTGAGACAGAAGAGGTGCAACACACACACACACACACACACACACACACACACACACACATATATATATATATATATATATATATATATATATATATATATTCAATTTAAAGCTGAAAATTCTGCAGGAGCCAGCTCAGACAGATATTCTTTTTTTAATGTTTTATTTACTATTTACTACAATTTATTCACTTTATATCTGGACTGTGGCCCCCTCCCTCATCTCCTCCCATTCCCACCTTTCCTCCCTCTTCTACCCCTATGTCCCTCCCCTAGTCCACTGATATGGTAGGTCCTCCTTCCTTTCTCTCTGCCCCTAACCTATCAGGTCTCATCAGGACTGGGTGCATTGTAGTCTTCTGTAGGCTTGGTAAGGCTGCACTCCTCACAGGGGAAGGTGATCAGAGAGCCTGCCACTGAGTTCATGTCAGAGATATTCCTAGCTTCCCTTACTAGGGAAAAACACTCGGGGACTGAGTCTATGGGCTACATCTGAGCAGGGGTTTTAGGTCCTCAGACAAATATTCTTATATAATAATTACTCAATGAAGTAAACATTGAATATAGTGATGATTTATTCATCTTCAGCTAGAGATAGCTCAGTAGGAGAATGTATTCTAGCATACAAAAAGACATAGCTTCCATTCCAACACCATACATTAAAAGAAGCTTCTCTTAGAACAAGATACAGTCTTCAGTCCAGCTCTGTGCCGAAGGCCTTTATTGCAGTATTACAATAAATATGACCCAAAGCTGAATTTACAAATATTTTCTTGGGAAAAAGTAGTCTCATTCCTTGCCTATGTGACTACACAGGGATCTTGGCCTTATAGCTAGCAAGGAATATCTTTTTCTGACAGACTCACAAACTTGGAGACATTTTATCTACCTCAAAATGACGGAAATTCACACAAGTGTTCCTGTTTAAGTGGGTTGAAAACCCTTGGCTTTTCTAGCCCCAAGAGGCTTTTGAAGGTTTTATTTGAGATTCTATATAAAACAAGTTTCAATAAAATAATAATAATAATAAAATAACAAAAATAATAGGCTAGAGTGTGGCTCAATCGTAGAGAATTGACCTTGCTATGTTTAGCATGTGTTGGTTCTGGAAACCTGGCTCAGGATGGTAAGAGAATGAAAAAGATTCAGACACTAGAGAAACAACAGACACATGTACAGAGAAAATCTGGTGTGGGTCAGGTAGGCTGTGCACTCTATACCTAGGAGGTGTCTGTAGGTAAGCAGGCTCACGCCGCAGATGCCAAGGAGGAGGAAGCTGCAATCACTAGCTTTTGCACACACTGACTTACCGTTCATAAACACTCTTACTTGGATCAGAGGAAAGCTTTGTCTTTCCAAGCCAGGTGCAAAGAAGGCTTTGTTACAACTATGGGTCTTTGATAGGCAATGGTCACATCATACAATGCATATTCTCCCAGAATTTCCTCCTCTCGTCACATGTTCATACATGCTCCCTTCCCCTGCTCCCCACAAACCTGCCATGTGAGAAGTCATACGTTCAATTGTCATCACTAAAACACTAACTCTCTCTCTAAAGCTCTACAAAAAACTCACTCTCCCCCAGAATCTCATCTCCTCTCCCACCCTCCCCCAACTACCAGTATCATACACAAGCGTCAGGCCAGACATCACGTGTGTTACCCTCAAATTTTATTTTACCTGTGCATTCTTCAGAGTCTCACTTCAGTCTCAAGTTTCACGGGGTACTTTCTCATATTTGAGAGAGGTTCCCTGTACATAAATTTTTTAAAATCAAAATAAATTCAGTAATGTGTTTTGTCTTATATCCCTGAAGGATGTTGAAATCAGAACAGATGTTCTTAATAAACAAAGCCAGTCTGTTCCTGGAGGTCATTAGGGAAGAACATTTGCTGGGAGCACAGTCCTGTCAAGGGGCAGTCAGGGCTCCCATTAAAGCCGCAAAAGGAATGTGGACATGTTTTGTAGAACTTTGTGGTGTCCCTACATAATTCATTCTATACCTTTCTCTATTACTCCACACTGTGCTTATCTGACACAAAAAGGAGCTGTTAATCTGCAATGCAAATACTATTTCTGATACTTCTGATCAAAAAATATAGTAGTATAATATGCTCATTTTCTTTTTTTTCTTCTTTCTTTTTCTTTCCTTTGTTCATTCTATTTTATTTTTATTTTATTTTATTTTTTTGGTAACCTTGACATATGGAGGGGACAATTGGGAAACATGGCTCCTTGGGATGAAAACACAAGCCAAGAATTTCTCAACATGTATCTAGATATTTGGAGAAGTTGTTCAACAGATGGATTCATGGGCTACAAAACTATACTGTGCACATTTGGTAGCCAAAAATTTGGAGCCACCCACGTTACATTTTAGTGAGATTTCCTTGTGATAGCTACGGATATTTTAATTCTGCCAGCAGATAATTAATACGAACTAGCTAAGGATTTGGCTAAATCATAATTACTCCAGACTTTTTAAAAACAGTCTTATCATTGTTGGTGTATGAGGATGGACGGCAATATGCAGCAATGCTAATTATGTACCCAGTTTACTGCAAGGCATGTTCATGTAGAACCTCACTTTTCAATGCAAGGCTGTAAGAAAGGTATTTATTTTATTTACTTATGAAAAGTATTATCATTATTTTATTGAAATAATTAATTGAAGGTTTTTGAAGGTTTTATTTGAGATTCTATATAAAACAAGTTTCAATAAAATAATAATACTACTAAAATAATAAAAATAATAGGCTAGGGTGTGGCTCAATCATTGAGAATTGATTCAGGGAGATTCAGCTAGTCAGAGGTCGTTGCCATAGCTGGAATTGCTAGAATGTGACTCTGTCTACCTCAAAGCCGGTACTACAGCCCACAAGTTACTAAAGTGCCGGCCCTCTTAACAAATCCCTATGTAATGTCCTTCAAAAGTGTTTTGTTGGTCATTCATTCTATTTATGTCCATCTAAGTTGGTTGATTTCATTAGTTACAAACTTTTATGATGTGTCTGTGTTTATCACTGACAATATGCTTTTCTGCCGGTGCCTTGGTAGTTAAATCCACATGTTCCTATCTGGCCCTTTATTACAATGTGCTCTCTGCACATTTGCTCATCAGCTCCCTATGCAGTTGTTTGTTTCTCGGTCCAGCTGTAGATTAATTGTAATGCCCATGTTTATGTTCTTATGGGTGTTGCAGTACAATCATTTAAACTCAGTTATTAAAATGTTAGATGACATAAAATGGCTGTTCTTTTTCCTTTTTATAATGAATCTCATGGTTTAAAATACCCAAGTTCTAGCTCAAGAGCAGGCATTAATTATATAGTGTGGAGTGCAGAAAAATTCATAGAGGTAGCAAAATGGTCCTTTTTTTTTTTTTTGCTAGCACACATTGAAATTATTTTAGGAAGTCAACACTGGCTCACAGGGAACAAATATGTTTCTTTACTTTAAAAAGTATAAGAATTCTACAACAGATGTGTGTGGTACTCTGAATGAGAACAGTTTCCATGGACTATTGTAGTTGAATGTTTGGTCCCTAGTTGACGGAATTGTTTGGGAAAGATTAGTAGATGTGACCGTATTGGTGTGTCACTAGGAGGGTGGGCTTTGAAATTTCAATAGCCCCAAACAGTGCAGGTCTCAGTATCGCTCTCCTGCTCCCTGTAGATCAGGATACAAACTCTTAGTTTCTGCTCCAGCATCATGCCGGCCTGCCACCAGTTTTCCCACAATAATGACAAAGAACTAATCTTCTGAAACTATGAGCAAGCCTCCCAGTTAAATGATTTCTTCTAAAAGTTCCCCTGATTGTGTTTTCTCTAAACAGCAATAAAACAGTAGCTAAGACATTGTGACCTATTTGAACCCAACTCCTTTAGAGTCAGCCTAGGTTCATCCTTGGCTATGTGTTGTATATGTATAATTAAGGGTCAATATTTTGTACTGCCTTGCTCTCTGGTGAGGTGTGGCCTAACTATAAACTGTCCTTTGTACTCTGCTCCAATGCTTAAGATCTCTGAGGCATATGATGCCATTTTAAAGGTCTAAGAACAGTCTCAGGCTTACTTTTTTCAGTAAGCCCATGGGAAATATTAAAGAATCCAAGCAAATGAGAAATGGATACCAATCTACTCTTCCACTCCCTGCCTATCATAGTTCTCTTTTCTGCCTCTTATTCCCATATGGACATGTATTGGACCCAGTATCCTCCTGCCCAAGAGAGGAGCACATGCTATTAATTAAATATATAACCTTATCTGTCCTTTATTGCTGCCAGGAGCTGACCTTATATGACCCCAAGGATACACTTTCCTTTAGAAATTTACTAAATAGAGTTAATTATAAAATAATATTGTTCTTTTTCCTTTCAATATCATGTCTAGAATATGTTACTTCTATGAACTTAGATGAAATCTTTGTGGAGAGGAAGGTAATACCGGAAATATCATTTTTACACAGGAAACTATTGATCCAATGGATTCCATAAAGCAATTTCAGTTAATATCTAAAGAAAATGCTGTACAACCATTCAGGTTAACAGTGAAGTCCAGAAAATTTAGCATAGAGAGAGTGTAGAGATGTCATCTGCCATTTTGAACATTTTGAGGAGATGGGGCAGGTTCTAGGACTGTGTTTCTCCTCCTGAATGGGGGCTGTCTCCCACCAGCCCACCAAGTCAGAAGGGGCACATGGCCAGGCGCATGCCTGAAATGGCCAGCAAACTGTAGAGGGATCACTCACCAACGGAGCTCAACTTCAGGGAGATAACTAAACTTCAGCTTCGGGGAGCTATGTCAAAGGCCATATATCAAATGTGGCTAGGGGCATCTGTCTCCAGACACTCTCCAGATGAAGTCAGGCAGAGAGCAGGAGGCTCTACTGGGGACAGGGCATCCTGCATCTTAAGGTCTCTGAGCTGATGGCTATCGGGATTGGGAGGATTGCAACCTCAAACAGCAGGGTCCTTCCAATGAGGATCATGGAAGATTTTCAAAATTCTCATGACAGAGCTCTCTAGGAATAATTTCTTCAGAGCCTAGACTGCTGCTTCTAGTGAAAGCATTTGTTAGGTATCATATTGCAGGAGAGTTATATAAAAGAGATGATTGACATGATTGTATGAACACAATGTGCTTCAAAATTCACTACAAAATTACTGGAGAAAAAAAAAGCATCACCCACAAACTTACTAGTTAGAATTATACGTGTTAATAAAAGTCTGTTCTTTCTATTTCAAAGTTGCAGGCTACAGTGTGTTGCATAAGATTGCTAGTTATCTTTCGAAACATCATAAATACAATTCTATGTACTTCTGTATGTGTTCACACATTACTTTGTTTAACTAATCAGGATCATGAAATGAACATGTCTCTATTATTTTTATTAAGTTATATTATACTTATATTGTATTATAACATATCGCAGTTCTATTTTAAGACCCCTAACACCTTAAACCATATTTTCATTACTGCTAAACTATTCTGGAAAACTGTCTTTAATCATTTATCTATTGCAGTAGGACATGTCATTCCCTTCCAGTATTTCACTATTGTTATAAACACCAGAGACAGATGTCTTAGGCTGATCAGTATTTGAGTCTGGGGTCCATCACTATATATTCTATATATTCTATAATGGTAAATTTACCTATTTTTTCTCATCTTTATTTTATTTCATATGTTAAATGGGAAATACAATAGCTTTTCATGATTCTTTTTTTTTGAAAGTTTAAGAAAATCTTTAATGAAGATTAGAGAAATATTTTCTTTTTTAATTAATTATTTTTGATTAATTACAATTTGTTCACTTTGTATCCCAAAGTGTAGCCCCTCCCTCATCACTTCTCAATCCCACCCTCCCTCACTCTGCTCCACCCATGCCCCCACCTCCGTCCACTGATAGGGGAGGTCCTCCTCTCCTTCTATCTCACCATATCCTATCATGATTCTTATGAGTATAAATTATATGTATAAATAATTAACACTTTTGTGTTCCCCTATCTTTTAAAGAACATAATTTGGAAACTTAAGAATTATTGTTAGATGTCTTATTTATTTTGCTTATTAAATAGTTAAGACATTCTTTGACCTAGCCATGAAAATAATAGTGTTAAATCATAAACAAATTAAGCATAAATTTGGCTTTAAATGTTAATTGTGCAGAAACTGTGGTAAATTTGCAGAATGGAATACCACTTAGTAATCAAAAACAAGGAAATCATGAAATTTGCAGGTAAATGGTGGGATCTAGAAAACATCATATTGAGTGAGGTATTCCAAAAGCAGAAAGACACACAGTATATACTCACTTATAAGTGGATACTAGACTTATAAGATAGGATAAACATACTAAAATCTGTACAGTTAAAGAAACTAAACAAGAAGGAGAACCCGGGGTAAGATGATCAAACCTCACTTAGAAAGACAAATGGGATGGACACTGGAAATAGAAGAAAACTAGTAACAGGACAGGAGCTACCACAGAGGGCCTCTGAAAAACTCTACCCAGCAATGTGTCAAAGCAGATGCTGAGACTCATAACCAAACCTTTGGCAGAGTGCAGGGAATCATATGAAAGAAGGGAGAGTTAGTAAGATCTGGAGAGGACAGGAGCTCCACAAGGACCAAATATATCTGGGCACAGGGGTCTTTTATGAGACTGATTCCCTAACCAAGGACAATGCACAGATATAACCTAGAACCCTTGCTCGGATGTAGCCCAGGGCAGTTCAGTATCCAAGCAGGTACCCTAGCAAGGGGAACAGGGACTGTCTCTGCCATGAACTCAGTGGCTGGCTCTTTGACCTACTCCACCCCTGAGTGAGGAGCAGCCTTGCTAGTCCACAGAGGAGGACATTGCAGTCAGACCTGAAGAGACCTGATAAGCTAAGGTCAGATGGAAGGGGAGGAGGACCTCCCATATCAGTGGACTTAGATAGGAGCAGGGAGGAGATGAGAGAGAGGGTGGGATTGGAAGGGAATTAGGAAGGGGGCTATAGCTGGAATATATATATATATATATATATATATATATATATATATGTGTGTGTGTGTGTGTGTGTGTGTGTGTGTGTGTGCGTGTGTGTGTCTGTATAAACTGTAATTAATATAAAAATAAAAATTAAAAAAATTAACTGTGTTTCAAAAGGTTTAGTGTGAAAACCAAGACAAGATGAGAGTTTAGCTAACAAAAAAAATACAAAAAAAATGTTAGCTAGTCATGGTGCTACATTCCTATAATTTTAGTACTTAAAAGGCCAATGTAGGAAGATTACAAATTCAGCCTGGGCTACATAAGAAGAACCTATCCACAAAACGAACAAAGAAACCATGCACTCATTAATTGAATTAGCTTAAAAGTATGAAAAGTACTAAAAGATGTCAGAAAGCATTATGAGAAATAAAGACCCAGGAACTTTGTGGAGAAGCTTCCACATTGAAGGGTGAATAAGTGTATTCAAGGAGAGAGCTAAGCAAATGGAAGAACCTTGGACCTCAGTGCTCTGAGTCTGAACTCAGATGCAGCTACCTAGGATGTGTTTCGAGGTATTGGCATGGCTTAGGACAGAGTTTATCTGTAATAAATCACCGTCAACTAATATGCCAGCAACCTGGATCAAGCTGCAAAGAAACTGATCATCAGCATGATTAATAAATTTATTGGATGTCCTGAAGTCACAGGCAGTAGAAAAAGCAACAATTTGCTTGGCTATGTCACCCTATATTCATGCTTTGAATTCTATAGACAAAGCTCAATACTACAGAGACAATACAATGGCTTGATCATAGTTTCACTAACAAGCTAAAATCTCTTTATGTAATTTCTATTTTATTTTGTTCCACAACAACCTTGAGGGTAATATTTTCGTTTTTAAAAAATTTATTTATTTTTTTATAAATTACAGTTTATTCACTTTGTATCTCAGCTGTAGCTCCCTCCCTCATTCCCTCCTAATCCCAACCCTCCCTCCTTCAGCTCCTACCATGCCCCTCCCCAAGTCCACTGATAGGGGAGGTCTTCCTCCCCTTCCCTCTGACCCTAACTTATCATATCTCATCAGGACTGGCTGCATTGTCTTCCTCTGTGGCCTGTTAAGGCTGTTCCTCCATCATGGGGAGGTGATCAAAAAGCCAGCCACTGAGTTCATGTCAGAGACAATCCCTGTTCCTATTACTAGAAACCCACTTAGAGACTGAGCTGCATGTATGTTCTAGGTTATCTCTATGAATGGTCCTTGCTTGGAGTATCAGTCTCAGTAAAAAATCCCCTGTGCCCAGATTTTTTTGTTTCTGTTGCTCCCCTTGTGGAACTCCTGTACCCTCCACATCTTTCCATCTCCCCACCCCCCTTTCATAAGATTTCCTGCAGTCTGCCAAATACACCAGATTGGGAAATTCTGATACAGAGCTCTGAGCATTATTTATTCTGTCATTTTCTAGCTAGGTTTAATTTAATTTTAATTATTTTGTGGAACTACTACAAAATGTACAGTGGGATACACTTTTATACCTCAACATATGCAGACATTTCACGGGTCATGGAAGGAAAATTAACATTTGTCATTATCTTTGCTTGTTTGTTTTGAGTCTCCGAGCTACTCTCTTCTGGATTTTCATGAAAGAGATACTACAGATAGTAGGTTCGTGTGTTCTATAGTCATCCCACAGTGCTATAAAACACCAGAAGATATTTGGCTTCACTCTCTTACGCCATATTATTTTTGCATTCTCTATATAAGCATATAGTGTAGGTGTCTAGATTTACTTACACTTAAGAATCTAAAGCAGAAGGATGCCACCTACCTCTAGCTGTACATTTAGCTATCAGTAACAATAGGATTCTTCTATAAGATTATCCAAATTGGCTCCATGTTAGATATTTAGAATGCTGAGGTGGTAGTATGCAGCATGCACACTTTTAGACTACACAATGGAACCCGATTTTAGAGCTGCAGAATGCTATGCCTTAAAGATGGAGCTGGTTTCTGCCTTCCACCTTCCCGATGGTGAGTGCTCTCTGTCACGAACAATTCCACATTTGGCTAAGGCTGAGGATCTGGCTTGCTTCCATGTATGTGGACCTATCTGCATTGCCCACGTGGCACGCCTGGCTTGGCTACCCAGAGGCTATTTAAGCTGTGGGCTGGCTTTCCCCAGGGTCCGAGGATTGTTCAAAGTTCCTGAATAAACTGCATTGAAAAAAAAACAAAAAAAACATAACACTTTTAAAAGTGTTCAACTGTCCTAACAAAGTATCACTTCAAATCACAGTTGTAATCTTGTCTTGACTTTAAATGGACTAAAATTACATAATATTTGGATCCTGAGAATGACCTGGTTTGCATCAGGGTAGTTTTAGGCTAAGGATTCCAAGATTTTGATTTTAACCATATGCTTACCAATTTCATCATGTAGAAAAGTCACAACCGTCTACTTCATGGAATTCAGCTGTTAAAAGTAAAGGGAAGTTATTTTTATTTATCCCAAACTTCCTTATAACTTTATCCCTTTCCCAGGAGATCACTAATCACTGTTTGGCGATGAACTTTAGGGCATCTGTAATTCACTGACAGCCACTACACACTCTCTTTCACACCACATGATCTCATCCTTACAGTATAAGATCTGAACATCAGAAGGTGATAGGCCAAGTCTTACCAGTCACATTTTTATTTTATATCCCAGACTCACGTCTTATCAATTTTTACCTCTTGAATTTCTCAAGAACTATATTTGTTCTATTTCTGTTCATTTGTTTGCATAGCCACAGGCTAACATGCTCCACAATCACTTCTGGCTGTTGCTCCCAATCCACTGGCTGTTATTCATACTTCATATTCCATCCCATCTCCTCTGGAAAGCATTAAGTTGACTCCTCAAATGCCCAGAGTCTCTGCTTTGTACTCTATCACGGTGTTTGTTATCCTGTCACAGTGACACATTTGTAATCCAGCACTGGAGAACAGAAGGTAGGAAGGTTTAATGTCTAAGGGTATCTAGACTACACAATGAAAACCTATTTCAGAAACAAACAAAAAAAATGCTTTGCAAGATTCTCATAACACTATGCATTCATTTCTGGGTAAGAAGGGATCATCCTTTGAGACCTCTTCCCCATGAACGTGAAAGATAGAGAAGAACATCCAAACGGTAGCTATATCATTTAGTATAAAAATCAAACCAAGGTCTCCAAAATTCATATGCTTTCATTCCTCCTGCATTTTTCTAGTTCATGCCAATTTAAAGAAGTGTTTGTAGCACATTCTTGGAATTTACAAATGCCCTGGAAGTCTATGTTACTGGTTGAACAGATGTTACCCAAAAACTTATTTTGAGGTGGATTACAGCATCCTTAGCCAAAATCTCAGCCTTTACAGAGCTGAGTGTTAATCAAGCTTGATATCCAGGTGTCATTTCTGGTCTGGAGAGGCTTCACTTCAGCCTCAAATGAATATGGTCAAAGGCGATTAACTGTGTCACCTTAATAGATGATTCCTCCCTCCCTGCCTGTCCTTGCGGGGCTGTTCACGTAGAAGAAATGTTGCTTTATAAAAGAATGAAATGTTAAAGTTTAAAGGGGAAAACTGGTGGAGAAATGAGTGAAGCAGGCCATTAGCCTACTCAGTGTTCAGGATATGGTTTTATGCTGAGTTGAGGTTCAGTAGTTTGGCATTTCTGATATTGTTTAACTACCACAAAATTGAATTACCCCTTAGTTCTTTTTCCTTAGTGACTCATAAATGTCTTAGGTCAGAAATGGGGGGGACAATGAAAAAAGCAGGTTCCTAGTGTTCACGGCAGAAGTCTAAGCAGATTTTATAAGGATATCTTTAAATGAAAATACTGTCACAGTTGTTACATTTTCACAAAAAGTGTGGAGAACTTTTGCCTTTCTACTGACCAATCAGTGGGTACGGAATGTTCTAAGTAGGTGGGCATGGCAATAGTTAGCCAAGAACAGGTTCCTATGGAAAATCCAGCTGTCAGGTGATAACATTAAATACCATTAGGGATTATGTATCCACCCCACTGTGAAATCTGAACTTCCATCACAGCAGGTTAGAGTCTCTTGTGAGACTCTTTATTCATGCTTTGATGTTTTTGCTTTTTTGTGCAAAAACATTAAAGTGCAATTCAGGGGCTGGAGAGATGGCCTTGATTCTAAGAGAACCTAAATTCTGTTCCTAGCACCTACTTTTGATGGCTCATAACTGGCAATTATTCTGACTCAAGGGGATCTGGTGCCCTTTTCTGTCTACCTTGGACCCTTGGATACATGTGCATATCCACAAATAAACACCATGCACATAGGTTAAAAAATATTTCTTAAACTCACAGTCTACTTGCATTTCCAACATTTCTATTCTTTTAGTTTTACTCTTTATATTTTTGCTTTATTTATTTATTTAGTTTTTTATTTGTTCATTTTGTTTTTTTTTTGTTGTGTTTTTTTCAGTGTCTCACTATGTTTCCTTAGCTGTTCTGGAACTTGCTATATTGATCAAGCTGGCACAGAACCAAAGGGTATCACTTGCTGAATGCTGGGTTGAAGGCATGGGCAACCATGCCCAACATATTTCAATTCTTGAGGATAACATTTATTACCTGCAGGCATCATTGTTTTTATGTGCACTATAAAAATACACATTCTATTTTCTACCTTAATTTCATGATGATGATGATAATGATGATGGTGATTGTGATGATGAAGAAAAGGAAGAGTAAGAGGGGGAGGAGGAGGAAAAGAAGGAGGAGGAAGAAGAAGAAATAAAATCATGAGTGAAGCAAAGAACTTGAAACTGTGACAATTCACCATTCATTCCTATAACCAACACTTACCTCAGCCCAAGCTCAACCCTGATTGTTGTTTTTGTACACTTGGTAAGTAAATTTCACACCTGAAATTTCACAGCATATGTGTATTATCAGATAAAAAATCATCTTGTTCATGTTGGCGAATAACTCTACTTCTAATACATTAGGTAGGGCAAAACCAATGGAAGATTCATGTAAGTTAGTGGCCATAATTAATAAAAACATTTATGTTAACAAGCAAGCAGTAAACGGAAGATTCTGTCTTAGTCTTGGGGTACCATTAAAAGTCTTCCTTCTAGGAAAATAGCAATTATGGATCTCTGAGATATTGAACAACAACATGTATTACTTTTCTTGTTTTTTTTTTTTTTATTGAGAGGGAAACAAACGACTTCTGTCTGTACTCTTCAAGCAAATAAACAAGAAATAATAAAAATAATAAAGGGAATGAAGGAAGAAGAGAAGGAAGGCGGGAAGGAAGAAAAGTAGGTATCTTATACCATCTGATCGGGTTGATTCAGAACTCAGATATCCACAATGCTGGAGCGAAATCCCAACAATGCAAAGGAACAGATTCTAAAATATATTAAAAATGTCCACTGCATCTGATTTTGTGGTGTGAGTAAATAACAATAAATGTTTTAGGATTCCTAGATTTTTTTCTTAGTTTTGGGAATTGTGTTATATCACTTAAAATATGCTTGCAGAAGGAGCCTCACCTACCTTCAGCATCTCAGTGATGATTAGATTTAGGTTTTGAGAGCAAACCAGACCATGCTTGCTAAAAGTCCTTTCTGTCAGTAATTGTCTTTAAGGATCAGCTGTGCCTACAGGAAAGCAAGTTTTTGCTTCATCCTCACTAGTCGTCAACAGCCTATTCATGGGAGCAACAGGAAAGAACACAGTCATTTCTAGGGCATGACAGGGCAGTAAAGATAGATGCTCATGACAACCTGTCTGTAATTAAGCAGGTAATCCATGCTCTTATGTCAGGATTTTTTTGGTGTGATAGAAAAGCATAATTATCTTTCTTGTTTATTTTATACTGGTGACACTGTAATTAGTAAACACACACATACACATAAAGGAATGAAATTAGAGGAATGTTTTTTAATGGATATTTAGACAGAAATGTAATTGAACTTATTAGATCCCAAACTCTTGGGTTAAATATTATGTTCTGGCCTTTATTAATTATATCACTTTGCAGCAATGGAAATATATTCTCGAAGATTAAATTTAAGTAATAATTGCCTAATGTTATCTGTAAACATTCTGGAGCTGTAAATAGTAAATTCTGTGATGTGATGAATTACATCCCTTTTAATTTTACACATCCCAAACCAACAGGAGTAGCATTAGAAAGTGAGTATTTGGTAACTATTTCAGGCATGGAGGAGAAGCCACAGGAATGGTATTAGTGACCTTGCAAAAGAGGCCCATGAAGATGCAACAGCAAGCTGCTGCCTGTGAAGCAGGAAGACAGAAGTATACTGATGGTGAATTGTTCTGAGCTTTGACCTTGAATTCCTGCTTTGCAAATAATACCAAGTAAATTTCTGCTATGTGCAAGCGGCCCAGTTCATATTTCATTATAGTGTTCAGATAGACTAAGAAAGTTAATATGTATAAAAAGAAATAAATGAAACATTGCTTGAAGTATGGCATAATATGCTTTTCAAAATGCAATAGTTGAAGATTTTATATTAAAATTATATCACATAAAGTTGTGCCAACAGAATGACACCCATATGTGAAATATGTGTCTAATGACATGATGATTTTACATAAATAAATGTATGAAAACTTTAATGGCTTATCAAGAGGTCTTTCATGCATACTAATGTCATCAGAGGTAATAATTTTGATTGGAAAACTTAAACTAACAGGAAAGTAAGCAAATGTTTCCAGAACAATCGTCATTACAAAAATCACCTTGAGGACACAAGGAATTGAAAACCCTTCATGCATAAAATCACGTTTTCCCGGTAACTTTGATGGGTTGCATTTTGATATTTTTCATTAAGGAAAATGACAGCAAATGATTAGCTCCTCCACTGGGCTTGTGTGAATAGAATAGATTTGTCTTGAAAAAAAGTCTGTCACAATTTTAAAGGTAAGTTACAGAACTTATCTGAAGAAACATTTTTCTCAAAATGATAAAAATATAACAATCAGCAATCAATATCAGGTTTCCAAATTATTTCTCCAGTGGTCCAATAATTGACCTTCCTCCTCAGAGATAAATAAAGATAATAAAGCTTATATAAAATAATTTTAATATATATATTTTCTTTTGTTCCCCTGATGACTTTCAGAACAACAGTGATAGAAACTTCAGAGCAAAGCTTAATTACTCATGAGACCGTATTTGAACTTAGCATTACCAAGGCTTAGAAAGAATAAAAACCATCATTTATTGACACATATTATGTGGAAAGGACTTGACACTCATGATTGCATTTAATCCTGGTGAAAGCTTGTGATATGGAGTCATTATCCTAGTATTAGAGATGGAGACCATCGGGTTAAGTAACTAATTCTAGATCACACAGCACAGCAGATAGGAAAGAAGAGACTCAAGCCCATCAAGCCCATATATAAGCATATATATATATAGATATATATAGATATATAATTAATATCTTTAAAATACATAGTGACCTCCATTTCTGTACATATGAGTATAAGTTGAGAGAACTGGACTTTCAAGCATAATGAAAATAATAAAATGTTTGAGTCAGAAAACTATGGGTAAATATATATATATATACATAAGTATATATATATAAATATAAATATGATACATATATATGTATTGTCTAATACCTGTATTGCTTTACTGGTATATACTTATATCATTTAGTGTTAACCTTTGTGTTTCTTATTACAGTTGTGGCATTGAAATAAATGTCTGGAGATAATTTAGAATCCTGTTAGCTAGCTGATGTGTAAAAATTAAGGGCTAGACCTTTCTCAGAGGGACACAAATGTTTTAAGCATCGTTTAGCCTGGAATTATCTGACATGTTTTGGCAGAGACCAGATTATGCACCTGAAACATTTTAGCTAGGTTAACTCTTTTAATCGCTCCTTGGCCTTTCAGTTAAGACAAAGTGCTGATGCTTACTTTACATTTTATGTTTGATGCAGGGCTCAGTAATTTATTTTCTGCACCATATATCTTACAATTTTGGAGTTTTTGACCCTCAGAAGCTATTCTGAAACCCAGTGTCCTGAAGAATTGAAATTGGGAGAATGAAGGGCAGAGATGCAGTTTCCTAGGGTTCTGTGTTCAACAACAACAGGAATCTTGTCAGTAGCAATAGTCCCTGTTCGCTGAGATCTGTGGTCAGCCAGGCTCTGGGCTCAGGATTTTGCCTTACACAGGTCAGAGGGCTTCGTTGATGAGACTGGACTGAAAATGATGAGTTAATGGGCTCAACAGAGATTCAAGACTAGCATGCTACGATTCTGTAGCTAAACCCAACCATTGTATGTATGCTCCTTAGTGCCTACACGTCTACACATCTGAACATGTCTATGTACATACAAAAACACACATGAGTTAACACACAAAGCATG
Source organism: Meriones unguiculatus (assembly GCF_030254825.1). Lineage (NCBI taxonomy): Eukaryota > Metazoa > Chordata > Mammalia > Rodentia > Muridae > Meriones > Meriones unguiculatus. Next base: position 31,027,568 of record NC_083358.1, read on the forward strand.
GTCAGCTATTTCTGCCATTTCCCTGTCCCTACCAATTGTCTGGGGAAATTATAAATATTATATTTTGATTCTGTTCTTGTGTCCATTAGCTCAGCCGTTTCATCTCAGTCTCGTGAACTCCACAACCCCATCAAACAGGTAAAAGTGCCCAATCAGCAGGCAAGAACATGAAGGGTCATGAGACTAAACATCACTCATATATAAACAGATATATGACTGGCAATTAAAAGTTACTGGGAAATGAAAAATCTCTCTTTAAAACAAATCTCATTTTCTTTCTTACACTTCTCACCTGGGAAAGAAAATGCACACATTCTACATGCACACATATACAGATATTATTTTGAATATATTTTTATAAAGCTATACATTGTAATTATGTAAATGAGATTGTCATCAACTCTAATTGTGCTAAAGTGCTCATCTTTTTTTACAAGAAAAAAAAGGAATAAATACTCATTAACACTGAAGGCCTCAAGAATTTAAACTAAATTTTACTTTGGGGTAGAAAACAGTATGAAAAGAAGGCTGCATTAATTGTCCCTACCTACCTTTCTCACCCTTCTCCATTAAAAATAATTTATACAAAAATTATCTTTAAAGCCAAAGCTTTTTTTAGAAGAAACTTAAATCACTTTAAAATTTACAAAATCACCTAGTCAAGGGCACCTAGCCCATGGCAGCTCAGTATCCAAGTGAGTTCCCTAGTAAGGGGAACAGGGACCGTGTTTGACCTGAACTCGGTGGCTAGCTCTTTGACCGCCTCCCTTGGATGGGGAGAAGCCTTGCCAGGCCACAGAGGGTTACAATACAACTAGTTTGGATGAGACCGGATAAGCTAGGGTCAGATGGAAGGGGAGGAGGACCTCCCCTATCCATGGATTTGGAGAGGGGCATAGGAGGAGATAAGGGATGGAGAGTGAGATTGTGAGAGGATGAGAGAGGAGGCTACAGCTGGGATACAAAATGAATAAACTGTATTTAATATATAAAACATAAAAATTTAATAAAAAAGCACCTGGCACCTAGTGTCTTAATTACTTTTATATAGCTATAAGAAGAGATCAGACAGAAACAACTTAATGGGAAGAACAGTTTTGTTTTTGTCTTATGGTTTCAGAGGCTTCGTTTATCTTGAAGCAGAGGGTGTGGTCAAGCAGAACAGTTCCTAAAATGGCAGCCAGTTGGGAGGAGGGGCTGGGAGTGAAGAGAGAGCTGGTGACAAGATAGCTCAGAGGACCAGTGTCTAGTGATCTACTCTTTTCATTTACTGAAATTTCTAGAACCCCCAGAAATAGCATGACATGCTAGGGAACCTAAGCTTAACACACGACCTTAAGATAGACAACTTCACAGTTGAATCACAGCATATTTCTTATTTGCCAGACGCCATCATTGAACAACACAGAACACTGCAAAGCATTGGGTTTCCTCGTGGTGTTAGCATAGGAATTAGCTGCCACACTCAGTTACTCAGGATCCCTAGTAAGAAGCCCACTCCATATTATTTAGTCTGAGAAAATATAAATGTCCAAACCATGCCTTCTTCTAAACTTATATTGTTTTTCCACTACTATTAAGTTGCAAAAATGAATATAGACAATAAAAAATTCCCAGTGATTGTGTTACAATTTTTTAAAAGGAAGAAAACATGAGGTCCTTATTAAAATATACCTTTAAGATAATTTTAATGCTATCTTTTTTCTTTTTTCTTTTAATGTTTGTTTTAGACAAGGTCTTGCTCTGAAACCTCAGTCAGCACTCCTCTTGCATGAGCCTCCTGAGTATTGGGATTAAGGGATGTGCTAGGGTGCCCAAGTTAAAAACAAAAAACAAAACCAAAAGAAAAAACTTTTTACATTTAAGTAATAGATAATGGTTATTTCGGGTAAAGTTTGTTAGTTATGCCTATTAAATCCTGAAACATGTATTCTGGGCCAAAACCAATAACTGAGAATTTCACGTGGTTGAAATTGCATTCTGTGGGCTGTGAATTGTTTAGTCAGTTGATAACCTCTGGAGTGTCACTTTATTTTTATTTTAATTTTTGATTTTCTGATGAAACTCCCATGGGTTCCATGTGTTGGCAAGGCATGATGGGAAGACCAGGTGTTTTTCCCTCTCTCCATTTGGGTGTGTTTAGTGTAAAACCTGCCAGGCTTCTCATCAGGAGCCCTCATTGGTTGTTGAAGAGAGCTTCCAGAGCACGGGGCAGGAGGAGAACCTGGGCAGGCTGACAGGGAGTTGTGTCAAACATGGAGATAAGCATCCTCACCAGCCCTCCTAGGCTGATAAGGCCTGGAAAAGTTGTTTTACCTCCACGAGAGTGATACAAAAAAATCTCTTTAACATGAAAGGAAACCTTGCCTTTTGTTGGAACTGGTTTTCTGTTTCCACTCCACTTATTTTTGAATGAAATGAAGGAGTTTTTTGAAGTTTGAGACTGATTAGGGCTTGTTTTTCCCTCTCTTCTGTCTCTCATAGGACAATTAAAGGACTTCCAACTAGTCGGTAAGACACCGCTCCGTCCTGTATGTATCTGTATCAGTGCATATGTGCAGTGGTGTTCCCCACCATGACCCCAGGATCAGAAACAACTTTCCAACACTGCCACATTGTGACTCCTTGAAACCTTGGTAAACACATATATCCCTGCTATTTTTCTTATTTGTAAAAGAAGGATAAAAATAATGCTTACCTCAGTAAGGACTTAACATCGAATACTGCACATTTCTGGGTGTGTTTAGCATAAAATTCCCCAGGCTTCTCATCAAGAGGCCTCATTCACTATTGAAAAGAGCTTCCAGAACAATGTCGGCAAACTGCCTAGCATTTTACAATGAACACTAGTTATTTAGTTTAGTAATTAAGTTGTTTAAAATCAATAATTCTTTTTTAATTAAATTTTTATTTTTTATATTAATCACAGGTTATTTACTTTGTATCCCATCTGTAGCCCCCTTCTTCCTCCCCTCCCACTCTCACCGTCCTTCCCTCATCTCCTCCTATGCCCCTTCCTAAGTTCACTGATAGGGGAGGTCCTCCTCACCTTCCATCTGACCCTAGCTTATCCGGTCTCATCCGAACTGGTGCATCTTCCTCCTCTGTGACTTGGCAAGGCTGTACCCCTATCCAGGGGAGGCTCTCAAAGAGCTAGCCACTGAGTTCAGGTTAGAGACAGTCCCTGTTCCTCTTACTAGGGAACCCACTTGGATACTGAGCTGCCATGTATTAATCCCGCTAAAATCTGTACATCTAAACAAACTAAGCAAAAGAAAGGACCCTAACTAAAATGCTCAATCCCCATCCTGAAAGGCAAAGAGGATGGACATCAGAAAAAGAAGAAAACAGGAAACAACCTAGGAACCTGCTACAGAGGGCCTCTGAAAGCCAGAAGAAGAAAACAGGAAACACCCTAGAAACCTGCCACAGAGGGCCTCTGAAAGCCTCTGCCCTGCAGACTATCAAAGCAGATGCTGAGACTTATGGCCAACTGTCGGGAAGAGTGAATGGAATTTTAGGTAAGAAGTGGGAAATAGTAAGAGCTGGAGAGGACGGGAACCACACAAGGAGAGCAACAGAACAAGAAAATTTGAACACAGGCAACTTCCCAGAGACTCATACTCCAACCAAGGACTATTCATGGAGATAACCTAGAACCTCTGCACAGATGTAGCCCATGGCAGTTCAGTGTCCAAGTGGGTTACATAATAATGGGAAAAGGGACTGCCTCTGACATAATCTGATTGGCCTGCTCTTTGATCATCTCCCCCTGAGGGGGGAGCAGCCTTACCAGGCCACAGAAGATGACAATGCAGCCACTTCTGATGAGAACTGATAGACTAAGATCAGAAAGAAGGAGAGGAGGACCTCCCCTATCAGTGGACTTGGGTAGGGGCATGCATGCAGAAAGGTAAAGGAGGGTGGGATCGGGAGGGGAGGAGGGAGGGGCTTATGGGAGGATACAAAATGAATAAAGTGTAATTAATAAAAGTTAAATAAAAATTAAAAATATATATTTATTTTGGATAATATTACTTTAATGGATTTATAGTGTAAATATCCAGAAGAAAACATGAAATATAGCCAAAGCAACAAGGAGCTATATATATGTATATTTATATAGTTATAGAGAGATAGATCTAGATAGATACATATAGATAGGCACATATATAATGCACACACACATACATATACACATATATATATATATACACACACATATATATATGTGTGTATATATATATGTGTGTGTGTTTAATATATATGTGTGTGTGTGTGTGTGTGTGTAACGTTAGAAGCCATGACTTCATGCTAATGTTTTACAATGTCCAAAAAATTATGTTTATGACCTAAGACAAGATGTTTATTTTTCTTCTGAATAAACCACAGCTAAAACCAGCCAATATATCCAAGGGGAACTAGGGTGTTAGGATCCCTCAGCTGAATAAACCCCAAACAAGGATAAGTAGAATCTGATTAGTCTATGTGGTGGTTTGAATATAAACTGCCCCCGTAGGTCCGTTGGGAATGCCCAAATTAAGAGGTGTGATCTTGTTGGAGTAGGTGTGGCTTTGTTAGAGGAAATGGTCACTGGGTGTGGACTTTGAGGTCTCAGATGATCAAGTGATGTCCTATGTGGCATTCATTTCCTGCTCCCAGAAGATGAGGATGTAGAATGCTCAGTTCCTTCTCCAGCATCATGTCTGCCTGCATGTCACCAGGCTTCCTGTCATGACAATAATGGATTAAATCTCTGAAAGTGTAAGCCACCCCCAATTAAATCTTTTCCTTTATTACAGTATCCATGGTCAGGTGTCTCTACACAGCAATAGAAATCCTAACTTATCCCAGTCAGAACCTTACTCAGAACTGGAATTTTGTAAGTTTGTAAGACAGCCAGGGATGACAAGCACTTTAGGAGCACAGGTATCTAAGTGGGTACACTAGTAAGGGGAACAGGGGCTGTCTCTGACATGAACTCAGTGGCTTTCTCTTTGATTCCCCCCCTCCCCCGAGTGAGGAGCAGTCTTGCTAGGCCATAGAGGAGGACATTACAGCCAGTCCTGATGAGACTTGATAATCTAGGGTCAGATAGAAGGGGAGGAGGACCTCCCCTATTAGTGGACTTAGAGAAGGGCAGGGAGGAGATGAGGGAGGATGGGTTTGGGAGGGAATGAGGAAGGGGACTACAGCTGGGATACAAAGTAAATAAACTGTAATTAATATAAAAAATAAAAATTAAAAAAGAAACATAGGTATAAGAGCAAAGCATTGTCAAGACAAATTATTTTAGTAGATTTCATATTTTATGTGAATAAGTTAACATTTTGTTGGACTTTCATGGAGTCTGATATTGTAGCTATATATACTATTAGCTATATATGAAGATCTCTGTTTATTCTGAATCCTGTATTCAAGCTTAATCATTTAACAAGCTACAAAATATTTAGTACACTATTTTCTCCTTTCCTGGGCACTGGTGTTGTCCTTGTACAAGAGAGGGATTGTATTAGATGAACTCAGAACCCCACTAGTTTATGGGGTCTCCATGAACACAACACATTTCCTTTATAAATGGCAAAGATGGCTGTTAAGCAGTTTCTCAACTTCTGTTCTGAAAATTACACAAAATAACCCAAGCGCCTTTTATCTTTCCTCACTGGGACTATTTTCTATCCCTTTAATCTTTTTGTTGATATTCTATGGACCTTCTTTGGTATCTCCACATCTCATCCCTCTCTATGAAATTTCTAACTGGAAAAAGAAAATCAAACAGAGAAATCAATAATGTGTTCTAAGCAAGTATACTCTCAGCCTCCTGCCCCTGAGATCATTGTTCATCTGCTTATGTGTTTAACGATATTTTCATATTTTCAAAATCCCCTCTTAGATTATTTTAGTAGGTCTTTACAATATAATTTTCAGTTTAAACTTTTATTTGCTATAAGACTTAAATACAATAACATATACAATTTTATTATATTTTCATTGAACTTGAATATGCTTTCAGTTATATAATTCATACTTTTACATTATGAATTAGAACCTTAATTTATGTCCTCTGTCCTTCAGTCTTTGATGTGGTAATACAAGAAGGAACAATAATCCTATTTTTTTCAACTATGGTTTGAATTTGCCAGTTGTAAAATTTTATTTAAATAAAGTGTAAAGTCGGGAGATATGTGCTTTTCTGTATGGAAAGACTATACTTATACTCAAAATCCAATTAACTATATTTGTATATGTCAATTCCTTGGTTCTGTATTCAACTCTCCAGCTCTACTCATTTATCATTTAGTCAATACTACATTATCTTGATTCCAGTGCTTATTATAAGCATTGAAAGATTGCTGACCTTTCCAACTTCAATAGTTTTCTCAAGCTCGCTTTGATCCTCTCCGTTTTTTTTACTTTCTCAAATAAATTTTAAGAATTGACTGTTGATAACTCCAAAGGAGGCTCTGACTAGATTACTTTACATCTGTAGATATATTTTCAGAAAACTAGCTTCTTCCCAGTATTTTGCATACTGACCCAAATTTAATCTTCCATTATTAAAACAGTCTTACAGTTGCTTTCTTGGATCATTTTCACAATGGAAAAAATGTGGTTTAAGATTTTGAAAGAAAAATAATTTAAAGCTATAGAATTCCTAAGGCGCATCCAATCATGGTCCTTGATTGGTGCATCAGTCTTTGCAGAGCCCCATGGGCTCATTTTTTAGCTTTGCTGGTCTCTTCGTGGAGCTCCTGTCCTCTCCTGGTCCTTCTATCCCCCACCCTCCTTCTTCCATAAGAATCCCTGCACTCTGTGCAATGTTTAGCTGTGAGTCTCAGCTTCTGCTTCGATCCCCTGCTCGGTGGAGCCTTTTAGAGCACCTCTAAGGTAGGTCCCTGTTTTGTTCCCTTTCTTCCACCATTTCTCTTATCTATCCTGTTTGCCATTCTGAATGAGATTTAATGAGTTTTAAGCATCCTCCTTAGGGTCCTACTTTTTGGTTAGCTTCGTTAGGTCTGTAGATTTTATGTGATTATATTGTATTATACAGCTAATATCCACTTATTAGTGAGTGTATACCACACATGTATTTCAGGTTCTGGATTTCCTAACTCAGAGTGATCTTTTCTAGTTCCATCCATTTGCCTGCAAATTTTGTCATTTCTGTGTTTTTAATTGCTGAGTAGTATTCCACTGTGTAAACATGCCACAATTTCTGGACATCTAGGTTGTTTCCAGATTCTGCCTATTACAAATAAAGCTGCTATGAACATAGCTGAGCAAATGTCCTTCTTGTATACTTGAGGATATTTTGGATATATGCCTAGGAGTGGTATGGCTGGATCTTGAGGAAGCACTATTCCTAGTTGTCTGAGAAAGCACCAGATTGATTTCCAAAGTGGTTGTACAAGTTTGCATTCCCATGAGCAGTGGAGGAGGGTTCCCCTTTCTCCACATCCTCTCCAGTATGTGTAGTCACTTGAGTTTTTGATTTTTGCCATTCTGATGGGTGTAAGATGCAACCTGAGTTGTTTAATTTGCATTTCCCTAATGAATAAGGATACTGAGCATTTCTTTAAGTGTTTCTCCACCATTCTATATTGACCTTCCTATGTTAAGAATTCTGTTTACCTCTGTACCCCATTCTTAATTAGATTATTTGGTTTGTTGGCATCTAATTTCTTTAGTTTTTTATATATTCTGGATATTATTCCTCTGTCAGGTATAAGATTGGAAAAGATTGATGCACCAACCAAGAATCATGCATGGAGAGGTCCTAGACTCCCCACTCAAATGTAGCTGATTGGCAGCCCAGTCTCCATGTGGATTCCTGAGTAAGGGGAGCAGGGGCTGTTTCTGTCATGAACTTCGTTGCTTACTCTTTGATCACTTCCTGGCTATGTGGCCTTGTCAGGCCACAGAAGGAGAAGATCCAGGAAGTCCTGATGAGACCTGATAAGTAAAGTCAGATGGTAAGGGAGGAGAACTCCCCCTTTCAGTGGACCAGGGGAAAGGGATAATGAGAAGAAGGAGGGATGGTGGTACTGGGAGGAGATAATGGAAGAAATTGTAATTGGGATATAAAATGAATAAATTGTAAAAAATAAAAAAAACACATAGATTAAAAATAAAAATATATAGATTAGAAAAAAATGATCATCTCAATAAGTTAGGATAATTTTCAGGATTCTACTGTTAATTAACTGAAATACATGCACTCACACAAATGCACACAGAAAGAAAGACAGAGGCAAAGAAAGACAGAGACACAGAGAGAAACAGAGAGACAAAGGCTAAGGAGAATTGCTAGGAAACATTCCTGATCAAGAAACCTGGTGAATGGAAACTGTGATGATGTAGGGTATCTGAGAGCCACACAGTAAGAGGCTGACAAGAGGTTAGTCTATTTAAATAATCTTGACCTTTAATGTTACCAAACACAGAGACTTTACCTGGAACAGAGATCCTTGATTGCTGAAGTTCTCCTGCAAGAGACAACACAACAAAGGGGTCGAGCAAGACAAGCACATCTCTGAGGCAAACACACTTTCAGGGTAATTCTGTAACTGGGGTCATCAACAAATGTTTCAGAAGAAAAAGTAGAAAGTAATGGGTTATAAAGTAAGAGGCAATGAAAGGATTGTTTTATTTCATTTTCACAACCAAATTGCACAGCAGTTGTTATAATAAGCTTTTATTTTATAATTATTAATTTGAAAGAGAGGATAAACCCTACATCAAATAAGAAAACCTAAGTATCTGAACCATGAAAATTTTGAAGGAAATGGTGGATAATGTAAGAACAAAGGATGAACTAAAATTAGACTTAACTTGACAAATACACAGAACCTAGTATGTTGTGACTTGGTAAGCTTTCTATGCATACATACACACACACACACACACACACACACATATTTTAAGCACACTTCCCCCTATAACAATGGGAATCTATAAAAGATAATTTTGACGATAAGGATGAAGTGTTGTGAAAAGTTGAGAGATGGTATAGCAATTTGCAATTTGAATCATATCTGTAGTATATATACAACTATAAAGAGCAATTCTTGTTTTACAAAAATACTATTTAGAATTGAAGGTCATAATATTGAGTTTTTTTTTTTAATGGAAATTTTATTTTAAAGAAAGAAAACATCCATGTTATTTCCTGTAGGCAAAACCTAGGTTTAAAAGTTAAAAACACAAACATATTAGGGGTACTATTTAAGGTCAGTGTGAGTTGGGGACAAGAGCGTGTAATGGGTACAGTGATAGTCTCAGCCTCAAATGTATATATCACAATGAAACTTGTTAATTTACAAAATTAGAACACGATTCTAAGGAGAATTAAAAATATGATAGCTATAATTGATAATATACAACTGGATTAACAAAAGCTAAGAAAAATACGTATGAATAGGATAAAAACGAGGATTCCTAAGCCCACTGATAAGGTATTTACTGAGATGTTACTATGTGTGGCTATAAGGAAGGGATTCACTAGAAAAAAACCTACAAAATGAGTTAGGCAAGTATGTAGTTTGCTGTAGCAGATTGGTACTGAGGTAGCAGATAAATGGAGCATTCAATTTTAATCTCCTGTTGGTAGCAGACTTCCCAGGAAGGTTAGGGTAACTATTTTCCTTATATTAATTATTTTTAATTGATCTGTAAAAACTTAGAACCCAAGTGACTAGTAACTACAGAAGATTTGAAAGAAGGTATTACTGTGTACAAGAGAGGGACAAAGTCCCACATGTGTAAGAAAGAGAAAGCCATTAGTATAGTGAGACATTGGCATAAAGGTACCATGATCCTTCTATCCCATCCTCAATGCTACCAATAACCAAATAACTGACATCAAGACACAGCTTTATCTTTGAGGCTAAATCAGACATTTTAATTACAGTTGTCTTTAGTTAGTCCAGAAAATGGAAAGACTGTACTGTGATTTCCCTCCTGGAGCATGATTTTGAAGTTTATATCTTGTCTTTCAGAGACTATGCAAGAAGCATTAGTCAGACAATCTCCTAGCCAGGATCCAGCAAATTAAAGTAGAATATTAGAGAGCATAGTATATGTGATATGTCAACACAAAATGATTTTTTTTTCATTTTAAATAAAGCACCAAATTTCAAACCAAAAGTGGATATCATCTGAGGATGATATTATAGCACAGAAATCTTGAGAATTCATTCAAGTTAATATTCAGGTATTTCAAAATTTTAATCATAGAGAAACAGATGCTGAGACCCATAGACAAATATTGGGCAGAGTGCAGGGAGTCTTGGGAAAGAGTGGGAGAAATGATAGAAGGACCTGGAAGGAACAGGAGTGCCACAAGGAAACCAACAGAGCCAACTAACCTGGGCCTATGGGGTCTTATGGAGAATAAAACACCAACAAAAGACCATGTATGGACTGTACTTAGGCCACCTACACGTATGTTCACAGTGGACAGCTTGGTCTTCATGAGGGCACCCTAGCAAGGGCAGCAGGGGCTGTCTCTGACAAGGACTTTCTTGTTTTTCGATCGTTTCCCCCTGGCAGAGCTGCCTGGCCAGGCCACCATGGTAAAGGATGCTCGCAGTACTGATGAGACTTGATGTGCTGGGAGTGGGGGAGGGACTTCCCCTCTTCTGAGAGAGAGAGAAATATATGAGGATAATGGGAAGAGGAAAGGAGGGAGAGACCAGGAAAAGAGGAGGGAAGGGTACAATTGGGATGAAAAGTGAATATATAAGTAAATTTAATTTAAAAAAAATTACAAATTAGGCAGAATTTTATTTCTAAACTTTATAAAGAGTATTACAAACACAAATAAAAATTTCTTCTAAACCCGTTCTGAATTAAATCAAAGGCAGATCACCCAGATAAAACACTGTGACATGAATTATTTTAAGTTGTAATGTTTTCGTATTATTTGAGAAATTTAGAAGAAATATTATCTAGATAGCAAGAAATAGGGATATACAAGATGTAATTCAAGTTGTGCCTGAGTCTGTGTTTAATATACTGCTAATATAAATCATTTCTTACAAAGACAATTTTTCCATAGTTTCTTTACTGGCACTAATTGAGCAAGTTATAAATTTATATCCAAATTTATATAGAACATTTTTTGAGCTAGTGAACATAAGAGACAGAAATTGAGTTTCAAAAACAAGATGTAGGTAGTAGATTTAATAAGGAAGAAAAAGAAGTAACTTGGGTTGGAATGTTCTTCTCGTTTTTTTTTTTTTTTTCCAGAGCTCTTAAGTCAAACTTTAATCTTATGTGTCAATTCTAGTAGCTAGAATTACTATCATAGATCAATACAAGCTTGTATGCATCCCTGCATTTTTTTTCCAGAAAGCAAGTCAGACTTTTACAAATAGACATATGGAATGAAGAAGGCTTGCTATCTTTCTTTGTAACCTTATGGTTATACGTATAGTCATTTCTCACTCTGGAATGAACACTATCACAACACCAGAAATCCTCCAAAGGACAGATATAAGTCACGGTCTGTACTATCAGAGTGAGATAGCAAATGAGAAATTCTGTATTGTAAAGTTTCATGAGGTCTGTGAGTTCAAAGACATTGAACTGGCAAATAAGATGGTCAGGAGAATGTTGCAAATATGAAAAATACCATGATGACACAAAGGAAGGAATGTGCTAATGTGGCAAAAGAATAAGGGGAACCAGCAATTTGCACTGATGTTTGCAGCATTGTTGTTCAGGAAATCTTAGGAGATATATCAATAGATCAAGAATGTTGGGGTATGACTTTGAGAGATAGAGGATAAAAGATAGCTCCTCTTCTGTTCTATATCACCACATGATTCCTGCATCACAGAAAGTACCTGTGACCCCATGATATAGTGAAAGAGCTTTCACCACATATGAATCAATTATTCAGTGGCAGACACAAACGGGATGTTGAGTAATTTAAATCAATTCTAGCAAGTATCTTTCGGAGGGTAACATCTGATTCTACAAGAGGAAGACTGAGTCCCACATAATCCTTGACTTCATATGGTAGTCAGAAACTCCAAGTTCTGACTTTTCTTTCTAAAGGAACTAATGAGCTCTACATAGAGGTACTCTACCACCAGGGTGTTGATGAAGTTGCCAGGAAAATCTATAGAATTTGATAGGGATATGGTTGACTTATGCTTGACCACTTGTTATGATGAATAATGTTAAAGGATATAAATTAATATTCAGCCTAAGAGAATCATAGGAGGAGGTCTGGAAAGTTCTAAAATTCAGTAGATTCCATCCCTGTTTTTGTTTGTTTGTTTTTCTTTAGCTCTTTATACTGTTCCTTTGTCTACAATACCCTTCAGGGAACATGAACAAGTTTCATGTAAGTAAAAGCTCTCCAAACTGAATTCTAAGAGTTTTTATGAAGACCACATGATTTAACTGAGATTGGTAACATCTTTTGATCAACTGAACCCTCAATCATCTCATGACAAGCTGGAGATGATAATCACAAGTTTTGCAAAATCACCTTATTAAGGCAGATTCAGGTATAGTTGGTCCAAACATTTATCAACCAAACACTTCTCTTATCTTTGTGGCTCTAGAATTACTCTAAAACAGCCACACATTTTAAGAATTCTGCCCATGTTCTAGTCACTTTAGAGTTACAAATAGTTTAGGAACTATGAGCCAGAAAGTATGGATCTAAACAAAGATGGATGCAATTGTCCCTTTATATCCATGGACTCCAGTGGATATCAAAACTTTCAGGTGTTCAAGTTCCTTATGGAAAATTCAGAGCACGTTCATTAAACCTACCCTGCCTCTTACTTTTAATCATCTCAGAGTTACTTATAATCATCTCTGAGTTATTTCTATAAATACTATATAAATATGATACTTACAATTTCATATAGCATTTACAGTGCATCATTTAGGTCATACACATAAAATGTTGTATCATTTAGATGATACAGTGATACAGACCTCAAAACATGTTCATACAGGTTCAGTACAGACATAGTTTATTTTTTTATTTTTTTCTTATTTTTTATTTTTTTTATCAGTTACATTTTATTAACTCTGTATCCCAGCCGTGTCCCAATCCCTCATTCCCTCCCAGTCCCTCCCTCCCTCCCTCATCTCCACCGTGCCCCTTTCCAAGTCCACTGATGGGGAGACCTCCTCCCCATTCATCTGATCCTGTTTTATCAGGTATCTTCAGGACTGGCAGCGAAGTCCTCCTCTGTGGCCTAAGAGGACTGCTCTTCCCTTCGGGGGTGGGGAGACCAAAGAGCCAGTCATTGAGTTCCTGTTAGAAATTGTCCTTGTTCCCCTCACTTTGGGAAACCAATTGGTTACTGAGCTACCACAGGCTACATCTGAGTGGAGGTTCTAGGTTATATCCATATATGGTCCTTGGTTGAATGTCAGTCTCAGAAAAGACCCTGTGCCCAGATATATTTGGTCCTTGTGGAGCTCCTATCCTTTCCCCATCAGACTAACTAAGTATTTTCAACTTTGTTTTTTGCTGAATGAAACCATTGATGTGAGGCCAAAGGTAAGGTTTATTGCATTTCACAACTTAACGGTCAACTACTAGGGTATGCAGACCTGAGAAGGCAGAGAATATTTATGAGTGCACTGTATACAGTTTTAGAAAAGTCTTCTACTTTAACCGAAGGAGCTAACCTCTGAGAAACTATTATCTACTCCTGTGGGTGTATGACGTTTGAAATCCAGCATGTGCTGACTTGTTAATTATAAGTTCAAGGTTAAGTTTTGCACAATGCTCTGGATGCTGAAGCTGGATCTTCGCAGCATTCACCAGAGGAACAGGATCGGGTGCTGAATACCCTTTGAGGACAAGCCTTTTTTCTATTCAATGTCCAAGGAACTAACAGTTTCTAATGCTATGTGTTGTTCAATGTCCCCTTCTCTTCTCTTCTGTTACTGTATTTTCATCTTTTCTGCCTTGGTTATCCTGGCTATGCCTTATTTTGTAACAAGTACCTATGACATTTTCAGTCATTATTTTTAAAGCTACAGCATTCTCTGCAACATTCCCGAGCTTATGTTAGTGATTTCAGCTCAGTCTCCTCAGTTCTTACATTACTATCTAAACACTGGCACTGAGGCTTCCTAGGAGTGGTTTGATGATATATGCTACTTCCCCAATAGGCTAAAATATTGTGAAAGGAAGGAGGAGTGCCAGCAGTTTCAGCTGCGGATCCCTGGGGCCAAACAATGGCTGTCATATAATTTTTACTTGGAAATGTATTCAAAGTTTCCTCCAGTTACCAAGGATTTTCTGCAAATAGTATTACAAGAGTGTGAAATGTCAAAGTAGATGAGCCTGTGAAAAAAGGCAAGAATGGAAAAAGACTGAGCAAAACCCACAAAGAGACAAATCCAAATGAAACCTGTACTCAGGCTGCCAGGAACTCTAAAATAAGTAGTCCATACTTCCTCCTAATTCCCTCTGAACCTCACTGGGTCCTACCATAAGCTCATTTCTCTCTTAGGCTCCTTATTTCAACGAGATGGGAATTATACTTTTTGGTTTGTTTCCAAAAAGCATCACATTGTATGATTTTGCATATTCTAGCGTATGAAATTATGTTCCTTTCCTTATTCTACCTTAAAGCCTTAGTGTCTGGCAAAACATGTCCCTCAGAAAAAGTTCCCCAGTTTAATCTATGATGTGATTTGGCCTGATTACCATTAAGTGAAAAGTTAAATTGCTTTGAAATTTAAGTTTCAGTATTTATTTGACTAGCATTTATTAATACGTTTTATGAGTACAGTCTAGAATATAAAAATCAAAATTTGATTGGTAAAGTCAACAGAAAATATTCATTTAATTACTCCCTACTTAGGGTTTGGTCACGGAAAAGCATTTATAAGTAGATAATTTTTAGTCAAAAAGTATTTTTAATATTATAACATTAAATTATAGAGTTACCATTATTAGTCATATTTATTCATGAGAGGTAATTTGATATCTTACAAAATAAGCCAATACATGGTGTAACCTCTTGCAAGCTAATTTTTCATGGATGAGCACTTACATACTTAATATCCTTAGAGGTTATATTTTAACACAGTCTAATTACCACTTTCCCTTTATTTCTATTCAGTTTGACATAGCCACTTTGCCTAAAATAATTTAATATTCTTATGAATGAGATACTGTTAAACTTAGCCTATAACATCCTTTGCCTTTGTTTATACTAACAGCTCCATTAAATTAGCATCTTAGCAAGTGAGAACAAATGGCCCTTAGAAGGAAGTGAAAATGTATTCTTCAAAATTTTTACATGATTTCTGAATAATTTTAAATATTCTAGTTTGAATACTTCTGTACAACAAATCAGGGTCTCTGGTAGAAAATTTGTAGGAATAAGCACAAATATTTCCTTCCCTTTATTCATCCATTGAATTCATACCCATCGTCCCAGGGCATCCCAGGTCCTGGCTGGTTCCAAGGGCTTCAGCCCAGACCAGAGTAGGCCTGAAGAAATCCCAAATGCCATTCTATAGACTCACATTTCTACACAAACCCACTGACACCTGTCCTCTGCACATGGGAAGTTATAAACAGAGGTATTGGAGATTGACATTCATAACAGAATCCAGTTACTGACTAGCAGGCGTTTGCTACCTCAGTTGACTTCTGTTGCTGTCCTTTACTCAAGCTTTCCAGTTTTTAGAACAGCAGTAGCAGCTACCTTATGATGTTTTCAGGAATAAAATGAACAATGTGTGAGTTAAGATTTTATCTTAAGAAAATATTTGATGATGATGATGATTATAAACTGTATACACTTTTAAAATTAATTTCCATAATAATAAACTTATTTTCACCTTTCAGTGAGAATAATTTGATAAAATTTTATAAATGTCAACAATCTTTTAACTTCAGGGTCAATACTGAGACTTTTCAAATGTCTTATAAACATTTGAAGTTCGTATTTTTCCAAGCTTTAGTTCTTACCCTAGTACCAACAGGTCGAAAATGATAGGCAATGATATCAACATAAAATATGTTTGTGTTAAGACATTGGGGTGATATTAAAAAAAGAAGAAAAAGAAAAACAGACCATATTTATTACTTTTCATTTCAGAGTTGGAAATAATAATAATCTGTAATGAGCCAAAGCCACAAGAAATGACTACTCACAAGATGATGATTGTGAAACATTAAAAATCTATAAAGGACATTTATCCTGTAATTCTCAGGATGTTCTTGACAATATGTTTTCCTTGGCTGAGGCTAGTTTTTCCTTCTGCCAAGTATGGACAGCGCTCAGAAGAGGCCAGAAACATATTGATCTACAAATTTTACATTTGAATTTTCTCTGTCATTGCACACATTCTCCACTAAATACAGATATTAGCCCCCCTCCACAGAATGATATCACTGTGCAAATGCAAGAGAAAGGTCTGCAGGCTAGAATGTCTTTAAAACGCAAGCCTGCCAAAATAAATCAAAACACACAGTTCTTCTTCTCAAGGCTGGACTCTAATCTACTCATGCGCTGACTTTAATAGTCATTCTAAAGCTCACAAATCTGATTGATGATGTCTTTGAACAGTTTGGAAAGGGATAATCAACCACAAAGCCTAACTAGAAGCCAAGCTGAATTTCAAAGCCTAAACATTTAATGTGCTCTGATTTATACTTGCTGAAAGGCTTAAGACATTCAGATTACTTCTGTATGTATCATCATTCATGGCTTAAAATTTAATTTCACCTTGCAATATGTCTGTTTGTGGAAAGTACTTCTCACTTATTACAAGGACTTCAGTCAAACTTTTTAGAATCAGGTTGCCACAACAGTTGGCTCATGCCATTGAATAAATTTCTGTTACCAATAAAAACAGCATTTTATGTTATTGATATTAATAACATATGATTTGTTAGTGATCATATGCCAAATGTTATTATCATTAAAATGCTGTTAATGGCTCATTGGTAACATTGTCATATTACCTACTACAATGATTCTTAGATTTCCTATGAAGTAGGTATGATTATGTAATAGTTGACATATAATACATGTAAGGGTGGGGACAGATGAGGCTTTTAAGCTTATTTTGAAGAGTTCAATTAAAGAGAGAAAATGTCGTATTATGATTACAATTTCACTTTTCCTTTTCTGCACTCAGCACATTCATTACATAGTAATTGAGAAATTCTTACTATTGTATGTTTGCATAACACCATATAATTTACCTTTCCAGAGAACATGCTAGACGTTTGATATGTATAATTACCAAATTTTATTTTCCTTCCAGGCTTATTATCTCTGGCACAGAAAATCAGACAAATAAGTGGTCTAATTCTTACTTTCAGCTACCTGAAAGACGATTTGGAAAGAAAATTGTTTTTCACGTAGACATTAATGTTATCTGATGACAGGTTTGCAAGATGAGAATTACTCTACAGGGAACTTGAGATTGAAGTCTGTAGTTATCATGGCTCTTATTAGGTGCACAAGAGGGCTAATGAGTTCATTTCTGAACTGCCTCGTTTTCCCAAGGTCTGTGAATCACCGCATTGCTTGCAGCGGGTGTAGTTGAAAGGCACAGGTAATTTGCAAGGTTAGACCCTACTTGGGGCTACATGCCACTCCTAAAGCATTCCAGTCACACATCAAAATGGGATCCCAAACAACCATCTAAAAAATAAATAAAAATGCTTCCTGGAACTCTGAAAGTTTCCACCTCAGACAAGGCACAGACAGAATTAAAGAACTGCAACTCTTTATTCCTGAGTGAATGATGATGTCATAATTATGATGATGTCACATTATTTGATGACCATAAAGGCCATGTTTAAATGCATTTTTAATAACAAGTGGTGCTATTGAATAATAACCAGAGGCATTTAGACTGTTCATGGTTCTCTGTCTCTGTATGTGGTTTTCTGGATCCTCAATTCCCACAATGATACCAAAGTTAGTGGTGATGGATCATTTAATGATATTCTTTGTTTAATTGGATTGAAGGATCACCTAAGCCTACAAATGGCATAAAGTATTTGAAGGGCATACACGACTTGTTTGTTTAAAACACCTGGTGGCAAGTCTTTCAACTAAGAGAAGGTAGGAATTATTAGACTTATGTTTTTAATACAAGGTGTATGTTTGATGAGGTTTTAGTAGGTAAGAGAGTGATTAACTTCTGCTTTTAGTGGAACTTCTGAAATAATCAGAGTGACCACTTTCTTCATCCCTGTTTTGGACATTAGCCACCTGAATCAATCCATCTAAGGTGTTAGGAGAATGGAAATGAACACACTATGTAAAGCAAATGATAAATAAATATAAATAAATAAAAAACAAATTTAAAAGGCTCACACCATATTCTCGGATCTTCAGTTTGGCTTATAGTTGTACTTTCAGCCAGTGGTTTTTCCTAAAATGAAACATCTCAATGGTTTCTGATTTTCTCTTAGATATTTCAAATAGATAGTAGCCCATGCTCAGTACCCTGTGTTTCCTTTAACTATTTCGATTGCTATTGTTATGTATTCGTACTCTTATCACCTGATGCTATCCTTCTACCCAACCCTCAGCAATGTTCACTCACTGCCTACTTACCATGCCTGTGTGGCACCCCTCCAAAAGATGTTTGTACCACAAGAATGCAATTAGACATCTCCAGGCTCTTCATGACTCCTTAGTTCTCTATTCTGATTCTCTCAGGCCAGACAATCCATCACACTACGCTCTTCTGTTCGCCCAGTGCTTCAGACATCATCAAACCCTTTTAGCCTGTGCTTACCTCATCATGAAGTTTAACTGACAAAAAACAACTCAGAAGTACCATTGTAAGAAGTGAACATGTAGACTTGATGATCTCTTTCTCCAGATACTAAATTAACAAATTAAAATAGAAGTCTTATAGATGCAGTGTGAGGGGCATTTTTTTTCCAGGGCATTATCTGTGCCTTTGTGAGCCTCCACTCACAGCAGGGTGAGTTTTGGTTGATTATAGTCATTTATGCCCATCCACAATCCAGCACTGGGACCTCTCTTAGTGAAAGTGAGCTTTGTTGACAGCAGTATTTTTAAAGAGAATGAAAAAATAGCAGATTTTTCTCATTTCTCTCTTGCTCATTCACTCTAAGCGTCATTATCCTCACTAACACTGACAGCGCTACCAATTATCTATCCTGTGTTTATGACCAGTCCCTGACAGATTATAGCCCATCCTTAAAACATCGCTATAAAAGTATTATTATTCTCCTTTTAATAACAAAGAAAAGGTCCAGAGAAGTAACTTCTCCTTCACTCACACAGTCTATAAGTAGGACAATGGTTTGCAAATGTGAACTCCCACCAGGACACATCGGAGTCTCTGTAATTGCATATCTTCAGCAAAACTCTGTATTGTGAGAGTTTGTCATTCTCAGAGGCACCTGTTTACAGTATGCCTGTTTGCATATCTATCGCCTTATTGTTTTGCTCTATTTTCCTCATCTGCAAGGAAGCAAACACTTTGGCAAGTCCCCCCTGTACATCGTCAGCTACCCAGGACTACCAGTTCCTACATATAATCATTTTTCTCGGCAGGGAGGAGGGAAGCCTACTGGATTTATCTTTTCCCTTGTCACAGGACTCCCCCAACACAAGCCTCTCTCTCCCACTCACACATTCAGGGTATGTGCACAGCTGGCATCTCACAACCTGACGACTTCGGAGTTTTGATTTCTTAAAGCCCTAAATATTCAGTGTTATCCTGTTGGGGGAACAGTGTAGTTTGAAATCAGTAATGCCTAAAGAGACCTTGATATAAGAACAGACAGAAAATAAGATATGAACTTGAAATGTAATATACTGACGTTTGAAAAAAAATTCTCCCTAAATATGGATGGATATCATGTTACAATTCCAAGAGTTAATCATAATACTTCTTCCTACAGCACTTCAGAGAATTTTTCTGAACTACTTTTTCCAATTCAGCTTGATCATGCCTGTCATCTTTCTCAACTTCTAAAAAGATTCCTCATTTAAGCCACTTAGTTAAATACCTCACGGTGTTCAACAGTGAAGGTATTACAGTCATTTCTTATTTTAGTTAGCATCTTTTCACGCACCTCATTCTTATTTTGAAGGTCCCGTATAATGTTTCTTAAGCAAATCAAAGAAAATTTTAGATGAACACATTTTTCAGACTCGGAAGTTGCGCATCTTGTTGTGACTTTAAGGGTCACCTAGTGACTAGCACAGAAGGTATTCTGCGCATGAAAGAGCATTCACTGAGCGCACGCCTGCACACTTTGTTTCTCAGAAAGCATCAAAGATTCGATGATTTCTGGTATCCTCTACTTGGGCTGCCTCATCGCTATGCTGATCTCATATTTAGGAAAAATGTCTATAGTCAAACATCCATTTGAACATAGCATCACATTTTCTTTCTGTTTGTTTGTCCTTCATATAACCTTTATGCAGTGATAACATCGAATATCCCTATCCTGACTCTGCCTAGCTGCTTCTCTGACTCTGGGGCCCCTGAGCTACACCAGTTACCTTATCTTCTTCCCCAATAAAAGAGTTAAGAGTGTTTGCAGCATGTGATAATTCAAAGTCAGCCGTGCATCTACATGGTCATTATAGATGCCGTAATGGTCTGTTATCCCAGAAGCTCAGAGTTTCAAAGCTAGCACAATATTCTTCCCACCCTCAAGTGTTCCATTCCAGTGAGAGGCACAGACAGGTGGACAAATCCTGCAGAACTGTGTTCGCAGTACTAAATAACAAACATGTAAATGTGACATGGGATTAGCTCATAATGAACAGATGTCTCTTTCCCTGGAAAAGCAAGGGGAATGTTAGAGCAAAACTAGATGGAAGATGAAGAAGAGGCTTATGATCTATAGTATTTCCACAGATCTAAAAATAATTGACTCATGCATCGAGCAGTTCCAGACTCTCTTTGGAGCTCTAGATTCCCCAGGAGTACAATGCTTAAAATGTCCTTTCTGGGCTCATGACCTCAACTCATAGAATTTAAAAGAGGCCATTGTGGCTGTTGGCCTAATGCTTCACTGTTGTAATCGATAAAATGGGAATCAGTGTTTTTCTGTAGACAAGAAAATATGAGTTTGGGGATTCCTGCCTTCCCTTCTTGAGTGAGTTATAGTTTTCTGGGTCTCAGGTTTCTTCATTAGAAGGAGTCAAGCAGATGCTCTTTAAGGATAATTAGATGTTGTAAATGAATAAGAACAGCTCCCATCGGAAGTCATGAAGTCCTGGGTTCAAATTTGTGCTTGTCCATTATGTAACAAAGCAGCATCTGCGCATCTGCGTTCAGTACCCTCACCAAATAAATGGAGGAGGATGAAGAAATAAAGCCTTCTCCATGGGGCAGTGCTGAGGACAAGCCTCTGCATTGTGTGGGAGAGAGTCATTTTCTGGAAAGGCTTCCTTCCTTGGAAAGCTACTTTCATTCTTTGAACAGAAAAGGCAGAAGACCACTCTAACGTTCCAGGATGCTGTAAGCACAGAGTTTGCTCCTTGATAATATCCCTGTTTACTACAAAAATGTTGTAACCATGCTAAACATTCTGCCACCTATCTAGTGTTTTCTACCATGCAAATTTAAATTTAAGAATGTCTCTGTAAAGAGTTCATTACCACCAAAAAGCAGAGGACAAGAAGGATCCAGGGGGTATACAGCATCAGTAATTATGATTATGAAATTTTATAGAAAATGTGCAATCCTTCTTTCAACCAACCAACTCTGCAATCCAAATTGTGCGTCTGAAGTGATTTCTTGGTGTATCATGGAAATGTCAGGGGATTTTCTGTTCTGATTAGAGTGAACTTAACCTTACTATTTATCCTTAAATAGAGTCAGAGAGTACTAAGGTTTCTGAATGTCCCAGAAGTCTCTCTATCTCCCAAGTTAACACTAGGTGCATCTAGTGTCAGGCAGTGTAGTATTTGCCGGTACTATATACAGCTAAATACAGTTTATCCAGTCTACACAGATGTTAGTGGGAGCTCGTCATTGATGATAGTCAACCAGCAGCATCTAGCAATCAAGCAGAATATGAAAGATAAGAGGCTAGGAAAAAAACCATGTTGCCACTGTCTGATTGAAGCTGTGTGTTTTATACATGAAGTGTAGAATATTTGCAAGTGTTGGATGGTTGACCCATTCATGCATACAAACCTTTATTTGTAGGAAAGCTCTACTTCCCGTGAGGATGAAAATACTCACCAGCATCTTCCTTCTTTCTAGATATGATTTATATTTGTTGGCCATCAACCACATGATGCACTGTACATTTATTTATACAGGAATCTCCCCAATCCTCATTTTTTTTACACCATAGATTGATGGGTAAGCTGAGGTTCTGTATTAGATCCTTTTCTTTTCATTATG
Source organism: Meriones unguiculatus (assembly GCF_030254825.1). Lineage (NCBI taxonomy): Eukaryota > Metazoa > Chordata > Mammalia > Rodentia > Muridae > Meriones > Meriones unguiculatus. Next base: position 31,049,942 of record NC_083358.1, read on the forward strand.
ACAAAATATCTGACAAAACAACTTAAGGAATAAATGAAGGGATAGAGGGATGCCGGAGGCAGGAAGGGAGCTTTGTCTTGGTTCACAGTTTTGAGTATAGCCTTCATAGCAAGGAAGGTGTGACGGCAGGGTCAGGAGACGGTTGTTTGTATTGGATTCTCAAATAGGAAACGGGAAGCTGGGTACTAGTCCCAGTTTACTTTGTTCACTTTCATTCATGTTTGGATCTCAGCTCACAGAATTCAGGAAACTTAATTCTTTGTTCCTTAAGCCTTTCTGGAAACACTCAATAAACAACACCCAGAAGTGTGCTTTCATAGAAATATTAAGCCTCATCAGATTCAGAATGAAGACTAATCACCACAGGCCCTTGTGTGATTTGAGATAAGTTGATTATTTCACAAAAGTACCAGCTTTCTCATCTCTAGTTAGAAAACTAATAATATTGTTCTAGACACATCAAAGATAAAATGAATATCACCACCAAAACTCATACTGATATTTGATCCCCACTGTAAAGAAATAAGAGGCTAAGAATGGATCCAGGGTCTTTAGGATGAGATTGAGTTTAAATAATTCCATAAAGCTATAAAGCTACTATTTTAAGAGCATAAGAATATTTCCTAAGGAAAGGGGGGCAGGAAGAAATAAGATCCATGACACTCATTCTCTTTCAGTGCAGCATGGCTTTCCTTACGTAGGATTTCTACAAAAATGTTCCATGAAGGACTTCACTAGATGGCGTTGTCCAAGCTTACGTTCACAGCCTTGATGGTGCAGGTATAGGAGATGTTTACAGTTTTTCTTTTATGGTATCTTGGACATAGCATTGGATGAGGCTTTTCATTCTTTGAACCTCTTCCTAACTCCACACAGGGAAACTGGAAACCAGAAGGTGCCATATAAAGCATCCAAAGAAGGAAGGGAACCAGAAGTCCTACCTACCTATGATACCTATGAACCACATCAATGACCAGTATGGCATAACTCTAAGGATACAGTAGTGGCAGGAAATCTTGGCCTTGGTGGTAACCAACAGCTCTCTAGTGCTCAACAAGAGGGAAATCATGCCTGGGTGCAAACCTAGCTAACCACTCAGAGCTAGTAAAGTCATTAACAACACTGTAAACATTTGTTCATATAGTCACAGATAAGTGTCATTCTATCCCACATCAAGGAAATTTCTCTCTGCAACAGACAATTGCAGAAAACCATAGACAATCAAAATTCAAAGCTGTGGAACCCAGTCCCATTGTACTTATCTCCAAAACATTCCTACACTTAAGCCCCAGGGATCATTGCACAATAAGGTGGAGAGATTGTAAGAGCCAGATGATCAGGAAGTTTTCTGTAAAACTCTGTCTCCTAGTAACGTCAGGCACAATACTCATAAAGTCTCACCAACATGGCTACCTAAATATGAACTAAACAAAAGCGACAACAATAGATGACAAAGTCGTTTGGGTACAAGTCCCCATCCCTACACAAAGAACTACAGGAACCTAAGAAATGGTGAGAGTGGGATAAATAGTTATTTTCTAGGAAGAGCACACCAATTGGTTATTCAATACCACATGGTCAGCCCTGAAAACATACATGCAATTAACAATATACTGAGTGAGTAGGTCACATTTTTGTATTTAGGAATAAATATGCATTTACATACACACATGTGCATGTAATAACAAGTAATGACAAAAGAGGCCATTAAGACACAAAATAGCAAGGAAGGCTATTTGGGAGGATTTAAGGGGAGGAAATGGAAGGGAGAAATGATACAATTACAACCTCAAAAATACAAGAAAAAAATTAATTTGGACTCAATTTAGTGTCCCTCCACCCATTCAGATTTTCCTCATAACAAGTTAAAAATATAACTTTAAAATATAACCCACACTTCTCTTTTCTTCACTTATCAGGTGTGAGGGAGCAGCCATTCTGTTACTTATGTTTTCGGGGCGTTAAACTAATCCCTGGGTTACCAGTGAGAAGATCCAGGGATAATGTGCAAATGAAAAGTGGAAGAGCGTGAGCTCAGTCTGTGTGTTAGAAGTTCTAAACATTGAATTTTTAACTAAATAACAATCAGATAACCTACTATGTCAGAATTTACAGAAGCAAGAGAACATTCAGAAAAAATAAAATGCATATATGTGCACATCAACATATATATTCCTGTTAATATTTTACTTTTGTCACAGTATGTATTTGAATGGTAGTCCTGGCTCAAGTTCTTAGTACTTAGTACTAGGTGTCCTAATTTAAATGACTGTTAGTGTTGGACACCTGTTTAAAGCTTAACATTCTGGTAAGCAAGTAGTTTTTGGTTTAAATACACTCAGTGAGGGTTCAGAGACATGTTGTTTCATCCAGCAATTTTTTTTTGTATTCACTTTTCTTATAATTTATTTTTTAAATTTTATTTATTATTATTATTTACAATTTATTCACTTTGTATCCCAGTGGTAACCCCTTCCCTTATCCCCTCCTAGTCTCACCTTCCTTCCCTCCCTCTTCCTCTCCTATAGTTCATTCCTAGTACAGTGATAGGGGAAGTTCCCTACTGTCTGACACTAGCCTATCAGGTCCCATCAGGACTGCCTGGGTCTTCTTCCTCTGTGACCTGGCTAGGTTGGCCCGCCAGGGAGAAGTGAATAAGGAGGAGGCAACCTAGTTCATGTCAGAGACTGTCTCTTCTAGCCTTACTAGGAAACCCACATGGAGACTGAGCTGTCTATGGGCTAAATCTGAGCAGAGAAGGGCATCTAGGTAATCTCTATGCATGGTTTTTTGGTGGATGCATCAATCTCTGTAGTCCCCCCAGGCCCTGCTAGGTGTTTTGTTTTGTTTTGTTTTGTTTTGTTTTTGCTTTGTTGGTCTTCTTGTGTGGCTCCTGTCCCTTCCGGTTCCTTTTATAAGTCCTTTATTCCATAAGACTCCCTGTTCTCTGTCCAAAGTTTGGCTGAGTCTCTGCATGTGCTACTACTCCGTGCTGGATGGCGCCTTTTAGAGGACATCTGTGGTAGGCTCCAGTCATTTTCTCTCTCTTCTACTACTTCCAGTGTCTGTCATGTTTTCCTGTCTGAATGAGAATTAAGCATCTACCCTAGGGTCTTCCATGCTGTTTAGTTTCTTTTTTTAAATTTTTTTTGATTATTATAATTTATTCACTTTGTATCCCAGCTATAGCCTCCTCCCTCATCCCCTCCCAATCCTATGCTACCTCCCTCTTCTTCTCCCATGCTCCTTCTCCAGTCCACTGATGGGAGAGGTCCTCCTCCCATTCCATCTAACCCTAGCCTATCAGGTCTCATCAGGACTGGCTGCATTGTCTTCCTCTGTGGCCAGGTAAAGCTGCACTCCTCCCAGGGAGAGGTGACCAAAGAGCCAAATATTGAGATGATGTCAGAGACAGTCCCTGCTCCCTTTACTAGGTAAGCCACTTGGAGACGGAACTGCCATGGGCTACATTTGAGCAAGGAGTCTAGGTTATCTCCATGCATGGTCTTTGATTGGATTATCAGTCTCAGAGGAGAAGACCCCTGGGCCCATTTTTTTTTTATTCTGTTGCTCTCCTTGTGTAGCTCCTGTCCCCCCACCAGGTGTTTCTATCTTCCCCTTCTTTCATAAGATTCCCTGCACTCTGCCCAAAGTTTGGCTGTGAGTGTCAGCATCTGTTTCAATACCCTGCTGAGTAGAGTCTTTCAGAGGACCTCTGTAGTAGGCTTCTGTTCTGTTCCCTGTTTTCTCCTGTTCCTGATGTCTATTCTATTTGCTTTCTAAGTGAGAACTGAGCAACTTCCTTAGTCTAACCTTTCTTGTTTAACTTCTTTAGGAATAAAGATTTTAGTATGTTTATAGTACATGATATAACTAATATCTACTTATAAGTGAGTATATACCATGTGTATCTTTCTGCTTCTGGGTTACCACTCAGGATGACCTTTTCTAGTTCCCACCATTTGCCTGTAAAGTTCTTGATTTCCTTGTTTTTAATTGCTGAGTAGCATTCCATCGTGTAAATGTGCTACAATTTCTGTATCCATTCCTCAATTGAGGGACATCTGGGTCGTTTCCAGATTGTGGCTATTAAAAGAAAAGCTACTATGAACATGGTTGGGCAAATGTCCTTGTGTACTTGTGCATATTTTGGATTTAGTTCTGGGGGGGGAGGTACAGCTGGATCTTGAGGTAGCACTATTCCTATTTGTCTGAGAAAGTATCAGATTGATTTCCAAAGAGGTTGTACAAGTTTACATTTTCACCAGCAATGGAGTAGGGTTCCCCTTTCTCCAGCATTCTCTCCAGCATGTGTTATAAATTGAGTTTTTTATCTTAGTCATTAGGATGGGTATAAGGTGAAATCTCAGGATTATTTTGATTTGCATTTTCCTGATGGCTAAGGACATTGAGCATGTCTTTAAGTGTTTCTCTGTCATTCTTCTATTGAGAATTCTCTGTTTAGCTCTACACCCCATTTTTAATTGGATTACTTGATTTGTTGGTGTTTAAATTTTTGAGTTCTTTATATATTCTGTGTATTAGTCCTCTGTCAGATACAGGGTTGGCGAAGATCCTTTCCCAGTCTGTAGGCTGTCGTTTTATTCTGATGTCAATATCCTTTGCTTTATAGAAGCTTTTCAGGTTCATGAGATCCCATTTATTTATTGTTGATCTTAGAGCCTGTGCTGTTGGTGTTTGTTCAGGAAGTTGTCTCCTGTGCTAACAAGTTCAAGCCTCTTCTCTAATTTTCCTTCTAACAGGTTTAGTGTGTCTGATTTTATGTTCAGTTCTTTGATCCACTTGGACTTTATTTTAGTGTAGGGTGATAAATATGGATCTGTTTTCATTTATAAACATGTAGACATCCTGTTAGACCAGCACCATTTGTTGAAGATGCTCTTTTTTCCAGTGCATGGTTTTGGCTTCTTTGTCAAAAATCAAGTATCTGTATCCATAAGTGTGTGGGAGTAATTCTGGGTCTTCTATTATATTCCATTGATCCACCATTCTGATTCTATGCCAGTACCATCCAGTTTTTATTACTATTGCTCTGTAGTACAGCTTGAGATCAGGAATAGAGATACCTCCAGACCATTTGTTGTTGCACAGGATTGTTTTAGCAATTCTGGTTTTTTTTTGTTTTTCCATGTGAAGTTGAGAGTTGTTCTTTCAAGTTCTGTAAAGAATTGTGTTGGTATTTTGATGGGAATTGCATTGAATCTGTAGATTGCTTTTGGCAGAATGGCCATTTTCACTATGTTAATCCTACTGATTCTTGAGGATGGGAGATCTTTCCATCTTCTGAAATCTTTTTCGATTTCTTCAGAGACTTGAAGTTTTGTTTGTTTGTTTGTTTTAATAGATCTTTCACTTGCTTAGGTAGGATCATACCTAGGTACTTTATGTTATTTGTGGCTATTGTTTCCCTAATTTCTTTCTCAGCCCTTTTGCGTTTTGTATACAGGAGGGCTACTGATTTTTTTAGTTACTTTTGAATCCAGTACTTTGCTGAAGGTGTTTATCAGGTACAGGGGTTCTCTGGTTGGATTTTTGCGGTCACTCATGGATGATATCATATCATTTGTGAATGGTGATACTTTGACTTCTTTCTTTCCAATTTGTATCCCCTTGATCTCTTTTAGTTGTCTCTTTGCTTTTCAAGCACTATGTTGAAGAGATACAGAGGGAGTGGGCAGCCTTGCCTTGTCACTGATTTTAGTGGGATTGACTTAAGTTTCCCTCTGTTTAGTTTGATGTTGACTGTAGGCTTGCTGTATATTGTCTTTACTATGTATGTGCTTTGTATCCCTGATCTTTCTAAGATTTTTAAATGGGTGTTGGATTTTGTCAAATGTTTTTTCAGCATCTAAGGAGATGATCATGGGGTTTTTGCCTTCAGTTTGTTTATATGATGGATTACATTGCTGAATTTCCATATATTGGAATCCATGCCTGGGATGAGGTCTACTTGGCCATGGTGGATGCTATCTTTTATGTGTTCTTGGATTTGGTTTGTGAGTACTTCGAGTATTTTTGCATCAATGTTCAAAAGAGAAATAGGTCTGAAGTTCTTTTTTATGTTAGATCTTTGTGTGGCTTAGATATCAAGGTGACTGTGGCCTCATAGAATGAGTTTTTTAATGTTCCCTCTGTATGTACTTTACCAAATAGTTTGCAGAGTATTGAAATTAGCTTGTCTTTGATGGGCTGGTAAAATTCTGTGCTGAAATCATCTGTCCCAGGGCTTTCTTTGGAAGGGAGACTTTTGATGACTGTTTCTATTTCCTTGGGGGATGTGGAACTATTTAATCTATTTACCTGATTTTTATTTAATTTTGGTAAGTGGGATCTATTGAGAAAATTGTCCATTTCATTTAGATTTTCAAAGTTTGTGTCATATAGGCCTTTGTAGTAAGACATAATGATTGTTTGGATTCCTCAGTGTCTGTTGTTATGTCCCCCTTTTCATTTCTGATTTTTCTGATTTGGGTAGTTTCCCTCTGCCTTTTAGTTAGGTTGGCTAAAGGTTTGTCTATTTTGTTGATGTTCTCAAAGAAACAGAAAGAGAGGGAGGGGAGGGTGGGACCTGGAGGGGAGGAGGGAAGGGCTTATGGGGGATACAAAATGAATAAAGTGTAATTAATAAAAGTTAAATAAAAAATTTAAAATAAAAGAAACAGCTCTTGGTTTCATTGATTCTTTGAATTGCTTTCTTTGTTTCTAACTCATTGAGTTCAGCTCTGAGTACTATTATTTCAAATCATCTATTCCTCTTAGGTGTGTAGTCCACATGTGCAGGTGCCCTGAATCCCTCAGTGGCCCACAAGCCTGCCTTACTCTCCTCCAGGCACTCAGATCTGTCTGTGTTACACCAGCTTGGCTCCAGGAATTGTTCGCCTGGACTCCGCCGGGAGACAGACCCACATAGCAGGAGCTTCAATGTTTATATCGCTGTCCCAGGGATCCTTATGTTGCCCACAGTGGGGGTGTGGGTGGGAGAGATTCAATGTCTGGCTGCTAGTTTAGAGGCACCCTGGATCTGGGGCTCTGCAGGCACCCTTAATCACTTGCAGTCCCATGTCAAAAGCACAGGGGTCTTCTGGTTCTCTAGGTTCACTACTCTCAGATTTGGGCCCACCTGAGCAAATGAAAATGTCGGAGATAACATCAGTGGTGTCCACTCTTTGACCGCACTACAAGGAGGGCCATAGTTGGGGCTGCTTCTGCAGTCTCAGTCAGGGAGCAAGGAGGCTCCTGCTTGGCGCAGTGGCTGCCTGCAGCAGCAGCAGAGCAGGGACTCTGTACTTGGGGCTACTTCCACTGTCTCAGTCACTGAGCTGGAAGGCCCATGTAGCAGTTGCTTCTGCCCTCTCAGTCACTGAGCAGCAAGAGGTGTGCTTGGGGCAGCAGCTGCTACTGCAGCAGCTGAGCAGGGAGCGCCATGCCTGGATCCAAACTGTTCCAGCTCACGGGTTGTCCCCTCTAGCCCAGGAAGCCTCAATATTGATGTTCTGGCTTCAGTGTCCTCTCCAATCACCAGTTCAGAGTTTCAGATCTTCTGCCCCTCAGATATGGTGCATGCTAGTAACATCCATCTTGGAACCTCAACCTTTGTTTAGTTTCTTTAGATCTACAGATTTTAGCATGTTTATCATATATACGACTAGTATCCACTTACAAGTGAGTATATACCATGCTTGTCTCTCTGCTCCTGAGATACCTCACTCAGGATGATCTTGTCTAGTTTCATCCATTTGCCTGTAAATTTCATGATTTCCTTGTTTTTAATAGCAGAATAGTGTCCCATTGTGTAAATGTACCACAATTTCGGTATCCATTTTCAGTTGAGGGACATTGTCCAGGATTTTTCTTGGTAGATATTAATAAAAATTGTTCAGTCCCTCTGTTCTATTTGTCCGGTTTCCTTTAGAGATGAGATGTTACTCTTTGATCTAATTAGTCCTGACTCATGGCCATAGATCACAATTCAAACATAACAAAGTTCATGCACTTCCATGTGTTCTTACCATAGAGTCCTTGCTTCTCTTTCAGATAGAAAGCAAACCCATACACTATAAGTAAATGAGGTTGTTTTTCAGGTAGTGAGCTAGTTCCATCCAAGCCTATGGTAACTGTATAATCAAATCACTTTTAAGTCTCAAATGCAAATGGGTGTTTCTTTCTTTCTTTTCTTTTCTTTCTTTCTTTCTTTCTTTCTTTCTTTCTTTCTTTCTTTCTTTCCTCCTTCCTTCCTTCCTTCCTTCCTTCCTTCCTTCCTTCCTTTCTTTCTTTCTTTCTTTCCTTCCGTCCTTCCTTCTTTTTTTCTTGCTTTCTCAAGGGAATAGTGTCTTGTTGTTGTTTTTTTGTTGTTGTTGTTGTTTTGTTTTTATAAGCAAAATCACTATCTTGGGCTGAAGCAAATTGATGAATTCAATGCAAATGCCCACACTGGTGGGGATATTCCCATCTAATCCAGTGTTGTTTCATAGGAGGGAGTCAATCCCCCTTTGGAAGGAATGCGCATGGCTCTGGGATTCATGCCAGCTTGGCATCAAAAATCGTTCTGTGTGGCTTTTCTCAGCTGCTAACAGCTTTGACTTTTCCTTGGAGACAGGCAGAGAGAGAGAGAGAGAGAGAGAGAGAGAGAGAGAGAGAGAGGTCTTGCTTTCATTTAATTTCAGGGAAGTAATTATTTTGCCTTTTGTGGTACTTTGCTTATTTGAAAACTAAGGGGGAAAAGAATGAGGGAGAAGACTCTACATGCACTGCTAAGTGCAAAATGCCTGCGAGTAAGTGTGCCATTTGGTTTAGAATCTAAGTGGTAGTGATTAGGATAGCTTCTCTGCCAGGCAGTTGCTGAAAGAAGCTGGTTCACTGCACCTTGGATGCAAGCACACTGATGTAGCATCTTCAACCTTGCATATTTTTATCCCTCTATCTTTATCATGACTCAAAACTACATGCAGACTCTATTTCTCTGTTACAATCCTCCTGTCAATCTTTGGCATTTTGATCTAATTTCCAACTTAATTTCAAAGGTTACCACTTCATGAAAGTCTACTTAATATAGGGTGATTCACATGTCCACCTAGCATTTTCCTGTTCTTCTGACAGTGGCATATCTCGGTGATTTTATTCCTGAAACAGGAAAGTAATAATACATTACTCTATGACCCAAGAAACTATCATCCTGTTGAATGTCTTATTTATTTTGTTTTATATTTATTGTGTGTGTGTGTGAGAAAGTAAGGGAGAAAGAGAGAGAGAGCATTCATGTCTGCCATGACATCTGTGTGGAGGTCAGAGTCTGCTCTCTAATTTCTTGTTTTTTTTTTGATGCAGGGTTTCTCTAGATGTTTCTGTTGTGCTAACTACTCCTGGATAGCTGCCTTATGAGCATCCAGAACATTTGCCCATGTTTGTGAGGCTGCAAGCTGTTAAAGCCACACAAACTAAGCTGTGGTAGCCACACAGTCTCAGGATGAACACCCAGTGCTTCCTGGTACACTCTGCTCTAAGACAGCATGTTCTCCAGGGTAGGTATATCCAGTTCATTTACTAGTCCACCAGCACACACCTGACCGCATGTCAAAACATCTGTATGTGCATGTTCAGCACTTGCTACAGAGAGATGTAACCTCTAGAACAACCCCGCATAATTTCCTAAGTGAGGGATTCAGATTGGAAAAAAAAAGGCAAATAATGTCCTCAAATTATGGCAATAGTTTACATGAAATAGTTTCATGAGTCCTCTGGGAAAGAGTAATGAGTACCCTCAGGGATCCTGGAGTACATTTTGAAAAAATGCTGCATTAAATGAATATTTCTAACACTGGTTAACAATTAGAGCAGTGTGAAACAATGAGGCGATTAAACACAAGGGCATTGAAATCCATGGGTCTGGGACTCAGCTCCCCATTCTACTATTTACTTGCTATGTGACTGTGAGTTTCTAATTATTCATGTGTTAATAGGAGTAAAATGGTAGCTACTTCCTATCACTGGCATTAGTTGCAGAAGGCTGGGAGTGGCCTATATCTTCACTACTATAGTAACGACAAAGCACTTGATTAGAACGTGAAGTTAGAAACATAGAAGTCTAGGATCAAGTAATATTATATTCAACATTAATTATACAGGTAGAAAACTATGATAATTTCAAAATAGGCAACAAGCACATCTAAGTTACCACAGTTATTTTTCAATGATTGTCTGCAATGTTAATGCTGGCCAGAAGCATACATCATCAGCAACAGAAGAGCTAGGGAGGGTTAATCTGAACACTGGGCTTTTCTGTGGATTCACTTTTTATAAATGAATGGCCATTTTACTTAAAATAGAAGTGATTATAGAATTGTTTTCAGACTGGAAAAGTCCCTTTCAGAAGAGAGTTTCAAATCTTCCCCTAGAAGAATAGCTTAAGGACCAACACAGTTCTTTTTAATGGGGAAGCAGCCGTGACTGGTAAAAATTTCAAACTAAAAGTAATTTCTTTTTGGAAAATTTCCATCACAATATAGTCAATGAAGAAGCATTTCGTTTAGAAAATCCGGTAAGACACTTGCTAGAAACCTCAGCCCTACTGACTTGTATTCACGGTACTGGAAGTTACTCTCTACACTACTAGAGGAGAAAGGTAATCACCAATATCACCCAGCTACAAACTCTACAGCAGTGAACAGCCTGCAAGGTATCCTGTTACAGTAGTGGTACACATGCTGTGGGAGTGACTACCACTTGCTGCTTGTATTTGAGGCTCATCCAGTGATGGAACCCATAACTGGCAAGGATAATGTGGCCAAGAATCTGAAACTAGAAAGGTCATGGGTCTAAGGAGAAAACCTACTACTATACTCTGGCTAAAATAATATGTCAATAGAATGAATTCTAGTGACATAATGCTATAGCCATTGATCAGTGCCTCAATCGACATCATCAGAGAAGCTTCTTGCAATAGATGATAACTAACACAGAGACTCAAATCTGTATAACAAGCAGGGAATAAGAGACTTTGTTTGGGATATTCAATACTAAATTGGATAACTTCATCGAACCCCTCAAGGCTCAGGGATTTATACAGAAGAGGTGGAAATATAGAAGCAGATATATTGAATGACTGCAAGGAAATAACATCTTTATACACAAAAGGCTGATATAAACACATATAAGCACATATAAACTCACAGAAACTGTAGCAGCATGACCAGAGCCTATTCAAGTCAGATGCGGTCCCGGCACTCAGGAGAAGAAGTGGACACATGCTCCCACACCTAATCAAGAAGCTATCTGCAGTTGCTTCCCAATTGCAAAAGAAAAATCGGTTTTATCCAAATGAACTCTCACTGGGTATATTAACCACACCTTAGGGAAAGCCCCAAGTTCAAAAGTTGTTTGCCAACAAAAAATGAATTCAATGGTATTCTTTATATTTTTCAGTTTTTTAAATTTTTTAAAATATTTCTTTAAAATAATTTTATACATTCTCTTGTATCCCAGCTGTAACCCTCTCCCTCTTTTCCTCCCAATCCTCCCCTCCCTCCCTCATCTCCTCCCTGCTCCTTTCTGAGTCCACTGAGAGGGGGTGTTCTCCTCTCCTTCCGTCTGGCCCTAACTTATTAGGTATCTTCAGGATGGTTGCAATGTCCTTATCTGTGGCCTAGAAAGGCTGCTCTTCCCTCATGGGGAAGGGGAAGCTCATGAGTTCATGTCAGGAACAATTCCTGTCCCCCTTACTAGGGAACCCACTTGGATACTGAGCTATCGTGGACTAGGTCTGAGCAGGGGTTGTAGGTTATATCCATGAATGGTCCTTTGTTGGATAAACAGTCTCATAGAAGACCCCTGTGCTCAGATAAATTTGGACCTTGTGGGGCTCCCTGTCCACTCTAGGATATACTAATTCCTCCTTCCTTCATATGATTTCTTACACTCTACTGTAAGTTTGGTTATGGGTCTCAGCATCTGCTTTGATGCACTGCTAGGTAAAGTCTTTCAGGTGCCTTCTGTGGTAGGCTACTGTCCTGTTACTTGTTTTCTCCTATTTCCAATGTCCATCCCCTTTGTCTTTCTAGATGAGGATTGATCATCTTATATCTGGACCTCTTTCTTGTTCATCTTTTTTAGGCATACATATTTTAGTATGTTTATCCTATCTTATAGGTCTATATAAGTAAGGATATACCATGTGTGTCTTTCTGCTTTTGGGATACCTCACTCAGGATGATATTTCCTAGATCCCACCATTTGCCTGCAAAATTCATTATTTCCTTGTTTTTAATTTCTGAGTAGTATTCCATTGTGTAGATGTACCACAATTTCTGTATCTGTATCCATTCCACCATTGATGGACACCTGGGTTGTTTCCAGATTCTGGCTATTACAAATAAAGCTGCTACAAACATGGTTGAGCAAATGTTCTTGCTGTGTACTTGAACATCTTTTGGATATATGCCTAGGAGTGGTATAGCTGGATCTTGAGGTAGCACTATTCCTAATTGTCTGAGAAAGCACCAGATTGATTTCCATAGTGGTTGTACCAGTTGACATTCCCACCAGCAAAGGAGGAGGGTTCCCCTTTCTCCACAGCCTCTCCAGCATGTGTTATCTCTTGAGTTTTTGATCTTTTTTAAAATTTTTTATTTAACTTTTATTAATTACACTTTATTCCTTTTGTATCCCCCCATAAGCCCCTCCCTCCTCCCCTCCTGGTCCCACCCTCCCCCCCTTTCTGCATGCATGCCTCTCCCCAAGTCCACTGATAGGGGAGGTCCTCCTCTCCTTCTTTCTGATCTTTTTTTTTTTTTTTTTGTTCTTCTCAATGTTGTTTATTCAGGAACCTTGAACAATCTTCTGACCCTGGGGAAAGCCAGCCCACAGCTTAAAATAGCCTCTGGGTAGCCAACCCCAGCGTGCCTCATGGGCAATGCAGATAGGTCCACATACATGGAAGCAAGCCAGATCCTCAGCCTTAGCCAAATATGGAGTTGTTTGTGACAGAGATCACTCACCATCAGGAAGGTGGAAGGCTGGAACCAGCTTCATCTTTAAGGCACGGCATTACCCAGCTCTCTACAGTTCCCCCTTTTTGTTTTAGATGCATCAGGCAAGAGTAGAGGTCTGATCTCTGACATTAGAAATAAATTGGGACTTTGTACCAATGTTCATTTAGGTGTCAACCACCCAAAGAGCATCAGACCCGTCTGATACCTTTTTCTCAGAGGCGGGACCTGGGGCATCAACCCGCATGCAATCAGACATGCTCTTCTCTGGTTCGAAAGCGCCTGACCCTGAGTGCAGTGCTTAGCCTCGCATCCTGAGCATAACATTTTAGCTTTTTATGGTAGCCAACCATGCTTGGGGAGACTGTCCTGCTTCAATGGCTGTAAAGGCCTGAATGATCATGGCTGCATTATGCTGTTGTGAGAGTCTAATCTTGCATATATACCACAGGCAAACCAAGGAGACCAACACCAGAAGGCCTGCTAACACTCCCATGCCTGCCCATTACTTCAGATGATTCATGGCTGCAGCAATCCATGATGATAATCCTGTGGCTAGTCCTGCATCCACTCTGGTAGAATTTGCCGTAACAATGGCCACTCTCAGCTGCTCCATCGTAGTATCGGATTCTTCAGTCCAATTACCTAAAATATAGCTAGACAATTGTTTAGACAGATTTGCAGCACGGGAAAAATTCTCATATTGTATGCTAGTGACACAAAGTCCAGCATACTTCCATTGACAGCCAAGTTGAGCGATTTGCCATAGGGTATCAATTTGCTCCTGCACGAGGTCAATCCTCTGATTGAACACCATCAAGTCTCCTTTTAGTTGAGCATTAATTCCTTTTTGTACATCTAAAGCATGAGCTACATTGGCTAAAAGATTATTTAGGGTCTGAGCAGTCTGCACAGTATGACTCATGGCTAATGCCGCGATGGTAGCTCCAACAGCCGCCAATGAGATGGCAGTAACAATGGCGGCTGTAAATCCAAGATCCCTTTTCTGTCTGAAGAGAGTCATAGCGTGAGGGGTATCAATGGGCACAGGCACCTGAGAAAGAAATTAGGGAAACAACACCCTTCACAATAGCCACAAATGACATAAGGTACCTCGGAGTAACCCTAACCAAGGAAGTCAAAGACTTGTATGAAAAAAATTTCAAATCTCTGAAGAAAGAATTAGAAGAAGATATGAGAATATGGAAAGATCTCCCATGCTCATGGCTTGGCAGGATTAACATAGTAAAAATGGCCATCTTACCAAAAGCAATCTACAGAGTTTTTGATCTTAGTCATTCTGATGGGTGTAAGGTGAAATCTCAGGGCTGTTTTGATTTGCATCTCTCTGATGGCTAGGGATGTTGAACATCTTATGTATTTCTCTGCCATTCCATATTCTTCTACAGAGAATTCTCTGTTTAGCTCCATACCCATTTTTTTAATTGGATTACTTGAATTACTGCCTTTTAACTTTTTTAGTTATTTATATATTCCAGATATTAGCCCTCTGTCAGATGTTGGGTTGGTGGAGATCCTTTACCAATCTGTAGGCTTTTGTTTTGTTCTAACGACTGAGTCTTTTGCTTTACAGAAGATTTTTAATTTCATGAGGTCACATTTGTTGATTGTTGCTCTTAAGCCTGTGCTGATAGTGTTCTGTTCAGGATGTTGTCTCCTGTGCCAATGAGTTCTAGGCTCTTCCCCACTTTTTCTTCTAACCGATTTAGAGTATCTGGTTTTATGTTGAGGTCTTTGACCCATTTGGACTTTAGTTTTGTGCAGGGTGACAAATACAGATCTATTTTCATTTTTCTGCATGTAGACATCCAGTTGGACCAGCACCATTTGTTGAAGATGCTGTCTTTTTTCCATTGAATGGTTTTGCCTTCTTTGTCAAAATTCAAGTATTCATAGGTGTGTGGGTTTATATCTGAATCTTCTATTCAGTTCCATTGACCCACCTTTCTGTTTCTATGCCAGCACCAAGAAGTTTTTATTATTATTTCTCCGTAGTACAACTTGAGATCAGGTATGGAGATACCTTCAGAGGATCTGTTGTTGTACAAGATTGTTTTGGAAATTCTGGGTTTTTTGTTTCTCCATATGAAGTTGAGAATTTTTCTTTAAAGGTCAGTAAAGAATTGTGTGGGTATATTGAAGGGAATTACATTTGAATCTGTAGCTTACTTTTGGCAGGATGGCCATTTTCACTACGTTAATCCTACTGATCCATGAGCATGGGAGATCTTTCCATCTTCTGATGTCTTCTTCAGAGACTTGAAGTTTTTTTTCAAATGTCCTTCAACTGCTTGGTTAGAGTCACCCCAAGGTAGTTTATATTATTAGTGGCTATTGTGAAGGGTATTGTTTCCCTGATTTCTTTCTTGGCCCTTTTGTCTTGGGTATACAGGAGGGCTTCTGATTTTTTTGAGTTTTTTGTATCCAGCCACTTTGCCGAAGGTGTTTATCAGCTGAAGGAGTTCTCTGGTTGAGTTTTTGGGGTCACTTAGGTATACTATCATATCATCTGCGAATAGTGAAACTTTGACTTCTTCCCTTCCGATTTGTATTCAATGATATTATTGTAGACTTTTGTCTCACTTGCTTTTTGAGGGACATATTTTTTAACATATTGTTCTTTTCTTTCTTTCTTTGAAGAGTGGATATTTCTTGGTTTTTGTTTACTTTCCTTTTTTGTTATTATTTTTTTAAAGAGAGAAAGAGAGGAAAAAAAACTATAAAATTGGGCAGGGAAGTGGGAAGATGTGGGAAGAATTGGGTGGTGGGAAAAACATGAACAAATATGTTGTATAATATCTTTCCAATTAAAAGGAAAAGAAAAAGAAAATCCAGTAAGGTGTAAGATGTAGTTCAATGGTAAAATGGGCACATAGCATGAATAAAACTCTGGATTTGATCACAGCAGCATAATGTTTTAAGAAAGGTAAATCTATTGAATTGCTTAATAACACATTTGTGACATTTGATCCAGGAACAGCTCCCAGGCCACCATAGAAAAGACTGAATGTTGATAGCTCTGATCAGGTAGGTTTGGCTGAACATCTTCAGTATCTCAACTGCAGAAACAAATAATATTAAAAGTCAGACAAAAGAGATATATATCTCGTACCAAATTGAGATAAGGACCACATAAGGATGGCCACTGACTTCTGATTAAATGTTAGGGTTCTGATGTGATGTTTAGGTTTAAATAGAAGGAAGGTAGTATGCATAACTAAGCAGTCCTGTTTTTCCTGTAGTCTCATGGTCAAAGGCAGAGACACATTGTCTCTCTTTAGAGTATTTTCACTCTTGTAAAAACAGTTGCCTCATATTCCTCAAGCCCCTCCTTATAGGAGGAAGTACAACTTTAGGTGTAAAACATGCTGAAAATAAAGTATTATCATTTTTCCTAAATCCAGCTTGCATATAAGGTAAAGGTTATAAGTCAAGACAGGTAATTCAAGAATACCAAAGAATAACTTCCCTTTCACTTTTATACTAATGAAGCTTGTAGTGTCACTCCACATGGAGTGGATTGTTGTCCCTTCCCTCAACTCCTCACCAAGTACAGAGCTTTGTTTTGGGGGCTGAAAGAATATTCTTGAGATTTCTGCAGGCTGTAAGAACAAGTCTCCAAAAGAACTGACTTTATTTGTACCAAAATGTGGAATACTTCAAGCACAGTAACATCATTGGGACAGTTTTGGTATGTACACAATATAAACAGGAAAAGGTTGGGAGCTACAGAAGAACAACACACATTTGTACATCAGCTAGAACTTTTACAAGGGAGGTGGGAGGAGTGACCGCATGGAAAGCCTTTCTTAGGGCAGCTATGAAACATGGGCTCCAATACGACTTCTGCAAAGTAGCTGGACCTCATATGAGTTGTACAGGGAAACAATTTATGTTCTTGGGAATTCTGTTGAAAGTAGTAAAGCAATCAATTGGCAATTAGTAGAGGTTAACAGCTATTTATGACTCAAAGAGACATAGAGCTTAACAGAGAATCTAGGGGAAGTCAAAGAGAATATGATAAAACTTTCATCCTCTTAGAGACTGGAAAAATGCCCTAGGCTGAGCCTACTGTGAAGAACATCAGAGGATGAACTTTGTAGTATAAATAGACTCATGATCGTAGTGTATCTGAAACACAAAGGAAATAAAGTAAAAAACAGCAATGAAGACAAATATAAAATAGAGTTTAAAATAGTAGGTAAAATGATATTTTTAACAAAATATACCGCCTTAGTTTGTTTCGCTGTTGCTCTGATGAAACATCCTGACAAAAGCAATGTTGGGAGAAAGAGATGGTATTTGTTCACAGTTCAAGGGACAATTTATCATGGCAGGGAAGTCAAAGCAGCAGGAGCTAGCTTGAAGCAGCTGGTCACATGTCATCATCAGTCAGAAAAAGAGTGAAGTAAACACATACATGTTTTTCCTTTTAAGTCAGTCCTGAAAATGGTGCTGCTTACTTTTAGACTGGGTCTTTTTAAGTCAGTTAACTGAATTAAGATAATCCCTCACACTTGTTCCCTCTTTTCTCCTTCTTCTGATGTCTAGTCTCTTTGCCTTACTGGATAGGAATTGAACATTTTAGCAAGAGTCTTCCCTCTTGATTAGTTTCTTTACATGTACAGATTTTAGTAGGTTTTTCCTATAGTATATGTCTATATGAGCGAGTATATACCGTGTGCATCTTTCTGCTTCTGGGATAGCTCACTCAGGATGATCTTTTCCAGATCCCACCATTTACCTGCATATTTCATGATTTCCTTGATTTTATTGCTGAGTAACAAGTCAGGACCTCTGAAAAGCTCTGTCCTGCAGACTATCAATGCAGATGCTGAGACTTATGGGCAACCTTTGGGCAGAGTGCAAGGAAACTTATGAAAGAAGTTGGAAACAGTAAGATTTGGAGAGAACAGGAACTCCACAAGGAGAGCAACAGAACCAAAAAATCTGAGCACAGGGGTCTTTCCTGAGACTGATACTCCAACCAAGGACTATGCATGGAGATAACCTAAGACCCCTGCACAGATGTAGGCCATGGCAGTTCAGTATCCAGGTGGGTTCCATTGTAATAGGAACAGGGACTGCCTCTGACATGAACTGATTGGCCTCCCCCTGAGGGGGAACCAGCATTACCAGGCCACAGAAGAAGACAATGCAGCCACTCCTGATGAGACCTAATTGACTAGGATCAGAAGGAAGGAAAAGAAGACCTCCCCTATCAGTGGACTTGGAGAGGGGCATGCATGCAGAGGGGGAGGAAGGAAAGGATTGGGACGGGCAGAGGGAGAGAACCACAGGGGGATACAAAGAGAATAAAGTGTAATTAATAAAGAAGAAATTTTAAAAATAAAAATAAATAAAAAAATGACCAAAAAAAAAAAAAAAAAAAAGAGGTAATCCCTCATATTCATGGCCAGAGGTTTGTCTCTGAGATAATTTCAGGTTCTGTCCAGTTTAAAATGAATACTAACCATAAACAAATGAAGAAACAAAAGTACGACATGTTAATGTGAGAAGGAACAGCAAACTGATGTTAAGAATGCCCAGGTACATTCAACTAAGGACCATGCATGGATATAACCTAGAACCTCCACTCAGATGTAGCCTGTGGTAGCTCAGTAACCAATTGGTTTCCCAAAGTGAGGGGAACAGGGACTATTTCTAACAGGAACTCAATGACTGGCTCTTTGGTCTCCCCACCTCCGAAGGGAGGAGCAGTCCTCTTAGGCCACAGAGGAGGGCTTTGCAGCCAGTCCTGAAGATACCTGATAAAACAGGATCAGATGAATGGGGAGGAGGTCCCCCCTATCAGTGGACTTGGAAAGGGGCACGGTGGAGATGAGGGAGGGAGGGAGGGACTGGGAGGGAATGAGGGATCGGGACACGGCTGGGATACAGTTAATAAAATGTAACTGATAAAAAAAAAAATTTAAAAAAAGAGAAAAAAAAAAAGAAAGACCCATAAAATATCAACATAGCTGTCATAAATAAGTTCAGGCAGGTTTGAACATCTGCACAGTGGCTAAGGCTCTGCCTCAATCTCTAGTACTGAAACATAAATCAAGAAATAAATTCTAGTATTCCAAGAAAACTATGTTGAAAGACCTAAAGGAATATATGAGGACAATGTTTTCTCATATAGGTGAGTTAAGATGAAAAAGGATAATAAAACACAGACATTTGGTTATTGAAAAGCACCATAACCAAAATGAAAAAACAATTATTAGTGTGATAAATTTAAAGATAGAAGCTATGCAAAGAGATTTTAAAAAACCCAACCTAAATGAAAGAATAAAAAGTAGACTTAGGAGAGGAGGGGCAAGATGGCGGCGCCGGGAGGACTCTCATTCTGAGCAACAGCAGCAGGATCAGCACAGTGACCAATAATCAGAACTCGCGGCCATAAAACACAGTCATTGTGTTTCCCAGGTGAGAGGATACCCCACGGTGGGGGATTCAATCAGCTTTTAACTCACCCGGCTAAACCGCAGAAGAGATCCTGGTTCTGCCAGACGCTTAGCTGCCGGCCGCCAGCCCCAGCCCCAGCCCAGAGCCACAAGCCAGTGTCTCTGGTCACGGTCCCAGACTGAACCATGTGCACCACACTATCAGAGACGGGAATTTTCAGTCGAGAGATAACCCCAGGGTACAGGAAATGACTGGGACTGGCCTTAGGTCACCCAGACATCCCCTGGAAAAGACTCGGGGTCCACGGGCACCCCAGGAGCCAGCCCGGAGCCAGAGCCGGGGACCCAGGTTCCGGCACTGAGCCCTACCTGCCTGCGCGCCTGACTCGCCACCTGAGATAGAACTGTGGGCACCAGGGTACCAGCGAATGAGTTTCACTGTCTGGTGCAAACACACAGGGAGGGAAACGGCTGGTCTGATCTCAGAGCACTCAGCCGACACCCCCAACCTGAAAAGGTCCCAGGAAAATTACTCAGCTTAGGGAGGCACCCAGGTTCCCAAAGGCTGCAAAGGCAGACACAGGCAGTTTCTGCGTACCAGACAGCTGGCAGAGACTGAGCTGCAATCACACAGCTGTGCTCCAGGCACAGGCAGTTTCTGCGGCCAGCCCGCTGGCGGACACTGAGCAGTGTGCACCAGGGCAAAAAAAAGACACTGGGAGTCCGTGTCTCCAGAGAATCCACAGGGAAGAAAGGAAACTGTACTGACCTAAATCACCCAATCCTTCCCTAGAAAAAGTCTAGCAGACTAGTGGGGCCGAGGCGCCAGCACTCAGCTGTGCTCCAGACACAGGCACAAACAGTTGAGGCGCGCCTGATGTCCAACTGGGTCACAGCAGGTGATCATTAAATTTACAACAAGAAACCCAGAAACAGGGCAGCTGCCCTCAGGACTTCCCTGGGTGAGAGGAGAACCCTCTCGACTAACAAAGACCACAGTTACCACTCAGGTCTATATCCCTGAGGTGAGCAACTCCTGAAAAAACACCAGCCATCCAGGGACTATACCCAAAAAGCTGAGAAGACATCCTTCAGGAAAAACCAGCTTTCTGCAAAGGGGATTCTCTCCACCACAGGATCCCCAGGAACCACCAGAAAATAACCCCAAACACCTAAGATAGCACAATGGGTAGAGGACAGCGTAAAAGCTCAAGCAACAAAAGACAGAGCAATATGGCATCTCCAGAACCCAGTTACCCAGGGGCAAGTAGCCCTGGACACCCCACCATAACTGAAATCCAAGAAGATGACCTAACAAGTATGCTCATGAAGATGATAACAAAGGAAACAAATAAGATTCGTAAAGACATAGAGGAAGATAAACTCAAACAGAATATTGCCATCTGTAAAGAAATAGAGGAAGCTGCAGCCAAACAGTTTATGGCCTTTAGAAAGGAAATGCTTAAAACACTGAATGAAATGAAAGAAACAGAGTTGAAGGAACTAAAAGAAAAACAGGAAAGTACAATCAGACAGGTGAAGGAAGTAAACAAAACAACTCAAGACCTGAAAATAGAATTGGAAAAATTAAAGAAAACACAAATGGAAGAAATAATGGAAAGAAAGAATCTAGGGAAGAAAACAGGAACTACAGAGGTAAGCATAACCAACAGACTACAAGAGATGGAAGAAAGAATCACAGGTGTAGAAGATACAATGGAAGAAATCGATGTATCTGTCAAAGAAAATGTTAAATCTGAAAAATTCCTGACACAGACCGTCCAAGAAATGCAAGACAATATGAAAAGACAAAACCTAAGAATAATAGGTATAGAGGAAAAAGAAGACTCCCTTCTCCAAGGCCCAGAAAATATTTTCAAAAAAATCATTGAAGAAAATTTCCCCAAGCTAAAGGAGAGGCCAATTAGAATACATGAGGCCTACAGAACACCCAACAAATTTGACCAGAAAAGAAAATCCTCCCGCCACATCATAATCAAAACAGTAAGTATATAGAACAAAGAAAAAATACTAAAAGCTGCAAGGGAAAAAGGCCAAGTAACATATAATGGCAAACCCCCATTAGAATCACACCTGACTTTTCAACAGAGACTATGAAAGCCAGAAAGGCCTGGACGGATATCATGCAAACCCTAAGAGAACACAGATGTCAGCCCAGGCTACTATATCCCGCAAAACTCTCAGTCCTCATAGATGGAGAAAACAAGATATTTAATGACAAAAACAAATTTCAACAATACCTACAAACAAATCCAGCATTACAGAAGACACTGGAAGGGAAAATACAACCCAAGAAAGCTAGCTACATTCAAGAAAACACAGGAAATAAATAACCTCACTTCAGTAAAACAAAAAGCAACCAAGCACACAACCTGATGACCACAGCCAACATCAAAATCAAGAGATCTAACAGCCACTGGTCATTAATCTCTCTCAACATCAATGGACTCAACTCTCCAAAAAAAAGACACAGATTAACAGAATGGATACGTAAACTAAACCCAGAAATCTGTTGCATACAAGAAACACACCTAAGACACAAAGATAGACATTACCTGAGGGTAAAGGGTTGGAAGACGACTTTCCAAGCAAACGGACCCAAGAAGCAAGCAGGAGTAGCCATTCTAATATCTGATAAAATAGACTTTCAACCAAAATTAATGAAAAGAGATGGGGAAGGACACGTCATACTCATCAATGGAAAATTCCACCAGGACGACATCACAATCCTGAACATCTATGCCCCAAATACAAGGGCACCCACATTTGTGAAAGAAACATTGATAAAATTTAAAGCACATTTAGATCCCCACACATTAATAGTGGGAGACATCAACACCCCACTCTCAACAAAGGACAGGTCAACAAAACAGAAATTAAACAAAGAAACAATGTCTCTGACAGAGGTCATGAATCAAATGGACCTAACAGACATTTACAGAACCTTACACCCAAACAAAAAAGAATTTACCTTCTTCTCAGAACCTCATGGATCCTTCTCCAAAATAGACCATATAGTGGGTCACAAAGCCAGCCTCAACAGATGCAAGATGATTGAAATAGTCCCTTGTATCCTGTCTGATCACCATGGAATAAAGCTGGACCTCAGTAACAACAGAAATAGCAAAAACCCTACACACACATGGAAACTGAACAACTTGCTACTAAATGACAGCTGGGTCAGGGAAGAAATCAAGAAAGAAATTAAAGTCTTTCTAGAAATCAATGAAAATGAAGACACAACATACCTGAACTTGTGGGACACAATGAAAGCAGTGCTAAGAGGAAAGTTCATAGCACTAAGTGCCTTCAAGAAGAAATTCGAGACAGCTCATTCAAGCACCCTAATGGCATACTTGAAAACCCTAGAAAAAGAAGAAGCAGACACACCAAGAAGGAGTAGACGGCTGGAAATAATCAAACTCAGGGCTGAAATCAATCAATTGGAAACAAATAAAACAATTCAAAGAATCAATGAAACCAAGAGCTGGTTCTTTGAAAAAATCAACAAGATAGACAAACCCTTTGCCAGGCTAACTAAAAGGCAGAGAGACACCACCCAAATCAACAAAATCAGAAATGAAAAGGGGGATATAACTACAGACACTGAGGATATCCAAACAATCATTAGGACTTACTTCAAAAGTATATATGCCACAAAATTTGAAAATCTAAATGAAATGGAAAATTTTCTTGATCAATTTGACTTACCAAAGCTGAATCAGGACCAGGTAAATCAACTAAATAGTCCTATATCCCCAAAAGAAATAGAAGGAGTCATCAAAAGTCTCCCATCCAAAAAAAGCCCAGGACCAGATGGCTTCAGCGCAGAATTCTACCAGACCTTCAAAGAAGAGCTAACACCAATTCTCTTCAAACTATTCCACAAAATAGAAACATAAAGAATATTACCAAATTCATTCTATGAAGCCACAGTCACCTTGGTACCTAAACCTCACAAAGAAAGAGAATTTCCGGCCAATCTCCCTTATGAACATTGATGCAAAAATACTTAATAAAATACTTGCAAACCGAATCCAAGAACACATCAAAGATATTATCCACTATGACCAAGTAGGATTCACCCCAGGTATGCAGGGGTGTTTCAATATATAGAAATCCATCAATGTGATCCACCATATTAACAAACTGAAAGAAAAAAAACACATGATAATCTCCCTAGATGCTGAAAAAGCCTTTGACAAAATCCAACATCCATTCATGTTCAAAGTATTGGAGACATCAGGGGTACAAGGCACATATCTAAACATAGTAAAGTCGATATACAGCAAGCCTATAGCCAACATCAAACTGAATGGAGAGAAACTTAAAGCAATCCCACTGAAATCAGGGACAAGACAAGGCTGCCCACTCTCTCCATATCTCTTCAACATAGTTGTGGAAGAGAGCAATAAGACAGTTGAAAGAGATCAAGACAATACAAATTGGAAAAGAAGAAGTCAAATTGTCAGTATTTGCAGATGATATGATAGTATACATGAGTGCCCCCAAAAACTCTACCAGGGAACTCCTACAGCTGATAAACACCTTCAGCAAAGTGGCAGGATACAAAATTAACTCAAAAAAATCAGTAGCCCTCCTGTATACAAAAGACAAAAGGGCTGAGAAAGAAATTAGGGAAACAACACCATTCACAATAGCCACAAATGACATAAGGTACTTCGGAGTAACCCTAACCAAGGAAGTCAAAGACTTGTATGAAAAAAATTTCAAATCTCTGAAGAAAGAATTAGAAGAAGATATGAGAAGATGGAAAGATCTCCCATGCTCATGGCTTGGCAGGATTAACATAGTAAAAATGGCCATCTTACCAAAAGCGATCTACAGATTCAATGCAATGCCCATCAAATTACCAACACAATTCTTTACAGACCTGGAAAGAAAAATTCTCAACTTCATATGGAATAACAAGAAACCCAGAATTGCTAAAACAATCCTCTACAATAAAAGATCTTCTGGAGGTATCTCCATCCCTGATCTTAAGTTGTAAAAACTGCATGGTACTGGCATAGAAACAGAATGGTGGATCAATGGAACCGAACAGAGGACCCAGAAATAAACCCACACACTTATGGACACCTGATCTTTGACAAAGACGCCAAAACCATACAATGGAAAAAAGATAGCATCTTCAACAAATGGTGCTGGTCTAACTGGATGTCTACATGTAGAAAAATGAAAATAGATCCATACTTGTCAACCTGCACAAAACTGAAGTCCAAGTGGATCAAAGACCTCAACATACAACCAGACACATTAAATCGGCCTGAAAAAAAAGTGGGAAATACCCTAGAACTCATTGGTACAGGGGAAAACTTCCTGAACAGAACACCAACAGCACAGGCTCTAAGAGCAACAATCAATAAATGGGACCTCATGAAACTGAAAAGCTTCTGTAAAGCAAAGGACACAGTCATCAAAACAAAGTGACCGCCTACAGATTGGGAAAGAATCTTCACCAACCCTTTATCTGACAGAGGACTCATATCGAGTATATATAAAGAATTAAAGAAGCTGAAACGCAGCAAACCAAGTAATCCACTTAAAAAATGGGGAACAGAGCTAAACAGAGAATTCTCTGTAGAGGAATATCGAATGGCAGAGAAGCACTTAAAGAAATGCTCAACTTCACTAGCCATTAGGGAAATGCAAATCAAAACAACCCTGAGATTTCACCTTACACCCATGAGAATGGCCAAGATCAAAAACTCAAGTGACAACACATGCTGGAGAGGTTGTGGAGAAAGGGGAACCCTTCTCCACTGCTGATGGGAATGTAAACTTGTACAACCACTCTGGAAATCAATCTGGCGCTTTCTCAGAAAACTAGGAATAGCGCTTCCTCAAGATCCAGCCATACCACTACTGGGCATATATCCAAAAGAGGCTCAAGTACACAAAAAGGACATTTGCTCAACCATGTTTGTAGCAGCTTTATTTGTAATAGCCAGAAGCTGGAAACAACCCAGATGCCCCTCAACTGAAGAATGGATGCAGAAATTGTGGTACATCTACACAATGGAATATTACTCAGCAATGAAAAATAAGGAAATCATGAAATTTGCAGGTAAATGGTGGGATCTGGAAAGGATCATCCTGAGTGAGTTGTCCCAGAAGCAAAAAGACACACATGGTATATACTCACTCATATTGACATACAACATAGGAAAAACCCACTAAAACCTGTGCATCTAAATAAACTAAGCAAGAGAGAGGACCCCAACAAAAATGTCCAATCCCATCCGGAAAGGCAAAGAGGATGGACATCAGAAGAAGAAGAAAACAGGAAACAACTTAGGAACCTACCACAGAGGGCCTCTGAAAGCCTCTGCCCTACAGACTATCAAAGCAGATGCTGAGCCTGATGGACAACTGTTGGGCAGAGTGAATGGTATTTTAGGTAAGAACTGGGAAAGAGTAAGAGCTGGAGAGGACAGGGTCTCCACAAGGAGAGCAACAGAACAAGAAAATTTGAACACAGGGAACTTCCCAGAGACTCATACTCCAACCAAGGACTATTCATGGAAATAACCCAGAACCCCTGCACAGATGTAGCCCAGGGCAGTTCAGAGTCCAATTGGGTTACATAGTAATGTGAAGAGGGACTGCCTCTGACATAATCTGATTGCCCTGCTCTTTGATTACTTCACCCTGGGGGGGAGCAGCCTTACCAGGCCATAGTAGAGGACAATGCAGCCACTTTTGATGTGAACTGATAGACTAAGATCAGAAAGGAGAGGAGAACCTCCCCTATCAGTGGACTTGGGGAATGGCATGAAAGCAGAGGGAGGAGGGAGGGTGGGATTGGGAAGGGAGAAGGGAGGGGCTTATGGGGGGATGCAGAATGAATAAAGTGTAATTGATGAAAAATTAAAAAAAAATAGACTTAAGAATGATTTTCATCAACCAAAACTCCTATAGCACAGGAATCATATATGGAAATGTATGGAGACTTGAAGAAAGTAAGAGAAAAGGCAGCCAAACAAAGAATGACTGAAAGTTTCTCTGTTTTCTTTTGTAAAGTTAATTAATTAATGCACATTAATTTTTATATAAAATTATATTCTAATATGTAAGTGTTTTGCATAAATGTATGCCAGCACCACATGCAGACAGTGCCCATAGAAACCAGAGAGAGTGTTGAATTCCCCAGGACTTGAACCACAGATATTTCTGAGCAGCCATGTGGGTGCTAAGAACTGAACTAGATAAGATTATCTCGAGTGAGATGACCCAGGCCCAGAAAGATGCACATGGTATGCAATCACTTATAAGTGAACATTAGCCATAATGTACACTATAGTCATGCTACAAACCACAGACCCAAAGAAGCCAAGAGAGCTCAAGGGAGAATGATTGAATCTCAAGCAGAAGAGGAAATAAAACAGTCATCTGATGTAGATTGAGGTAGCTAGGTGTGTGGGAAAGGGGGGTAGGGATGGTAACAAGGGATGGAATCATATATGGGGAAAGTGTGTGTTGGAGGGGAGGACTTGGAGAAAGAACGAAAGGATAATGGAGACCCCGGAGTGTCTATGGGGTGACCCTAGCTGAGAGCCCTAACATCGGGGTACATGGAGCCTGAACTCCCCACCTCTTGTTGACTGGTGGGACTTCCAGTAAAAAGAAGGCTACACTAATCCATCCATAAAACTTCGGACCCAAAATCTGTCTTGTCTACAAGAAGTGTGGGGATAAAGATGGAGCAGTGATTGAGGAAATGGCAAACCAATGACTGGCCCAACTTGAGAAGCACCCCATGGGAGACAGCTAACCCCTGACACGATTAGTGATACTCTTCTATGCTTTCAGACAGGAACCTGGCATTGCTGTCTTCTGAGAATTTTCACCTAGTAGCTAATGGAACCAGATGCAAAGACTCATAGCCAAACAATACGCTAAGCTCAGGAAGTTTTGTGGAAGAATGGAAGAAAGGATTGAGAGAGCCTGAGGGGTCAAGAACACCACAAAATATCCATTGAGTAAATTAAGCTCAACTCATGGAACTTCACAGACAATGAACCAAGAACTGAAGGGCATGCATGGGCTAGACGTAGACTCCTACACACATGTAGCAGATGTGTAGCTTGGTCATCATGTGGGTCCCCTAAAAATGGGAGTAGGAGCTATCTGACTTTGTTGCCTTTCCTTCGATCCATTTCTGCTAGCTGGGCTGCCTTGTCTAACATCAGTAGGACAGAATGTGCTTAGTCTTGCTACAGTAACCTGACATGCCAGGGTGGGTTGGTACCCCTTAGGGTCCTCCGCTTCTCTGAGAAGAAGGAGAGGATAGAATGCAGGGCAAGAAGGAGGGGGTGTGAGGGTGGAACTGGGAAGAGAGGAGGGAGGTGGTTGAGATCAGGCTGTAAAGCAATTACATAAATAAAATAAAACCCATAAAAATGAAAAAAAGAGAGAACCTGGTTTCTCTGGATGAATAGCTAGTGCTCTTAACTACTGAGCCATTTCCCCAACCTGGACTGAAAGCTTCTTAAAGTGTTTGCAAAGAAAATTCTCATACATACCTGAAATTGCTAATGCACACAAAGAGATACACACACAGACACATCATGACAGAAATGCCGAAAACAGAAAGTATCTTAATACCAGCTAGATGAAAGATCATTCTATAGAAGGAATGCTGCTGTGAGCACACTCATGCAGAAACATAGATAGACATATTTATGCCAAGTCACAGTGCCAGAACTTATTATGGATACATTCAGAAGCTATACTGTTTTGTTTTGCTTTGTTTTGTTTTGTTTGGCTGACTTGCCAAGTAATCCCAATTTTTCATAATAGCTGGGCATGAACAGGCAGGTTTTTTTCATATTTTATTCCTAACATTAAGTCTTAGATCACCCATTTTTTTTTATCAGAGTAATTACATAGATGTGTGGAAACATAAATATACACAGATATGCATAGAATGACTATAAAATGGCTAAAGAGATGACCACATAGTGCCTTACTAGAAACAGGCAGACAGTGATATGACTGCAGAATCTCTGCAGTGTTGTACAACTAAGCGAGTTGTAAACCTGCTTGAAGTGGAAGCTCAGAGCACAGTGACAGGGCTGAACTGGGTCTTAGAGTTGAGAACTTTTGCTGCAGAGGTGAAGTGCAGAACCAGGTTCAGAGAGACAAGCTGATGTATGTATATATGCATGTATGTATGTATGTATGTATGTGTAGATGGCTGGATGTGTGGATGGGTGGATGGATGCATGGATGGATGGATGGATGGATGGATGGATGGATAGACAGCAATTCCTACAGGCAAAGGCTAAACTGAAGCTCCTAGGACAATTGAGAGTTTTCTTCCTGATAGTATAATGTTTTAGACCCAAAGTGGTCTGAAGAGAAATGAACGGAAGACATCACCACAGCACTGTTCCATATTCTCCCTTTTGTGTGGTGCAGGTGAAGGAGATCCATTCTTTCTGCAGTCTAATGTGCTCTCGGGCATGCCTAGGATAGGATTTGCAATCCACTTTGTGTTACGTTCTCAGTCCCTTTGTAAGTGTGGAAGTGATAGGTGTGTACTCTTTCTATTTATTAATTTATTTATTATTTATTTATTTATTTATTTATTATTTATTTAATACTATTTATTCACTCTGTATGCTGCAGCTCCTTCTCTCGTCTCCTCCCATTCCCATCCGCCCTCCCTCTTTTAGAAAGCTGCTTCCTGGTATGTTTCACATGTGGTGCTGGATAAGCGGAGATGTTTACTAGCAAAGGGTGACCCTGAAGTGACAGGTCATCTTGTCTGCACATGGACGCACAACGAAGCCAAATGTCTCTTATAAAATGGAGTCCTCCCTGGCAAGGTGCAGCCTGAAAGCCACAGTTTGTACATAAAACAGAGCGTGGAGTTCAGCTTGACCTCGACACAGCGCAGTAATAGGAGCAGCTGATTTCTCATCAAGACAGTAGAAACTACAGGGAGATTAGAATGAGAGAGTCAATATCCTTGCATAAAGAATCTTCCACCTCCTCCTCCAACTTCTCTTCCTCTTCGTTATTCTTATTTTATTTATTTATTTATTTATTTATTTATTTATTTATTTATTTTTTGTGAAACAAGTTCTCAATAAATAGCCCAGGTTGGTCTGCAACTCATGATCCTCCTGCCTCAACTTCCTTGTGGCAGATATTTTAGGCAGGGAACAACATGCCCAGGCCACAGCAAATCTCATATCCAACAAAAACTGTCTTTCAAAAGTGAAAAGAAACTAGAAACTCACACAAAAACATAACATAGATTATGATAAAAGATATATTTAGATGAAGCATTGCAATGAGCTCCTGGAGATGAAAATGCTTACTTTGGACAGTGTTGTAAATCCTTGCAATATAAAAGTATGCCAGTAAGATAATTATGTAATTACAAAAGAATATAAATTTATATTTTCCTCTTTTCTTCTGTAACTGATTTATAAAGCAATTTCATTCAATGGTAAGTATGCAATTGTCCTTCCAGGATTATAATAAATAGGAAAGTAACATATTTGACAATAACAGCACAAGGGAGAATGACATCAAAGCTGTATTAAATAAGGAAATGACACCAGATGGCAACTTGTATCCTCAGGAATAAATCAAAAGAACTGCAAATAGTGTGTAAAGTTAATACAAAACTTATATTTTCTCCCGTTTATGGTCTCAGCTTTTTTAACAGAAATGAGTCATGTAAAAAATGCAATGTTGAATTGCAGCACATATAACAGTGTACTTGGCAATATAGAAAAAAAGTGAGAAGTAGGAATAGATGTATGTAAAATAACACTTCCATATGTCATTGAATTTAATCTGGTATAAATCTGAAGTTTATTCTTATAAGTTAGAAGAAAAAGTGCAAAAAATTCTGAAATTAAATACTCTCTAAAATCTATTCACATAGTATAAAAGAAAGCAGTAACAGAGAAGATTAAATAAAATACAGCAGAGTTGAATAGTATACATTAGTCTATAATAACATTAAACTGTATGCATTAAATGAACTTTATACTGAAAAATACTTGATCTATTGATACTACAGGATATACATTTTTTTTTAGGTTCAAAGACAGAAGTGATCAATACTGCAATTATAGAAACAACAACACAAGAAAGGTGGGAGAGTCACACTAATGTTAAGCAAGTTTTAAAACAAATATTTGCTAGAAATAAACAAGGATACTTTTATAATAAGATTTTTAGTTTATTAACAAAAATTATAGCAAGTACCCAAATTAGAGCTTCAAAATGCAAAGAAGTCAGATGCATTAAATGGAGACTTACATATCCCCTTTAGCAATAAGAAAGATCAGCAAAGAAACAGAAGGCATGGACAACACTCTAAACCAACTATTTTAGATAAGGAGAGAAACTATTTATTAACCATCTCGGTCAAGGAACTTATGTTGAACTAGAAAGTAGAGCACTTGCTGTTCACACATAAAAGTGATAAATATCCTGATTTAAATGGGGCAAGGACATTAAAGGACATACCCATACATACATACTCTTAATAATAAATGTGCACACAGTTATAATATTCCCACAGTAGAAGTTACTCAAATGTCCATACATGAGTGTAAAATAATACCACATTTTACACTATAGGACAGACTACTAGACAGAATGATGTCCTGAACATGCTACAACTTGGATGAAAAGCAAGCTAGATGAAGGGATCCAGCAGAAGTGGTGAATTTTCTCACTATTATATTTAATGGGATGTCCAGAACAGATAAACATGGAGAGCCAGAAAGCAGATGGTTAATTGTTCAAGGCAGGTAGCTGAGAATGGGAAGATAAAAGTGGCAAGTAACTACTGATGCTCTTGATGATGCTTAAACAAAGCTATGAATGTATTACACATTTTTGGATGTTATATTTCAAATGTATGGGTGACATGTGAACTGAATGTCAATGAAGTTAAAGAACTGGTCATTCCAGGCAGGGAGCATATTAAAGACTTCAGTTTTCTGTAGTATACATCATGGGACATACATGATGGGGGATTTGACAGAAAACAATGCATTAGATGTTTCATACGTGTGGGTGTGATGCAAACTACATGCCAATGAAGTTAAAGAACTGGTCATTCCAGACAGGGAGCATATTGAAGCCTTCAGTTTTCTGTGGAATATATTATGGGCCATACATCATGGGGACTGACATAAAACAATGCATCAGATGCTTTAAGAATGCATCTTGTCGAAAACCAAAAGGCTTGGTTGCTCAGGAAAATTTCATGTATCTCTGCTTTAGCATTTCTGTGCTGACCTGACTATCAGGAATGAGCTGATGAACCATAGTGTTTGATGAAAATATTCACAAGAGTCACACAATTTCCAAATTTAAAATTCAAAAGTTCGTATGTTAAAATAGGGTATATGTAAGTTTGTTAGAAGAGAATGATTTACATGCAACTACCTTTTCTGCTTCTTTGTGCTACCATTTGGTCAGTGTTTATATATCAATTTTGGGGTAGTAATTCACAATTTACGTATGAATTACTTTTTATAGATGTTACATCAATACTGAGGACACTGAAATAGAAGAGCACATGGGTGTCTGTGACCAACTTGGGAGTCTGGTGTCCCACCTAGATTATTTATATGCCTTAATTTGACAGAAAAATGTTACCTTTATCCCTACTGACCTTTTTCTTTCCTCTCTCCTGATGCTTTTTTTTCCCATTCTACTGCTTCCTTTACTGTACATCATTGGAGTTCCTCCTCAGATCACCTATTCATGGCAGACTTCATTAAATTCTGAAGAGGAAATGTATTTACTTCCTCATCCTGCTTTTCAACTTTTTAAAAAAAATGAAGTCTAAGATAATTATTTCCATCATTCTAGAACTTGAATTTTAGATCCATGAATGAAATTCCATAATTTTTGCATTGTGCATGCACAGTACATTTGTACACAGAACACACAGAATGAATATCTAATATCTATGATTTCAATGTCTATGTCAAAGGCATTAGTAAATAAATATTACATTTATCAGAGAAGAGTATTTCTGCAAAATGCTGGATTCCTTCTCTTATAATAACTACACATATACAAAAGACTCACAACCACACACACACATATCAAAAAACCCTCCATTTCCTGTGGCTACAAAGTAGATGATAGTTGGATAGTTAATGGTAGATAGATAGGTAGATAGAGATAGAGAGATGATAGATAAACAGATAGATGATAGATAGATATATTGTTTGATGATAGATAACTGATTAGATAGATTGACTGATAGATGATAGATAGAGATAGGTAGATAGATAGATAGATAGATAGATAGATAGTTTAGATAGGTAGATAGATAGATGATAGATAAATTATAGATTGATAGTGATAGATGAATAGATGATAGAGGATGATAATGAAGATACATAGATTAGATGGGTAGATAGATGATAGATAGATAGATAATGAAAGATGAATAGATGAAAGGTGATGATGAAGAAGATAGATAGATAGCAATATCAATGCCAGATAGGTGATAGAGATAAATGATAGATATATAAATGAACAACACTTACAACACTTCTCATAGCACGACTTTCCACAAGAGATTTTTTTCTATCCTCTTTTATTTATCCAGGCAAGTGTAGAGGCTTTTGACCCAATTTAGCTTAGATAAATGACCCATGATGTGAATTTTCCAACAGTTTAATAATGCATTTAACTCAAAGTGACACTTGCTTGCAGCTGCCTTTAAGCACTTTGGAGGTGGTATGTGTCTCTTTGATATGATGAATGGGGAGGAATCAGGCCTGCATAAGAGGGTCCTACTCATGACCCTAGAGAGGAGAGAAAATCCTCTTAAATTTGCCCTCAGCAATTCAGAACATGAGATTTGATTTAATTCAATTTCCAGTACTATCTAGTTATGTCTACTAAGAGAATTATAGTATGAAGATTTTTGTATCCTGTATAATACTCTTTATTTATGTCATATAATTTAAAACTTTTATATATTTCCTTCCACAAAATGTTAAATTTAGAACTTTCTGTTGCTTAAAATATTTCTATAATCCAAAGAATAATTTATCTGAAACAAAATCATATCAAGTGACTTTAAAATGAAACCCCTTGGAAAGAAATGTCAATCTTACCATTTTAAACTCAACAATTGCAAAATCAATAAAACCAAACAGAAGTTGCTGATCATGTTTAATATTCTGGTCTTTGGGAAACAAGATGAACTTCCTATTTTCTGATTTTATTCTCTACACCTTTGGAGACACATTCCATGTTTTACTGTCACCATGTGTTCAGTGGTAGAGTGTTTTGCTACTTAATTTGATCACATAATTTTTCTCAGACATATTTATAAGCCCCAGAGAACATAATAAACCATAAATATTTTAAACTGCTCTATCTGTAATGTTGCTTCATTTGACTGCATCTTCTGAGTTTGATAATGTCTTTGAGAGAGAATTTGGTGGCTTAGTTATTGGTATGCAGAGTGACTGTGTGGTGAGTTCACCAAACAACTGTATCCATGCATAAGGAAGGCCCAAATTTTATCAGGAATACAAATGAACTGAGTGAAAGAACACTATGGGTCTGAAATATGGGTAGTGGTTCCTGAACCAAGTGCTAAACATTATACAAAATCTGGTCTTTTTTAAACAACTATATGAAATCTTCCATTGAGTTAACATAAATTTGTAGCTATGCAGAAGCATAGCTGTATGCACATTCAGTTGAGAATGGGATGACGAATAATGCATTGATATTTAGATTCTTTTTTTCCCAGAAAGCAAAGCTTTATTTCCCACCAATTATAGAGTCTCTACAAAAATGTTCCCAGTAATATTTTTCTTATATTTCCCTCAATATCTTATTATGCAATTGTTTAATCCTATTGAGAAGATGAACAAATTTCTCACTGAGCACCCACATACATACATAGACATTCTGCAATTAATGTCCAAACCTGCTTTGAGAATATATCCAACATCTAGCCTTCCTTCTATCCAAGTATGCATGTATCTTGTTTGTAGAGAATTTTGGAGTACATTATAAACACCAAGGCAATTCACCTCAAAATGCTTCAGTACACTGCACTTAAATAATTGAGCTGAGTTCTTTTTTTTTTTTTTTTTTTTCATCTTGATGTTCAGAGTTCATTTTCAAGGGAAAGGTACTGATGAGACTGTGTTAGTCTTAAACACATCATTTGATGAGTTTCGATGAGTACACACACATCTCTGTAATACAAGTCCCCGGATCACTACTACAGTTCCAGAAAGTCCCTCTCTCTCTCCTCAGGCAGCCCCTTGTCACCACACCCCAAAATAGCTGCTATTTTGATTGTCTTCAACTTAGACTCGGCCAGCAGTTCTAGAATTCTGGGTAATTAGAAGCAAGTAGGACTCTCACTGAGCAGGGCTTCTCATGCATTTTAATGACCCAGCACTAGTGTGTGTATCATTGTTTGATCGTCCATTCTTAGAGATGATTCAGGGGCTTCTAAATTTCAGATTCAAGTTTTACCCTAAAACTTCATCCAGTCTCAACAGACCGTCAGCTCCAGTTCATCACCACCTGTCATTCAATAGGCTGCGTTTAGCCGCCTATGTTCCTGTCCTTCAAAGTGGGGGATGAGGAAGTCAGACAACGTTCCTTTCCCATCCTCCTCTGCCAGACCATGGAAGGAAACCCTGGCACCTGTCTTTGTTCCTCAGCCTGGAAGTGTCTAGCTCCCTACTATATGTTGGACTTGTGTATTGTGAATTGCATATTCACAAATTGGACTGTTTCTCGGGTTTTGTATCTATCCATGGCGTTTTCTCATCTTCCAATTATTTAAAACATTCAAAAATCATCCATGTTTCTGATTTTTCCCACTTATTTGGCTAGGTACTCTGGAGACATCAGCAGATTTTGCAAAGAATAGGAAGTGCTATTAGGGAAAAAATGTGTTAGGAATAATTCTAAATCCAAATTCTCTGTGACTTGGGAAAGGAATTTAAAGTTTCCATGTGCATTTCTTCATTGATCAATATGGTTATCATATTAGGCTGTGGATTGCATGAGAATTGTCCCCCACAGGCACAGGCATTGGTTCCCAGCTGATGACACAGTTGATGAGATAGGGAAAGCTAAAGAGGTAGGGACTGCCTGAATGAAGTACATCACTGGGATGAGGGAGGGAGAGATGTGGGTTTATAGCCTCACCCATTCAGTTCTTTCTCTGCTCTCTTTGTAAAATTAACATATGAGCTCTCAGCTCTCTGCCCCTGCTACCATTCCTGCCATTTGCTACCTTGCCACTCCATCCTGATGATCTCTTTCCCCTCTGGAACAAGAAGCCAAAATAAATGCTTTTAATACAAAGTGTTCTTTTGGGTCATGATACTCTCTAACACCAGTAGAAAACCAAGCAAGAAAAAAATTTATCTCACACAATTATGGCAAAAATTCTATGAAACACTTTAGATGAGGTGAAGGGTATGTCTCCCAGAAAAATAAAATTAAAAAAAAAACTTTTGGTAAATAAAAACAAATAATCTCAAACACACTAAATTTCTGATTTTGAGTTTCTACTCGTTCAGATATTAGTGACTTTGAAAGCATACATAAAAATATTGCTATATTCCTGATGAATCAGCTTTGTAGGGAAATGTAAAGCTGGATTGTAAACTCATATCTATGATATATTAATTAGTTAGTCTTCCTAGCTTCAGTTTGTTTAATGTGAAAATAGGGATAAAATCAAAGCTAATAATCTATAATAGTGATAATAACTTCTAACAAGCAATAATAATAATAATGAGAATTGCTACTCTTCTGGGTTGTATGATTCCTCACTAAGGTTTTCACGGAAATAATAGTTAACCTTTCTTGTTATCACTGCTTTCACAGCAGATGGAGGTGGCTAAGGAGGAAGAGGTGAGTCACTTTTCTCTTGTAAAGCATATTGCTCCACTGTTGTCTCCACCTAATGCACTAGAAACTCACAATACTTATTTAATAGTAATATTAAATAAATATTTAACGGTGATATAACTGGTACATGTATTGTGTAGAAAACATAATTAATAATAACAATAACAACACTGTGCTGCTTTAATAGGGCCAATTCACTCATTTCATTACTCTGAAAATGTTGGCTCAAATTATGACATTCCTTTTCCAAAACAACCCATTGAAGTAGGATTTATTTGCAAATGAGAAACACAAAAATCAAAAGTCAGTAAGCAACTTTTTCAATAGCTGTGACAAGTTTGAAACTCTCAACCTCCAGACTTTCTCACTTCAAGTCCAGGCCATTCTCCATGGGGCCCCAACAACAACTCGGGATTCATCCACACATTGTCACTTCCTTTTTCAGACCAAAGAAATCTGTCACAGAAAGAAAACCCTGGCCCGAGAAAGCTGAGAAAATACAGAGTTTCTCATTTTTACATTTTTCTGAATTATACATGAACGCTGGTACTTAAATTACTCCATGTGAAGTTTCTGGGTTTAAATTTATATTTGATGTCAGTTTGTGCATATTGTCTATCCAAAGTTAGGCCACTCAAAGTTAGTACTGTTCCTTGTTTAATAATTAAAATGTACACTGAGAAGCACACACACACACACACACACACGTTAAGACTGTGCACACCTGAAGAGACTGAAGACCCCTTCTGCCATAATAACAGTTATCAATTTCACAAGGGGTGTGACTGACCCTTAGCCATGTTCCTGGACAGTATACAAAAGCAGCCTGAAAAAGGCATGAAGAGTAAGTTAATAAACAGTTCCTCCATGGCTTCTGCCTCAGTTCCTGAGTCCAGGTCCCTATCCCATCTTGATTTCCTTCCCACCCTGACTTCCCTAAGTGGTGGTCTGGTACTGGGTGGAAAGAACGGAAAAAACCCTATCCTCCATAAGTTTCTCTTGGTCATGGTATTTTATCACAGCAAATAGAAACTCTAGGACTTATTGCTTAACATTTTTTTTAATTTTCCTTCATTTTTGACATTTTCATGTATATACACAATATAAATAATGCATTATGAGTATACTAATACCCATGATCCTTTGCCTCTGAATCCCTCTTCTTCCCAATTAGAAAGATACACCGTTAAAGAAGCTCTTATTCTTTCCTCCAGTAGCTACCAACAGACAACCCATCTTCAAGAAAGGTTTGGAACTTATAGCCTTCTTCTACCCATGATGGAATATTGAAAGGCCAAATATCATGTAATTACCCAGTGGCTACTATGCATTCATTGTTTACTTTGACCATGTCATATCTGTGTGGCAGTATCTCATAACACCAGTCTGAATTCTGTGGTCTTTAAATTCTTTCCATTTTTTTCTTTATGTTCTTTTTAACTTGGAGATATTGATAAGGGTGTCTCATTTAGGACTGAATGGTCAGCAGTCATCTATTCTCATAGCCTTGAACAGATATGAATCTCAACTTCTCCTTTCTCTATCTATGAAAGGGTGCTTCTCTCCACAGGCAGAGAATACCATTATCTTTGGACATAAACATAAATATTTAGAATTCAGTTTAATAACATGTTTATTTAGGGAAACAATCATGGTATGATCTTCTCTTGGTCTCTTGCATAGTAATTTTAATCAACACATTATTTTTATAAGAGTGCATCAGGAGAGTCATGTGTTTACTTCTTCATGCTACCTGAAAGCAATGTGAGTATTGGTGAGTCATTAAAATGTTATAGATCCCACTCTTCTGATACAATATATCCTGAATTTCCCCAATAGTAGCCTTGTTTATCAGTCTCCAATTAAATGATTCTCACTTTCTCATGCTTATGGCCAATGCTCCTGTAGAGTCCTGGAATCATTCCTACTTGATGCCCTGTGTTTGCAGTTTCCCATGAATTTACTCATTCTGAGCTTACTTGTTGGATAGCTCATTCAAATTGCAATCCACATCAAGTCCAAAAGCATTGCAAATGACTGATATATCAACTGTCTTTCAAATTAAGGTTAAACTTTCCTGTACATTTTTGTACTACCTTTGTTGAGGAATACATATTATTTGTTTTGTACATTTTCTCTAGTGTTTATTTTGCTCATTAAAAGTCTGCTGACAGCTAACATACTTTTCTTTCCAAGTGTTCTAAACATATGATTATATCACAGGTCTGTTGCTCTCCTTGTGGAGTTCCTGTCCCCTCCAGGTCTCTCTCTTCCCCTTTTTTCATGTTTCCCTGCACTCTGCCCAAAGTTTGGCTATGAGCCTCAGCATATGTTTTGATACCCTGCAGGTTAGAGTCTTTCAAAGTCCCTGGGTAGAGTCTTTCAGGAAGTAGGCTCCTGTTCTGTTCCCTGTTTTCTTCCTCTTCCAATGTCTGTCCCATTTGCCTTTCTGAATAAACATTGAGCATCTTAGCCAGGGTCCTCCAGAAGCTGGAAACAACCCAGATGTCCCTCAGTTGAGGAATGGATACAGAAATTGTGGTATATTTACACGGTAGAATACTAGGAAATCATGAAATTTGCAGGCAGATGGTGGTATCTAGAAAAGATCATCCTGAGTGAGGGACCCCAGAAGCAGAAAGACACACATGGTATATACTCACTTATAAGGGGATACTAGACATATAATATAGGATAATCATACCAAAATCTGTACACCTGCACACCTAAAGAAGCTAATCAAAAAGGAGTACCCTGGGTTCTGCTTTTTATTTATCTATTTTTATTAATTACACTTTATTCATTTTGTATTCCCCCATAAGCCCCTCCCTCCTCCCCTCCCCAACCTACCCTATCTCCCTTTTCTGCATGCATGCCCCTCCCCAAGTCCACTGATAGGGGAGGTTCTCCTCTCTTACTTTCTGATCATAGTCTATCAGTTCTCATCAAAAGTGGCGGCATTGTCATCTTCTGTGGCCTGGTAAGGTTTCAAACCACTCAGGGGGAGGTGATCAAAGAGCAGGCCAATCAGATTATGTCAGAGGCAGTCTCTCTTCCCATTACTATGTAACCCACTTGGACACTGAACTGCCATGGGCTACATCTGTGCAGGGGTTCTAGGTTATCTCCATGAATAGTCCTTGGTGGGAATATGAGCCTCTGGGAAGCTGCCTGTGTTCAAATTTTCTTGTTCTGTTGCTCTCCTTGTGGAGTTCCTGTCCTCTCCAACTCTTACTATTTCCCACTTCTTCCTAAAATTCCATTCACTCTGCCCGACAGTTGTCCATCAGGCTCAGCATCTGCTTTGATAGTCTGCAGGGCAGAGGCTTTCAGAGATCCTCTGTTGCAGGTTCCTAGTTTGTTTTCTATTTTTTTCTTCTGGTTTTCAGAGGCCCTCTGTAGCAGGTTACTAGGTTGTTTCTTGTTTTCTTCTTCTTCTAATGTCCATCCTCTTTGCCATTCAGGATGGGGATTGAGCGTTTTAGTTAGGGTCCTCTCTCTTGCTTAGTTTCTTTAGATGCAGATTTTAGTGGGTTTGTCCTATGTTGTATGTCTATATGAGTGAGTATATACCGTCTATGTCTTTTTGCTTCTGGGACAACTCACTCAGGATGATCCTTTCCAGGTCCCACCATATACCTGCAAATTTCATGATTTCCTTATTTTTCATTGCTGAGTAATATTCCATTGTATAGATGTACCACAATTTCTGCATCCATTCTTTAGTTGAAGGGCATCTAGGTTGTTTCATGCTTCTGGCTATTACAAATAAAGCTGCTACAAACATGGTTGAGCAAATGTCCTTTTGGTGTACTTGAGCCTCTTTTGGATATATGCCTAGGAGCGGTATGGCTGGATCTTGAGGAAGCACTATTCCTAGTTTTCTGAGAAAGCGCCAGATTGATTTCCAGAGTGGTTGTACAAGTTTACATTCCCACCAACAGTGGAAAAGGGTTCCTCTTTCTCCACAACCTCTCCAGCATGTGTTGTCACTTGAGTTTTTGATCTTGGCCATTCTCATGGGTGTAAGGTGAAATCTCAGGCTTGTTTTGATTTGCATTTCCCTAATGGCTAATGAGGTTGAGCATTTCTTTAAGTACTTCTATGCCATTTGATATTCTTCTGCAGAGAATTCTCTGTTTTGCTCTGTTCCCCATTTTTAAGTGGATTACATGGTTTGCTGCTTCTCAGCTTCTTTAGTTCTTTATATATACTGTATATGAGTCCTCTGTCAAATAAAGGGTTGGTGAAGATTCTTTCCCAATCTGTAGGCAGTCGCTTTGTTTTGATGACGGTGTCCTTTGCTTTACAGAAGCTTTGCAGTTTCATGAGGTCCCATTTATTGATTGTTGCTCTTAGAGCCTGTGCTGTTTGTGTTCTGTTCAGGAAGTTTTCTCCTATACCAATGAGTTCAAGGGTATTTCCCACTTTTTTTTCAAGCCGATTTAATGTGTCTGGTTGTATGTTGAGGCCTTTTATCCACTTGGACTTCAGTTTTGTGCAGCGTGATAAGTATGGATCTATTTTCATTTTTCTACATGTAGACTACAGTTGGACCAGCACCATTTGTTGAAGATGCTATCTTTTTTCCATTGAATGGTTTTGGCGTCTTTGTCAAAGATCAGGTGTCTGTACGTGTGTGGGTTTATTTCTGGGTCCTTTGTTTGCTTCCATTGATCCACCATTCTGTTTCTATGCCAGTACCATGCAGTTTTTTTTAAGTCTGCATTATTTTTAGTTGCCAGTAAAACTTATTTGAAGCCAGAGAATAAGAAAAGACAGGTCCATGCAAGTTTTATCTATGAACCAGTATATCAATAAGCAGCAACAGTTATAAAAACTGCATGGTTTTCATGAAACCATGCAGTTTTTATAACTGTTGCTCTATAGTACAGCTTAAGATCAGGGATGGAGACACCTCCCGAAGATCTTTTATTGTAGAGGATTGTTTTAGCAATTCTGGGTTTCTTGTTATACCATATGATGTTGAGAATTTTTTCTTTCCAGGTCTGTAAAGAATTGTGTTGGTAATTGAGGGGAATTACATTGAATCTGTAGATTGCTTTTGGTAAGATGGCCATTTTTACTATGTTAATCCTGCCAAGCCATGAGCATGGGAGATCTTTCCATCTTCTCATATCTTCTTCTAATTCTTTCTTTAGAGATTTGAAATTTTTTTCATACAAGTCTTTGACTTCCTTGGTTAGGGTTACTCCAAGGTACCTTATGTCATTTGTAGCTATTGTGAACGGTGTTGTTTTCCTAATTTCTTTCTCATCCCTTTTGTCTTTTGTATACAGGAGGGCTACTGATTTTTTTGAGTATCTGGCCACTTTGTATCCGGCCACTTTGCTGAAGGTGTTAATCAGCTGTAGAACTTCCCTGGTAGAGTTTTTGGGGGCACTCATGTATACTATCATATCATCTGCAAATACTGACAATTTGACTTCTTCTTTTCCAATTTGTATTGTCTTGATCTCTTTCAACTGTCTTATTGCTCTCTTCCAGAACTATGTTGAAGAGATATGGAGAGAGTGGGCAGCCTTGTCTTATCTCTGATTTCAGTGGGATTGCTTTAAGTTTCTCTCTGTTCAGTTTGATGTTGGCTATAGGCTTACTGTATATCGCCTTTACTATGTTTAGATATGTGCCTTGTATCCCTGATCTCTCCAATTTAAACACGAATGGATGTTGGATTTTGTCAAATGCTTTTTCAACATCTAGGGAGATTATCATATTTTTTTTCTTTCAGTTTGTTAATATGGTGGATCACATTGATGGATTTCCATATATTGAATCACCCCTGTATACCTGGGATGAAGCTTACTTGGTCATGGTGGATGATATCTTTGATGTGTTCTTGTATTCGATTTGTGAGTATTTTGTTTAGTATTTTTGCATCAATGTTCATAAAAGACATTGGCCTGAAGTTCTCTTTTTTGTTGGGTCTTTGTGAGGTTTAGGTACCAAGGTGACTGTGGCTTCATAGAATGAGTTTGGTAATTTTCCTTCTGTTTTTTCTGAAATAGTTTGAAGAGAATTGGAGTTAGCTCTTTTTTGAATATCTGGTAGAATTCTGCCCCGAAACCATCAGGTCCTGGGCTTTTTTTTTTTTTGGATGGGAGACTTTGACTGCTGCGTCTATTTCCTTGGAGGATATAGGACTATTTAATTGATTTACCTGGTCCTGATTTAGCTTTGGTAAGTGGAATCGATCAACAAAATTGTCCATTTCATTTAAATTTTTAAATTTTGTTGTGTATAGACTTTTGAAGTAAGTCTTAATAATTGTTTGGATTTCCTCAGTGTCTGTAGTTATGTCCCCCTTTTCATTTCTGATTTTGTTTATTTGGATGGTGTCTCACTGCCTTTTAGTTAGCTTGGCTAAGGGTTTGTCTATCTTGTTGATCTTCTCAAAGAACCAACTCTTGGTTTCATTGATTCTTTGAATTGTTTTATTTGTTTCTTATTGATTGATTTCAGCCCTCAGTTTGATTATTTCTAGCTGTCTACTCCTTTTTGGGGTGTCTGCTTCTTCTTTTTCTAGGGTTTTTAAGTGAGCCATTAAGTTGCTTGAATGCGCTGTCTCAAATTTCTTCTTGAAGGCACCTAGTGCTATGAACTTTCTTCTTAGCACTGCCTTCATTGTGTTCCACAAGTTTGGGTATGTTGTGTCTTCATTTTGATTGAATTCTAGGAAAACTTTAATTTCTTTCTTTATTTCTTCCCTGACCCAGCTGTCATTTAGTAGCAAGTTGTTCAGTTTCCATGTGTGTGTAGGCTTTTTGCTATTTCTGTTGTTACTGAGGTCCAGCTTTATTCCATGGTGATCAGACAGGATACAAGGGACTATTTCAATCATCTTGCATCTGTTGAGGCTTGCTTTGTGACCCACTATGTGGTGTATCTTGGAGAAGGTTCGATTGAGGTGCTGAGAAGAAGGTAAATTCTTTTGTGTTTGGGTGTAAGGTTCTGTAAATGTCTGTTAGGTCCATTTGATTCATGACTTCTGTTAAAGATATTGTTTCTTTGTTTAATTTCTCTTTTGTTGACCTGTCCTTTGTTGAGAGTGGGGTGTTGAAGTCTCCCACTATTAGTGTGTGGGGATCTATGTGTGGTTTAAGTTTTATCAATGTTTCTTTCACAAATGTGGGTGCCCTTGTATTGGGGGCATAGATGTTCAGGATTGTGGTGTCTTCTTGGTGGAATTTTCCCTTGATGAGTATGAAGTGTTCTTCCCCATCTCTTTTGATTAATTTTGGTTGAAAGTCTATTTTTTCAGATATTAGAATGGCTACTCCTGCTTGCTTCTTGGATCCATTTGCTTGGAAAGCCGTCTTCCATCCCTTTACCCTCAGGTAATGTCTATCTTTGTGCCTTAGGTGTGTTTCTTGTATACAACAGATTGCTGGGTTTTGTTTATATATCCATTCTGTTAATCTGTGTCTTTTTACTGGAGAGTTGAGTCCATTGATGTAGAGAGAGATTAATGACCAGTGGCTGTTAGATCCTTTGATTTTGATGTTGGGTGTGGTCATAAGGTTGTGTGCTTGGTTGCTTTTTGTTTTTCTGTAGTGAGGTTATTTATTTCCTGTGTTTTCTTGAATGTAGCTAGTTTTCTTGGGTTGTATTTTCCCTTTTAGTGCCTTCTGTAATGCTGGATTTGTATGTAGGTATTGTTGAAATTTGTTTTTGTCATTGAATATCTTGTTTTTCCCTGTCTATGAGGACTGGGTTCCGTTTTTTTTTTTTATTATTATTAATAAAATTTGTTCTTTGACAATTTCATACTGATTACTCTTCGCCATCCTTTTTTTTTTTTTTTTTTTTTTTTTTTTTTTTTTTTTTTTTACTTAATTAACCTTCTCCCTACAAGTCCTAGTTCCACGTTTGTGGCTTTTGTTTTGTTTTGTGACCCACTGAATCTATCCAGGGCCATGTGTGTGGGCATGAGTTTGGAACTGTATAAAGGCTTCTTCCCTTTTAGGGAACAGTGTTTGTAAACTTGATGTTATAAATTTTTAAATGTATTATAGATACCAGTCCTCTTTTAGAT
Source organism: Meriones unguiculatus (assembly GCF_030254825.1). Lineage (NCBI taxonomy): Eukaryota > Metazoa > Chordata > Mammalia > Rodentia > Muridae > Meriones > Meriones unguiculatus. Next base: position 31,094,374 of record NC_083358.1, read on the forward strand.
TTCTATCTGGTAAAGATTTTTCCCTCAATTGAGCATTTAGTTTGGTGTATGGGAGCATTTAAGTTTTCCATCCAACCAGGGTCTCATTTAGAAATTACACACCTATTTACTTATATTTCATAGTGTAATACCTAAGTTTTCTTTCAGTAATTTCAGAGCTGTAATTTCAGATTTGTTGCTGAGGTTTTTTATCCTTTTGGAATTGATTTTGTTCATAGGATATAGCTTCAATGCTAAATGTAGACATCCAGGTTTTTAACACCATTTGTTGAAGATGATATATTTTCTACTATATATAGTAATTTGTTATCTATAGTTGAACTATATTATATACTATATATAGTAGGAATATGTAATTACAATTAAAGAAAGAGATCTTTGTGGGTCTCCTGCAGCTTTGCTAGGCCACAGACATTACAGCCAGTCCTGATGAGACCTGATAAGCAAGGCTCAGATGGAAGAGGAGGAGGACCTCCCCTATCAGTGGACTTAGAGAGGGACAGGGAGGAGATGAGGGAGGGAGGGTAGGATTGGGAGGGAATGAGGGATGTGTCAATGGCTACAGCTGGGATACAAAGTAAATAAGCTGTAATTAATAAAAATTTAAAAGAAAAAAGAAAATAAAAAGGAAGAGCTCATGAATTTGTGTGAGAACAAGGAAAATGGGGCCTACATTGAGGGGGTTAAAGAGATGAAGGGAAAGTGGGAAAATGATATTTGATTTTGAAAATGCATTAAATATTAAGTACATGGAATTACATGTGTCTGTAGGTTCTACTCTGTTAAACTGTATTTCTGTTTTTAGTACCAGCCACATGCTGTTCTTTAGTACCAGAGCTCTGACAAATAGCACCAGATATGGCAATACCTCTATTACTACCCTTTTGGTTCAGTATTGCTTGACTCTACTGGGTCATTTGTGCTTCCATGCAAGTTTTAGGATTATTTTCCCATTTCAACAAAGAATGCCATGAGTATTTTAATAAAGATTTTATTAGATCTAGGAATTCTTTTGGTGGAATGGTCATTGTTACAGCATTGTCCATGCAAATGAAATGTCTTCCTTCCCTTCAGCATTTTCCTTTTTTTCTTTCTTCAGAATTTCCATTGTTGAGTTTTCCACCTCATATTATTATTTATTGTAAATAATAATTGTAGGATATCTGTGGTAGGCTCATATCCTATTCCCTCTCTTCTACCATGTCTGGTGTCTATCCTGTTTTCTCTTCTGAATGAGAATTAAGCATCTTCCCTTGGGTTCTCCTTGTTTAGGTTGCCTGCTCCTTGATCACTTCTGCCTGGTGGGGCAACCTAGCCAGCCTACAGAGGAAGAGGATCCAGGCAGTCCTGTTAGGACCTGATAGGCTACAGTCAGAGAGTAGGAGAGGAGGATTTCCTCTAGCAGTAGTCTAGGGGACAGAGGGATAGGGAAGGAAAAAAGAGGGAGAGTAGGACCAGGAGATGAGGGACATGGCTACAGTCAGGACACAAAGTGCATAAGCTGTAAATAATAATTAATAATAATAATAATAGAAAAAAGAAAGATACTTAGGGAATATTAATAAAAAACGTTGTAATTTAAAAAAGAATCATTTTAATTGTCAAGTTTAAAAGTAACTATGTAACTGAAATATTTATAAATCTAAAGTATATGGCCTCACATTTGAAAAAAAAATGAATCCATTGGGACTATACTGACTAACTTTGGAAGAATAGCTATTATGAGATAAGTTTAGTATATGCAGCCACAAATTCAATAACCAATCACAGGGATCTGCCTGAAAGATATACCTGGTGCAGTAATCACACAAATATTATGGGTGTAAACAACCAATTGGATTTTAAGCTCGCTAATTTAGCCAAAACCCGTAAATAACACTGTAAAAGTGTTCAAGAACCTGTGACTAGGTCATGGGACTAGGGGGAAGCTAACTGCTGTTATTATACTAAAGGATAATGAATGACTGCTTGTAAGATATTTCTAGACCCATAGGGAAGAACTTCATTCAGCAATTATTAGAGAAGCTTTTACTTGAAATAGATACTAATTAAGAATGAAATTCACAACTAGACAATGTGCAGAGAGTGAGAGGCTTTACAGCCATAACTGGGATGTGTTTATCCAAGCGCTTCCCTCAAAGTCTGAGATCTCTGCACAAGAGGAGATGGGAAGATTGTAGAAGTGGTGATAACTCCAAGAAACTAATGTCTCCCAGAAACAGCAGGGCTGACACACATAGGAACTCACAAAGAATGTGATAATATGCACAAGACCTGCCCTGCTTTGAACATGAAAAAAATGCCCAGCAGTGAGGAACGGAAGTGGAAACGAGGTCCACCTCCTAACCAAGAGGCTACTTATAGTTGGCACCTGCTGGGAAAGGGAAAATCTGTTTTATCCAGTGGAGTGTCACTGGCTGTATGAACCACACTCCAGGGTAGGTCCCATGCACAGGAGGCAGGAGTAGTTGGCCAACATAAAACTCCATGATTTGGTGTTCACTCTATCTATCTATCTATCTATCTATCTATCTATCTATCTATCTATCTGTTTTATTAGTTTTCTTTTTTTTAACCTGAGTTTTAATTTTTTTTTCCCATTGGAGAGAGAGAGACTAAAGTAAGGACAATCTGAGAGGTACTGAGAAGAAAAGAATATGATCAAAATGTATTGTATGAATTTTCTTATAATTTATTTATTTATTTTACTGCATTAGTGTGAAGGTAGCAGATCCTATGGAATTGGCGTTACAGACCATTGTGAGCTGTCATGTTGGTGCTGGGAATTGAACCCGGGTCCTTTGGAAGAGCAGAGAGTGCTCTTAACCACTGAGCCATCTCTCCAGCCCCCTTTTTTTTATAATTTATTTAATTTTTAGAATTTTTTCTTAATTAAAATAAAGCCTCCTTATAATTTTCCCTGATTAACTCTAGTGATTTCAAAATATCCTTTTTTTTTTCATATGCTAAATCATGACTAGTCTTGTATAAAATCTCTTGTTATTCCTGTAGACTTTAGAGTCTAGAGTTTGTTTCACTCATCATTACCGAGCTAGGAATGCATTCAGAAAATAGTTATGTGGGAGAGGACCCATGAAAGGTGGTAAAAAGAACAATATTGGTATTCACGTATAGACTTTTCATTCTGATAGAAACTCGAAGTCAGTTTGACAGTCAAATCTGCTCTAGGAACAGTGTCATGTGATGCAGTATTGGCATACAAAAAAACTCACTTTGATAGCATGAAGAGAACAAGTGGCATTTGCAGTATCATTCCAGCAGAAACACTTCTACTATGTTAACTGAAGGAGGGTATGAAGAGAAAATGGCAGGCCAATTACACTGATTACAGTGGTTGCAAATATGTGTGGCTACCTTCATGCTCCAGTGACACTGTAATTAGGTTTCTAGGAAATGATGTGTGCAGGCAACCTCATCCTTATTTCAATCCCGCTGTTGATTTCCTGTCATCTTAGCTTGCATTGATAGGAATGAAGTAATATATGTTACACTCCATAATGGAGTAACCCTGCTGAAATTTCATGAAAGTGACCGACATTTTTTACATAATTATTTTATGTTATTTATTTAGGTTTTGGTAAAAATCCAATTCAGGAAATTAACCAATTAATTAAAAGCCTTACAAATTTAACATCTTAAATGTAAATCTATAGCTTGACCTTAAGGCCAAGGGTGAAATTGTCCAGTAATGGTGAAGGACAGAACTATCCTGCCCATAATGTTGCCTGTTATTAACCTATATTCAGCATATGCTTTTCTCTCTTTTCTTCTTCTAAAGTGTACTTTGGTAAAGAAATTCCTATATTCAGAAGATACCATGAAAGTCCTGGTGACAGGAAAACACTGTTCAGAATGAAAATCCTATGAGATAGACTGACAGGTAGAAAGAGCATGGACTAGGAACTCAGTAATGTGCCTGAAGATAGATGGGGCAGGGCCAGGGTGGGCTGGGCTGCTACCCATGTTTTGTTGTTGCTGTTTATTTGCTTGTTTGTTTGTTTGTTTGTTTTAGCTATTTCATTTGGGTTCTTATACCTATACCTCCCTTCCAACCCTTATTCCACCTTAATCCTTTCCACCACCACCACCACTACTAAGTAGGCAAGAAAGAAGGTTAGATGGGGCAGGAGACTGTAGACCTCTCTAGACTACTTCCTGCTGATTAGAGATATTGAGTTGCTTGGGACAGGGTTATCTTCACTAAAAAGATATCCAATTTCTTCTGCTTTGTCTTTTATTCATAATCACTTGACAAACTGTAACAACAGCAACCAGGAGCAGGGGGAGCAGCAATTACCTGCTCCTCTTCATCCTCATCCTCTTCATACTTTTCCTATCCTCCTCATCAGCATCCTTCTACTAGTCCCCCTCATCCTCATTGTCCTTCTCCTCTTCCTCCTCCTCCTCCTCTGCTACCTCTTCCTCCTCCTCTTCTTCTCCTTCTTCTTCTTCATGCACCCAGCCCATCTCACAGCTCTGGAATTTATACTTTTTCAAGTGCCCAGAATTAAAATATCTTTAGTTGGCAAAAATTGCACCAATGCTAGTGCATGAGGCAAATCATAATCATTTACTGTGAACAGCCTCTTATCCCACACCTGGGATTAAAATAAACATATATCCACACAACATAACAGGGTTTTTAAAGAAACCAAAATTCTCACCACAGTTAACCGATAGACTTAAGGTACAAAGAACATAGAATTATCTAGAAAACTTTCCACATTCTTATTTAGCTATTTGGTAGTGGTAACACTATTTATTGATATGGAATTAAAGAAGATAATGGGTTCAACTATGGACTTTGATTTTAATTATCCATAGAATATTCCTCTACAAAGCTGATTTTTTTTTTTAACTCTCAGGAGAAATGGGGAAGGTCAGAGAATGAAACAAAGGAATTTGCTCAAGGGGGGAAAAGAAAGACCTTTACAACTCCAGTCATCCTTGAAATAGTCTGAGAACAAATTAAGTATGCCAAGACAACTGGTTCCTTCCACTCTATAATTATTTCTCTGAATCCTCCTTAATGCAACATTTGGTTATCTTTAAAAATATCATATTTTGGTGTTTTAATTAACACTAACATATTATTGCTTAGCTAGAAACTTAAACAATTTTGAAATAATTAGATTCAGAATATTGAAACCTTTCTGACAATTAAAGTCATAATTCATTTCTGCTCACTTAGGCACCTGGAGTGAGATGCGAAAAGGTAATTATATTCGTTGTAAATTTACATGCCATGCATATCCTGGTAAGCATTCTGCAGGAGAGTGTTACAGGAAGACACAGGTGCCTAAATTAATAAACATTAGGAAATCAACAAGAGAATTAAACTACACTAGTTATTGTTTCCAAACTAATTATTTAATAATTGAACATCTCTTTACACCTGGTCCCAAATCAAAGGATTCCATGACCTCGAGAGGCCCTGGGTTCATATTTGATCGTTTAATATCAAATTTACATAGTGCAGGGCAGTGAACTGGGTAGCTGTTGGAGGACAATTTAAATTTCCCTGAAGTTCTCTAAAAGTTCACAAATCAAAACACTCAGACTTGTAAAGCAGGGGTGTAATTAATTGTTAAGAAGCCTTGTAAGTGCAGTTCTACAAGTCCGAGAACAAACAAAGCATGTTGGAGATACCGGGTCCCGCACAGAAATTTGAAAGCGGTATTGAGTGGTACAACATGGGCTTAATACATCACACTAGTGTCACTGTTGGGACACCATCTCCTCGTTTGGGGGTCTAGGTAAAGTTGCTCCAGGGTCACCCAGACCTTTTATTTCTACTTCAAGTACTGACATTCTGATAACTTCCATTCAAGTATTATAATGTTAATGTGAGGAATTTCTAGAGTCTTTGCTCACAGTTCATATGTATCAAGATGAATAAATGACACTATTCCATTTATCATTGTCTAGGATTATCAAAAACATAGAATAGAGGCTTAGAGCAATGCTTTTATTTTACATTTTGTCTAGCACCCAGTAAGTGAGGCATCTGCTAAACCTTTGTTGATAAACTAATAAAATGAACCAAAGAGATAAGGAATTGTATAAAAACATTGATAAATTCAAGCATAGAATAGTTCCTGGCTCCACAACAGCAGGGGAAGAGGTAATAGCTAGTTAATCATTTACTCAGTCATAACAGGTTTATAACTGCCTTCCTCTTGTGGATTGGCTGATTATCATCCAATAAACTCCCAATTTTTGGACTATAAACAAGAGATAAAAAAATGTTCTTGCTCCATATGATAAAACCCAAGGTCAGGAATGGCTTTTGAACATTTGAGGTTCAGCAATAACTCAATTCATACTGAGAAGAATTAAACATAAGAAAGAAACTTAGGAACAGTATGAGTTCATGAGTTACAGGTTCTATTTTATTTCACTAGAGTGTTTCAATTAAATTTTAATGTAAAACTATTATTTATGGTGCACCACCTGTGTGCTAATGTTTATGAATACCATTTTGATCCTTTTCCATGAAAATCATGATCGATATTTTATTTAAGAGAGGAGGCCACTGGGAATCAAAGTCCTCAACATCCTTCAGAGGAGATTAGCATGTTCACCAATGACATCACTGACTCTATCAATATACACCTCACCACTATAGTTCCAAATGCCATGTCATGTCTCAGTAGACTAGCAGATGTTAGAACACGGCATTAGCTCAAGGACTCAAATCTGTATTTTATAAGATAAAGCAAGTGCAAAATAACTCATGCTTAGAGCGTCCACAAATGAGGTGGTATTCAGCTGTGACTTGTAAGGAAGGCAAAGTATTAAGAGGAAATTATTCCTGTGCGGTACAGTCACAAAGAACAAATCACTATTATTTTTCATCATGAAAGTATGGATTTCATTTTTGAAAGAAAATCACACATCTTAGGTGTAAAGTTAGAAAATATTTCAATTTGTAATTAAAATAGAGAGTATTTTGTTTTGGGTGACTCCTTGCCTTAAAACTTTTATTTTTTATTTTTAAATTTTTAAATTTTTTACACTTTATTCACTTTGTATTCTAGTTGTAGGCCCCTCTCTCATCACTCCTGGCCTCACCCTCCCTCCTTCTTTCTCTCCTGTCCCCCTCCCCTAGTCAACTGCTAGGGGAAGTCCTCCTCCCCTACTCTGCAACCCTAGCCTATCAGATCCCATCAGGACTGCCTGAATCTTCTTCCACTGTGGGCTGGCTTGATCATCCCACCAGGGAGAAGTGATCAAGGAACAGGCAACCGAGTTCATGTCAGAGACTGTCTCTTCTCCCTTACTAGGGAACCACAAGGAGATTGAGCTGCCTATGGGCTACATCTACACAGGGTTTCTAGGTCCTCTCTATGCATGGTCTTTGGTTACTGCATTAGTCTCTGCAGTCCCCCCTGGGCTCAGCTTTTTTTGTTGTTGTTGACTCTGTTGGTCTTCTTGTGGAACTCCTGTCTTCTCGGGGTCCTTCTATATCCCTCTTCTTCCATAAGATTCCCTATGCTCTGTCAGTTTGGCTGTGAGTTTCTGCATCTGCTTTGATCCCCTGCTGGATGAAAGCTTTCAGAGACCTTCCGTGGTGGGCTCCCATTCTGCTCCCTCTCTTCTACCACTTCTGGTGTTTATCCTGTTTTACCCTCTGAATGAGAAATAAGCATCTTCCCTACAGTCTTCCTAGTTGTTTAGCTTTTTAAGGACTGTACATTTTAGTATGTTTATCCTATATTATATAGCTAATATCCACTTATAAGTGAGTATATACCATGCATGTCTTTCTGCTTCTCAGTTACCTCACTCAGGATGATCTTTTCTAGTTCTATCCATTTGCCTGCAAATTTCATGATTTTCCTCTTTTTAATAGCTGAGTAGTGTTTCAGCATGAAAATGTACCACAATTTCTGTATTCATTCTTCAGTTGAGGGACATCTAGGTTGTCTCCAGATTCTGGCTATTATGAATAAAGCTGCTATGAACATAGTTGAACATACATCCTTGATGTATGGTGGAGAATCTTTTGGATATATTCCCAAGAGTCACATAGCTGGGTCTTGAGGTAGCACTATTCACAGATTTCTCAGAAAGTGACAGATTGATTTCCAAAGTGGTTGTATAAGTTTACATTCCTGCCAGCAATGGAAGAGGGTTCCACTTTCTCCACATCTTCTCCAGCATGTATTGCCATGAGTTTTTGATCTCAGCCATTCTGATGGTTATGAAATAGAATCTCAGAGTTATTTTGATTTGTATTTCCCTAATTACTAAGGACATTTCTTTAAGTGTTTCTCTGCCATTTGGTACTCCTCTGTTGAGAATTCTCTGTTTAGCTCTGTGCCCCATTTTTTAATTGGATTATTTGGTTTGTTGGTGTTTAATTTCTTGAGTTCTTTATATAATCTGGATATTCGTTCTTTGTCAGATGTAGGGTTGGTGAAGATCTTTTCCAGTCTGTAGGGTGTTGTTTTGTACTGTGGACAATTTCCTTTGCTTTACAGAAGCTTTTTAGCTTCAAGAGGTCCCATGTATTGGTTGTTGATCTTAGAGCCTAAGCTCTTGGTATTCCATTCAGGAAGTTGTACTAATGAGTTCAAGGCTCTTCTTCACTTTTTCTTCTAACAGAGTTAGTGTGTCTGGTTCCTTAAGTCAGCTGTTTCCTATAAAATCAACTATTTTTCTATTACCACAACCTTGTTTTTCATGTTTTCAAACTTGATACAAGTAAAATCATATAGGTATACTCTTCCATGCCTGTTTTCTTTTGTTAGAAAGATACTTTTAGATCCATTGTAGGTGTTATAATTGGATACTAATTGTAAAAACAGAATCCATTTTTATGGGCATGATAATGTGTATATGTTTTTATGTGCTGACAGACTTATGGATTTCTATGATATTAATTATTACTAAAAATGTAACTTCTCAGAACATATATGTTCGTTTGGTAAATGTAATGTCAAGTTCATGGATAAAACTCCAAACTGTCTTATATTGTGATTTTAAGATTAATTAGTATTAATATAACTATTATTAGTTGTTTGTTCCCAATGATATGAATACAATAATTTGTGTTGGAAGGCATTTATTGTCATTATTCACTGTAATTGGTAAGGAATGAGATAGTATGTGATATGGTGGCAGATAATGCAAAGCATAATTTTTATAAGCACAATGGTGATTTCTGTTTTTTTTAAATAAATGATCATTTAAACCTAATTTCTTGTGTTTTTCATTTTTATTTTTATATTTTTATTTTATATATCTCATTCACTGACTAATTTATTCTCATTCTGACCACAGCCTCCCTCTGTCTGTCCTCCTCTCCTCCCAGTTCCTCCCTCTCACCATCCCTTCTCCCTTCCCCGCCTTTTCTCCTCAGAGAAGGGGAGGCCTCACATGTATATCAACTCACCTTGGCATATCAAGTTGCAATCGGACTGGGCACATCTTCTACTCTTCAGACTAGACATGACAGCCCAGTTAGAGGAAAGGGATCCAAAGGCAGGCAACAGAGTCAGAGACAGCCTCTACTCCAATTGCTAGGGAACACACATGAATACTAAACTGCACATCTGTCTAGGTCCAACCCATGCCTGCTCTTTGGTTGGCAGTTCAGTCTCTGTGAGCCCCCGTGGGCCCAGGTTAGTTGGAAGACTCTGTTTCCTGGACCACTCTGACCCACTCTATCCTTCTCCCACTCTTCCACAAAACTCTCCAAGCTCGGTCTATTGTTTGACCACGAGTCTCAGCATCTGTTTCGATCCACTGCTAGATGAAGACTCTCAGAAGACAGTTATGCGAGGCTCTGTCTGCAAGCATAGCAGAGTATCATTGATAGTGTTAGGTGTCCTCCAGAAGGGGAATACAGCTGGGATACAAAGTGAATAAACTGTAATTTATAAAAAAATAAATTAATTTAAAAAATAAATAAAGACCACAGAAAGATGGATTGTTGCTCAATCCACTCACCTAAGCTGTGTCTTTTGATTAAGGGGTTGAAAGTGATAATATTAAACTTATTATCGAAAAAAAATTGTGTCAGGTGTTGGCTCTCTCCCATGGGGTGTGTCTCAAACTGGGCTAGTCATTGATTTGCCATTCCCTAAATCTCTGCTCCATCTTTATCCCTATACTTCTTTGTCTTGTAGGCAAGACAAATTTTGGATCAAAGGTTTTAAGGGTGGGTTGGTGTCCCCTTCCTCTGCTGGAAATCCCCCCTGGCTACAGCATGCAGTGACTTCAGGCTCCTTAACCCCCACTGCTAGCATTCTCAACTAGATCATTCCATAGACTTCAGGGAGCTTCCCCTGTCCTCAGAGACAAGGAGCAGATTAGAGAACAGGATGGGGTGGAATGACAAATGAGTCCCTAGCAGTTGGGAGATTTGTTTTGCAGTAAGGAAAATGCTCTAGCACCTGATCATAGTGATGGCTACACAGTGCTATAATTGTGTGCCTTCAGATGGTATATTTGAGATAATCCTAATTTTCATTAAACTTCTTTTGTTTTCAGAAGAAAACCACAAAAGATAGAAAGTCAAATTTATAATATGTGTATTACTCGTGTTGAAAATATTTATATTCAGAATAAAACATCATTTATAAATCTAAAACATAAAAACAAAGGCTTCACCAGCGACTGATAGAACAGATGCAGAGACCCACAGCCAAACATTAGGTGGAACTTGGAAGAATCTTATGGAAGAGAGAGTACAAAGGATTAGAGCCAGAGAGGTCAAGGACCTCAAGAAAACCCACAGAATCAACTAACCTGGGCTCATAGGTTCTCCCAGAAACTGACTCACTAACCATGTATGAGATGGACCTAGACTCCCAAGGGGTCTACATCAGTGTGTATTAGCTGTGCAGCTTGGTCAGTTTGTGGGTCCCCCAACAATGGGAGTAAGGGCCATTTCTGACTGTTGCATGCATATGCACACGCGTGCACACACACAGAGGCTTCCTTTCTCTTAGAACAATTTCAAGTTTCAACACTACTTTCCTGTACTTCTCTAGCAGGTTTGACATCATTTCATTTGTTCACATCTTAACATCTTATTCTCTTTTGAAAACTTTATTAATTTTCTTCTATTTGCTACAAGTCACTTTTTGATGAACTCCTCATATACCTTGTTGCACAATTTATATGTATATGCTTACTTTGTTCCAAAATAAGAGATCTGAAGGAAACATTGACTCTTCAGATTGAAAAAAAAATTGTCTTGTAATGCTCTTTTTAAAAATACTTTACAGTTATTTATTTTGTGTGTACATGTATGCAGGCATACTCTTATGCATAAACGCAGGTCAGAGCACAATTTGCCAGCATAGGTTATCTCCTTCCACCACACAGTTCCTGGGGACCAAACTCAGGCTGTCAGTTGTCACAGGAGAACCCCTTAACCCACCGAGCCGTCTCCCTGGCTCCTGTAATTGTCTGATAGATTCGTGACCTTTGATAGTTTTCTAAGATTACAAATGATGTCACAGTGATGAGAACTTAGACAATGTCTTGTGTACAAGGATTTTTTTTTTAATTTTATATTTCAACGGCAAACTGTGTGATGAAGTAGTAAGATCATAATGTTTTGGTGCTTGAAGGAGGCGTTGAAGCTGTGATCTTCCAGTTCAAGGCTGAAGATATGGGAAATTAATATACTTCTTCACCAGAAGGAGGGGGCTAGAGTTACATAACAAGATATTTATAAAATAGATTCTGTTGTATCTACACGCAGGCCAGAGTTCTTCCTCTGCCATTAACTGAGATGACTTCACTATCTTATATCATTTTGCATCTTTGGAAAAGCCATTAGCTTTGAAGAGGCAGTTGCATGAACAGATTGCGAAGTGGAAAGTGTTGGAGATAGAATGAGATAATGGTTCTCAACCTCTGAGTTGCGACCCTTTGGGGTTGAATGACCTTTTCACAGGAGTTGCCTAAGGCCATCAGAAAGCACAGATGTTTATGATTCATAACATTACAGTTATGAAGCAGCGACAAAAATAATTTTATGGATGTCACCACAATAGGAAGAACTGTATTTAAGGGTTACAACATGAGGAAGGCTGAGAACCACTCTTCTTTTAGTATAAGTGCTCCAAATATTTTACTGTTGTTGCTTTTTAATTCTTTTCATTATTAATTTATTTCTTTAGTCCCTACAACTGGTAGTGCAGGGGGAAAAACTCAATGCTTATTCTCTTGGAAATATGGTATTTTTCTCCTATTGGCAGAAGTTCCTAAGCATAACCCATGTTAAAAAGGTGTTTCACATGTCCCGATCTAGAAAGGACAAGAACTCTTTATGGGCTATGGGCACACGGAATCCTTCAAGTCTGGACTTTACGGTCCAGTCTACTTCTTTTCCAACTACCTCCTGCTGTGGATTTAATGTGCCTTTCCCCCATGGAAATTCAAGTTGAAATTTGGTTGTCATTGTGGCAGCATTGGGAGATGAATCCTTTAATGCCTGGCTCATAGGCCTCTGTTGTCATGAATGAATTAGTGGGATATCCCAGGGAATTCTTTGGTATAAAAATGAGCTCTTTCTGGTCTATTCATTCTCTTTGGTTACTGTGTTATCCTCACTATCATGTGATATTATGAGAAAAAGACCTTTACCAGAAATCAATGTCATACCGTTGGCATTTGCAGCCTCTGAAACTATAAAATGAACGAACCTCTACTTTTTTGTTTTAAAGACATTTATTTATTCGTTTGTTTATTTAGTATTTAGTATTCTATCTGTGGAAGAGGTACACGCTCCACAACATGCATGTTCAACTCAAAGGACAACTTGGGTTATTTAGTTATATCCTTCTATTGTGTGAGTTCTGAGATGCAAACTCATATTTGTAGGATCGGTGGAAATTCCTTTTACCTGTTAAGGCAGCTCATTACCCAGAACCTATATTGTTTATAAATTTTCCTAATGCAATGGTTTTTAAATAGTACAAGTAAACTCCCACTCTAATTACTATTTAATTTCCACTCAAATATTTATAATAACTAAGCTAATAACCTAGCTAATGTTAGGACTTACATATACCCAACTGCTAGCTCACTCTAACAATATCTTGTCTTGGCACGTTTCTTTTTTTAAATCTTTTTTATATTAATTACAGTTTATTCACTTTGTATCCCAGCTGTAGCCCCCTCTCTTTCAATTCCACCTTTCCTCCCTCATCGCCTCCCATGCTCTTCTCCAAGTCCAATGATAGGGGAGGTCCTTCTCCCTTCCTTCTGACACAAGCCTATCAGGTCTCATTGGACTGACTGCATTGTCTTCTTCTGTGGCCTGTAAAGGCTTCTCCCCCTCAGGGAGAGGTGATCAAAGAGCCAGCCACTGAGTTCATGTCAGAGACAGTCCCTGTTGCTCTTACTTGTGTACCCACTTTGACACTGAGCTGCCATAGTTTACATCTGTAGAGGAGTTCTAGGTTATCTCCATGTATAGTACATATTTGGAGTATCAGTCTCAGTGAAGACCCCTGTACACAGATTTATTGGTTCTGATGCTTTCCTTGTGTAGCTCCTGTTCCCTCCAGGTCTTTCTATCTTCTCCTTCTTCATAAGATTTCCTGCACTCTACCCAAAGTTTGGCTATGAGCCTCAGCATCTGCTTTGATACTCTGCTGCACTTTTTCTTACTTGTCTTTTTCTGGCCAACTCAAGAAGTTTAAAGGGAGGATATAGTATGTTACATAGAATAATAGTGGGAAATGTTAAGTCTTTTTCAAGGGCCTGGATTTTCCCAACCTTGCTGTTAGCTTAGAAATACAAGTTCTTTGTTGAGGACAAAACAGGAGAAGTGCTTCAGGTGTAAACTGCTTTTTATCATATAAAGTCATCAGTGTGGATTGTGTTTTATTGTGTATATGATATGCTTTCTTGCTCAGTGTTGGTATGTCTTAAATTTTTAGCTTATGTAGCACATGGAGTTGGGGGTGGTAACCACTGACCCCAATTAAAAATATATTTTCAATAATAAAGTATAATCTTTTTTGTTTCTGTTATCAGTGCTATTCAGACTACCAGGACTACACAGGGAGGAGGGCACAGGCCAAATAGTTCTGAATTTAATCCACATAACTTATGAATGGTTGACCCTACACAAATTATGTAACTTCTCAGAGCTTTGTATTCCAAATCAGCTACATGTGCCCAGCAACACCTTTATCACAAGGTGTTTTCAACTGCTCGGTTATATACTAGAGACTTACTGCAGTGTGGGACTTGGGATAAAGTTATCTTTTCTATTACTTTCTAATCTTTTTTTATTTTCTTTGTTTCTACTTTGTTGCACTGGGATCTATGCCACTGTAACTAATATGGCAGTCTTGGTGAGGCAAAGTCAGGCTTAGCTAACAATGATATTCTTAGAAAATGGTAACTTGAGATATCTGATTATATTCTGTGTTGAAAAAATGGTCAACTCATTACTTTATGTAAAAACATATTGATAATCAGGGGCTCTCCCATATCCCATATCTCTCTTATCCCATATGCTAGGATTAAGAAAGTTAGCAAGACACAGTCCTTTCCTACTTCAAGTTTGACTCTATTGAAAGAGGCAGATAGGATAAAATAATATGTATGGGAAAATGTTGCAGCAAAAAGTAAGTCATGCTAAGTGACCTGACAGTGTCAAAGCTGGTACCAGCAAAAGTTGTGGAGATTTCTCTGGAAAGACATCTTCAGACAGCATTCTGATGGCATGTAAAGAAGTAGCAGGAAGCATGGTACAGAATAATGAAGGTGATGACTTGGAAGACACTAAGCTGGAAAGGTGGACAGATTTATGTCTTGACAAAAACCCAAATTCTATTCTCTTGTTTGAAAATTCTTTAACCATTTCTAGCCAAAAATAACTTTGTGTTTTCTATCATGAGCCTTCACTACCTCAGAGTAAAGGGCTGGAAAAATGTTTTTCAAGCAAATGGACCCATAAAAAAAGCTGGGGTAGCTATCCTAATATCTAATAAAATAGACTTTCAACCAAAATTAATCCAAAAAGATGAAGAGGGGCATTACATTCTCAAAGGAAAAATTCACCAAGAGGACATCACAATTCTGAACATCTATGCCCCAAATACAAGAGTACCTACATTCATAAATGAAAAATTATTAAAACTTAAATCACATCAATCCAAACACCTTAAGAGTGGGATAATTTAACAATCCACTTTCAATAAGGGACAGATAATCTAGACAGAAGCCAAATAGGGAAACAAAGGCACTTACAGAAGTCTTAAATCAAATGGACCTAATAGATATCTACAGAACTTTTCACCCAAACTCAAAAGAGAATATCTTCTTTTCAGCACCTCATGGAACCTTCTCCAAAATAGACCACATAGTTGGTCACAAAGCAAGCCTCAGCAGATACAAGAACACTGAAAAAAATCCCCTGTATTCTATCTGACCACCATGAACTAAAGCTGGACCTCAACAACAATGGAATTAGCAAAAAGCATACACGCACATGGAAACTGAACAACTTGCTGCTCAATGACAGCTGGGTTAAGGAAGAAATAAAGAAAGAAATTAAAGACTTCCTAGAATTCAATGAAAATGAAGGTACAACATACCCTAATTAATGGGACACATTGAAAGCAGTGCTCAGAGGAAAATTCATAGCACTAAGTGCTTTCACGAAGAAATTTGTAACATGTCTTGAAAGCAATTTAATGGTCCAACTGAAAGCCCTAAAAAAAAAAGAAGAAAATACACCCAAGAGGAGCAAATGGTTGGAAATAATCAAACTAAGGGCTGAAATCAATCAATTAGAAACAAATAAAACTATTCAAAGAATCAATGAAACCAAGAGCTGGTTCTTTGAGAAAATAAAAAAGATAGACAAACCTTTAGCCAAACTACCAGAGAGAAACTATCCAAATCAGCAAAATCAGAAATGAAAAGGGGGACATAACTACAGACATCGAGAAAATCCAAACAATCATTAGGTCTTACTACAAAAGCACATATGCCACAAAATTTTTAAAATCTAAAAAAATGGACAATTTTTTGATAGATTCTATATACCGAAATTAAGTCAAGATCAGGTAGAAAGATTGAATAGTCCTATATCTCCCAAGGAAATAGAAGCAGTCATAACAGTCTCTCTTCCAAAAAAAGTCCTGGGCCAGATGGATTCAGCGTAGAATTCTACCAGACCTCCAAAGAAGTGCTAACTCCAATTCTCTTCAAACTATTCCAACAAATAGAAACAGAAGAAACATTACCAAACTCATTCTATGAAGCCACAGTCACCTTGTTACATAAACCACATAAAGACCCAACATAAAAAAGAGAACTTCAGACCTATCTCTCTTATGAACATTGATGCAAAAATACTCAATATAATATTTGCAAACCGAATTCAAGAACACCTCAAAGATATAATCCACCAACACATCAAAGATATCATCCACCATGACCAAGTAAGCTTCATCCCAGGTATGCAAAGGTGGTTCAACATACGGATATCCACCAGTGTAATCCACCACATAAACAAACTGAAGGAGAAAAATCATATGATCATCTCTTTAGATGCCAAACAATCATTTGATAAAATCCAACACCCATTCATGTTTAAAGTCATAGAGAAATACAAGGCACATAACTAAACACAGTAAAGGCAATATACAGAAAGCCTATAGCCAACATCAAACTCAATGGAGAGAAATTTAAATCGGTCCCACTGAAATCAGGGACAAGGCAAGGCTGCCCACTCTCCCCATATCTCTACAACATAGTACTTGAAGTCCTCGCTAAAGCAATAAGATAACTAAAGGAGATCAAGAGGATACAAAACAGAAAGGAAGAGGGCAAAGTTTCACTATTCACAGACAATATGATAGTATACATGAGCAACCCCAAAAATTCAACCAGAGAACTACTTCTGCTGATAAACAACTTCATCAAAGTGGCTGGATACAAAATCAACTCAAAAAAATCAAAAGCCCTCCTGCATACCAAAGACAAAAGGGCTGAGAAAAAAATCAGGGAGACAACACCCTTCACAATAGCCACTAATAACATAAAGTACCTTGGGGTGACTCTAACCAAGCAAGTGAAAGACCTGTTTAAAAAAAACTTCAAGTTTCTGAAGAAAGAAATTGAAGAAAATATCAGAAGATGGAAAAAATCTCCCATGCTCATGGATTGGTAGGATTAACATAGTGAAAATGGTTCTCCTGCCAAAAGCCATCTACAGATCCTATGCAATTCCCATCAAAATACCAACTCAGTTCTTTACAGACCTTGAAAGAAAGATTCTCAGCTTCATATGGAGAAACAAAATACCCAGAATTTCCAAAACGATATTGTACAAAAACAGATCATCTAGAGGTATCTCCATCCCTTACCTCAAGCTGTACTACCAAGCAATTGTAATAAAAAACACATGGTATTGGCACATAAACAGAAAGAAGGAGCAACAGAATAGAAGACACAGAAATAAACCCACACACCCATGAATACTTGATTTTTTTACAAAGAAGCCAAAACCATCCCATGAAAAAAGATAGCATCTTCAACAAATGGTGCTGGTCCAACTGGATGTCTACATGCAAAAAAATGAAAATAAATCCATATTTAATATCCTGCACAAAACTAAAGTCCAAATGGATCAAAGACCTCAACATAAAACCAGATATTCTAAATCGGCCAGAAGAAAAAGTAGGGAAGAGCGGAGAACTCATTGGCACAGGAGACAACTTCTTGAACAGAACACCAAAAGCACAGGTTCTAAGAGCAACAATCAATAAATGGGACCTCATGAAACTGAAAAGCTTCTGTAAAGCAAAAGACACTGTTGTCAGAACAAATCAACAGCCTACAGATTGGGAAAGGATCTTCACCAACCCTGTATTTGACAGAAGGCTGATATCCAGAATATGTAAAGAACTAAAGAAGTTAAAAAGCAATAAATCAAGCAATTCAATTAAAAAGTGGGGTACAGAGCTAAACAGAAAATTCTCTGTAGAGGAATATAGAATGGCAGAGAAACACATAAAGAGATGCTCAACATCCTTAGCCATCAGAGGTAAATCAAAATGACCCTGAGATTTCAGCTTACACCCATCAGAATGGCTAAAATAAAAAACTCAAATAACAACACATGCTGGAGAGGCTGTGGAGAAAGATAAACCCTCCTCCATTGCTAGTGGGAATGTAAACAGGTACAACCACTTTGGAAATCAATCTAGAGCTTTCTCAGATAATTAGGAATAGCGTTTCCTCCAGAGCCAGCTATACCACTCCTAGGCATATATCCAAAAGTTGCTCAAGTACACAACAAGGACATTTGCTCAACCATGTTTGTAGCAGCTTTATTTGTAATAGCCAGAACCTGGAAACAACCCAGATGTCCCTCAGTTGAGGAATGGATACAGAAATTGTGATATTTTTACACAATGGGATACTACTCAACAATTAAAAATGAGGAAATCATGAAATTTGCAGGCAAATGGGAGGATCTAGAAAAGATCATTCTGAGTGAGGTGTTTCAGAAAGAGAAAGACAGATATGGCATAAACTCACTTATTTAGACCTATAAGATATGATAAACATAATGAAATCTATACACCTAAAGAAGACAAACAAGAAAGAAGACCCAAGGTAAGGTAATCAATCCTCACTTAGAAAGACAAATGGGATGGGCATTGCATGTAGGAGAAAACAAGTAAAAGGACAGGAGTCTACCACAGAGGACCTCTGAAAGACTCTACCTAGCAGTGTATCAAAGCAGATACTGAGACTCATAACCAAACCTTCGGCAGAGTGCAGGGAATCATATGAAGGAAGGGGGAGTTAATATGACCTGGAGATAACAGGAGCTCCACAAAGGCCAAATATATCTGGGTACAGGGGTCTTTTATGAGATTGTTTCTCCAACCAAGGACCATGTATGGATATAACCTAGAACCTCGCTTGAATGCAGCCCATGGTAGCTCAGTATCCAAGTGGGTATCCTAGTAAGGGGAACTGGGAATATTTCTGACATGAACTCAATGGTGGACTCTTTGACCTCCTCACCTTCCAAGGGAGGAGCAGCCCTGCTAGGCCACAGAGGAGGACCTTGCAGCCAGTCCTGAAGATAGCTGATAAAACAGGGTCAGATGAAAAGGGAGGAGGTCCTCACCTATCAGTGGACTCATAAGAAATTTAAATATGACCTATTTTATTTTTCTCTTGTTAATGGAAAACTTTAGATAAACCCTATTAGTTTCAGAATGAAAAACAACCCATGACTTCATAATTCCATTTGTCTTTATGCCCCACTATACATTTTAAGTTCTTATAGAGAGACATAGTTTGCATCTCTCTCAGAGAATATTCTGCACATTTTATAAGCAGGCAGATGAAAAATACAAATGTTAAATATAATTTTAGGCAGTGCTTTGTCTGCTTGTTAAAGTCGGTGTTCATCTTATTTTATTTATTTGTATTGCTGAGGATCAAGTAGGGCTTTATGCATGCTTGGCAAACGGTCTACCTCAGAGATCCAAACTTCAAATGTAGAATCTCATCCCATTATGTTATCACTTTGCATCCATGGGTTACAGGATCAGAAGCTCAGATGAAAGTCAAACAAAAATAACTGTGGGACACCTTGGGTGTCCACATTACCTTTCTAAAGTCTTAGAACATGTCTTCACTCTCAGTCCTCACCATGAGCCATATATCTACCTACACCTATAAAAAGTAGCTGACATGTTGTGTGACAAAGAGGAGGCACATCAGAATTTCACCTGCCTGCTTGAAATCTGTTTTATTTCATTGACTGAGGATGATAGGTTCATGATCATGAGTCATCAGAAAGATTTGTTAGAAGTTGTACATAATGAAAATAGATCAAGGTTGGTTGGTTTGTTTGTTTTTTCCGGGTAGCTTTCTTTAATTATTTGATTTTTTTTCATGTAAAATACTTTAATCATGTTTTCCCCTTCTCCAACTGCTTTCAGGTCTCCCTCATTTTCTTACCCAAACAATTTAAGATCGTAATAGCCAGAGATGACTCAGAGGATTTAATGTCTTCCAGACACAGCAGGACTGATACACAATCCAAGAGATTTTGATTATGCTGCAACCACTTGACTATTTTAACTACTTGAGAAAGTATGTGCTCAGCATAGGAAGTGCTCGCAGAAAACATTTTGGCCAAAGTGCTAGTCAGAAAGATTTGTAACTATGAAAGAACTGAACAGAAACTATACAAGGATTTTCTGTAGACGGAGCTTTCTATGTGGTACTAAGCTTGTCTTTGCAGGTTTTTTTTTTTTTAATCTGGGTATGATTTTTTTTTCTAACAGATGAAATTATATAATTTTTTTACACTGTTAAAAGATTGCTTATTTACCTCCATAAGCAGTTGTTAGTACATTTAGCCTTTCGCTCCCAACCCCATGGGAAAATTTTGCAAATACTTTGAAAGATTGCAAAGTAGGAAACAACTTTGCAAATTGTTTTTCTAAGACAACAGGAAAGTTGTCTTAGAAAGAGAACAGAATGTCTACAAAGTGTCTATGGTTTTACTCTTCTTTGAAATATTTCCTTATACCCCTCATCCCCAGCAGACCCACAACCCCATAAAATAAAAGGATTGCAATGTATCTCTGTTCTTGAGGTTTCTAACGTCTATTTAATTCTAATGCTTTATGTGTCTATGAACATTTTGTTTTCAGTTATCCAGGTATTATGCAAAAATAATTTGGGTTGTGCAACCCTGTGATGGCATTTAACATCTTAGAAATCTTTTCTCTGGGCAGTGACATCTATAAAAAAAAATGATAGCTCTGAACAGCAGTTGAAACGAAAGAGAATTTATCAACCTTCCTATTAACATCAAATTTATGGAATGTTTGAAAGTTGCAAGTGAACTCTTAGGGCCATGTTCATGGGGTGGCCTTTAACGTGAAATGGATCTGAGGCTGAACTGAGTCTTTGAGACTGGATGTTTTAATGAGGTTTCATCCCTTTTGAACAGAAACAAGGAAGGTTAGTGGAAATGCCATGTCTGCTAGACACTTGACAGTTTTTGTCCTGGGGGAAAGTGTTTGGGCTGTTAGAGTTATTCTTCTGTCCCTTGCAAGACCCAAAGACTTTCATGCATAGGTCAACCGCCTCACACCTCCGACTCTTGCCTGTTACTAACGATAAAGGGTTATGAACATATCCAAATGTATGGTACCACATTACCAATTCACTTACGTTTCTGACATTTCAAAGTTATCCTCTACCTTTGTGACCTTTTGAACAATAGATTATTTATGTAAGGATTTCAGGAGATGTACAGAGCATTAAAATTACTGAAGCGTTTTGTGGGCTGGTAGGGACATGGGGAGACTCAAGTGTAGGGGAAATACTATTCTCTTTGGGTTACTTTTAAAATGGTTTAAATCATCTCCAGAATAAAGGTTACACTAATAAATGTCTCATTTGTTTTAAATGCTCTGAAATGTGAATACTTCCAAGGAACATATAAAATCATACCCAGTAAATGGACTGTGGTGAGATGCAGTGAGTTGTAATAATTCCTCTTTGGGTTTGCATTTTCATTCTCCTTCCACTTCACCGAGTTCTGAAAGAGAGTAGAACAGGGCTGAGGAACATAGAGTAATGCTGGCCCTGGTGTATCTGACTTTCAGAATCATACAAGAAAGCAAGGACAGAATGCGGTTCTCATTGTTACTGTAGCATAAAAGGGACCACAGGGTTCTCTCCATTCTGTCTTTTCCTCCTTTCCTCCTCACCCATTACCAGTAAAAAGTAGTAAACCAACAAAATGTCTGAATTATGACAAATCATTGTATGGAAATTGCCTGAAAAACGCATTACCTTATATATCTCATCTTATCTTTTGCCTTGGACAACAATAAAATAAAGTGTTAATATTTTTCTACACAAGAATGTATTTTCACACTGTTTCATTCTGCTTGTATGCACTCATTCTCCATGCCAAGTAACAAGCCATAGGTTGATTTTATGCTTGCTGTAGAATCCTGAGTACCTTTCTTTGACTGGAAAGCCCCTTACCCATAATAACTCAAAAAAGGAAATATGAATAGCAGTTTTTATTATAATTTATTACAATTTATTCAATTTGTATCCCAGTTATGGTCCCCCCCCTCATCTCCTCCCAATCCTACCCTCCCTCCCTCTTCTCCCCCTATGCCCCTCCTCTTGTCCACTGATAGTGGAGGACCTCCTCCCCTTCCATCTGACCCTGGCCTATCAGGTCTCACCAGGAGACCTCACTATCTTCCTCTGTGGCCTGGCAAGGCTGCACACCCCAAGGGGATGTAATCAAAGAACCTGCCACTGAGTTCATGCCAGAGAAAGCTCCTTCTCCCCTTACTGGGGACCCAACTTAGAGACGGAGTCTATGGGCTACATCTGAGGCAGAGTTTTAGGTCCTCTCCATGCATTGTCCTTTGACAGGGTTTTTATAAAGATTATTAAAGCATATAACAAAAAAAAGTCTAAAAGAAATTGTTCACATGGTGCTTAGTGGCTGTTTGATTCTCCTCCCAATTATGTTACTAGCATTACATAAATAATATAGTATTAGATCCTTTCTCATTGCTGTGTCAAAATATCTGAAAATAAGCAATTTTGGTGACAAGTTTCTCTTGGCTTACAGTTTTAAAGGAAACAGGTCACTGTGTCAAGGAAGGCACAGTAGCAAGAGTATGAAACATCTGTTCACATATTATACAACACTAGAAACTAGAAATAATGACAGGAAGAAGAGCCAGGATTTACAGTATCAAAGATGCTCCTGGTCATTCATTTCCTCCAGGAAGGCTCCTGGGTTTCACAACCTTACAAACAAATCCACCAACTGAGAAACAGGTGTTCAAGCATATGAATCTACCAGATACATTGCATGTTCAAACCACACCCATATTATATATGAAAATGATGTGAACCCTCCTGCATCAGGAACACTATGTTCATTTGTGATTTATACTTCCTGATCACTGCAGTTAAAAGCCACATTGCCATTTCCTTCTCATTTGCGCTGGATTTTATATCTTAGCCTAGAACAATCTTTGTGGTTTCGTTTTCTTCTTTTACAATGTTGAAAATATAAAATAGAGCCTTTCACAAACTGGTTAGGTACTGTGCTGCTGAGCAATTCTCTGATCCTCATCCATTTCTCAAGCAATATTGTAGGTGGTTTCCTGTTCTGGTTTTTTTTTTTTTTTTTCTTGCACAATAAGACTCAAGAACAACCCTGTCATTTGTACTTTCTTTTTTACTGAACATCACAAAATTGGATTTTGATTATTTGAAACATTTTGGTTAGTTTATATTTCTTCTGCATCCAGATAACTTGTATGTTCCATGATAGTTATCTCCTTTCTAGAATAGATTTTTAATAGATTAATTAATTATAATGTATTCACTTTGTATCCCCGCTGCAGCCCCCTCCCATGTCTCCTCCCAGTCCCACCCATGCACCCTCTTCTCCCACTATGCCCCTTCCCTTCTCCACTAATAGGGGAGGTCCTCCTCCACTTCTTTCTGACCTTACCCTATCAGGTCTCATCAGGACTGGTTGCATTGTCCTCCTCTGTGGCCTGGCAAGGCTGCACCCCCCAGAAGGAGGTGATCAAAGATCCTGTCACTGAGTTCATGTCAGGGACAGCTCCTTCCCCCCTTACTTGGGAACCCACTTGGATAATGAGCAGCCTGTGGGCTTACTCTGAGCAAGGGTTCTCTCAATAGGTCCTCTCATTCATGGTTCTTGGTTGGAGTATCAGTCTCTGCAGGTCCCCTAGGCCCAGATTTTTTGACTCTGTTGTTATACTTTTGAAGTTCCTGCCCCCACCCCAGGTCCTTCTATTGCCCTCTTCTTCCATAAGGTTTCTTGCACTCTGCTGAAGTCTGGCTATGAGTCTCAATATCTCCTGCAATACCCTGATGGGTTAAACCAGTAAAATTTAGTAGCATTTTTTCATGAATCAATCTGTATAATGTATTATTTAAAGCCCAGGATCTACTCCAAAATAGTGTCTCAAGCTAGGTACATTTTGTTCTCTTGAACATGCTTTCGCTCCTTGTAGTATGTAGTGAAAGTATAATGTTTTTCTTTGTTTGCTTGTTTGTTTTGTAATATTTTTTGTAATAATATTTGTAACAAATCAGCAATATGCTGGCTGACATGTATCATAAATATAAAAATACAGCTCTGAAGATGTTATTTGAACACCAGGATCAACTATGTTATCACCTATCAATATAATACAAGTTACATCACCAGGAGTTATACTGGTAGTAATGTTCTCATGCTTATTCTGTGTAGGTTCTATCAATTTGCATTTATAAGAATGCTGCCCATACGCCAGCAACGTGTCTTCATGTGTAAAAGAGGCTTAAACACATTGTAGTACTGAGTTGAGGCTGGAATGGTGTCCTTTCGTTCTTCATGTATGTTTAAGAGCACATCTTTATTCTGATGATACTTGAACAATGGGGTAAGTGACTGTGAACAACTGGGTAAATGACTGAGCAGAGCATGTAAGCCCTGTGTCCTCTTGTATTTTGTGTTTTGAATATATAAGATGATAGCATGTCTGGCACTTAGTAGAAACAACTGTTAGAAAGGTTCTCTTCTATTCTTACAGTGCCATCTGGGAACTCAATGCCTTTATTACAAAGAAAATGTATTTGGACATATAGTAAAATGAAGTGACTTAATCAAGAAGGCGAGAGATATTACAGAACACAATAGCCATCTTCAGTCATTTGAGAAAATGTTACATTGTGAGAAATGATAATGTCTTACAGGATTTGTAAGGAAATAAGAAACGCTACAGACACTCAGTATAGTTTAATGTGAGAAATTCTTTCTTGCAGTTGAGAATACGTTCATCGGATCAGCAACTGTGCTTCTTATGTTTCTTAAACTCTGCTTAGGACAGCCGAAAAACATGGTCAGCTTCAATCTAGAATTATTGACAGTATAATGAAAAAACTGAATGAGTGAATGAATGAATTAATAAGATAATCTGGCAATTAAAGTTGTGTCTTCTTATTCACTCGAGCCACTGTCTCCTAAAAGTTCCAGGGGTCAGAAGACAGAATCTAATAAAAGCTGTATGACCTTTAGGGATGTGTTTACCACTCAGATGCTTTTTGTATGATTTTGCATTTTGGCATGGGTTATTATGCTTTTTCTAATTTTCCAACATGAAGCTCCTCTCCATTTACATCAGCATTACTGTGTTCTGCTCTATTAGTCTCTTAATCTCTTTGCTAATCCCCATATGTTGCTGCATCATTTAATTAAGGGCTACCCTGTTGTGTGGCTGAAGCTCAGACAACATCATTTCCCACTGTGAGCATACCCAGGCTCTGAGAGGTGTAGAGGGGCTTGCTTTGGTCGTATCTGAGAAATATGGCCTAAATTACATATTTAGTAAGCTTTTTAATGAAAGAGAGAAATGGCTGCACCAAAAAGCATTAAATTCTATGCACTGTTGACACCTATTCTGGATGTTTCCACGAGGAAAGTGTGTAGATCAGAATTACAATTTTTTTATTATCTTATTCTTTTTTCTTTTATTTATTTTATATTAACCACAGGTTATTCACTTTCTATCCCAGCAGTAGCCCCTTCCTCATTCTCTCCCAATCCCACCATCCTTGCCTCATCTTCTCCTTGCCCCTTTCCAAGTCCACTAATAGGGGAGGTCCTCCTCCCCTTTCATCTGACCCTAGCTTATCAGGCCTCTTCAGGACTGGCTGCTCTTCTGTGGCCTAGCAAGGCTGCTCCTCCTTTGGGGGGGGGGTCGAAGAGATAGCCATTTAGGTCATGTCAGAAATAGTCCCTGTTCCCCTTATTAAAGAACCCATTTGGATACTGAGCTACCCATGGGCTATATCCGAGCAGCAGTTCTAGGTCCCCAAAGCAGAAAGACACACATGGAAATACTCACTTATATAGACCTATAAGATAGGATAAATATACTGAAATCTATATATCTTAAGAAGATAAACAAGAAAGAGGACTTGGGGTAATATGACCAATCCTCACTTAGAAAGACAAATGGGAAGGACATTGGATGTAGGAGAAAACAAGTAACAGGACAGGAGCCTACCATAGAGGGCCTCTGAAAGACTCTACCTAGCAGTAGAGTCTTAATATCAAAGCAGATATTAAGAATCATAACCAAACTTTGGGCAGAGTGCAGGCAATCATATGAAAGAAGAGGGAGTTAGTAAGACCTGGAGAAGACAGGAGCTCCACAAGGACCAACTATATCAGGGCACAGGGGTCTTTTATGAGACTGTTTTTCCAACCAGAAATACTATTTTAAAATACTAATGTTATACTATGTAAAGTACCCCTTAGAGTGATAAGAATGGACTATAACCCATTGCATTGCTGAGCCTTTGAATAGCCACGTGACTCTTGAAATGACACTATCTTTTCACCATTTAAAATTCAAGAAATCAATACAATGAAGATAAAAAATCGTAATTTAATTTTCTCTTACCATTTACAAAGCACTCTTAAATAGTTTCAAAAAGTAAATGTAATCCCCCAACAACCATGGAGATTAAATGGTCATGTATTTGCAGTATAACCTACAGAAAACCTGTAGACCAAATGTTGACATAATTTTAGAGATCGTAAAAAAGATATGCAAATTGTTAACATAAAAAATCTACAACTTTCTCATAATATCTCCTAGAATAATTCAGTCTCCTTTAACACCATACATGGGCTAGGAAAACTGATGAACAGCTTAGGATAATTTTCCTGATGTGAGACTTTTTTTTAAAGCAGGATACATAGAATCCTCTGTGTATTTTATATATGTATAAAACACATAATGTGTATTTTAGCAGAATGCTGAATGCTATGCCACTACTAGATTCAACACTTACAAAAATTGAGACAAATGTAAAGCCATTAAATGAGCTAACTAAAAGCACATGAGAACCATTCCATCAATAATAATCTATATCTAAAATCACTGGCATTCAACCTGACAAAAGGTAAATAAAACAGATTCTCAGGAGAGTATTGTAGATTTCCAGGTCAGCTCCAGCATAGGGATTGGGTATTAATACTTCCCACCCCTCAGCAAGTAGAGGTTGTAAGAATAAGAAACAGAAACATTACCTAGGACCATTTGTGAATAGAGTTTAAAGGTCAAGTCACTCTAAATTCTGGGAAAATAGGCAAAGCCAAAGAATCAATGTCAAACACACATACCTGGAGCAGAGTCTGCTGAAACAGCTGAACAATAATTTTGTAGAATATCTAGACGCTGATGGTTGACTAGTCTTGCTAGATTCTATACTTTCCTATGCTTAACAACATAAACCTCACCAATCTCCCATGGTGATCTGTAAGATTCTATATGGTTTTGGCAAAGAGAAATGAAGTATAACCATTGTGAACATGTCCAGAATCTTCCCTACACTTTTCCCTAAGTGGAAAAAAAAAAGCATAACTTCCAGAATCATGAGAAAAGAACAGTTTTCTCCATCGGGCCACCTACAGTCTTGCTGTATGATCCAAGAGGGCGTGAAGGAACTAAAAAAAGAAGAGACCATAATTAATATATTAAAATTTGTAACAGAGAAAATTAATATGTACATTGACATACAAAAGTAAGTGAGTAAAGAAAAGGAATGTGGATTCTAATAAAAATCAAATGAAAATGTTAGAAATCAACATCATGATTACACATATCAAGAATACATATGATGGCTACATCAATATAACGTAATATAGCTTAAGAAAGAATTGCTATAAACACTGGTTAATAGAAATACTCTACACAAAAATACAAAGAGAAAAAATAATAACAGAAAGACAGCATCACAGAGCTGTGAGGTAATTCTAAAAGGTGTAACACAGACATAATTGGAATAATTGAATGTAATGGAGAGGTGGAGTGAAAGAAATATTTGAAGCAATAATGAATAATGGCAAATAAATCTCCAAAGCTAATGACCTCTAATGAAGAGTCCAGAAAGACTAAAAAGAATGGTACCCTTCCATCCCTACAAGTGAAACCCTATATACCACATGTTATATCAGACTCACAAAAGAAACCACAAAAGGCTATATTACTAAAATTAACTGGAAGGAGAAAAACTGACCTATAGAGACAAAAGAGTAAGGATCATTGCCCTCTCAGAAAGTATGGAAGCAGCAAGACCACCTAGTGATGGGATTAGTTTTGAAGAAAGAAAGAGCACCTAACCAAGAATTCTAACACAAGTCAGATGATGCTTCAAAAGCAAGCAAACAAGCAAACAAACAAACAAACCGAAAAACCTTAGATGCCCAAAGATTGAGGTTTTGGCAATGTCAAGAGACTCTTTTCAGGCAGAGGCAAAACAGCATGAATTAAGAGCTTCTTAAAATGTGCACTGCTAACTTAGTGCAATCATTATTTTTAACATAGAGAAGAGTCAGCAAGAGACTGGGAGGAGAAAGACACTGTGTTCACAGAAAGTGCTTACTTAAAACCAGAGAGGTCAGGAAGAGAGTAAAATCTTCAAGGATGAAACAGATAGAAAACAGTCACAAACAAGCTTGATATTGACCCAACAATGTTAACAACCGCTTTAGATGTAAATGTTCTAAATATACCAATGTGAAGAGAAAATTTATTCTTTTTAAAGGCTATCTACAAGAAATTCATGATAAAGAAAGAGTTTGATATGTTCAAAGGAATAAGAAAAGATACACTATACTAACATTAATCAAAAGAAAGTTGAGGTGTTTATTTCTGAGACACTTTAAACACACAGAAAACCATCAGTGTAAAACGGAGCGTTACATGGCTGTTTACTATCAATGCCTCTCTAATACATCAAAATTGTAAATCTAGCTGCATTGACCTGAGCATCAAAGTGTGTGGGGCAAAGCATAATACTTAGGAAAAAAGAACAGATACAGCCATTACAGTTACAGATTTCAACATCTCCCATCAGCAACTGATAGGTGGAGCAGTCAGAAAATCAATAAGGTCATACTTGACCTGAATAGCACTATCCATCAACTTGATTTAATTTCTGCTTCCTGGATGCTCCTTCTAAGAAGAGAAAACACATCATTCTCAGAGTTCATATAGAATATTCAGCAAGATGGAACACATTGCAGACCACAAGCTCATCTTAATAGATATAAAAGAGGGATAGAGAGACCACTCAGAGTTAAAGAATGTACTGCTCTTGCAGAGGACCAACATTGGTTCCCACCACTCATAATAGATGGTTTATAACAACCTGTGACTCCAGTTCCAGAGGATCTGACACTATCGTTCTTTGCCTAGAGAGCTGGAAATTAGGCCACATCCTTGAAAATTACATGTGGACTAAAAAGGAGTTCAAGAAAAAAAAAATGCTTAATCTTTAGATGTAAATACAAATGGCAGTCCAATGTACCCAACTTCTAGGATACAGCAAAAACAAGTGCTTAAGAGGAAAAAGCAAAGAAGTCAAATGTGTAAGGAAAGTTAGCTCATACTATAAACACTAATGGGAAAAAAGCAAGTGGAGGGTAAAGCAGGAAGCAGGCAAAATAATAATAATAATAATAACAAAAATACAGAGCAGCATTCAAGAAGAATGAAAACCACAGGTAATTGAAAATTATCAGTACTCTGTGCTCCCTATAACATTGCTCTCATGTGTGAGATATAAGGTCAACCCAAATTTTACATCTAGCATCAGATGACAAAATGAAGAAATTGTGGTACATATACTAAATAGAACAGGAATAGAGGGTAAATGGTGTTTAGCAAAAGGTAGGGTTGGTGGACTGGACAGATGCACTCCAAATGTCTAAGTTGCCGTTAGAGATCTTCTGCTTATATGTCGTGGTTTCCAGTTGTGTATTTGAATGGGATTTCTAGGTAGGTGAGTATATGTGTTTCTGTGTCAGCATGCACTTCTTTTTCTTTTTTGTTTTTAATTTAAATGTTGATTTTGTCGCATTGTGGTTTGTTTGGTTAGATGTTTTGTTTTGTTTTAGTTGCTTATTTGTTTTCTAATGGGAGAGAGAATGAAAGCATGTGTGTTTGAGTCAGTGGAGATGTGGGAAGGGTGTGGGAGAGCTGGTTAGAAGGGAAACAGAGATCAGAATATACTGCATGAAAAATATCTATTTTCAATAAAAATTAAAATTGAAAGAATGAACCAACTAAAATAAAATAAAATGCCACTTAGATGGCAGGGAAGTTTACCAGCTGAGTCAACATTTAAAAAGCAAATGAGTGAAATCCAGTACCACTAACTAATGAAGAAAACCATAGGATCATATCAATTTTTTTGAGCTTTGAAACTTTTTTTATTAATTACACTTTATTTACTTTGTATCCCCCCTGTAGCTCCCTCCCTCCTCCCCTCCCAATCCCCACCTTTCTCCTCCTTCTCCATGCATGCCACTCCCCAAGTCCACTTATAGGGGAGGTCTTCTGTTCCTTCCTTCTGATCCTAGTCTGTTAGGTCTCATCAGGAGTGGCTGCATTGTCTTCCTCTGTGGCCTGGTAAGGCTGCTCCCCCTTTCAGGGGGAGGTGATCAAAGAGCAAGCCAATCAGTTCAAGTCAGAGATAGTCCCTGTTCCCATTACTATGGAACCCACTTGGAGCCTGAACTGTCATGGACTACATCTGTGCAGGGGTTCTGGGTTATCTCCATGCATGCTATCAGTCTCAGGGAAGACCCATATGCCCAGATTTTTTGGATCTGTTGCTCTCCTTGCAGAGCTCCTGTACCCTCCAGGTCTTGCTAACTCCCATTTCTTTCATTAAGATTCCCTGCAATCTCCTCAAAAAGTCTCAGCATCTGCTTTGATAGTTTGCAGAGAATTCTCAATAGAGGAATATCGAATGGCAGAGACTTAAGAAACACTTAAAGAAATGCTCAGCATCATTAGTCATCAGGGAAATGCAAATCAAAATGACCCTGAGATTTCATTTTACACTCATCAGAATGGCTAAGATCGAAATCTCAAGTGACAGCACCTACTAGAGAGAATGTGGAGAAAGGGGAACCCTCCTCCACTGCTGGTGGGAATGTAAACTTGTACAACCACTCTGGAAATCAATCTGGCACTTTCTCAGACAATTATGATCATACCAATTTTACACAAAATTAATTTAACAAAATCTATTCACGAAGAAAACTCTTAGCAAACTACTCACAAAGGGGAATATAACAAACTGATAGAGAGCTTCTACAGGCTTCTGAAGCTAACAGGTCCTCACTGCAAGACACCTGTTCTAAATGTACTCAACAGTGCCCCAAGGCACAGGGAGTATAAGAATGGGAGGGAGAGCATACAGCTGAAAATAACTTAAACTTTATTTGCAAACAGTACAAAGAAAACCTTAAGGATTCAAAATTGGCAACAGTAAAACTGTGAAAAATGAGTGGATAAGCTAGAGTCAGATGGAAGGGGAAGAGGACCTCCCCTATCAGTGGACTTGGAAAGAGGCAAGGGAGGGAGGGTGTGGCTAGAAGGGATGTGGAAAGGGGCTACAGCTGGGATACAAAATTAATAAACTGTAATTAATAGAAAAAATAAAAAATTAAAATTAAAATATTTACATCTAGAGGAAAAACGAAAATAAAGAAGGCTAAAAGGTAGTGAATTGACATGCAAAATCTAAACTGGCTTCCAATGACTAGACACCAGAATTTACATATATATTTACAACAGCAATACCAAATGGGAGGGGAAATCCCTTACAATAAAAACTATAGCAGACTAGAGCTTCCGGGAATAAAATACAGAATGATAGTAACAATAAACAAACTTATAGCCACATAATATAACCTAAACAAAATTCAATTCAAAAGTATCTTGAGGTTTTAATTTTAAATACAAAGCTCTAAGACTTGAAAATTAAAATGTAGGTAAAAACGCATTATCTTGGGTTTTATCTTGAGATTTAAGTATAATTATCATAACACAATGAAAAAAAATTTTAAAGTAGACATTATTAAACCAAGCTTAAGAATTATCTGCAGTCTCTGTTAAATAAAGAAATCAATGTTACAAAGTAAAAATATTTTTTAAAATATCCTATCTGATAATAGTTGTATCAAGGAACAAAAAAATATTTCTTAACACTCAAAACATAAAATACAACAAGCAAATTCCAGATGGGCCAAGTGTCTTACGATGGCTACCAAAGAAGATTTGAAAGTGGCGAACAAAAGTAAATTAGATGGAGGGCCATAAAAAGTGCCCAGCATTATCTGCCATTAGAATTTTTTTTTTTACAATAGTTAAAAACAAGAAAGAATTGACAATATGACCTACTAGTGAGTACCTGAAAGACAATCGACCCATTGCTGGGAAGACTAACAATGGTACTACCCTTGAAGAACAGCTTTGCCAAATTTTCCAAAATGAAACAAAGTTTTCCCCGTGATTCAGCAACCTTTGGCAGGTATTAAGGTAAGTTCAAATTTTATCTCTACATAAAAACTTTCTACACAAGTGTCTATACCAGCTGTATTTGTAAACTGGAAGCATCCAGCATTCTGTCAGGGGAGATCTGGTAACTAAGCTGTGGGACATGCACACAGGTGAACAATGGGCGCAAATGAAATGTGATTAAGCTGTGGGAGACACAGGTGAATCCTAAAGGCACATTGCTGAGGAGACAAGCCAGCCTGGAAAAGTATATGCTGTATCTCTCCAATCACATGACATTTGGGGAAAGACAAAGCTGCAGACATCATGAAGAGTCCATGACTGCAATAAATACTGTAGTGAGAAAAAGCAAGGGTGGAATGGGTGAACCATTTTAGTAAAATGAAATTATTCTGGAAGCTCTTGTCATAACAAATATAATTAGCATTTGTCAAAATATGGAGAAATTTACAGTATGAAGAAAAAATGTTAATATATGTTAATATATGCAAATTTCTAAAAACACACACACACACACACAATTTACAAGCTTGGAGAATCACAGGGTGTGACCCGGAATGTGACAAAAAAAAAAAAAAAAAAAAAAAAAAAAAAAAAACTAAAACCAGTACATAAATGACCTGGCTGAGGTGGGTGTTGGAAGAGATGAATCAAGGTTCTAATAAAAGTAACTGTAAAATGGGGCCCATAACATGGAAGAATGATTGTTCCATTCTCCATTCTCTCCAATAGAGTTCTTTCCATAGGTGGATGGATTACAAATTCTAAATCCTCTGTGGAATTCTCTAACTGAACAATTAAATAAATGGCAGAGAAGAGGTCCTCTGTGTTGGAGAGTTATTACTGGTAAAGAATAAAATTATTTATGCAGTAATAAATTAAAACTTATGTATATAGAAATATATTAGGTATGCACATAAACATGATTTATTACACACACACACACACACACACACACACACATCCTGTCAGTTAAGAACTCTTCAAAGTGTTAGCATGAAAGCAGAACATCTAACCTGCAAAGCTTGACTTCTGATACTGTTTTTCCAATAAAAAGTAATACTTTAATACATGGATAATTCTGAGACTAGGACAACACATTCAGAAAATGAACCCTGTATGTCCTGTAATATCAGAAGATGAAGATGTGATACCCCATTGCACACATACAGCATCATTAGGGTGTGCCAAAGGTGTGAAAGAGCAAACTGAAAAGGTTCCCAGTGAGCTGAGCAGAAATGACAGTGACACTGATACATAATAAAGCTACAGTGGAGTCTGATCCAAGCTGCAAGAGACAGTTGTGGGGACATATTATTATGAATGTGTGAAACATACATGCTAAATGAGGGGTTAGACACATCTCCAGTGGGCAAAGATGATAATGTTTTGCCTCTACAGGTTAAATTGTGCAGCACAACTCTCCAATCCAAATGACTACACATCACAAAAGCATTCTGAAAGCTAGTGTGTGAAAAGGGAAAGAGTAATTCCATCGGAAAATGCTAATCAGCGGTTACCGAAAGCATGATTGCCAAAGCATGGCCAAACTCTGTGCCTTTGATGAACTGATGGAAATGCTATTTTACCTATACATTATTGTTTGAAAACTTTAAACCCAGCCTAATGGCAATTGATGTTCAGAAACATGAATATTTTCATCACTCTCTCCTACCAGAAAGAGATAAACATCTTTAACATGGAAGAATTAATACGGTGATATCATGGATTACCATTTCCCACGTATAATGATAATAGCAAATTCTGTTTTTTCTTCCTTTTTGTTTTGTTTTTTAATTAATTTTTTTATTTTTAATATTAGTTACAGTTTATTAACTTTGTATCACAGCTGTTGCCTGCTCCCTCATTCCCTCCCAATCCCACCCTCCCTCCCTCATCTCCTCCATGCCCCTTTCCAAGTCAGCCACTTAAATATTCCACGCATTTCTAAAAGAGGCTTGTGAAATAAAAAGACTCTATCAGCGAGAAGAGGTGAGTATGTGCTGTGTAGCATTCCCACTGCCATTTTACATCCGAATCTCTATTCCAGGACACTGTTCCCCACTGAGTCCATTCACCATTCACATTTCCTCCCAGTGGGGGACTTGACAGCCCCACAAGATCTGACATGCAGGTTGAAAACTGTGTGCAATTTTTTTTCTATAAAATACTACATCTTGAAAATATGAACAGTATTTTACAATGATGCTTGCTCCTCTTGAAGGGCAACAAAGGCGAAAAGCAAAAGAGAATGAGCATGAGAGAGGGATGTTCTGCTGGAGCTTTGCAGTAGAATCTCTAGAATCACAATTTCCACAACCTAGCTTGTCTGACAGCAGTCATCGTATCGCTGGTGTTTCCATTCTGTTCAGCCTTAACTGTTGTGGTGCACAAACTATTAGGGCTTAATTCCTTGACATTTCCTTCTACTTAACAATGTCATTCTCTTCAGTAGCGCCCGGTGACAATTTCCGAAGGACAATGCGTTTTAAGAGATTTTTCTGCATGTCCTGAATTTGTCAAACTCAAATCCTGCTTCAATGTTCAAAGACTTGAAAACACTGGAATTTTTGCATTATTCCACTGTCTTGACTTGTCATTTCTGAATGAGCAGCAATTGGATAGGGTAATTATGTCATTAATTATCTTCTTTCACCTCTGCTTCTCCTCTTCTTTCCATTGGTATTGTTAAGCCTGTGAAGGAAAAACATCACTTCACCAACTACCAGTGTTCAGAACTTCTGGCTGAGTCCTGAAGAGAGACACCATTTTCTTTTTGGATATCATGCTGAAACTGCTGTCATATTTACATTGAACACAAATATTCCAATAAGTTCCTTATGTGTCTAACACCTGTTCCACAATGTGTTCTCATCTTTTCTTCCCTTCCTTCCATCTCTCTGTCTCTATAAAGAAATATGAAAACATGTCACTTTATATCATGGTCTTCTGCACCTTCTTTATGAAGGCTTTCATTCTCAAAGGAAATGATCTAAAATAATAGCAGAACAGACCCCCAGCATGTATCACTGCAAAAAGTGAAAGACTGTCTGCTTCAGAGCTGTTTTTTTTTTTTGTTCTGATCTGTAGTGGTTTTAATTAATAGGTCTAAAATGACTTTATATTAATACAGATATGTTGCAGTTGTGTTATTTGCCTTGTCAGAGAACTTTCAGATTTATCAAGTGCTACTGACTCTCCTCCTTTCTAAGATACTAGAATTATCTCCAAGATAAGTTATGCGAAAATGTAAATATCATTTACATTTATATAAGATAATAAATATAAGGTAATAAATCCTTATAACCATGGATTAGAATAATTGGCACCAAGCCATATTGGGACCAAGCATTTTCTTGGCCACCACTTGCTCTTTAAATTTGAAATGTCAAGGCTCATAAGTGTCCAGTTCAAAAGTCTCATACTTAAAGATAGTTTAACTGGTCCAATATGTTTTTCACTGTGACTTTTGCAACACCATAAGCCCTTGGACTTAGGTACTTTATAAAGATCAACATCATCCCAGCCTTTTCAAATGATTATTTTTAAAAAAATACAAGAAAAATGTTAATTTAAAAAGAATATTGGAGCTCTACAAGGAGAGCAACAGAAACAAAAATTCTGGACACGGGAATTTTCTGAGTCTACTCCAACCAAGGACCATTCATGGAGATAACCTAGAACCCTTGTACAGATGTAGCCCACGGCAGCTCAGTGTCCAAGTAGGTTCCCTAGTAAGGGAAACAGGGACTGTTTCTGACATGAACTCAGTGGCTGGCTCTTTGATCACCTCCCCCTGAGGGGGGAGCAACCTTACCAGGCCACAGAGGAAGACAATGCAGCCAGTCCTGATGAGACCTAAAAAACTAGGATCAGAAGGAAGGGAAGGAAGACCTGTACTACCAGTGGACTGGGGAAGAGGAGGGAGGGAGGTTGGGACAGGAAGGGCACAAGGGATGCAAAGTGAATAAATTGTAATTAATTTTTAAAATTTTTAAAAAAGAATATTTACCATAATGTTTGGCATCTGCCAGACTCTCAATGTTAAGAGCAGTGTGCAATATAGATAATTCAGCGACAGCCATTAAAGGTGTAGTTTGTGTTCTTAAAATACATATAGAAATGAAAAAATATATTTTGCCATTTTCATCATGATGTACTTACATATATTTAAAAATTTCTCCATTTATCCAGGGTAACCCCATTTTGTCAAAAGTCTAAGCCAAACATCTGAGATTATTGCACATTTTCTTCTCTTTTCATATGTTTCCTGCAGTTTTTTTCCTGAGTTTTTCTCCTCTTCCTTTCATAATTATAAATGCCAAGCCTCCTAAGTGCCCTTTGAAACGTAATATTTATGTATCATATTAAAAATTTCATTCTCTGAGTATCATCTTGTTTAGAAAGATGTTCAGTTTTTGTGCCCACACTGCACATTAAAGAGAAAAATGTTTTTAAAAGTTCAGGTTTCTTTTAAAACCTAGGTAGGTACATGCTTAAGTCAATTTTCCATTTAAAAAAAAAAAAAAACTCTTCTGAATTATAACTCAGAATTTTAGTGCATCTGTTTTTGCCAGAAAATGTGAATAGTTTTTATTTAATGTCTCAATTTATAACACATCTTAGTTTCAAATTAAAAGCGTTAGCTACTAGAATTAAATAATACATTGCTACACTTAACATAAAATGAATACAGATAACACAAAATCAACCAAGAGAAATTCAGTGTGAGGAATGGTCCAAGAATACTGCCGTATAAGCAAGGAAGCATACTGTCCTTTGAGAAATTACAGTGTCTGAGTTCAGCAAGGCACTAGGACAGCAGCTTCATGTCTTTACCCACAGATGTGCTCAATAAAACAGCTAAATGAGGATTGATTCTCCTTAAGAAATACCCAGAAGCTGCTGTGAGTCTCTGTCACATCGAATGACTAAAGGGATGCTCATAGCAGAGAAAGTTGAAGCATGTTTTTGCCGTAGACTCTTTCTGAAACTAGACGGCATTCTCCAGCCTCCAGCTGCTGCACAAGGTGACAACAGTTGATGCTACGTGTACAGTTCTCCAACCCTTGTGGTTGTCATCCCACAGCCGCAACAATCTCAGTTCAGGTGTCTCTAGATGCCAATCTGGCTCCCAGTGGGCTGTGGAGAAGAAGGTAGCTTGAAACATTTTCACCAGCACAACCTTAGCCCTTTCTGTTGGCTCATCCTGAGGCAAGTTGGCAGCCACCCAACCCACTCTTCCCCCTGGAAGATGTCAAGCTTCACACACTGACTCTCCCACCTACTCCCGGAGGATCTAGCTTCCAGCATGGTGTTGGTGTTGGTCTGCATGAAATCATCAGTTCCCTGAGTACTGAATGGAGTCTGGATATTGAATAGACTTAGGTTCACAACCTTCTTATATTTTCATCATTGTGAAATCTGCCACCTGCTCCCACCGTCTCTGTCCCCAATCACTCTCTAAATCTTCAGTCACTTTCTTGACACAACTGATGGCATTGCTGTTGTTGCTGCTAAGGCAATGTCTGCTCCTTCTGCCATTCTGCTGTCTCCTTTTCAAGTCACCACCTCATTCCATTCTACTTATCATAAATAGCTTAGTTATTTAGTCAGGAGGGAGGTGTAACAGAAATGTGGTATAAAAATGTACTGTATTGCTACCAATGTCAACGTAGTTTCCAGTCCTACTGATTCCAATGTTTACCTATGGGCTAGTCATCAGGACCACAATGGGCCAATTCTAAGGCAAGAAATAAGCTCATTACTGCAAATTTGATTAGTCAGTATGAACTGAGATGTCCTGATGAATAACAAGAAGTACATGGCCAGTTTTCTTGATTGACTCTGCTGTTATTTGCAACCAACCCTAAAACCACAATTCATAATAAACCCATCCAAAAAGTGAAAGATACCTAGTTCATCCCTGATAACATTGCCAAATGCTACAACAAGAAGCTAATACATAATTACTATTGGTGGGGTTCTCTTTTATGTGTTTGTTACTAGCCAGGGACTTGAATTTAGACAAGTATACTACCACTGAACTGTACAATGAGGTAGATTTCTAACAAGAAAATTTTATTGCTTCATTGAGTTTCCTTCTTGTCAAATTTAAAAATCTAAAAAGTAAAAGAAACCCCTTAACTAGGACAGGAGAATTTTTATTTTCTATAAGAGATGAAATTTGGTTTGGATTTTGGCAGAAGTAAAAGTGAATGTTTATAGAGAACTATCCCAGGTAAACCAAAGAGCGACTCTGTGGTTATTTGGTTTGGTAGTCCTTTGAGAGGGCTTCACAGCTGCTGTCCATAAGATGGAGACGACCACACTACAGAGTTAAAGCACTTACTGAATTATCATAAGAATTCAATAAATAAAAGCATATTCAAAACATGCCTCAGACTCATAATCAAACCTTCAGCAGAGTACAGGGAATCATATGTAAGAAGAGGAAGTTAGTATGACCTGGAGAATACAGGAGCTCCACAAGGACCAAATATAGCTGGGCCCAGGGGCCTTTTGTGAGACTGTAACTCCAACCAAGGACCATGTATGGATATAAACTAGAACCCCTGCTCAGATGTAGCCCAAGGTAGCTCAGTATTCAAGTGGGTACCCTAGTAAGGAGAACAAGGACTATTTCTGACATGAAATCCATGGCTGCCTCCTCCACACACCTGAGGCAGAGTAGCCTTGCTAGGCCACAGAGGAGGACTTTGCAGCCAGTCCTGAAGATACCTGATAAGTTAGGATCAGATGAAAGGGGAGGAGGTCCTCCCCTATCAGTGGACTTGGAAAGAGGTAGGGAGAGGATGAGGGAGGGAGGGTGGGAATAGGAGGGAACGAGGGAGAAGAATACAGCTGGGATAAAGTTAATAAACTGTACCTAATATTAAATAAATAAAAATTTAATTAAAAAATCTAAAAAAAAAAAAAAGAAAAAAAACATGCCTTAGAACAGCCCTGGTATATTGTACTAGCTACCTGGATGCCACCTTAAGAGTTTGATTGATGTTCACCTATCAGATTTTTTTTTGTGCTTTATATGCATAAATGCTCACACAAGGTGTGTGACTCAGATAATTAAGCATAAAGGGTGAAAAAAGAAAGCTTACACAAGAGACAGAAACTGGGGTAGAAGTATCATATTTGGGCTAATACTAATTTGTATTTTAATACTAATTACTAATCTGTATTTTTCAAAGAATTTTCATTGTTTTGATTCTCATGGTTTGAGCTTTTTGGTTTGGTTTGGTTTCAGGCTTTCCGGTTTGTTTGATTGCTTGTTTGCTTGTTTTATTTGTTGGTTCACTGTCTGATCTTAGTACATATTAATTGAGACGCTCTGAAGTTTTTTTTTTTCTTTATTAATTACACTTTACTCACTTTGTATCACCCCCCGTGGTTCCCCCCAAATCCCTCCCTTCCACCACCCTCTGCATTCATGCCCCTCCCCAATTCCACTGGTAGGGGAGGATTTCTTTTCCTTCCTTGTGATCCTAGTCAATTAGGTCTCATCAGGAGTGACACCCTTGTCCTTTTCTGTGGCCTGGTAATGCTGCTTCCTCATCAGGAGGAGGTGATAAATGAGCAGGCCAATCAGTTCATGTCAGAGACAGTCCCTGTTCCTATCACAATGGAACCCACAGTCACCTTGGTACCTAAACCTCACAAAGACCCAACAAAGAAAGAGAATTTCAGGCCAATCTCCCTCATGAACATTGATGCAAAAGTACTCAACAAAATACTTGCAAACCAAATCCAAGAACACATCAAAGACATCATCCACTATGACCAAATAGGCTTTATCCCAGGCATGCAGGGGTGGTTCAATATACAGAAATCCATCAATGTGATCCACCACATAAACAAACTGAAGGAGAAACACCACATGATCATCTTGCTAGATGCTAAAAAGGCATTTGACAAAATCCAACATCCATTCATGTTTAAAGTCTTGGAGAGATCAGGGATACAAGGCACATATCTGAACATAGTAAAGGTGATATACGATACACAGCAAGCCTATAGCCAACATCAAACTCAATGGAGAGAAACTTAAATAATTCCCACTGAAATCAGGGACAAGGCAAGGCTGTCCACTCTCTCCATATCTTTTCAACATTGTTCTTGAAGTCCTAGCTAGAGCAATAAGACAATTGAAGGAGATCAAGGGGATACAAATTGGAAAGGAAGAGGTCAATATTTTAGATGATATGATAGTATACAGTATACCTGAGTGACCACAAAAACTCTACCAGGGAACTTCTACAGCTGATTAACACCTTCAGCAAAGTGGCTGGATAAAAAAATAACTCAAAAAATCAGTAGCCTTCCTGTATACAAAGGACAAAAGGGCCGAGAAAGAAATCAGGGAAACAACATCCTTCACAATAGCCACAAAGGACATAAAGTACCTTGGTGTAACCCTAACCAAGCAAGTCAAAGACTTGTATGAAAAAAAAATTCAAGTCTTTGAAGAAAGAAGTAGAAGAGGATATCAGAAGATGGAAAGATCTTCCATGCTCATGGCTTGGCAGGATTAACATAGTAAAAATGGCCATCTTACCAAAAGCAATCTACAGATTCAATGCAATTTCCATCAAATTACCAACATAATTCTTTGCAGACCTTTAAAGAAAAATTCTCACCTTCATATGGAACAACAAGGAACCCAGAATTGCTAAAACAATCCTCTACAATAAAGATCTTCAGAAGGTATCTCCCTCCCTGATCTCAAGCTGTACTATAGAGCAACAATACTAAAAACTGCATGGTACTGGCATAGAAACAGACTGGTGGATCAATGGAATAGAATAGAAGACCCTGACATAAATCCACACACTTATGGAAACCTGATTTTTGACAAAGTTGCCAAATCCATTCAATGGAAATAAGACAGAATCTTCAACAAATGATGCTGGTCTAACTGGAAGTCTACATGTAGAAAAATGCAAATAGATCCATACTTATCACTCTCTGAACAAAACTAAAGTCCAAGTGGATTAAAGACCTCAACATAAAACTAGACACACTAAACCACTTAGAAGAAAAAGTGGGGAATACCCTTGAACTCACTGGCACAGGAGACAACTTCCTGAACAGAACACCAACAGCACAGGCTCTAAGAGCAACAATTAATAAATGGGACCTCATGAAACTGAAAAGCTTCTGTA
Organism: Meriones unguiculatus; assembly: GCF_030254825.1. Lineage (NCBI taxonomy): Eukaryota > Metazoa > Chordata > Mammalia > Rodentia > Muridae > Meriones > Meriones unguiculatus. The sequence continues at coordinate 31,135,991 of NC_083358.1, forward strand.
AAGCAAAGGATACTGTCCTCAGAACAAAACAAGAGTCTACAGATTGGGAAAAGATCTTCACCAACCCTATATCTGACAGAGGGCTATTATCCAGTATATATAAAGAACTAAAGAAGTTAAACAGCAAAAAATCAAGTAATCCACTTAAAAAATGGGGTACAGAGCTAAACAGAGAATTCTCTGCAGAGGAATATCGAATGGCAGAGACACACTTAAAGAAATGCTCAACCTCATTAGCCATCAGGGAAATGCAAATCAAAACAACCCTAAGATTTCTCCTTACACCCATCAGAATGGCTAAGATCAAAAACTCAAGAGACAACACATGCTGGAGAGGTTGTGGAGAAAGGGGAACCCTCCTCCACTGCTGGTGCAAATGTAAACTTGTACAACCACTCTGGAAAGCAATCTGGCGCTTTCTCAGACAACTAGGAATAGCGCTTCCTCAAGATCCAGCTATACCACTCCTAGGCATATATCCAAAAGATTCTCAAGTAAACAAAAAGGACATTTGCTCAACCATGTTTGTAGCAGCCTTATTTGTAATAGGCAGAAGCTGGAAACAGTCCAGATGCCCCTCAGTGGAGGAATGGATGCACAAATTGTGGTATATCGACATTCTGGACTTTTAAACATTGATTGGACTCACACAAGCAATAGAGAAACAACTATAATTATTATTTATTAAGTTTTGACGCCTGAAATTCTGATTTAGAGAAAGATTCCCTTGTAAGGTTTTTGAGAATGCCCTTAAATAAAATCATCATCCTACGTCTAGCACACATGGTATCTGTTTTTATGTATTTGCATCGTCCTAGTTGAAAATTATTCTTCTACTACAATAACTATCCTGGTATACTAAATTAGAGCCCTTCCATTAGATTTGAAGCCTTGTACCAGAAAGAAACAATGCACAGTGAAATAAATCATTCACAAAATCAATTGCTCCCCTATTCCTTTGTTTTAGAAAGCAAGTGACAAATTTACAATGAAAAATAATCTTTTATAAGCAAAAATCTATAAATGAATAGACAGATGATTTAGGTAGATTTGTCTTCATGTGACTTCATGTGTCACAGTTACTCCTTACTGTGTCGATAGATTAGTATGTTCAGATCCACTTTGTTATTATTGATTTACAAAAGTGTTTTAAAGCCCTGTAATTGTTGATGTTTCCAATTAGAAGATGGAGAGGGTATTTCCCTTAAGCTGTTTATCAGCAACTCTCACCTGCAGTATTGAGATTTTCCTTCAGTACTATTGATTGATTAATTGTTTAAAATGACATTTGCTATAGCATGGAATGATTTAAGAATTCTGATATTTTCCACTTGTAGCTAGTAATGAGAATATGCTTAAGAATAACATTCATATGTTCCAAGCTTCTACAGAACAGCCCACTAACCTCTCAGCACTCCATGCCATTCCAAACTCCTCCCTCAATCCTCCCCAAAACGACATGGTCAGATCTGTCGCAGGAATACATCACTATCCAGGTGCCAACTTGTTTCAGTTAGGGTTACTATCTCAGTGATGAAACATCATGACTAAAAGAAACTCAGGGAGGAAAGGGTTTATTTCACTCACAGTTCCACGTAACAATTTATCCCCCAAAGCAGGGAAGAAACCTGGAGGCAGGAGGTGATGCAGAGGCCATGGATGGATGCTGCTTTCTTGCTTGCTCCACATGGCTTGCTCAGCCTGCTTCCTTATAAAACCCAGGACCACCAGCCAAGGGGAAGCCCCTTGACAATGAACTGTGCCCTTCCCCATCATTCATAAATCAAGACAATGCCCTATAGGCTTTCATACAGCCTGATCTTAGGGAAGCATTTTCTCAATTGAGGCTCCTTTCTCTCTGATGACTCTAGCTTGTGACATGTTAACATAAAACTCTTTCGAGGAAGAACAAATCTAAAACAGGAGAAAGTGTACTTACTTTTGTGGAAACATATGTACTTCAGTAATTGTAAAATATTCTTTACTTTCTGCATTTTAAGCACAGCCATTCTGGAATAACTATTACACCTATGTTTTATCAATTATTTTTCTCCTTTAACTTACAAAATGCCCAGAATTCAGCTCTACTTAGTGTTTAATGTGCAGCACCTCCTGTGTAATACCATTATGTTAATCTAACAGCTGTCTTTCAAACTGTCAAACATTAATTACAATTAACTGAAGTGTTTTTAAAATAAGATTAAATTGTGAATTATTTTGACTTATAGTTCAACAAGCTAATGTTTTGTTTTACTTTTTTTTTCACAAGCCTGAGTATTGTCTGATTATGGTAAATAATGAGTGAAATGTAGGTTTTAAAAATTATGTACCATCAGGAAAGTCATGTAATAGTCTACATGCTGTCTTTGAGGTTACTGTCTTGGTCACTAATGACCAAATCATTCAGGAGGGTCAGAGAGGTCAAGGTTTCCAATCATTACCAAGCATTACAGAGAATCCTAAAAGGATATAGTACTCTTTGATAAATTTTCAATGATTTTCCTCTCATAATAATTAGTGTATATTCCAAAAGAGATTGTAATTATATTTAAGGTTATATTCTTCAGTCCAAAGGCTAAGAACAAGGAGAATACAATAAAAGACTTTAATGTGCAAGTAGATCAGCATTTGACTCATAAATATGAAAAAAACTGAAATTCTCTCAGAGAAAGTATGTCGATTTGATTTATAATCTTTGGCAGCTCACAAGTTCTTACTATACTATAAATAGATAATAACTTTCAATATATTAAAGCTGTCTAATGAAAAGGATTATTTTATAATTTGGATTAGCTTCACTGATCACATAGAAGCCATTATTCCAAAATGGCAGGGATTAAAATTATGTGCACTTTTTAAATATCATGAGTTTTTGAACCAAAGTTGGTTTTACATCCAGAGGTACCAGTTAACATTGAAGTGAACATAGACACGTGATCCATCGCCGTGTAACTTTCTCCTCTACACGGAGCGATATTTAAATAATCCCTGTGTCATTTCTTTCTTTGTTGTGTTGCTCTCTTTTTTCCCCATGACTTGACCACCACAATTTGGTTGGTGTTCATCATTTCATAAGAAAATATTAGTCCCATTAAATTAGTCCATAATTTTATCATGATACTGTCAAAATTCTCACTATCTCACTTGTGTTTACAGTCAAGGGTCTCTTGTGTGTTCACAGCTAAGTCTTTGTTTGAGAACCTATTTGTCAGACTACAAAAAAACTTTTAAAAAAGTTACTCTTCTTAATTCCAAGGTGGAAGAGAACTATAGCACTTCTCTTTATTAAAACAAAAAGCAACACTTTCAGACATCTTTTCTTTAAAGACCACTTTAGTAAGACCATCTATTTGTCCCACTCTGGAAAGTCAGGCCAGCATGGCTGGCACTGTTTCAGCCAATGGTTAAAGTGCACCCTTCTCTACTAAACAGAGTACTGGCACCTCAAAGATAGCCAATGCATATCATCGAAAAACGGTAACTATTTTGCCTTTGATGGCAAAAACGAAGTTTGGTAGAATATGGAATAAGCTTTTTAAGTACCTGCTGTGCATGTGACCTGTTAGCCCACTGGGAGGCTCAGGCCATCTGGAGCTAGCCATGCAATTTGCCCAGATCTCCTTGCTTGGGGGAGGAGAGTGTGACCCCAGGAACTGCCAATGGGATGCAAATGCAATAGTCATGCCTGGCCAACAGAGTAGCCAGTGCAAAGGGAAGGAGGTGAGCAGCAGGCTGGAGCTCCAGTGGATCCTACCTCTGGATGAACTGCCAGCTGAAAGATCACCCTTACTCTTGGCAGCAACAGTATATATGAGATGGGTCTCAGTCATAGTCAAGGATTAATGGTGCTTCAAAAACCAAAAACCTTGAACCAGACCAATGACTTATTGCAGTAAGTAGTTGCATGTTAACCCGTTTGGGATATATATATATATATATATATATATATATATATATCTACGTATATATACATAGATATGTGTATATTCATGCATATGTGTGTGTATATATACATATACAGTGTATATATATATATATATATATAGAGAGAGAGAGAGAGAGAGAGAGACTGTGACACAAATCAGTTTGTAATGCCACCTTGATGGGCAAATGTATGATGAACTGGGCAAACAGAGGACAAAACAGAGCATCCTGCCTGAGGCGGAGAGAGTCAGAACTAGAGACTCAGCAGCTGTGGCGACAGGTGTGGGGGCGTGGCCGCAGCGAAGAGTGGAGGGAGTATGTGGCTGCCGAGTAAAGCCAGCAGGGTTGTGTGTTACAGCCTGCAGCTCAAGTAGGCTCTCCCCTTAATGTGATGTCCAGCCACACAATCAGGCTGGCTCTGAGCCAAAACAAGATATTCAAGATAAAGAATGGTTCATTTTTTGGACTGAGCTCCCTGGAAAGACCTCCATGGTATATGCCGCTGTGGGAGGCCAAGCTGGCATACACACTCTGTGCTGTAGGAGGGGACCATGTCTGTGGTCGGGGCTGCCATCACAGGCCATGTTGATGTCCTTGGCTCATGTTGCTGTGGAAGGCCATGTAGATGTTTGTGATCTGTGCTGTCATGCAAGTCTATATTGGTGTTTGTGGTCCACACTGCCTCCAGAGGTCATGTTGGTGTCCAACATGTCTCTAAGATGCCACTGGGGTCCGAATTGATGTCTGTGGTTTGTGCTACCACCAGAGGCCAGGTTGATGCCAGTGGTCCATGTTGCCACTGGAGGCCATGTTGATGTTCATAGTCTGAGTTACTTCTGGAGGATATAAGGATGGTCTTGTCCTGCTGCTGCCTGAGACCATGTTGAGGCCAATTGTTCATGCTTCCATGGAAGAACATGCTGGTGTCAGTGGTCCATGCTGTCACTGGAAATCATGCTGAGGTCTCTATTTCATGCCGCCATTGGAGGCTGTGTAATGCCAGCGGTCTGTGTTGCCATTGGAAACCACATAGAGATCATGATCCTTGCTGCTGCTGGCTGCTATGGGCAGAAAAGCTTCTCCTGCAGTGGCATCCATCACTGTAGACTGGTAATTGAGAATGAGAGACATTGAAGACTTGTGTGGCAATCTTTCCTCCCTCTATCTCTCCCCCCAAAAAAACTAAAAAGAAATAGTTCAGACAGGAAGCCATTGAAGAGAGTCCTCCAAACTGTGGAAAAGATGCTAAAGTGTAGCTCTTCACAGTTGCTGGCTTCTGGGGGCTGGGCAGTGGGAAGTACTGAGCTGTCTTTTAAAAAGACTGGCCACCAGGAGCTTGATGATATTCTAATGAGTATATGGGCAACACAAATTAAACTTGGTGATTTTTTTTTTCTTTTTTGGTGGGAGGAGGAGGCACAAGGCTGGAAGCATAGACCCGAAAGAAATAGGAAGCAAGTGTGATAAGGTCCCTTATATGAAATTCCCAAATAAGCAATAAAAATATTATGTTAAAATTTTTAATTATCTATGTTTAAAATAGGAAGATTTCTCTGGGTTATCTCCATATAATCAATGTAATTATGCATGTCTTTTAAAACAGAGACCTGGAAGAGATATACTATTTGAGATTCAACTGGCCATTGATTCTTTCAAGACAGAAAGGAGTCACAAAAATAAAGACTATAGTAAGACTCTGTAATCTGGGAGATGTAAGGGGATGAATTCTTGCAAGAGGCTCAGGGAAGAAACAGCCCTAGCAATATTCTCACTTTAGCTCAGAAAGGCTGAGTTTGAGCTTCTGACCTCCACAAGTATCAGATGGCTCTCTGCTGTTAAGCCACTGAGTATAAATCATTACTTTGCTCAGCATTAGAAAAATAACACAGATTTTTTTAAAAAGAATCTAGCCTTTCAAAGAAAGAAAGGTTTTCCTGTATTTTTGATTTTGTATAAATTTCTCACTTGTGTGCATCTTTATTTTCAAAATGGAAAAAAAAATGTTTTGTGTAGTTTTTCTGGGTTTTGGTCAGCCTTTCCATATAATCTTACCATGTTACTAAACTTGAGGGGGTAGGAAGGCATCACCCGGGAAACACTGTTGAGAGATTGGCTCTTCAAGTGCAGTATCTACATGAAATTCTGTTGTTATCACTGCATGAAAGAGAGAATTGGTCTAAAGAAAACAAACAGGGTATACTTTTGTTGATATGGTGAAGTACCCAGTAACAAATCTGTCTCTACTCTTGACCTCTCAGTTTTCCTCTTAATTTTATTCATGGCCAAATTCTCTTCTCTGTTTTCTCTCTCTCTCTCCCTCTCTCTCTCTCTCTCTCTCTCTCTCTCTCTCTCTCTCTCTCTCTCTCTCTCTCTCTCTCTCTCTCTCTCTCTCTTGTGTGTATGTGTGTGTGTGTGTCAGAGAGAGAGAAAGGCTGACCAAAACCCAGAAAAACTACACAAAACATTTGGGACACTATGAAAAGACCAAACCAAGGAATAATAGGTAAAGAGGAAAAAGAAGAATCTTACATCAAAGGTCCAGAATCATGGAAGAAAATTTTCCTAACTTAAAGAAGGCAATGCCTATAAAGATACAAGAAGCATACAGTACATCATGTAAGTTGAACCAGACATAAAATCCCTTCACTACATAATAATCAAAACACTAAACACACAGAATAAAAAAAGAATGTTAAAAGCTGCAAGGGAAAAAGACCAAGTAACATATGAAAGCAAATATAATTACGCCTGATCCTAGGGTTAGGGGTTCTGGTGGTCTCCTTGTGGAGTTCTTGTTCCTTCCAGGTCTTCTATCCTCTTCTTCTTACATAAGGTTTCCTGCACTCTGCTCAAAGTTTGGGTATGAGTCTCAGTATCTCCTTCCATACCCTGATGAGTAGAGTCTTTCAGAGACCCCCTGTGGAAGGCTCCAGACGTTCAAAGAAAAGTTAATGCCAATACTCCTCAAATTATTTCACAAAAAAGAAACAGAAGGAACATTACCAGGTTCATTTTATGAGGCTGTAACTATCCTGATACACAAATTAAGTAAGGGATCAACAAAGGAATAGAATTACATACCCATTTCCCTTATGAACCTAGATGCGAAAATATTTAATAAAATACTTGCAAAGTATTCCAAGAATACATAAAAATGTCATACACCATGATCAAGTAGCCTTTATTCAAGACATGCAGGGATGGTTCAACATATAAGTTAGTTAATGTAATCAACTATATAAACAAAAGAAACTGAAAGAGAAGAACACATAATTAGAGGCAGAAAAGGTTTTTAAAAAATCCAACACCCCTTCATGATAAAATTCCTGGAGTGATTATGGATAAAAGAAGCATACTTAAACATAATAAAAGCAAACTTACAGCCAGCACCAAATTAAAAGGATATAAAATAATTCCACTAAAATCAGAAACAAGACAAGATTGTCCACTCTCTCCCTATCTGTTCAATATAGTACTTGACGTTTTAGTTAGAACAATAAGACAACTCAAAAATATCAAGGGAATACAAATAGAAAGGAAGAAATCAAAAGTATTGTTATTTGTACATGATATTAGTTTACAAAAGTGATCCTAAAAACTTTACCACACTGCTGGAGAGATGAATCAGCGGTTAAGAGCACTGACTCTTAACAGAAGGTCCTGAGTTCAATTCCCAGCAACCATATGATGGCTCACAACCATGTACAATGGGATATGATGTCTGCTTCCAGTGCATAAAGACAGAGCACTCATAATAAATAAATGAATATTTAAAAAAAAAACTTCACCATAGAACTCCTACAGCTCTTCAACCCTTTCAGCAAAGGAGCTAGATAAAAGATTATCTCAAAAACAGTTGTATCTCTGCTATATATAAAGGAAAAGGGGACTGAAAAAAATCAGGAAACATTTTTAACACTAGCTTCAACTAATTTAAAATATCTATGGGTAACTCTAACCAAGCAAGTGAAAGTCTTTTATGATTAAAACAAACAAACAAAAAACTTCAAGTCTTTGAAGAAAGAAATTGAAGGTGATGTAAGAACATGGAAAGATCTTCCATGCTCATGGATCAATAAGATTAACATAGTAAAAATGGACATTCTACCTACAGATTTGATGCAATCCCCATCAAAATTCTAACAATTATTTATAGTTATGGAAAGGACAACTCTCAACTTCATATGAAAAAGCAAAAATTCTAGGATATCTCAAATGATCATGAACAATAATAGAATTTCCATAGGTGTTAGAATGTCTGACTTCAAATTGTACTAAAAGCTGTAGTAATAAAAACACTACGGCCTTGGTGTAAAAACAGACACACTGATTAATGGAATAGAACTAAAGACATAAGTCTAAACATACATGGATATTTGATTTTTGATGGAGAAGACAAATACACACTGGAAAAAGAAAAGCATCTTCAGCAAATGGTGCTGGGCAAACTAGATGGCTGCAGGTTTCAAAAAGGCAAATAAATCTATATTTATCACCCTGTACAAAACTCAAGTTCCAAGTGGATTAAAGACCTCAACATAAAAGCAGATACATTGAACTGGATAGAAGAGAAAGTCTGGAATAGCCTTATAAAACTGAAAAGATTCTATAAGGCAGAGGACACCATCATTTGGACAAAGCATTAGTCAACAATATGAGGAAATATTGTTACCAACTCCACTTTTGATAGAGGGCTACTATCCAAAAATATATAAAGAATTCAAGAAACCAGATACCAAGAAAACAAATAATTCAATTTTAAAAATGTGAGAGAAATCAAAACAGAAAATTCTCAATAAAGAAATCTCAAATGTCTGAGAAACACTTAAAGAAATGTTCAACATCTTTAGCCATCAGGAAAATGCAAATCAAAACTACTTTCAGATTCAATCTAAAACCTGTCATAATGGCTAAGATCAATAGCAAGTAACAGATCATGCTAACAAGTCTGTGGAGCAAGCAGAACACTTCTCCATGCAAATGGGAGTGTAAACATGTACAGTCACTATGAAAATCAATATGGCAGTCCCTCAGAAACTTGGGATTTTTCCACCACAAGATCCAACTAATCTACTCTTGGGTATATACCAAAAGAGGGCTCTATCATACCACAAGGACACTTGCTCAATCATGTTTATTGTGACTTTATTCAAAATACCCTCAAACTGAAAACAATCTACATATCTCTCAACAGAAGAATGAATAGAGGATACATTTACACAATGGTGTATCACCAAGCTTTTAAAAATAAAATGACATAATGAAGTTTGCAGGCAAATGAAAGGTAATAGGAAAAATGATCCTGAGTGAGGTAATCCAGACCAAGAAAGAGAAGAGGGTATGGACTCACTTAAAGTGGATATTAGCTATTAATTAAATAATAACCAAGCTACTATTTATAGACCTAGAGAAGTTAGGTTATAGGAGGGGTGTTGCAGGGGTCATCCTTTCAGGGGAAACTAGGATAGATTATTGGAGGCAGGCGGGAACTGGACTGAGTCAATCAGGTTGGGCAGAGATGGGATAGAGGGAGAGAGTATGTAGAGAGATGGCTACAATTGGGGTACCATTTGGAAGGTGGTGCAGAAATCTAGTGCAGTAAAACCTTCCTAAAATCTATGAATGTGATCTTAATGAGGACTTCTAGTAACAGGGGGTATGGAGTCTCAACTGGCCATCTCTTTTAGTCAGGGCAGGCTTTCAGTGGCTGAACTAGGTTGCAACTAACTGAGTTGCTGGTCAAGGGTTGATGAAAATATCTAAACCATCTAGGCTGTTACTAAGACAAAAGTCTATTCTTCACAGACTGACAGTGGATCCCATTGCCAAAAACAACACCCATAAGCAAAGTTCATATGACCTATTGGAGACTAAATCAGCAAGCACAGTGGTTTTCTGGACCTGTATAGATATTCTGTATATGTATCTAACAACTTAATGTTTTATTTTTTTAATTTTTCATCAATTACACTTTATTCATTCTGCATTCCCCCCACAAGCCCCTCCCTCCTCCCCTCCCAATCCCACCCTCCCTCCTCCCTCTGCTTGCATGCCACTCCCCAAGTCCACTGATAGGGGAGGTTCTCCTCTCCTTTCTGATCTTAGTCTATCAGTTCACATCAAAAGTGGCTGCATTGTCCTCTACTATGGCCTGGTAAGGCTGCTCCCCCCCAGGGGGAGGTGATCAACGAGCAGGCCAATCAGATTATATCAGAGGCAGTTCCTCTTCACATTACTATGTAACCCAATTGGACTCTGAACTGCCCTGGGCTACATCTGTGCAGGGGTTCTGGGTTAACTCTATGAATAGTCCTTGGTTGGATATGAGTCTCTGGGAGGTTCCCTGTGTTCAAATTTTCTTGTTCTGTTGCTCTCCTTGTGGAGACCCTGTCCTCTCCAGCTCTTACTATTTCCCAGTTCTTACATAAAATTCCATTCACTCTGCCCAACGGTTGCCCAGCATCTGCTTTGATAGTCTGTAGGGCAGAGGCTTTCAGAGGCCCTCTGTGGTAGGTTCCTAGGTTGTTTCCTGTTTTCTTCTTCTTCTGATGTCCAATAAGACTTTTGACTGTGAGAATGAGCAGGTCTTTGACTCTTGTTCCTGCTCTTGAGACTTTTCCTCCTGTTGGGTTGCTGTATCCAATTTCGATATCGTAAGTTTCTGCTTTATCTTTTTTACATTTTATTTTGTCATGTTTGATTGTTATCTCTTAGAAACTTATCCTTTTCTAATGAGAAATGGAAATGAAGTGCATTCAGAGAGCAGGGGAGATGGAGAGGAACTGGGAGGAGTAGAGGGATATATTGCATTAGAAAAGAATCTATTTTCGGTAAAAATTAAATTAAACACAATATATGACTAAGAACACAAATAACACCACACAAAATCAGCAACATGATAACCACAACTAGCACACATATTTCAGTCATAAGTTTGTTAATAAAGGCTGAGATTCTCCAACCAAAAGTCCCAGAGTGATTGAATGGATCAAGAACCAGTATTCTTCTATATATTTCCTCCAAGAAACATATTCTAGTTTTAAAGACAGGCACCATTTTAGAGTGAAATGATGGACAAAATATTACAATCAAACTGGAACAAGGAACAAGTGATCATTGATATCCTAATATCTGACAAAATAGACTTAAAAAATTTATCAGGTGATAGTAAGAAACTTCATTTTAAGCAAGGTAATAGTTGACCAAGATGACAATACTATCGTAAACATACATGTCAGTGAGCTCTGGGCCACCTAATTTAATTTTTAAAAATGTACATTGAATTTCTTTATTAGTATCACGTGATTTCAGTATTCCACTTTTTCCAGTAGACAGGATATCTAGACCAAAAGAAAAAGATAAAAACAAAAAGATTTAATTGACATCATAAACCTAAGCAACTTAATAGTTATCTATAGAATATTCTACTAAGCATTAAAATATTCTACTTGGCTGCACATGGACACTTCTCTAAGTTCACACCTTGGCACTAAATACAAATCTTTAAAAATTCAAAAAAAATCTTAAATTACTCATTGTATCCTATCTGACCACAATGTAGTAAAATTGGAAATTGACAGAAAAAAAAAAACCTCTAGTAAATATAAAAACTCACAGTGATTAAACATTTTTTGAAGCTCTTCATTTTTTATTTTAATTTTTTTCTTTTTTTTATTATTAGTTACATTTTTATTAACTCTGTGTCCCAACTGTATCCCTTTCCCTCATAACCTCCAAAACCCTCCCTCCCTCATCTCCTCCCTGCCCCTCTCCAATTCCACTGATTGGGGAGGACCTCCTCCAGGTCCTTACCCCAGTTCCTCTTTCTTGTTTATCTTCTTTAGGTGTATAGCTTTATCTTTATAGTATCTTATAGGACTATATGAGTGAGTATATACCATGTGTGTCTTTCTTCTTCTGGGATACCTCACTCAGAATGATCTTTTCTAGATCCCACCATTTACCTGCAAATTTCATGATTTCCTCATTTTTGGTTGCTGAGTAGTATTCCATTGTGTAAAAATATCACAATTTCTGCATCCATTCCTCCATTGAGGGGCATCTGGGTTGTTTCCAGTTTCTGGCTATTACAAATAAAGCTGCTACAAACACAATTGAGCAAATGTCCTTGGTTTGTACTTGAGAAAATTTTGGGTATATGCATAGGAGTGGTATAGCTGGATCTTGAGGAAGTGCTATTCCTAATTTTACTGAATGATGAGTAGGCTAAATAAGAAATCAAAAAAGAAATACAAAAAGTACTGGAATTAAACATAAATGATACAACAGTACAACACAACTTTTGGGATACATTAAAAGAATTCACCTGAAGAAAACTTACAGTTCAAATATTGCTTAGATTGAATAATCAGCAGAAGCACAAATAAACAGCTTAATAATATAATTCAAAAAGGTGGGAAAAACAAGAACAAAAAAAGTTAACCTCATTGAAGGAAGAAGTAATAAAAATCAGAGCAGAGATAAATGAAATAGAAACAAAGAAAGTTAAAAAAATCAACAAATCTAAGAGTTGTTTATTAAAGAAAATAAACAAAATTGAAAGATTCTTGGACCAAATAACCAAAAGAAAGAAAGAGAAAACTCAAATTAGCAGAATCAGAAATGAACAGAGAAACATTACAGAGGAAAGGAGGAGGGGAGCAACTGGGAATAGCAGGATAAAAGTGATTTTATTACCTATTATATTAATTAACTATAACTTTTTAAAATCAAATGTATTAATTTAATGAAAAAGTTACACTCAACATGAAAGAAGCCATGCCTGGTACTGGAAAACTAGCTAAAGTGCTAGTGAAGTCATGATTATTGGGGAAGAAACTACAAAAGCGTATTACTCACCCATTATCAAGGAAATGTCCTTTTGCAACAGACAAAGACTACTTTGGAATATTCCAATGAATCAAAACAGAGTTGTGGAGCCCAGTCCCAATAGATACATCTAAAAAACAAGTTTACACTTAAGGCTCAGGGAAGAGAATGTAGAATGTGAGAGCCACAGGATCAGAGACTTTGCTGTAAAACTGTGTCTCCCAGCAATGTCAGAAGCTAAAGTCTCCCCAACCTGATGAACAGAACGCGAGCTAAACAAGGATGACACAAATGGGCATGCCAATGTTCATGGAGAAAAGTCCACAAGTCGTCAATCCTACACGAAAAGCTGTAGGCAACCAAGGAAAGATGGGAGCAGGAGAGGTGATCTTACCCAAGGAAGAGCACGCCAACTAACTGGTGTACAGTGGCAAATGATCCTCCCTAAAAACATTCATTCATGTAATGCATGCGTTGAGAGGGTTATATTTAGGAATATATATACATATATATGCAATAACAATAACTAAAAAGGAGGCTATAAGTATTTAGAGGAGAGTAGGAAAGTGCATGTGGGTGGGCTTAGACAGAAGGAAGGGAAGGAAGAAAAGTACTGCAACTCAACAATCTAAAAAATTAAGAAATGTGAAAAACAGAAATATTAATTGCATAAAGTGTTATTTAATGTTTGAAAATACCCTACCTAGCCTCTCATCTCAGACCCAGAGCAGTACAAGCCTGGTTCTGTAATGCCTTTATTTCTGTTTTTTATTATTGTTAATATTATTATCAATATTAGTAGCTATATAGTTTTTTTTTCTTTTACACAGAATCTCACAGTGTAGCTCAAGGTGACCTCTGACTCAGGACCTTTCCACCTGCCTTCCAAAACACTGCAATTACAGGCATGTACCACCATATCTTTCTAGTAAATGAACTTCTATATATGACAAAGTTATCGTGTATGCTCTGGTATTATAATATTTGTTTGACAGTACAATAATTATGGGAAACAATGACTTTAACCTCACTTTCTACCTGAAAAAAAAAAAAAAACATTCAAAAGTTTGATAGTTTGAATAAGACAAATTTTAAAACATTGGCCTGAAATTAAAATTGAGATATGGTATCCCAAGCCGTAGTCAAAACCATTATGCTTCTTTGAATATATAGCAGGAATCAGTCCTTTGTTCTTTATATGCTCAGTATTTCACTAATACTAGGATCTAGTTGAAATTATAATGCCTAAAATTGTCCACAACTCCGTTCAGCCCTGAGTTCATCTCCACATATGAGGTTATAAGGTTTATGACTTCAACATAGCTAATATTTGCTTTGATCATAACTTTATGGAGCCACTGTATATTACAACTATTTTTATTGAAAAAGCAATATTCATTCAGAAAAGCAAAAATTTAATAAACATAGGGCTTGCTGAATTTTTGCAAAGAAATCGTGCCCTTGTCACTAAAATCCAGACCAAAAAGTGTAGAACCTGGCTGAGGATTCAAAGACCCCTGTTGTTCTTTTCATACACTGAATCTGCCCTCACTCAAATTAACTCTCACAGGGATCGTATTTGGGGTGGGGGGAGAAAAGGCATCCCCAAATTATCTTTTAATCTCTTAAGACTTAAGTACATGTTGAGTTTCAATGCACTGATTGTCTCCAGTTAAAATAGGGTTAAAATAAAGTTTATAAGAACTAAAGGCTTGATTTTTATTTTCTCTTATTTTATTAAATGTGGGGGAATTCTATGTGATGCACTCCTTTTAACATGCTGTAGTAGCTGAAATTTCGAATGAAATATGCAAAGATTCCATATCATTTAAGCTGATGCAGCTGCGAAATTCTCCTTTTAATTTTTAAAAATTTAATTTTTTATTACTGGTTGAGCATTTCTAAGAGCATAGATCAGTTTGATAGATACTTTGTTGCTGTTTGTCAGATTGTCACAAACTAGATTCATCAGGGAAGAGGGGACCCCAATTGCTCAATTGCCTCCCCAAGAATGGCCTCTCGGCTAGTCAGTGGGAACAATATTTTATTAATAATTGATCTGGCAGGCCCAGCCCACTGTGAGCAGTGACACTTCTGCATGGTGTGTATAAATTAAGAGCACAGTAAACAACGGAAGCAGATTACTCTGCTGCATTTTTCCGTGGCTTCTGCTTCAGTTCCTGCCTCCAGGTTCCTGGCTTGAATTCTTCTCCTTCCCAAAGTGACAGACTACCCCCTAAGAGTTGTAAGGGGAAAGAAAGTCTTTCCTCCCAAATTGTTTTTTTGTCACAGGAACAGAAATGCAACTAGAACATGCCATTTTATGTGTGTTACATGGATCCTTCTTTAAACTATTATGCTCTGGGCACATAAAGTGACAGTAACTCAAAGCAATGCAACTGGCGACAGGAGATCTGAAGTTCAAATTCTGGCAGTTAACATCAGAGACCACTTACTCCTTTATTCCCCCAAAACAGTCAATTACAGGACTTATGTTTAATTCAATGTATTTTATTCAATAGTCAGCATAGCCTACGGCTTATCTATTCAGCAACCATTTGCTGGCTAATTACATAAAGGAATGCATGAAATACAGCAAACAAATATTTAAGTGTTAATGCAAGGATGTTCTAGAACTTCCCTAATAAAGTGATTTTTTTTCCTTCACAGTTTAACTTAGTACAGGTTTATTTTTATAACCACCAATGAATACATTTCAGTAACCCCAAATCACCCAGCATTTTCCAGTAATTGCACATTCTTCATTAAATATGGTCATATAAGTAGAGAAAATCTGTGGTGCACATGGCATGTTGCCTTGTGGATGTAGAAGACTGGAGTTTTCACTTACCATGAGCCATTTCCGCTCTGTCAACATCTCTCCACCTCAGATTACAAAGTACTTAACTGTTCAATTCACTCCCCCTCCGCCTCTGCTGACATTTCTTATTATTGCTGCAGGTGAGATGCCTTGATAAACACTTCTCTGCTACTTCCTGAGAAGGAGCAATTTTCTTTGGTGGGAAAAAAAAAGACACACGCATACACAACATTCTCCCAGAACTTGCAACCAATATTTCCATTAGTGTGAAAGATTAAGCAAGAAAGGCAGCATCGGTAAATGTCAAGCTTAATCCTTGAGACTAAGTAGTGGTTAAAATTTTTGAGGTCAATGAGCTGAGTTTACTTGGTTGACAGAAGTAAAATGAATTTGCCAGTATCATCAGATTGCCAAATAACTCATTCTATGCCATTGTTCTTCCAAATTCTCTGAATCATGTTCATAGCACCCCAAATTAGACCCATCACCCTTTTCCTGCTGGTTGATGACCAGTCAGCAGGCAGTCTCATATGATTCTGGTCTGCTCTAATTAGTCATCTCTCTCTTTTTTTTATAAGATTTTTTTAATTTTTATTAATTACAGTTTATTCATTTTTTATCTCCCCTGCAGCTCCCTTCTTCTGCCCTTCCCAATATCAGTCTCTATCTCCCTTCTCCACCCATGTCCCTCCCCAAGTCTACTGATGGGGGAGGTCCTCCTTCTGATCCTAGTCTATCAGGTCTCATCAGAACTGGCTGCATTGTCTTCCTCTGTGGCCTGGTAAGCCTGCTCCCCACTCAGGGGGATGGTGATCAAAGAGCAGGCCAATCAGTTCATGTCAGAGAAAGTCCCTGTTCCCATTACTGTGGAACCCTTTTGGAGACTGAATTGTCATGGGTTACATCTGGGCAATGGTTCTAGGTTATCTCCATAAATAGTCCTTGGTTGGAGTATCAATCTCAGAAAAGACCCCTGTGTCCAGATTTTTTGCTTCTGTTGCTCTCTTTGTGGAGCTCCTGTCCTCTCCAGGTGTTTCTATCTCCCTCTTTTTTCATAAGATTCCCTGAGCTCTGCCCAAAGTTTGGTTATAAGTCTTAGCATCTGCTCTGATACCCTGCAGGGTAAGAGCCTTTCAGACACCCTCTGTGGTAGGCTCCTGTCCTTTTCCCTGTTTTCCTCAATATAAAACAAGACACTAAACCTGTTAGAAGAAAAAGTAGGGAAAAGCTGTGAACTCATTGGCACAGGAGACAGCTCCTGAACAGGACACCAACATCACAGGCTCTAAGAGCAACAATCAATTAATGGGACCTCATGAAACTGAAAAGCTTCTGCAAAGCAAAGGACACTGTCAACAGAACAAAACAACAGCCTACAGACTGGGAAAGAATCTTCACTAAACCTATATCTGACAGAGGGCTAATATCCAGTATATATAAAGAACTCAAGAAGTTAAACAGCAACAAATAATTTAATCTAATTTAAAAATGGGTGTATAGAGCTAAACAGAGAATTCTCAATAGAGGAATATAGAATGGGAGAGAAACACTTAAAGAAATGTTCAACGTCCTTAGCCATAGGGAAATGCAAATCAAAACGATCCTGAGATTTCACCTTACACCCATCAGAATGGCTAAGATCAAAAATTCAAGTGACAACACATGCTGGAGAGGTTGTGGAGAAAGGGGAACCCTCCTCCACTGCTTGTGGGAATGTAAACTGGTACAACCACTTTGGAAATTAATTTGGCGCTTTCTCAGACAATTAGGAATAGTGCTTTCTCAAGATCCAGCTATACTACTTCTAGGCATATATCCAAAGATTCTCAAGTACACAACAAGGACATTTGCTCAACCATGTTTGTAGCAGCTTTGTTTGTAATAGCCAGAAGCTGGAAACAACCCAGATGTCCCTCAGTTGAGGAATGGATACAGAAATTGTGGTACATCTACACATGGAATATTGCTCAGCAATAAAAAGCAAGGAAACCATGAAATTTGTATGCAAATGGTGGGAACTGGAAAAGTTCATCCTGAATGAGGTATCCCAGAAACAGAAATACACACAGGGTATATACTCACACATAAATGGATAAGATATATATAATATAGTATAAACCTACTAAAATCTGTATACCTAAAGAAATTAAGAAAGACTACTCTGGCTAAGATGCTCAATCTCCATTCAGAAAGGCAAAGAGGATAGTCACCTCTTTCTACTTTAGTCAAGGCAAAGGGTCTCTGTGTTCCAAATGCTGTCCTCCTCCAGTTTCCTTGCTCTATCACTCACCCAAAAGGGTACACACAGTACATGCAATAGTGACCATGCAACATTGAAACAAAAGACAAAAACGTTCGACAGACTTACCTTGGTCTGTGAGTCTGTGCTTTTACTAATAAAGACGAATACTTAATAGGTAGTCATCAAACTACTTAAATTTTAAATACTGTCTCTCAGAGGCTGAAGAAATGGCTCAGGCTCTGAATCAATTCCTGCCTCAAAATCATCTGTAATTTAGATTCCAGACGATCTGGAATCTGCCCTCCTCAGGCACTATACACACATGCTGCAGTCATGCCTGCAGGCAGGACATCCACACATATTAAATAAAAAATAAAGCAATAAAAATATACCTCTCATGTTTATTTGATTGCAGTGATGCCTCTTGGTGTTAATACATACCACAACTGAGCAGGTGGTATTTAGAAATTTATAGGTAGATACACATACGCATATACACACATATATACATATGTATATACATATACACAGATACATATACATACATACACATATATGCAAATGCAATAAGAACAAAAAGATGACATGAATTTGACAGAGAGCAAGGAGGAATATATGAGAAGGTTTGGAGGGAGGAAAGAGGGAGAAAATGTTTCAATTACTTTCTCTTCAAAATAAGTAAAGAAAAAATTTCTACAAAAGCAATAAAGACACTGATTTAAGAGTTTGTCCAGCTTCGTATGGAAGCCTAAATAGTGCTGTGCCTCTGAAGATTCCTACAGTCTAATCCCAGAACCAGTAAATATCTTACCAGAAACAATTAAGATAATGGTTTTGAGAAGAAGGTGCATAACTGCATTATGCCCTATAATTGCAGTATTTTTATGGGGAAGATGAGTTGGGAGTCAAAGAAAGAAATACAATATGACTACGAAAAGAGATTGAGTTTGGATGATTGAATACAGCTGGCAGGTGGATGGGATTAAAAACTAATGAATGGAAACTGCCTCTGAAAACTGGCAAAGGCAAAGGGACATGTTCTTTATTTAAGCTTATAGGAGTGTAGCCCTACTAACCCCACTTTACACTTCTAACCTTGAGAAATGTAAGAGAATGTATTTGCAATGTTTGTTACTTTTACATGAAACATGAGAAACTACTTTTCACCATGTTAGAAATGTATTGGACAAGGAACTCAGATTTACAAACAATGGATCATAAAAGATAAGGAGATGCTCAGAAAGAGACTGAAAATTGGTTTAACAGCTACTACTAAAACAGGTCAAGAATTTCAGTCAACTATGTAGAAAGAAACAAATTGGAGACATGTTGATATTATTTCCTTTTTTCTTTATATCATTTGAATATGATACTAATTCAACTTTACCAAATGATAAAATTAGGTGTAGTTTTCATTGTATACACTGATATGATCTTGTTTCAGATTAAACTATCACAAATCAAGATATTGAAGATCTCTTCATGACTTACCATACATTAATGAATATCCACTGATTTTTTAAAGAAAATTTACAATCATAAAAGGAAAATATATACTCTGCTAGCTCTGGCTGATATGTGTATGTTCAGTCACCATCTGGTTGGATATTGAAAGAGTTAGTATTGACAAAAAATTCAAATCCCTTGAATAAAATTTAAATATGCATGAAATTCTTTCTGTCAGCTAAATGTTCTGCAGTGTATCCTGGAGGCTAGTTACAAAGAGAACTTTGTATGAAGCTAAAATAGGTAAAGCCAAGAGGTGAGAATAATCATGAGGTATGTGAAATGTTGACCCACCAATATGAACTAATTTCCTAATAACTTAACCCTTGTGGGTTTTACTTGATTCAAAGGGACTTTGAAGGGTTGGGGATGTAGCTCAGTAGTAGAACATATGCTCATCATGTGCTATGACCATGCTCCCTTCTCAACACATCAAAAAGGTGGGGAGGAGCTTTGCAGAATTGATTTCATTCATGACACTAAAATGAGGAAATCATCTTGACTCAGCTGGTTGGCCCTTACATGCAATCATGTGTGACTACAAGGAAGAGATTTAGGAGACAAAGCTACAGATACAGACTTTAGGATGTGGCCACAAGCCAAAGAAGACTGGCCTGGATCAGAAGCTGATGAGGGTGAGAAGCAGACTTTCCCATATAAGTCCCAGAGTTAGTGAAACTCAACAGATATCCTGACCTCAGCTTATTTCATAAATCTCAAAAGTTTGACCTGAACCTATCTCTAATTATAAATACTCAAAAACATTAGGAAGGCCAAGAAACAAATAGATTTGGTTCCATAACAAGAAGTACTTAAAATCTGTAACAAACACCTAAAGGTGCTACACTTACACAGAAGCCTAAAAACTATAAAACTATAACAAGTATTAAAAAAAAAAAAAAACCAAGACAACAATAGTAACAAAACAATAAAATACTGTAGTGACATGAACGAGGGCCTTTAGAGTCAGTAATGTGTAGAGACTAAGAGAATGACAGATATAGCTTAGAGGGATGGCCTAGATTGCTTTGAAAAGACTCAAACATTAAACACTGTGCTAACTAGTGCTCAAGAGAAAGTATGAATGTAACTGAGGAGTTCCAGTTATCTTACATACTGTCCAAGTTATCACAATTCAAGACTGACAGTAAGATGAGAGAAAAAGGCTTCACCACAGGCCTTCAGGCAGAAATAAAGAAGCATGATCTGCAAAACTGGATTAAAGGAAATTCTTTATTTAAAATTAATTTATTCAATGATAGTTTCCTATAGGTGTATATGCTCATCACCCATGCTTTCTTCTCTTGCTGTCTTCACAAAAAAGTCAACCTCCCACCATCATTTCTTTTGGTTTTGCCTTGTGACCCACTGAGTTCCACCAGAGCTGCCTATGTTGATATGGATCTTGAGCTCTCCTCTGGAGAGTGAGCAGTTCACTAATGTCTACATCATGAAAAAGATGATTTTCCATCTTCCAGTAGCCACTAACTGATAGCTCTCTTGCCATCCAGGCTCCCTTTCCCTGCCTAGGGAATGGTCCTACACCTGCTGGTCTCAAAATGAGATTTTCTGGGTTTGGGCATGCCTCCACCTTACTCTTGTTCCAGGCAGGCTTCCCTTGGCCACACAGCTTTCAAGGCCCACACTCCCCAAGAAGGGGCTGGACTCTATGAACCCTTCTTGCTCCATCCCTAAATATTGGGTTCTGTTTTGTGCAAACACTGTGCAGAGACTCACAGCTATCTTATGGGCAAGACACATTTCTTAGCACTCTTGCTCATTTTGTGCCTTTACTTTCTTTCCACCTTCTGTTTCATGCTGTTCTCTGAGCCTTGAAAGGGGGTGCTATGGATGTCCTGATGATGTCAGAGTACTCAACAGTTACTTCTTTTCAACACCTTGAGGAGTTATGAATATCTGCATTAACGGTCATTCATTTCAGTCTTCTCTGACTGATGAAAACATTTAGGAGGCAGTTTGGTGACATGTCTTTTTAGCAAAACAGAAGCAGTAAGTTCTCTCTTATTGGCCTATGAAATTAGAAGTTGTGCATTGGCCACCTCCACAGCACCAAGCCTGAGATTCCTTACAGACAACAGCTTCCCCCATTATCTGTGAGTAGCATGTTTCAAATCCCAACAAATGTCTGAAGCTGTGTACAATAGTCAACCTTAAATGTATTCTGTTTTTCCATATTTCCTCTGAGGAACTGCCACACAGCACTAGAGAAATCTGCTGTTTCACATTCTGTGATCTGTCACCTTGTGAGGTACAGCAAATAATCTGATTGCCAAGGATGGTGAGACAAAGAAATACAGTAAAAGATTTTATCATACTAATCTGAATAACACAATCTTAAATGTATGAGTCATTCATCTATCCAGTTTCTCCATCTAATATTTATCTTTGGACTATGGTCTATTATCTGTCTGTTGCCTACAACAGAATATAAGAGGAAAGAGATTACTTTGGAAGATCGCTGAACAAAGAAGAAGCAAGATATGTTGTGATGAAATAAAAATCTGTCTATCCAAATCAGAAAAGATGGCACTCCTAGGAGATTCTTTCATATGAAAGTATGCTCTGAGGAGAACATGCCTTGACTATGGTTGGATAGTTAGGAGCCCAAAGTTCAAAAGTGAGACTTCCCTCCCTACCTAGACTGTTCATTGAAGATTAAATACACTCATGGATTACCTTAAACATCTCAGAAAGAGCCAAGTATAGAAATGAGACTATTATAGGAAAGCTATTAAAAACCAATCAAATGATATTTACTGGGCTCTAAGTAATATTCTCTAAGCAAGCAGTTTTCCTATACACTAACTTTTCATATTAATTCCATGTGAATACAGTATAATTATATCCAATTTATATGTGCAATATGTTAGATAATTTTTTATCACAGGTAACAGAGAGTACCTAATTCAAAGTAGGCACTAATAGAATGTTACTAGGCAGCTCGTGGATCTAAAGAAGAATATGAAAAAGCAAAATACCCAGGATAAATTTTGAAGGGTTCCACAAGCAGGGTAAATGGGTCCAGTGTTCAACATGGCTTTGCAAAGTAAGTCAAGTCTCAACCTTTTCCATATTTCTTCCTCTTTAATCATCAGTTCGCCTCCCTATAGAATGAGTGTGATAGACTTAGCTTGGTGAGAATCTACACTGAGCCTTAGGAGAGGTGAATACTGGAAATTAAATTCTCATTGAGAACATGTGCACCAATTGTATGGTTATTTAACTTAGTAATAGACTGCTTGCCTTGCTTGATCACCAGAACTATAGAACAAACCAAAAGCCATGTAACAGGAAAGAATAATTACTGAATAAAAAAAGATGTAAACAAAAGATAGAGTGCATGCCACAAAAGACCAAGACTAAAAGTAACACACATACACACAAAGGCTAAGACACACACAGAATAAGTGAATGTTTCGCTTTAAATCTTCCAAAGCTGAAGTTTCCCTGTGTTGATCATGGTTGAGTCCTTACTTAGATTCCTTGATTTTCATGAAAGAACTCCTGAATTTACAATACACCGGTTCTTCTCCTCCTATGAGAGTTTCATTCTCACATATACACAATACAGAAATTGAATATATATGGACCTCTAAGACTCTTTTTTATTTTGATGTTTTTCTTGTATGACGTGTTGCTTTGAGGTATTGCTTTGATGTGGCTTTTTATATCTTGACAACAGATATGTTCACTCCATTCTTATTTACATAGATTTACATAGACATAAAGCTATGTAGTGATATCGTCTCTTCAAGGCTGGAAGACTTTCTTAATAACAAGAACAGAATAGTGTCTGGTATCAATCTTGTCCCACCGACTTAACTGTCGTGACTTAAAGCTTTCATTCTCTGAATTCAAAAATCTAACTGTTAATGCACTTTATGTCAGTTGTCTTCCTGGATTCCAAATGAGTTTCTGTCATCCTGACAGACTCACAGATGAAAT
This sequence comes from Meriones unguiculatus, assembly GCF_030254825.1. NCBI lineage: Eukaryota > Metazoa > Chordata > Mammalia > Rodentia > Muridae > Meriones > Meriones unguiculatus. The sequence continues at coordinate 31,159,279 of NC_083358.1, forward strand.
TAAACTTAACTAGAGAAAAAAAAATGTTCAAAAATAATTTGGTTCTAAGTAGACTAAATGTGATATATGTTTTAGTGGTTTACCTACTAAACTGTTCTTCTCTGTGTTTAAGCTGATGAGCATTTGTGATGATGATCAACTCCCTCTAAAATGAACTGTCTGACGATGCACTATAGGTAAATTTCCAGGCTGATTTTGACTGAACCCTTTATGCATTACTCCTTTGCAAGAGCCCTAACCTGAAAGAAAGATTTAACTCATTATTTTTTCCAGTAAACCTAAAATTACTGAGCACTCAACTTTTATTTCCTCCAAATATACACTCTAATTGGGTAGAGAATCATTTTACTTAAAGAAAGGCCATTGTCATGGGTCAGAAATCAATGCTGCTTCCTTTGACTGCTACAAAGCAAGATATGGAAATTAAAGAGAAAAGAATTAAGAGAGAAAAAGAAAAAGAGAGAGAAAGGGAAGGAAGGGAGAATGTGGTAGTTTGAATGAGAATACCCCCCATAGGTTCACATTTGAATACTTAGTCACCAGGGAGTGAAAGTTTTAGAAGGATTAGGAGGTGTGTCCTTGTTGGAGGAAGTGTGTGTGGGGGGGGGTGGCTTTGAGGTCTCAATGGCCAATATCATGCCGAATCTTTATCTCTCTGCCTGTCAATCAGGATTTTGCTCAGCTGCTACTCTGGTGCTGTGTGAACCATTATGTTCCCACCATGTCCCCAACATGATGATAATGGACTAACACTCTGAAACTGTAAGCAAGCCCATAATTAAATTATTTCTTTTACATGAGTAGATTTAGTCAGTCATAGTGTCTTCACAGCAATAGAATAGTGACTTAGAGAAGAAGAGGAAGGAGGTGAGAGGATAAAAGGAACTGGTTTTTGAGGGAGGTAACAAATGTCTATGTATTTTGGGGGTAAAATTATCTTTCTTATAGACTACATAGAAGTGTAATGTTTACAGGAATTATAACTTAGATATAGGCTGTACTTGTAGTCTCAAAATATACATTAAGTAGTAAGAGCTCCTTTTATGAAAAGAGAAACTGAGGTACCATAGTATGTTTGTTTTAACTCATGTCATGCAACTGACTAATGACATGAGCTACAGCGGGTCAAGTCTTTCCTCCTCTACCCAAAGGCCTTTGCAGTTTCTCTGCTGCCTGTGTACTAAATAATCACTATGAACTCTTACCAGGTATTAACCTGAATTCTTTCCGCCCATGGAATTTTCTGAGAAGGATTTTGTTTGCCATTTTTGAGAATGTTATTTACTAAGGAAGCATATAATTTTTGAAGATAGCCTTGACTTGAAGCAATGAGGATACCTAGATTCCATGCAACAATCATGGCTTGGAAGATGAAGTCTTGGTCCAGTCTGACCTAAAGAAAATTCCTCATCCTTTTTAACAGTGTTACATGTTACAGCCTCACTTCCATTAGTTCATCCATTGTCTGTCACTGTAGAACACATTTGAACTATTTAGAACACATCTAATTAGTATAAAAAAAGTTGTCACTATTCAAGGAGTTGAATGAGCTGATGCCTGGAAGGCTTTTAGTATGAGCAAGATGTTAATGTTGAGAAATAACCATGTGGCTAATCTTTGTGATTACTGAGCATCCAAGGGCTTGAGCACCTCACCTGAGTCTCCTCAAGACCTACTTGTCCAATATTTACAGGAGCTTCCTAGAATAATAACTTGAAAGCATCTGCCTGTATAGTTCTCTGATGACATGGACTGAGGCTTCAGGATTTGATATACTTAGAGAATTGTTCATATTCAAGATTATGTAAGAGTTGAAGGAAAAATAACCCATCTTATTTTTCTTTCATTTTAAGGAATTCTTTTTCTTTTTTTATTTTTTACAACAAATAATGTTAAAGGGAAAATATCCCCAAAGAGCCACATCAATCAAAGGGAATATTCTCATGGGTCCTCCTTTTCCCCATGTCCTTTGTTCACAATTGTCTGACATCACTGGCGTGATACAGACTTTGTGGACATGTTAGATAACTACACAGCATTTTTATGACCATGTGCGGAAATACGAGGGTGTGGATGTATCAGTATTAGAAATTTTCCTTGAAAGAATTATAGTGGTAAATTTACTCATCATGGTGTAAATCTTGAAAACTAAAAGAAAGTTACCTCAGGTTCTTCTGCATTGTTTTAAATGGCTAATAAGTTGACAAGGGGGAGGGACAAGGGTGAAAAGATACTAAACTGATTTCAATTTCAGAGACTAAACTCCTTGTAAATGTTTCATTTCTTTTGCTTTAAGCTTGAGTAACTTATGACCCATGTGACATATTAAACATCTTATGAAAAGAAGGCTGAGTAAACCATACAAAACAAATTAGTAAGCAGCATTTCTCCGAGGTTCTTGCTCCAGATCCTACCTCAGGGTTCCTTCTGTGCCTAAATTTCTGTCTTAATTCCCTCAGTGATGGGCTATGGTAAGAACATATAAGCCAAATAAACATCCCCCGCAAGCTACTTTTAGTCATGGTGCTTATCACAGCAATGCAAAACGAAATATCTAGATAATCATGAACAAGCTATTTCATCTCTGTATCTTAATTTCTTTTTTTTTTCAGTTAATAAAGACATTTATTTGTAATTTTTTTTTTTTTTTTTTTTTTTTTTTTTGCAGAACTGCTACTGATCCAAGAAGGTAAGGTCTTGTTAGTCTAATAATTTCAGTCATCACTGAGGAACAAACATTTGATGTTAGGCTCTCTGTGTAAAATTATAAGCCAAACATATCACTACACTTACACTATTTAAAAATATTTTTCTTGTATTTTATAAAAATCCTAATTCACATTAAATGTTTAAACATTTTAAAGTAAAATACCCATAGATCATACATGTGTGTGTATGTCTTCTGAACACTTTCCTGCTCTTTTATTTTTTTCTGAAAAGGTTAATCTCAGAAATATTTTTGAGTGACAGTAGTTCTTATATCATACACTTATTGTAATGATAACACACATTTTTTTTTCATATGCACACACATGTATGCACACACACTGTCATAGTAAACACTACATTGTCATTAACTTTGTCTTAGTTCACTACTCAATAATATATGCACATATCCAACAAATATCAATGATGGACACAAAGCCTGTCTGTGTATAGTGCTGAATATTCTACCAGTGTAATGTAATTATATGCCTGAGCATAAAGAGTCAACAATGTGATTCTGGTGATGATGTGATGAATCCATCAGGAGGCAATCTCTCTCCTGGAGAGTTAAGGAGGGTTTTGCTGGGTGCTCTGTGATAGATCCAATGCTGAATTATTCAAGACTATCTTACTACCACTTGAAATGCATCTTTTAAAACCATTATTCAGTTCTCTCCTTACTAGTTAAATTTATTTGATTCTGGTTTCAAATGAAGTTATCAATCTCTCTAAAAGGAATTAATAATAATAATAGCAACATAAATAATCATAAGCTGTCACATTAATTGGAATCATTTTTCTCCTGCGGGTTTCTAGTTGACAAATTCCTTACCTTACAGGCTGATCGGGGATGCACGTTCACTGTACCCCACAGCTAGAGGCACTCATTTTTCAAACACGTTCCTTAAAGCTTACAACCCCCTTCCCAGGTAGAGAAAAAAAATGTTGGAGGGAAAAGGGGTAACCCTCTTAACTTCTTCCTGCTGGGTAGGGTCATAGGATTCTTTTGGGGGTAATACCAATGTCTGTCATTAGGATATCCAGAAGTCCAGGTAACCAGCAAGCCGGCAAGCACTCCTCCTCTGCCATCTCCAAGCCATTACCCTTTTTTTCCTCTTTGCTCTCCTATTTATACCCCTCAAAGTCTCAGATTATACCCCTCAGATTTAAACTACCTGCAACTGACAAAGAGCCCTCTCAGAGCCTGCATGAGGCAAATAGTCTGATGCTGTAGATCTGAATCAGTCCCACATCCCACACCTGGGATTAAAACAAAAAGCAGGTTTACATATCATAAACCAAAATGTCCACAACACAGAGACATTCTTCTCACAGAGTTCTGATAGGGGAACAAAGAGAAAACGCTGCAACCTGGCATCGTGGCTACAGTGGAGGACCTGGCTTTTGACTTCTAGTGAACACCAAGGGAACTGCACGACATAGAAATGAAATCAATTATCTTTTGGGGCAAAGATAGGAAAAGGGAAAAATAAATAATATATAAACCATATGCCACACTCTACCATGGTTACTTTTCTGGACTGTTTTCTCTCTTCCTGCCAGAGTCTGGCTTCCAAGCACATTAGATTATGGTCACATCATCAGTTTTTGTCACATCTGCCTCCTATTCCTCACAAACTTCTTGTCTGATCTTGCAAATTCAAATACAGTCTCTTTAGTGGAAAGTGTTTAGTTGCAGTGTTTTTGTTTTGTTTTGTTTTTGTCAACACAACTGAAGGCTTAATGTCGTTGGAGAATAAACAGGAAGGTAACATTTATTCAGAACACAGAATGCTTCAGGCATTTCTTACCACTGTCACATCCGATCCTTGAGGTATAATCACCTCCATTCTAGATTTGAGTCATCAAAGAGTTGAAGGCAGTGAATATTTTGTGAGTGGCACACACTGGAAATTTACACCCAGCGCTTGAACCCAGACTGTTTTACAGCAGCGTGTGTGCTGTTCTACCTTGACTGCGTATCAGACACAGCAGTGATTTCCAGAAGGAAAAAAAGTCGGACTGGAATCAGAAACTCAGGCACTTTTCTGTAGCCAGTTCAGAGAGAGTCAATTCCCACCTGACAAGTAGCCACATGTAAAATGGTACTGTGAAGTTTCAAAACATGGCTTCACATTTTGTTGATACTCCTTCTATCTCCTAGGAAAGGCAGGGTCGATGAACCCCCTCCTTGAACACAGGCCGGGAAGAAATTGCCTCTCACAGAGCGGAGCAGAAGTGATGCTAGGTGATTTTTGCGTGGGTATGTAAAAGGCACCGGGGCATTCTCTGGGCTTGTGGGTTTATTTGCACTGATCTCTGAAGTCTCCGTGTTGAGGCAGATGGATGACACAGAGCCGCTTTGCGTGACAGTTTCCATCTTTAAGTCATCCCAGACAAAATCCAGACATTTGATTGCATGAGACTCCACAGCCCTTTCCTCTCCCGAGTGGTGGACCTTGAATCACAGGCGGGCTTACCCTTGCCTTGCTGAATTTCTGACGTACGAATCGGCAGGCACAATAAAGGAAGCCCTTTAAATGGTTGGATTTTATAATGTTTGTTATGCAGCAGCGATAAACAAGACATACTGAGTTATAACCAAGCTCACAAAGTATGAGGGGCAACACTGGGAAGAGAAAACAAAACAAAACAAAATGCTGAAATCCCTGTGGCCCTTGAATACAAATCTACTAAGAAGAATGACATTATTTTTGATTCTAAAAGGAATCACAAAAAGAAAACGGTGTCTTTCAAGTCTTAAAATGAATATGTAATATTTAGAGAGACTCAAAAGCGCATCCCATCCTGTAAATAAGCTGTAGAGCCTGTGTTAGAACCCCTGCACACTTGTAGCCCATGGCAGACTATTATCCAAGTGGGTTCCCTAGTAATGGGACAGGGACTGTCGCTGGCGTGAACTAGGTAGCTGGTTCTTTGATCACTTCCCCCTGAGCAAGGAGCAACTTTACCAGGCCACACAGGAAGACAATGCAACCAGTACTGATGAGACCTGATAGGCTAGGGTCAAAGGAAAGGGGAGGAAGACCTCTGGAACAGTGGGCCTGAGAAGGGACATTGGAGGAAATGAGGGAGAGAGAAGGGGCTACAGCTGGGATACAAAGTCAATAAACTGTGATTAATAAAAAAATTAATCAAAAAAAAAAGAAAGGACAAATCAAGAATAATCAGAATATTTGATCCCTGGGAGACAGTGAGAAGCTAGAGAGAGACAGGTCAAGAGAAATGCCTACTTGCCCCCTGAGTTCAGAGATTATCCAGGAGATAAAAGAGACCCCTGGAGATGCAAAGCCTTAGAAGCCCTTTCTTTTGGTTGCCAGGGGACTCCTCTGAAACCAAGACACAGGTGATTGGAAAGAAATTAATACATCCCTTCAACATTCTAAATAACAAATGATGAAGACACAGACTAGTTAGGTGGTCAGAGGAAAAATAGGACTTGGGAATGGAGAACTATTTATTTAAGGAGAAAGAGAAGAAATAAAATAAGATAAGAGAGAAGGAGAGTACCAAGTTCAAGGAAAGTATATAACAATAAAAAAACACGACCAAACAACCAAACAAACAAAAAGACATTTTAGTGCATTCAGTATATTTTAATACCAAAGAGACAGTGCTTGTTTTTACACTTATTTTTTGCAAAGAGATTCAGTTCCTGAAGACATAAGACATGGAGTGTATTACAGATTCCTTTATTTGTCTGGCCTTAGATTGGACGGGTACACATGTGCCAAGCATAACAGTTGGAAGTGCATTAGCTTAGCCTTTGTTTCCAGTGTCCACACACTCTTTGCATATCATTCGATTTCACTAAAATCATGGTTTTAAAGCAGTTTGATTAATATACAGTTCTATAATTTTCACGTCTCAATTCTACATGTAGAGAAATAGAAGAGTGATGAGGGAGAGCTGAAGTAAGCTCCTCTTCCCGGTTTTGAAGTGACTTATCATGGTTGTCTAACAGATGGGATGCATTAGCCACATGTTGTCAGTCTTGCCTTATTCTCTGTATGCCTCCCTAAGACATCTCTCTTACCATCACTAAGACAGAAGAAGGAGTTCCTAAGCAATGTGTTGCTTTGAGCCGTGGAGAAAAGGCTCTGATAGTAAAGAGCCTGTGTCAAAAACAACACTCAGGAAAAGGCAGAAAGAGGAAAGAATAACCCTCCCACTGTGGGTCTCTCTTTTATCTTGCAGTTTCCTTGAGTTCCTCCCATGTGGATGTCTATAAATAAAAAAATTACAAAAATTCAGAGCAGCATTTCTCATCCCTGGACACCATGCAGAAAAGAGAATCTTGACAATGGGTATAAGCAGAGTATAAGGAATAGGAAAAGGAAGAATAAACAGCACAGGGCTCTGTTCGTAAAATTCATGTGAATTTGTGTAGGAAGAAAGAGAGACCTCAGCAAAGAGGTCAGGTGGAAAGATCACAAAAGGCTTTCAAGTAGAAATAATGGCTCTATTAAACGGACTCAGTGCTGCAATGATGAGAAGGTCACTATGTTCCCAGGCAGTAGGCACTGGCTGGACGAGTTCAGAAAACTAAAATTTATGTGACTTTCGCCTCTCGGGCCTGAGTCATGAATGTGGACAGATAGTCACTGAGTCATGTTGAGTGAATCCGTGGCCACATGGATTAGCCAGAGTGTCTTTTAATGCGGACTCTTACACAAACGAAGCATGGCAGATCCAGTACTTTTGATTACCATAACGTAATTCCTGGTCCACAACCTGTATGCTCTAACAAACTCTCTCTTTATATATAAAGATTCATTTTATCAGTTCTATTCCTCTAGAGAACCTTCACTAATACAAATGGGTTTTACTGATTAGGGAACTGTTTTATAAAATAACCCAAAATTTCCTAATATAAGATCCACAGGGTGTTTGTAACTATATTTTTTCTTCTAAAATGTGACTCGTGGATATAGAAAATGAGAAGATTCTCACTCTGTTTTCCTCTCAAGCAAGTGAAATGTATATTTCCCTTTAAGAACTTCAGAGATGTATTTTCCTAATAAATGTAAGTAAAATGAATGTGGAAAATAATTGTAGACTAAGAGGAAAAATAAACAAAAATTGAGATCACAGTCTGGTCCAAGAGCTCAGTATTCATTACATAAGTGATAAAATATTCTACTGATATTTTCAGAAGCAATAATGATATTGTAGAGTAATACTTCAAGTTACATTACAGTGTCAGCAGACAGTGGATGTTTTCATCACACTCTAATGACTTAATCTGATAGGTATACAAAGTCTGTTTTCCAGAATGATATAACTTGGGGAGCTACCTGCACATTCTCTCACTGTGGAATTATTGTATTGCTGATTTCCCTTTAGTGTCAATACAGACAGTACATACTTCTAATTCTCTCTTTTTCTTATATCAGGATGCCATCGGCTGAGGTGTTGAGATTCTATGGGACTGTTTGCGAAGTGGAAGGATATTCTTTTCAGGGAACCGGGTTGGCTAGGCCATGTGGCCCCATTTGCAGACCTAGAGCAGATGTGCAGGCAGATCCAATTTACCTTAATTCATCCCAGTTTAATTAGCAGCTGGTTTACTTTTGGCTTCAGGAAAGCAAGAAAGTGACAGTTCCTATAACAGAGCGTCTGTCCTCAGGAAACATCTTTCCCCCTGGAATGATGCTTGATCAATAGAGAAATCTTAACATGTTGACACCAGAAGGGATATATTTATAACACCAGTTACTTCTAGACAAACCTGTTACCCTCATCAAGGAGGGAAACTTGTATTTACTTAAATACAGGCACATTGATAGGACAAAATGGCAGATGATTTAAAACACAAGATCCACCAAATTTGTAAACTACATATCATTAAGGATAATTGGGAGAAACCTAGAAATTTAAGGTAAACTATTCAAAATCAGTACGGTGGTTTGAATCAAAATGACCCCTACTAAACTCCTATTTCAATGCTTAGCAAATGGAATTAGGTGTGTCCTTGTTGGAGTCGGTATGTCCTTGGAGTTATGGAAGTGTATCCCTGGGGGTGGCCCTTGGGGTTACAAATGTTCTGTCCAGACACAATGTCTCCCTTTGTTTCTGCTGCCTACTGATCTGGAAGTAGAACCCTCAGCTACCTATCTGCCTGTGTGCCTCCATGTTTCCCACCATGATAATACTGAACTAAACTTCTCAACCTGTAACTAAGCCCCAATTGAATGTTTTCTTTGTAAGAGTTGCCTTGGTTATGGTGAATCTTCACATCAATAAAAACCCTAACTAAGACAATCAGTGATAATATCTTATATCCGCACATCAAGCTCCCAAATAATAACCCATCTATTCAAATTCTTCAAGCCTTAGGAAGCAGCTCTCAGGGTATCAAATTATATTTTAGAAAGAAATGAAGAACTTGGGGCTCATCAAGCCAGATAACAAAATTTAAAGTATCCAAGGCCATTGTTAGCTCGTAACTGTTCAGAATGCTGTTTGTAACTGTCGAACTATACCATGATTGTACTATACCATACTGCTCTGTTTTATCTTTCTTATAAAATTAATATAATTGATATAGATAGAAGTAATAGAGTCTAATATTTTAAGTAAGGGAACTGTGGTTCACAATGAATTGCTATGTAATATTTCAGTGACTAGAAGATTATAAGATACCCAGAGGCTATTTAAGCTGTGGGCTGGCTTTCCCCAGGGTCAGATGATTGTTCAAGGTTCCTGAATAAACTGCATTGAAAAAAATAAATAAATAAAAGCACCTCAAGTGTAAAAAAAAATATGAAGTCTAAAAACACAAAGTAGTGAAACAGAGATTTAAATATTAAATTCACTGATTTGATCGGTACACACTACATACATGCAGTGAGCCAGGACACTTACCAGCATGAATCTGTACCATTATTTCACATTAATCAAAATTTACAAACACATGTCAAGGTTAGAAATTCTACATACCTGTACCCTTGTACATTATGAAGTCATGTCCGTGCTCATAGACATGTACATTTAAAATGACAATTTAAAAGAAATAAGCACACTGTCTTTTTGTTGCATCCCAGAAAAAAATTAAGTCAATAAAACATTATCCTATCACTACAAGGGAGGAGATCACTCTTTTTCTTCCCATGTATTATGTTATGGAAGCAGTGTTTCCTATAGATATTCTGGGAAGTATGAATCTTATTTGGCCACATTGAGGGCAACAGGACTTCTGAGGACATCCTTTGTTTGCTTGTTGTGTATTCTCTTATCCGTGTGTTTAATGTCTTAATGGTTGTTAAGAACCCCCAAAATTGTTATTTCATTTCTCTCTCTCTTTCTATCCCGGGTCTCTTTCTAATGTTGATAACATGTAAGCACATTATTTCTTATAGACATTAGAGAAGACTCCCTTTTCCACCTTCTAATTAACTCCATAAATTGATTCCCTATAGGTAACATATGACATTTTTCAGGTGGCTGAGAAGATATGCAGTAACACATTGAAGTATAGTTTACTTCTCATCATGGAACATACGCCGTAGAAATGAATGTTTCAATGAACCGGGCTACACAGAAATATTAAATATTTTGAAAAGGGTTTGTAAAACATTGCTAGAACTTGATTATTGGCATTTTATCTGAATTTATGTTTTATGTTCTGCATACTGAAAATGAATCAATATGGGTAATACCATAATGTCATACTGTAATCAGAACCTGTGCTTGATTAGAGAGATGAGTTATAAACCAGAATGTCATGTAATGGAAACTACTGCAAGTGCAGAAAGATGCTGCAAGTTTGTTAGTCAAGAAGTCTAATCAGGGATGTATCCTAGTGGTACAGCAGTGTGTAGTGTGAACAAGGCACTATGTCCCCTCACACTACCAAAGGAAGAAAAAGAGAAGGATGCATAGGGGATGAAGCCTGGATGTGGGAAGGGAGGGGTATAAGAAGACCTTTCCAGTGAATGCTAAAAATTTGTCATGTTGGGTTGTATGTATTTTTTTCATGTGTGAAAACATTGTAAAAGTAAGTATTCATTGTTATTTAGGTAGGAACTATAGGAATCATGTTTTTCATTTAAGGCTTTTGTTTTTAAAAGAGAATTTTTAAAAGAGTAAATTGTTTTGATCACTCCAACAAAGATAAAATACAAAGCTTTCACATACTTTAGAGTCCATACTTCACAACAGGGGATAGCAGAAAGAGATGGTACTGGGGACAGAAGTCAGGATTAGCCTGTGGAGCACATATGCAAGACAAAAAAGCTGCACTAAAATAAGGAGAGCTGAATAGGCTTGGTGATGTTCATTTAAGAAGGCTCGGGTATTGCTTGCTTTCAGATGTGTTTCACAGATAAGGGTTATGTTTCATGTGGGAACTAATAGGAGTCACTTTTTTGCAATACCAGTGGAACTGTGCAATTTTTTCTGATGTTACTAAAACTACAGAAGGCCGTGGCTCTCTGAGCACTTAACAATAGGGAGAAGATGAATTTTACAAAAAGGAAAAGGCAACTAAATTATTATCTATAACAGGGTCAGTTCTCAAAGCAACTGAAGAACCGTGTGGATTGTAAAGACTCTGCAAAGTATAATTTGTGTGGAAATTTGTAGGAACTGTGAAATAAAACAGTAACCACTCAGTGTAATATGATGGTTAAAAAATATGCTCTGAAATCTGACAGCTTTGTTTCATCTTGGCCTTCCCATCAACCAGCTTGTGCTCTTGGATAATTTAAGTTATCTTAGCTGGCAGGATGTACTGTGACTTCTCCATCTCTCTCCAAAATGTGGTTTGTTGCCCATAGAATTCTGAGAAATTACAGATGATGGGTGCTTCCTGGAACCAACCTATCACGAACAGTAAACTTCTGTTTTCCCACTTCAGTTCTTCACAAGTCCAACTGCTTCTCCTCCCCAGAGAAAACGTATCAAAAACAATGGACCTAAATGAAGAGGACAGAAAGTACAATTTCATGTATGCATTTGTATACACATGTCAAAATAAAATGATTATTGATGCTTGGTGTTTGGTTTGACTGGGTCATATGGAGAAACCTTAGCGTTACCCAGGTTTCACAGCTGCTGGAATTACTGTAAGATTTACATAAAGACAAGTCACCATTTTCCTAGTGAAAGAATTCCCATATTATCTGTGCACATTATTGGGAAGGGAGTTCTAACATAAAGAAATATGGTGCTTTTGGAACCATGAGCAAAGTAAACTAATGAAGTCATTTTTGATGAGCTCTCTTTGGATTTGCAAAGAGTCTCCCTAACAGTTGAAAAGAGGGAACAGGACAGGAGCCTCTTACAGAAGGCCTCTGAAAGACTCTACCCAAGAGGGTATCAAAGCTAATGCTGAGACTCATAGACACACTTTGGGCAGAGTGCAGGAAATCTAAGTAAAGAAGGAGGAGATGAAAGACCTGGAGGAGACAGGAGCTCCACAAGAAGAGCAACAAAATAAAAATATCTGGGCAAAGGGGTCTTTTCTGAGACTTATACTCCAACCAAAGGCCATGCATGGAGATAAACTATAAACCCTGCACAGATGTAGCCCATGGCAGCTCAGTCTCCAAGTGGGTTCCATAGTAATGGGAATAGGGACTGTCTCTGACATGAACTCAGTGGCTCTTTGATCACCTCCACCTGAGGGGGGAACAGCCTTACCAGGCCACAGAGGAAGACAATGCAGCCACTCCTGATGAGACCTGATAGGTTTGGGTCAGAGGAAAGGGGAGGAGGACCTCCCCTATCAGTGAACTTGGGGAGGGGTATCGAAGGAGATGAGGGAGGGAGGGTGGAATCAGGAGAGGCCAAGATAGGGGCTACAGCAGAGGTACAAAGTGAATAAACTAATTAATAAAAATAATAGCCAGAACCTGGAAACAACCCAGATGTCCCTCAACTGAAGAATGGATGCAGAATTTGTGGTACATCTATACAATGGAGTATTACTCAGCAATGAAAAATAAGGAAATCATGAAATTTGCAGGTAGATGGTGGGACCTGGAAAGGATCATCCTGAGTGAGTTGTCCCAGAAGCAAAAAGACAAACACAGTATATACTCACTCATACAGACATAAAACATAGGACAAACCCATTAAAATCTGTGCATCTAAAGAAACTAAGCAAGAGAGAGTATCCTAACTAAAACGCTCAATCCCCATCCTGAAAGGCAAAGAGGATGGACATCAGAAGAAGAGGAATACAGGAAACGACCTAGGAACCTGCTATAGAGGGCCTCTGAAAGCCAGAAGAAGAAAACAGGAAACAAACTAGGAACCTGCCACAGAGGGCCTCTGAAAGCCTCTGCCCTGCAGACTATCAAAGCAGATGCTGAGACTTATGGCCAACTGTCAGGCAGAGTGAATGGAATTTTATATAAGAAGTGGGAAATAGCAAGAGCTGGAGAGGACAGGAACTCCACAAGGAGAGCAACAGAACAAGAAAATTTGAACACAGGGAACTTCCCAGAGACTCATACTCCAACCAAGGACTATTCATGGAGATAACCTAGAACTCCTGCACAGATGTAGCCCATGGCAATTCAGTGTCCAAGTGGGTTCCATAGTAATGCCTCTGACATAATCTAATTGGCCTGCTCTTTGATCACCTCCCCCTGAGCAGGGAGCAGCCCTACCAGGCCACAGAAGAGGACAATGCAGCCACTTTTGATGAGAACTGATAGACTAAGATCAGAAAGAAGGAAAGGAGAACCTCCCCTTTCAGTGGACTAGGGGAGGGGCATGTATGCAGAAAGGGGAGGAAGGGTGGAATCAGGAGGGGAGGAGAGAGGGACTTATGGAGGGATACAAAATGAATAAAGTATAATTAATAAAAGATTTAAAAATGCTAAAAAATAAATAAATTTTAAAGAAGAGATGACTATACAGTATTCAGAAGGTTCTTTTGTCTCTTCTTTTGACAGAGATAATCCATTTTTCTTGGGCTGGAGGGCTTCCACGGAAATAATTCAACACTTAGGAGTCCTTGGGATTGTAACGGTTTTTATTATTATCATTTCTTTTGTATTTTGAGATTATAACATAATTAAACCATTTCCCCATTCCCTTTCCTCCCTCCGAATCTTCAAACCTCATCAAGCAACTTCTCTTTGCAACAGGTGAGAATCATTACAGAAAAACCACAGACAATCAAAATGCAGAGTTCGGGGGTCCAGTCCCAAAGTATTCTTCCACATATCAATTGCCACACCTATCTCTCAGGGATCCTTGAGAGAAGGTGGAATGACTGTAAGAGCCAGAGGATCTGGGAATTTGCTGTGAAGGTTAATTTTGGCTGCCAGTGTGGCCAATATGAAAGCACCTAAGATACACACCTCTTGAGGATGTCTGTGAGAGTGTTCCTTAAAGGGATTCTTGAGAAGGAAGACTTGCCCTCAGAACTGGTGGGTGGTACCTCTCAGCAGGTGGCTCAGCTAGGAAGAGGTTCAAGGAAAGGCAGCCTTGGCTGACTGGCTGCACTACTTCCTGAGTAAGTGCGTCCATTGCTGCTTGCTCTGCTGCCATCCTCTTCTCACGTTAAACTATAAGGGTTCTTTCTTTTTATTATTTTTATTTATTTATCTATTTTTTTATCTTTCAACACAGACAGAATACTGGAGATAGCCCAGGAATTTTCTACCCTTCACAGTATGCTCAACATCCTTAGCCATCAGGCAGATGCAAATCAAAACGACCCTGAGATTTCACCTTACACCCATCAGAATGGCTAAGATGAATAACTCAAGTGACAACACATGCTGAAGAGGTTGTGGAAAAAGGGGAACCCTCCTCCATTGCTGGTAGGAATGTAAACTGGTACAACCACTTTGGAAGTCAATCTGTTGATTTCTCAGACAATTAGGAGTAGTGCTTCCTCAATATCCAGCTATACCACTCCTAGGCATATACCAAAAATTTTCTCAAGAAAACAAGGACATTTGCTCAACCATGTTTGTAGCAGCTTTACTTGTAATAGCCAGAACCTGGAAACAACCCAGATGCCCCTCAATGGAGGAATGGATATAGAAATTGTGGTATTTTTACACAATGGAATACTACTCAGCAATTAAAAAGGAGGAAATCATGAAATGTGCAGGCAAATGGTGGGATCTAGAAAAGATCATTCTGAGTGAGGTATCCCAGAAGAAGAAAGACACACATGGTATATACTCACTCATATAGTCCTATAAGATATAATAAACATAATGAAATCTATACACCTAAAGAAGATAAGCAAGAAAGAAGACCCAGGGTAAGATGATCAATCCTCACTTAGAAAGATAAATGGGAGGTGCATTGGACGTAGGAGAAAACAAGTAACAGGACAGGAGTCTACCACAGAGGGCCTCTGAAAGACTCTACCCAGCAGTGTATCAAAGCAGATACTAAGACTCATAACCAAACCTTTGGCAGAGTGCAGGGAATCATATGAAAGAAGGGGGAGTTAGTATGACGTGGAAAGGATAGGAGCTCCACAAGGACCAAATACATCTGGGCACAGGGGTCTTTTCTGAGACTGACACTCCACCAAGGACCATGTATGAAAATAACCTAGATCCTGTGCTCAGATGAAGCCTGTGGTAGCTCAGTAAACAATTTTTACTGTTTCCCATAGTAAGGGGAACAGGGACTATTTCTGACAGGAGCTCAATGGCAGGCTCTTTGACCTCCCCACTGCCCAAGGGAGGAGCAGTCAGCTAGGCCACAGAGGAGGACTTTGCAGCCAGTCCTGAAGATATTTGATAAAATAGAGTCAGATGAAAGGGGAGAAGGTCCTCCCCAATCAGTGGACTTGGAAAGGGGCAGGGAGGAGATGAGGGAGAGAGGGAGGATGGGGGAGGGAAGGAGGGAACGGGATACAGTTGGGATGCAGTTAATAAAATGTAACTAATAATAAAAATAAAATAAAAATAAATAAAAATTAAAAAAGGAACTGCTGAGACATATTGTACTGTGGGCTGAGCAGCAAATGCATACTCAGTGTCTCCAACATTCAGATGCCTGTTGTTGAACTACACAGCCCCTATAATGAAGCCAATCTAATAAATCTCTTCATAAATTTAACTCTATGTAATACAGAGCTACATTAAGAATGGCTTACATAACACTTGGATACATCAGCACACAGTAAATGATTTCAGGGAGAATTAGAGGAAAAATTAATCCCAAATTTTGTAAATTATAGGCTCTCCTGCCTGGCATTCTGAGTGAGATTTAAGCATCCTCCCTAGAGTCTTCCTTGTTGTTTAGCTTCTTTAGGTCTGTAGATTTTAGTATGTTTGTCCTATATCATATGGCTAATATCCACTTATAATTGAGTATAATCCATACATGTCTTTCTGGTTCTGGGTACCTCACTCAGGATGATCTTTTCTTGTTCCATCCATTTGCCTGCCAATTTCATGATTTCCTTGTTTTAAATAGCTGAGTAGTATTCCATTACATAAATGTCCAACAATTTCTGTATCCATTCTTCGGTTGAGGGACATCTAGGTTGTTTCCAGATTCTGGTTATTACAAATAAAGCTGCTATGAACATAGAAGTAATTCTAAGCTACAGTATTTGGGGTTAATGTTGATCATAAAGCCAACCAAAATGGCCCAAAAAAATTAAACTTGGAAAAGGGAATAAAGAAATAGATAAGAAAAAAAAAAACCCACTCCCCTAAAATATCAAAAACCAATGAGACATTCAAAAATTCATCATATGCAGAAGTGAGAGGGACTAACTTTAAACTCTGTCTGACCTAGGGTGAAATTAGCCTTTCAGTAGAATTTTCTGGTTTTCTTCTAGAATTTAGAAACTGAAAACACCCCAGTGTTTTTATAATTTGGACAGTGTCTTTATAATTTTCACGTGATTCAGAATAAAAGAAAGCTTAAACTTCTTTAGAGTATGCCTTATCATAGAAATTGGAAAATACTTTATGGACATTAAGAGAAAAATTGGATATGGCATTCTCATAAGGCTTTTAGCCTATCACAAAAGGAAGATGATTACAAAATAATTTAAATGATTTTCTTATTTTGTCAAAACACATAGTTATAGTAAATGATTTTCTTATTTTGTCAAAACACACAGTTATATTTTCACAAATATGGGGTACTTTATTATCTTGTTCACTGGTATATATACTTTCTGAGTATACATATGTCTGAGTATATGTAGGTCTGAGATAATTGAGTTTTAAAACAGCTTTGTTTTCTTGGTGTAGTTGAATGAAATGTCCAGGCTTCATGATTATCTCAATGGACATTTCCAAGCCAAACATTTAGCTGTGAACTAGAGTGAGTCAGTGACCACATGAAGTATTGTCCATTGTTTTCCCTCCAATTGTTTTCAAATTGGAGGGCTTTATTTGTATGAGAATTTTACGCCTTGAACACTTTCTCGTATTCAAATGTGTTGAAATCTATGTGTATACATTTTAAAGTTTTATCAAATATTTATATAGGACATTTACAATATTCTCTGTATTTTTGTCCACGGTCTTGAACAACTCAAACAAAATCTGTATTCTCCTAGGACTTAAAGTCCATCAAAAAGTGAAAATGCTCACCAAATAATTAAAATGATTTTCTTATTTTGTCAAAACACATAGTTTTATAAATGTAGGGACTTTATTTTATTTTTCACTTCTATATCAAAGGTCTGACACAATAGATGCAAGAAAATGATCTAGAAATAGACAAAGGGGTTTTGGAAAATGTGCAGTAGAGTACAGAAGAGTCAATCAGCTCTGATAGTATATAATTTTCTAAAATTTTTATCGCATTCAAATGTTCTGCATGTATCAAATGATGGCAGAATTTGAAAGAAGCATGCTGCATGCTATCACTGCCCAGTCCAGATAAAGACAGGTCATTTCAATGACTTTTCCCAGCTTAGACCATCCTGACAAATTTTGTTTATAACCATGAAAACCTGTAAATTTTGAAAGCATGTAAAGTTCTTCTCCATCAGAAATAGATTTTCCTTTGATCTTGGGGAGTGTCCCTGTGCATTTTGTACATTCTGTTTAAGATACCACTGTGTTCCTTGTTTTAATATTACTAAACTTGATAACATTTTTGCTTTCTAATCTGCATCTTTCATCGTCTCCTGTTCCTTACCTGTCATGGAGGCTGAGGAGAAACAAATGAAATACATGTGCAGTGTGTTTCTAAGTAGGGGGCAAATACTGCAATGCAAAAGAGACTTGTGCAATGCAGCCAGTCCTGATGAGAACTGATAGGCTAGGTTCAGATGGAGGGGGAGGAGGACCTCCCCTATCAGTGGACTGGGGAGGGGCATGGGAGGAGATGAGAGAGAGAGGGTGGGATTGGGAGGGAGTGAGGGAAGGGGTTACATCTGGGATACAAAGTGAATAAACTGTAATTAATATTAAAAAAATTAAAATAAGAAAAAGAAGTTTTTAGAGGGTTCCATAGAGATAACTTACGCTTTGTCTGCCCCCTGGTTGTCTGCTCGGGAATAGGTGCAGGTCATAACAATGTCATAAAAACATGGCCAAGAAGCTGCTGCTTTAATTTGGCTGGTTGTTCCACAAACAAGTGTGATTTGCTTGCACACTTACTAGTTGTTCGTTGCACTTCCATAGTTTTCTCTCTATTTTTTTCTCAATCTGTCTACCATTATCCTACTCTCAGGATCACATATATGCGTTTCCTGCCACATACAGTTCTGGAATTTCAATCACATATATGGTCCAAGTAGATCATATGACAAATTTGCTAAGTTTACCATCTCCTAAGAATTTGAAGGAAGTTTTTTGGAAAATTTTACTTTCCTTAATAGCTTGAAAATTCTATGTTGCTTCCAGAAAACTTCTAAAAGCCAATGTGTGATGGTTTGAATAGGTGTGGCCCTCATAGACCCACATGTTTTAATGCTTGGCTCATAGGGAGGGGCACTATTATGAGCTGTGGTCTTTTTGCAGGAAATATGTCTCATGTGAAGGCTGGCTTTGGGGTCTCATATAAGATCAAGCTACTTTCAGCATGACAGTTCCCTTCTTCTTTCTGCAGACCAAGATGTAGAATCTTGTCTTCTCCAGCACCATGTCTGCCTGCACAGTTCTGTGCTTCCCACCATGATGATTATAAACTAAACCTCTGAAACTGCAAGCCAGCCCCAATTAAATGTTTTTGTTTTTGTTTTTGTTTTTTTCTTTATAAGAGTTGCCATGGTTAAGGTATCTTTTCACCAGTGAAACCCTACTTAGGAACCAATATTTTTTTTAATAAAACTTCTTTAAATCTAATATTCTGGCAATCAGAAAAAAAAATAATGTTTAAGACAAGTTCAGAGAATTTGTGCTTGCTAACACAAGTTTGGTTAACTACATTTTGTTTTATTTTTGTTTTTTTTTCCACCTGAGTTGCAATTCAAAACCAGGTTCCTGGATGAGTTAAGTAGACACTTGTCGACCTAGCTATATACTCAGCCTTAAATACATATTTTAAGAGAAAGTTTATGCATGATCTTAAATGACCTCATATTCCCTTTTATTATTTTAGAAAATGGTGTAGTCAGTGATACAATATTTCTATATCCTGTTACCAAGGCTACCCAGGCAGTGTTAAGTATGGTTCTGTCACATGTAGTGTACTTTAAAGCAAATCAGATATTGATTGGTTACTCTTATAAGCTTTGTGCAATCATTATAATAACATATCAAAGGATTTGTGGCTGGATTGGTACTTGTATTTCTTCTTTGAAAGCTTGGAAAGGACTTTTCTTTACTAAAGATGCTAGGACGTGGGAGTGAAGGTAGGAACTCTACTTCTATAAGTTTAATGAGTGGTATAGGTGTTGTATTCAACAATAGGGCCCTGCCATATGTTTAGGTAGAATAACCTATACTTTTGGAAACAGCCTGGGGAGTGTTGGGGGATTCTCCTTTGGTCAACAACTCAATTAAACATAACTGAATCCAACTGAATCATTTGGTGACAAAAAAAAAACAAAACAAAACAGGTCTCTCTCTCTCTTCCTCTCTCCCATTATTTGGTAATTTTAGATAGATAACATTCATATATATATAAATATAAATATAGATATGTATATATACATATATATGTACATATATATATATATATGAGTTTTCATACTACCCACTGAAATGGCCCTTAATTTTAACTGTCTTTCCCAATTTTCCCTCCCTCAAGTAAGTTCTTTATGATACTCATTCTAAGCAATACTGGCACAGTTTTAGGGATTATTAGTAATTATCTCAACCATACATTTAAATGAGATTCAATAAAAGGAAATAAACTTTAAGGTAACCTTTATAAGAAAAAGAAATCCCCCCCAAAAAGACCACAGGGAGAGGAAGGAAATGAAGGAACAAACCACAAACAACACAACTGAAATGCTCAAGCAATATAGTTGACAGGTAAGAAAACTTTGGTTCCAAAGGCATTTGAAAAAAATGTAACAAATGACCAAAAATTTCTCTTGGTTTTCAATTTCATGGTAAGATAATTGACTCAAGAATTAATGTGAGAGCCTTATTTCTGGGGCTGGAGTGGACGGTATCTCTTTTCCAACTGAGTGGAGATTTGCTTCCTTGGGTCAAATGCTTCATAGGAAACTCTCTGAATAATAAAGTCTATATCACAATGTCTTTGTGTTGTCACTTGGGGTGTTATCAATATCTATCCACCCTGGCTTTCCCAGAAGGACTTTAAACTTTAAGTGATTAAACCTTAAATGTGCAGAGATGACAATTCTGAGCGAAGGCTATGTACTTCTCAAAATAAAAGCCCTTAATTCTAATGTAGGCTAAATGACCTGTGTGAATTTTCTGAGCATCTAATTATAGCACTATCTTACACATATTAAAAGAAAACACAGATTTTATATGTTATATGTGTCCTCAGAGGTGGATGAGGAATGTTGGAAGACTAAACGCTGCTATGGTTAATTTTCATTCACAATTTGATTGAGTTAAGAAATGTGAGTGAGGAGGGAACTGGAAAGATTTAATTAAGAATACTTGCTGCTCTTGCAGAGGATTTAGGTTTAGTTCCCAGATTCTACATGGCAGACCACAACCATATATAACTCCAATACTAAGTGAACTGATGCCTTTATCTGGCCTCACTGAGTACCAAAAATTATTTGGTGCTCATACATATATGCAGGTAAACACTCATACAAATAAAGTAAAAGTAAACAAAGCTTTAAAAGAAAAGTCTAGAGGATTAATGAGGCACTTTTTTTTTTTCACCATGAAAGCATCTTCAGAGAGGTTGAACTGAAAGGACAAAACACTCCTAGAATGTGGTAGCATCATCCTGTAGGTTAATGAAATAAAAATGATAAGCAGCACCATTTTTATACCTGAGCAGCTACAGCATTCATCTCTTCTTCCTCACTGGGATGCAGGGTGTTTTCCCCAACATCATTCCCCACATCCCTTCAAAATATGATACAAAACAAACGTTTTATTCCTCATGGTTTTTTTTCCATCAGTTATTTTAATATAAAAAGAAAAAAGGGTAACTAATAAAAATACATTCTTTTATAGTTATATTAAACATTTATTTACATAGCACACAAGCAAAAACTAAGTTACATTCTTGCTTCAAAGTAACTTCAATAATGACATTTTTAATAAATGCCAAGTGTCAAGAGCAGAGGATGGTAAGTATTAGGTGCTTAATTCACTCTAGTTCTCTAATACTTCATCAAATAAAGAGTATAGTAGACAAATGATGGCTATAGTCCTATGCCATTCTCATCATTTTTCTCATGATCACCACTGGAGCACTAACAATGATTTGAAATAGATTATATTAATGGATAATAAAGGGAGACAATAAAGGCTTTGCAGGCCACTTATGTTTTAAATAATGGATCCAGAATAAAACTATGTGTGTGAGTTCCAGATATGATGCTATATTTGCCAACAAGAAAAGGGGAAATCTTTTTTTTGCATGCATTGGACATTAGGGGACTCTTTGTTATATAAGAAATGTAAGCGATATGAAGGTGGAGATCAGACCTGGGGAAAGTGGGCACAAGTAGACAGAAGGCCAGTAGGGAAAACAGAAACTGTTGGCAGGGACATCTCTGTGACAAGCTGGAGACCTAAGTCAGAGTGGGCTCCTGGAAGGCTATGCAGGGGACCCAAGCAGAGACTCCTAGTTGCAGAGGCCATAGAGACTGAAGAGGACACCCTCTAACTAGACAGGTCTCCTAATAAAGGGAGAGAAACACCAACCCACACACAAAAACTTCAATCCAAAATTTTCCCTGCCTACAAGATGTGCAAGTATAAAGATAGAGCAGAGTTTGAGGGAATTGTCCATCCAGTCCCTGGCTTAGTCAAAGACTCACCCTATGGGAGAATGCCAACCTCTGATACTATGAGCAATACTCTGCTAAGCTTGCATACAGGAGCCTATCAGAGTTGTCCTCTGAGAGGATCTACCCAACAGCACCTCAAAACAGATTATGAGACTCACAGCCAAACATTGGGCGATGCATAGGAGGTCTTGTGGAAAAGTGAGAGGAAAGATAAAAGGACCTGGAGGTGACAGGAGCTCCACATGAAAACCAGCAGAGACAATTAACCAGGGCCCAGAGGCTTGCTTTGACTGAAACATCAATGAAGGACCATGCATGGACTAAGCCTAGCCCCCCTGCAAAGATGTAGCCAATGGGCAGCTCAGGCTTCATGTGGGTCCTCTAGTAAAGGAAGCGGAGACTGCATTTGACAAGGATTCTCTTGTCAGCATCTTGATAACTTCCTCTTGGCAGGACTGTCTTGCCAGGCCACATGAAAAGAAGACACACTTAATCTTGATGAAACTTGATGAACTGGAGTAGATGGGAAGTGGGAGGTCACCTATTCTGAAGAATAGAAGAGGGTAAGGGTGAGGGAGGGGAGAATGGTAAGAGAGGTGTAATGGGGCTACAACCAGGATATATAGTGAATAAAAAAAAAGAAATGTAAGTTAGTTTCAGGACATATTTAAGACCATGCTGAATAGAAACAGGAGGAAATGACAGGTAAAATGAATTAAGGAATGGTGATAGTTTAGACATGTCAATCTGCTTGAGAAGACTACAGTTTCAAGAGGAATAAATGGAGGGTCTACTCTTCAGAAGCAGCTTTCAAAAATAAAAAAAAAATGGATTGGAAAAGTGTCTTACATTTCAAGTAAGTGCTCAACATACATAAGATGGGATGCTTTGAGAAGTTTTACAGGATTTAACCAAGGATCATGCTGAAATGACAGCTCCACTCAAAGGATGAATTGTAAAGCCACAAAAGTTACAGAGAGAGGTCAAGCTACTGTAGGACTTTATGGCTAAAGGATTGATGAAGTGACATTTTCCAATAAAAGGAGATGAAGATCATTTTGAAAAGTAAAATCAGAGCTAAACTGAGAGCTGCGAGGAAAAGTATAGAAGCATTTTCTGGAATCCTTTAAAAAGAACAAACTATTCTATTGAGTGTCTGACCAAACAGTTGAACGTGTTTTCATTCACGTTCAGAAATACAAATATAAAAAGGCTTTGTCTTCATCTTTGCCTTTCAACTGGGTTAGTTAATTACTACCATGTGCCAAAGGAGAAACTGTCTAATTACTATGCACACATACTAAGAATTTGTTTGGAGATTCAAAGGAAAAACAAAAAACAAAAACAGGATAGAACTGCAAAGGATATGACTTATTAATTCCTGAGACATTTTATTGCATTTGCATCAGAAGATTCAAGCATTGCTCCTACTTTTTCACCCCTGCCTTTGAGACCTGAGGATTTTGTATGTTTGTGTTTTTTTTAATGAATGTTTTATTTGTATTTAAAAGTTCTAGTTCCAAAGACTTATTTGTTGTTGTTTTGGTTTTTTGAGACAGTGTTTCTCTGTGTAGCCTTGGATGTCTTAGACCAGGCTGGCCTTGAGCTCATAGAAACCTGCCTGACTCTGCCTCCTGAGTGCTGGGATTACAGGTTTGCACCACCAGTATACAGCCTGATTCCAAAGTCTTTTAAAGGTTAAGATTTATACCTAATTGCCACGGTGGATCCTGGAAGAAAGAAGGCAGCTCCGTGTATACTGACATACCACTGCTATGGATAAACATGGTGAACACCTTTAATCCTAGCATTTGGGAAGAAGAGGTAGGCATATCCCTGAGTTTGGGGCCAGCACTGTCTATATAGGTAAGGACAGCATTGTATGCATAGAGACCATGTCTCAATAAATGAAACACACTCCCAAAACACCACAGAGTCTAAAAAGATAACAAAACCAGGGAAATCAATACAGAAAGTAATATGATTTACACAAGGTGGCATTGTTCTTAAGAAGCCTTAGTTGACTCTCTGAAAATGAGATCATAACTGAGTCGAAGGGATTTCCTCTCTGAATTGACTGATCTTTACCTTTGAAGATATTTCCAGTGTGCATGGACTGTCCTCTGATTTAGTCTGCACAGAAGCAGTGCTGTGGAACTTTTGCTTTTCCTCCTGGTCCCCATTCCTGTCAACATTTCTGCATTTTTCTACAAGGAACGACCTTGTTTTTCACAGACTGGGTGGGAAGAAGAGTGAAAGTTTAGGGCTGATGTAGACTAGAGTCTGTCACTTGATCAAGGCCAGCATTTTAGGGCATTGGGAAATATTTCAGAAAGGAAAGCAGAAGCAAAAGCAAATAAAGGAGGTTTATTAGTGTCCTCATGAACTGATTTTCAAATCCCAGCTGAAGACATTGTGAGACATTTAAGATTTCTCAGAATAGGCTGCCTACCTTTTAAGACTGGACTGGTGGGCGGCTGATGATCCTGGAGAAAGGGGTGAGCTGATTAGAAGTGACCACCTAGAAGACTCTGGTGAACACTTTAATTATGTTCATTTTAATAAACTTAAAGCATAAGTTTTAAAGCAAAAGTATCTGAAAAGAAAATAAATCTAGACTGTAATTCACTGTGAAGGTGTTAACAAAAGATAGAATTGAGATCATTTAAAACCAACAATCAAAGTTACAAATTTTGGGGAAATGGAACGAGAAAAATCAAAATCAGATGTGTTCAGGCTGAATGGGTCACTTTTATTCATAATGTTCAAATAGTCTATAAAATGTTTGTGTTGTGTTCAAGAACAGCAGGTGTCTTGTAGAGCAAAAATATTAACTACAGGAAGATGAGCAATAACAATTCATATTTTCAAAAGTATCAAAACACAGCCTTTGATCATAGGTATCAAAAGGACACCTGAGTTTGTGTTTTTTTTTTTTCCTTTCCTTTTCTTTTCCCCCAACAAAACTCCACGTTTGATGATAAAAACATCCAAGGTAATGATTTGTTAGAGTTACAACCTGAAAGTATTCAATAACACACAAAAGCACTGTAGATTAAATTAAGAATGTATTTTTTATTGAAAACATCATCTTACAAGAATTTTTTTAGCAAAGAAAAAAAGGCAAAACTGAAAACACAATGACAAAAAGAAAAGGTTTGGGTGTTGTTGTTGCTGCTGCTGTTTTGTTTGTGTTTTACAGGGTTGGGAGGTTTGTTGTTTTGTTTTTTGAGATACAAACAAGAAAGAACTAATGTTTGTACATCTTCCATAGTGGTTCTTTTTGGCAGTAAGGGGTTTCCCCCTTAGGCTGGCATTACATAGTATGATGAGACCCACAATTAGGCCACTCAACAATGTCATGCAATGTCCCACATAGCACAGTGTTCTGGCAGACTGTGCCCAGAGTTAGCAGACAATGATACTGACAGCTTTTGCTTCTGACATGGACCAAACTAGAAGCATCAATCCAGCATCCCAAGCCTTTTTTTTTTTTTTTTTTTTTTTCAATGCAGTTTATTCAGGAACATTGAACAATCCTCGGACCCCGGGGAAAGCCAGCCCACAGCTTAAATAGCCTCTGGGTAGCCAACCCAGGCGTGCCACGGGGGCAATGCAGATAGGTCCACATACATGGAAGCAAGCCAGATCCTCGGCCTTAGCCAAATGTGGAGTTGTTCGTGACAGAGAGCACTCACCATCGGGAAGGTGGAAGGCGGAAACCAGCTCCATCTTTAAGGCATAGCATTCCGCAGCTCTCTACAGTTCCCCCTTTTGGGTGGATGACACCTAAATGAACATCTGTACAAAGTCCCAATTTATTTCTAATATCAGAGATCAGACCTCTACTCTTGCCTGATGCGTCTAAAACAAAAAGGGGGAACTGTAGAGAGCATCCCAAGCATTTTACATAGTCTTTTAATGCAAGCACGAGCACTTCAGATTCTTCATTATTTTGTCACCTCCACTTTCTTCTTCAATCTTTTCTCATTTCCCTTTCTCCCCCCGTAGTTCCTTCCCTCTTCCCTTCCAATCCCACCCTCCCTCTTCCTTCTTAACCCATGCCCCTCCCCAAGTCCACTGATAGAAGAGGTCCTTCTCTCCTTCCTTCTGATCCTAGTCTATCAGATCACATCAGGAGTGGCTGCACTGTCATCTTCTGTGGCCTGGTAAGGCTGCTCCCCCTTCAGGGGGAGGTAATCAAAGAGCAGGCCAATCAGTTCATGTCAGAGATAGTCCCTGTTCCCATTATTATGGAAGCCATTTGGACACTGAACTGCCATGGGCTACATCTGTGCAGGGGTTCTAGGTTATCTCCATGAATGGTCCTTGGTTGGAGTATCAATTTCAGAAAATATCCCTGTGCCAAGATTTTTTTGGTTCTGTTGCTCTCCTTGTGGACCTCTTGTCCTCTCCAGGTCTTTCTATCTACCCCTTCTTTCATAAGGTTCCTTGCACTCTGCCTACAGTTTGGCTATAAGTCTCAGCATCTACTTTGATACCTTGCAGGGTTGAGCCTTTCAGAGGCTCTCTGTGATAGGTTCCTGTCCTGTTCCCTGTTTTCTCCCTCTTCTGATGTCCATCTTCTATGCCTTTCTGAATAGGGATTGAGCATCTTAGCCAGAGTCCTCCTTCTTGATTAGTTTCTTTAATATACAGATTTTAGTATGTTTATATTGATTATGTCTAGGACACTTGGGCACACAGCTGCAACCTCAGACCTACAAAAGCCTGAAAGCCATTAGAGCAGCCCTCAAATACTGCTCCAAGATGCGACCAGTTATCCCTAGTTAAACAGATGCAAACACGGGTCTCCCTCACTCCTCACCTGGTGGCCTGTGGCCCCGACATATATAAAGCCTGCACATGGGGCAGTAACACTACCCATGCCCTGGACACACTATCTGACTGCCTTTCTATGTGATGCATAAGTAGTCCTGACTGAGAACCAGGAACTCTGAAGTCTGGCTGAGAGTCCTCTAACTCTATAGAAGGTCTGCTGCTGGGCTTTGAAAGCCCAAAATTGATTGGGACTACTTCTGACTCCTATTCTAACATCAACACAGAATTTCCTAATGACTGAACCCTAAGATCCACATACCTGCTCTACAGCTCAAAAGTCTGAAGTAACAGAAATCCTCTAGTTCCATAGACTTTTTTTCAGACAGGGTTTTTCTGTGTAGCTCTAGCTGTCCTAGAATTTGCTTTGTAGACCAGCCTGACCTCAAACTCAGAGCTCTATCTGCCTCTCATCTCTCACTTTCTGGGATAAAGGCATGCCTCCACATTACATTTAAGTGTCAAATTATATTACATACATTTTTATAAAATAATATATATATAAATATTTATTAATATATGTTATCACTTCTTTGTCTAAGCCTAGGTTCTTAGGCCCCAAATCTTACCAGGTATGGGCTTCATGTTATGTAGTAATATCTAAATCAAATCAGAAAATAGTGATTATTTACTTCTATGAGACTTGCTCCACTATTGCACTAGTGCCCATGTCTTGCCAAGCCACTAATATTACAACTCACATGTTTCACAATTTGCCAAGACTGGTGAATACATTTTTATAAATATATGTATTAATTACAGTTAATTCACTTTGTATCCTAGTTCTAGTTTTCTTCCTCATTCCCTCCAAATAACACCCTCCCTCCCTCATATCTTCCCATGCCCCTCTCCAAGTCTACTGATAAGGGAGGACCTCCTCGCCCTTCCATCTGACCCCAGCTTATCAGGTCTCATCAGGACTGGCTGCATTGTCCTCCTCTTTGGCCTTGCATGGCTGCTCCTCCCTCAGGGGGACGTGATCAAAGAGGCTACCACTGAGTTCATGTCAGAGACAGTCCCTGTCTCCCTTACTAGGGTACCTACTTGGTTACTGAGCTGCCAGGGGTTACATCTGTGCAGGGGTTCTAGGTTATATCCATGAATTATCCTTGGTTGGAGTATCAGTCTCAGAAAAGACCCCTGTGCCCAGATATTTTGCTTCTGCTGCTCTCCTTGTGGAGATCCTGTCCTCTTCAGGTCTTACTATCTCCCCTTATTTCATAAGTTCTGTAGATGTCTGTTATTTCCATTTGATTCATGCAGTCTCTTAGTGTCAGTATTTCTCAGCTTCTGTTCCATTGAGCTATATTTTGGTGACAGTGTGGTTTTGAAGTGTCCCACTATTAATGTGTAGGGATCTGTGTGTGTTGTTTAGGCTTCATTAATGTTTCTTTCATGGATGTGGGTGCCCTTTCATTTGGGGAGCATAAATGTTAAGAATTAAGATGTCATCTTGGTAGAATTTTCCTTTTGATGAGTATGAAGTGATTTTCCTCATCTCTTTTGATTAATTTTGTTTGAAATCTATTTTGTTAGATATTAGAATGACTATTCCAGCTTGTTTCTTGGGTCTGTTTGCTTAGAAAATCTTCTGCCAGCCCTTCTTCTCAGATAATGTCTCTCTTTGTGGCTGAGTTGTATTTCTTGTTTGCAGCAGAATGTGGGGTCCTGTTTACACATCCATTGTGTTAGTTTGTGCTTTTTTATTAGAGAGTTGAGTCCATTGATATTGAAAGAGATTAATGACCAGTGTCTGTTAGGTCCTTTTATTTCGATGTTGGCTGTGGTAGTGAGTTTGTATGCTTCTCTACTTTTGGTATTGCTGTAGTGAGGTTATTTACATCCTGTATTTTGGGGAGGTTGTAGCTTATCTCTTTGACTTTTCTTTCTAGCATATGTAGGGCTGGGTTTATGGTTGTAAGCAAGCTATATTATGAAAATATGAAAAGTACTAAATAACTTACTTACTAAATTCTCATTTTCAAATGTAAACCAATAACAGGAGTTTCTTCCAATTTTTTGTTCACCAATGGCTAAAGCAACCCTAAAAGCCAGGACTCCTGAATATCACATTAGTTCACATTTTATCAACCTGTACCAGAGAAACACTGATATTTACAAACCTGTCCTGCATATTCATTTTTAATTATAAATATTTTAAAGATTTTATTTTAATGTACATAAATGTTTCACAATTTTATTTACAACTGTCACTCTTGATAGTTTGAAGAAAAAAAAGTATTCCCCTAAAGTCTCAGTTTGAGTATTTATTTTGATTCCAGACCTCTGCTGTCCTCATTCAAAAATTTCAGCTTGTGTACCAAACATTCAGATGCATCCTGCTAAACATAGCTATATCAAGTCCATTTGATTTAAATAGCCCTAATTAGGAGACTTAAAGAATAATTAACATCTCATATGCTAAAATGTTACAGAATAAAAGAAAGCTTGTAAAGTTGTAATTTCTATATATGAAAGTCTAAATATTATTAATTCCTTTGCTCAATGTAGATGATGAATCTTTCAAAGATCACTTAACTGCAAATTCTCTTGAGACTGAAACTCAAAATGGTGCCAATAAAAAAGAGAGTAAAACAAAATATTTCAAAGCAAATTGTTATACCTCTGTTAGTAAGTTTTCAAAGGTTATGATATTGAAAATATTGTGGTCAGTATAATAAAGAGTTATATCAGAAATACTGTTTCAAGGACAATAAATCACCATATGTAGACAAATATGAAGTAAATTGAATGTTTTGAACTATTTAGAAATTTAAAAGAAGGAAAAAAACCTCCAAAGTTTCCGAGAACTTTGTTTAAATTATTAGGAGGGATTGTTTTTGGATGATGTACTCACATTTCCATTATCTTTTCCCACTCAGCCAACTACCTCCTTTTTATTCAGTAATGGCATTTAAATAGGGAAGGCATTTAAATGTGATGTACTAATAAATAAATGAAAAAAAAAGCATGTGCAAATTCAAAGGAAACACTGAAGCAAAATCGGTAATTGTAAAAGATAATGATTTTGCAGTTGTTCTACTGAAGGAAAACTGGCCAAAGCTCAGAACTTAGAAGCCACAATAATGTCAACCTTCCTTCACATCAAATTCTAAGTACTAAAAACCAAAGCTGGTCATGGCATAGATACTATAGAGAAAAGCTCATTGCACGAAGGAGGTAAACTCCTAACACTGAGGTAGCAGTAGATGGTATTACAACAGATTTCATGAGTCTTAGGTTAAAACCCCGATTAAACTAATGAAGCATATATTTTATGTTATTATAATAAAAAATAACCTAAAAGTAATTGCTTATTCATAGACATAAATAATTCTCAAAGATGAAAGTAAGATCATAAAGTATATCAAAGAAAATTTCTAACTCCACTTTTCCTTAGAAATGGGAATTAATTGCTTAAACTGTGATTAAGTAAAAGTATGCATTCTAGAATAGAAGTATTTAGTTGAGATATAGTTGATTTTTTTTTCTTTACAACAGTCTGGCTCATCATGTATTCTTACAATGGTGAAAATGAACAAATTCTAACATTCAGTTATGAATCAAAGCTCAATAAGGTATTTCAGTGATGTGAACTTTTTCTCCTACCATAGTAAGACTGTATCTTCTTCATTTCCTGAAAGCATGAGGACTTTCTTTGTATCCCTTAAAGTTACAAGGTCTCTCCAACCTTTTCAAAACATGTACCCAAATTTCTTTTCATAAAATCAATTTTAAACAGATATACACTTAAATTAAATGGCAGCAGCAATGGAGATGAAAGAAAGGGAAAAAAGTTAAACCTACTGAAAATCTCTAGAGAAATTACTAAAGAAGCACAGCGTACCTAAACAATGAGAATGAGAAAATAAATATTATAACTTCAATTAAAAATAGAGTGTTTAATGGACTGTAAAGGGAGGTGGGAATTAGCTAGCTCATAGGTTCCAAATTCCTGAGTTAAATCTATAATATCTGTTTGCCTTCATAATAATTTAGAGTCTACAATTGCCTGGAGGTCACCTTTGAGGAAGCAGAAAAAAATCAATATATTTCACCATAAGTTAAGAAGTGTCTTTTACCTCTATTAAATACGGCTTTCATGATTTGAAGGTAACACACGCGCATGCATGCACACACATACATAACCACAAAGAGGGAAAAAGAGAGCAGCAGTGTATTTTCTAGTCTATAGATGATTATTTCTTCAGTATGCCTTAGTTATAGAAAGGTACTGACATCTCCTATGTAAGGCCTCTAGAGAAGGTAGTTAAAATTAAGAAGCGCAGGATCAGAACAACCTCTAATATTAACTGGGAACTTTTTCACCTTTGTTGCTGTTGTTGTTGCCATGATAAAATACCCTAACCAAACCAGTTTAAAGGAGAAAGGAATTTATTCTGGCTCACAGCTTAAGGATACAGTTTATCACGAGGAGGAAGTGAAGGTGGCAGAAAGTTGGAGCAGCTGTTTGTATCACATCTGCAACCCAGAAGAGAGAGCCATGAATGCATGCTGCTCTGTCTGTTTTCTGTCTTTATACAATCCGGGACCTCAGGGAATGGAGGCACCCACAGGGTGTGAGGCTTCTCAGCTCACTTAACACAATCAAGATACTCTGACATGGGTGTGCCCAGAGGCCATTGCGATCATCAAATTGACATTTCACTGTTGGAAAGACCCTGCTATTAAGGTCACAGTCAACAGTGGCAGGATAGTTCTATGAGCTTACCCCAAAATGGAGGACACCCTTTCTCAGTGGGGCTTCCTGGTCTTTGCCTGGAGAGCGAGTGTCTCTAGGCACAGGTGTCTGACATTACTTGGAGGATGACCCTACACAGAGCTACACTCAACAGTAAGCCCTTCTCCTTTGTCTGCACCTATGATAACTAGATACTAGGCTCTGACCAATCAGCCTCTCCCGTCCATATGATAATTATGTATTGTGTTGTAACTAATCAGCCCTTTTGCCAGTAACTGTAAGAACAGCTGCATCTCTGAGGCTGGCTTCCAGAAGTCTTGTCCATCATACTTAACTGCTGCCCAAACCCTATTTGTGGCTTCTGCTACCTTTTTCCCTTGTGGGTCAATAGCCAACAATCTCCCCAGGGAAGGAAGGACCGCAATTAACAGTGACCACCATGCTGTGTTTTAAGGAAATTCTGAGGCGCACACCAGAAGAAAGTTAATAGCCATAGACTTGGAAGATGCTGGATGGATGCTGCATACGTAACAAAAGACGTTATGAAAAGAATTAGAATCCAGGCAGCTCCTGGCCAGATTTGAAAATGACTTCTAATAATGCATTTATATTAATAAATCAACCTGTTATAACAATAAACAAAATAGAAAAAAACCCCAAATTCCTTTATATTAGTTAAATTCACATAATTTCTTGTGGGATTTTGAGTGCCATATATTGCCACAGAAATGCTGTGTTAAATGCAAATTTTTCATTATTACTATCCAACTTTTATCATTTGGCTTCTTAAGACTGTGAATTATTTTCTACAGAATTATAAATAAATATAACCCATAATTTTACTTATCATAAACTTTAGCATAGTTTGTTTTATAAAAATACATGCTTCAACATTTAGACCTCAGTTTTAGAATACAGACTATTTTCATAAATATTCTAAAATGTAAGCACATATTTTGTTTTAAATGTATTAGGGAACTGGACTGACTCAAAGTGAGTATTTTGTTTTTCTCATTGCTATGACTAAAACTTAAAAGAAGCAGCTTAAGGGAGGGATGTATTTGTCTTGGTTAATGATACAGGGGTAGTTTATTATAATGGTGATGAATTTACACTTACGTGCACACAGTATGACTCTTTACAGGCTTCCAACTAAGAAACAGAAAGCCAAAGACTGAAGCAGGGCCCATGACATATATAGCTCAAAAACCTACCTCTACTGATCTATCCCCAGGCTCCAACATCAGATCTACATGACCTCCTCATCAGCACTTCTAGGACTCCAAGTGCTAAACACATGAACCTACTGGAGACACTTTCCATTCTAATCACAACTGTCAGTGCCGTTTGTCTCATAGTTCAGGAACAGATTCTGTCCCCAAAGATTCTCACAGTCAGTTCCCAACTTTTCTATTTACTACAATTAGAAACTTGGAGATTAATGAGATTCAGTTCATTATAGAAACCTGACAAGATTCAATGTTAATCAAAATACACAGCACAGCCTGGCTTGATAGTACAGGTTCACCCCAGTTGCTTAAGAGGCTGATGAAGGAGTCTATCAAGTTCAAAGCTTACTTGGCCTGGGGGGAATTCATGACCACCCTGGGTGACATAGTGAGCTCTTGTTTCAAGATGAAAAATAAAACATAAACTGGGAATGTAGTGTGGTCATAGAGTGCTCACGCATCATGTGCCAAGCCCTAGATTCAACCTCAAGTACCACAGAAGCAAGCAAGCAAACAGTCAAAGCCCCACAGTACAACATTAAAAACATAACCGGAGAATAATGCCACTAATCATAGTTACAGAGGTAGTATTCGTTTTATTAATAAAAATAACCACTAATTATTATTATTAATAATAAACAGTAATTGTTGAAGTTTATAATAATAAACATAATAATAATGTTTATAATAATAAGTTTTAGTTACCCCTGATATCAACTGTTATATCTATGCTATCAGACACATCAGAATCAGTAGCCATATCATAGCACAGTGTTTTAACTTTTTACTATTTAATAAATATCATCATAAACACAAAACAATATCATAATTATCTCTTTAGAAAGAACTTAAATCCCAAATGCATAATCTCTGTAACCATTTGAAACAGTCACCTAAGAAGATGAATGAGAAAATAAGAACTCAACTTACTGAATGCCCAATGTTCCTTCTGATCGAACAAGTAACTAGTTTCAGGATAAATCACATTCCTAATTGAAACGTTTGACTTTCCTGCTTGTTTACATTCCTTTAGCTTTTGTGCCATGGTGGTCAGAGCAGTAAGCATATGCTTTCTCTTTAGGAAATCGCTAATGTGGAGTGGGACTTTATTCATGAATGTGTGGCTGTGTAGGGGACTGCTCTAGTGTTTGTTATTAGTCTTAGAAGATTTGGTCAAAACACACAAGGGCATTCATGGAAACTGTAAAATGCCTTTTGTTAATATAACATGACATGACATGACATAACATAACATAACATATTCTGACATAACATAACATAAGAGCATAACAACATAGCATTAACAATTCTGAGCATTGTTATGCAGCTACAAACCAAAACCAATGTTCGCATTTTCACTTTGGAAGACATATTCACCTCAATCACAAAATGTCAAAAATTGTCTTGTCTCAAAAATTGAAGAGAATAAATATGACCAAACCAAAATATATGTTATCTATCTCTAAAAGCAGACTGTTAATTCTCTTGAAAAGATGGTAAAAAACTTAACAGATGGAAACATTTATGTTACTTCCTTGTACATTTTATTTTAAGATAATTAATGAAGTCTTCTTGATGACTTCCTTCTTGTACTGAAAGGCAATATATGTATATTTTGTCAGGAAGTATAATCAATTAAATATGCTATGCATATTTAATTCCAACTTAAAAAAAAAGGTTTGTAGAGGAAAAACAGTCTATGAAACTTGGTGCCCTGACAGTATGGCATTAGAATGGAAATTAGCAAGAATATACACCCAAACTACAAAGAAGAAAATGTGAAGTATATTTTTGGTTCTGGATCAGTTGAAAGTCTCAGGACAGTTTCCTTCAGAGGTGATATATATCCTTAACTCTCTGTTAGCACTTTTCAGAATCAAGTTCAACTCACAGCTATCAGTTCTCCATGCAATATCAGATCATCCTTTGCAGTAAAAGTATTGCACACCTAGGGGAAGTCCAAAGAGTACCAATCCTTAAAACTGTCAGGTGGCAATGACAACATTTTCTATGTATACTGTGACAAGAGTAGACACCATAAACTTCTGTTAATTAGGACTGGATAAACACCAAGTAATTGAAGTAGGAACTATTCCGAAAATGTCAGCTCAGACCTTTTCAGTACTAACACATATACAAGCACCCCCGCACACACACAAGGAGCTGAAAGGAGTTCAGTTCATTCATTAAAAAAAAAAGTCTCACAAGACAGTACTAATAAACGCATACAGCTCTTGTTGCTTGCCCATGATCTACATAAGATCAGTCTAGCTCGTATTCCAGAATAGATGGGGGAGGTGCTCTCCAAGCCCCATTTCTTACTGATGAGCTAGTGGCAGTTGATAGCTGCTGGGAAAAGAAGAATCATTCTTTGCTGACTGTGCAGCCATAGTTAGGTGGCTGATGTTCAGGTAAAGTGCTGCACAGAAATGCATATATGGGCAGCATTAATTTGAGTTACTGGGTTATCATAAACAAGCAAACAGAGAACACATATTTAGGAGGGGGTTGTGTTGAGGGAAGATATAGAAAGAAATGGAGGGGAAAATAAGAAGTAGATATGAATTTGTTCCATTGCATATTATTATTCTTAAAATAGAAAAATTACCCATTCATTTTTAAAAATTTGTAGAGATCAGAGACACAAGGCACATCCCTAAACATAGTAAAGACAATATACAGAAAGCCTATAGACAACATCAAACTAATTGAAGAGAAAATTAAATCAATCCCACTGAAATCAGGGACAAGACAAGGCTGCTCACTCTCTCTGTATCTCCACAACATAGTACTTTAAGTCCTAGCAAGAGCAATAAGACAACTAAAGGAGATCAGGGAATACACATTGGAAAGGAAGAAGTCAAGCTATCACTATTCACAGTTGATATGATAGTATATATGAGTGACCCCCACAATTCAACCGGAAAACTCCCTCAGCTGACAAACACCTTCAGCAAAGTGGCTGCATACAAAATTAACTTAAAAAAAAATCAGTAGCCCTCCTATATACAAAAGACAAAAAGGCTGAGAAAGAAATTAAGAAAACAACACCCTTTACAATAGCCACAAATAAAATAAAATACCTTGTTGTGACTATAACCAAGCAAGAAAAAAACCTGTATAATAACAGATATTCTAGAGGAATCTCCATCTCTGATCTCCAGCTGTACTACAGAGCAACAGCAATAAAAACTACATGGTCCTGCAATAGAAAAAGAATAGTTGATCAATGGAATTGAATTGAAGGCCAAGAAATAAACTGCCACACCTATGGACACATGAGTTTTGACAAAGAAGCCGAAACCATACAATAGCAAAAGAGCATCTTCAACAAATGGTCTAACTGGATGTCTACATGTAGAAAAATGCAAATAGATCCATATTTATCACCCTGCACAAAAGTAAAGTTCAAGAGGATCAAAGGCCTCAATATAAAACCAGACACATTAAACCTGTTAGAAGAAAAAGTGGGGAAGAGCCTGTAGCTCACTGGCACAGGAGACAATTTCTTGAACAGAACACCAATAGCATTGGCTCTAAAATCAAAAGTAATAAATGGGATCTCATGAAACTGAAAAGTTTCTGTAAAGCAAAGGATACTGTTGTCAGAACAAAATGACTGCCTACAGATTGCAAAAGGATCTTCACCAACCCTATATCTGACAGAGTGCTAATAACCAGAACATATAAAGAACTTAAGAAGTTAAACAGCAACAAATCAAGTAACCCAATTAAAAAAATGGGGTACAGAGCTAAAACAGAATTCTCAATAGAGTAATAATGAATGGCAGAGAAACACTTAAAGAAATGTTCAACATCTTTAGTCATCGGGGAAAAGCAAATCAAAACAACCCTGAGATTCCACCTTACTCCCATCAGAATGGGTAAGATCAAAAACTCAAGTGACTAAACATGCTGGAGAGGATATGGAGAAAGGGAAACTTTCCTCCATTGCCAGTAACCTTTTACAATAACTTTGGAAATCAATCCGGTGCTTTCTCAGAAAATTAGGAACAGTGATAACTCAAGATACAGCTATACCACTTCTAGGCATTTACCCAAAAGATGCCTTATCAGTCAATAAGGACATTTGCTCAACCATGTTCTTAGCAGCTCTATTCCTAATAGTCAGAATCTGGAAACAACCTAGATGTCCCTCAACGGAGGAATGAATACAGAAATTGTGGTACATTTACACAATGGAATACTACTCAGCGATTTAAAACAAAGAAATCATGAAATATTCAGGAAAATGGTGGGAACTAGAAAAGATCATCTTAAGTAAGGTAACCCAGAAGCAGAAAGACACACATGGTATTTTCTTACTCATAAGTGGTTATTACACATATACTATAGGATAAACATACTAAAATCTATACTCCTAAAGAAGCTTAACAACAAAGACGACCCTAGGGAAGATGATCAATCCTCATTCAGAAGGGTAAATGCAAGAGACATAAGAAGCACAAGTGTGCAGGGAACAGGACAGAAGCCTTCCACCAAGGGCCTCTGAAAGAGCCTACTCCTACAGTTTTCGAAGCAAAGGCTGAGACTCATAGCCAAACTCTGGGCAGCGTGCATGGAATTTTGTCAAATAAGGAGAGATAAAAAAGACCTGGAGGCAACAGGAGCTCCAAATGGAGACCAACAGGGCCACAAAAACTGGGCCCCAGGGTCTCTGCAGAGACTGATAGTCTAAGCAAGGACTATGTATGGAAAGGACCTAGAACCCCTGATCAGATGTAGTCCATAGACTCACTCTCCAAGAAGGTTCCCTAGTAATGAGAACAGGGGCTGCTGTCTCTGGCGTGAACTCAGTGGCAGACTCTCTGATAATGTACCCCTGGGGGTTGCAGCCTTGTCAGGCCACAGATGAAGACAATGCACCCAGTCCTGATGAGACCTGATAGGCTAGGGTCAGATAAAAGGGGAGGAGGACCTTGTTTATCAGTGGACAAGGAGGGGCATAGGGCGAGAAGAGGGATGGGGGTGGAATTGGGAGGAGATGAGGGAGGGGCACACAGCAGGATACAAAGTGATTAAATTGTAATAAATATTATTTAAAAATTTAAAAAACAATAAAATTAATATAAAAAGGTTTGTTATATTGGTTGGATGGTTGGTTTGCTTTGATTTGGATTTGGATTTGGATTCAGGATGCTTGTATTTGTTTTTTGGGTTTTTTTTATTTGTTTTGTTTTGAGTTTGGTTTAGGTTTTTCCAGACAGGGTTTCTCTGTGTAGCGCTAGCTGTCCTGGAACTTGTTTTGTAGACCAGGCTGACCTTGAAATTAGAGATCTTCCTTCCTCTGCTTCCCAAGTTCTGAGACAAAAGCTGTATGTACACCATCACTATCCAGCTTAATTTAATTTTTTTAAGATTAAGAAACTAGTTTCTTAACAGAGAAGATAAACAAAATCAGTTTACATAAAGTAGATTACTGATAAATTTAATTAATTGAAATGTAGTAAGGGTCCCATGGGCTACATTTGAGCAGGGTTCTATGTTATCTCCATCGATGGTCCTTGGTTGGAGTATCAGTCTCAGAAAAGACTCCTTTGCCTAGGTTTTTGTTCTGTTGCTCTCCTTGTGGAGCTCCTGTCCCTTCCAGGTCTTTCTATCTCCCCATTCTTTGATAAGATTCCCTGCACTCTGCTCAAAGTTTGGCTATGAGTCTCAGCATCTGCTTCGATACCCTTCTGGGTAGTCTTTTAGAAGTCCTCTGTGATAGGCTTCTGTCCTATTCACTGTTTTCTCCCTCTTCTGATAGCTAAGCTGAACATCTTACCCAGAGTCCTCCTTTTTGCTTAGCTTCTTTAGGTATACAGATTTATGCATGTTTATCCTATATTGTATGTCTAATATCCACTTACAAGCGAGTATATACCATGTGTGTCTTTCTGCTTCAGGGATATCTCACTCAGGATGATTGTTTCTAGGTCCCACCATTTGCCTGCAAATTTGATGATTTCCTTGTTTTTAATAGCTGAGTAGTATTCCATTGTGTAAATGTACCACACTTTCTGTATCCATTCCTCAGTTAAGGGACATTTGGGTTGTTTCCAGATTCTGTCTATTATGAATAAAGCTGTTAAGAACATAGTTGAGCAAATGTCCTTGTTGTATACTTGAGCATATTTTGGATATATGCCTAGGAGTAGTACAGCTGGATCTTGAGGTAGCACTATTCCTAATTGTCTGAGAAAACACCAGATTAATTTCCAAAGTGGTTGTACAAGTTTACATTCCCACGCTTTTCTTCACTCCTCTCCAGCATGTGTCAGTGTCCAAGTGGGTAACCTAGTAAGGAGAACAGGGGATGTCTCTGACAAGAACTTAGTGGCTGGCTCTTTGATCACCTTCTCCTGAGGCGGAAGCAGCCTTAACAAGCCACAGAGGAAGACATGTTGTTCTGATGAAACCTGATAGGCGTGGGTCAGATGGAAGGGAAGGAGGACCTCCCATATTTGTGGACAAGGGGAGGTTTATGGGGAAAAGAGGAAGGGAGAGCTGGATTGGAGTGAACGAGGGGGGTAGCCACAGCTGGGACACAAAGTGAATAAATGTTAATAAAAATTTAAGTGATAAATTTTAATGTAAATAAATAAACAAATAAATAGTAATGTAGTAAGGCAAGTAAAGTAAAGACAAACTAAGAAACAAAAACAAATAAAAAAATTAAAGTTGTCAGTTATATCTCAGAGGATTGGCACTCCAAATACACAAAAAAAGCCTATCTAAAACAGGCAAAGAAAATGCCAACAATGCTACACAGAAACACTGAGCAACTTAAACGGAAAGAGACACAAACACCTCTCAACTATTTGAAAGGAATGCTCAACTTTACTCAAGAAAAGAGAGCTGCAAATTAACACTTTGCTAGAATAGCTTTTCTCACCTATTAGATTGGCGGGATTCCAGAGGCTGACAGCAGACACTGTGGCAAAGCTGTGGGGAAACAGACTTCTCATATATTCCTGATGAGGATGCAAAGTGCTGAACCTCTTGGTGAAAGACGATTTGGCACTGACTCGGAAAAAAAATTACATATTCACTTAGTATTTGATGAAACAACTTCACTTCTAGGAAAATATTCCAAAATATAGCGGGGACATATTAAATTAACAGAAATATAAACAAGATTGCCAGTTGTAACAACTCCATGAAAGGAAGACTAACACGCAGACCTCAGCAGTTCTGTAGAAAGAAAAGACAGGCAGGGCTCTAAGTAACAATGGAGCATTCTTCAATACGCAGTGAAGCTAGAGAAAGACTATGTACTAGTGTGACCACAAGCACACGTGCAGTATATTCTGTCTCAAGGGAAAACAATTGTGTCTTTTTCAGGGCAGAACACTCAGTCTCTTTTATGGTGTTATTCTCAGGCTTTGACCAGCCATGCATCTCTTTCTTGACTGCTGCCCACAGTAAAGGCATGTTCTCTGATAAAGATTGAGAGCACCATAGGGCTATGGGTAAAAACAGATATATTTTGAAGGGGATTTGCCAGCATGACCATGCTACAGAATGACAATAGCAAGTTTTACGCTGGGTCTTATGCTTTCTGTAGCCATGGGCTAGTGACCAGGATTATTAGAGCAACAGGCATGAAATTCCCTACTGTAAAGCAGGCCTTGAACTCAATCAGAAAGCAGTTAGTAACCTCATAACAGCCATGCCACTACTGCACCAGCAGGCAAATAGTGCCTGGTAGGTTAGCGCTCAGGGTCCAGCACTAGGTAATACTGTTGCTGTGTTTTGATCCCCAACAGACTGCGCAGGCCTTCTGGCACTATGAAAGCTGGCCAGTAGGGAGGAAGTCTCCTGGCTGGCTTGAAATGGATTTCTCTGGGTCGTTTAGCCAAAGTGTGTGGTGTCCTCAGCAATAAGGTCTCATCATGACCTTAGACTGGAGAAAAAAAATTAATGACAATGATCTGTGCTGCTTTGGAGACCTCTGGGGCCTCCCTGACCAGTAACTCATAGGGAGGCATTCAATGAAAGAAATAACTTTAAAACAACAGTTCTCTTTAAACAAAGAGACAAATAAACGTAGAAGAAATCGTATCAGAGGCTAGACTTAATATGTACTTACCTTGCCAGTAGATCTGAACATAAAATTATATACATATTTTGAATAATAGTTTATTTTCCAAAGTTTAAGAACAGTTCTAAAAAATTAAGAATAGTGTAAAATAATGATTTCATTGTTTATCCAGTTTTAAGTGGAATTATACAGAAAGACATTCTTCTAATAACTTTTCAAACATCCTGAATTTTTTTTTACTGATAAATAAAAATATTATAGGTATTGGTTTGATGATATAAAATGTTACATATGTATACACTGTGTAATGTTTAAATAAGGTTAAATATCTATATCTCCAAACACTTATTTTCTAAATAACTTAAAAATTAACATGTTTTTGCATATGTTGGGAAAGTTACTATCTTCTGAGTATTACTGAATGTTACTAACTGGGCTGGGGATGTAGGTCAGAGGTGGATTGCTTACCAAGCATCACAAGGTTCTGAGTTCAAATACAAGTCTTCCAAAAGCTAAAGTAGATGATTAAAAACTAGTCCAAGTAAATAAACTAGTACAAGGACCGCAGGACCTCTTTTTAGTCATCATATGTTTGTCGATAATGTTGATTTTGTTCTACATGACAGACTATTTTAAGAAAAACTAGTGACATGTTACTAATTGGAATTTTCACAATGCTTCTATAGAAATATCATGCAAGGTGAGTAAAATTAAGTAAAAGCCAGGATTTGATTTGAAAGTTTCAGAATGAAGTCTTTATGAATCTTTCCCTTAGCATCACGAAATGTGTTATCTTTTGGCTTTGAAAAGTCCAAAAAGTAATGACTAACCTAAAACAGCAATAAACAAGTGCAATGTCTGGGCTCTGATTGTCAGTACAATTTCACACTGAGAGATGTCAGAGTCTGAAGAACTACTGATTATCAATCTGAGGCAAGAAATTCAAGCGACCAGTCTGGAACACCTTGTCATATCTGAGATCAGGCAAGCGATCCAAGGCATGTTCAAACTAGTCTAGAGCTAACTGTTAATTTGCAGGAAATATTAGGTTGAGCCACATAAATTGGCACTTTATAAATGAAAGCTAGCTGAACATTTGCAACTGCCTGTGTTGGTGCTATGCAAAGGAATGAAAGTAATATTAAATAACAGGGAAGTACAAACATTAAGTATATGAATTAATAAAAAAATCTTATAAAAACAGCAGTATAATTTCTGTAACAAAAATAAGACAACAGATTGAATAGGGCAAATAGAATAAAAGAGTCAATTAAGAAAACACTAAATAATTATAATACATAACTATATTAAAAAATATTGAAAATAAAAAATACTGAAATGTCATGATATATGAAATTGTGTATTCAGTACGTTGAGTGGCCATTAGTCTTTTGATGTAAAATGTTACTGCAATTTTTTTCCTTCAGGGATAGATACTAAGAAATTCCTCAAGGACCATGTATGACTATAACCTAGAACCTCTGCTCGGATGTAGCCCATGGCAGCTTAGTATCCAAGTGGGTACCCTAATAAGGGGAACAGGGACTGTTTTGAACATGAACTCAATGGTGGGCTCTTTGACCCCCACCGCCGAGGGAGTAGTAGCCCTGCTAGGCCACAGAGGAGGACTCTGCAGCCAGTCCTGAAGATACCTGATGAACCAGGGTCAGATGAAAGGGGGAGAAGGTCCTCCTCTATCAGTGGACTTGGAAAGGAGCAGGGAGGAGATGAGGGAGGGAGGGGGAATTGGGAGGGAGTGAGGGAGCAGGATACAGCAGGGATACAAAGTTAACAAACTGTAACTAATATTGAAAAAATTAAAAAAAAAAAGAAATTCCTTCTTTCAAGTGTAAGAGGATATAAGATTTTAACTCCATGGTTCAGGGTTTGCCTATCATGCACAAAGACATGTTACTCCTAACACTGAAGAAGACAAAATTAAAAGAAGAAAGAAAAGGTGAATAAAGCACAAAAGGGAATTAATATAAATATGAAAATAGATGTGTGTGCTTCATGAGGCTCATAAGCACAACATCTCCACTGTTGTTTAAAACTCAGAAATTAATTACTTTTATGAAAAGAAAGTAGACTTGGACCTTTGTCTCCCTTAGTCCACAGATAAGAGACATTCTCATAAGGTTACTAAGATTTTGCCATGAAGGCATTTATTTCTAAATATATTTTTTCAAAATTGAAATATAATTACATCATTTCTACCTGTCCTTACCTTCCCTTTCATCCCTCCAACCCTTTCCAGTGTACCTCATCCCTTGCTCTCTCTCAAATGCATTATATATATTTAGATGAAGACGATGTAGACATATATATATATATATATATATATATATATATATATATATATAAAACCTTTCAGTCTTGTAATGCTATCTGAATGTATATGATTAAACATTGACCATTTGGTACTGGATAACAAATTAGAGGGCTCTTCCCGGGGAAGAGATGCCTCCCACTCACACCATTCCTTACATTCCCATGGTTCTTTTTCTAAGGTTGGAGCCTTGTGAAATTGGCCCCCCTCCCTTCTAGCTTAGCATGTTGGTTCTGTTCAAGTTTATTTATTCATCTAAGTTTACACTCATGAAGTATGACAAAGTATGACTACACTTAAGAACTGAATAAGAGGGAGCATGAGAGATGTACCAGTGGTTAACAGAGTTAGCTCCTCTTCAGAGGACCTGAGTTCTGTTCCCAGCATTTGTGTTGGGTATCTATCTCACCTGTCAGCTGTTGAATAACCAGGTTATTCTATGCGTATGATGGACAAACTCAGAGCAGATTTCTCTCTGCCTATCTGCTGACATGCTTACTTGGCACTCCATGTTTAAATATTTTTAAAATCTATGACAAACAATAAAGGTTCATTTTGATGATCAAAATAAATCGGGTCTTTTTGCTGAGATAAGATATGGCTCTAGCTCAGTATGTTCCAATCTCAATAGGTTCTGTCTCAGTGAGAAATTGGTGATTTGTCGTTTTTTAGTTAAGGCACAGATACCTCAGCTATGAATGGGAGAAGTCATTCTTACCTGCATCATACTTGGGAAGGTCATCGCTGTGCATGCATACGAGGTTCTTAGCAGGCTTAAGTCACGCTGGCCTGGAAACCTAGCAGCACGTTCTCCATTAACAGAATTAATAAAATTTGTGTCAAAACCTGGCCCAACCGTTTATGAACTGAGGGCTATTAAGCAATTACTTTCACTCTCTGGATTTTAATTCCTCCTCCTAAAAAATTACTACTTTACAAATGTGTTTGAAATTCTTCAGTGAGCTTGTATAGAATTAAAAATGCTTTTTTTGATGAATGCCAAGTAGAGCTTACTTAAGGTGACTCGTCTTTTAAAGGATTCCAATAATAATTTACTACTACTGCTATTATTTTATATGGAGCCCCGCTTTTTACTTTTTTCAATTATCGTTAGAGCAGTTTACCATGCTATTAATATTATTTCATAATAATTCGTGATATTATTTAAATTCTCTTCTAATGGAAAACGTATAATATTGACAGGTGGCTGTGGATGCAGAGAGCCCATATTTTAATGGAGACATATCTTCTAGGCATTTTTAGGAGCAATATTCCCTGGGTGGTACGTGATGCCCAGTTCATTATTTTGTCAAGCTCATTTTTCAAGGCTTCAAGCATTCCAGCCATAACCAAAAGCCTCCATTAATTCTAAATCACTTTGTTTTGCTAACTACACTGTATCTGTCCTCCTCTCTGAGTCTCTGTACATGAAAGGCTTTTGTCTCCCTGAAACGTATTGTCCATCAAAAAAAGAGTTTCATTTTGGGGGCATTTTGTTTGTTTCACAACAAGGGCAGATATGCTTCTGAGTGACAGTTAAATTTGTTGAAGGTATTAAATTGCTAATGCTAATGTATTTTACAATCTTCTCAACTG
Organism: Meriones unguiculatus; assembly: GCF_030254825.1. Lineage (NCBI taxonomy): Eukaryota > Metazoa > Chordata > Mammalia > Rodentia > Muridae > Meriones > Meriones unguiculatus. The sequence continues at coordinate 31,204,048 of NC_083358.1, forward strand.
ATTTAATATATTAGGCTGCCACTCAAAGTTATGATAAGCAATGCCCCGCACTCTTGGTTGAAAATCATTCTGTCAGATCTGGAGGCTTTCAAAAATGCCCACCTATGTTCAGAGTTTACAAACACAGTCTTGTTTCTCTGTGGGCTGCCCCACAAACCAATGACATAAATACTTCAATTTGCATCCCCTGTCTCTGGGCCTGGAATTCTTGCAAAGCCATAATAAACACCTGGCAGGAATTCTCTGAAGCTGGGAAATAATTTCCCACTTAGGGAGGTAAAAATGCTGTTTCACGTTAGGGAAATACATCTAAGACATATTTTCATTCCTCTTCATGAAGTTTTTATGACTTCTTATATGCTTCTCAGGTTTGAAAGTCACACAACAGACACAAACTAGTAAAAACAGAAAGAAAACCAATCGTGTTGCATAGCAAAAAATCAGGATTGAGATAAGTGTGTGTGTGTGTGTGCGTGTGTGTGTGTGTGTGTGTGTATCCCTTGACACCAATTTTGGCTGTCAAGAGAAAGTGGTTGGTCTTGCTCAGTTTAAGAACAATAATAAAAGGACCAAAGAAATAGCTCTGAAACCACAACCGGTGGTCGGTTCCCAGAATTCACATTAAAGATGGAAGAAGAGTGAATCCACAAAATCATCCTCTCTCCTCCACATGAAAGCTGGAACACCATGTGGCATACTCAAATACCCACAGTAATAATGATGATAATATTATTAAAATTAATAATACATTTTTAATAGAACGGAAAACAAACATTAATAAAATCCCAGTAATACTGCATTTAAAATTCTCAAAATGTTTTACATATGCTGTGTCATCTGATTGTCACAATGACTCTACAGACTATGTAGGGTAGAGTGTATTATTTCATTTTACAAATGAGAAAACGGAATCTCAGAGGCAAAAACAAAACAGACAAACAAAGGAAGCTCTACCAAGCTCAAGGAATAGCAAACACAAAACCAAACAAACGATACACACAAATATCCACCAGCCTATTGTAAAACATTTCATCAGGCTTTTAACAACAGTACAGGGTCATGTTGAACACAAACATTCAACAGAGCCTTTCTATGAAGAAGAATAGAGTATTCCTATACTTACATTAATTTGAATTCAACCACATAAAAGGAGGTGTTAGAAACTTGTTTATGTTAATGCGAATTTAAGTAGATTTCAGCAATCCAACACATAACTGCAGAAAGTAAAACTGGAAACAGAGAAAAAAGAAAGGTTCTGTTCCCAGAGAGCTCACTTTCTGAGAGAAACAGAACACAAATAGCTTTCAAGGTCTAGCATTGTGTTGCGTAAGTATTATATTTTGCGGCTGAGGATAAAGCTTCCATGTTGAACACAGAGATTCTGCTTCTCCAAGAAGATTCATATCAAGTAGACATAAGAATAATGAGAGTTGAAGAGGTGAACACTGAACAAAGAACCCTACAAAGAAATAACTACAAACATAAGATTAATAATGTGGAAAATTATTGTATTGAGCATTTATTGAACTTTTTCAGAACCTTTGTGGAGGGGAAGTAAGCAAATATCAAAGCAGAATGAGAGACACACGGAAAACTTTATAGATTTATTCTGAAATTGTTGGGAGCTGTCCTGAACCCCACAGATTTTCAACTTAATTTGCCACATTTATTTATTTATCCAATATCTAATTCATAAAATTCTAGAACTTCCCCCCCCCCAAAAAAAACACCTTCTTTTTGATTCAGAGAAGGGTCTCCAGGAAAGGCTGGCTGGCTGCTTGCCTTACAATAACCTCCACTGAGGTTGTAGTAAGGACTGCAACCCAGAGGCCGAGATTGTCCTGCAGGCTCAGGAATACTTTCATCAGTTCAAACAAAACAGTAATGCAGGTGTGGATGGGTCCAGGGAGGTGGGTTGGTGAGGCTGCCCACAGTTACCAAAATTGCCATCAATGGAAAAATCCATAAGGACAGTTTGTTCAAGAATCTAATTGTCCTTTGCAGTTAAACATTCTCAACCACAGAGGTAGTGCGATTTCTTTCTACAAAGTACCTGACATTCTGTATGAGCATAATTAAATTCTGGTTAAATAGGCTGTTACCTCATTGGAAGATAGATTATGTCATTAGCTATATGATAATCAGAGGGATGCTTGGTGAATGTGGTTCAGAGCAAAGAGAGTTTTCCTTTTGAAAATTCAGATAGTCTCATTCATCTAGTTATCCAGCATGGCTGGCCTGACAATTGCTAATGCTCATAGACCAAGATATAATACTCCCCCTCCCCTTGCTGAACTCTAACTAACTTGTGTTGAAAAATACTAATTGGCTCATGTAGACACTCTCCTTTCGCAGAACTTTCATTGCTAATGAAATTTCTTTAGTTTCCATGTTCCTTTTTCAGATATGTTAATTCTTTCTGTCTCCTTCTGGCTCAATAGCCACGTGGCCCCTTAAAGATAACGTAACCCATTTCTACACCAATTAGCTTTTTGCTGAATTAGGATCACTCTTTTAGTAGTATATCAAGGTTCCTTTTCTCCAGATGGAAGGATACAGAAAAGCTTCCCAAAATCTTCATGTATATGAGAAACACAACACCTTAAGACTCTTAGTCTTACTAATGGAACTATGATTGTATTGTGTATGCATGAGGTTATTGTATAATTAAAATGCTGATTTCTACATCCTCTATATCTGGTTACAGACCTTGTTCTGAGAATCTCCTGTCTTAAAATTGTATAAACTCTGCTCTCCAATGGTCCCCTGCTATGTCAATAAAGCAGCTTCCAAACAATCACTGAACAGGTGAGAGAATAGGGCTGGACTTCTTATCAGCCAAGAAAGAAGGCGTTGGGGGATAGAAAGTAGGGGATTCAGCAAGGGGAATCAACCATGGGCAAAGGTCCAGGAAAGATGAGGAAGGAGGAGCTGGAGCAGGAAAACTACAAAATGCAAGTACCCTGGGATGTTTTCTGGGAGGAAACCAGATTAGCCTAGAGGGTTAAGAATAGAGTAGTAACTGCTCAGTTCTTGTGCTGTGGAGTCTATTATAAACAAATATAAAGAGTCTCAACTATGTATTTGATAACCGGGTTAGGAGTGAAACTAGGAGAAACGAGCATAGTTAAAAAAAAATAATTGTAACAGTATTGGTCTTTTTTCATTGCTAAGACAAAATACCTGAAACTAGATAACTAGTAAGGAAAGAAGTTTAGTTTATTCATAGACAGACAGCTCTCCTGAGAGGTCCCTGGACCACAGTATGGTGGAGTGTATCTTGTACAAGTGGTTACATGGCAAGACAAGAAGCCAGAGCAAGCAAAGAAGGGTCAGAGTTCCCCATTTATAGCAGTCTTTTCCAGAACTAACCACGGTCTCCACTAGGCACCACCCCTTAAAGATGTCATTATCTCTGATATTGCCACACTGTGGACCTTCCATCTGACACACGAATCCCTGGTGTGCACAATGAAAGCACTTTCAAATGTAGTACCAGCTTTGCTGAGGCTTTGAAAAATAACAGTAACAAGAAGTGAAGTTGGATGAAAGTTTAAATTCTTTGACTAACAAGGAGAGTAAAGATGGAGTGTTGAGCAAACATTCTAAACACAGGTTCGGGCCATTACGCAAAGTATGTTGGTGTTAGTAGTAAATTGGCCACATATGACAGAGGATCAAAATACCAAGCAAAATGCTAATGGTTCTTTGTTATCTTAAAAGTATATATCACAAATTTCATAACATTTATGATCCAAGTAATCTTTTAAGGTGCCACAAGAATCGCGACAGCTCTCAGGATTCAAAGATGATGAAATAACAATCATTGTATTAGGTGAGCAATTAATTCTGCAATCAGCTTTCAGTGTTCCCTAGCAGTACCTTTAGACGTTAGAGCTTTCAAGCTCACCTGGCTATTTAGGTTTTGGATCTTGTGTAAAAATTTTCTTCGTACAGAATGTGCTTCTTAATATTTCTGCCTGGCAAACACTTCCCCCTCTTTCGAGTGCTAACCCCTCCGACCCACACAGTACTAATTATTCCCATTGTTCTCAACCTGCTCATGTACTGCTTGTTACTGTTCTAATACCCATTACCTTATAAGCACAATTATTTGTACATTTATCTGACTCAGATTCTAATGGCTGGAGGTCAAAGACAACACTGTCCTCATTTCTGAGTCCTCAGCTTCAGTACCTCACATTCAGCACATAGTGAGTAAATATGGGCTGAAAAAAAAATAAACAAACGTGTTATGTAAAAAATAATTTCAATAAAAGTTAATAAAGGAAATGGTGACTGTAGGAGGGGCCAATGATGTACCGGCTAATGTTTTACAACTGACTCCCTACAATACAAAAAGATCACAATTACAGCATTTGCTGGCTTTCACACTGTACGTCTGCCGGTGTTGAATTTTAATATGTTGCTGAACATAAAGATGAGAAGCAGTGACACACTGTTATATAAAACATCTATCATTCTCACGTGAGTAACTTAGACACTGAACATAGGTAACAGTAAAATGTACTTTGATTAGAAAGTAACTTTTAATATTAATTTGTTTAATACACTAATTTTATCAGTAAAATTATTTTAAAATTATGGATAATATTAACAATTGGATTGTATTGTTTTTTTGAAAACACACATGATATATGCTCACACAAAAGCAGATATTAGCCATACAATACAGGATAACAATACTACAATCCACAGAGCTAAAGAAGCTACACAACAAGGAGCACCCTAGGGAAGATACTTAATTCTCGTTCAGAAGGGCAAATAGACACAGGAAGTGGTTGAAGAGAGGAAACAGGATAAGAACTTACCATAAATGTTCTCTGAAAAACTCCACCCAGCAGGGAATCAACACAGACAATGAGAGCCATCTTTGGGCAGAGTGTAAGGAGTCATATAGAAGAGTGTAAGGATAGGAGGGAACTAGAGCTTCACATGAAGACCAACAAAGCCAACAAATCTGGGCCCAAGAGGGTCTGTGAAGACTGATGCACCGACCAAGGATCATACATGGAGAAGACTTAGGTCCCCCTGCACAGATGTAGCCCATGGCAGCTCAGTCTTCATATAAGTCACCTAGTAAGGGGACCAGGGGCTGTCTCTGACATGAGCTCTGGTGCATGTTCCTAGATCACTTCCCCTGGGCAGGAAGGCCTTGCCAGACCACAGAGAAAGAAGGTGCAGGCAGTCCTGAAGAGACCTGATAGTCTGTGGCCTGCTGATAAGAAAGGAAGGCTCCCCCTTTCTGAGGACTAAGGGAGGGGGAAGGAGGAAAAAGAGGAAAGAGGAACCAGGAGGAGATGAGGGAGGAGGCTATGATCAGGATGTAAAGTGAATAAATTAAAAAATATATATGTACATATATAAAAGAAATGTGTATATATATGTATATATGAAAATCTCACAGCTTTCTCATGCTGCTATGAGTTGGTTGCAGCTTACTACAGCAGAAAGCAGTGTTAGGTAAGGAAAGCAAAATGTAGAAACATTTAACAGAAATGATATATTTACTTTGACTGTGTGGTGCAGTTATTTCAGTAAGACACTTAACTTGAATGAGAGATAGATGACCCACAAAATTCTGATTTCCATCTATTGAGTTCTCTGACTTATCCTTGACACCAACACAAGTGGTAAGCACTTACTTAGTTCTCATTATATAGTAAATGAGTAAGTCAAATAAAAACATACTTTATAGGCATCTTGATGTCTCCTTTGATAAGTTCCAGAACAGCCTGCATATACTTAAGAGAAGGAAGATAGTGCTGCCCAGCCAGAGACCTCCTTCATCACAGAGTAGCTGGTGGAAAAAGCCCACGACGGTTGCTGGATTCTCGGGTAGGCATCAGTTCTCAATCTCCATAGTGACTGTGTATATCCTTTGATGCTAAACCAATCCAAGCTCACCTTTTAGGTCTAGCAGGACACCAGAGCTGCACAAGGATTATCATTAGGGAAATGAAAATCAAAACGACCCTAAGATTTCACCTTACACCCATCAGAATGGCCAAGATGAAAAATACAAATGACAACACATGTTGGAGAGGTTGTGGAGAAAGAGGAACCCTCCTCCATTGCTGGTGGGAATGTAATCTGGTACAACCATTTTGGAAGTCAATCTGGCGCTTTCTCAGACAATTAGGAATAGCGCTTCCTCAAGACCCAGCTATACCACTGCTAGGCATATACCCAAAATTTGCTCAAGTACACAATAAGGACATTTGCTCAACCATGTTTGTAGCAGCTTTATTTGTAATAGCCAGAACCTGGAAACAACCCAGATGTCCATCAACGGAGGAATGGATACAGAAATTGTGGTATTTCTACACAATGGAATACTACTCAGCAATCAAAAAGGAGGAAATCATGAAATTTGCAGGCAAATGGTGGGATCTAGAAAAGATCATTCTGAGTGAAGTATCCCAGAAGGAGAAAGACAAAATTGGAATACACTCGCTTATATAGACCTAAAAGATAGGATAAACAAAATGAAATCTATATACCTAAAGAAGATAATCAAGAAAGCGGACACGGGGTATGATGATCTATCCTCATTTAGAAAGACAAATGGGATATGCATTGAACGTATGACAGGAGTCTACTGCAGAAAGCATCTGAAAGACTCTACCTAGCAGTGCTCCAAAATAGATACTAAGACTCACAACCAAACCTTCGGCAGAGTGCAGGAAATCATATGAAAGAAGGGGAGTTTGATGTGGAAAGGATAGGAGCTCCACAAGGACCAAACGTATCTGGGCACAGGGTCTTTTCTGAGATGGACACTCAACCAAAGTCCATGAGAGGATAAAACCTAGAACCTCTGCTCGGATGTGACCCGTGATAGCTCAGTAATCAATTGGTTTCCCATAGTAAGGGGAACAAGGACTATTTCTAACATGAACTCAATGACTGGCTCTTTGACCTCCCCACCTCCCAAAGGAGGAGCAGTACTGTTAGGCCACAGAGGAGGACTTTGCAGCCAGTCCGGAAAATACCTGACAAAAGCGAGTCATATGAAAGGGGAGGAGGTCCTCCCCTATTAGTGGACTTGGAAAGGGGCAGGGAGGAGATGAGGGAGGGAGGGTGGGATTGGGGAGGGAATGAGGGATACAGCTGGGATACAGAATTAACAAAATGTAACTAATGAGAAAAATAAAATTATGGAAATAATAAATAATAAAACAAAAAAAGAAAAGATAAAAGTGGAGAAAAATATCACTGCCTTAGTTACTATTCTAATGCTGGGATAAAAACATAATTGTGATGGCTATTTGCACTGTCAGCTTGACTACATCTGAAATTAACTAAAATCAAAACAGTGAATTAACACCTGTGAGTGATTTTTTTTTTACGGAACGAAATCATTTGAAGTGGGAGGATCAACTTTTAATCTGAATCCTTTGAGTTAGGAAGATTTACTTTTAATCCAGACATTTTTTTTCAATGCAGTTTATTCAGGAACCTTGAACAATCCTCAGACCCTGGGGAAAGCCAGCCCACAGCTTAAATAGCCTCTGGGTAGCCAACCCAGGCGTGCCACGGGGGCAATGCAGATAGGTCCACATACATGGAAGCAAGCCAGATCCTCAGCCTTAGCCAAATGTGGAATTGTTCGTGACAGAGAGCACTCACCATCGGGAAGGTGGAAGGCAGAAACCAGCTCCATCTTTAAGGCATAGCATTCCGCAGCTCTCTACAGTTCCCCCTTTTTGTTTTAGACGCATCAGGCAAGAGTAGAGGCAGCCATGATCATTCAGGCCTTTACAGCCATTGAAGCAGGACATTCTCCCCAAGCATGGTTGGATACCATAAAAAGCTAAAATGACACGCTCAGGATGCGAGGCTAAGCACTGCACTCAGGGTCAGCCGCTTTCGACCCAGAGAAGAGCAGGTCTGATTGCATGCGGGTTGATGCCCCAGGTCCCGCCTCTGAGAAAAAGGTATCGGACGGGTCTGATGCTCTTTGGGTGGATGACACCTAAATGAAAATCGGTACAAAGTCCCAATTTATTTCTAATCCAGACATTTTAAGGTAGAAAGACTCAATTTTCTTTAATCTGGGACACACTTTTTAGTGGCAGCCTTTATAAAGGACATGGAAGAAGAGAGAGCCTTTGCTCTTTGCCTGCTTTTCCTTTCTCATGTGCTGTCAAGTCCATTACTTTCCTGGCATTAATAGCCTACTTTTTTGGGATTTAGTCATATGCTGAAGATCAGCTGAGACTTCCATCCTTGTGGACTGAACTACTACTAGTTACTTGGACTTCCCTTTGGTAGATAGCCACTGTTGGACTAGCTGAACCATAGTCTGTAGGCCACTTTATTAAGTCCTCTTTGTATTTATTCAATCCATCTGACCATCTAGAAAACCCAGACTAATATAATGATCAAGGAAACTTATAAAAGTAAGCATTTAATTTGGCTTATGACTTCAAAGTCCATGGTGGCAGAAAACTGCAATAGTTGAGAGGTCATATCTTGATCTACAACCACAAAACAGACAGAAAGTGCACTGAAAATTGCAAGAGTCTTTTTAAAGCTATAATGTCCACCCCCAGAGACATACTTCCTTCAGCAACACTATGCATTCTAATCCTTCTCCAAAAGTTCTACCACATTGGGACCAAGTAAACAAATATGTAAGACTATGAGGGCCATTCTCTTTCAAACCACCACAATCACAGACTTAAGATGACAACAGTAACAGTTTATCATTTGTGATGGACACATTGACACCTGTGCTACACAGTGACATCCTTCATAAAACCTGAGCTATGGAATTTGTGGAAGTGCTCCAGACACTCCTTTTTTCATAAAATGTCCCCAGATCTTGAACACAGTGAGCCCTAAGATTTATTCTGTTTGTGAAGAGCACCAAGAAGGGAAAAAGGATTAGGTATACAAGTGAGTTCCTGAACAACATGGTTCTGTGAAAGAAAAAATCCAAGTAGATAGCATATAGCCAAGGAACAGTAGATAGTGAAAATTTTGAGCTACTGAAGCGTGCTATGCGAAGTTGACCATTCCAAAAAATTCTGTATGCTGAGCTAAACCAGAAGCACTGACTAAGCTGGGGGAGAAAGTGAAAGTGTAGCTGTGTAGAATGTTAAATATGAGACACATAAGAGATCATTCCCTAGATCAAAGGAGACAGGGACTGCACGACAGAACTATAGCAACCTTATTCTCAGACACACATTAACTGACCAGTGAAACACTGAGGAACATTTTGTTAGAAGAGCTTTCTCTCCCCTGCCTGAAGATCTAGACAGAACCTCTTCAGAAAAACAGTTTAGAGTTTGTGATATAGCTTGGTTGGTACAGATGAAGCTCTTGACTGGGTCCCCAGGTTCTCATAATGTGGGCACTGGAGCACAGCTCAATAGTCCCAGCACTTGGAACTCAAAGACAGGAGGATTAGAAGTTCAACATCATCTGTGCCTACATAGCCAGCTTGGGATACAGATGGAAAGAACCAGTCATTTAGAAAGAAAAGAGAGTGGGGAAAGAGAGAGGGGAGGGAGAAGAAAGAAAGAAAGAAAGAAAGAAAGAAAGAAAGAAAGAAAGAAAGAAAGAAAGAGAAAGAAAGAAGGAGGGAGGGAGGGAAGGAAGGAAGGAAGGAAGGAAGGAAGGAAGGAAGGAAGGAAGGAAGGAAAGGAAGGAAAGAAAGAAGGAAGGAAGGAAGGAAGGAAGGAAGGAAGGAAGGAAGGAAGAGAAAAGGAAAATAACTGCTTTGCTTTCCCTGCCTTCCTAGCATAATGCCCAAAGGAAAGGTAACCAGTTATACCCATAAACAGACAGACCCTTGTTCTAAATATGGCAACAAACAGAGGCACAAGATGCCAGCATCACTGCACCTATTCAAGAACACCTGATCTAGTGACAGAGACTGTATTTCGGGATTTCTTGTTATGTGGAGAGAATAATCGCCCATTTGTTTAAAGTACTCAAGGCTGAAGTCTGTGCCCCTTACAGCCCATATGTTTCCTAACTAATGCACCCAGGAGAACATGCCTGGGACTGTTTTTCCTCATCTGTTTGGAGCAGAGAAAGGTAGAACTGATTGTAGATCTGGTGTGTGGCCAGAGAAATATCTGGGACTTTTGAGCAAAGCAGACTTGCCTTCCTTCTGGGCTCTGGGCCAGTTTGTCATGCAAAAGGTGATGGGCTATGCATTGTACATGGGGAGCTAAAGGAGACAGAGTAGGTAAACAAGCTGACTACAATAATGGAAAAATGTCATCCAAGATATTTGACATTCCCTGTACAGTTTGAGAAACTGATAAAATCGTAATTGTAAAAAAGACATGCCATATTGCCAATCCATCGCTACATCTCGTGTGCAGTCTGGCACATATGTCTTATGGCTCAGCACAAGCAGCAGAAGGAATGAACAAAAAGAAAAGAGCAATTTCCCCACCGTAAATTGGAAAGTCTGCCAACCAGCTAAGTGATCTACCATCAATCAGTGTTAAATTCTCCTTAGCTGCAGAAAATTCAAGGGCTAACTATTACTGAGAGATTTCACACAGTGACTAATGGCAGATGACAAACACATTTAAAATCTGCATAGACCAGCACCAGTTTAAGATGTAACATGAATAATAAATAACTTTACAAGAAAATCTTAACATGCAAAATAAGATATAATCTTTTCCAACATAAATTACAGAGAGGATTATAGTTCCAGGAAGGTATTTGCAAAATGACCAAAAAAACAAAGTCAAAAATGTAATTCATTCAGACAGCAACTATATTTGATGATTTTGCACATAAACAGATCTTTGAAAGGGTTAGACAGAAAAGCTATCAAACATTGGTCAACCGGGTGTAACTAGGAGGAAAATCTCAGGTCTTTGATCAGTTATAAGTGGCTGTCAGTGAGGGAATTTCAGATAGACTCAAATGCAGCAAGACAGGCTTTCTGTTTCCCAACACATATTGATAGTTCTTTGTGAGAATAATTAGAGAAGATTCTTCTATCTTAAAACATGCTGAAGCAAATGGAAGAAAAACACTGTGGTCAGAGGGCAAATACTGTAAAGTTTAAATACTCTTAAATTTGTGGTGCTTTGGCATTCAGGAATCAAACAAACAAATACAAGGAAACACTGGATTCAGAAACCATGTGATGTGCTAGCAGGAGGACCTGGGTTGGTTCAGATCCCTCAAACCCCAGTAAAAAGCCAGGTATGGCAGCACACATCTGTAATCCCAATGTTGTGAGTCAAAACCAAGGTAATGCATTCCAGGGACTCCCTGGGTAAGCCAGGATTGCTGAAATTGTGAGTTCTATGTCCACAGAGAAACCACGACTCATCCTGGCTCCTTTCACATTATATGCTTTTATATTTGCTAATATTATGATAAAATGTTCCCTATTGCCAAAAATTCACTTCAAGGTGTACAACTAAACAATAATTTATTGTTTTTATTTTTATTTTTAAATAGCGCTTAAAGAGTCCATCATTTAAAAGTCATCCTTGTTGTTCCTTAGGTATTTACCTTTGTTCAATTGTTAAACAATGGTGGCTTGTTTCCTAGTTTTTAAATTTGTGCTCAATGCACATTTTAACACAATAAATGTAGTTCGTTGTTCAGCTACAGAATTAGGGAAAAAAGCCGATTTTGTAGGAGCTGTTTTATGTATCTTTAATAACTTCATTTCTTTAAATTAAAAATAAAAAGATGGTAAGCAATGTAACACCTAAAGTTACCCTATGCCCTCCACAAGTAAGCACACATATAACACACACAGGAGAAAGGGGAGGGAAAGAGGAAGGAAGACAGGGAGAAGGAGAAAAAATATGAGAGATTCTATAACCAAACTTGCTATGTCTTCACGGCCTTATAGATTTTATTTAAATAACGTGACTAATCTCATGAAACACTTATTATGGGAAATAAAGGCACCACGTAGAAAATTCCTTAAAAATGCAAGATTTGCACACACATTAGTTTTGACTATTTGTTATATTATTTTATTCCAGTCTATAGTTAAATTCCTGTGTGTCAGAGGAAAACCACTGGCAGACATCAAGTTGCCCTTTGCCCTCCTCAATTTTGAGAAAGCATTTATATGGTCAAAACAAACTTGCTGGGAATAGATCCAGAGGCTCTGAGATTTGAGAAGCTGTTTAAATAAGCAAATAGGTTAAGGCAATTTCTTAATCATGAGAACTGAATTCTGTTAATTCATTTCCCAAATATTAGTACACTCAATCTTCAATTATATCCCAGTTTTCGCAGGTGTGCTGAGATAAACTATTTTTCGTTGATTGGATTTTAATTGTTATTATCAATAAGAGTTTAAAATCTTTTGACAAAGTTGATATTTCCATATATTAGTTTTGCGAATAGTTAATGTGCAACTTCCTCATTCTGAAGCAGGAAGAGGCAGTGTACACCAGCAACAAAGAGACTGCAGCTGTCATGACTGCAACTGCAGACCCCAAGCAACCGTGCAACCGTGACATCATAAGCAACAAGCAGGCATCTATTGATTGAGAACATACGAAGTTTTGTTGGGGGGAGGGGAAGATTTTCTAAAGCCATATCACTGACATATGAGGTTTTAACCCCATTGATAGCCTGGATGTAGAAAGTACATCCAGGGCCATTATTCATAATTTCTTTTGAAAAGTGAGAAACTTCATCCCCAAAAAGCTTTTTTTTTTAAATTTCTCAAAAAATCCATATCATCTATTGACTCAGAATTAAGATTCTCGCATGTTCTTCAAAGCTACGTTCAATGCCAAGTTCAGCAACATTCCCGACAGCTTCTCTGGTCACCTGAAAAGAATTGTGCATTAGTAAAACATAACAGGTTTCAGTACTCTTAACGATATACGCACTGACAAGTAACCTCAGTGAGGCTCCACGGAAGCCCTAGGAATGTCAGCACTCTTGTCTAGATGTTCTCTCAAGGAATCAGATTAAAATGTGGTGCTAGATGGGGAATGTTAGTCAAGATGGCTGTCTCCACACCCTGTCTCTGTCTGCAGCCTTGTTGGTTTCCCTGCAACCTCGACATCTGAAGCCATCACTCAAAGCCATGTAGTTTCACATGTATAATCAGACACTGTGTGTTTCCAACATGAATTAATGATGAAAGGCAAAAACGTGAAACACAACAGTTTAATAATATAGTCAGTGTCTTCCACTTTTAGGAAAATAGGTTAAATTGATGTGGTTATCTCCAAATAGAAGCACACAATGAAACAGCCAGAGTCGAAAACCCAGAACCATTTGAAAAAGCTTTCACACGAACATGCCAGTGATTCCATCCTCCCTATATTTATTTATGATATTTATCTGTGTGTAGGTTGATATAGACATCCCAATATTCAGTTTTTCCTTAGTTTAGTTGATCACTACAAACTCTGATAATATAAGAGAGCAGTAAATTGCTGTAGTACATTAGGAATTCTACATCTGAACTTAGCAGATGGCAGCCACTGTAGCTTCCTCTTCAACAACTCCGTCTACGGCAGAGGCAAGTGTTACATTAGTACATTTCTATTAAGGAACAGGATGTGAGCAGTGTATTGGTTTGCTGTAATTGTTCCATGATTCAGCAATTGAGTCACTTAATGAGTCCCATGTATATACCAAGTCATATAATTTTAAGAAGGGTCTAGTGCGTAGACCATCTGTTACAATAAATCCATGGTGCCTTGAGAAATGTGTGGGTAATGCTTATGTTGCCCCATCTTCAGTCACAAGGCTGTGCTTTTACTGAAGGATAAAAGCCCAGAAAGACTGTCATAATTCCATGTACTGAGGCTTGTACTTGTTTGGGACATATTTAACAACAACAATAAATTTCTGTTAAAATTTTTTTCTGTTAAAAAAGTTGTGTTGAGTTTTTTAAAAAAATTACCGTAAGATTTTGAATTCAAGTTCCCTTTAGAAAAATATTTGTCAATGAAGGTATAGGTATTTTCTGGCTAGAGGTGTAGGGATACAGTAGAACATGTCCTAAATTCTACACCCACTGTGGCAACCACTGACAATGAAATAACACAATATTCTTGATAAACATTTGAGATAGATGTATGAACATGATATGAGGATCTATAAGAGAGTTCAACAAGCAATGGGGACCATTATTTACTCGTGTGCTAACATCCTATAATGATCATAAATTGCCCAAGTGTGCTGTGTCCACATAATCTAGAAGAACAACATTTAGAGCAGGAAGAGTGGCAGCGACATAGCATTGCAAGTTCTGTGGCAGAGATAAACAGCTTTTTACTGAACGGCCATGCCATGACTAGAGACAGAGCTATCTAGTGTAAAAGTATGTGATCTATGAGATGATACACCTTCGTCTGCGGTCTTGCAGCATTTTCATATCTGCAATATACACAATGTAAATTGTCTTTCAGACAGTCCATTGTACAACAGTTGTTTAGTGACTAGCTGAAGCCTTGAGCTGTGAGTCTCACAAACTGATAAGAATGAAAATAAGAACAATTTCATGAGGATGTGGACATGCCTAACAAAAGGAAATGAGCCTTTGATCTTTGATCTTGGAAGTTCATAGACAGAAATATGTTAAAAATATACAGATAAAATATTTTAAAGGTATGCAGAAGATCAGCTCCTTCAGCCATATGTGTGACTGCACAGTGCTGAGGGTGGAGACCTCCCCAGACAGGACATGCTGTCTATAACTAGCACACAGCACATTGGCATGATGCACAGCTGCATAGAGTAATGCAGAAGAATTCTTTCATAAATACTGGAAAATGAAAATGAATAAGGGAGAGGAATTATATGAATAACATCTAAATGAAGGTGGTCACACACAAATCTTATTCTTTATGGAAACATGAGTCCCACAAAAATACAGGCTGGACTTGTGAAAAGGGAGATCAAGCTGTGGAAGGATTGGGATGGCGTGATGTAGATTACTTCAGCTGTACTTTGTTCAGTAATATGACTGTGGGACATGTAGATCCTTCACATAATGATATAACAACTTAATTATTGAAAAATCTTGAACATAACCAAAAGTAAAAGAAAATGTATGAATTTATATTCATATATTCTAATTTCAGGAATAGAATTCTCCCTAGACCCTATGAAACAGAATTTTACAACACTTTCCTTGGAAAAACGTACCCTTTGTCAAGTGTCATAAAAACAAAGTCTCAAAGTGCTTTTCATAAACTGTACTGCAAGAGGTAGTGTAGATGTTGTCATAGTAACACAGGGGAGGGATTTTATAAGAGCAATAAAATAATTATCTCTTTGGATATCAATAGAACCAAAATTTCAAGTTGAAGAAAAAAATGTGCAAGTGTGTGTGTGTGTGTGTGTGTATGTGTGTGTGTGTGTGTGTGTGTGTGTGAGAGAGAGAGAGAGAGAGAGAGAGAGAGAGACAGGGAGAGAGAGAGACTGTATGTGGGTACATATGTGTAACCAAAGTAAAGAAGTATAAAAATAACCTTGATTTTAATTAAAAATAAAATAAAGTACACATTCTAACTGCTTGCTGGAAGGGCTTGAAAATAATGAATAATCCAGGAGTCATGAGCATCGATAAAAACGTATTTGGGCTGAAACTATCATTACCTATTGCAGAGAGTCAGCCTTCTTTACAATAGTTCCCTCCCATTCTAGAATAAGAAATGTCTAAGACAGTTGTGGGTCAGTTGGCGGAAACTTTCTAATCAAGCAGATTCGTGGAGTTACAAATTGCACGCGGTAGCACAGACCCAAAATCAGGGCACACTAAGTGTTGATCAAGACATTATAGGGAATGGACTCTAATATGTAGGTGTGTCCACTTATAAGTTTGCATTTCCAGCAAACAAAAATCGTAGATTATTTCTGAAGGCTAATCCAAAATCCAGATTACTTTGAATACTAACCAGTGGAAAACTTCAACCACTAATATTTTTTAAAATCAGTAGTATATCTCTACTAATCCAGGATAAACTAAGGCAGGGGTACTTTCGTTATCACTCAGAGAGCTGCTAGGTTCCAATAGTGTATAAACTATCATCCACAGCACTAAAGCAAGGACTAAACTGTGCTGCAAGAGTGAAGAGAGTTCTGAGTCAACCTTATCGCACCTCTACAAGGACAGAAACATTTCTGTAATCTCTTCATACATTTTGTAAAAGTGGTACCAACATTGTAAGTGCTGCTTCATAACCTGTTCTTAGGGATGGGAGTGTAGCTAGAGATAACATGGATGCCCAGCATGTAAAAAGCCCTAGGTTTGACCCAGCACCATGAGAAGGAGGATGATAATAAGAAAGTTCCTCCCGTAAGAGCACAGATGCAAATGGCTCCAGTAGTAGATCATAAAATAAAATATCAGAGTTACCCTCCTAAGGCTGGAAACAGTTAAACAGTCATAACAGTATGGCAACAGAGTGTGAATATTCCCATAGGCTCATGTATTTGAACACTTGGTCCCCAGTTGGAAGCACTATTTCAGTAGGATATGAAATATTTAAGAGGTAGAGCCTTGCTGAATAAAGTGCATCACTGGTAACTGGCTTTGAGGGTTTACAGCCTCTTCCCACTTCCTGTTCCCTCTCCCTCTACTTCCTATGTAATGATAAAAATGTGAGCATCTGGCTTTCTGCTCTTGTTGCCAAGCCGTTCTTCTCCAACTGAGATTGTGTCCGTCACTCTGTCATTGGCAAGATTCTTAGCAAGGTAGATAATATTACTATTACACAAAACTCTTTTTAAAGTATGTCAAGTACTACACAGCAAAAGACAGGAAGTATACCTATAACAATAAGAAAGCCATGGCCACATGAAAAGCTCAACCTACCCACTCCATGGATTAAAGAGTCCATAATTGAGATTTGGAGTCCATGCTCTTTAAAAGCTAAGGAGGAAAAGGCAGTATGAAACTTCCCTAAGGCTCTTCTGATAACTGAATTCTAAGGGAGATTGCCAGCAGAATGTTTGCAGGAACATAAAGATAGACATATGTAACAAAGACTATTCTCCTTAGACTGTCTACATTCTTGTAAATGTTACTTATTAACTTACAGACTGCTGAAGCTCTCTTCGTTGTTGCTCCTCTCTCTCTCCCTCTCTCTCTCTCTCTCTCTCTCTCTCTCTCTCTCTCTCTCTCTCACACACACAGAGAGAGAGAGAATGATATACACATAATAAAAGCTTCTTCAGACTTCTTTTTCTCATATAGCTTGCCTCTTTGTCTCTCTAATTGCTTGATCTTGACTTCCAATCCGACCAAATAGCTTGTACTAATTGTGCACTCTGGCTATACGTTTTCCAACACCTCTCTAGAAATACAGAGGGTGAAAGGCAAAGGAACAGAGCCTTCCACCATGCTGTTAGATGAAAGACCTCACCTCTAACCTCAGGTCTCCAGGCTGAGAGGGCACAAAAAAGTTAGGAAAAGAATGAAATTAAAATGAAACCAGAGTAGAATTCCCAAAGTCCTAGAAAGTGCAAAGAACAAAGCATTGAAGGGACATGATTAGTAATGGAATCCCTAGGACCCTGATATAGGAGCTATTCTCTCAGACTTCAAGCAACTTCCACTGCCTTGAGACAGAATCCAAACCAGAATGCCTTCAAAACTGAGACATTTCATGGCACATGAAATTTTACTAGCTTAATCTTATATCCAGCCTTTCATAATAGTATGTAGATTCATGTCCATCTTGAGAAATATGTAAACATAGTGTCACAAATGTTTAATTGAAAACTACTCCTAATCAAAGGTGTGAAGAGTCTACTGCTAAATAAATGCATAAACACCTGGCTTAATGATGGCAGATGGTGTTCTCTCATAATATGACTACTATTTCATAAGGTCATGTAATCAGCATCTCTAGAGACAAGGTCAGTGGGTGCTAGTTCAGTGCGTATGACCGCCAAGCTGAATACTAACTAACAGTTGTTCTAATCTCTCAGAAACACACTGAACTTCAGATCAAGATAGAGAACAAATGGAGTGCTCAAGTTTCTCAAACATTGACTAAACCTGTGGGGCTTCTTTTGAGGACAGATATAAGAGGGTTAATGGTAGTGATAATAATGCCTCAAAGTCCCAGTGAAGGTTTTAGCATTTACATCTATGATGTCTGCATGTGTATGTGTGCATCATTGCCATCTACAAATACTTTGAAACTAAAAGATAGCAGTGATACAGAAGGCTTGAAATTAAGTTAATAAATTAGAGTCAGAACCAACACCACACCCTAAACAAAATGTTGAACAGCAAGCACAGTGCCCATATGTTAAGTGTTAAACTCCTTTCTTCTCTTTGAGTTTGGGTTTGTACTCCTAACAAGTTCCCTGGTGTCAGTGACGCTCTGTTCATTTTTATGTCATATCACCGCTCCTGTAGTAACTGTGTTGCAATCTTCATAGAATTTTTTTAATGATGAAATTAATCACATTACTACACTTCTATGAAAAATAATAACTCAAATGTTCATGTGAAAAACAGAGCCAGGTCACTGGTCCTGAGAACTGAGGCTGGAGGGTAGCTGAGAATCAAAGGCCCCATACCTGTTCCTTTGCATTGGATCATCAGACCCAAGGAAATAAAGACCACCAACATAAGTGAAAAGTTTACACTGGCATCTCTACCCAAGTAGCTATGGAGAGTCAACTGTGTGAAAAATATTTTTCTATTTGAAATGGCATGATAAGAAAAGTGTTGAGAACTGTTTTTATAATAGTAGTGACTCCCTCTGTTCACTTCTCTCTCTCTCTCCCTTCCTCTGTGTGCATGCGTGTGTGTGTGTGTGTGTGTGTGTGTGTGCGTGCGCACACGCGTGTGTTTTAAGCATTTACACTTCTGCAATAACATGTACCTGTTGGTTTTTTAGTGCCTGCATGTTAGGTTTAATTGACTATAAATGACGTGGTTTCAAGAAGATAGATGCAGTTCTTCCTTTTTGTGGCTTGGAATCAATCACAGTACCTACATTTGCAGGTGGGTCCGTCACTCTACAAAACATAAAATGACTACCTGTAAATTGTTACAAAGAAAGAAAGGTAGTAGGGTGTCATCTCACGAGAGAGAGAGATTTCCCTACCATACATGGTCCAAGTAGGCTTCCCCTGATGCTGTGATTTGAGCTCACATGGGAAAGATAGCCTGGGTAAACTCTAAGAGCATGCATGTGCTAGGCAGAGGGAAGCATGTGCTTCAAGAGGAGTAAACCCTTTCAGATGTCTGAGGAAGTGTGGCAAACCTGAGGAGATACAGGAAGATTTGCATGGCCAGAGCAGAGAGTAATGTGGGAAAAATGAGGCGAGGGCTCAAAGCTGTGTAGAACACCCAATCCTACTATAGCCCAGGTTAAGGTTGTCTGTTTTGCTCTTAATAGCAATGAAGGCCACGAACTGACTTTAAACAAAGAAGCGGAATAATCATATCAGATACTAAAACAACTCCGTTGCCTGCAGTGCTGAATTCACTCTGGAAGAGAGTAAGAGTGAGAGCTGGAACAGGTAGAAAGAAGCTGTAGAAATACCAGGCTCAGGCTGGCTTGAGTGACACTAATATGTGTGTGTGTGTGTGTGTGTTTGTGTGTGTGTGTGTGTGTGTATATATATATATATATATCTGTATATCTATATATATATACATAATTTATTACAATTTATTCAGTTTGTATCCCAGCTGTGGCTCCCTCCTTTGTCTCCTCCCAATCTCACCCTCCCTCCCTCTTCTCCCCCATGCCCCTTTCTCCCCTAGTCCACTGATACAGGAGGTCCTTCTCTTCCCCTTCTATATGACCCTAGCCTATCAGCTCTCCTCAGGACTGGTTGCATTGTCTTCCTCTGTGGCCTGGCAAGGCTGTACTCTCCAGGGGGAGGTGATCAGAGAGACTGTCACTGAGTTCATGCCTGAGAAAGTCCCTGCTCCCCTTACTAGGAACCCCACTGAGATACTGAGTCTACATCTGAGCCAGGTTTTAGGTCGTCTCTATGCATGGTCCTTGGTTGGGGTATCAGTCCCTGCAGAGACTAATTTTTGTGTAAAGATATTTAGATGTAAGCGGGCATCCTTAGTGACCTGCGTGGACTTGAAACATGAAAATGTTGATAGTCATTGTGACCCAAGGTGATAAGTGTTTAATGTCAGATGCATTTGGTACAGCAAGAAAAGACAGCAGTGGGAGACATCACCTCTTATATATGGCATGATAATTAAGGACTCAGGATTCTTTTTTAAAATGTTTTTTTATTTTATTTTTTATTAATTATACTTTATTCACTTTGTATCCCCCCATAAACCCCTCCCAACCCCACTCTCCCTTCCCTTTCTCCACACATGCTCCTCCCCAAGTCCACTGATAGGGGAGGTCTTCCTTTCTTTCCTTCTGATCTTAGTCTATCAGGCCTCATCAGGAGTGGCTGCATTGTCTTCCTTTGTGGCCTGGTAAGGTTTCTACCCCCTCAGAGGGAGGTGATCAAAGAACAGGCTAATCAGTTCATGTCAGAGAAAGTTCCTGTTCCCATTAATATGATAACCCACTTGGACACTGAACTGCCATGGGCTACATCTGTGGAGGGGTTCTAGTTTATCTCCATCAATGGTCCGTGGTTAGAGTATCAGTCTCAGAAAAGACCCCTGTGTTCAGATTTTTTGGTTCTGTTGCTCTCCTTGTAGAGCTACAAGGAAATCATGAAATTTGCAGGTAAATGGTGGGAACTAGAAAAGATCATTCTGTGTGAGATATCCCAGAAGCAGAAAGACACACAGGGTATATACTCACTCATAAGTGGAGATTAGACATGTAATATAGGATAAACCTACTAAAATCTGTCAACCTAAAGAAACTAATCAAGAAGGAGGACTCTGGCTAAAATGCTTAATCCCCATTCAGAAAGGCAAAGAGGATTGACATCAGAAGGAAAAAACAGGGAATAGGACAGGAGCCTGCCACAGAGGGCCTCTGAAAGGCTCTACCCTGCAGACTATCAAAGCAGATGCTGAGACTCATGGCCAACCTTTGGTCAGAATGCAGGAACTCTTATGAAAAAAGGGGGAGATAGAAAGACCTGGAAAGGGCTCAGGTTCTCTAATACAGATGAGGACCTGCGTTTTAATCCTGGAACTGGCATTTATAGCTGTGCTATCACCAGCTAAGCTCTGTTAAAAATTATTATCAATTAATATTTTTACTAATTGATTTTTTAAGTAGTGCTGGGGATTGAACACAGTACCTCAAGAATACTAGGCAAGTGTTTTACTGCTGAATCACATCTGTGAGTCTTGGTTAGGTACACATTCTTTCTGAGTGGTTTCATTATTACACAGCCCTAAATCTACTTCATATTTTTATGGGGATTAAGTTACATAGCTTAAAGTGATTAACCAAGTACTTGAGGAAGATTAAGCAGTCCCTCCATTCATTTCATTTTGTTTCAAATAGCCATTACTTTTAATAGGAGCTTGAAACAATTGTTCTTGACAAATAAAGATGAATTCATCAAGTAGACAATAGGAGTGTCTGTCTCTACAAAAAAAGAAAGAAAAAGAAAAAACAAAGAAACAAGATCATATATAGAAGATAATTTTAGAAAACATCAAAGATACACTCTAGTTTTCCCTTCAGAGTGTATTAATTTTTCTTTTTAAAAAATATGAAAGAATAAATAAATAAATAAATAAATAACCTCACCCTGTTTGTGGTGGTGTTGCTATCAATTAACTTTCGATAAATTAAAAATATTGTTAAGTTACATATGCATCTAAAACAACTAAGTTATCAAAAATGATACCTCATGATTTGCTACCTTAAGTGTGCTCAGAGTACTTATATTAGTTTACATTTGAGGAAAAGCATCTTCCACAGTTTACTCACAGATTGTAATGACCATCTCATGTAACCGAATGAGTAAAATCAGGCCCTGAGGTAGATAGGGAGCTATGGCTTACTGCTGCCTGCTACAACAAGCCTGTGGGATGCATCGCTGGTCCCCAAGACCAGCATACTACACAGTGTGCTCTCCTGAGTGTACTTGACTTGTCTCCTGTTATTAATTTGAAAAATCATTAAGTCACAATAAGCCTAAGTCAAGAATCATCTGTGTAACATTTGAAGAAACTGACCAGTCAAATGGCAGCTGTCAATCACTACCAAAGCTCCTAACAATTTCACAAGTTTATGGAGTTTAGAAATAGGGATGACTCGTTTTATCCCAGTTTGACACAAGCTAGAGTATCACAGGAGGAAATCCCAGCTGAGAAAATTCTTCCATAAAACCAAGCTGTAGACAGGCCTAAGGGGCATTTTCTTAATTGGTGATAGATGAGGAATGGTACAGCTCAGGGCCTCCACTGGACTAGTGGACCTAGTTTTTCTAAAAGAGCAAGCTGATCCTTCAACTTTGAATCTGCATAGCCAGCACTCATGCATGGGTCAGATGTTGAGGTTGGCCAACTTAGAGCCCTGGATCTGGGCCTGGTGTAAACTGAGTTGGTCAGCCTGCCAGCTCTCCTGTGCCTGGGGTACCAGAGCCAGCTCTCCCGCTTTGCTCAGGCAAAGAGCATGACTGCCTCTCCTGCACCCACAACACCAGGGCCAGTTCTGCTGTACTGCCTAATTAAGGTATGGGGCTCCCTCTCTGTAATGCTGTAGCCAGTGAAGGGTTATTCCAGCTCTCCCACTCTCCTGCCAGATCACCCTGCTGCAGGTGGCAGCTCTCCCAGCTCTCTCCCGAGCAACAGATTATCCAAGAGGAGTGTTTATAGAGTAGAAGAAGCCGGAGAGAGTCTTCAACCATCAACCCCGACCAATGACTCATCGCAACGAACTTTTGTAAACACAAACACACACACATATATGTTTTACTTTTATTTTTTTGTTTTCATTTTAGGCAGAGGTTGCAAGGGCAGAAAGTAGATATGAAGGGATGGGAAGATGAATGGGATTGGGTTGCATGATGTGAAATTCATAAAGAATCAATAAGACGTTTGAGAGAGAGAGAGAACATAACATGAGCAAGCTGTGAGGAGCAAGCCAGTAAGCAACAATTCTCCCTGGCCTTTGTATTATCTCCTGCTTTTATGTTCCCATTTGGCTTGAGTTCCATGGCTTCCCTTGATGGACTATGACACATGATATATAAGTCAAATAAACACTTCCATCCCTAAGTTGCTTTTGGTCATGGTGTTTATTATAACAATAGCAATCCTAAAACAGATCTAACTGGGTAACAGGTCCAGTTGGGTTACAGTGGAAGAGAAGAGAGGAGAGAAAGGAAGGAAAGGAGAAGAGAGGAGAAAGGAGGGAAGGGGAGAAGAAGGGGGGGAGAAGAAGAAAGGAGAGGAGTGGACAGGAGAGGACAGAATCTGTATATAGATGTCAATAAGTTTGATAGTTTCATGTAAGGTCAATTATTGATAGTCACCATTAGTTTAGAACTCAGATAAACCAAATGCACAAAAAATATAAACAATGTTGATGTCATTTTACAAGCACCTAAACAGTTATTTATTGCAGACAAAACAACTGCAATCTGCAATTCGTTTCTTAACTCCCCTACAGTTGCTGTAGTTAAGACTGCTGCTTTTTATTCACAAGTGTGACTTTGCTTGTAGTTTTGTTCTTTTATTCCCATAAAGACTTCATAGAAGCTTAAGGGGCTAATATTTTTTGGTGTGTGTATGTGTGCGTTAAATATTAATGGCAGTTTGTTCTGAGGTTCTGCCTTCCCCACAGAGCCTCTAAAGCTGAGTTATACTTAAAGTTACAACATTACACAAGAGCAGCGGCTATCTTCTCCATAATGAAGTCATTTGTTCCTCAACCTTAAGCTATTCTGAGCTGGGTTATGTCTCTTCTTCTTCCCCTGTCGCCCTGAGGTAAAGAGGATGAGAAATGAAGAAAATACAACTACTCACCACTTAGCACCCATTTTAGGTGTCCCCTTTGAGGCTTGAGTGTTCAATATAATTAGATTAGGAAAAAAATGACCCTTTTCACTGAAAACAAGTAAGCTTTTCATTGTGCAGTAGCATTTGGTAAAAGGTTTTGTATCTTAACATTGGAGTAAGTAGATAAGGGGCTGGGTTTCTTATACATGATTGGGTAGTTAGGCATCGTTTTGAGTAGACATGCTGGGACATGAGTAAGGAATGAGGAGGTGGTAGGGGTGCCCCATGTCTGAATGAAATCTTATCTATAAATATTGCAATAAATTTGTGAGGAATTGATGGCACTTACTAATTCTACCATGTTTTTAGTTCTGTTCTTGGAGACAAGATAAAGAAATAAATATGGATAAAACCTCATTAAAATATTCAGACATTTATCTTCTAGGAAGGGGATAGTGATGTGTGAAGTGCCAAAATGAGAGGAATCTAGCTAACTAATGAATAAAATAAAATAGCTTTATAAAGCTGAAAATTCCAAAACCCGCCTCTAAGAATCACCTTCAGCTGGTAGTCCCATCTCAAACACTGGGTGAGGTGGAGTTAAGGCAAGCAGTCCTATTAGTTAGGCTGATAGCATCAACCCATCCTTGAAACAAACACTAAAACCCAGAGATTCAGTCTCACCCAGAGAACAAGAAACAAGAGACTACTCATTTACAAAGCAAAATTGGGAACGAGGAGCCAAAGAAAGAAGAAAAACCACCGGAAAGATCCCTTTGCAGCTTGACGATCAAATGTTGCTCACTGGTTCAAGTGTCTGAACATTTTATCCCCAGCTAGTTAGGCTGCTGTGGGAATCTGTGGCTCCTGTAGGAGCTTGGGCGTCATTGGAAGGTATGTGTCAGCGAAGGAAGCCAGGACGGTTTTCAGTCTGACTCTGCATCTTGTCCATTCTGCTTCCTGTTTTCTCAAGATACAAAGAGCGTAGGCATTCCACTCACTCACTATGTAGCTGCCTGCCACCATTCTATCCCCTCCAACACGGACTGTATCTTCTCAATTTGTGAGCCCAAATAAATCCCTTCTTATGGTGATTTTTATCATCTTTATTTTATTTTTTTAACAATTTTAGTATGTTTATCCAATATAATATGGCTAATATCCACTTATAAATGAGTATATACCATGCATGCCTTCCTGCTCCTGGGATTCCTACTCAGGATGGTCTTTTCAGTTCCATACATTTGCCTGCAAATTTCATGATTTCCAGCTGAGCAGTATTCCACTGTGTAAATGTACCACAATTTCTATATCCATTCTGCAGTTAAGGGACATCTAGGTTTTTTCCTGAATCTGGCTATTATTATTAAAGCTGCTATGAACATACTTGAGCACATGTCCTTATTGTAGAGTTGAGCATCTTTTGGATAAATGCCCAGGAGTGGTATAGCTGGGTCTTGAAGTAGCACTATTCCCAGTTTTCTGAGAAAGCACCAGATTGATTTCCAAAGTTGTTGTACAAGTTTACCTTCCCACCAGCAATGGAGGAGGGTTCCCCTTTCTCCACAACCTTTCCATATTGATCTTACCTATTCTGATGGCTGTGAGATGGAATATCAGAGTCATTTTGATTTGCGTTTCCCTGACGACTAAGGACGTTGAGCCTTTAAGTGTTTCTCTGCCATTGGATATTCCTTTGTGGAGAATTCTCTCTTTAGCTCTGTACCCCACTTTAAATTGGATTGTTTGCTTTGCTAGTGTTTAATTTCATGAGTTCTTTATATATTCTGGATATTAGCCCTCTGTCAGATGTAGGGTTGCTGAAGATCCTTTCCTAGTCAGTAGGCTGTTGTTGTTTTTTTTCTGTTGATAGTGTCCTTTGCTTTACAGAAGGTTTTCACTTTTATGAGGTCCCACTTATTGATTGTTGCTCTTAGAGCCTGAGCTTTTTATCCACTTTATTTCCCAATTGTAGCAGTCTCCCTCAACCCCTCCTTCTTCCTCCATTCCTCATCTTCCTTCCCGAGTCCACTGAAAGGGGGAGTCCTCCTCCCCTACTATCTGGCCCTAGCCTGTCAAGTTTCATCAGGACTGCCTGGATCCTAACGTCCTCTGTGGGCTAGGGTAATTTTTTTAAGTATTTTGTTATAGCTACAAGTAAAATAATGGCCCCTTTGAAAATATCTACTTCATTCAGTTTTTCTTGGAAGCAAAGATTTCCTCAAGTTTATGACAGACAAATTGGACTAGGTAATTCCCACAATAATGTATGACACTGATGACCTGGTTTATAATAATTTTCCAAGCATACATCCATGCCCTGTTGTGTGACTCTTAGAACATTCTACACACTTGTCCTGTCAGAGGCAGGCAGGTATGTGTGTCACATACTTCAAACAAGAGTTAAGTGTTCCAGTGTTCCAAATTTTAACCTGCACTTTATTCCTGTGAGCAGGAATCCTAGAGTCTGTGGAGGTTTTCTTTGTGTCCTAATACATGACCTTTTTTGGGGGGAGGGGTTGGAATTTCCAGGTATAATTTCTCTATGCAAGCTTGGCCGACCTAGACTTGCTTTGTAGACTAGGCTGGCCTCGAACTCACAGAGATCCACCTGCCTCTGCCTCTATGAATGCTGGGATTGCAGTCATGTGCCACCACACCCTCTTAGCATGACCAATTTTTCAAGAAAGTTCTGTGGGCTTCTGGGAAATAATGTGCATTCTTTAGTGTTTAGGTGAAATGTTATATGCAGGTCTGTTAAATCCATCTGATTTATGATGTCACTTAAGCCTATTGATTCCCTATTTTTGTTTTGGCCTTATGACCCATGTATTGGTGAGAGCTGGATAAAGAAGTCACCCACTATTACTGTGTTGGGATTAATTTGGACCTTTACATCTGCCCATAATATTTAATGAAACTGAGTGTGCCTGTATTTAGTGAGTGTATGTTTAAAAATACCTCATCTTGATGGGTGTTCACTAATAGGAATGAAGTAATCTTTACCTATTCTGTCTTCTTGGTTTATAGTCTATTTTACCAAGTATTCAAAAAACTATGCCTGCTTATTTCTTCCTTTTTCTTAAAATATCCTTTTTATCCCCTTCCTTTGGAGTGTTGTCTGCCTCTGGTGGTGAGGTATATGTCTTGGAAGCAGCAAAAATGACAGCTCTTGTTTTCTAATACAATCTTCTCATTTATATCTTTTTATTAGAGAGATGAGACGCTCTACATTGAGAGTTATTACTGAAAGTTGTGTATTGATTCCTGTTATTTTAATGATTCTGTGTTTTCTTAGACTTTCTTCGGATCAATTTTTCTGGGGTTGTTTATTTACTCCTGTGACAACATGGTGAGTTTATTTTTCTTTTCAGACCAAGGCTTTCCTTCAGTGTAATCTCCTGCACTAGCTCATTAGTCACAAGTTTCTTTAGTCTGTTTTTGTTAGCGAAAGTTTTTGCTTCTTTAATTTTAACAGATAGTTTTGCTGGGTGTAATACTATAGGTTTGCAATTGTGGCCTTTCATTACTTGCAGTACATCTCTCAAGGCTCTTCAGATGTGTTTGTACCTAATAATTGGGAATTATTTTGGTAGCTATACATATACATACATAGTCATATATATGTATGTATATATATATTCATATATATATAGTCATATATATACATATACATATAGTCATATATATACATATACATATATATACATATAAATATATATATGACTTTACCGTTCTCTCTTTCTACAAAACCCTTTCTCTTGTATATGGTTTTAGTGATTTAACTATAATATACTATGGGGAGTTTTTTCTCATTCTGTTGATTTGGTGTTCTATAGATTGCTTGTGCCTTAGTAAGCATTCTCTAGGGGTAATTTTTTTTTTCTATGCTTGTATTGAAAATATGCTGTCTTTGCAATGGCTACCACTGATGGTCATCCTCCTCCTCCACCACTACCTCTTTCTCTTCCTTCATCTCACCCACTATTTGAAGGTTAGATCTTTTCATGGTATCCCAAAACTCTCTCAAGTTTTAATCTTAGTTCTCTTTTACAATTTCACATTGATCTTTACTGGATAATCCAATTCTTCTGTCTAATGTTCCAACCTTGATCATCTAATTTCCACATGATCTGTTTATTTTTTGATTCTTTTCACTGAGCTTTTACTTTGACATATTATGTTTTTCCTGCCCAACATCCCAGCGTTGTTTCTCTTCAGCAATTGTCCTCACTGAATTCAATTTTCATGCCTTGTTTTTACTTTCTTATTTCATTCACTGTTTGTTTTTGTCCATTTAGTATATTGCCATGTCTTCTTAAGGATGTATGAACATAGTTATAGTACTTTAAAAGTATATGCCTCTGTAAGACCTTCCAAATCATTCTCTTTAGGGGGCATTGTTATGGAAGTAGGAGGCTTTTTGGAAGACATGATATCTTGGATTATATTTTTTTTCTGGACTAGGGTTTGTTCATCTGAAGTTAGATTATTGGTGTTTTTCTTTTTTGTATATAGTTCTTCATTCATATCCCCTTTTTACTTTCAGCAGTGGCATTTATAATGTATTGTAGTATGGCTGAGGTGTCATTTCTCCCTATGGGAGTAATAGTGATGGTCAGATATTCTGCCTTTGGTTTTCTTCTGAAGGTCACATATTGTCCTGTGTCAGCCCCAACCTCCCTCTTGAGTCTATAGTTTCAGCAGAAGCTCCTGCAAGATGTGGAACTTCCTACACACCTGCAGGTCCAACCCCAATTAAAATCCCACCCCAAACCCCCATCCTGGATCCATAGCTTCTGCTCTGAGAGGTGTGTCTAAAATTTTTCTCATATGAAAAAAAAACAACAAAGAACCCAAAATAGTTTAACAGCAAATAAAATAAAATCGAACTGACAAACTCCTCTAGTCAGTGCAAAAGTACTGTATTCAAGACATTGTGGTATTGATGTATAATTACGATATAAAGACACATACATTAAAGGAAACCTGTAAGTTGAACCAAGTATATTTCAAGACAGTCTTTATTGAACTAATATACACAACCTGTAACACATAGTTCACTCATCTTTAAGTGCATCATTAAATTATTTTAGAATAACAAAAAGGAGACCTAAAGAAATCCATCCCATCAACCTACCGAAGACAATACTTCTCACCCCATATTACTACAACATTTTCAGGAAACTATCAGTCTACTTTATGTCACAATGGAATTGTCTCTTTTGGACATTTCTTACTATAATCATACAATATGCACGCTTTTTAACAGTCTTTTCTCACCTTGAATAAAAATGAACCTTATTCTTTTTGATAGCTGAGTACTATTCCAAAGCAATGCTTTCACATTTTCTTCTATTATTATTCCAAAAGGCCTATTTGAGAGTGTGCAGACAATAAATAAAACTTTAGCTTCTTGTGACCACCAACAGCGTCAAATGTTTCTTTACAACTAGTGAATCGCTAGCAAAGAGTTTGTCGTTTTTATGATTTGTAATCCCAATGCATTGTATTGGACATAGATACTTCATTCACAATTTTTATTCAAAAATTTTCACCTAAAGAAGTCAATGCAGTTACATTTGTCATCTTCTGGCCCCTACAAATCCAGTGCCTTTGATTCCTTTGTCATAGGTAAGTGCAATCATGTTGGGGCTGTTCTGTGAAATGCCCTCTTTTCAAAGCTGAGCCTGGGCTTGGAGCAGAGACTGGGTTTGTCAGGGTCTGTGGAGCAGGAATAACAGAGGGAGACTCTCCCTCCACTCTAGCAGCTCCAGTATTTACTCTTTTCCACATGTCTGAGCTAATGACTCTGCTGATGTGGAGCAGAGGATTACACTAAGCCACTCTTTGTAATGCTCGCTTGACTGAGGATGAACTCAGGATGAAATGATGTTTGTAATGCTCCTTCAGGAACTGCAAGGCTTTGAATTTGTCAAATATTTATATTCTACTATTAGGTACAAAGCCCATCCAGCAGCTACCTGTCTCTTTCTTTACCTATAAAATTCAGCTTTTCTGTCCCATACTCTCTTCAATTGGCCTTCAGATATTGTGCAGGATGTAATTCTAGATAGAATATAATCTCAGAATACGTGAATAGATTTCAAATAAGGGTCCTGTTGTGGTAAACTGAGCCCACTGGTTTATAATCAGTGATTAAAGCTAAAGTATAAACAGCATTCAAATTGATAGTTACTCACTTTTCTTCATTGTATTCCGCTTTATGCCCTCAAGCTTCCTAACCTAACTTGGAAGCTACTGTCTGCAACTGAGATTGTTAACATTCATCCTGGCTCCATTTTGAGGTGGCAACAGCTGAGCGGGAATTGGAAGAATCCTTAAACCTCTCTCTCTGCTAATAAGAATCACTGTGCATAGAGATCAGGACATCTACTATTCTAGTAATGCCCTTCTCCATAAGAAACAAAGATGCATAGGAATCAAGTTATAAAAGAAAGCAGAGAATCATATCTTTCCACTTTTCCACCATCAGTCTTTGAATTAGTCAGTTCTCCATCACAATAATGCAACACACAACGCCATTAACTTTTTGAAGAAAGATATATTTTGCTTCATGATTCTGGTTTCTAGTCTACTGAAAATCAATATTGTGGCATGGGATGTTTGAAGAAGATAACCACTCCTCTTATGACTCTTGAGTTAGGGAAACATCACAAAATACCAGGGGGCACACAATATCCATTAAGCTCATATTCTGATGACTCAAGAGCCTCCCAGTAAAGGCTGCCTCCTAGTTCAATACTCATCCAATGCTCGGGACCAAGCCTTCAACAGAGAGACCAAAACAAGAAAAACCATGAAAGAGCAGTGCTGCTAAGACTGATGGCAATCTGAAGCCAGGCTCACTGTGTAAATATGATTTGCAACAATCAAAGAAAAAATTCAAATTACAATTGGAAAGTAATGTCTGTAAAGATTCCATTGGAAGAAACCAGAGAATAATTGAATATAATCATGAGTATTTTTTCAATTTGTTATTTTTCCTCATTTTGCAGCCCATGCTCCAGTACTCATACTGAATATCACTATTTCCAGCAATCTCTATACACAAAAGAGAATAATGGGACATTTATGGCCAGGGAAACAGGCCACATGGGAGACACTCAGAGAGTAGCAATTCTGGGCATTGTTAATTCTGACTCTGTAGCCAGAAAAACCCAATACATCATCCTAGTCCTAACCAACTCTTCTAGCTCAACACCTAAAAGGTGATATCTTCATAAATTAGGGCCCAGTCATTTTTTAATTCCTGGATATTTGGAAAGGAACCCAAGGCCTGGTCTGATAAACTGGGTTCTCTGTCCTGAGTATACAGAGCTGAGCTATGACAGATTTCAGGTCCATTAGCTGAAAAGTCATAAATTGACACTTCTCTGTTTCCTTACAATTAAAAGCAGCAAGCATTTCCTGTTAGCATTGCATTCAGAAAATAAATGAAAGTTCTAACAACAGTAAAATAATGAAAACATACAAAAGTCTAAGAAGTCATAAATGAAAACAAGGTCTTTGCTGGGATGGAATTTTTTTTTCTTGGAAACTAGTAAATAAACAAATGGACACATTGCTTGTAAAAAATCTTGTGTAAGGTCAACGTTTATACCAAGATAATGAAAGGGACAAGCAACATGCTGTTTTATTAAGCACTGCCAGCAGGACAAGCACAGAGTAATTCTAAGAAAGAAAATGTTACAAGGGAGTGTTTGATTAGCATTGAGCTGTGGTTGTCAATTTACAGAGTATAGGAGTGACAGGGGCTGGAAATGCAGAGAAACTGGATAGGTAAACATTCACAGATGTAGCTCTAGAGACCACACTGAATGTTCACTTGTCCTTCCAAAGAATTAGCTTCCTTGGGGATGGCAATGACTCAGCTGATAAAGTGTTTGTCACTCAAGTGCAAGGACCTGAGCTCTTATCCCCACTAGTCATATAGAAATCCAGGTGCAGTGGAGCACATCTGTAATGCCAGAACTACCGGGACAGGGTCTGGTAGAGCCTTGGACCTCTTTGGTAAAAGTCCTAACAATACATGGATGACAATTTAGTGAGAGACCCCATCTTTAAAACATAAGAAGCAGAACAATCAAGAAAAGACATCCAAAGTTAATTTATCTTCACACCTGCACACGAGTACATGTGTGTACCTGCAGGCATACACACACATGCACACACACATGCAGTTTGCTCTTACTTCACTCAGTTTTATAAAAGGATAAGCTTTTTCTTTTACTGAATATAATATGTGTGAGTATACTTATGTGTGTATGTGTGCTTATGTGTATGTGCATTCATGGCCCATTATTTGTGACTATGTAGCTATTTTGGGGATAAAAAGAGACATTTCTGCTATTGGAAATGGACCATTCAGGATAATCAAGACTGTGATAAACTGAGATGAGCCGCTTCTATTTTAAATTGTTATGTAAATGGTTTTAAAGATGCTAATGAACTAACAAAATCCAGTTCCTCGCCCTATTGTTTCTTTTATTCTTATACTGTCTTTTTTTTAATTTTATATTAATTACAGTTTATTCTCTTTGTATCCCAACTGTAAGCCTCTCCCTCATTCTCTCCCAATCCCACCATTCCTTTCTCTTCTCCTCCCAAGCCCCTCTCCAAGTCCACTGATGTATTATTTCTTTTTTAAAAATTTAAATATTTTCTGAGTATCTCATGAGTATTGTATTTAAGTAATTTTACCCCTTCCTCACTCCCTTACTACTCTTCCAGTACCCTCATATGTAATCAAGACCATGACTTCTTTTTCAATTATTGTTAGACATGTGTAACTATATATATATATGTTTATATACAGATGCATATATATGTATGTATTATACATATACATATGTATATATAAATACAGCTTTCTGTATTCATTCAGTGTTGTACATACCTATATGTTTTTCGGGCTGGCTACTTGGGTTGGAAAAACTATCAGGGAGCTTGTTCCTGAAGAAAACTGCTTCTCTCTGTCCCAGAAATAATTGTCTATAGCTTTACACTTGGGTGTGAGACCTTGTACAGTTTTTCCCATACACATTGGCATATGAACTAATGTTATCATTAGGAAGATTTTGCTTAGAAAACCATATTGTTGAGGTTTCATGGGTGTGGCTTGTCTGTCATCTCTAGAAGGCAGTAGCAGCAGCTGTCTTGTTCCTCTGGTTTCTACAATCTCTCTGTCCCCTCTTCTGAGAAATTCCCCTGAGCCTTGGCTTGCATTGTAGGTGTATCAGTTGGGGCTGGGCACCTGCCGGCCACATACTCTCTTGATTTTTACCTGTTGTGGATCTCTGTAATAATTTCTATCTGCTGCAAAACGCAGCTTCTTTGGTGAGGCAAGAGAGCTACATTTTTTTTTTTGTGGCTATAAAGATAAGTATATAGAAAACTAATAGATACAATAATGGTTTAGGAAATGACAGTAGTTGATTCTCCCCTAAGGTATATGACCTCTCCAATCACCGGTAGTAGGATATATTGAAGTACCAGGCATGAATCTCCTTGTATGGAACAGGCTTTAAGTCCAATTAGGCAGATGTTAGTCACCCCAGGATAAAAGTTCCAATACTGGACCTTTAGGAATATCATGCTTGGCTGGCCGTTGTTTTAGTTCACAGCCTTTACAGCTGGGTAGGCTTAGTGATTGCTTTTCTTCCTTGCAGCTTGCACTGCACTATCCAATACTATGAGAACTATTCCTCAGAGAGGAGGTGTCAAGATCAGGTCTGGCTCAATTCATGCACGTCTTGTTTCCATGGTGTATGGTGTCTTCAGTAGTAGGGTCTCCCTTTCAACTTTTGAGACACAACCACGGACATTGACAATGGCTTATGCTGTTTGGGGAGCCTAGTAGACATCTCTGACCAACAGCTTGAAGAGAGCTTTTCAGTGTCTGGTGCTGTGGTTGTGTTAAATAGTTTATAGCTTTTTGGGAGAGTACTATTGTCCACATGGAGTAAATCTATTTAAACTATTCTGAAAAAAATGTACGTGTGTGTGTGTGCGTGTGTGTGTTTGTATGTATGTATGTATGTGTGTGCGTGTAATTTTTAAGCAAACAATGTTTCTTTGTGCCTTTTTTAAACATCCTGAGCCACTTCTTAGGAGTACCTGAATATGTCATTTTGCTAAAATCCATCTTTCCATAGTCTCAAGTCTTGTTATCAAGTTCTACTGTTATCAGTTTTACTGCCACATGAAAGCATTCAGCATCAGATGGGTGCAGACCATGATCCTGGAGTAGAGTATTATACCTTAGCATACTTACTTTAGGCCAGTTTGTCAAACAAAAGAGGTGTGGAAATGGGACATCATTGCACTTTATAATCCTCACTATAAGAAAAAAAGAAAGAAAATGGTTGAAATCTTCCATGTTCCCATGGATCCTCTTATCTCTACCTGGACAAAAATCTCTACCCCCAGTAGCTGTCTCATTCTTGACGATTAATTATATTCTTTTGATTATGTTGCTCAATAAAAATCAAAACCATATTCCCCCAAATGGCACCAGTACTACTTCAAAAGGCAAATAAATTGTTTCCAAGCAATGTTTTAATTACAGTTTTTCAAAACACAGAAAAACTTTTAAAAAGTGTATGTGCTATATACATGTGTACAGATTATTAAAAGAGGGCATAAATAGATGATACCAAGAATTTGAAAAAAAGGCCAACATACTCATTCTTCAATCAGAGATCTTATTATTATTTCATTTAATCCTCCAATGACATGTTGAAAAAATATTGAAGGTATTCAGCTATACACATGACAAAGACACCATAATATAGAATGCATTTATAAGGATCAATATGGGAAATGTCCCCTATATGCAAGAAGCCCCTATATGCCCTCAGATTAGGGCATGAAACAAATATTTATACTATACCATGGTGCATGAAGTCATAGTAAATCATGTAGTTCTTCCTAAAATTCAACTGGAAAAATATTTCCCAACAACTACACAGAGATCATATTACCAATGGCTGCTAAAATATATACACTCATGTTTCCATTATATATATTGGTTATCTTTTAGTGCAAAATAGAGAAAGTTATAATAATTAAAGTTCAAATATTTTGAGACACCTTTTATCAATCACGTGATAAATATTTTTAAAACTGTATGCTCTATAATGTTTCCGTCTTCGGAAGTCATTTATCTTACAAGGGAAAAGATGTATTCTACGTAACACAATGGTGATGCGTTTGGTGTCTATGAAAGGTAGAATAATGACTCCTAAAGAAGTTTATATGGGGCCTGTGAGTATACTACTGTACACTAGGTGAGATCTGAATTTCCAAATAAAATTAAGGTCGTTTGGGTTGACCCTAAAATAATGAAATTGTTCTGGATTGGGTGGGGGTGTGTCCAGTATAATAAAAAGCGTTAGATGTAATGCCACAATGATGAAACATGAAACTTGATCAACCACTGCTAGTGGTGAAGATGAAATGGATTATGGGCAAAGGAATGTAGGGAGCCTCTTGTTTTCATTTTTCTTTTCTTTTCTTTTATTCTTTCATATAATACAATACATATGAACTGCAGCCTCCCCCCTTCCTTCCTTTTAACCCTTCCACCACCTTCCCTCTCCCCAAGATCCACTGCTCCTTCATCTCTCTTCAGAAATGATCAGGTCTCCCAATAATATCAACTGAACAGGGTATAACAAGATGCATTAAAATTAGGCACATACATTTATATCAAGGCTTGACAAAGCAACCCAGGAGGAAAAAAGGGGCTACGCTTTTGCCTAGTAATCGAAAGAGTTAGCCACCCCCCCCCACTCCTACCATTAGGAGTCCCACAAATACCCCATGATAAACCACAGCAGCATGTGTTCAGAGGGCCTAGGGCAGACCTATGCAGATTCTGTGATGGTCTCTTTAGTCTCTGCGAGCTCTGTGAGCTCTGCTTAGCTGATTCTGTGGACTATGGTCTCTTAGTATCCTCAAAACTTATGGCTCCCACACTCCTTCCTCCCCATCTTCTGCAGTATTCCTGGAGTTCTGCCTAATGTTTGCTGTGGGTCTCTGTAAGCAGTCTTTACAAGTTGGAAAGGTAAAGAAATGGATACTTTCTGAGGGGCTACAGAAAAAAAATGTAGTTCTGGTTACACATTGGTTATAATGGAGATTGAAGCAAGGTTTTGGACTTTCAGAATCCTATGATAATAAAGTGTTATTGTTTTTATTACTCGGTCTATGGTAGTTTGTCTCAGTGTGATAGACAATTACGTCCAAATGTACAAGTTTATGATGGCAGTTATTCTCAAACACACACACATTCTCTTGCTCTCTCTGCTTTTTTCTTTCTCTACCAGCATCCTAGAAACTTAGAAAGTTTTCATGATGCCATGACTTCTTACTATGACTTTCATACGCTCTTTGTGTCTAATTTTAAATATTTTTCTGTTCTATGTATCACTAAAATTCTGCTATAAATTGACAAAACCTACTATGTTCCTCTCAATTCTTCCTCTTACTTAAGATGATAATATTTATGAGCTAAGATAACAAAGATCAAATATTTCTTAGAATGAGGAGAGTAGGAAGTCACAATATTAATATTTATTTACTTGTATGAATATTTCTTTCTTTAATAAAAATAACTATTCTAAAGAACAAAATGACAATTAGTGTTTCAGCAAGATCGTATAAAGATATGTCTAATTTATAAGTAACTAATCATAAATAGGTATTTTCAGCTATATAAGCTAATGGAAAACCAACTGAAATTATTAATTTTGATTTCAGTTGAGGTCCAATACCTTCAAATTGACACCTTGGACTCTTATTAGAAAGTATTTCCATTCACTATGAAAGATGTACAGTATAGAATCGGAAGGGAAAAAAGATACTAAAGGATTGAAAACTCATTTCAGTTTTGTAAATAATGCATCCTGAATATTCTTGAATTAGCTATTCACTTGAATTTATCAAAATGCAGCATTCGGTAAAGCTGAAAACTAATCCTGTTTCAAGCATTGCTCAATGTGCGTTAACGAAAAGAAAGCGATGCCTGAGTGTGTGGAGCCCATCTGACTATGCATTCAATACGAACGAATAGCAGCTGGAGAAACAAAGTGCTGTTCATGCAGATGAGCAAATGTTCTACAGAAAGCATTTCTGCCATTTTTAATATGATTTTTCTCACTTTTAATGCAAACACAATCATAAAGGAAAAATCTTAAAGAAGTCACTGCAAAGTTTGTTCCTAGAAAAGCACATCAGCCTTTAAAATTTCCTCTCACTGTGTTTGTGTGCTTCCAAAGATGACATATATACCCAATATAAATAGGATAGGATGGAAAAGTTTGCTTTTAAGTAGTCACTTCAGACTTGGAAGACCAATCTCCATGGCTGGATTTCTTAGCAGGAAAACTAAAAGTTTGTTTAACCCACAGTATGCAGAAACACTAAATTATATCTAAAGAAACAAAAGGAATGGCTGGAGCCTTCCAGCCACCGCTCTCACCTCAGCACGAGCTAATCCAGAGCTGCCACTCGCTACCACGAGTGAGTTTGCTTATTTTAGACTTTATGTGAACAAAATAATACAGCGTATCATTTTTA
Source organism: Meriones unguiculatus (assembly GCF_030254825.1). Taxonomy (NCBI): domain Eukaryota; kingdom Metazoa; phylum Chordata; class Mammalia; order Rodentia; family Muridae; genus Meriones; species Meriones unguiculatus. The sequence goes on from NC_083358.1 coordinate 31,241,522, forward strand.
CGTTCTTATCTTAACAACACATCTGAAATCACCCATTAAAGCTAAGTTAAAATAACAATGATTCTAGGTACAAAATGTAATTGAATGAATTTCATTTGCTTATAATATCTTATCCTTTAACATATATATATATATATATGTATGTATTAATCATGCTCACCCCATATACTCTCTCTTACCCCCTTTACTCCCCTTGAAGTCCCTCTTCTACTTTGTTTTTATTTGTTGTAACCCACGGAGTTTAATTAGGTCTGCTTCAGTGAGCAGTAGTTACTTACTCGAGCATGGACAACTGTGCACTGACTATAGCACTGAAGAATGACTCCCTCTCCTCCAAGCACATTTAGATGATGTACACCTAAGATGAGATTAAAAACAAGAAACACTGAGAAGAAAGCTCTGCTTTCAAATGCAGTTCTTTAACACCTTTCCCTTGAGACACCTTTGTTGCTGAGTTTTTGATCACCTGTGGAGACAAATTTGAGGTAAAGATAGCTTTCAAATACACTGCTTTCCTCCCATAGAAATAATAATATGTCGTATGTTGAAAAAAAAAAGTGTTTAGGAAAAGTTTCTCCACTAGAACACTGACAATTTTCCGTTTATAATAAATGAGCAGTCCATTAGGAGATTCATTGAGAATGTATACAAACTTGTTTTCATCAAGACTTTATTTAAATATTTAATGTCTAATTAAGATATGTTCCTGAATTAATTATAACTATAGTGCCTAAGAATAGCAACATTAAGTTTGTTTCTATTGTTTCCAAGGTCTGCTGAACTCTGGAGCTAAGCTATCTGTAGAGCTGTGAGAAGTCTCAGGGTCTTGTCTCTGTTTATCATTTGCAGATGACTCTGCTTGCAGTTCCAGCAGAAGGGACCAAACACAGAGAGTGAGAGAGAGAGAAGGGGAGAAAGATACAGAGACAGAGACAGAGATTCAGGACTGTAGTTCACAGCAAACACAGTTTGTCCTTCCTGTCCACCTTGTTCTGGTCCCAGAAAAATTCTCGCATGCTGGGTAGCTTTGTATTTTCATACAGTTTGCTTCTTAAAAACTGTTGCCTCGGAGATCTTGCCCCAACTCTTGTCTTTGCACTAAGGGTTTTCTTTTTCTTTTTCTTTCTTTTTTATGTAACTTATCTTGCTCTCCAGAAAATGAAATCTAGACATTTGAGACTGTGAAATCAAGATGTACACTTGACTCTATAGGTCTTTAGCAAGCTGTTTCTGGAGTCAGCCACCGAGGAATTGTTGCTCACAAATGCCTTTGCCATCAATATACGACTGGGGTAGAGATATAGATGGTTGGAAATCCTCCAGATTCCTTACTTGAAATCTTTGATTCAAGGGATCTTGGCCTTGACTTAATCCTAGGTCTCATGAAGTTCTAGTATGTTCTGGAATAGATGCCTCTGTCTTTGATTTATGTCTGCCCTCTTGCTCTCAGAACTGATTTTGCAGGCATATTTTCATTTGCATAACAAAGGCAAAACAATTGGCAGCAGGAGGATACTCAGTTAATTTTCTGTGAGTTTGCTGCCATTGCACCTTTAATTTGACAATCGTCTGGTTTAGAGAGTTTCCCCTAACTCTTCTGTGTTGGAAGAGAGTCCTGGTGCCTAACTATTTAATTAGAAGAGTTCAGCATGCTTCTTTTCTGTGAGCAGTCACAGGCATGCATGAGGAGCTGAGCCTTGAAAGCATCTACGAGGCAAGATTAACTTTCTCAGGAATTGGTTAGGATGTCATAGAAAGACATGATGGGTTCACATGGAAATTGTCAATTTAGCAAGAACACAATTTAGAGAAGAGAAACCTTGCATTGCTCACTGACGCGTGTGCAAGATGAGATGCTGGCAATAGCATTGTGTATTTATGATAATTTTGCTATAGCAGGGCAATGGAGGCCATCTACCAGGGAATTGCAGTAATTAGATGAGGAAAGTGATTGTTCCATAAAACTCAGCTCAAATGTTACAGTGAAGCAGAGAGAAATGAAGAATAAAGAGTATTTCCCAAATCAGAAAAGATTGTTTTATTGTCTATTTTACAAGCATAGTTAGGATGTTAAATTGGAAACAAATCTAGCTGGAAAGCTGTAACATACCAGATTTGGTCATCAAATTAATTCCGTTGTAATGGAATGTGAAATTTGACTGAAATGAAGAGGAATTGAATTTAGGCTGCCTGTGCTGGTGGCTTTCAATTATAACATAATATAATCCACATCCTTTTGTTAAACATAAAAATAAATGCTGAGCAAACAGAGTCAAACACTAAACAAGAAACATAAAGGCACTGACAATCCAGACACTTCAAAGGCTTACCTAGGAACTCATCGGAAAGGAAACGCTATGAATTCAAATGGGCTCTACAGCCCCACTGTAAATGACTGTATGTCCACAATTTAGATCTTGATAAGAACCAACATGTCATGACATACAGTGAAAGAATAAAGTTGGCACACAGTTCATGTCTTTCTTAGTTACACAGCCTTAGGAGTATCTCCTAAGTGATATCTTGTATGCTGTCTGTATTTTTGTTTGTTTGTTTTCTTTTTGCTTTTGTTTTTAAATGAAAAGAAATATTGAAACTCTCACCAGTGCTCTGGTAACTTATGTAATCATGGATACTTCTGAAACAACATGAACTTGAGAACTGTGATAGGATTACTCACATCATATTTTTAGTTCTAGAACACAGCAAAATGAGTTTCCATCACTTTTCTAGGTCTCCTTTCTGTCCTTTTTGTTTTCAGTTTTGGTAATTAAGAGATAACTGGGCATACTTGTTCTATTTTTATTTCACTACACAAAAGTAATAGATGAAGGCAGGATACTTCAGCTGAAGATAACTCCGTGAACTCAGTACCTGGGTTAAAAAAGAATCCCTCAATTAAAAACAGGGAAATCATGAAATTTGCAGACAAATGGTGGGATCTAGAAAAGATCATCCTGAGTGAGGTATCCCAGAAGCAGAAAGAAACACATAGTATATACTCACTTATAAGTGGGTACTAGACCTATAAGATAGGATAAACATACTAAAACCTGTACACTTAAAGAGGATAAACAAGAAAGAGGACCCAGAGTAAGATGACCAATCATCACTTAGAAAGACAAATGAATTGGACATTGGAAGTAGAAGAAAACAATTAACAAAACAGGAGCCTACCACTGAGGGCCTCTGAAAGACTACCTAGCAGTGTATCAAAGCAGATGCTGAGACTCACAACCAAACCTTTAACAGAGTGCAGGGAATCATATGAAAGAAGGGGGAGTTAATATGACCTGGAGAGGACAGGGCTCCACAAGGACCAAATATATCTGGGTACAGGGGTCTTTTCTGAGACTGATTTTCCAACCAAGGACCATGCATGGATATAATCTAGAACCTCTGCTCATGACATAGCCCATGTCAGCTCAGCATCCAAGTGGGTACCCTAGTAAGGAAAATAGGGACTATTTCTGACATGAACTCAATGGCTGGCTCTTTGACCGTCTCCCCTCCCCCAAAGAAGTAGCAGCCTTGCTAGGCCACAGAAGAGGACTTTGCAGCCAGTCCTGAAGATACCTGATAAGCTAGTGTCAGATGGAAGGGGAAGAGGAACTTCCCTATCAGTGGACTTGGAAAGGGACAGGGAGGAGATGAGGGAGGGATGGTGGGACTGGGAGGGAATAAGGAAGGGGGCTACAATTGTGATACGAAGTTAATCAACTATAACTAATAATAAAAAAATAACTGAAAAAAAGAGAAAACCTTCTAAAGAAAAAAAAGAATCCCTCACAATTTCTGCTTTAGATATTTTATATTGTTAACATATTTTATAATGTTAACTACTTTTAAAAGTAATTTATGTGTGCATGTATGTAGGTACTCAGAGAGGCCAGAAGATGAAATTAATCTGCTGGAGCTGTAGTTACAAGCAGTTGTGAGACATTTGATATGGGTTCTGGAAACCAAACTGGGGCCTTCCGAAAGAGCAAAAATTGCTCTGAACTGCTGAGCCGTCTTTCTAGCCTTGTGATAATAGAATTTTATACTAACAACATTACAGTGACAGTAGTTCAGACAGCTTTAGTTAAATAAAATATACTATAAATAATTTCACCTATCTCTCTTTGTATAGAATATGGCTACTGAACAGTTTTATATTGTATGTGTATTCTGCATAGATTTCTGTGGAGTAGTACAGAGCTAGACCATGCAGAAAAAGGACATTGGGCCACTCTTTTGGAGTCTGTAACTAAGAAATGGGTGCAATGGTTTTCTTGGCAAGACTCACATCATCTCCAGAGGTTAGAAGACCTGTGAATTTTTGGTTAAGTTTGTGATGTTATTGGAAATTCAGGGTGAGAAGACCTACTGGCATATTATCTCCATGTTAAAAGTCTTAATTATGCAGATAACATAATGTATACACAGACAGTAGACAGTTGTATCATATTTCCCAAGAAGGTGTGAACAAATGTCTACTCACTGCAAGTAGAACACCAAAGTAATAATTCTGCAAAATCCAACTTGGAAACCAATGATTTTATGAGAACACTTTACAGGAACAAACATGAGGGGTTATTTACAGGAGCAGATTATTAAAAGGCTGCTATACCCCCAAAAAGCCCTCTCCAGAATGCATGGCAACTCACCATGTATCCTACTATTGAGCCCTCTGCATGGCAGAGAGCAGCTTAGCAGGTGATAAAGTCTCCTCTCCCCCTTACTGCTCTATATAACCTTGGGAAAAGAGAGAGCTTGGGCATCTTGTTTCATGGACTTCCTGAGACTTGTGAGTTGGTAACTTCCTAGACTTAAGAACCCATTCTTTAGGATGGAATACTTCAAGTTAGATTAGCTGCCCTCCAGGATGGAGATGTTTCAGTTCAGAGAATAATCTTACAACACAGATGGAAGGTGTTTGTTCTCCAATTAGAACTATCCTGACTGATTGATCAAATGACAATAAGCCTGTTGATTTTTAAGAGACCCAAATGTAAGAATCTGTTTCATAGATGGGTTAATAAGCACCAGAAGAAATGGTATGAAGCTTATCAGTTTATCAGGGAATCTATACATGGGTGTCTTGACATTAAATAAGAACACTTGGACAATTCAAGAAAAGCACTCTAGCTGATACATTTAACGCTTTACCTTTACAGGCTGAATGCTCTAATACACTGGATGGTGTGTGTTGACTGCTAACAAACTACAAGTGCCTCCATACTCCAAAGAGTTGTGCTGGGATGAACTTGAACTCTTTCTCAGGAGGCTAAAATCCATATAGAGACCTACCAGTGAATCAAAACTGATTGATAAGGGTTAAAAATATCAGCATCCTTCATTCTTAGTGCAACTGGTGGTCTAGTGGTTCCTGTGATGCTTCTCTCATCTTCTTTCTCCAGGAGAACTTAAAATTATTGCCTCGGATCTCAGAACATTTATAGTATTTTATATACAAAATATTTTCCATCCCTCAGTTTAAGGATGAAACCACAAAACACCCTTCAGATTATAACTATAACCACAAACACATATTCCTTATAGATATGGATAGCAAAACTAGTCAAAGCATCTAGACCCATGCAGGTATGACAGAAGATGAATGAGATTTGGAATGAATGACATAAGCTCCATTAAGTCTACATGATATTGTACTTTTAAGAATTTTGGTACTAGAAGAGGGCATTAGCGGTAACTGTGAAGACCTTTCAGGGATGCACTTTCAATGGCTATAAACAGAAGCAGAAGTTAGGAAGATGAGGGAAAGAAGGGATAATGCAAACATAATGGCCAGAAACCTCAGAAATAAGGATGTGTGAAGGTTCTTTCTTCTGCAGTAACTCGGAATAAAGCTTAACATTGTGCTATACACTGTTTAGATTTAGAATTAACAGCATGGAACCTTCTTAATTAGGAAAAATAAGCTAAAACATGATCTCCTTGTCTTCATAACATAAGCAATATCAAAACTTTTAACTGTCCTTTTCACCACTGTTTGGTAAAGTTCTTTCCCTGATGAGCCTTTATGACTGTTCTGTACATGGCCATATCCTCATTAATTTCTTATTAAGCTAAAGTTTAAGATAACATAATAATATTTATGACTTCAAAATTTTTCCAGTTCTAACTTGAACTTGAATCTATTTGAAAATCTCAGTGCCAATGTCAACTTGGAAAGGAATCAACCAGTCCACAAATTATACTGAGACTTCACAGTCTTCCTGTCAACAATTCATGAGATATATGCTCAAAAAACAGCAACAGTACCCCGAGCTCACAATATGTAATATAAAGAAAACAACCCACTCCATAACAGGAACATACACATTCCATTCAGGTTTACATAAAATATATTACATGGCAGATCATATTCTGAAACACAAAAATGTAAACAACCGGAATCTGGCAGAATATGTTCTTTGAGGAATATAAAATCAAACTAGGAGTCAATAATAACAAATAACAGGGAATTTGCTAAAGTTTGAAAAGCCACTTCAGTACAGTCTTTAGAAAGATGGTGAGCCAGGAGACAACCCTGACCAGAACACCATCAGCACTGGCCCTAAGAGTAACAATCAATAAATGGGACCTCATGAAACTGAAAAGCTTCTGTAAAGCAAAGGACACTGTCCTTAGAACAAAACGACAGGCTACAGATTGGGAAAGGATCTTCACCAACCCAACATCTGACAGAGGGCTGATATCTAGAATATATAAAAAACCTAAGAAGTTAAAATCAATAAATGAAGTAATCCAATTAAAAAATGGAGTACGGAGCTAAACAGAGAATTCTCTGTAGAGGAATATAGAACGGCAGAGAAACACTTAAAGAAATACACAATGTCCTTAGCCATCAGGGACAGGCAAATCAAAACGACCCTGAGATTTCACCTTATACCCATCAGAATGGCTAAGGTCAAAAACTCAAGTGATAACACATGCTGGATAGGTTGTGAAGAAAGGGGAATCCTCCACCATTGCTGGGGAGAGTGGAAACTTGTACAACGACTTTGGAAATCAATCTAGCACTTTCTCAGACAATTAGGAATAGTGCTTCCTCAAGATACAGGTATACCACTCCTAGGCATATACCCAAAAGATGTTCAAGTACACAGCAAGGACATTTGTTCAACCATGTTCATAGCAGTTTATTCATAGTAGCCAGAACGTGGAAACAACCCAGATGTCCCTCAATGGAAAAATGGATACAGAAAAATTGTGGTACATTTACACAATGGAATACTACTCAGCCATTAAAAATAAGGAAATCATGGAATTTGCAGGCAAATGGTGGGACCTAGAAACGATCATCCTGAGTGAGGTATCTCAGAAGCAGAAAGAAACACATGGTATATACTCACTTATAAGTGGATACTAGACCTAAAAGTTAGGATAAACATACTAAAATCTGTACACCTAAAAAACTATACAAGAAGGAGGACCTGGGGTAAGAGGATCAATCCTTATCAAAAAGATAAACTAGAAGGACTTTGGAAGAAGGAGAAAACAAGAAACAGGACAGGAGCCTACCACAGAGGGCCTCTGAAAGACTCTACCTAGCAGTGTAACCAAACAGATGCTGAGGCTCATAACCAAACTTTGGGCAGAGTGCAGGGAATCATATGAAAGAAGAGGTAGTTAGTAAAACCTGGAGAGTATAGGAGCTCCACAAGGAGAGCAACAAAATCAACATATCTGGGCTCAGGGGTATTTTCTGAGACTGATACTCTAACCAAGATACCTTCATGGATATAACCTAGAACCCCTGCTCAGATGTAGCCACAGCAGCTCAGTGTCCAAGTGAGTTCCCTAGTAAGGAGAGAGGGACTGTCTCTGACATGAACTCAATGTCTGGCTCTTTGACCATCTCTGACCCCTGCAAGGGAGGAGCAGCCTTGCTAGGCCACAAAGGAGGATAGTGCAGCCAGTCCTGATGAGACCTGATAAGCTAGGGTCAGATAGAAGGGGAGGTGGACCTCCCCTATTGATGGACTTGGAGAGGGGCATGGGAGGAGATGAGGGAGGGAGGTTGGGATTGGGTGAGAATGAGGGAGTGGGCTATGGCTGGGTTGCAAAGCGAATATAATGTAAATAATTTTAAAAAATAAAAATTTAATTTAAAAAAAGTGTACATTCATAGAATGATAGACCATCTCTACATACTGGTAGATTCAAAAGTATGTAAACATGTCTGTACTTTCCAAATTAATACACAGATCTGATTCGTCATCTCGAAATTCATGCCTTGCTTTGCTAAAACGGGAATGATCATTCTAAAATTTATGTGCAATGTAAAAGAATGAGATTAGCTGTAAGCATTTTGAAAAAGAGGAATTATTACCATGCATTTTCCTGCCTGATTTCATTATTTGTTATATAGCTAAAATAATTAAGACTGTGTGGTATTTGCTGACCAATAGAATGCAATAGTCAGTGAACTAAAAAGGAATTGGAAGTAGACACATAAAAATATGTTCAACTGGTTCTTGACAAATTTGCAAAAAAAAAAGTAAAAAGCTACTAGAAGAGAGTAAGGTACAGTAATTGGACATTCTTAGGCAAACAGGAACAGTTCATACTCAATTTTAACCTTAAACACGAGAATTGTTTCATAGTTAATTTTAATCGTAAATATATATATATATATATATATATATATATAGTTTTTAAAATAGGAGAAAATGTTTACAATTTCAGGATAAAAGACTAGTTGTAAAGTTCTTAGAATTGACACCACAAGTACAATCCAATGGGAAAAAAAAAACAATAAATTAGTATTTTAAGTTAAACACACATTAAATGATAATTTAATATATAATAAAACTTATAGAAGAAAATATTCACAAAATACATTATCTAGAGAAAGACTAATATCTATATATATGAATAATCCTCTCAATCAACTCTACTGTAAGCAGAGAACCCGATCAGAATTATGACCAAAACATATGGAGGCTACTTTCATCAGAAAGTACATAGATGCCAACCAATCCCATGAAAGGACATCTAACATCACTAGATATTATGAATGGAAAATTAAAAGCACAGTGTGACACCACTGCACACTTATCAAGGGGACTAACAGGAAATGCGGTAGTAAAACTGGAGAGGTAGCTCAGAGGAAAAAAGCCCTAGATTTAATTACTATCTCCTCATAAAACCAAGTATGATGGTCTGTGCCATAATCCTAACACTCTAGGTAGAAGCAGAATTAGCACTTCAAGGTCATTTTCCACTACCCAAGAAACTCAAGAAACTCATTAGCTATGAGAAAAAAAAATAATAATAATAGCAATAACAAGTGATGGCAAGGATGTGATACAACTATTTCGTTCGAACAGGTGTGTTTACTGGGAAGGCTCTTTGAGAGACAAGAGCTATACCACTGAGCTATCCAACTTGCTTCTTATGCATTTTCTTCTGAGATAACCTCCCTAAATTGCCTAGCCCCGTCTGGCATTTCCTCCATAAGCCAAGCAGGCCCTGATCCTGTGATCCTTCTACCTCAACTTCCCAAATTGCTGTAGTTAGCCTGTGTTGTCAGGGCTACTACATTCACATATTATTATTTTTTTTTTTGTTGGAACATAAAGTAGCTCAGCCACTCTGGAAAACTATTCAGCAATTAAAAAATACTAAATATGAAACAGTACCAAGCAGGTGCATTGCTTGGATTTAATCCGGGGAAATAAGGACTTATGTTCACTTTATTAAAAGCCTGTACACAATTGTTTATAAAGGCTCTATTTGGAAAAAGCCCACACATCCTTTAACATAAGTTAATTATCAAACAAACAAATATATCTAGAGAATTAAATAACTTCAACAATTAAAAATAATGAATCCATATTTTGGGTGGGAAGGTGGCTTTTGTTTCATCTTGTTTTGTTATTTTTATCTAGTTTGTGTTTTGTTTTAGTTTTATTCTTTCTGGTTTTGTTTGGAGAGAGGAGGAACACAAAGGCAACTGTACAAGATGGTAGAAAGAATCCGGGAGAAGTTGAGGAAGGGAAAACATGATCAAAATATATTTTATGAAAAGTTTTAATTAAAAACTATGTAAATTAACTCCTGCTGCATATGTTAACCTGGATGGACATCTACGGAGTCATGTGGCTTTGGGGAAAAGCCAACTCTAAAAGTGTAACTACCCAGATTAATAAAATATTCTAATTCTGTTCTTCTAGCAAGATTATTCTTGCTGGAGATTAGCTTAGATGAAAACGAGAACCTCAGTATGCAGGGGCACATTTAGCCTGTAACCTAATAAAGCAGCTCAGTGGCTTCTGCTGTTCAATGCCTTGGTAGCTTTGGAAATACGCTGCTAGGTAACAGGGAGCAGAAGTGACCAAGGACTAACAGATCAGTCATTATTGTTCTTTGGGTCTACAATAGTATTGACACGACTTGTCAAAATAAAAATTATAATAAACAGAAATAGCATAACTCCATGACTCAGGGAAAGTTAAAATGAGGTAAGCGAGGCAGGATAGATACAAACCCCAGGAAAACACCAACTCCCAAGTTCATACACGTCCGATACTTATGTAGCCTTGAGAATGGATGGCACCTTAAATTTGTACTCTAAATGCCTTTTCACCATAAAGAAGTCTTAGCCTTGTGATAATCCATGTTCGGGGTGGGTGGGGAGGTACAAATGTAATTAATAATTGTTACAGTTTTTTTTTTCCATTCCCATGACAGCCATGGCTCATGGTCCCAAGAAACATCTGAAGAGTGTGGAGTCTCCAAAACATTGAATGATGAATAAATTGACTGGCAATTTTGTTCTTTGTCCATCTATTGGTCCTCACAAGCTGACAGAATGTCTGCTTCTGATTATTTTCCTAAGGAACAAACTTAAGCATGCCCTGACTGGAGATGAGATGAAATAGGTTTTCATGACACTCTTCATTAAGATTGATAGCAAAGTCAGGACTGATATAACATTCCCTGCTGGGTTTACATATGTCATCAGCATTGGCAAGACTAGAGAGAACGTCCATCTGATCTATGACACCAAAGGTGCTTTGTTGTTCATCTATTACACCTGAGAAGGGCAAGTACAAGTTGTACAAAGTGAGAGAGATCTTAGTGGGCACAAAGGGAATCTGGCAACTGCTGACTCATAATGCTTGTATGGGTTAAGGTAGTGAAAACACTACCTTGATCCCTCATAGAGAGGAATGACACAATTCAGATCTATCTGGAACCCAGCATAATAACTGACTTTGTCAGTTTTGACACCGGTAACCTGTGTATGGTAAGGAGAGGTTCTAACTTGGAAAGAATTGGTGTGATCACCAACAGAGGGAGGCAGCTTGTGAAAGATGCCAATGGCAACAGCTTTGCCACTCACCTTTACAATGTTGTTTGTTTGTTCTTGGCAAGGGAAACAAACCATGGATTTATCTTCCCTGGCGAAAAGGAATCCACCTCATCATTGCTGAAGAGAGAGACAAGAGTCTAGCCGCCAAACAGAGCAGTGGGTGATATGGTCTCCAGGAGACATGCTAGAGAGGTTTTTGTACTCTTGATACAATCCTTTCATGGTGATGTGCTAGATTAAAGAGTGATGATGAAAAAGCGTAATCATTACAGATCCTCTTAAGACAAAGTGTTATTTGAATTGGGGTGTATGTACATGGAAAAATGAAGTTCTATGTACTCATTTAAATCTTCATGCTAATCTATGGAAATCTTAGTCTTTTCTCTAATTTGGCTAATTCAGAGATCCCTCAGCTGAAGAATAGATACAGAAATTGTGGTACATTTACACAATGGAATATTACTCAGCAAATAAAAATAAGGAAATCATGAAATTTTCAGGCAAATGGTGGGTTTAGAAAAGATCATCCTGAGTGAGGTATCCAAGAAGCAGAAAGACACACATGGTATATACTCACTTATAAGTGGATATTAGACATATGATATAGGATAAACATACTAAAATCTGTACACCTAAAGAAGCTAATCAAGAAGGAGGACCCTGGGTAAGATGCTCAATCTTCATTCAGAAAAGCAAATGGGATGGACATTGGAAGATGGAGAAAACAAGGAACAGGATAGGAGCCTACCACAGAGGGCCTCTGAAAGACTCTACCCAGCAGGGTATCAAAGCAGATGCTGAGACTCATAGCCAATGGGCAGAGTGCAGGGAAACATATGGAAGAAGGGGGAGATAGAAAGACCTGGAGGTGACAGGAGCACCACAAGAAGAGCAACAGAACCAAAAACTCTGGGCACAGGGGTCTTTTCTGAGATTGATACTTCAAATAGGGACCATTCATGGACATAACCTAGAATCACTGCACAGAAGAAGCCCATGGCAGCTCAGTGTCCAAGAGGGTGCCCCAGTAATAAGAACAGGGACCATCTCTGACATGAACTCATGGGATGGCTCTTTGATCACCTCTCCCTGAATGGGGAGCAGCCTTACCAGTCCACAGAGGAAGATAAAGAAGCCAGCCCTGATGAGACCTGATAGACTAGGGTCAGATGGAAGGGAGGAGGACCTCCCCTATCATGGACTGGGGGTGGGGCTTAGGAGAAGAAGGAGGAGGGAGATGGGATTGGGAGAGGATGGAAGAGGGGGCTACAAATTGGATACAAAGTGAATAAACTGTAATTAATGAACATAAAATACAAATTTTAAAAAAATGTTAGTTTTGCTTATTTATTCTTTCTCATTTAAAATGAAATAGGAATGAAATTCATACGGTGTAAAAACAAAACCTTTAAGACTAAGAGTAAAACAATAACATCCATTCTTATTTGTGTTTGCTTAATTAATAGTGAAAGTGTGCTAGCTAATACTGGTTGGCAGATTGGACACACCTAGAGCAGTGGTTCTCAGTCTTACTGCTGCTGTGACCCTTCAAAACAGTTCCTCATGTTGTGGTGACCTCCAACCATAAAACTATTTTTGATGCTAACTGCTGTAAATGGTAATATAAATATCTGTGTTTTCTGACAGTCTTAGATGACTCATGTTAAAGGGTTGGTTAAAGGTTGCGAAGCACTGGCTGAACGTCAAATAAAGCAGTTGGACATGCCTGTAAGGGGTCTTCTTGAATGAATCATTTGAGGTGGGAAAATCCACTCTAAATTTAGACCATACATTCCAGTGACAGCCCACACAAAAGTACATGGAAGCAGGAAATAGGAAGCTTTTGTATCTGCTTGCCTTCACTTTCCCTGGCAAGTCCATCTATCCTGCTGCTGAGACATTGCTTCACTGGTGTTAGAACCTACTTCTTCAGGTTTGCAGTGCAGACTGAAGACCAGCTGAAACATCCCACATCATGGACTAAACAACTACTATATTCTTGACCTGTCTTTTGAGAGACAGCCATTGTTGCACTAGCCGGACAACAGCCTGTGAGCTGGCCTAATCACACACTCTCTCTCTCTCTCTCTCTCTCTCTCTCTCTCTCTCTCTCTCATTATAATCATATATAGATATAGTATTAATGTGGGGCATGAAATAGAAGTGTGGCTTCTCTAAATGTGTATTCATTCTGTTCTGTTCCTGTGGAGAGAATCTAATTAATATACTCACTTCAGGTTTATCAAGCCACACTTCATGCTAAGTGCTTGTCATCAAATGATTGCATTATTAAAGTCTGCATAAGAATGAAACATAGAGCCATCTCAACACCATTTGCCAAAACTTCAGAAGACCCCCACAATATCTGAGCTTTCCCCAAATCACTCCCTTTCATTGCTTCTCTCATTTAGGCTTCCTTTTGCTTTTTAAAATTGTAATGTTGATAAGGTCATCTCCATTCTTAATCAGAGTCTACCGAGGTGCAAATGGAAATATGTCCACTTTTTGTCATTATGAAAAATCAAGTTTGGATATTAATAAATTAAACATCACGAAACTGAAAAGCCTCTATAAGGCAAAGGAAACTGTCAAAAGGATAAACCAGCAACCTACAGGATGGGAAAAGATATTCACCAACCCCACATCCAACATAAGTCTGATATCCAAAACATATAAAGAGCTCAAGAAAATACACACCAACAAACCAAATAACACAGTTAAAAATGGGGCATGGAGCTAAACAAAGAATTCTCAAAAAAGGAATCTTTACTGGGCAAGAAACATTTATAGAAATCTTCAACATCCTTAGTTGTCAGGGAAATGCCAATCAAAACTAGTCTGAAATTCCACATATACCCATCAGAATGGCTAACATAAAAAAAAACCTCAACTGATAGCTCATGCTGGCAAGGATCTGCAGCAAGGAAGACAATCCTCCATTGCTGGTGAGAGTGCAAACTTGTACAGTCACTTTGGAAAATCATTTTGGAGGTTTCTCAAAAATTGAGAATAGATCTACCTCCAGACCCATCTATACTACTCCTGGGTATATGCCCAAAGGATGCTCCATCATGCCATAAAGACCCTTGCTTAACTCTGTTCATAGCAATTTTATTTATAATGGCCAGAAGTCTCTAGATGTTTGTCAACTAAAGAATGGATAAAGAAGCAGCCACTTTTGATGTGAACTGATGGACTAAGATCAGAAAGGAGAGGAGAACCTCCCCTATCAGTGGACTTGGGGAGTGGCATGCATGCAGAGGGAGGAGGGAGGGTGGGATTGGGAGGGGAGGAGGGAGGGGCTTATGGGGGGATGCAGAATGAATAAAGTATAATTGATGAAAAATTAAAAAAAAGGAAAAAAATAATTTAAGAACCTTAAATGACTTTTAAAAGTGGAGGAAAACATGGAGTTAGTCAATTTACATGGAGCACGTCTCGCCCCTGGGGGCAATGGTCTCCTGAACCTACTCAGACCTCGGACACCACCACTGCTAGTTCTAGAACTGATGCAGGATGTTCCAACCAGGGGGTTAAGGTTTCTCATAATATTTCCTATAAGCCCACACCTGTTTGTTTATATCCCCCATTTTTATTCATTATTAGCCAGATAGAGCCAAGTAATTGTGGTAATGATACTTGCTTTTTTGCCCAATGCTGGAATGCTAGTGAATTTAGGTATGCCCTGGTTACTTGCATGCCTCGCTGGGTGCCTGTGCCCGTTGATGCCCCTCACGCTATGACTCTCTTCAGACAGAAAAGGGATCTTGGAACTACAGCCACCATTGTTACTGCCATCTCATTGGCGGCTGTTAGCCATGAGTCATACTGTGCAGACTGCTCAGACCCTGAATAATCTCTTAGCCAATGTAGCTCATGCCTTAGATGTACAAAAAGGAATTAATGCTCAACTAAAAGGAGACTTGATGGTGTTCAATCAGAGGATTGACCTCGTGCAGGAGCAAATTGATACCCTATGGCAAATCGCTGAACTTGGCTGTCAATGAAAGTATGCTGGACTTTGAGTCACTAGCATACAACATGAGAATTTTTCCTGTGCTGCAAATCTGTCTAAACAACTGTCTAGCTATATTTTAGATAATTGGACTGGATAATTCGATACTACGATGGAGCAGCTGAGAGTGGCCATTGTCACGGTAAATTCTACCAGAGTGGACGCAGGACTAGCCACAGGATTATCATCATGGATTGCTGCAGCCATGAATCACCTGAAGGAATGGGCGGGCATGGGAGCATTAGCAGGCCTTCTGGTGTTGGTCTCCTTGGTTTGCCTGTGGTATATATGCAAGATTAGAGTCTCACAACAGCGTAATGCAGCCATGACCATTCAGGCCTTTACAGCCATTGAAGCAGGACAGTCTCCCCAAGCATGGGAGCTAAAATGTTATGCTCAGGATGGGAGGCTAAGCACTGCACTCAGGGTCAGGCGCTTTGGACCCAGAGAAGAGCATGTCTGATTGCATGCGGGTTGATGCCCTAGGTCCCGCCTCTGAGAAAAAGGTATCGGTCGGGTCTGATGCTCTTTGGGTGGATGACACCTAAATGAACATCAGTACAAAGTCCCAATTTATTTCTAATATCAGAGATCAGACCTCTACTCTTGCCTGATGCGTCTAAAACAAAAAGGGGGAACTGTAGAGAGCTGCGTAATGCCGCGCCTTAAAGATGGAGCTGGTTTCCGCCTTCCACCTTCCCGATGGTGAGTGCTCTCTGTCACGAACAACTCCACATTTGGCTAAGGCTGAGGATCTGGCTTGCTTCCATGTATGTGGACCTATCTGCATTGCCCACGTGGCACGCTGGGGTTGGCTACCCAGAGGCTATTTAAGCTGTGGGCTGGCTTTACCCAGGGTTAGATGATTGTTCAAGGTTCCTGAATAAACTGCATTGAAAAGAAAAAAAAAAGAAAAGAAAAGAAAAAAGGAAAATATGGCACTTTTACACAGTGGAGTATTAAAAAAAAAACAATGACATCATGTAATTTTTAGGCAAATGGATGAAACTAGAAAAGATCACCCTGAGTGAGCTAATCCAGAGACAGAAAGACATACATGATATATAATCATTTATAAGTGGATATTTAGCCCTAAAGTAAGCAATAACCATGCTACAATCTAAATAAGCCAAGTAACAAGAAGGGCTCAAGTGTTTACATACGAATCTCACTGAGAAGGGGAAATAGAATTGACATCTTGGGCAGACAGGGGTAGAGGACTAGACTGGGAGTGGGGATGAAACAGGAGGGATCAGATGGGGGAGGATGAAGAATGTATGGTGAGCACAGGGAGAGACAACTGGAATGGGGGAGGGTATTTCTGGGATGAACTAGAAACCTAGGGCAATGGAAACTCCCAGGAATCTGTGGGAGTGACCAGAGCTAAGACTCCTAGCAGTGGGAGATATGGAGCCTGAAACAGTCACCTCCTTTAACCAGGTAAGACTTCCTACAGAGGGATTGGAATATCAACCAGACACAAAACCTATAATTTGTTCTTCTTACAAGATGTGCAGGGGTAAAGATGGAGCAGAAATGAAGGAAATCATCAGCCAATGACTGCTCCAGCTTAAGATGCATGCCTAGAGAGGAGCTTACCCTGGACACTCTTAATGATATTCTACTATCCTTGAAGATAGGAACATAGCATAATCATCATCAGAAAGGCTTCACCCAGCAATTGATAGAAGCAGATGCAGAGACTAATAGCCAGATATTAGGTGGAGCTTGGAGAATTCTGTGGAAGAAGGGGAAGAAGGATTGTAGAAATCAGAGGGGTCAAGGACACCATAAGAAAATACACAAAATAAACAAATCTCAGCCCATAAGGGCTCACAGGGACTGAACTGCCAACCAGGGAGTGTGCATGGGCCTGAGCTAGGCCCTCTGCACATACCGAACAGTTATGTAGCTTGATGTTCATGTGGGATTCCTAACAATACTAGCAGGGGCTTTCTCTTACTTTGGTGCCTGGATTTAGGACTCTTTCCCCCTACTGCCTCCTGTAGCCTCAATAGAAGTGCCTCGTCTTTCTGTAACTTGATGTGCCAAGGCTGGTTGGTGGTCTAGGGGAGGCCTCCCCTTTTCTGAAGAGAAACAGAGGAGGACTGGATGTGGCCTGAGAGGAGGTGAGAAGAAAGGACTAGGAGGAGAGGAGGGAGAAGCAACTGTGTTCAGGGTCAGGATGTAAATTTAATCAATCAATCAATCAATCAATTAATTACAATTTATAAAGAAAAAAATCAAGTTTGTCTCAGTGCCACAGAATGCCCTATTGTTAATGTAAATTTTATAACTTCAGTCTCCGTAATATTTGTGAAGGACCTGACTTGATGGCACTGAAGCTCTTATATCATAACTACACATTTCATTGCATGTCTAAACAAGTAATTATTTAGAGATATGACTACTGGTGTTATAGCTATACAACTCTTCCATATTTTTGATTCAGTTAATGTAATTTAATTATAAAGCAAAAAAAAAAAAAAAACCTAATGTCTCAACATTTTAATTATGGGTTAAAATCTTTTCCTAGACAATCAAATGGCTGGGTTGTTAAGAAAAGTTTTCTTAGGCAGAGTGATGCTTCATAAATCACACTAGGCAATGGAAGATCCAGGAAACCACCCTTCCATTTCTTGCCCCCAGCTTAATACCAACTATCTTCAGCAAGATGCTTTTTTATTATTAGTCTCTCTTTTGAACATTGCAATTCTGAAAGGCTTGCAGGATTTTTTTTATGGCCCAGCAGTTCCATTCAATGATATAACACCATGCCTTAATATTTAGTATGGAATATGGAAAACACCAGAGGGGATAATTAAGCTCTCCAAATGGGACACTGAATTCCTTCGAGAGCAAATGTTAAAAGGAAGACTATATTATTAACTTGCATAACAGAAGTTCAATTCACAAATTGAACTACTTGAGCATGTTGGGCCCTCTTGCTCTTTTATTTTTTTAAGCAAATGATCATGAATATGGTAAATGTTTTAACAAATAAAAACTTAAAAAAATGAAAGAACAAATGCATCTTGACTAACTCATCATGCTAACATAAATCAGTGAGAAGAACATTGACAGACACTTAATATTCTGCCACCTATTACATCATCATGACTGTCTTTACATAACTCAAAATATAATCTCTGGCAACTCCTATTGAAATAATTATATTTGGAATTACTTTTGATCACCTAAATAAGATCATTTGTTCATTCCCAAACAGACAGTGATCTAAGTTTTGATTAGGAAAAACTTAATCTTTCATAGTCAAAGTCCAGTGTCTATTACTGAATTAATTTTATCAAGAATCTATATTGTCATTTGCTAAAATGAGTCTCTCTTTTTTTTTTTTTTACCTTTTCACGTCTGCAATAATTTTTGTTCATTTTCTAAGTGCTAGACAAAGAAGTGGGCACATCGTACCTGCCTTTTTATTTTATTTTCCCCTTATTTTTAACACTAACTTTTCCTCTTCATTTCCTGCTTGCTCCACTGGGATTCCTAAAACACAATTTACAGTTGCTGCAAACCAGTAGCATTGCCTCACAATCACTGTATGTTGCTGCTTTGGGATTCACAACTTATGTTTCTTCCTTAAAAATTGTAAAAATATCATCTGAAATGTGGTATGTTTCCATAGAGACTTGGTAGTATAAATCATTTTGTACACAGCCCAGGTCATTATGGAGCTCTTTGGAAAGAGGCTATAATTTTACTAGACTCCAGTGTTTCTCCATACACACTTTTAACAAAGGAAGAAACTGACAGTAACAACATAGGCTTCCAGAGATGTTTATAGACTAAGTAAAGAAAGTCAAAATTTTAAGTTAGGGCCCCAAAACCTGTCATTTAAAAATAAAACCCACTTTGTATAAAAGGTACAGATCAAATGAGCTCTCCTACCCTAAATAAGAAGTATTAAAATTTATACCAATCCTTTTAAGTGACTAGTACTCTCACTGCTTTCCAAGTGTCTTCACATCCCCAGGTGTCAGAGGTCAATTGTCTTGTTTCCAATTCCTTGGGGGAAATGGTCTGCAATTCTGTAATTCAACCTTTGAGCATTTGACTATGAAATTTTGATTTTGTTCATTTATATTCTCCTTACCTTGGCATTTTTCCAAGTTAAAAGCCATTACCTAATTACATGAATATTAAACTTTTCGGTTGAGAACTAGTCTTTCCTGAATGTTCTTCCTTTGGTGATGAATACATTGGAAGAACTGAGATCATAAAAAACAAATGAAGACTGTCTTCCCTGCTTAAGGTGGCTGGTAGGCCCTCTCCTCCACCAACACATACACACCCAGGAACTATGTAATTACTGAGGGGAGGGAGTACATATATTTTGAATTCTATAATATTTCTTCCAGCATAATGCCCTTTTTTTTGGGATTCCAAGAGAAGGATATTCATTTCCAAGTGATTTTCCTCCCCACAAAGTACATCCATCCCTAGGTCTTAGGCACCATTATTAATCTAATTACTAGATAAAGCATTAAAAAGTCTAGTCATCTGCCATATTCACATATCTTATTCTTTATCAGGAACTTGAGCATCTGTAGGATCCTGGAGCCAATGCCCCTTATACACTGAGGGACGGGTGAACTTTGTTGTAATGTGTTGTTTAGGGAATCTTGACCAAAAATGACTACACATGTTCAGTGGCAACACAATCACTGCAAGCCTAGCTCTCTAGTAGACGTCAACACTAGCACAGCACTTTGTGTATTTGTATCTGATAAATGTCAGATTTGTGCTAATCATATATAAATAATTTTGGAAACGGTAATAATTATACTAAAAGAAAAATAATTTAGCTGACAGTGGCTAAATCCTTCAAAGTTAGAGGAGAGTGCTTTTGGAGCTTGTTCCCATACCGTGGTGTGTGTGTGTGTGTGTGTAAATCTATATGCAGGTGCACATGGATGACACAACTGTAAATGACATTATTCAGGACATCATCCAAGTTATATTTTACGACAAGGTTTCTCCCTGGTCTGGACCTTGACAAGAAGGCTAGGCTGAATCGCCAGTGAGCCTCAGGAATGCACCTGGCTCCTACTTCACACTCCTGGATTACAAATGTGTGCCTTCAGGACCACCTTTTTTTAATGTGTGCTTTCAGGGGTTCAACTAGGGTTCTTATATTTGCAAGGCAAGTACTTTTTGAACCACAGGACATACTTTAACACAGTATACATTTGGGTACTTGGAGTTTGTGGAGATGAAGAAGTCAGAGATATATAATGGTATTGAGAGTGTAAGATGCTATGGTTTAGCTAAGATTGCATGCATTTTTCACAGTTCTATGTCTAGAAAGTACAGATTCACTGTTTGGCAAACATTCATTCTCAATCTTATTAGCTATCAAGGTCTGCTACACACAATGCAAGTTTCACTGTAACAACCATAGTTTGTCAGTAAGTGCCAATCTAGTCATGACTTTCACAAAAGAAGATAAATGATTAGTGTTCAGCATTGGGAAATGAGCTGAAGGATGTCATCTGACACGTAAGACTCTTGTTTCTAGTTTGAATTGCTTTCCCAAGTTAGAGCACTCAGGTTCCCAGCCACAAATCCTTGGTGTGACACTAGGCAAAACTGAATAAAAATAAACTGGACCACTCCTACTCTTTTAGAGTTTACTTTTTAGTAGAGGTAATAAAATATTAAAAATAATAAAAGCAGACATACATCACACATCAAGGGCATGTAGACAGACAGACAGGGTTTTTTGAAGTTTTAGAGAACCTATGCTCCATAAAAAGTGATCAAGACAAAAGTATGAAAAGCTGAATTCACTCCCTGAAGCGTGTCAGGGTGGCAATTTGTATGTAAAGAACTGCTTTCTTCTTTAAGGGAAATGGTCTGATGCTGGAGATATGCTTGGGAAAGGGCAAAAGGCAGCACACAAATTCTTTGCCTCTTTGCACTCAATAGCTGAAATCTCTTTATAGAGCGCACATTTCAGCAGCTATGCAAACAAAGTCAAAGTAATGTGCCTAATTGAATCTTTAATATTCAAGTCAGTTTGTTAATCTCTCACAACTGCCTTCTTTTTTGTTCTTCAAGTCTTGTCTGAAGGTGATAATGGTTAGGAATGCCATTGCTGGAGTCAAGCATTTGTCACCATGCATGTGCCCTTCATTCCTGACATCGTCTGGCTGGCAGAAATGAGCCTGCCCTTGAAATGCTGTGACCATTTTCCTCTCACATTGCTCCTTTATTATACAGTTGGAGCACTCTCTGCTGATTGTGCTAAAATGAAAAGAACTCCCACATTCTTCAGAGATCTGAACTCAACCCAGGGGCTTCCACCCTGACTGCTCACAAAGAAAAAGAAAAACAAAAAAAAGGAAACATCAATAGGAAGAGAATGGTTTTGCAGCTACACTTCAGAAGAGAACTGGCTCCCAGGCTCCCCAGTGTCTCAGAAGACATTTCTGAATGTCCTATCAAATGTGGGAGAATAAGGCATGCCGAGACATCTTTCTCCTATTCAAGACTATAGGAAAGGGTGGTTTGGTTTACTAACTCAAAGGTGTTTATTGTCTATTGTCCCTGAGCAAGAATGTTGCATCTGAAGTTTGAAGCAATATTATCATCTAACTTGTGTTCAGTGTAGGTTGTTTTGGTTTAGAACTGAAATTGATAATAAACTAATGACACTCTAGTCTTCCTATGTGAGGTACTCAGTAATTCAATCTTCCCAATAAATATAATACATAGGACAGGAACTTAGAATCTGAAACCAAATGCTTAAGGTTTTATCACTGCCCATAAGTCTTTAGAGTCCTTGTTTGTGGCTCAGGATATGCATACTTATCAACCAGGTTGATTATAGTTTCTCCTAGACAAAGTAAAATAAAATCTTCAGCATGGCACTTTGATGCATTATAGGTGCCCAACAGTATAATCATAGGCACCACTTTTCTTCACCATTAACATCTTTAAATTTTTATGGTTTAGATTTTTCAGTGCAAATAAGCTGTCTCAGTCCGTGTCCTCATCAGTGGACATAATGTCATCATTATCATCACCAACATTTACGTTTTCCAAAGCATTTTACATTTATTATCTCATCAAATATTTACTGCTTGAATATTTCCAATAACAAGAACAGCAAAGACATTCTGGTCCAAAGAACAGCAGCGTAAGTCACAAAATGGTGCCTCCTCGCACTGAACAGGGACCTATCCACCTTCCACATTCCATTTATTTGTCGTCTACCTCCTTTGCTCCAGCAACTTTTGTTTAAAAAAAAAGAATTTAGGTAAAATTTATATAACACATTAAATCAAAGTTATTCAAAACCATCCACTACCCATTTAAAAATCACTTTTCTTCTCTTTGTAAAAAATTTCTTAGTATCCATTGGAGCTCCAAGGTAGTTGTGAGGCTTAGGATGAAAGTAGCACCACATCCTTTCATGTTGTCTTGCCTTTGCCTCGTGGTAGATGCTTGAGTGACAGGAAGAATATAAAGAATCTGAGTAGAATAAAGAATGCTAAGCCAAGGTGCATTGTCAGGATTATTTAGGCAAAACAATGATGCACAAAATCAGAATAACAGATTATTTACCTTTGATTAAACATTTTTCCTTTTAGTAATAAGAGATTTTTTTTCTCACAAAATATAGTGTCCCTTACAGGTGATTACAGTGCCCCTCACCAGCTTCCGGCCACCTCACCTTCTGTCCAGATCCACACCTTTCCTATCCCTCATTAGAAAACAAACAGACTTGTATGGAATAATAAAAAAATAACATAAAATATACTATAATAAAATAAAACAAAAATAATACTCTATCACTGAATTCATGTCAGAGACAGCCCCTGTACCCCTTACTAGGGAACCCACTTGGAAACTGGGAAGCCAATGAGCTTCCTTTGAATAGGGGGGTTAGGTCCTCTCCATGCACAGTCTTTGGTTGGACTATCAGTCCCTGCAGAAACACCTGGATCCAGGTATTTATGTCTCTGTTGTTCTCCTTGTGGAGATCCTGATTCCTCCAGGTCTTTCTATCTCCTTCTTCTTCCATAGGATTCTGGCACTCTGCCCAAAGTTTGGGTATGAGTCTCAGTATCTTCTTCGATACCCTGGTGGGTAGAGTTTCCAGAGATCCTCACTGGGGGGTGCAGCCTTGCCAGGCCACAGAGGAAGATGATGCAGGGAGCATTGATGAGACCTGATAAGCTAGGGTCATATAGAAGGGGAGGAGGTCCTCCCCTATCAGGAGACTAGGAAAAGGGTATAGGGGGAGGTGAGGGAGGGTGGGTGGGACTGGAAGGAGACAAAGAAGGGGCTGCATCAGGGATACAAAGTGAATAAATTATAATAAATAAATACATAAATAAAATTAAAATTAAAAATAATGCTCTAGGATAGGACAAACAAACAAAACAGGAGGAAAAGAGCCCAAGGAAAAGAACAGGAGCAGAGACACCTCTTTCACACCTGCAGAAATCCCTTAAAAATAGTAAACTAGAAGCCTTAATGTATATACAAAAGACCTTTAGGGTAAATATATGTGTTGTTTATATATCATATAAAATAATAAGATAACAAGCTTTTTTAAAGGAGAGCTTTGACAAACATTTTGGGACAAGGAACCTCTAAAGATGCCACTGAGTGAGACTCCCTAGGAGGCAACTAAACTTTCATTTACAAGTGGCTTTAAATGGGAGATTGCTCCTGGGTTAGCAATGGGGCATGCGTCTCCTTCTCCTTTCCTCTCTAGGACCCCAACTGTTGCAGATCCATGTAGGCCCTGTGCATGATGTCAGTTCTCCATGCTAGTTCGTAGGTGCCATTGATCACATTTATTTAAAGTGCTTTGTTCTCTTGGTGTCCTCCATCCCCTCTTAGCTCCTGGAGGACTTAAAGGGTCAACCAAGTATGGGTATTAACTGTTCAACAAAGGTCCAGGCACAGAGTAAACATTTGATGAAATCTGGCTATGTCTATTTCATGCTTTTCCAACCTAAATCAATATCTGGGAGTTTAAAATCAAAAGTGCAAATAGAAAACCTGTTTACAAAAAGAGTCAAAAGTAATTAATGTATATCAAGAGCCAAAATTAATTATAAGGCAAATAAAAATTTAAAGATTCCAATCAAATAAATTAGGCTTAAATCTGTTTCTCATTTTCAGCTCAAGACATTTCTGAAGCTATAGGAATCCTTTCTAAGTACATATCTGAGGAGAATTTAGGAACACATTTCATTAAGGGGAGTTAAGATTCTAAATTAGAAATATAACAAGCTTTAGCTGATGCTTTTAAAAGTCCATTAAGGTAAGAAGAGCCCCGCTACTAGTCATATTCATTGATTTAGTTTGATGAAAGCCAAAGATAAAAATGTGGAAAAAAAATAAGGATTAAACCAAATCCTATATAATCTTTCCAGTAGGATTACTTACGTCTGAGGGGTTTTTTTTTTTTTTTTTCCTCATCTTAAGATAGCACCTTGAAAATTCTGGGCTTACTGGGAACAAGAAGATAACATGAATCCTTTCAAATTTATTTAATTTTTTAAAATAACCCACACTGGCTACATGGGAAAAAGGCTTAGTGTGAGAATAAACCCCAGGGCAACACTTGGATCTATGTTCATTATAGTCTGCCAACGCAATATCATTACTTCAGGTTCAAAGTGAAATCAATAGCAAATCATTTGACTTTGTAATAGCAGAAATGTAAGACGCCACCAACTTAATCAAAGAAAGCGGTCTCAAAAGAGGTCACTACATGCACCACATGAAAATACTATGAGTGATTTCAGCATCAAGTATAAGAACTGTCTCAAACATAGTTTTTATAGGATTTTATATGTGTACTGTCATGTTCACATGCACATATTAAATATACAGCATTAACATGTATATAATATAAAATATACATGTATATGCATATGAATATATAACTTCAGCTGAAAAGTGTGTTGACATTAAGGGGACAGGTGACGACAGTCTACCTCTCCTGGATACCATGTGGGATAGTATCTTCTATCACTATCTCAAAGCACGAAAGAAAAAAAGGAAACCTGGCCAATCAAGAAAAATACATTTTTTGTCAACTACCAATGTTGCTCTTGTTGCACAGCACCTTATAAATATGAATGGAAATGGGCCTTAGCTTTCTGAGGCTTCAACTGTTCTGAGTGATTTAATATCTTCTTCTATTGATAACCACGAAGGAGAGGCACTGAGGTTAGTTAGTGGTAGGAATTGGCACCAGCCGTGTGAGATAGACATGGACAGAGCAGTTAACAGGAAATGGAATATTCAGTGCTGGATACTCTTCTCTGCTCTTTCCACAGCATCTCCTCTGATGAAAACCAGAACTATTTTCCAGAGGACAAAGGTAAGAGACCTGCCCACTGGGCATAAAGCTTAAAGGAGGGGTAGATGTGTGGGTGCATGAGAAATCTGTAGACAGGCATGTATTTCATAAAATGATAAATTAGGTGAACTTCAAGGAGCTTAAGGCAACATGTAATTTAATCTTCTTTAAGATGAGGTCCAGAGAGGTACGTGGCTTACTAAAGGGCTTGTGTTTCCTTAAAAATAATGAGAACATTTGATTAGTTTATTTTTCATTTCCAGTGCTCTCTCACCCTCTGATTAATTTTTTTCTCATATGCTAGGGAAACTTCTTCTTTGTAAGGACTTAGAATATGTTTATTATTTTGAATGTCAGGGTAGATTAATACATTTGCATTATGTTTTCAGAAAACAACCAATAAAAAGGCACTGGGGTAATAATTCGTTCTCAAAAAAAGGAAATATAATAAAGGCAAACTATGAAAATTCAGGACAATTCAGGCAGGAAATATTTGTATATTGACATAAAGTATAAAATAGTAATTGTATTAATTGTTTAGGTCTGCTAGCCGATGCACTGTTTTAACCACTCTACTGATTCTGATCTGACACCAGCAATCACTAACTATTATTAAGTGATGTATTCACATCAAAGATTTCTTTTTAAATGTGACAAATATTAAGTGTCTACCCAAAGAGCTAGTTGATAAGATATCTTTTAAAGACCTCCTAATAAAGTCTCTCCACTCTTCACTTGAAGGAACCTGAGAAGGAAACTATGGGCCACATAATGGCACAGACATGTAATTCTGTAACTCAGAAATCTGATTCAGGAGGATCATGAGCTTGAGGCCAGTGTGGTCTACAGAGAGAGCCTTAACTACTTAGTGTAAAAATATAAAAGGAAACCTACAACCAGATTTATGGAAAATATATTTCCTATTTATTTACTGACTTACTATGGTAAGTAGACATTCAAAGGGTTCCTTAATTGTCATTAAGTTGCTCTTCTTGTTTTGGAGACTGCGCCATGACTCAGTGACTAAGCCTACTTTTTATACAGGCACAAGGACCTTAGTTTGGATCCCACTCTGTGCCTGTTATCAAGCTTTTGGAGGCAGATACAGGTAAATTCCATGAGCTTGATAACTAACCAGTCTAGGGAAAAAAAAAGGTGGGCCTCCATTCAAACAAGTAAAGTAATAACAGTAGAGGAAAATATCCAGCATGCTTCTCTGGCCTCTTAGTCTTATTCATTCAAAGCAACACACACACATACACACACACACACACACACACACACACACACACACACTTTTTTGTATGGATTAATTATTACAATTTTTATGTTCCTTGACTTTTGTACTACAAGAATTGGGCTAATTCTTAAAATGCTGATGATAATAATCAAGTTTCAAAATAGTAGCTTGGCACCAATATTTATTAAATGGCTATTCTCAGGGCCATGGCCTGTATGGGACAACTTTGAGAGAGAAAAAAGTAGAGAAAAATGACATAACTAATAATGACAAGATGAATAATGTTTCACCAGGAAACATGGAAAATCATGTAAACAAGGCAGGAGATGATCACCTGCTACAGGAGGAGGCAAACGCAGTGAATCATTACACTTGCAAACGCTGGAAGAAACTTCCAAGTGAAAACAATTAAGGTAATGAAGTTCATAAACATTAGGACCTTGAAGATCAAAGATAACCAAGAAGAAATCAGAGTATTGCCACAAAGACTCCCTAATATGCAACAGATTTGTACTTTGAAGAGTCTGCTATTCTTCTAAACTTGTTATCACTACCTTCTCTTTTAAAAAGGGAATTGAAATGGATATGGAGGAAGACGCTGTGTGGCAAAGAGTGGGTCAGGAGTGAGGATCATGGCTTACTAAAGTGCTGAAAAACATAAATTAGTTTCCATTAGTAACTGCTTTTGTGTCTTTGCTTTTGTATTTTCTAGTTAGGAGTGGGATTTTTTTGTTGTTGTTGTTTGTTTGTTTTTGGTTTTGTTTTTATATTTTTTGGTTGGTTGGTTTGGTTTTGGTTGGTTTGCTTTATCGGCTGTTGTTGCTGATGCTGCTGTTGTTTTTTAGTTCCAGAATATCAATAAAAGTAAAGAGAAGTTTTCTGTCATCATTGGTTTTATAACACAAAGCTTCATTGTATGTGCTAATAGCAATATGATCAGATCTTTAGTCTGGCAACTAAGAAGATATTGATGAAGATATGTAAGAAGAGTTGATGGAACGTTACCAGGATAGTCTGATACACCCAAACTAGTAGAGGGATGAAACTCTTGGGATTTAAGGCAACTGAACAGAATTTGGAATTCACAGCTTCCTGCAAATTTTTTCCTAAGTGGAACTGTAAACTTCAATAAAGACAAGCACCTTTCAGTAAGGTAACAATGGTACAACCCATGTAGTTCATACTATGCCAGTACCATGTACTGTTGCTCTATAATACAGCTTGAGGTCAGGATCCTCCAGAAAATATTTTATTGTAGAGGGTTGTTTTAGCAATTCTGGGTTTCTTGTTATTCCATATGAAGTTGAGAATTTTTCTTTTAAGTTCTGTAAAGAATTGTGTTGGTAATTTGATGGGAATTGCATTGAATCTGTAGATTGCTTTTGGTAAGATGGCCATTTTTACTATGTTAATCCTGCCAAGCCATGAGCATGGGAGATCTTTCCATCTTCTCATATCTTCTTCTATTTCTTTCTTCAGAGACTGAAAGGTATATTTTTTTTCATAGAAGTATTTGACTTACTTTCCTAGAGTTACACCAAAGTACTGTATGTCCTTTGCGGCTATTGTGAAGGGTGTTGTTTCCCTAATTTCTTTCTAAGCCCATTTGTCTTTTGTATACAGGAGGGCGACTGATTTTTTGAGTTGATTTTTTATCCAGACACTTGGCTGAAGGTGTTTATCAGGTGTGGGAGTTCCCTGACAGAATTTTGGGGTCACTCATGTATTTTATCATATCACCTGAAGATAGTAATACTTTGACTTTTTTCCTTTCCAAACTGAATCCCCTTGATCTCCTTTAGTTGTCTTATTGCTCTAGCAAGGACATTAAATACTATGTTGAAGAGGTATGGAGAGAATGGGTAGCCTTGCCTTGTCCCTGATTTCAGTGGGATTGATTTAAGTTTCTCTCCGTTTAGTTTGATGTTGGCTATAGGCTGTATATTGCCTTTACTATGTTTAGGTGTGTGCCTTGTATTCCTGATCTTGTTATGCCAGGATCACAAGACCATCTCTGACATGAACTCATGGGCTGGCTCTCTGATCTCCTCCACCTGAGGAGGGAGCAGCCTTACCAGTCCACAGAGGAAGACAATGAAGCCAGTTCTGATAGGGCCTGATAGAATAGGGTCAGATGGAAGGGAAGGAAGACCTCTCCTATCCTTAGACTCGGGGAGGGGCATAAGATAAGAAGAAGGAGGAACAGTGGGATTGGGAGGGGATAAGGGAAGGGTCTACCACTGGGACACAAACTGAATAAACTGTAGTTAATAAAAATAAAAATAAAATTTAAAAAAAGACAAGAAGCAACCAGACAACAAAAATTTCTTTAATAATGGCATCAGTATGCTTCTGTCACACACACAGAACAAGACCAACAGGCGTGGAAAGCTGATCAATGGGGGCCAGCAGCAGACACTAAACATCACCTCCTACAAACAGAAAGAATAGGGAGAGTGAAGTGTACTAGAAAACAGATGTTCTGTGGGCTCCACCAGCTCCCATGTAGGTTTTCACGAGTACAGAATAACTTCAGGTCAAATAGCTGCTTTTCATGCTTCAGCTTCTTGAAAAGCTGAATCTTGGGATAGAGATCTTGGCTACCACACTCACATTTAGCCAAGAGTGGGACCTAA
This sequence comes from Meriones unguiculatus, assembly GCF_030254825.1. NCBI lineage: Eukaryota > Metazoa > Chordata > Mammalia > Rodentia > Muridae > Meriones > Meriones unguiculatus. The sequence continues at coordinate 31,271,093 of NC_083358.1, forward strand.
ATTCCCAGAGAATTAGGATTTGGAAGGACAAACCTCTTACAGAAGAAAACAAATGATCTCTAAGATTATACAGCCATATAGTTCCCAAACTGAGCTGAGCTAGCTCTAGACTGAATGAGTATCACCCCAAGATTGCCAAGGTAAAAGTTGGGAGAAAAATAATCCTTCTTTCCTTTATTTTCGTTTTCATAATTGTATTTTTACAATCATGTGCATAGTGTGTCTTGTTTGATCAGAATACTAGAATTCACTGAAACATTTTTGGAAGTGAGCACACAATGGAAAATGCACATTGCCTTTCTCTAAGTAGTCCCAACCTTGTAACCCAAAGATAGACACGCATAATAATAGGAAAGGTAATCACATGACATTTTATTGCTAATGAAATTGTTTATTGGATTCTCTAAATTCTTATCAAGTTCAAAGGGGCTTAATGTATATTTGCAAGTTCAATTAAGAAAACGATTCTCAGATTTTTAAATAAACAATTAAATCTTACCACAGTTAACAATAGTTTAATTAAAATGTTATCTAGACTCCTGAAATAAAGGTGAGAATAAAAATACAAATTTTTATAGCAGCAAAACTATTTTGTTTTTCAGCAACAAGGTTTGTATACTTAGAAACTGCAAAATTCATTTGAGGGGTCTCTTTCTTCAGGAGGGTTGTAGAGATTTCTGAGGATTATCTGATTTTTATAGAATAATTATTTTATTGTATTATTTGTTATTATATCTATAGGGAGCAGAAATTTAATTATGAAAAAAGTGACTAAAATACAAAAGAAACTTTGCTGTTTAGTAAAAATGGGTATGATCTGATATATATTTTACATATATGTGTATATATGTATGGTATACATATATAGATATGTATATCTATATAGGTACATGCATATGTGTATCTATACATAAATTCTAGTCTCTATTAAAAGTAACTGCTCATATTTTATTTTGCAAAAGGAATTTAGCCAGTTTTGTACCTAACACTTTCATTTCAGCATTTCTATTTGCCTTATTATTTTTGTCTTTCAAGTTCACCTTTGAACCACCCTTATAATCTTATTGATTATCCTGGTTTAATTAATGTTACATGTGTCTTTAATATATGCCATTTTATACTTTTATAAGTCATGATTTAAACTTTTATAAGTTTACTTAAGAGTTTCATACAATCCTTTTACACTTGGATATTAAATTATCAAACAGGCATGTATTAAATGCTTAATCTGTCCCAAATAGTATGTGTCAGATACCCAATTATAAAAATCAGTTGTTTTAAATCATTTATATAATATGTTTAAAATGGTATCCCTTATTATGCCTTATTTATGATTAAAATAAAATTAAACTAAAACACTAGAATTGAACAAAAAGAAACAAACAGAAGGAGAAGTGTCCTGGAGATCAGAGACTACTCCTTTGCACAACCAGGAGTCTTGTTTGTAATAGCCAGAAGCTGGAAACAACTGAGATGTCCCTCAACAGAGGAATAGATACAGAAATTGTGGTACATTTACACAGTGGAATACTACTCAGCAATTAAAGACATGGAAGTCATGAAATTTGCAGGCAAATGATGGGAACTGGAAAAGATCATCCTGAGTGAGGTATCCTAGAAGCAGAAAGACTCACATGGTATGTACTCACTCATAAGTGGATATTAGCCATATAAATTAGGATAAACATACTAAAATCTACACTCTTAAAGAAGCTAAACAACAAGGAAGACCCTAGGGAAGATGCTCAATCCTCATTTGGAAGGACAAACATGAAAGACATTGGAAGCAGGAGAAAACAGGAAACAGGAAATGGCCTCTGAAAGGCTCTACTGATAGAGGTATCAAAGCAGATGCTGAGACTCACAGCCAAACTTTGGGCCTACTGCAGGTAATATTATGAAAGAAGGGGAGATAGAAAGACCTGGAGGGGACAGGAGCTCCAAATGAAGACCAATAGAACCAAAAAAAAAAACCCAAACAAACAAACAAAAACAAACAAACAAACAAACAAACAAAAAATAACTGAGCCTTGGCCAACTTGCAGAGACAGATACCCCCACCAAGGACAATGCATGGAGAGGACCTAAAACCCTGGCTCAGATGTAGTCCATAGACTCAGTCTCCAAACAGGTTCCCTAAAAAGAGAAGCAGGGGCTTACTCTGGTATGAACTCTGACAAGCTTTATGATCACAGGCTTTAAGCATCCCTGGGGGTGCAGCCTTGTCAGGCCACAGAGGAAGACAATGCAACCAGTCCTGATGAGACCTGATAGGCTAGGGTCAAAGGGAAGAGGAGAAATACTTCACCTATCAGTGAACTACGGGAGGGGCATAGGTGGAGAAGAGGGAGTAAGAGTGGGTTTGGGAGGAGAAGAGGGAGGCAGACACAGCAAGGATACAAAGTGAATAAATTTTAATAAATGATAATAATAAATTAAAAGAAAACTCTGAACTGGAAACCATAATACATATGTAAGACCTGGGGAGGATCATGCAGACCCCATGCATGCTGCCTTTGTCTCTGTGAGTTCCTATAAGCTTTGAATATATTATTTTAGAGAGGTTTGCCTTCTTGATGTCCTCCATTCTCTGTGGCTCCTATACAGTTTCATGAACCCTGAGGGGACAAATTTGATGAAGATATCGTGTTTAGGGTTAAGTGGTCCAAGGTCTCCCACATTCTGCATAATATCTGGCAAGAGTCAGCTGAACTACTCTCAGGCACATATGCAAAAGACACTTCATCCTGCCGCAGAGATATTTAATCATCCATGTTCACTACTGCCTTACTCATAACAGCAGAAATTAGAAACAACTTACATGTCTTTCAAAAAAAATGGATAAAAAAAGATGTGGTATACTTACATAGTGTAGTATTACTCAGCCACCAGGATCTCAGCTAGAGTCATCCCTGTATCCTCCCAGAGACCCAACTTATTGTAGGTTTTCAGATTGTCTCAGTGGTGCTGCCTCCCATGGTTTCTTCTACCTCTGCTAGCCCTCTGTCCTCCAGCACCCCCTCTCCCCATATCCGATCCCCACCCTCATTTCCTTCAGAATTCCATCACTTATCCTATTAAGTCCCTTCAACCATTGCTTGTAGGCATACGATTATTGTGTAATTCAAATGCTGACTTTTATATCTCCCATATCTGGTTGCAAGCTTTGTTCTGAGAACCTCCTGTCTTATTGTTGTATAAATTCTGCTCCCCAATGATCCACTGATATCTCAATAAAGCAGCTTATAACCAATCACTGAACAAGAGAGAGAATAGGGCTGGACTTCCTGCCAGCCAAGGGAGAAAGAAGTTAGAGAGGAAGTGGGGAATTGAGACAGGGTCTTCAACAGTAGACAAGAGGTCCAGGAGACACATAGAGAGAGAGCTAAGCAGGAAGGCTACAAAATGCAATTTTCCTGGGTTGTATGTTGGGAGGAAACGAGATTAGCTTAGAGAGTTAAGAATAGAATGGTATTTCCCACTTTTTTTCAAGCCGATTTAATGTGTCTGGTTTTATGTTGAGGTCTTTGATCCACTTGGACTTCAGTTTTGTGCAGGGTGATAAGTATAGATCTATTTTCATTTTTCTACATGTAGACATCCAGTTGGACCAGCACCATTTGTTGAAGATGCTATCTTTTTTCCATTGAATGGTTTTGGCGTCTTTGTCAAAGATCAGGTGTCCATAAGTGTGTGGGTTTATTTCTGGGTCCTCTGTTCTGTTCCATTGATCCACCATTCTGTTTCTATGACAGTATCATGAAGTTTTTAAAACTGTTGCTCTATAGTACAACTTAAGATCAGGGATGGAGATACCTCCAGAAGATCTTTCATTTTAGAGGATTGTTTTAGCAATTCTGGGTTTCTTGTTATTCCATATGAAGTTGAGAATTACCCTAGAACTCATTGGTACAGGAGAAAACTTCCTGAACAGAACACCAACAGCACAGGCTCTAAGAGCAACAATCAATAAATGGGACCTCATGAAACTGAAAAGCTTCTGCAAAGCAAAGGACACTGTCATCAAAACAAAGCGACTGCCTACAGATTGGGAAAGAATCTTCACCAACCCTTTATCTGACAGAGGACTCATATCCAGTATATATAAAGAACTAAAGAAGCTGAAAAGCAGCAAACCAAGTAATCCACTTAAAATGGGGAACAGAGCTAAACAGAGAATTCTCTGTAGAGGAATACCGAATGGCAGAGAAGCACTTAAAGAAATGCTCAGCCTCACTAGCCATTAGGGAAATGCAAAGCAAAACAACACTGAGATTCCACCTTACACCCATGAGAATGGCCAAGATCAAAAACTCAAGTGACAACACATGCTGGAGAGGTTGACTGCTGGTGGGAATGTAAAATTGTACAACCACTCTGGAAATCAATCTGGCGCTTTCTCAGACAACTAGGAATAGCGCTTCCTCAATATCCAGCCATACCACTCCTGGGCATATATCCAAAAGAGGCTCAAGTACACAAAAAGGACATTTGCTCAACCATGTTTGTAGCAGCTTTATTTGTAATAGCCAGAAGCTGGAAACAACTCAGATGCCCCTCAACTGAAGAATGGATGCAGAAATTGTGGTACATCTACACAATGGAATATTACTCAGCAATGAAAAATAAGGAAATCATGAAATTTGCAGGTAAATGGTGGGATCTGGAAAGGATCATCCTGAGTGAGTTGTCCCAGAAACAAAAAGACACACATGGTATATACTCACTCATATAGACATACAACATAGGACAAACCCACTATAACCTGTGCATCTAAAGAAACTAAGCAAGAGAGAGGACCCTTACTAAAATGTCCAATCCCCATCCGGAAAGGCAAAGAGGATGGACATCAGAAGAAAAAGAAAACAGGAAACAACCTAGGAACCTACCACAGAGGGCCTCTGAAAGCCTCTACCCTACAGACTATCAAAGCAGATGCTGAGCCTGATTGGCAACTGTTGGGCAGAGTGAATGGAATTTTATGTAAGAACTGGGAAATAGTAAGAGCTGGAGAAGACAGGGTCTACACAAGGAGAGCAACAGAACAAGAAAATTTGAACACAGGGAACTTCCCAGAGACTCATACTCCAACCAAGGACTATTCATAGAGATAACCCAGAACCCCTGCACAGATGTAGCCCAGGGCAATTCAGAGTCCAATTGGGTTACATAGTAATGTGAAGAGGGACTGCCTCTGACATAATCTGATTGGCCTGCTCTTTGATCACCTCCTCCTGGGGGGAGCAACCTTACCAGGCCATAGTAGAGGACAATGCAGCCACTTTTGATGTGAACTGATAGACTAAGATCAGAAAGGAGAGGAGAACCTCCCCTATCAGTGGACTTGGGGAGTGGCATGCATGCAGAGGGAGGAGGGAGGGTGGGATTGGGAGGGGAGGAGGGAGGGGCTTATGGGGGGATTCAGAATGAATAAAGTGTAATTGATGAAAAAAAAAGAAAACAGAAAAAACAAACAAACAAAAAGAATAGAGTGGTAAATGCTCAGTTCTTGGGTTGTAAAATTAATTTAAACAAATATTAAGAGTCTCTATTATTTATATAATAGTCCAGTTAAAAGTAAAACTAATATAAACCAACATAGTTATATAAAAATAAGTAGCAACTTCCACTGACTATTCTATTTATCCTTCTGAGTGAGATTCAAGCATTCTCCCCTGGGCCCTCCTTGTTAATTTGGTTCTTTGCCTATGCGAATTCTAGTACTGTTATCCTAATTTATATGGATAATATCTGTTCATAAAAGAGTATATACCATGTGTTTCTATTTGTTTCTGGGTTACCTCACTCGGGATGATTTTTTCTAGTTCCAACCATTTGTCTGCAGATTTCATGATTTCCTTGTTTTTAACATCTGAGTAGTATTCCATTGTGTAAGTGTACTACAGTTTCTTCATCCATTCTTCAGGTGAGGGAAATCTGGGTTGTTTCCTGTTTCTGGCTAGTACAAATAAAGCTGTTATGAACACAATTGAGTAAATGTCCTTGTTGTATGGTGGGACATCTTTTGGGTGTAGGTCAAAGAGTGGTATAGCTGAACCTTAAAGTAAATCTATTCCCAGTTTTCTGAGAAACCTCCATACTGATTTCCACATTTCTGACACTGCTAAGATGACCAAGTACCTGAGACTATGTAGTTCACCGATCTAGGGTAAGCCAAAATCTACTCTTCTAAAAGGAAAGAGACTCCAAATGACATCCTACTACACTTGTAGATCAGTGCCTTGCTCAGCCATCATCAGAGAAGCTTATTGGGACAAATACAAAGACCCACTGCTTTATTTCTTAAAATAAAGCTAAGAAAAGTATGGTAGCAGTTGGGGAATGGTCATATAGACACAGACCATGGTTTTGCATATGTCTATATACACTTTATGCATAAAAATATGCTTATTACTTCAGAGCAGGTTATCTTCACTGTGTGTGTTTGTGTGTGTGTGTGTGTGTGTGTGTATTATAGTGGGTTTACAATAAAGAACGTCTTTGAAAATTTTGCTTACCTCAAAGTTCAATTTAATGACATGGCAATAGCCCAACTGACCTCAGGTTTGGCCTGCTCCCTTTGGGCCCAATAAAGTTTGCTAGGTGAAAACAATGGCCTACTATTAAGCTTTTTATCCAATAAGAAACACAAATACGTATTTATAAAATATTGGAGATTATTCACGAAGGGAACATGTACTGATTTTGAAGAATAAAATAGAGCTGGTCCTAGTCAGAGAATCCTATAAGATGTACCTACCATATGAGCACAAATTTTGAAAACATTATGGATATTGAAGGTATTTGAAGTCTTTCCATATAAAGTAGTGTATTATATGTGCAAACCTGCAGAAATGGAAAGAGAAGTTCTTGTATAGAAAGAAATGCATGGATAGTATTTTCACAAGTCAGAAAAGGCAGTACAGATCATGGGAGCCTAGTTTGCATATTTTAATTATAATATTATATTTATTTGTATATGCTTAATACTGCATAGCAACTTCTTTTTTAAAAGAATTATTCATTTAAGCAAACATCAAACATCCAGGACTATTCATGGAGATAACATAGAACCCTGACAATGCAGCCACTTCTGATGAGAACTATCAGTCTATCAGACTAAGATCAGAAAGAAGGAGAGGAGGACCTCCCCTATCAGTGGACTTGGGGAGGGGCATGTATGCAGAAAGGAGGGGAGGGAGGGTGGAACTGGGAGGGAAGGAGGGAGGGGCTTATGGGGGGATACAAAATGAATAAAATGTAATTAATAAAAGTTAAATAAAAAATAAAAAATAGATATCCATGATCATAGCAGTTATTAGCATTATGCTATTTCATGCTAGGCATGTGTTAGGTAAGTGTCAACCTTTATTTTTAGTTACATATGTATTTCTTTTCCTATTGATTGTGTTTATAAAAGGATTTTATGAACATACTCAACATATTTGCTGCATGCCTCCACATGTAAGCATTCTAACTTAGGTAAGGGTGTTTAAGGAAAGGAAGAAACCTGACTCTATAACTTTTACCTTTAAAGCTAGAGTAAGGGGCACATAAAATTCTTATGCAAATAAATGAAATAACAATAGTTTCAAACTTTTGCCATTTTAGTATGTGTCATCCAAAGAAATATCATCATATAAGAATTTTTATAAGACCTTATATTCTCTTAACTCCTAGATGTGAGGCAACTTCAAACAACTCATCCATGTAAATCCAACAAAGAATAGAAAAGGAAAAGAATGGATGAGTTCCTCTTTGGCAATGTCTAGGTGAATTCCAGCCTTTAGGTGAATCTAACAAAGACTTTGCCTGTGAAAAGATGAAGCAGAGCTTTAGGAAAGCTATTGCTTGACTGAGCACCCATGTGGCCAGTTAACCCAAAGTCTGGGATGTGAGTTCTTACTTTTTCAGCATCTACTTTCTTTCTCCCACAACACCTTTTCTTATGTTGGTGCAAAATTATTTTAGTACCCCTCTGAGGAAAATAACATGTAACTAACAGGCATTTCAAAGCAACACGACTACAAGCTTGACCTCATGTGTGTGCTATCTTCTCCCAGCTACAGCAATGACAACGTTTCTAGAAGCTTCTGACCACAGCTGCAACAATGTTCTTAAAGCAGATCAGAACAAAGAAGTCTTCCTGTTTTCAGCCACTGATCAAATCATCTTCTTGCAGACAAAAGAAAGTATAAGTACAATCATAAGAGAAAGTATAAGTACAGTCTGGTTGCAGCTGAAATCAGAGTCTAAACACCAGTTGATAACTGTGGTTGTTATAACTATTCTATTATCAAGCATGTTCTCCTGAGGATCCTTCACAGTTATTTCCCTAACATGTTTTATGAGGAGTTGTTGTCAGTGTTTCCTATTCCTGCCCTCTCTCTCTTTCTATCATCTTCAGAGGTGGCAGCAGAAGCAGCCTCTCTCCGCTCCCGACCATATCACATGATGCTTGTGTACCATGCCAGAGTTTTTTATGCCCTCCCAGTACTATTGCCCTAGCAGACTATGAACCCTTGGTAGGAAAACAGGTAGATACATCTCCTGAAGTCTTTAAAGTCTGGAATTATAGCTTGCTCTATAAATCTTTATAACTGCTTAAGATAAAAAGTATTAACTGAATCAATGAATAAAGCTATCCTTGTAGGTAGGGTAATGTGTAATGTCATGTTACTAAACAATTTAATCAAAGACAAGATGATTTGACCCTTATTTTAAATTATATCTCCAGTCTACTTGACGTGAGTAAAATTTGAATATCAGTGAATGTACAGATTTAGAAATATGTAATAGTTAAGTGGCAGGACAAAAAGATAAAAAATTATTTTAATACTGAAATTCATTTTCATTAACATTTCAGATTACATTTAGTGGTGTTATATATTTAAATTTAGCTTCATAAATACTATAAGATATTTCATGGCAGATCATTACATCCCCATTTTGCATTATGAAAGAATGAATCTCAAAGGTTCTAAGTAATTCAGTATTTCAGCTAGATTTCAATCAAACTTAGTTCTGCTCTTTGTGTTTGGTCCTAAACTCTTTATTTGTAAATCATACTGAAGTTTTTGGGGTGATTACAAAGACCGAACTTTGACCCCAAGGCAGGAGCCCTGGACCCAAGTACACTGCCTGCCAATGTCATGATCGTTTTTTAATTTGTTTGGGATATCATGAATATATATATACGTACATATATATATGTGTGTGTGTGTGTGTGTATGTTTGTATTCATGACTTACATGGTTTATAAATATATATAAACTATATACATAACTTATGTATATTCATAACTATAAATATATAAACTATGTAACATATATAAACTATGTAAACTATATATATACACCACTTAATACATAGTTTATATATTTATAAACTATATAAGTCATGAGGTTAAAGTACATTTCTGATGTTACCTCCTAAAATGGATAAGCCAATATTATGACATTGCTCAATGCCAAGATAATTTTTAATACATTTGGATGTGCTTTATGCTAAAGTTATTTGCAGGAAACTTCTTGGATTATTTTTTTTGTAAGCTTTGGCCTTGATGTGGCCAAACAGAATATTTCTGAATCTTCAAAATATAGTAATAAAAGGGGTTTTCTTGTTGTCTTGGGAGATTTGCTCGTTGTTTGCCATGAGTTATTTTCAAATGGGACAGGAAGATTTCTTTCTTGCTTTTCTCTCCCAGTCTCTCTATCTCTTTCCTGCTCACTCAGTGGCAGGGAGTGTTTGCTGGTGTTGGCTTGGTTTAGCTTTTGGTTGGTTGTTTTGGGGAGACAATGTCTTATACTGCAGCCCAGACTAATCTAAAACTCAGCATATGGCCGAGGATGGCCTTGAACTCAAGCTTCCCCTGCTTCTTCTGCCTCAAGAAGGTCTCTTAATCATCCTTGTTGTCTCAGCTTCGCAGGAACAGAAAGTTCCTCCAGTGTTGTCACTGGGAGCAGTCTTATCACAGCAGGTCATGTCATTTAACTCTGTTTAATGACTTTATTCCTCTACCTTTAAAATCTTTAACAGTGTTTTGGAAAGATAAAACAGAATTTGAGAATTAATTGTAAATATTATTTGCAAAACTGTGTTATATTGAGCATCAACTTTGTTGAAACAAATAATATGTTTAAACAGAATAAAATTTTGTTTTTATTTGAACAGAATAAAATTCATTATTTTTGAAAATGTTGGACTCTGCCTACAATCACTGATATCCTATTGGTTAATTTTACACCATCTGGCTGGGGTTCTAAAAGCTAAATCAAGCTACATTAGCCTGGAGGTTAATAGTCCACTGATAGGGGAGGTCCTCCTCTCCTTCTTTCTGATCTTAGTCTGATAGACTGATAGTTCTCATCAGAAGTGGCTGCATTGTCAGGGTTCTAGGTTATCTCCATGAATAGTCCTTGGTTGGAGTATGAGTCTCTGGGAAGTTCCCTGTGTTCAAATTTTCTTGTTCTGTTGCTCTCCTTGTGGAGTTCCTGTCCTCTCCAGCTCTTACTATTTCCCACTTCTCACATAAAATTCCATTCACTCTGCCCGACAGTTGGCCATCAGGCTCAGAAATCTGCTTTGACAGTCTCCACAGCAGAGGCTTTCAGAGGCCCTCTGTGGCAGGTTCCTAGGTTGTTTCCTGTTTTCTTTTTCTTCTGATGTCCATCCTCTTTGCCTTTCAGGGTGGGGATTGAACATTTTAGTTAGGGTCCTCTCTTTTGTTTAGTTTGTTTAGATGTACAGATTTTAGTGGGTTTATTCTATGTTGTATGTTTATATGAGTGAGTATACACCGTGTGTGTCTTTTTGCTTTGGGACAACTCACTTAGGATGATCCTTTCCAGGTCCTACCATTTACCTGCAAATTTCATGATTTCCTTATTTTTCATTGCTGAGTAATACTCCATTGTATAGATGTACCGAGTTTCTGCATCCATTCTTCAGTTGAGGGGCATCTGGGCTGTTTCCAGCTTCTGGCTATTACAAATAAAGCTGCTACAAACATGGTTGAGCAAATGTCCTTTTTGTGTACTTGAGCCTCTTTTGGAGTGGTATGGCTGGATCTTGAGGAAGCGCTATTCACAATAGCCACAAATGACATAGGGTACCTTGGTGTAACCCTAACCAAGCAAGTCAAAGACTTGTATGAAAAAAAATTTCAAGTCTCCGAAGAAAGAATTAAAAGAAGATATGAGAAGATGGAAAGATCTCCCATGCTAATGGCTTGGCAGGATTAACATAGTAAAAATGGCCATCTTACCAAAAGCAATCTACATATTTAATGCAATTCCCATCGAATTGCCAACACAATTCTTTACAGACCTGGAAAGAAAAATTCTCAACTTCGTATGGAATAACAAGAAACCCAGAATTGCTAAAACAATCCTCATGGATATATTTTAATATTACCGTATTATTTCTAAAGTGCCCAGAACAAGTTGATCATTGAGCTTACTTTGGCTTTTTCTCTAGCTTTTTCTGTGGTTCCTGGGATCAGTTCAATGACTCATGAATGCCGTTACACCTCAGCCCTCTAAACTTCTTTTAAGAGAACTGATATAATTTAAGCTGAGTAGTTTTCATTACTTGTTAGGATGACAGATACATATTCACCTGCAGAAGAAATTTAATATGAACTAAACTCAAGTTGTCCTCCTCAATAGACCATGCTCTCCTTGACATTGTTTTCTCCATTGTATGACTTTGGCTTCTTTGCCAAAAATCAAGTATCTGTCTAAAACAATGATTCAAAGATAATCATACCTAAGCCACCAACTCATTAAATGCCACTGTGGCCTCTCCCACTCCAGTAAAGCATACTGATTGGGGGCCAATTGGTAAAGGGAAAGGGTTGGGAAGAAGTAGGGCATACAAGGATTTAACTTTGAAGTGTGAATTTGCCTCCCACAGGGTCCCAATCACAGAACAGACAGGAAATCATAAAATAATGGAATTGCATTCATGCATATTCACATAAAAGGGATATTATTTAATATTAACAATGTCCCAAGTCATAATGATTTAGCTAATAAGCCAGCAAACAGTAATTCATATTGGGATTGTTTGACTTCCTGTCAAATAGCTACATTCTTGTACATGCCGAGAATATGGAATAAACAATCTAACACAGAATTAATGAATTGGAAAATACCTGAAAAGCTTTATGTGTGATTTGGCTTCTTGGAAGAATTCCAAGCACTAGTCCTTATTTTGATTAATATTGCAATTTATCCTGTTAAGGAAGTACCTCATAAATACCCATGAAGCCTTTTATTAGATGATTGTAAATACTTAAAATCTTATTTTGCAGTCCTTTTCATCACAAAGACAACAAAGAGCAGGCAGAGAGCTGTATTTTATTTAGTCGCATTCACTACCAACCAAGTCATATCACATGTTTTATGTGCATAGAACTGATGCTCATACAGATGTGTTGTTGCAAAGACATGATGCATAGAATTGATGCTGTGATCACACCCCCTTCCTTACAGCATCCATGGAATGTCTTCCATGGGTTTCATCATGAAAATGTATTCCCAATAGTGTGTACTAGCAGCAATGCAGGCAACATTTGATAGCTAAATATAAACAATTGAGATGGAGAAGTGACTCAAACAATAATAGCTTAATGTTACATTATTGGAAAAAAAGCTTTATAATATTTTCTTTTATTTTAAATGTTTCACCACTAGTACTTCTTTACATTATAATAACCATTTTTTCTATTTTATCCAGTATTATTTCTATGAATAACAGAAACATTTTGATCTTCACCAGAGCCGTTTTTTTTTTTTTTTTCTATTACATTGAAGGATTTTTTTTTAAAGAAAGATATACAACTGGAATGGCTAATCAAAAGAACACAGTAATATCCTGAAAAATAGGTACATACAAACAACACTAAGTAGATTCAGAAGGTTATATTTATATAACATACATGATTGTGTGTGTGTGTGTGTGTGTGTGTGTGTAAAAAAAAACAATAATAATTTAGAAATCATGAATTTGAATGTAGGAGGTCATAGAAAGATTTGGAGAGGGTATGGGGAAAGATAGAAATGGTATAAAAGCAGTATTCACATGTAAAATTCTCAAGAAAAAAAGAATTCTGTGTATCCATCTGGAGAACAAGTAAATGAAGACTTTTAGACCCTTTCAAGACATGTAATTCCTCTCTAAGGTATGATAATGTGACAGTTAAATTCTATTTGTAGCATTCATTTGAACCTTTCCTCACTTTTCCTCAATTAAAATAATAATGAAAACAAACTCTTCAGTGTCCTGTTTGTGAGCTCAGTCTAATCCATTTGGCCCTGATATACACCTAATCTTTCCTAACCTCATTTTTGTATAAAAAGTTTCTGTAGTTGCTAGCAATCTTATTTAAGAAATGATCTAGATACCCCTTGTCAACCCTATCTTTCCCAAATTTGCTTCATACTAATCATTACCTTGGAAGACCCATTTAAAATACAAATGGTGCAGTCTGGTCCCAGCTGGTCCATCAACCCCCTCAACAGAAGTCCATAGTGTCTATATGTTCTCATCAGAATTCTGCCTAGTTTTCCTCAGGCTATTTCCAGTTTCAGTGAAGCCTTCTTTATTTCTACCCAGAGGGATCCCCTCCATATCCCACCCTCCCAGCCCTATTCTCCCTTACTCCTCCGCCAAGATCACTCTCATGAATTGACACTATCACAGTTTAATGTTTAGGTTCATGTTATGGATACTTCTTCTCCAGCAAGGGTCACTAATATATATAGGCTTTAGGAGGTGGGACCTAGCTTGCAGAAATTGAGCATTATGGGTGAGAATTTGAAGGGATATCTCTGGCATATCCATTCTCTCTGTTTCTCGTCAGCCATGATGGAACCAGCCATCACCGCATTGTGCAGCCACCATGGACTGAACCATACTGTCATGACTTCCCCTCTGTCTTTGACTGCAGCAGCCCGTTGAGAAACTTCCTCTTCCATGAGTGTGTCTGCCAGGTATTTTGGTCACAAGTGAAGCACAAATAACACAAAGCACTGGATGTGAGTCACTAATCGCTATTGTCAACTTTGGATGATAACTGCAGTGGATCTCTCATTGGACTTCGAATTCTACCCTTTGCCCCAAATTTAATCTGTGGCAATTTTCAAATGCATGAAGGATAACACAGTCACACTTTAGAATGCATTGTTTCTCAGAAGGAAGGGATTTTTTTTTCTTCAACAACTTCTTATTCTATGGTTGCTTCCTCTCAAGAAACACCAGCTCCCTCTCATGAATCTATGATTCTTTCTTTATTTAGACATAGTGATGACATTATTCACTTCAACAAAAATGTGGTTGCATTTTGTTAGCATTTACATTGTTTTGGAAAACTTGTCACACCACACTTCTCTCTGAGGCAACGATTTTCAATTTCTTTTTGTCTCAAGAAACTCTTAAGCCAAAAGATCACTGGTGACTCCAAAGAAGTTTTATTCCTTTGTGCTAAATCTATTGGTTTTTATTAATTTACAATGGTGAACTTTTAAAACTTTACAAATTTATTTCAAAATACTAATAAATCCAGGGTGTATTATCATAGTGTGCTTTATCTCCCATAGCAAATTCCACAGGTTGGTTAGTCTGTAAATAATAGAAGGCTATTTTCCATACTTCCAAGGTCAGGATGTCCACACAGTCTGCTTCTGAGGGGTGGCTACTTTTTTACATAGCTTTCCTACAATTCTAGGAGAAGTAAGGTCACAAAAGGACTCTTTAAAAAATACAGGGGAGACATCTCAATTAAAAAACACTCTAAAACTTAGAAGGTAGAGTCTACATATGAGAAAGAAAATAGTGTGGTTTACTCTCTGGACGAGGTTAGTTGACTTCATATCCTTTTCTTTCCAGTTCCATTTATTATCCTGCAAATTTCATAATTTCCCTTTTCTTTATAGCTGAATAAAATTCCAGTGTGCATGTATAGCCTCATTTTCCTGGTGGATTCTTTTGTCAATAGACATCTAAGGTGATTTAATTTCCGACCTCTTGTAAAAGAAAGCAGCACTGGGCATAGAAGATGATGTAGTGTCCTTTGTATATACACACAGGAATGGTATCCTTGGCTAATATGGTAGTTCTGTTTTTATTTTCTTTGTTTCTTGGGATACCTCAACTCATTTCCAAGTCAACTGTGTATTCCCATCAATATATGCAAGGGTTTTCCTTTCCCCACATCCACTCCTGTATTTGTTATCATTTGATTTCTTGATGGTAGCCATTCTGTTTGGGGTGAGTTAGAATATTAAAATAGTTTTAAGATGTACTCTTGTTGGATAAGGATGCTGAACACATTCCTTAAATGTTCACTAGCCATTTATGTTTCTTCTTTCTAAGCTCTCCCCTCATTTCCATAACCTATTCTTTTAAAAATTGAGTCGTTTGTTTTCTTGCTATTACTTCCTAAGTTTTTTTCAACAGCCTTTGTTAATTGGACTGTGATTTCCACAATATTATCAATTCAGAAGCATCAAGTTAAATTTTATATATTTGAAAAATCAAATGGCATGTAAAATGAATTAGAAGTAACTAAACTTTTATCACAGCTATCAATATTCTTTGCAACACAGTTTGGAAAACTTGGTTTGAAAAAATAATCACAAAAATGATTTAGAAACACTGAGAGCAGGAGTGGTCTTCCAAAGGAAAAGAACACCAATTAGTTGTCTTGTGCCAAACAATCAACCCTGAAAATATACATATACTAGTAACATTGTATGAACTCAACAGGTTATATTTAGGAGTCTATATGTATATATATGTATATATATGCATGTAATAACAACTAGTGATAAAATTTGAAAGAGAGTGAAAAAGGGTATATGGTACAGCATGGAAAGAAAAAGGGAAAAGAAAACGTTATAAATATATTATAATCTCAAAAAATAAAAATAATAAAGCTAGTGGTGGCGTCTGTGTATTACTATATGCTCGTGAAATCATTCCATTAATAATAGTTCATCAGGCTCTAGAGTTCATGTTTTTACAAGTATAAGGCCACTTAAAAGTCTGTTTTATAGGTACTTTTCATAAAAATTATTATGAAAGAGCACAGAGATCACAGGTTTATTTCTCTCACAAATTACTACATCCAGCTTCAAGAGTGTGGTTATTCAGTCCAAGGTGACTAGTCCTTGTTTTGTTCAATTTTTAATAAACTGATCAATGGAAAACACAAATTAATAAATTTTTTAAATTGCTTAATTCTGAAAAGATTATGTGACTCAAGAATGCTCTAAGATTTTTCTGTGGTAAAAAACGTTCTTGAATATGTATATGTGCACGTTATGTCAAAATGTGATGGTTAATTTTTATCATCAACTTGATAAGATTTAGAGTTACCTAGATGGTGAGGCTCACTGATGGGTGTTCCTGGGAGGACATTTCCAGAAATGATTAAGTGAGAGGGAAGACCCACCCTGAATGTGTATGGTACCATCCCACTAAAAAGATTTGAAAAGAGAGAAAGCTAGGAAAACACTGCCATTCTCCCTTTCCCTTTCTCTCTAGATTCTGGTTTGCACTAGGTTAGCTGTTATGTCACATTATTGTCCCCAACATGATGCACTAAGTCCTCTGAAACCAGAAGCAAAATAAACCCTTTTTCCTTTATGCTTTTTCAATTACATCTGTTGGTCATGGTGACAGTAAAATCATTCTCTGAAACATGTGGCTGCACAAGGCAACAGAATATGTGACTATTGGATGCTTAGTCCTGAAAAAGATATGTCATGCTCTCAAAGGCTCAGAATACACTGTAGAAAAGAGACAGAGTGAGAAGATTGTGAGGCCTTGAAAGGAGACTAGGAAGAAAAACTTCAAAAGAAAAGGACACTAGTCATGAGCTCTCAGGCACAAAGGATGACCTCACTATGTCTGCACCAGTATGGGCCCATCATCAACACCAACACCAAAATGCAGGAGGGACCATAGGAGCCCTAGTCCTCACAGCTGAACTGTTCATACATATAGATTCATTACACGCAAGTGTGAAATTCTCAAAGAATTAACAATCACAGATCAAAGAGTCTAATTGAACAGGCTTTTGACATGGTTTACTTCTATTAGCTAAATGATTGCATGTGAACATGAGGACCTGAGGTCTAGCTCAGCACCAATGTGAAAAGCCAGGTGTAGTGGTGTGCGCTTATAATCCCAGCACAGCTGAAAAGGAGATAGGTAGACTCCTTAGGATCACTGCCCAGATAACCTAGTCTAGTCTGGGAGCTCCAAGTGCCAGTGAGAGATGACCCTGCCTTAAATACCTCAAGTTGATCTGTAGTCTCCATATGCATGTCTACATATGTGTGTACATGAGTACATGCACCCACCCAGGCACGTGCGCGCAAGCACACACACACTCACACACACACACACCACATTTGAATGTGCAACAGATACTAAATAAACAAAAAATAATGCCTAGGAGAGAGAAAAAAGCAAACTGATTAGGGCCTCATCTCCTGTATGAAGATATATACAAGGCACTTTGAGCAGAATGAAGCTGGGGAGAACACTGTGCTGAAAATGCATGACAGTTGCCAGGTCAGATTAGTTTTATCATGACAGATATGAAAGTACATCAAAGAAAAGGAAAAATAAAAGTTCCAACGTTGTCTTTGGTGGAATCTATGAAGAGAATGACATTTGATCTGCTTTTTGTAAAATATATTAAAGTCTGTCCAGTGAAGTTTCCAAGTTGAAAAAAAATAGGGGACTAAAGATATGAATAAAAGAAAATACAGAGTTTGTTAAGGTACGTTTGAGGAGATTTCTGCTTCAGATATTTGTTGATTAGAGTCAATGTGTTAGACAGGGTATTTTCCTTTATGAACTCTATCCACTCAGGATTAGATTAAGGACTTTATAGGCCAGAAGTCACTCGAACTCAATACAGATGAGCAGTTGTCAAAAGTTAATAACTTGCACCGATTATTTATGATCCCATTGAAGTTTCTTTAATTAAGCTGGCTTTCATAATCCCTTTCTAATGCCTTATCAACCTGATTTGTATCTCTGTAAGCTCTGGCTGCTGCTAACCAGGGGGTCTGTTGTGAGGCCCAAGATGATACAAAAGCATTGTAGACTTAAATGAACGATTGATTGGCTAGCTTCCCACTAAGCATGGGTTACAGCAAGAGCTCATCTCTCTCTCTGATTGAAGCTTCTACACTAAGATTCTGGTATGGAATGCTCAATTCCTCAAACTAGATCAACTCTCCTAAGACACCATTTTCCTGTGTAACCTGTGGCCGTCACAGTCACATGTACCTAGGACTGCTGTGACTATACACAAAATCATAAATTTATTGAAAACAGGTGTTTTGTGAGGGTTTTTCTTTTTCTTTTTCTTTTTTTTTTTTTTTGGTAATTTTATTGCTTGGCTCTCAGAAGCAGTCATAGATGACAGGATCATGCACAATGTCAAAAGACTGGACATGACCACAATTAATAGTTTACCACTGCTCAATACTTTGACTTGGAAGAAAATTTCTTTACCACCTGTCAGGTACCCAACCATCTCCTTTACATCTCTTAAGGAATTCTTAGGATAAACCCCTAGGAAGTTTCCAGTAATGCCATCTGTCATTAATGTAAGAGGGCTCAGCAAACTGTCCCTGAGAAAAGCCATGTAATAGATAGTTATGCCTTTTAGGCAAGATCTCTGTGAACTATTTTCTATAGTAGCCAAGAAGAACTGAGACAAAGAATAAATGAATAGATGTGGCTAAATTTGTTCTGGGACAATAGTTTCCTGCCCCTCCCTACCCTGAAGCGTATGAAGGAAACCCTAATGAAATTTTAGTAACACTAATTAAGATGGAAGGAAGACGGTTGCTAACAGAACAAAGAGGTGTTGAAACAGTAAAGGCAACAGTTTCAAAGCAACTGGTATCAAGGATGAAAGACAAAATCAAAAAAAGCAGATAACAAACAGAAAAGTCACTGGGCCTGAAAAGGTCCATTTTTATAATTTCAAAGAATGTTTATCAAGCATTCCTTATCATTAGCTTGGTCCTGGGATCTCTTGAGACACAGGGATCTTGAGTATCTCACCTAGGGTTCTCAGATTGTATATCCAACATGGACACCTAAGAACCTCAGGTTCTGTCCACCTTGTTTTCCTGGCCAGGAATTTGCCAAGTGGGCAAAGCTGATTGGCCAGTGAGTCCCAGAACTCTGCCTGTTTTCACCTCCCCAGTGAGTGCTGGGATTCCAGGTGCAAAACACCACACCCAATTCAAGTGAATTCTGTTGACCTTAGGTCCTCTTGCTTCCACAGCATTTGACCAACTGAGCTATCCCTTCAAATCTACAGTGCACTCCTTAATCCCCTAATTGTTAACTCTAGTTTTGGATACTGTGTGAAGTTTCAGGAAAGAGAAATATCTTCCCTGTTCCCTTTGAATTGATAACTTCAGTCTGTTAACAATTAAATTTGCTCTAATGCCCTCAGCCTTATCTTTGACTTCTTTCTTGAATGTTAGGGGTGATCAGCATTAGAAGCTTGATCTAATCTTGATTTCTACACCAAACTAAGATAAAACCCCAAAAGCATTTTATTTAAAAGAATTTCTCATGTGAAGCATGGCCTGAGAACAAAAGAAACAACTTTTAATTGTAAAAAAAATTAGTTTTGATAATACTGTTTCTTGTGTAGATCTCTTCAATTCAATGATCCCACCAGCTGAAAAACCATCAATAAGAACATCCAGATAAACATCAGTTCTAAAATATTGCAGAATAAAATTCTTAAAATTTAATGATTTTGGTTTTTCTGTGCTTGAAGCAAAAAAAAGTAGATGTCAAATACAGATAAGAAAGAATATTCCCTTAGTCCTTCAAGCTAGAAACAAACTAGCAGTTTTTGAAGATACTTTGCCTGTATGGCCATACAAGTTCATATGTTAAAAATATACATGTAAATTTATGTTGGAGATATTAAGATACTTGAACTGTATAGACAATAAGAAGTCATCAAAAGGGTAGAATCTTAAGTCACACATTGGAAAAGAATCAAGGGGCCCTAGTGGAGTTTGGTGGTGCAGTACTTGCCTAAGATACATAAGGCTCTGAGGTTCTGCTCCTAGCACTGCAAAATAAAATAACTTGCTTGGAAAGGGGCTCACAAATAATAGTAAAGCTTTTTATAATCCTGTGCCTTCCTGCCACAGCAATTTTTTTGTTATTTTAAACCAATTTATTCTTAGGAACAAGGTTCGATAAGAATTGGGCTCAGATTTAATTTCTTTTTGTCCTAGGGATGGACATTAGACGTGACTTTTGTTTTCTTTGATTTCAAGTAGCTTCCGATGATCTCCTCTTGAGAATACAGAAATGGCTCTGAAGTATTTTGTTGTTCTGTTGTTAATCCCCTAGGACTTCTAAATTCCGTTAAGCAATTTTTTATCTTACTTGCTTTTTTTTCTTGTCCACTTCTCTCTGTTGGACTTTGGGATTTACGTAAATCTCATCAGAAGTAGACCACTCTACTTAAGAATAACATTTCTTTCTTGCTTCTGTTTTAACCTAAATTTCTTGATCCAGTCACTTTTGGTCCAGAAGCTCAAGTTCATCTTGAAGAAAAGTTATTTATTTCTCAGGGGATATGATTATATCATTTTTTCCTTTCTCCTTAAATGACTTATTGAAATAGATTTCTAGGGACTAATTTACATTAATTCTGAAGTATGACTCTGAGGGCATGAACATTAATTGAAAGACTATTTTTATCACCTTATGCTCTTCTTAAAAAATAAATGACATTTTTTCTACATTTAATTCAACTTTTACTTTGACTAGGGTATTAAAATGTCAGAAATTATACTTCTATGTGTATGTGTCTGTTTTATAATTCTCTAGCAAATGCAATTAGTTTTAAGAGATTCTGATTATGAAGTGTTTTGTGTTTTTGTGATAAAAAAAAAATAGGCATTCTGCTGAGGCAGAAGTTCCACACAAGCAAGTATTTTATCCTTAGGCTATCAATAGTTCACAAATACACTTACCCATAAAAAGTATCTAACAGGCAAAATTTTCACTAAATTATATTTAAGCCTTATAGCATGGGTACATGTATGCATAAACTCCAGCCACAGTTAAGGGATGGAGCCTGTGTCCAGAATACATGTACATAGCTGTGGGGTCAGTATTGCTGTCATTTGCGTCCACAAAGATCATTACTCTTAAAGCACGAGGACATAATGCTCATGTGAGCAGAATGCAAGGACATGGGCATGCTGAAACACAAAGTTTGCCGTTTCTAATACTTCCATTGGAAGCTGTTATGTAAATTATATATTTCAAACAATTGGTTTTCATATACTTGACATACCAAACTGCACACGTTTAATGAATGCATGATTTCGAGCAAAATGTGCTTGTGTGCTTTTGTGCATGCTTCCGTATTTTTTTCTTTGCTAAGAACATTTAACATGAGATCTATCTTCCCAACATATTGTGAGTGAGCTGTACTATCATGTTAACAGTAGAGGCTATGTTGTACAATGAATGTCAACAAGCGATTATTCTTGCCCAATAGACTTTATACTCATGAAAAGGCAATTTTTCATTTTTCTCTTTCCCAGGACCTGGCAAACTGCATGCCATTCTGTAAACTTATAAACCTGGCTAACAGAGGTGTTTCACATCCAAGCAATATGTAGTATCAGCCATTCTATGACAAGATTATTTTTCACAACGTCTCTTGGCTGGCTCATCAGTGTATTAAATTGCACGATGTCTGTTTTTCTTTTAAGTCTGAATATTAGTATAATTATTTGCATGTATGTATAGTATTCCTTATATATTTATCCTTTCATTAACGGACCCTTAGGTTGTTTCCATTTCTTGACTCTTGAGACCCATACTGCAAAAAACATAGGAGTTGCGGTATCTTTCTAAGACTTAGCAAGTTTTGAGACTAGAGAGGTGATTCATCTGGAAGAGCACTTGCTATTCAGCTGTGTGGCTCAGCGTTCAGATCCCAAACACACACTGAATTGGCTCACAAATCCCTGTACCGCCAGCTCTTACAGCTCTGATACCCTCTTCTGGTCTCCGTAGCCACCTCCACATACTTAGGCATGAACACACACAGACATAGAGTAAAGTATTTTTTAAAGATACACTGATCTGAAAAGTTTCATTGATGAGGGAACTTAACCATTTAGAATATACTTAGGGATGATGCTAGTTTAAAAAAGTGGTGCTTGTAGGCTCTCCTCCAGTATCGTGATTTCACTAGCCTTGGGTTACTTAGAGTTCTGGCACCTACTGACATGGTTTCCCTCTTGTTGAATGGGCCTGAAATCCAAATGGAGAGCTGTTTCACCACTGAGGTATGTGTTCCACTGTTGCACCTTTAGGTTCATTGTGTCATGTTGGTCTTGGCAGCATCATTCCTGGGTAGGATTACAGATTGTGTAATCTGTAATCTTGAGAGTTTGCATGGCTCCTTCTGATACCATGAAACCTAATCCTCAGGGAGGAGGTCTTCAGGTCAAATACAGCTCAACACCCCTGGCCCTATGTTGGAAGCTCTTGTTTCAGCTACAGGGCCTTACCTTTACCTCTGGGAGGCAACAAAGACCAACAGCAATAGCGTGCAAGTTTTGAACGTCTCTTAGACAGCCCCGACTCAACAACTCTAAAGTGAGTGCTAATTCCTGCCCATCTTTTGGAGAGAGGATTGTCAGCCCAGATGAAAAGTTTTCATTTAAACTCTACGCATACGTGAATATTTGTTATATGTAATTTTTAGGTGGAGAGACTGTAATACGGTTCCTTGCGATTTTTGTCAGACATCTTTCCCATTGTTTTACCTGCCTCGGTATTTTTATCTCTCTATTCTTGCTAATTAAATTGCATCATTTGTTTCACTTACACCTTCAAATCATTTGTACCCTGCTAGTTCCCTCCCTATTATTCCATTCACTGGCCTCACCCCCCTTTTCCCCTTTCTACAATTATTACAGGTCATATACACACATCTGAAAACTTAGATCTAGGAACTTCAGATGAGAAAGAACATGTGACATTTGTCTTTCAGGATCTGTAAAGACCATTTTAGAAAACCAAAACTGATCAAAACCCTGAAAATGAAAGAGCAATGTGTATTGCCCTGTCTGAACTCATACATCTGTAACCCAATTTCTGCACCCAAGACATGGCAATTATTGTGGAACAGGGAGCAGAAAGACTGTAAGAGCCAAGTAAACACAAAATCTGCTGTTAAATTATTTCTCCTAGAAATGGCAGAGATGCTACGCTCATGAAGTCTCATCAACGTGTCTACCTATATAAAATGTTACTAACGTAAAATGGGGAAAGCTTGTGGGGTCTTAAATCTAGCCAAAGCATTACAGGCCACTGGGGAATGCTGACAGTGGGGTAAATCATATTACTCATGGAAAAGACCCCAAATGAATTATCTGATACCAAATGTTCATCCCTATATTCTATACTTAGACTGAGAGTTGATTAGCAAACCCCTGTAGTGGTTCAGCACCATCTGTAATTCTAGTTCTAGAGAATTCATTGCCCTTTTCCAGGCTCTGAGTGGCACCAGACACATGAGCACTGCACAGACATATTTGTAAGCAAAAAACCCACACATAAGAAATAAATTTTAAAATTCAAGGTCAAGTAAAGGAATGGAATTTGATACTGTGCCACTGCTGTCTTCTAAATTTATTTTTATATGTGCTTACCTATGACTTAAAATTGGATTTTGACAATTCTTGGCCTTAGAGTATGCCAGTTAGTGTCCTAAAAATCTCATAGTACTAGGGCCGGTCAACAGGCCTTAAACATGAAAAGTTTTCATTGTACATTATTGTCCATTCAGTCATACTAAGCACCCAGCTAATAGTACAGTGAAGACTTTAGTCCAAAAGTGTGCTGTTATATATGCGTGTGTGAGTCAGTGTATTTGTATACTGCATCCGAAGAGCAGGTGCTCTATATTCTCTAAGAATTTACATGATTAGCACATAAGTATCACAAATTCAGTATAACTATAGCATCATTGTAAAGATTACATTAATGAATCATCTAGCCCTCTAAAACATATTTTTAACTAGTTTAATCCTTAAGCAATGATCTGGTAGAGAGGACAATACATTTGCTAATGAATTAGCATTTTATTAAAAAAAAATGCTTAGATAAAAAAGACTGGTATCTTAATTTGTACCCCAAATAAATTATCATGTTCTCTGGTTTTCTTACAAAAATGTCCAAGTCTAAAGTTTGTTATTCTCTTCCAAAAGAGTTTATACCCATGTAAAATCAGTTCAGGTCAAAGTGGACTCCTTTTCTTTCGTTCCTCACCAAACATCACAAAAATATTGCATATTTTATTTATTATAATTCCTGGCTTACTCAGAGAACAAATCTCTAACAGCTTCAAGATAATGGAGACATGAAAAGTAAAAATTTATAGACATAATTTTGAAAGTAAAAAACAGCTATCTTAAGGCCCATAAAGATAATCTTTGAGTATCCTGGCAGAAACACATGTCTCTCAAACACTTTGGGACACCAGTGTAGTATGATTTGGATAGTGATAACTGGGAATTTCAGGAAGCTATCTTGACTGTTGGCATTATTTAGAATGAAGCCACTATACCTATAAGTGCCCTGAGTTATATAAATAGAAGTGATAAGAGTGATGATGTCACTCTGTGAGCAAAAAATCTAGGATTTGTGTTCATTTGATGCTGCATTGCAAGCCTGCCCCATAGAATAGCAAGCAGTCAGTTGTCAGTTAATTTTGTAAACAATTGTTTACTCTCCTTGAATCACAGATGCGAAAGTCTGAGTCTTTTATATTTTGCATTAGAAGACAGGTAAACATATATGTCAATATATGTGTTCACTTATAATTATGTACTTATACACTATACGTACTTTTGTGAGTGTGTTTGTTCTGTGATGTTAAACTAATTTTATTTCATAAATGAAACATAGCATGTTTTCTAAAAAAAAAAATCCTGTTTTTCCTCTTTACTGGCATTCTTTACAAACCAAAGAAACAACAGTATAATTTTGTTCTCAAACTGTCTAATACTATTACTTCCTCTTCTGAAGTCCTGTCCCCTAGATGATCTAGCTTTGCATTAACTAACCTCCTCGGTTCTTCTATATTAAGAGTGTTTTCCATATTGGCAGCATTTTCTTTTGCATTTCCATTTTAGGGGACTTTACAATCTCTGCATGTGACATAAGGTATGTGTCTATATCTATATCCTATCTATATCTATATATCTATGTATCTATGTATCTATATCTATATCATCTCTCTCTCTCTATCTATATTTATCTATATATATATGTATATATATATTGTATAGTGGTGTTAATACATGTGATCATATATCTGACAGTACCACCAGATCCAGTGGCATGATTTGGTTGGGTTTACCTGGATTTATGAATGTCCTGTGTTCCTTGTTGAAAAGTCACCTACATGTGAGCTATGGTGCATGAGCTCTTCCAGCAGATAAATTGTTTCCACAAATTGAAATGAACAAGTTTCTTCCTGCTCAGCAAGATTTATCTTGAAAGTGACATTGCTTATATAAAAGATCCATGTGTTCATAAAATGTCAACTTTTGTTTAAATAGGAATAAATTTCAAATTTTATGTCATTGTTTACCATTATTTATCGTCCTCACTTTAAGGAAAATATGATTTCCTATACTGATATGGAAGCTATCGTATACGGGTGTCAAGGTTTCCTCTAATTTGAGAGTTAAAGATAACACAGCTATGAGTTCAGTTTTGTGACCTGATACATTCTTTTCTCTAAGGAACCAACTAGTTAAGATAACCCCAAGATTAAAATAGTTAGAGTGTGAATTTTTTTAATCTATGATAATTGTGTCTTAAGTTTTGTTTTGTTTTGTTTACATTTTATTTTGGTTTTGTTTTGTTTTGTTTGTTTTGTTTTTTCCTACACCTCTTCTTTTATAGGATTCCCTGAGCTCAAAGGGTAGGAATTTGATGGAGACCTCCAATTTAGACTCTCTCTTTCCACTTAATGTCTTGTTGTAGGTCTCTGTATCTGTTTCCATCACTGCCAAAGGAAGCGTCTCTGATGACGACTGGGTAAGACACTGACGTATGAATATAACAGAATATGGGAATAATTTTCTTGACTTTTGTTTTTGACCAGTAGTGTTTGGTTTTACCCTAGGTCTCTGGGCTATATATTCTCTAATTCTAGGTTACCCAGAAAGTTTTAGTTATGAGTTCCTTATCATGGTGGGGTGTTGGGCCTGATAAGGCCTGCTGTATCTACCTGAGCCTGGCTCCATTTTGGGGACCTGTCTTTAGTTAGCTTCTGATTTAAGAGTAGCCACTTCCGAGCAAAAGTGATTCAGCATATGTGCCTTAAAATTAACCCTGCCTGGTAACTGTTACCTGGAGTTTGTCACTGGCCCACCTCTCCTTGCTCTACCTAACCTTGCTCTCTACGTCGTCTTACCTCACTTCCTTAACCCTGCCTCTTGACCCAAACCTGTTAAAAGGACCGCTTTAATAAAACTGAGTTCCTTCTTCGGCAGATCTCCCAGCTCAATGGTGTTTTTTCCCCTGGAGCATCTGGGGAGGTTCTGGCAGTCAATACTCATCATCCTGCTCAGCCATGGAGGGTGTCCAGCTGGACTGGCCACCCTCCTCTCAGCTCCCCCTGCTGAATATCGACCCGGCAGTGGGGGCCTTAAGTCAAATCAGACATTGCTTAGCTGTTCCCACAAGTTCTGTGCCACCATTGCCCTAGCATGTTTTGTAGGCTGGACAGATTATAGGTCAAAGGTTTTGTGGCTCGGTTAGTGTCCACCGTTCTCTTTCAGCAGGATGCAGTGTACCTTCCTGTACCAAAGAGACAAGACCAAAGGAGTGTGGGCTCCATTAGGCACCAGCTTGATTTCTCCAGGTTCAATGAATTGTGTGGGTCTTGTCCTCTTCAGTGAGGACCGGCTCTCAGTTTGCGAGAGCAACAGTTTGTTGTAGCAAGCAGTCTGGATAGTTTGGGGTTTCCAAGGGACCTCCATAACCAACAACTCAACTGTATATAAACTATTCCCGCAACTGGAAACCTCTCATGGCTAAGAGATGGTCAGTTGAGACTCTGTATCTCCCATTAATAGGAGTCCTCATTAGAATCCCCTTCATGGATTGCTGGAAATGTCCACTACACTAGGCTTCCACTCCTCTCTCCACTTACAACCCACCCAATTTCAGCCCATCACTGCCCACCATCTTCTCATCTAATCCCATTTCTTCCCCACCTCATTTCACTATATCCCCCTAGTCCATTCATAAAATCTATTCTACTCTCCATTCCAGGAAGATCTCTGCATCTTCACTAAACCTTTCCTCTTACCTAACCTCTTTGGGTCTACTGTTATCATTTACTTAATGGATTATATCCCTTTGAAAGTAAATACCTACCATATTTTTTTTCTGGGTGTGAGTTAGCTCACTCAAGATGATTTTTTTTCTTTTTCCTTCAATTTGCCTGCAAATTTCATGTTGTCATTTTTAACAGCTCAGTAATACTCCATTTTATAAATATACCACATTTTCTTTATCCATTTTTCTGCTGAAGGGCATCTAGGCTGTTTTTAGTACCTGCTTAACATGGATAAAGCCATAATAAATATGGCTGACCAGATGTCTTTGTGGTAGAATGCTATATGCCTAGGAGTGGTATGGCTGGATCTTGATATAGATTGCTTTCCACCTTTCTGAGGAATGACCATATTTATTTCCACAGTGGCTGTACAAGTTTGCATTCCCAGCAATGATGGAGTGTTTCCCTTGCTCCACATTCTTACCAGCATGAACTGTCACTTGTGTTACTGAACTTAGCCATTCTAACAAGTGTAAGATGGGATCTGAAAGTACTTTTTATTTGCATTTCCCTGATGGTCAAGGTTGTTGAACATTTCTTTAAGCTTTTTCTTTGCCATTTGAGAATCTTTTTTTAAGCATTTCTTATTTTATTTAACTTGTGAATCTCTATTTTTTTAAGAGAATCTTCTTTTGAGAATTCTGTTTGATTCTGTTGAGAATCCCCATTTTGGGGGGATTTATTGGTTTTGTGATTCTAGTTTCTTGAGTTATTTATCTGTTTCAGATATCAGTCCCCTATCTGATGTAAAGTTGTTAAAAAAAATCATTCCGCATTCTCTAAGCTGCTGTTTTAACCAATTCACAATTCAGTTTTATGAGGTCCCATTTATTAATTCTTGCTTTTAGTGCCTGTTGTATTGGTGTTCTGTTAAGACAGTTGTCTCCTATGCTAAAGATTAAAGGATATTTCCTACTTTCTCTTCTACTAGATTTAGTGTATCTGGTTTTATGTTGAGGTCGCTGATTCACTTGGACTTTATCAAAATAGATAATACAAAATTAACTGCAAGAGTGACTAAACTGGGTGTTAGCAATCCCCAGTAGCTAAAATGATCTAAATCATTTATTCTGTCATTGTCAGAGTAGGAGAACTTCGGATAATGTAGCAAATCAACCAATGAAACTTGTACCAGATCCTTTTTGATATTGTTCATTTTGTTTTGTTTGTTTGTTCACTATTTCCACTTGCTTTAATTTAGAGGTGAGACATGTACCCAGATCTGCAAATTAATAAAAATACACTCTAGGACCTTTGAATGCCTGGATAATGCATCATGGAACTTCCTTATGACAAGTCTTCCTCAAAGCATTCCATTGGCTGACGTTATACTGTTATACATTGTAGCCATTATTTCCCAACTAATGGAATGCGCTCACTCTGGGGTCATAGGAACAGTCCCAAATTATTCTCTTTCAAAAATTTCACCACATATCTATTTTACTCTCCCATTCTGATCAGGAACAACTTTCAAATGCTCCCCTTTTAATATAAAATAGAGAAGAAGATAGTTTTGACAGGAGAGAAGGTGGGCAAGAATCCTCTGCCTAAAACCTGTGCTAAGCATGCACACAAAAAAAGAATGCCTAATTATGTAAAGTTTACTGCTTAATTTAAAAGCCTTTCTATTGTGCAGGATCTTTTTAATTACTGCTGTGAACTGCTCTCTCCTGTGATCTTTCATGTGTACTGCCATCTGCTTTTAAAACATCTTGTGATCTTGAAATAACATTGCATGCAGTCGACAGTCTTTTATGCAGTCTACTGGGACAACGTGAGAGACCCCACACAGTGTGGCTACAAATCTCACTGCTCTTATAAAAGAAATAAAACAAAGTCAACTATGAAAACCCACTGTGTTTTCAAACTTCATCTGGATCACAGTCTCTGGATGAGCGAACTGTAAGAAATGAAGCTCCACGAATTAGCTGCATGGCATCGGGTAAGTTACAGCCTATTACTGATTTTAAGTTCCTAACTTGTAAGACCAGGTAAAAACTAAAGGACTTTCTAGGTCTGAGGTGTACCTGGACCAGGGAGTACTAGTAGCTTTAGCTGGTAGAATTGAATATTGTGGTGTATCATCTATTTTATCTATCCTAAGTACTTTCTCCATACACAAACAAACACACATGCACACACATACACACACGTGCACATACACAGTCATACATACACGCAAACATAGACACACAGAGACAAACAGCTCCCCAATATTCTGACATAATCACCCAATGGATTATTGCCGAATAGCTAATTTTTAGGTTGACTTATGTATACTCTCCAAAATATGCTGTACTAAAAAAAAAAAAAGCCCAAATAATTTTCACTTATTATATTAAGCCTACTTAGATGTGCTGTTATTATATACAATGCATGGCACTTTGCATGAAGAGGCACAGAAATGTGCTTATTTATGAGAAGTTAAACACTTAGCTCTATAGACGTCTATAAAGTGAAGGAAATTGGGCTACAACACTTTATTCCTTATTGGTGCATAAAGCTTTTCCTTATACATAGGAAATGCTAAATAAATATTTTCTGATCTTCAGAATTCCATGACTCCATGATTATAATTATTTGAGTGGAAGATGTAAGAGAATTTTTATGAAAGCAATGCAGACTGCTGAATGCATGTATTCATGGCAACATTCAACATTTAGCTAATTAATTAAATCATTTGAACAAGGGAAATGGTAATAAGCACTGTAAAAATAACTAACAAATATAAGTTGTATGTTTAAAAATAATATTAGGATGTCTAGCAAAAATATTTTATGTAATCTATTAAAATTGAATTGATTCAGGTAATGACAATATAATGCATTATTAAAAATCAATAATACTATACACTGTATCTGTTATTACCCCAAAAGTAAAATACAAATATAGTTCCCTCAATCTGATTCAAATTTATTTATATAAATGTAAAATTTTATAACACAAATTAAAATTTGAATATATTAAAATATTTCTCTCCCTTTTCACAATACAATTATTACATTGTCTTAAACAAAACCTGGTTAATAAATTACACATCATAAATCACATACAATATGATGAATAGCCCACTAACTTAAAACTGCTACTTAATGTAGTAGGTCTTTAAATTCTAGGCATATTAATGCTCCACACACATTATAGGTTTCTTTACAATGAAAGCAAAAGAATCTTTTCTATTTGGCTAATTTCCGCATGCTTCTGCATCACTCTTAGTTCTACAACTCAGTACTGGCAGGCCAGAAACAACTCCATCTTTTTTCATTTCTTCTATAACTAAAGGGAGAGACTCAACTGAAAATGTAATGATTTATCCAAGAAAATTATAACCCATGTGTAGCAAGTTTTTTACCCAGCTGGTATTTAATCTTTGTGGGATCACCAAATGAAAACTTTCACTAATTCTACTTTAAATATTTATTAGTTATTAGTTATTATTTCTTTCATTTTTACAATTATAATAAAATTATCTGACTGCCACCCTCTGTTTTCTCTCTCCAAATATTCCTGTATGTCCTTCCCGCCTCTTTCTCAAATTTGTGGCCTCTATTTTCATTAATTTTTTCACATGCAGGTATATATATATTTTTTAATTTTTGTGTGTGACTTGTGTCACGTGTTTGTGAACAGTGTTAAGGCATCTGATAATGGAGACAGTCACTAAATAAGTGATGGTGAATGGCATATATAGTGTGTCCAAAGCCCTACCCCTTACTATACTGTCATCATCTAAATATTTATAATCTTGCATCTTCATAGGAAGGATGACTGCAGTACTATAAGATACTCTGAGAAAGAAAAAAAAGGAACTCACACAATTTTTACTGTAACATAGTCTTGCAACTAGTTTGTTACTATTAGTTATTGTTGGTAATCTCTGAGCTTTCATAAGTACATGCATAGTTTTATACATACACACATACATTTAAAGTTTCTTATACTGAAAGAGCTGTACATAAAGTTTAGTATTATTCTTAGCTACAGCCATCTAGGAGAGGTCTCAGAGTGAATTTCATGTGGTTGAGAAAAGATTATTTGAATCACACAAGTAGTACCATTTATTCATTTCAAGGCTCGCTAGTGCAAAAGGTATATTTAAAAATGTCTACAAAGAAAGCAAAGTGTTGTAATGAATGCTGGTAACAAAAACCTATCCACACAGCAAAAGAAAGGCCATGGAGACTCAAGAATAACATGGAAAACAGAAAAGCACACCTTCCAAAGGTCCAAACTATTCCTACTCAAAGCGTCTCTACTATTGCCCTGTGGGAATGTTGGTTCATTGTTGCCAATGCATTAACACTGTAGAACATCTAACTTTTTAAACTACATTTTTATCTTTTATATTAATTGTAGTTTATTTACTTTGTATCCCAGCTGTAGCCCCCTCCCTCATTCCCTTCCAATCCCTCTCTCCTTCCCTCCGTCATCTCCTCCCTGCTCCTCTCTAAATTCACTGATAGGTGAGGTCCTCCTCCCTTTCCATCTGATCCTGCTTATTAGGTCTCATCAGGACTGGCTGCAAAGTCCTCCTCTGTGGCCTAGGAAGGCTGCTCCTCCCTCCTGTGTGTGTGTGGGGGGGGAGGTCAAAGAGCCAGCCACTGAGTTCATGTTATAGACAGTCTCTGCTCCCTTTACTAGGGAAATCCACTTAGATATTGAGCTGCCATGGGCTATCTCTGAGCAAAGGTTCTAGGTTTTATCCATGCATGGTCCTTGGTTGGATAATCAGTCTCAGAAAAGACCCCTGTGCCCAGATATATTTGACCCTCATGGAGCTCCTGTCCTCTCCAAGTCTTACTAATTCCCCCTTGATTTATATGATTCCTTGCACTCTGCCCAACATCTGGTTATGAGTCTCAGCATCTGCTTTGATACACTGCCAGGTAGTCTTTCAGAGACCCTCTGTGGTAGCCTCCTGTCCAGTTACTTGTTTTCTTCTACTTCCAGTGCCCATCCAGTTTGTCTTTCTAAGTTAAGATTGATCATCTTATCCCGGGTCTTCCTTCTTGTTCAACTTCGTTAAGTGTATAGATTTTAGTATGTTTATCCTATCTTATGAATTGCACATCATTCATTTTTTGTCTTTCGTTTGTTATGTTTTTTAAAGCTCTCTGATGACCATCATTTGTATATAGTATCTTTGCATTTCAGCCAGACAAAAGACCATTATTTTACCTTTATTTCTCCAGCCAGGGTTTAGCAAATTTTGCCTAAGTCAGATTCTGAGAGGAAAAAAAAAGCTCACTGGGCTCAGAATAGTTGCCCAGGGCTTATATACAGAGCTTCAGGCAGAGCAAACGCTAACCAAAATGATGACAAGACAGTCGAGCATGGCGGCATCAGACACGCAGTAAAAAGAATCATAATGAAGGTGGCTCACCAAGACCAAAACCAGAGATTCATGAAATCACACTTGCCATGGCAAAAGCAGTGACCTCGCTACTGAAGACGTGGTCATTCTCAGATAATATCACAAGGAGCACAGTGTCCTTCTTACTTCTGTCCTGAGCTCCACATTAGCCATGCCCAAAACTAACCAGAAAGTGTGCCCATTGATCTGTCAAAGAAAATCAGTCCTGACATAGAGAGTAATACAAAGACAACAGGCAACAGATCTGGAGCGCTGTGAACACAGTGGGCACAAGAGACTAAAACCAGAGTCCAGCTGCAGAGTGCTTTAAGTCTTCAGGTACCCACTAATTCCCATGCACTGTGAACTGTTTGCAACCAAATACAATCATTTTTGCCAAAGTGTAGCCAAAGATAAATCAATGTATGACTTTATACGCCACAATCTAACAGGCTGTTAAACAGCATGATCGAATTAAAGGTCCTGAAAATGGCATAATTAATGGCACTGTCTTGAAAAAAAAATTGTGCTAATGTAGAAGTTCATGAAATGTGTATGAACCGTATAACATATTCATGCCCTATTACTGAGAATTTCAAAGTGTCTCACTGCTCAAGATAATAGGCCTTGATTCAATTCAGTCTGATGTGGCATGAATTTCATGTGCTAATTAGTAAAGCATTTCTTAATGATTAAGGGGAAAAAATCAGATAACATTTGATTGGAAACCCAACTGTCAGAGATAAAACATAGCTACAACCGAGGTTAGGGTGAATGCCATTCGATTTGAATTCAGGTGTCTTAATTATGATAATTAATGATTGTATTCGCTCTATAAATGAATTCAACCAACATGATAAGCATATGGTAATTAAAGTGCTTTTTTAGAGTGGGAGATTTAAACAAATGGCATCAATAATAATTGTGTCCTATTTTGTTTTCAGTTCCAGAGCAAAGTCTGTGTTCTCTAGTCATTTGAGTTTTATATGCTGTGACTACTTTAATAACATATATTTCTTAGAGCTGCTATCTGCTGACAGTGGATTTCTGGCAAGAAAGTAAGTTATTTCCTATTTGTTGAAGTCAACAATCACAGTCCCTGATATCAGTGCTGTGGAAGAGTTTTTATCCCCTTTAAAGAAAACATGGTGTTGGATTTATCAGACTCCTGTGCCTCGAGTTAATAAAAAAATAAGTAACTGACCCAGTAGATACAGGTTAATGTGGATAGCATTACATAAGGATGACTACATAAAATTTGATAGGTCATTTAAATTCTGAATATTCTGAGTGTAATCTAATAATAGGAAATGAGTTTGAAAGGTCCGCATTTTATTACAGGGTTGCTCACACTGACACATATTGATTCAGACTTCATCACCCTTTGCATGGCCTTTGCAGTAACCGCCCTGCTGCCATTATCTCTCAACTCCATGCCTACTTACATTACGCAAGATCTTTTTTCTTACTTGTTAACGAGAAAACTATTATGAAATCCCCCTGTCTAATCAGTGAGCTTCAATGTAATAAGCTGATGTTAACACACACACATACACACACACTCACAGACACACACCACACCCAAATGAAAAGATGCCAATTTTCATGTCTACTTTCACCTTCCACCTTTAGTCTATTTGTTCCTTGATCTTCTGAGGAAATTATTTAGTCTGTCTTAGAGCTTTCCTTTTACTTTTTCTCCCACTGTGGACACACACTCTTCCTCCATTCAGTTTAGTTTCATTCCTCCTAATGAAGTGTACAGGCTTCCAAAATGATCGCAGAGGAACAGAGACAGATGGGACTTAACTCTTTCTCATCTGAAAGTAAAAGCAAAACACAGTTTTTGTTTGTTTGTTTCACCAAAGATTATGAGATGCTGTAATAAAGGTATGTTTGACTCTACCCAATGTCTACAATTTCCTTTAGACCTTTAAACAATGCTGCGAATGTATTAGATGAATCAATCTATTATGTAGACAGGGATAAGTCAACTGGAAAGGGGTCTGTAAGGATTATGTTGTGTCACTGTCTGAGGCCTTACTGAGTTTAATCTGACATGCAGAGAAGAGCAGAAGAATCATTTTGCACTGCTGTAATGTGACCTTGGTCAGTGATCAAACTCTCATCTCCTAACACAGAGGAATGAGTGAATATGTGGAGGGTGAGTAAGGGAAGAGGTGGATGGAAGCAAAAAGATGATGTTCTAAGGCCCAAGTAGATTGATTGGAAGAATCATAAACAAGTCTATCTTTATCATCTTCGTAAAAACTACTTTACAGAGAGGACTTTTCAATTGTTACTCTAAGGATCCAAGAAGAACTGTACAGAGGTAGAAGAAATTAGTGAAGGAAACAGAGACATTACCAAAACTGAAAAGTCTAACAGACATTTATCTGTTAGAATAAGCAGACATTTATCAATTATAGAAAACATAACCTAAAGTAGAAGATACTTTTTTCTTTGTTCCAGACAATTAGTCTGAATTATATTCCAAAGTAAGGACAAAGTTTGAGGACATGGTCTGTGAGAAACACATAATAAGACATAAATATTTCAGTGGGCATAATAAGGGTGAGCTGTGGCAAATTGCTATCAACGTATTTTACACTTTATCTCAAAGTACATGTTTTTCATTATTAAGAAATTTTCATACAGAACCCTTATGAGTCTTCTGGTTTAATTACCCAGTCCTAAGCTGTTACTAAATCCATAATTGCTATGTAACGATGTTTAGTGAATGTGATTTCATTTAAGCATGTTTTATATGACTTCAGTGTACTCCTGTATAAGAGTATAACCATTCTGACTTCTGAAAATCAGTATGCTGTTTCCAGAGAATCACTGAGCACCGAAAATCACACTTACATCTTCCAACACAAAAGTCTACAAGACAATACCTATTGCTTTCTTTGTAAACTGGGGTGTTTCTCATTGCTCAGAGCTGGGGCTGGGTGAGGAGGGAGTGAGTGACTGGAATTCTTTTCTCCTAAATGTAGCAGTAAAATATTTTTTTTCATTTGTCTCTTGTCACTTCTACTTTGTTACAATACAATTTAAGCTCAGCAGCAACACATTCTAGATTTTTGCAACAGTGTACAGTCTGTGTGCATTTATGTTATCTACTTTATAAATACGTGATTACTCATATACAATATACATGTAATATCTATGTTAAAATAATCTACAATTGTTATAATTGTCAAAGTCTTTGAAGGGTATATAGAAACAGAAACAAAAATCCCCTGTCAGGTATATGTTGGAATGGGGAATTACCTGTTTACTGTAACTGTGATCTAATTTTAATACCATAGATGCCCTATCTGTGAGTCAGAAAAGTTGAGAACCATGTAGCAAAGACACTTCCCGGTCAGAATCCAAAGAAAAGGAAATACTGTGGCCAGTTACCCCATCTCTAAACCTTTCTTTCACACATGCATGGGTGTGTAGTCACAGAGTATCTGTGTCTCTGACTACAGCAGCCTCTCTTGCTAAATGAACTCATTCCCAGAATTCATCACTATCTTTCACTCCTACTATTAGATACACTCACAAACTACGTTTTAGCTTTTAATAATAAACTATCACTCTACTTCCTTTTTTTCTGAAAACATAAAGAAATATAAAAAACAAGAAAAGCAATGTCCTAGAACAAAGAAATTCAGCGCTGTCTCCTCCTATGACCTCTCTCCCTTACCTCCTCACCAACACACACACTGAGAAGCAGCTTCTACCTATTGAGGTTCCTCTGTGAAAAGAAAAGTGTAAGTTAGGGGCCAATAAATTGTGCAGCTCCCTAACTCAGTTCCTCTGCCTTTGCCAGAGAATTTCCCCTGATAGCTAAAGTCTTTCTAAGCCATAAATTTTGTCTTTCCTTCCACATACTCTTTTTAGAAAAAAAAAAAAAAAAAAAAAAAGAAAGACTGTTCCTGCTTATACTTCAGAGCAGTCAAAATGTAGTGTCGGGAAGTTATTCTGTGTGTGTGTGTGTCTAATTGTGCTTCCTCTCTTCTCTCCTGAATCCTATAGAAAGCATGTTTTGAACTGTCAGTCTATTACAACACCTGTGCCAGGTCCTGCTCTCTGGAAGGTCAACCTTGCTTTGCATATTTCATTTCCTCATGATTATTGATGCCATCCTCCTCCTCTTCATGAGATCCCATGATGCAATTGAAATCTTGGACCATTTCTTGCCTGAAAAAAAGAAAAATAGTGCACTTTAAAGATTCTCTGGAAGCATCCAGAAAGGACATGATAGCCTCCATATTAATTTCCTAGAAATTTCTTTCTTTATATGTGTTAGATGCTTCTAGCAAGGCCACACGCACAAGATTGAAATAACTGAGTTGATGGACTAGACTATATAGCACAGCCCATTGGTGCGACAGAAGATTTTTACTTCAATGGGTGAAAATACAATTTAAACATTTTAAAAGTGTGGGGTTTTTTTTCAGTAAAATCAGTACCAAATGGGGTGTGCAGGCATGTAGCCTTAATATTTGAATCATTTTGGTGAAGAGCAGCTTGAATGCCGAGCTTAAAGAGATCACATTTTAACTATCCTCACAGTGAGCCTTGGAATATGCACTCACTGCTGTATTCAGAGAAACAGCAAACATCAGTCTCAGAGAATGTTTAAAAAAATAAAAAATAAAAAAAGAGACAAACTGAAGCCATGCACAGCACAAACAGAGCTCATCTCATCTCTCCCTGCACATAACTCTATGCAGTTGTTGAATAATGATGCTCACAATGCTGACGGAAGGCACTGGCAAGCAGTCATTATTGCAGGCATTATGCAAACAATTGTGCATACACTGTTTTATTCAATGATCCTTTTAAAAATGCATGGAGCTGCTGATATTGTGCTAAGGCATACACGAAGGGAAAGTAATGAACATTGCCCAGACATTGAGAGCTTTGCATTGGCATTAATAACTGAGTCTGGCATTGGTTCGGGGGAAAGACATGCATTCTTTTTCAGTGTCACGTGAAATGGTCACAATGTGTTAAGATGAGGCATTAGCATGTGAGCATTCAGCCGGGTACTGAGTAGTTTATTCCAATTATGCGCTGGAGAACTCAAGAAGTAGACAGAGGATTGACTTAGTGAACTACGCAGTCCACTGTGAGATGAAACTAAATTAAAATTTCATTCATAAGTTGATCTTCATCAGTCCCAACCCTGACTGGTAGATCACAGTAACACCTGGAAATAGTAAGTTCAGACATAGAGACTGTTAGTACCTGACAGTTGATTATTTTCTTTTCCCTGGTGACTTGTTTTATAAAAGGCTATAAATTCCTTTGATGAAGACCAGGAGTCATGTTAACAAAATAAATATTTAGGAAGGTAGCAGGGTTCTTCCTCAAGGGGAACCAGCCTCTTTTATCATGGGATTGAGGACCAATAAACTGCCTCAAGTATGGGAATTGAATGGGGGATCGTGACACTGTCTTTGTTATAATTTACTTCACTTGACCTAGTATTCTCCTACTTACACAGATCAAGCAAGGGTTTAGTAGAATGCCCATCTATTTCTCCTCTAGTGAGACAATGACAGACTAGCCAACGCCATGGGTCTCAGCAAGTCACACTCTGACTGCTTCAACTCTGCTAGCCACTGAGGTAAGTACACCCTTACCTTTGGCTTCTACACCAGGAATTCCGTTATCTCTATTGTATTCAAGGAGCCTACTTTACAAGACAGCAATTTGCACTGTGTGTTCTCAGGTACTGAAGATGGTGATAGAGCTTTACCGTGACACTGGAACTTCCTCCCAAATTTTATCCCTGGCAATCACAGAGAGGTGGATGCTATGAGACTTCCTACGGTAAATAAGGTGGTCTACAATGAAAAGACTCCCTCTGCCATTCTAGCTCAGCAAACCCTTTGGATCCTCTCCTCTGGTACACCAAAACAGTTCTAGGACCTCAACCATAATTATGATAGACGACAAGCCAGCTAAACAATCAAAGTGTTAGAGCACTTTCTTACACCACAAGTTAGTTACAAGAAACTTTGTTTACTGAGTGCATACAATAAGCTCATTCTAGTCCAATAATATCTGTCTTATACTATTATCCCACAACCCGTCTCCATTCTGACACATTTCTCTCTCTTCTGCTGCATGAAAAAAATAAAACTTTTCATGTTTTCACATAGGGATTGTTTTATGGATTTTTTTGCATGTGAATTACTATTTTAAAATTTAAATTAATTACAAAAGTAAAGAGTAGAAATAACCAACAATGTGAAAAGCTAGAAGTCATTTTAACATTTACTATCAATCATGTAAATAGCAGGGAATAAATATAGACACCATTTTCTCTTCAAATTATACACATACACAGACAGAATAACAAAGGGAGACCTGTCACATACATCACTAGTTGAAATATAACATAAAGCAGAATTTCCAGGTGAAATGTGGCCTATTTGTCATTATTTTATGTATAAGATTTCTGTAAGTATCAAATTTGATGACAATACTTTCAAACTATAAATAATGCCTCCAAATAAGAAAATAATAAAATAAGTCAAGCAATCTTCATGAGAGTCCATTTTAACACCTACAACAGTATATCTAAAAATCAGCTTCAAAACCAAAATTAAGCTTGTTAGCTCAAGAGAAGTAAATAGACCAAAATTGATAATATATCAAGATAACAGTAGCTATTAAGTCAGAAGATAGATGATATTAACCTCTTTTTTGTAAAAGTATATAATTATAAAATCTCTATTTTGCAGCAAGCACATATTTGATAAAAGAATAATAAGCATACAGCATACATCCCTACATTGAACATGTTTTATCATTTATTATTGGTTCAAGATTTTATAACCTTATGAGTTTTTTTGTTTCCTTTCGTTTTTGAAGTGTGTGCAGCAGTGTATATGTGTTTGTGTGTATGTGTACATGACTGTGTGGTATGTGTACACACGTGAATGCACACATGTGAATGCACACATGCATGTTTTAATTAGCTTTAACTGTCAGCTTGACACAACAAGGAATCATTTGAGGGAGTCCCAAATTGAGTATTTTATCTGAATCATATTATGCTATAGGCAAGTATGTGGGGCATTTTCTTGATTGCTGACTGATGTGGGAAATATCAGCCCACTGTGGGCAGCCCCATCCCTAGGCAGGTGGTCCTGGGCTCTGTGAGAGAGAAATGGGAAGCGAACCTGTAAAGAAAAGTCCTCCATGATTTCTGCTTCAGTTCCTTCCTCTGAGTTCCTGTCCTGAATCCCGACCCTGAATTCTCTGGGTGATAAACTATTACCTTGACAATTACCTGGAAGTATGAAGATGAAATAAATCCTTTCCTCTGAAGTTTCTTTTGGTCATGGTGTTTATCAAAGCAATAGAGGCCAAACTAGAACAAGTTAAGACTTATCTATTTGAATAAAAAAAGCACAATTTCTTTACAGTTGAGTTCAAACAAGAACAAAGAGCTTTGGGTAAGAAAATTTATGGTGATTGTCCCAAGGAGCAGGGCTCATGGATTAAAGAGTGAGACTGGAGTAACAAAAACGAATTCAAAGTTAGATCGAGTAACCAACTGAGCGAGCGGACTTGAGTCCCTCATGGTGGCAATTGTGACTACCCCACTAAAATGCTATAGGCAGGGAGGGAGGGTGGAGGGAGCATGTTGCATCACAGAGTCAAAAGCTGCTCTACATTGTTCACATCCACATTTCCAGTTCCGTATATCAGTGCTCCTGTGTGCTTGCGCGTCCTGCAGGAAGAAGGGTGGAAAAGGTGGCCCAGGACAAAGTGAGACGGAAGCTTCAAGTTGATTGCTATCGCTAGCTGTGTGAACTTCTGCCTAATTATTTCTGGATTTCAGACTTAAAATCCAATATGAAGAGGTTATTTTCCTTCTCTGTATGTGTGCAATGTTATAAACTTTGATTAATTTTTATTAAAGAACCTTGGCATGCCTTACAAGCATTTCCTTATGTTGCTAATTTGCATATCCTTATGACAGATGATAATTATTAAAGATGTTCCTGTAACTAAACATAATTTCTGCTTCATCCTAACAAAGAAAATGCTAGCTCCAACGAGGAGAGTTCAGTAGAGCATCATTGTCAAATGCAACTTGAAAACAGAAGCAAGAAAGAAAACAATGGTTTTGCTGACCTGTTCAAAATGACAAGCTCTTCAGTCCGTGTCAGACATATGCCATAAAACAAATACTCTTAAGGCAAATCAACATTCTGCAGGAATGTGAAATCAGAAATGGCATTAGTGATTTGTGAATAGACAGTATTTATGCATACGCACAAAACATAGATTATTATCTGACTATCGTCTTCCTAGTATTTCTGGTAAAGCTTCAAGTTTAATATATCAACTTGACAATATTCTGTAAATTCAAGAATAGGGGAAAAGTCAATTAATTAATCTTTCATATGATAAAATTTTAGGCAAACATTAAAATTGTAGCTTCCAAAACATAGCATATACATTACTATTTTCTTAAGTAAAATAAACTGCATATATATGGCATAATTTCAAGTTTATACTCACATTTCCTATACAAAGGACAATGACAAGAAAGAACATTATAATGAAACCAACAAAATGGAAAAATAACTCAGATAATTTAAAGATTTTTTACTTTAATGGTATACTATTAATCCTTTTATTATGATCATTACAGTATTTAAGAAGAAAAGACATGAAACAATTTGCCTCAGTTAAATTTTCGACTTTTTGCTATTTTTTAAAATGTGTCTCCCTGCTACAATCAGTTTTCCTAAGCTCACATTTGTTCTTCAATCAGGCAAGAACAAGACAGCTCTGTCTGTAGGGTAGTGAGAATAACATATGCATCACTGTACACTAGGTGTTTGGCATGGTGCCAACCCTGTAATAAATGACAGCAAGCATAATCTACTTGTATTATGTTAGAAGATAATTTCAACATAATTTGCTTCTGCAAACACCTTATGCCACACGTAGATGTTATGATTATAATTTCCACAGACTATCACATCATATTTTTTCTTCAGTTTCACTGAGATAGTAGAATGCACATAGTATTTTTTAAATACCCTTTAATTACTTAAAGAAATACAATGTGAAGGTTTTAGTCTTAAGAGATACCGAGTATCAATATCTGAAATGATCCAGCATTCCTAATCTGAAACTAGTGTTGCAACTTTTCACAGCTCTTAGTTGATGGGAAGGTGAAATCTCACTTACCAGAGCTGAACTTGTGTTCTGTGTTACGTTTCTGTCTCTCATTTGATGAGATTCAAAAGTGAACATAATACTGCACTGTGTGCATGTGTGTGTGTGTGTGTGTGTGTGTGTGTGTGTGCGCGCGCGCGCGTGCGTGCATGCTAGACAGGTATTCTACCATAGAGATTTAATCTCAGCAAACTTTCATTCATGTTTAAATTTTGGTGATAGGTATGGAAACTGAGATTTCATGTTTTGGTTTTCAGGGCAGATATTCTACCAATGAACTACATGCCCAATTCTTGGCTTGATCGTGAGGTCTGATTTAATTGAACACTTTTCTATGACTATGTGGCTTAGCCATTTTGTCTTATAAATATTATGACTTCTTCATAGACAACCAGCCAGACCATAGCACTGTTTGTGAGGTTATCAGCCACACCGAGGTACTACTGCTTAACTTTTCTTTCTCTAGACCAGTAGCTCTCAAACTTCCTAATACTGTGACTCTTTAATACATTCCTCAGGTTGTGGTGATCTCCAGCCATAAAATTCTTTTCATTGCTGTATTATAACTATAATTTTTCTATTGTTCTGAATTGTAATGTAAGTATCTGTGTTTTCTGATAGTTTTAGGTGACCCCTCTGAAAGGGTTGTTCAGCCCTGCAAAGAGGTGGGGACCACAGATAAAGAACCACCCACAGGTTGCAATAAGGCAAGCTGGACCAACGTGACAGTGACAGAGGTAGCACCTGCCTTTATCAGAGAGCTAAGCAACATGTCTCTTCTGGCATGGAGCATGCCTTCTGAGATGCTTATGTGACATCTCATCTGTGAAGCTTTCGATTATTGTAGCAAATACTTGAGATGATCAATTTATAGATAGAACAGGGTTATTTTAACTCCTGTTCTACAGATTCTAATCCATAATCACCTTGGTTTGTGACAGCACATTTGGCCGGAGCACCTGGCAACAAAGCCCCTTCTGTCAAGGCTAAGAACGAAACTAAAGGAATAAGAAAGGGTGGAGCCCCACTGTCACCTTTGGGAGCATGATCCAGTGAGTAATAAAACTCCTACAAGGCTCAACTTTTCAATAGTGCCTCACTAACTGTATTTTTTTAATTAACCATCACACAGACTAATTCTGTGTGATGACATCATGCATACAGTTCAAAGCATGTTATATTCCAAGGCATAAAAACAATATTCCTGTTCCCTTGCAAAAGGTGATGAATTATCTGTCTTTTGGATAGTAACTCAATTTTGTTCTATTGTCATCTCAAATCACTCATCTTTGGTCTGAAGAGCAAAAATGATAGGAGTTTTCCTATGGAAAACCAAATGAAAACCACCAGTGTGAGAAAGAAACGTTCTAGGAAGCTTCTCATGGATGTGTTAGCTCATGCACGCATTTATTTCAGATACTTTGTCAATGCCTAATTCACAATGCATTGTGATCAGTCATCAACAAAACAGGAGACAAGATTAGGGACATTTATGCTTTATGTGCCAATAGGCCTCAGCTGGTTACATCATCACTCTTCAGTACTGTTGTGGAAATATTTTGATAGTAAGGTTTCTCTACAGTGTATCTACATAACATCAGGGAGGACTTAGTTCATTTCAATTTGTCTTCACCAATTCTGAAACAGGAACAGAAGTTTGTTTGTCATTCACTATGAAAACCTTATAAGTTTCTTTTGTATCCATATGATCATGTGGCCACTGGTATACTTGGAGAGGCCATTCTCATGGAGGAAAAGTCAATGAGAATTTAGAGGTGTGAAGGCTTCCTACACTAAAAGAACAAGACTTTCCAGAAAGTTTAATCCCTTTGGAGAATCATCATTAGGATATCAGTTTGCCCAAGCTTTCCTAAGGCAGAGGAGGAAGCAGTAGCCCTACTATTTCGCTATGTGTTTAATATAGGGTTAGTGACTAATGCTTTCATTTCTTCTTTTTTTTTTTGTTCTGACATCAGAGAATCCCAAAAATCTTCATTTATCTGTGAGCAATTCATACTATTTAAAGCTTCGCTTCCTTCAAGACTACTCATTCCTAGAAGTTGGTGGTTTTAAGCCTTCTAATGCAAGATGAATAGATGTTCTCACTTCCAGCTTGTAGATACCAATGTAGTTGCTTGCACACAAACATATCACTTATTGTGAATAGCCAGTTTCCACATTAAAACATATTACACTCTGGCTTTAGTTTATCTATAATATGAATTATAGGTCTTCAGTGGAATGTTTGCAAGTACAGTATGTGACTTTTGTGGAACCATTGTTCAATCTTCAGTCCATGGTACAAGGAAGCACTATTTCTAATTAGAATGAAGAGAGAGCTACAGTAGAACCAATACTTAGGAAGAGACTGCAAAAAGTATGTCTGACTTATTTGAACAAAATCGGAAATGCAAATCTAATTAAAGCTTAGAAATTTGATGAAGTTAAAATCAGTTTCATCTACATCAAAACACATTTTTAGATTCTGTGGGGATTTTTTTTCCTTTCTTAAAAAATCTATATATTACTCTAAAGTAATTCAATGTTC
Organism: Meriones unguiculatus; assembly: GCF_030254825.1. NCBI lineage: Eukaryota > Metazoa > Chordata > Mammalia > Rodentia > Muridae > Meriones > Meriones unguiculatus. Next base: position 31,315,664 of record NC_083358.1, read on the forward strand.
AGTTGAAGAATATTTCACTCCAAGAATGTTCATGAACCTAAAATGTAAGTTTGTGGTTATGTATTAAAAATAGAAATGTCTGTCTTCCTTTCTATGGTTAGAAATTCTCCCATTATTATTTTTTGTTAGTATTTTACATTTAAATGTGTAGATCTGTGACTGTGTTTTCTCAGTTCTTTTGTTTCTTTTTGTATGAAGAAACATCATTTAATTGTTTCATTTTTAAAATAAAATTCAATGTCCATTCAAAGATACTGTTAATCTTTTTGATTCAAGATATTAAGTTATTTTTTATTTGGAGGGTCATATTGAAAAATTCTATAGAATATAAGGTAATTATTTTTATTAATTTTATGAATTATATATTATCTGTTATAACTTATGTTTATATTTCCATTCTATAAATAAGCAATATTTTCTACATAATACATGTATTTTCTACAAAATACATATTATTTTCCCAGTATATTTTGTATTAAAGTATTTTACATATCCAGTTTTTATATTTTCCTAGGATATTCTATATTTATTGTGATTAGAAGAATTTTTCTAATTATTTATTACTAGTACATAAGAATGTACTTAATATTTATATAATAATTTTAAAATTCACAGTATCATCCTCATTAGTTCAAATAGAAATACATAGGAAATGTAAATTCTATAGGTTAACACAAATATTGGTTACTTTCTTACAGATATTTATACTTAATGTTCAGAAGTTGAGTCATGTTTTTATTTAAAAACTGCAAGACATCGTAAATGTATAGTTAAGGGATAACTGAGTTTGTATTTGTGTTTAGACATTAAGGAAAGCTGTCAACATTTCACAGTTTTGTGTTATTTGTGTTAGTCAATGGCATTTCAGACTGTTTCCACACACATAAGCACACCCAGGAAGATTTTTAAAGATGTGTAAATTAACTTCATTAAACTTCGTCTCCAAATGGCATGATAACATGACTTTGATGAATTGCACATATCTGGCTTTAATTTTTTTTTGCTTATCCCTGTTTAATAAAGTCTATAATCAAGTCATTTAGAGTATCTATATTTATTTTTTTAATATTCAGCAATATGCTCTTACCATCAGATTTTGATTGGTAACCAAAACCAGTATCAATACCATGGATTGTTTTTCTGTCTCTGGAATTACCATCCAACAGCTCTAGGGTACTACCCCATATCTGAACTTTATGATCGATAACCTATGACTTCTAAGAAGGTCCTGTTCCTCAGGGCATGGTCATGGAATATTTTCATATTTACACACACAGAGCTTAGAGTACGGTAGGTTCCCTCTGCTCCTCCACCCACCCTTGGTATTAGTTTTCCCTCCTTGAACACTATTTCCTGTCCTATTTTCCTACACCCCTCCACACTAAAACCCTTACCACCCCCACTCTTCCTTCCTTTCCCTTTATGTCACTTGTATCATAAATTCCCAACTGCCTTAAGATCCTCCTACCACCACACAGCCCTAATGGCCCCTTCCTAGTTTTCTAGCTTCGACAAACACACACACACACACATACACACACACACACACACACACACACACACACACACACCACAATTAACCACAAAGCTCAAGATTTAAAGCTAGGGTCCACAAATTAGAGCTAAGATGTGGCCTTTGTCTTCCTGACTTGGTTACCTCACCTGGCATAATTTTTCCAGTTCCATGCATTTACCTGCACATGTCTTAATTCCACTTTTCTGTATAGCTGAATAAATTCCGGGTGTGTGCATGTACCACATTTTCACTACCTGTTCATCAGAGGAAGGACATTTAGGCTGCTTGCACTTCCTAGCTCTTATGAATACAGTGACAATGAACGTGACTGAACAAGTATATCTTTAGTAGAATATTGAGTCTTGAGGAGCTAATCCAACATGTGTCATGCTTGGGGTATATGGTGGAACTAATTTTAAATTTTTGAAATTCCTTCCTACTGATCCCCATTAATGTCTACACCTGTTTGCAACCCTAATAGTGTGTGAAGTCTCTCTTTTATGCACATCCTTACCTGGATTTGTTATTTTTTTTATCATAGCCTTTCTGCCTGGGATAAGCTGAAATCTCAAAGTAATTTTAACCTGTTTATTCCCTGGTAATTAAGGATATTGAACACTTTTTAAAATTATTTCTTAAGCGCTTGTATTGCTTCCTTTGAAACCTCTCTGTTAGGTTCCATAGCCTATTTTAAAACTATTTTTTTATATTCATTCCTTTAAATTTTTGTTTCTAAATATGGTTTTCTGTCAGATGTGTAGAAGATGTGTAGGTTTGTTCTGTATTCTGTAGGTTTCTCCTTTCGTTGGTTAACAGTTTATTTTGTGATACAGAAATTGCAACTCCATAAGCTTTCCACTTACTGAATCCTGGTTTATTTTCTGAGTCTAATTCAGAACACCTGTATAGAGCCTACATCCTAAGGGTCCACTATACTATTTCCACTAGAAGTTATGGAATTTGGGATCTAAAACTAAATCTTTGGTTTATTTGGAATTGATTTTAGTACAGGGTAAAATGTAATGATCAAATTCATTGTTCTACATGTAGATGTCCAGGTTTCCTAGCTTTCTTTGTTGAAGATGTGAAATAAAGATAGTATTGGCCTAGAAACTTCCTTCCTGATGATAGCTTTCATAATTCTGGGAGTTGTTACATAGACTGCAGGAATAGAAATGTATCAACAGTCTTACTCTGCCTATGCCATCTGAGCTACAATAGTGACATGCATCCCAAGGTACTTCTACTAATGAAATGGTGGCATTGTTTTTTAGGAGTTAACCAACAGCTTCATGATTGGATTGTAAGCTTTTTCCACAAGCAGAAACTCATGCCTGGTACTATATAAACCTGGACAACAACCCACAGCTTGAGAGGTCATAGTCTAAAGAAGAGAATCTCATATTATCACATATCCTGCTAAATGGACACAGTGTCAAAATGTCTTATTATTTAGCTTTAAATTTACAGATTATTGAAACTCTCAGCCTTCCTTAGAGAAGTTTCTTCTTACAAATGACAGTAGCTAATACAAACAGCTGGTCAAGTGCAGAACATAGTCATTGTAGAATGCTCAGCCTTAAATGTGTCATTTTCCCCACACATCCCACTCAAGAGTCAGGGAACATAGTGGAAGAGGGCACACAAAGATTGCAAGAACAAGGGTTAAAAAGGATTGCTATGTAACAGTGTCTTCTGGACAAAATATGGCTGTTAAAGTTATAAACCCATATAACCTATGGGTATAACATACCCACACAAGACATGCATGAGTTCCAGTCTGTCAACATTCCAACATGGATGAAAGGAGGCACATGAAGACCTATCACTCGTTGATAATCTGTTGGTAATTGATGGCTGCTGGGAAGAGTCATTGTTCTTGAGCGGTGTGGCCCCTGGAAAGTTGACCATTCTAGTAGATGGCTCTAAATGTTTGCATACATGGAAAGTACTAATTTGACTTAGTGGGTTATAGTAAAAGAAAGAAAGAAAGAAAGAAAGAAAGAAAGAAAGAAAGAAAGAAAGAAAGAAAGAAAGAAAGAAAGAAAGATTAAAATCAAGAAGTTAAAAGGAATAATTAGGTTCCTGTGGAAGTTGGGGGCTAGGTATAATCAAAATATGTTGCATGCATTATAAAATTCTCAAGAATAAATAACACTATTGTTTGGTTAAAATGTTTTTATTCTTTGAGATTTGATACATGTGTACACTGATCATATCAGACTCAGCTTCTCGCTTCAACATCTCCTAGATAATCTCCATAACATCTCCCTCCCAATTTCATGTCTGCTTTTTCTCTTCTTTAATTTTTTCAAAAATTTAATCATTTCAGAACCTGTTCCCAGTCCCCTCATTCCTCTACTCCAAGACCCATCATCACACTTTCTCCCCCCCTCCAATCCCCTCTCTTTCTTTTCAAAAAGAAGAGGTTCCTAAAGGGGTAGCAACCCACCCTGGCACCTCAGGTCTCAGCAGGACTAAGCATACTTCCTCCCACTGAGGCCAGACAAGGCAGCCCAACAAAGGGAAAGGGATTCAAAGGCAAGCAACAGAGCGCCCCTACTCCCATTGTTAGGGAACCCAAATGATGACCAAGCTGCATATATCCTATGGATGTGTAGAGGGTCTAGTCTGTGCATGCTCTTTGGTTCAATCTTTGTGAGCCCCCATGGGCCCAGGTTAGTTTATTCTGTATTTCTTTTTGTGTTGTACTTGACCCCACTGGCTCCCTCAATACTTCTTTCCACTCTTCCACAAAGTTTCCTGAGCTTGGCCTATTGTTTGGCTATGGGTCTCTGCATCTGTTTCCATCAGCTGCTGGATGAAGCCTCTCATAAGGCAGTTATGCTAGGCTCCTATCTGCAAGCATAACAGAATATCATAAATAGTGTCAGACTTTGGCTCTCTCCCATGGGGTGGATCTCAAACAAGGTGAGACATTGATTTGTCATTCCCTCATTCTCTGTTCCATTTTAATCTCTGCACTTTTTGTAGGAAGACAAAACTTGGATTGAAGGTTTTATGGGTGGGTTGGAGTCCCCCTCCATCCATTGGATGTCCCACTTGGCTACAGGGGGTGGCAACTTAAAGCCCCATATCCCCACTCCTAGAAGTCTGAGCTAGGGTCACCCCCATAGACTCCCAGGAGCCTCCCCTGGCCCAGAGATGCCCCCAAACTGATATCAGTTATCTTTCCCAGTCCCACCCACTGCTCTCTCTGCTCCTGATTCCCACTCCTGTTACCCTCCCCATCCCTTCTCCCACCCACTTCCTTCCATCCATCTATTTTGGGTGTCTATTTTATTTCCTTTACTGAGTAAGATTTAAGCGTTCTCCCTTGGACCTCCTTGGCCTCTTTGGGTCTGTGGTTTATAGCATGCTTATCATGTACTTTATGACTAATATCCTCTTATAAGTGTGTATATATCATGTGTGTCTTTCTGGGTTTGGGTTACCTCACTCAGGATAATATTTTCTATTTCAATACATTTGCCTGCAGACTTCATGATGTCTTTGTTTTTCATAGCTGTGTTGTATTCAATTGTGCAAATGTACCACATTTTCTTTATCCATTCTTTGGTGGAGGGACATCTATCTTGTTTCCAGTTTCTGGCTATTATGATTAAAGCTTTTACAAACATAGTTGAACAAATTTCCTTGTGCTATGGTGGAACAACTTTTGAATATATGCCCAGGAGTGGTGTAGCTGGGTCTTGAGGTAGATGTATTCCCAATTTTTCTGAGAAACATCCACACTGATTTCCACAGTGACTGTTTAAGTTTGCACTCCTATCTGTAGGCTTAGATTTTTTCACCAAACCTACTTCATTTAGGGTTCTTAAATACCTTTACCTCCCTTCTGAACTCCTGACCTTAGATGGGAGATTAGTAGAAAAAAGGGCTGTAGATTTCTTTTATCTACTTCCTGCTGATTAGGTTCTTTAGGGGAGTAGCAAACTCAGTCTTCAGGGTACTATCAGTCCAGTCCAATTTAGTTATTCTCGTCAAAATGGAAAATTTTAATTGACACAGTCTAGAGTAATTTGAAAAGACGGAATATCAACTGAGAAAATGCCCCCACAAAATTGACCTGTGCTCAAGCTTTGCTACATTTTTATGACTTATAGTTTATGTAGGAGGACTCAGCTTGCTACCATGGGCCCACTTCTGGGCTGGTGGCCTTGAACCTGATAAAAGGGGGGGGGGGGTAGTATGATCTGGAGAGGACAGGAGCTCCACAAGTATCAAATATATCTGGACAGGGGTCTTTTATGAGACTGTTTCTCCAACCTAGGACCATGTATGGATATAACCTAGAACCCCTGCTTAGATGTAGCCCATGGTAGCTCAGCATCTAAGTGGGTACCTTAGTAAGGGGAACAGGGACTATTCTGACATGAACTCAATGGCTGGCTCTTTGACCTACTGCCCCCCGACTGCCATAGGAGGAGCAGCCCTGCTAGGCCACAGAGGAGGACATTGCAGCTAGTCCTGAAGATACCTGATAAAACGGGGTCAGATGGAAAGAAAGGAAGTCCTCCCCTATCAGGGGACTTAGAAGGGAGCAAGGAGGAGATGAGGGAGGGAAGGTGGGATTGGGAGGGAATGAGGGCATGGGATACAATTGGTAGACAAAGTTATTCAACTGTAACTAATATTAAAAAAAAATAAAGAAATCAGGCTGAGCAAGTCACATGAAGCAAGCCAGCAAGCAGCACTCCTTTCTGGCCTCTGTATCAGTTCCTGCCTCCAGGATGCTGCCTTGACTTTCTGGCCTGACTCCCCTGGATGAAAGATAGGATAGCAGGCTGTAATCTGAAAGATATCATTCCTCCTCCATGTTGCTTTTGGTCATAGTTTTTTGTCATGATAAATTTTCTAAAACATTACCGACAACAACAACAACCATGTCATATATCAAGCCCAATTCTTAAAACAACTGCTTTTACAACATATAGTATAAAATTTCTCATTGCCATTAAGCTGGATACCTTCTCCCAGGCTTGTGTGATTTACATATTTGCTAATGAAGCTTCTCAAATCACCATCCACCTTATTGATTATATTATAATGAAGACAAAGTGTCTGTCACACACTTGGTGTGTCATTGAGAAACCTTTCCATAGCCCTCTGTTTGGGGAATCCATCACATAGTTTGTGTGATTGCAGTTACAGATCCAGAACTCAGGTTATCTGACTTCCCCTACTCACTGATAATTTCCTTTCTTTGAAAGAGTTCAAACACATTTACTGTCCAGATATGTACTACCAAATGTCCTTTGCTATTTTTTCTGATTTACATGTTTTTGAGTCCTAACAAGTCCAAAATGGCCCCGAAGGATAATTTCAAGCAACTATAACTATATTTATTCTAGACTTTCTATTTTCTTTTCTTCTTTTTTTTTTTTTTTTTTTTTTTTTTTTTAGTGTTGGAGGTCAAACACAAGACCTTGAGTATGAGAAACAAGGATTCTACTATGAAGTTGTGTCATGGGCCCTATCAATATTGTTTTATTACAATAATATATGCTTCATTAATAATTGACAGAAGTCAAAATGACAGCATGTGTAGATTTTCTAATACAGGTTCCATCAAAGAAGCTCATGTTTTAATCACACAATTTGTATTGTAAGGAAAGTCAGCTGTCTGATATAAAGATAGTGTTACCACATTTTATCATGGCTTTTAAGCACCTTAGTATCTAAAGTACTAGATATGATTTAAATTTCACATTATCCACAAATCTTAACAATTAAATAATCACTGCATTATCAATATATAACAAAAACTTACCAAAAATTATTCATGAATAAAAAAATTATCAAGAACAGAAGCTGTAAGGTTTAAATTTTTTAATGTTTTTCTGAACTAGGAGTAGAAAGAGCTTACTTCTGAAAAGGGCCATATAAATACTTTAAGTATTACAGGACTTATACATATATTATTCTTTTTTCTGGTTAAAACCCTTTAAAAATGTAGGCACTATTCTTAGCTTTGAGGCTGTGAAATTTGGCCTGGGGGTACAGTTTGCTGAATCTTTGCTCTATATTTCCTCCCCTTTATATTGTTTATTTATTAAAGTACCTTGTTCTGAGCTTTGGAATGTTAAGCAAGACAAACCTGTATTGAACAATTTTTGTTCTGAAATATGTACACAGTCTGTGTGATACTTATCTTTTCTATAGCCAGAGTGAAAAGTTCCTAGACTGGGCATATATCTTTGCATGATAAGAAAAGGAATCCAACCCCCAGACAGCTGAAGTGCTAAAGCTCCTCCAAGCAAGAGGCACTGAAGGTCCCCAGAGAATCAGTAGAAGGACCAAAATAAAAATCTTTGGTGGCACCTCATATCCCCTTCCAATGAATACTTGAATTTATTTATTTGGATGATTGGTGGTTTTTGTTTGTTTGTATGTTTGTTTGTTAAGAACTATGTGACACCTTGCAGGAATATAAACTGGTGTAACCACCACAAAAAAACAGTATGGAACCTCCCCACAAGTCTAAATGTAAACCACCCTGTCTTTTGGCTGTAATGTTCCTGGGTACCTAGAGCATGCTAAGTCAGAACATGCCATGGATGCATACATATCCACATTTAATAAAGCATTGTTTGCCACAGGTAAAATATAGAGTCGGCCTAGAGCTTTAGCAGTAAATAACTACACAAATAAAATATAATACACTGGATTTTATTCCCCTATAACAAAGTAGAACTGTGACACTGGCAAAAACGTGGTTTAAACTAAAGATCATTGTGTTGTGTTAAATAGAAGTCAGACTCAGAAAGACGAGTTTTTTAAGTTTTTCTCCAAAGTGTAAGCTAGATTTAAATTTACATATACATATATGTGTAGAAGATGAAAGCCGACAGGAGAGAAAGGTGTGAAACGACACAAGGATGAGATAGTAAGAGTGGGTGCTGGAATGTATATGATATTAAAACAGGAAGGACTGAGCATATTGTGGGGGAGGGAATGAATCAACAAGTGGGGGAAAACTGACAGTGGATAGTGAAGGCAGGACGACCTAGAACAGGGTACATTGACATGTGTACACGGAAATGTCCAAAACCTGTCAGTTTGTGTGCCAACTAAGAGCAATACACAAACTGAAGGACAAGCTACAAGAGCAAAACAAGAAGCACAATGTCATACTAACGCAGTCTTCTACCTTCTCCATCTTAGAGATGAGATCATCCTATTTCTCATCCATGCAAGTTAACAAAACTCGTTCTAACAATTAATCATGTATCCACTTAATCCTCCTTCTCTTCCTATCTCTGACCTAAGAAAAAAATAATCTAAGCTTCATTTTCATAAATTCATAAAATTAATTTTGAAATGGTTATTAATGATGATAAAAGAAAACATCCTTTTTCTATGAAGCTCTTATCATTCAATTGGTTATTACAGTTTTGCCAATAATAAGCCCAGATTTGGGAGCTAGAAAATGTTAGGACAGTTTTTCCCCTGGTTTTCCCTGGTACTGGAGCAACAGCATGACTGGGCCTTGAAGACCTATATTACAGCACCATATGAACAGTGTGGACATGCGCTCCAAACGGCTCAGACAAAAAACAAAAACAGTAGTCCTGGAGAGCAGTGGGAAGAATTTGACGAACATTTTAAAATTTGATTTGATCCTAAACTGATCATTGCATTCTAAATACTTATCGTTATCCTCATAGATTAGTGCGGTTCTCACCTCTCATCAAATGAAGGGTCTCTTTGCAGCAGACGAGACCATTAAAGACAATAACAAGTGGACAAAATGACCATAGGGTGCCCAGCTACAGACAGATATATCTACAACACAAATCCTACAGTTAAGGCTCAGGGAACATGGGAAAAGGAGCAGAAAGATCAAAAGAGCCACAGCACCAAGAAGTCTGCTGCAAGATTCTGTTTTCTAAATACGACAAGAAAGCTATGCTCACAAAAATCTCAACAGTATGGCTGCCTAAACAAAACCTGAACTATGACAGCATCAGCTAACATGTCAGCATGGGTGGGGGAAATTCTTTGGGGCCCCGCCCCTAAATAAAGAGCCACAGAAAATTAATGACTTCTGAGAGAGGAGGAATTTGTCTTCCACAGAGATTATCTCCCTAAATGTCAAATATCAAGTAGTCAGTCCTAAAGCCAAATACAAGCAATATGAAATGAACTCAGGAAGCTGTATATATGACACAATAATTGTAACAATAACTATGAAAGAAAAAGGGACCATGATTATAAGAAGGGGTGGGCATGATGAGAGCAGTTGGAAGGAGGAAAGAAAGAAGGGGAAATGATGTTATTATATTTTAATTAAAAATTTTTAGCTTGATACAAAGGTAACATATTTCATATCAAATCTAATGATTAGAATTTAAAATTTAAACTTAAACTTTCTAAGCGTTTTATTTAAAGATCCATTAAATCAATCATCTTGTGACATCCTATCTGCCTATGCCGTTTCATGATTTTTTAAAAAATCTTTGTGTGAGTAACGAGATGTGAAAGTGCGCTCCTGTGAAGGCAGGCAGATGTACACCACAGCATGTGTGGAGGTCAAAGGCTGAATTATAATGTTGGTCCATACTTTTCACCTTGACTGTCACTGATTATACCACCATAGCTGCTTTATGCTTGTGTCCCAAGGGCTCAAGTGGCTTACCCACTGAGCTATCTTCACACTCCTTGCATCATGACTTTTTTCTTAAAGAATTACGCAGCAAAACTGATTCTCCTCTCTCATCCTCACATGGAACAGGCGCTCAACACACAAGATGTCATTAAGTAAAACTCATCTAATGGAGGAAGAAGGGAAATGAACAGGTATGTATTAGCAAAAAAAAAAAAAAAAATCCTCCTTGATGAGGAAAATATTGGGTAGAAATAGAGGAATTCTGCATATGTAATTATGGTTGAAAATTTCTGAGTTCGGAAAGAGAAATTCAATCTCTTTAGATTGCAATGACTTCATTTGTAAAATCCAAGCATTTAGCAAGATACGATCTGAAATGGAATTTTCTGATTTTAATATTAGTATGGGTTATTATGTTCTGTATATTTAAAGACAGGGTTTAAATCAGTCAGGTGCATGTTCACATTCTGGAATGGTTGATTAGTGATAAATTATATTATGCAAATTATCCAACTTCTCTGAACTTCAGTTACTTCATTTATCTTAACTTCTGATTTCGGCTTAGTATAGTTGAAATAGTATCTCATGATTGTTTAGCAGGAATACTCTGCAATTTTTTTCACAAATAAAGAAAAGTAATTCAGTTTGGCTGACAGTTGATAACTTGATATATAGGTCATAGGAGCAATCTCAAGACAAAACCCAGATATTGTCCTGAGACTTCCCCATTTCCTAGCTCTTTCCTCACAGATCACAAAGTAGCAGCTGTTCATGCCATTGTGTTAAGACATTTAACACCTAGAAAAATGTTAGCAGTCAGCATGGCTTTTGGAAAACTAATAGGTAGCGTATAATTTTGGTCTTCCTATCCCCAACACAAATGAAGAAGAGTCCTTCTGCAAATAGGATGCTCCTCAGTACACCTCAACAAGGTATTCCAGAAGATGGAGGCAATCTAGGAGGCCTCAGATATGAAATCTAAGTTTACTTCCACTCCATAGACTCCCTGACTGACCATGGTAAGGAGCATTAATGCAAAGGAGAAAATGTGGTCTGCCAGCTACGAACAGCAGTGTTGAAATAAACCTGGTGCAAGCACCTTACTGTGCAACTGTAGGAACTGAGATTCTGTAGCTGTGAGCCATTTTCTTCGAAGCAATGAAAATTCACCATCTTTCTTCTCAGTCTTATGATCTTAGAAATGTGCCCTTCTTTTGGCAATATATTGAGGCTGTGGCCTTCATTCTGGTAATGCAAGGAAGTAACAGAGGAACATCACCTGTGTGGTCAATAAAATTAAAAGCCTCTGACCTTGGTGTCCATTAATGTCATTATTTAATGAAAAAGTGCTCAGTAACCGTTCTTATATCTCAAGAACTTTCAACTGTAATTATATCTGTAATGATAATAAATAAACATTAAAATGTCATTAGTACAATATCATTTGTTATAATTCTTCTATATCAGTCAAATCTTGATGTTAAGTTCACCAACTGTCCTTAAGATGTGAAAGGAAATGGAGGATATTGCTCAAAGACACCAGGATTCAGGAAGAAAAGTCGCTTGTTCAAAAATCACAAAGTATATTAGATACAGGAAAGTCTCAGACTCTCATTTACTTTTCTTTTGCCAACAATGTGTCAGCTTTTGTTTACAAAAACATATTGTGAAGATCCACTGATATTCTTAGAGAGTACAGACATGGTCCTGACAATCTGCAAGAAGCTGTCGCTCTCTAGATGCTCTGCTCATCAGGTGAGAAACTATACTGTGCTGACGAGCTATTGAGAATGTGGAGACATCAAACGCATAGGCTGCTGAGATGGGCTCCGAGGGGTAAGAGAACCTGCTGCAAAACCTTCATGACCTGCACTTGATTCCTGGAACCTACACAAGGGTGGAAGGAGAGAATGGGCTCCACAGAACCCTCTATCCTCCTCATACATGCTATGGGGCCACATTATCCTGAATTCATACATGAGAATGCACACCAACACCTGCCACACACATATACACACACACAAACACACACACAATTAAAAAATAATTTAAAGCCATTGACAGGTGGCACTGGAATTCATTCTACACCTTGGATAATATCTTAATTATGTAACTTCATAGACATAATACTGAAAACCTGCCGCCCCATGTCTGCATCTCCCCTTGAGGTATCCAGGCTTGTGTACCTAGCTGGACTGGAGGGAGAAAAGCCTAGCCAGAGTGGGTGGGTGCAGTGCAGAATCTCAGTCACCAGTGAGTGCACGTGAAACAAGCTTCAGTGACACAGCTGCAGTGAGACAGCCCTTTAATTTGAGGGAACGGAGGTGAGTATACATCATTTGCCAGGGGCCAATATGCTGTGACTGCCTTATTTGCATGAAGAGGGATTCCAAGTGTTTGCTTAACATGATCTTATAAGGAAGGAGGAAGTTTAAGCTGTACCCTGACCACCAGGCTATGTGACCTCCAGGTGGCAGAGGTGGGAGGTGTAAGTCTGCTCCCGCTGAAACTCGAAGGCCCAGGGCAAGAAAGAAAAGGTCCTTCTGCCAGTCTCAAGATTTTTGGGGTTTGGACACACCTCAACCTCACTCTTGCCTCAGGTCAGCTCACCCATTTCCATGACTCCCCGGCCTCAAAAGAACCACCTACTTCCTGCAGGACATCAGTAAACATTTGTTTTTAATAGATAAGAAATTATTTCATTTTTAAAAAGAAAAGGGTAAGCAAAAATCTATCATAGTCTGATGAATAGACGGGGATTTTAGAATTCATGTCAACTTTTTAGGAAATAAAAAGATCAAAACTAACAGATATCCTTGCATTGTTAATTATGACAGTGATGCCTAGACTCCTGAAACCTCGTCCAGGCATACACCTACTCCAACTCTCAGCATGTTACTTGTTTGTGCTGTTTGAGCCTCAATATTAGCATCAATGAGAAAAAGGTTCTTATTTTTAGCAGAGATTTATAAAACCTGCTGGTCCTCTCTCTCTCTCTCTAGCTGTAGAGCTGTAAAGTAAAGAAAAGAAACTGTGACTCATGCATTCTTAGAAATGCATGATGGAGGAAAAGAAGATGGTAAAGTTGGGAGAGGCATGAAGAGAGAAGTTGCAGAAAGAGCTGTAGGAAGGTAGGTGGATGTGAAAAATAACACACTTCATTCATATGTGAAATTATCAAAAATAAGTAAAAATTACGAAAAGTACCTGGAGAACAGACATTCTTTATTCTGACCTATGGCCTTAAAATTTCATCAATGCTGAACCTGTATTATGATCAGTTTGAGTCTTTGTTTTTACCTACTATTAGCATTTAATTTCTATAGTTTTTACTAGCTATCCAGGATTTGCCAGTCCTTTAATAACAAGATAAAGAAAGATAATAACAAAATAAAGGAAGATAATACACATGTAGAATACCATTAAATAAAATCAAATAGAATCCAGAGGACCACAAGGACATTCTATCAATCTCATCTCCCCTCAAATATGGAGAACATTTAAACTTCAACACTGGCAGCCTCTTCTAATTGTTTAAACCTCTGATGAACAATATTTTACCACCGTGGCTGTTGCAGTTTAATTTTGTTTTATGTCTGTTTTCTTCCAATGTCAGGTTTAGGATTTCCATTCTGGTTATTCTTCTGACTTATGATCCTTTGAGTTCAAAAAGGTGTAGGTCAGTCCCCATAGATCACGGGAATTGTCTAGCCAACTTTATGAGCTCTGGAGCCTTGCCTTGGACAAAGTCCTAGAGTAGTGATAAATGGCTTGGAGTTTATCTGCCAAGTGCTTTGGCTTTATATTCCTAGCTCTAACTTTATAGATTTTCCTCTTTTTATGAAAAGAATGTGACACTTTTCTTCTTAGAAGTAACTGCATTTATGGTGCATCCTACTACAAGTTAATGTACAGAGCAAGAGAAAAGTAATGGTTGGACTCAGCAAGCTTCGAATGAAGTTCATATTGTTTCTGCAGCCAGACTCCCCCAAGAAACATCACTGAATCATGAAACTGCTCATTCCCATGCTCTTTTTAAATTTTGTCTTCTATTAACTGCCTAGAGAATTTAGGTCATTGGAGACATTGAAGCTATATAGTGGTCTTCTTTCCCTTCCTTTATAGAAATAGCCTAGAGGGGAAATAGTCTTTGTCTTGACCCGTTGTACATTGATTTCACATCTGACTGCAAAAACACCATATCCCAAAATGTTATCATCTTAAGCATGACTCCCAGCTATCATAAATATTTCTCTTTTAAAAACAGTGTGGATGATATTTTAATTTTTTTTTCAACAAATTTGTATTTTGCCAAACCCTTCTTTCCAAAGGCTGAACATGCTATGTATAAACGAAGGTAGAAACATCCTAGAGAGTTGTCTAGTTTGTTGCTGGGCTACACATTTATTATTTAGAGAAAAGTCTATGCTAGTGATGTCGCTCAGAGAATTTAACAATACTTGCAGATTTTGGAAAGCTCCAAATGGCTACACTAGGGAATTTACTTGCCCCTAAGGGCAGATATACTGAAAGAGGTCCAAGAAGTTAATGCCACCATGGGTGAATTCCCAGGTTCAGTTCCAATTAATGGCATAGCAATAACACTTTCTGGAAACTATTAGGCTCTAATGACTGAAGAAGAATAGCAATTCAGAACAACTCTTAGTTCATGGCACTTTTCTCCACTGAAGGACACGACTCCAATCAATGAAATTCCTTGTTACGATGGCATAAGTTGGTGAATATTTTAATACATGGAGATAGAGCATACTGAAGACACAACATTCATTTCCTTCCAATTATGCTCCACTACTTAAAAAAGTATCAACCTCTTCTAGCAAGATGTATTATTTTTTTCCAAATTAAAATGAGTGTTTCTGGTTGTGCATTTATTGAGCAATCACTCTGTGCAAGATTCTGGAAGAGAAAGATTGAGAGATGAAAGTGATGGAATTGCAGGACTCCAAGCCTTGTAACATAGTAGATATTTTCACAATGAAAAAAATCATTTTAATTGTAATTATATGCTGAGTGCTTTATGGAAGTCAACTCTACTCTTAAGGATCTACCATTGTATGTACACGTCTTTGAGCTATGGAACTAATAGTAGCACACAAAAACAATTTTAGTGAGTTGGTGAGGAATTCCAGTAGAAGTGACAATTTGTAGGGACTAAGAGCATGTATTGAACTTTGTTCCCTGATCTCCCTAGCTACAAATGTCTAGAAAAGCAGGGCTATTAATGAAAAGTCCTTGATTTGAAAGATGGGAAAGAACATACTGAGGTCAAGTAGAAGGGAAGACCTCACCTCTCAGTGGACTAGGGGAGGGGCATGGGAGAGAAGAAGAGATGAGGGAGGAGACAAGGGAGGGGGATACAGCCGGGATACAAACTGAACAAATTGTAATTAATAATAATAATAATAATAATAATAATAAAAGGAAAAGCTAAACAACACAAGCTATGAGAATATTTTGTCTCCTCCCTGGGGAGGATTCACACAATGATGGCATAAGAGGGGTACAACTCTGGAGAGAAAAGGTCCAACTGTAGAATCATTGTGTTCAACTCCTGGATAGGCACTACTCAGAGGACATGGATTGGGTTAGAACAGTGGAATGAATTTTAGAAGTCCCGCAGCTGGAGGACCACTGTTAACCTTGCCCTTCTCAAAACAGATTATGGCTATTATCATAATGATAAACAATCTTAGGTCCAAAAATCTCCAAACTAAATTATACATGAACATTCAAAATCACATTCAAAGAGTGACCTACAAGTAAAGTATACACCTGGCTTAAAAGCACATCTATCTTCCTGTCCATTCATTTCCTAATTATAGTACTTGATAAGCGAATTATGAAAGTTTTCTCTGCCATCAGTTCTTTTTAAATTAACCTTTCAAATAAATTCTTTATGAGCTTTCTCCTATTTATCCATAGAATTTTTTGCCCTGCTGCTCTGCATCATTTTCTGTCCTATAGTGTTATGGCTGTACATATCTCTGTATTGTTCAGATATGAGACACAAGAGCAAAATCCAATTTGGAAATATTACTTCACTCCTCACCAACAGTTGTAGCGTTTCTAGCCCACAGTAGAAGTTCAGTAAATATTCATTGAAAGAACACCATGTTGGCTGTTTTTTCAGGGATTTGCTCTTACTCTGATTGCGCTGGCTCTCTGAAGCAATGAGTCTTGTTAAACAAGCTGCAATAATAATGTGTGTGTAGTTATTGTTGTATGTGTGTATAGACAACATATAGAAAGATAGTACACCTGTATCAATAAAACATTCAGGACACGTGAGTTTTCTTTATATAGATAGATAAATGATAGATAGATAAATGATAGATGATAGATAGATAGATAGATAGATAGATAGATAGATAGATAGATAATGGATAGAGAGATAATTAAATAAATAATATATTTGAAAGGTTTATTACTATTGATGATCATATATTTATTTGTGCATCTGTATGTGTAGATGCGAACACAAAGGTGCAGGTGACAGTAGACTCCAGAATAGGGTGGGACTCACACAATATGGGTGCTGGGAAACACATTCAGGTTCTCTGCAAGCACAGAAGGTGCTCCTAACCGTAGAGCCATCTCTCCAGCCCAGGCCCTGATAGATTTTTAAATCTAATTCATTAAACCTTTTTTTTTCCTGTTTGCCTACATTTAAGAGTTGTGACACTTTATAAAAATTGAAAAAGAAATTGCTTCCTGGCTATTGAAGACAATGAAGATTCCCCTTAGGGAGTTCTCATTACAGAGAGTAAAATGTGGTCCTTCTGTAACACCCCAATGTTTTACTAAATACTTGACAAGCTCCACGGCAAAATGAAATATTTCTAGAAATGCGCTTGGTGCAAAATGGAGCGTTCTGACTGACTTGACAAGCTTGGCACTCAGTGAGATGAATCACCAGCAAGTGGTGCTACACAGATGTGAATCTTTCAGAAGTTTCTTGTACCTAATACCGGTGTGTATGTGCCCTGGAAATTACCAAAGCTCTCCATTTGCAGATCCCCTTTGTCCTCTTTCTCCAACTGAATAGGTCTTCTTCAAAGACCTCTAAAAGAAGTCTATCAAACAAAGCCATTAACTTTCCAATGTATTCCTACACAATTAAATTTCTCTTCAAGAAAGACTGTTATTCACTGTACAAGCAGGCTTCTTAATCAAATGTTTTCTTCCATGTATTCACTTTTCATATTCCTTTAGATAACAGTATTTGTGACTAGAGGCTCTGTCCTACTTTGAATAGGCATATAGAGATTTCAATACACACCTCTTTCGAGTGTACTGTCTTCTGTATTATTATTGAGAAGGGATACACAATACTTGAATAAGTTTCAACCTGTGTGTAGGGATGAGGGAAGTTTGCCTCATTTCTCTAAAGTTTCCTTTTTAGAATTTTGAGAGCTCTTTGGAACAGAAGCCAGCAATGGGAAACTGTAAAACAGAGAAAGCTTTTATTGCTGCCTTAAAGACCATTTAGTTATGCTTTCTGTTATTATTCTCAGGGAAGAGAAAGGGTTGAGCTGACATAGATTCTTTAATGCAGACATTATCCAAGAGATTAGATCTTATAACACCCAGTAGTTTAAGTACATCCTAATGATGGTGGAACTGCATTTTGTAATATTTCTTGAATAATAGGAAGAAAATAAATTCTCAAGTCCTTGATTGTGGTGTTGTAATGAAATGTCACACAGAGAAATGGCCATTTCATTAAATGAGAAGTTGCATTGAGTTCTTTCCCAGCCAGATTATAATTCATTATCTATTATCAAAATGTACCAAACACAATTTAGAATGGCATTATAATATATTCTAATCTAATAACCATCATTTCTTTATCATTAGAATTTTAATAGTCAACTTTCCTTTTCTAAGCCGATAAATACCTACAATTAGAAATGAGAATAAATTTAAGAATAGGTGTGAAAAGCTTTTGGTTGTGACAGAAAGAGAATGGTAGCCCATGACAAGGAAAGGGTTGGGAGCTTAGGAAAGGACCTGGGGTGGGGGTGCTCTTATTACTTACTAACAACATAACTTGAGATGCATAGTATTTTTCAATATGTTTTTAATCCCCTTCCTGTGTTTCCATTTTATTTAGTGATTATTGTTAAATATACGTAACTATCAGCAAGCCTGTTACAAAATTAATATTCATCAACAGAGTATTTTTTCATGTACATTTTCTATAATAAGCCTTGAAAATAACTATCCTATAATAGATTCATCACACCAAAACAAATATTTAACTTAATTGTCATCTTTCTATGGATAAAACTGTAGACCAAAAATATCCACAGCTCTCACTTTGAGAAAAGTATGAAATAGTTTATTCTGGAGATAATTATGACTGACTCTGGGGCAAGAATGTGGATTTGAGTTACTCTAAATGCTGTGTTCAATATAAGAAGAATTTCATAAAGTTTTTAGTTATGGAACAAAAGAAAGTCATAAGGCACCATCCAAATTGATTAGTAGAAACATCAAACAGATAGATGGGCTTCACAAAATGGAGAAATATTTGCTACACGATGCAGGTGCTGATGATAGCCTTAGCTTTTGGTGTGGTGGAAGCCAATGATCAGCTGAGTTAGCAGAGCCTCTGATGTGATAGTAACAAGGATAGCAGGACAGACACAGAGGTGGGCAAAGAATTAAAAAGAATAAATGAGATTGCTTTTACTTTTCCATCATTTAGGATGGCATTGGCTGTATGTTTATCCTACACATTTATTATGTTGATGTATGTTCCATCTAGTTCTGTTCTCTAGAGTGATTATCATGAAGGCAGGTTGGATTTTGTCAAAAAGCTTTTTCCCCTGGAAACTTCAGTACATGAATTTTCAAGAAAAGGGGAGAGAAAACTATTTAATGTGATACTTGTCAGTGGCCAAATAAGCCTGAGAAAGCACAAATCACAATTATTGAACTAGGACTCTTATGTGATTCAGTAAGTCATTCATTTCAAATCATCTTAGAGGTCTGATCCCACTAAAGAAGAGTGTCTTTCCCTCCAGAAAACATGGCAAAGCTTGTTCTGGTGTAGAAGACTAGTTATCACATGAAAGAGTGCCACCCTCATAATGGAATCACAGTAGAATACTGAGGCGCAAATCAATCAGAAACCTGGTATTTTCTTCTAGTGCCATTTACAGCATGATTTAATTCCTGCATTTGAATGTATTCAGTGGATGTCTGGATCCATAAAGAAACTGTATGCTGATAACCTGGTCAACTTGACAATATAGAAATGAGATGTTGGAAGTTGGAAAGAGCTGAATGATCCTGACGTGGCAGAACCATGACACACATTACGGGCTTGAAGGAAAGCATGCTTGTCACATTTCTAAATGCAAAATGCACCACATGGAACTGCACTGTGAATCCCATCACTCCAGCTCTCATCCAGACATCAGCAGAAATAAAAGTATAGTGATTCACACAGAAAACTTCAACAGGAAATATTCTTTTTTTATATTAATTACAGTTTATTCATTTTGTATCCCAGCTGTAACTCCCTCCCTCATTCCTCCCCATCCCACCCCCTTCCTCTTCTCCTCCCATGCCCCTCTCCAAGTCCACTGATGGGGGAGATCCTCCTCCCATTCCATCTGATCCTAGAATATCAAGTCTCATCAGGACTGGCTGCAATGTCCTCCTCTGTGGCCTGGCAAGGCTGCTCACACCTCAGGGGGGAGGTGATCAAAGAGCCAGCCACTGAGTTCATGTCAGAGACAGTCCCTGTTCACCTTACTAGGGAACCCAGTTGGATACTGGGCTGTCATGGGCTACATCTGAGCAGAGGTTCTAGGGCCTCTGAAAGACTCTACCCAGTAGTGTATCACAGCAGATGCTGAGAACTCTTAACCAAACTTTGGGCAGAATACAGGAGATCTTATGAAAGAAGGGGAAGATCGTAAGACCTGGAGAGGACAGGAGCTCCACAAAGAGAACAGAACCAAAAAATCTGGGCACAAGTGTCTTTTTTGAGACTGATACTCCAACCAAGGACCATTCATGAAGATAACCTTGAACCCCTGATCAGGAAATATTCTTACTGCTCTAATACTAATGGGAAGAGGGACTGCCTCTGACATAATCTGATTGGCCTGCTCTGTGATCACCTTCCCCTAAGGGAGGAGCAGCCTTACCAGGCCACAGAAGATGACAATGCAGCCACTCCTGTTGTGATCTGATAGACTAAGATCAGAAGGAAGGGGAAGAGGAACTCCCCTATCAGTGGACTTGGGGAAGGGCATGCTTGAAGAAGGGGGAGAGAGGGTGGAATCAGCAAGGGAGGAGAGAGGGGCTTATGGGGGATACAAAGTGAATAAAGTGTAATTAATAAAAATTTAAAAAAATTTAAAAAAGATAAGATGTGGCATGAAAGCAGGACAAAATAAATCTAACTTACTCTCCTGAAAAAAAAAAAGAAAATAAAAAGAACAAAGAAATGTATGTTATATACATTAAATTCATTCACTTAAGTAAATACTTTTTTTCTGATAATTTTAAAATGATTGTTTTTATTATCTTCAGGCACATGTATTATCTCAGTTCTACTCGATAGATCATTAAAAATCACTACTAAATGTTCATAGCCTTGTTCTATTTTAGCACAAACAAGGCATGTCCTCTTAGCTTAAGGATTAGAGTATCAGTTAAATGAGATAGAGTATTTTTTATTTCTCTCCAAAAGGGATCTCAGGCAAATTTTATATGCACATTTGTCGAGCACATCATGAAAAACACAGCAACAATCCATGCATTTGATGCTCTGTAATGCTAAGCAGATAATTCAAAGCAGTATATAGCCATCCATTCTTTCATTACCATTCTTTGATCCCATCAGCTTCTACAGAGCATCACAGCAGTGCCTTAAGCTTGGTTCTATTTTAATGTGATGCCATCAGCCTGACCAGAAAGAATGCCACATGGGGTGATAGAATGAAACCCACTACAGTTACTGCAAGGACACTGAGGACATTGTTGAGAATGTCATTCATTGTAGTTTATGGTCTTTCCTAAGAACTATGAGGAGATGACCCTCTTCTGTTGTTCATCCCCTCATCCCCAAGAGTTCATTTAATTTGATACACTGAATATCATGAAAGTCATAACAGACTCGTTTCCTTCAACATGGGTTGGTGAGCATCTTTTTTTTCCTTTTTATTGTTATCATTTACTACAATTTATTCAATTTGTATTCTGTCTGTGGCCCCCTCTATCTTCTCCTCCTAATCCCACAGTTCCCCCTTCTTCTTTCCCTATGCCCTTCCCCAAGTCTTCTGATACAGGAGGACCTCCTCCCCTTCTATTTGACACTAGCTTATCAGGTCTCATCAGGACTGTCTGCATCACCTTCCTCTATGTACTAGCAAGGCTACACCCCCCAGGGGGAAGTGATCAGAGAGCCTGTCACTGAGTTCATGTCAGAGAGCGTCCCTGATCCCCTTACAAGGGACTCCACTTGGAGACTGAGTCCATGGGCTACATCTGAACCTGGGTTTTAGGTCCTCTCCATGCATTGTCCTTGATTGGGAATCATCATTCTCTTCAGGGCCTCCAAAGCTCAGTTTTTATGGCTCTGTTGGTCTCCTTTTGAAGCTCCTGTCCCCTCCAGGTCTTTCTATATCTCCCTTCTTTCATAAGTTCCCTGCACTTGCCCAAAGGTTGGCCAGGCATTGGTTGGGCATTCCCTTAAACTATTCTATTTTTATCACTGCCCAAAGTTTGGCTATGAGTCTCAGCCTCAGCCTTGATACATGGATCAGTAGAGTCTTTCAGAGGCCAGTGAAAATCTTAAAGCAACCAGGACATAAAACTTTTGTCACAGTATAGGTATATTTTGATCTTTTTTATTCTACTTTAGGTTCTCAGCCTTGCTGTTTTCCTACTTTCTCACCTATTTCTAATTATGCTACTCTGATGTATTTTAAATATCTTTATAAGCTATCTTAAATTCTTTTCTTAGAACAAACGGAGGAATAAATAAATACAACTATGAGCAATTTTCTGTGTGAAAAATAAGATGAGGGAGTGAATATTGAAAATACAAAATTATCTTTCCTTTAAATAGAGCCTGTCAAATAAATTGTTTATCATAAACTCTCGTGATGGCTTAAATTCTACCTCTTCTTCCATCAGTAGTTTTCTGTCATCTCTAGGGCTGACTGAACAGTACACATTTTATTATCAATTTCCACTTAAATCAGCTTATTAGCTTGAGAGCAAGCCAAAACAGGACACTCTTCCTAAAGCACCGCCTATTCTTATACTGAGACACAGTTATCACTAAAAAGGGAATACTAAAGTTGTCTACATTAGGCCCGTGTGCATTTCATTGGACATAAAGCTATAGAGAGGATTCAAAGAAGCTTACTATTAGGTAAATGGTATAGCTAATCAATAAAGTTGGGGGTGGAGCAGAATATGAGGGAATTTTTTAAACCTGCCTTAGAGTGAACCAAGATATATTCAGCACGCAGGAAGAGCTTGAAGAAGCACAATAGAAGGGAAGAAAGGAGTATTGGAGAAAAGAAAGGCCTACAAGTTTGCTAAACATGTAAAGGCATTTGCTGTCAACCCTAATAAACTGCTTTTAATTCAGTAGAACACATGGTAGAAAGAGGAAAGCAACTCTGCTTTTTTATTGTTTTCTTTGTTTTTGTATTTATATTTTATTTTTTAATTATATTATTATTATTATCATTATTATTATTATTTACAATTTATTCACTTTGTATCCCACTTGTAGCCCCCTTCCTCATCTCTTCCCTGTCCCACCCTCTGTCCTTCTCTCTTCTCCTGTCTTCCCTTTCCCTCTTCCTTAGTCAACTGATAGGGGACATCCTCCTGTCCCCTCTGGGTTATTTACATGCCTTTTCTTCCATAAGACTCCCTGTGCTCTGTCCAAAGTTTGGCTGTGAGTCTCTGCATCTGCTTTGATCCCTTGCTGGTTGGAGTCTTTTAGAAGACGTATGTGTTAGGCTCCAGTGTTGTTAGCGCTGGCTCTCCTGGAACTCACTCTGCAAAACAGCCTTGCATGGAACTCAAAGAGATATGACTACCTCTGCCTCCCAAGTACTGGAATTAAAGGAGTGCTGAGATTGCTGGTATGTGCCACTATGCCTGACCATAGTTTAAGTGAATTAGTTGTATGGAATACATATTGTGCATCATATCTCAATAAAAATATTATTAAAAGAAAGAGTAAACTAATATCTGCATGTGTGCCATGTTGCTCAAGGACAAACACACACACACATACCAACATAAATATATAAAGGATACTAAAAAGAAGAAGGTAAGAACCAATGGGATGTGATTTTTTTCTTATTTTTTAATTTTAATTTTATTAATTAGAATTTATTCACTTTGATTACCCCTGTAGCTCCCTCCCTCTTCCCCTCCCAAGCCCACTCTCCCTCTCCCTTTTCCACTCATGCCCGTCCCCTAGTCCACTGATAGTAGAGGTCTTCCTCCCCTTCCTTCTTATCCTAGTCTATCAGGTCTCATCAGGAGTGGTTGCATTGTCTTCCTCTGTGGCCTGGTAAGGCTACTCCCCGTTCAGGGGGAGGTGATCAAAGAGCAGGTCAATCAGTTCATGTCAGAGACAGTCTCTGTTCCCATTACTATGGAACCCACTTGGACACTGACCTGCCATGGGCTACATCTGTGCAAGGGTTCTAGGTTATCTCCATGAATGGTCCTTGGTTGGAGTATCAGTCTCAGAAAAAAAGAAAAAAAAAAAAAACCCTGTGCCCAGATTGTTTGGTTCTGTTGCTCTCCTTGTGGAGCTCCTGTCCTCTCCATGTCTTCCTATTTCCCAGTTCTTTCATAAGGTTCCCTGCACTCTGCCCAAAAGTTGTCCAAAAGTCTCATCATCTGCTTTGATACCCTGAGGATAGAGTCTTTCAGAGGTCCTCTGTGTGAGGCTCCTGTACTGTTCTTCCCTGTTTTCTCATTCTTCTGATGTCCATCCTCTTTGCCTTTCTGAATGGGGATTGAGCATTTTAACCAGCAATTCCTCCTTCTTGATTAGTTTCTTTAGGTATACATATTTTAGTAGGTTTATCCTATATTATATATATATAATATCCACTTATCAGTGAGTATATGCCCTGTGTGTCTTTCTGCTTCTGAGATATCTCACTCAGAATGATCTTTTCCAGTTCCCACCATTTACCTGCAAATTTCATGATTTCCTTGTTTTTCTTTTCTTTTTTTTTTTTTTTTATTTCTGAGTAATATTCCATTGTGTAGATGTACCACAATTACTGCATCCATTCTTCAGTTGAGGGGCATCTGGGTTGTTTCCAGCTTCTGGCTATTACAAATAAGGCTGCTACAAATACAGTTGAGCAAATGTTCTTGTGTCCTTGAGCATCTTTGGATACATGCCTAGGAGTGGTATAGCTGGATCTTCAGGAAGCACTATTCCTAGTTGTCTGAGAAAGTGCCAAATTGATCCTTCTTTCTTCATTCACCCTTCTTCTGTCATGTTTTTGTAAACGATTGGAGTGCAAATCAAAAATTCTGATTATGATAATTTTGGGGTTTTACTTTTTTATTAATTACACTTTATACATTTTGTATCCTTCCATAAGCCCCTCCTTCCTCCCTTCCCAATCCCACCCTCTCTCCCCCTTCTTCATGCCCCTCCCCAAGTCCACTTATAGGGGAGGTCCTCCTCTCCTTCCTTCTGATCTTAGTCTACCAGTTCTCATCAGAAGTGGCTGGCTGCATTGTCATCTTCTGTGGCCTGGTAAGGCTGCTCCCCCTTCAGGGGGAGGTGATCAAAGAGCAGGCCAATCAGTTCATGTCAGAGATAGTTCCTGTTCCCATTACTATATTACCCACTTGGACACTAACTTGACCAGGATTGACACCAATGTAGATAATTATAGTTTTCTCAATTTCACTTTCTTGTTGTAAAAGCATTTTCTAAATCCTTTTATCTGTTAAAACTTTTGCAGTCACATTTCCGTGGGACATTTATTTATTATAAAAGTAAAAGACTTACCACACCTGTGCATGTTTACAATGTGTCTCATCTGCTACCTTCTGAACACCTCAATGTACACCTTTTCCTCCTGTGTCCTTGCATCTCAACACATTCTTGGAGGAATCTAAGCACTTGTTCACCTGTTAAACACAATAAAGGATTTAATAAGAAGGGGGTCTGTGTTCTGAGGGATTACACTGGGAAGGTGCAGGAATATTTCTGTAACAAAACAACTAAGGAAAGAGATATACAGATAGTGTGAAGTGATGTTCAGGGGACATCAAAACAAGAGAAGGTGATGCAGAACAATTACACAGGACGCTTTCATGGGAATGTACCTTGAATCAACAAACTGCTGTGCTGCTTTGCATATGCCAGGTCTGTACTAGCCCTAAGTAACATATATGGCCAGCAGGAACAGGAGTTTAAGTTTATTACACTGTATAAACAAGTAACAACCCATGGAAAAAAATTGTAAAGTAAATGACTGTAGAAAGAGTAGTGTCCCCTAGCAACCTGTGGAAAAACTCCACAGAGATAAAAGCAGGGATTATTGAATAAGGTATAAAGACCTGTTGATAGTTACAAATAAAGATGATAACGTGTACAGAATGATAGGGAAATATCTTGCTCTATCCAAGAAAAAGCAACTGAAGAAAAATGAATTTTTTTTTTTTTCAATGCAGTTTATTCAGGAACATTGAACAATCCTCGGACCCCGGGGAAAGCCAGCCCACAGCTTAAATAGCCTCTGGGTAGCCAACCCAGGCGTGCCACGGGGGCAATGCAGATAGGTCCACATACATGGAAGCAAGCCAGATCCTCGGCCTTAGCCAAATGTGGAGTTGTTCGTGACAGAGAGCACTCACCATCGGGAAGGTGGAAGGCGGAAACCAGCTCCATCTTTAAGGCATAGCATTCCGCAGCTCTCTACAGTTCCCCCTTTTTTTGTTAAAGAGACTGGCAAAGGTAGTGCTGAAAATATAGGAAAATAAGGTGGAAGTGGTAATGAATAACTAAGAGATTGTTGGGGGAGAGGAATAGCAGGAAAAATAAAATTGGAGTAAAAGTAAGCTTGCAATGAGCAAAGTGCAAAACACTGAACACATTAATTATTCCAGAGTAAAGGTCATGAAATTATTAAAGTGAAATTTGATTTTTTTTTTCAATGCAGTTTATTCAGGAACATTGAACAATCCTCGGACCCCGGGGAAAGCCAGCCCACAGCTTAAATAGCCTCTGGGTAGCCAACCCAGGCGTGCCACGGGGGCAATGCAAATAGGTCCACCTACATGGAAGCAAGCCAGATCCTAGGCCTTAGCCAAATGTGGAGTTGTTCGTGACAGAGAGCACTCACCATCGGGAAGGTGGAAGGCGGAAACCAGCTCCATCTTTAAGGCATAGCATTCCGCAGCTCTCTACAGTTCCCCCTTTTTGTGAAATTTGATTTTTAAAGGCTTAAGGGGTCAGGTTAAAAAACATTGCACAACTTGTCTTAAAAAATGCAACATGACTGTTTTAGCATGAGTAGAACAAGGATGACAATGAACATGCTAAAGTGGACCAGAAAAATGCCCATGAGGTCTCAACTCTACACAAAGAACTGATGAACTACAGCCAACTTGAAGGGTGATGAGAGAAGAAGAAATAGTCCTCCCTAGGGAAAACCACACCAATTGGTTATCCAGTAAAAGATGGTCATCCCAGAAAACATACCCATAAGTGATATTATACACAGAAAAGGTTGTAATTAAGAATATATATATATATATATATAGAGAGAGAGAGAGATCATGTATATATATAGTATGTATATATATACACAACATGTGTATGTATTATACCATTGACATCCCCTCCTTCATGTCCTTTAGCAGCCCATTGGACAGAAGCCTATTATGTACTATAGTACATTCTTATTATGCACAGGAACTATTATAGACAGAGAGACAAAAATCTGTTGAGAATCACTGTCTTAGTTACAGCCAGTGATGGTGATACTGAGTCAGTCTTGTCTAAGGAAAATGAAAGCAGGTTTCATCACTAGAGGGAAGATACCACTTAAAAAATGTAGAAAAAAAAATGAGTAAAAGTACAAAGAGAAAATTTGGGGAGGAACATGACAAAAAGAAAAATCTGTGCTGCACACTTTATCAGTTTAAATGTGTTAGCAAGTGACTGAAGTAAAGGAGTCTACTAAAACACAATGTTTCCACACATCTTGCTGTTTTATATTCAGCCCTCTGGAGATAAAGATTTATGTCCCATGAATCAAATGCCCATTTTCTGAAACAACTAAATGTCAAAACAGAAAGTTTCATGTTAATGGCATGAGTGTGTGCACTAAATGAGTGGGTCAGAGCGTGGCATCCTGAAGCATATCAGAAATGAGAGTTTGGGGATTGGGTTGCTAAGAACAATAGTGCAGCATTTGCAATGCACTGAAAGCCCTTTGCTCTGTGGGAAACAGAGTTATTAGAGAGGGCAGCCTGAAGCATACTCGTTCTGAGAGTTGGGAGTTGTACCTCTTCGAGGGAAGATTTACAATGGTATATTTTACAATTTATCCATTTTGGATGGTTGTGATATGTGTCACCAGGGTAATAAAGATCAGATAGGTTGGCATTAAGTATTTCTTGGTGTCTTCTATTAATTATCTGTAAAACCAAACAAAGAAAATTAATGAAGAGGCATGGGTTGGTCTTGAAACAAAAGGGGGCATGTTTTATACAAAGATTTTAAGAACATCTCTTTCCAAAGGTGGCAATGAATCAAGAAATCTTTAAAAGGAGTTATCTTGTAATGGGGCAGACAACGCATCCCCCAAATATCAGGAGCTATCAGATAAAAGCCCAGTGCCAGGTACACATTACCTCTTTTCGCACTGTTGGTCATCTGAGTTCTATAGGCCCACAAACGTGACAGACTGTTATCACTGCTCTTGTTACCCTCCAGAACTTTTTAGTAAGACCCTATTTCAGAAGATAACACATACCTGAGTTATAGGATATGGAGAACATCAATAATTGGGGAGAAAAATGTGACAGAGTATAGTGAAGGAATTTGGGCAGAGATAGTAAGCGGTGGATTGTTCCAAAGACATAATATGTATGAATCAATATTAAATAAAATATCAAATGTTCATGGGTTAACACTATAACTATTCTAATCATCAACTTACATAAATGAAGTAGGAAGGAAGGCAAGTTATTTTGTCTATAAATAGACCGAGTGTCAAATTTGTGAGAATGTCCAGTCAACCATATGTGCCAAATAAGCTTTTACACAAAAGTGTTGACATTGTAGTGAGGGCTAAAACATACATTTGTTTCATAATTCTTTGAAGTAACACAAGACACCATTAATTAATTAAATATTTCTAATTTGAATATTTTATAAATGAAAAATAGATAATGAGAAATAGAATTTAACAAATCGTTAGAGTATACAGTATGCAGAATTATTTGAACCAAAGAAATATGAAAATACCCAAAGAGAATATTAACTGGGATTAAACGAATGTAACACATCCGTACAATGGAACACTAGACATTGATTAAATAAGGTAGCTCTAGCTCTAACATCAGTATCCACATCCACGAGATGCATCCGTGGAGTGTCTTAACTCATTTGAGCACCTCACACTACAGGAGCCAGATGGCTGTGTGGCTGTGACACAGACGTAGGCAGGGATGTGACCAAAAATATAACTAAGGACAGACAGTTATCACAGAGATGTGGGGGAAAGATGAGAGAAGATTAACAGTTCCTGGACTAGAAAAGAAATGAAAATTAATTAATAGATTACATTTGTTTATTGATTTGGTTGGGGCACTCAGGTCATGGCACTCATTCAGAGGTCAGGGGATTTTGAGTTTACACAGGAACTGGGTTTGTTGAGTCAGTTATGTGTGTTATTTGTGTTCAGGGAGGAGTCAAACTTACACTGTCAGCCTTTATAGCAAGTACTTTTACCCCCTGAACCACCTCAACGGCCCCACAATTAGTCTACAGAAACATTATGTGTATTACAAAAAAGTGTTAAAAATGTAATTACAGTATTTAGAAAACTTGTTTGTTTGTTTACTTGTTTGTTTGACATGGGAAGAAGCTATATTTTTAATCCTGGGGTTTGTTTTTTTTTTTTTTTTCAATGCAGTTTATTCAGGAACATTGAACAATCCTCGGACCCCGGGGAAAGCCAGCCCACAGCTTAAATAGCCTCTGGGTAGCCAACCCAGGCGTGCCACGGGGGCAATGCAGATAGGTCCACATACATGGAAGCAAGCCAGATCCTCGGCCTTAGCCAAATGTGGAGTTGTTCGTGACAGAGAGCACTCACCATCAGGAAGGTGGAAGGCAGAAACCAACTCCATCTTTAAGGCATAGCATTCCGCAGCTCTCTACAGTTCCCCCTTTTTGTTTTAGACGCATCAGGCAAGAGTAGAGGTCTGATCTCTGATATTAGAAATAAATTGGGACTTTGTACAGATGTTCATTTAGGTGTCATCCACCCAAAGAGCATCGGACCCGTCCGATACCTTTTTCTCAGAGGCGGGACCTGGGGCATCAACCCGCATGCAATCAGACACGCTCTTCTCTGGGTCCAAAGCAGCTGACCCTGAGTGCAGTGCTTAGCCTCGCATCCTGAGCGTATCATTTTAGCTTTTTATGGTATCCAACCATGCTTGGGGAGAATGTCTTGCTTCAATGGCTGTAAAGGCCTGAATGATCATGGCTGCATCACACTGTTGTGAGACTCTAATCTTGCATATATACCACAGGCAAACCAAGGAGACCAACACCAGAAGGCCTGCTAACACTCCCATGCCCGCCCATTCCTTCAGATGATTCATGGCTGCAGCAATCCATGTTGATAATCCTGTGGGTAGTCCTGCGTCCACTCTGGTAGAATTTACTGTGACAATGGCCACTCTCAGCTGCTCCATCGTAGTATCGAATTCTCCAGTCCAATTACCTAAAATATAGCTCGACAATTGTTTAGACAGATTTGCAGCGCAGGAAAAATTCTCATGTTGTATGCTAGTGACACAAAGTCCAGCATACTTTCATTGACAGCCAGGTTGAGCGATTTGCCATAGGGTATCAATTTGCTCCTGCAAGAGGTCAATCCTCTGATTGAACACCATCAAGCTTCCTTTTAGTTGAGCATTAATTCCTTTATGTACAACTAAGGCATGAGCTACATTGGCTAAATGATTATTCAGGGTCTGAGCAGTCTGCCCAGTATGACTCATGGCTAATGCCCTGGTGGTAGCTCCAACAGCCGTCAATGAGATGGTAGTAACAATGGTGGCTGTAGTTCCAAGATCCCTTTTCTGTCTGAAGAGAGTCATAGCGTGAGGGGCATCAATGGGCATAGGCACCCAGTGAGGCATGCGAGTAACCAGGGCATACCTAACTTTACTAGCATTGGGGCTTAAAAAAAACCAAGTATCATTACCACAATTACTTGGCTCTATCTGGCTAATAATGAATAAAAATGGGGGATATAGACAAACAGGTGTGGGCTTATAGGAAATATTATGAGAAGCCTTAACCCCTCGTTGGAACATCCTGCGTCAGTTCTAGAATTAGCAGTGCTGGTGTCCGAGGTCTGAGTAGGTTCAGGAGACCATTGCCCCCAGGGGCGACACATGCTCCATGCCAATTGACTAACTCCATGTTTTCCTCCAATTTTGAAAGTCATTTAAGGTTCTTAAATTATTTTTTTCCCTTTTTTTCTTAAATTTTTCATCAATTACACTTTATTCATTCTGCATCCCCCTATAAGTCCCTCCCTCCTCCCATCCCAATCCCACCCACCCTCCTCCCTCTGCTTGCATGCCACTCCCCAAGTCCACTAATAGGGGAGGTTCTCCTCTCCTTTCTGATCTTAGTCTGTCAGTTCACATCAAAAGTGGCTGTATTGTCCTCTACTGTGGCCTGGTAAGGCTGCACCCCCCCCCCAGAGGGAGGTGATCAAAGAGCAGGCCAATCAGATTATGTCAGAGGCAGTCCCTCTTCACATTACTATGTAACCCAATTGGACTCTGAACTGCCCTGGGCTACATCTGTGCAGGGGTTCTAGGTTATCTCCATGAATAGTCCTTGGTTGGAGTATGAGTCACTGGGAAGTTCCCTATGTTCAAATTTTCTTGTTCTGTTGCTCTCCCTGTTGGGCAGAGTGAACGGAATTTTAGGTAAGAACTGGGAAATAGTAAGAGCTGGAGAGGACAGGGTCTCCACAATCCTGGGGTTTGTTTCTTAGAGGTTTCAGTAAATTCATTTAGGGAAGTAGAAGATACAGAGAAGCGAATGTGTGCTCACCTAGGTTATTATTAAATTAGGGCTATCCGTGGATATTGTGGTTAAGAGAGCAAGAAGGTAGATATACAGAACAGAACTAGATTGCAGGAGAGAAATCTGATTCTCCAAATACTTCTTGAGAGTTTTTACATTTTTATCCTACTTTTCCTGTTGCTGTGATAAAATAATAATAAAACTGGAGAAAGCAACTTAAAGGAGAAAGGGTTTATTTTGACTAACAAATCCAAGCTAGGGTCCATCATTGTGAGGAAATCGTGGTGGCAGGAGCTTGAAGAGGCAGCTGGCCACACTGCATTCGTAGTCTGAAGGCAGAGAGCAATGAACGCGCATGGTGAGCTAGTTCTTTTTAATAATATATTCCAGGACCCAAGCCCTGGATGATTCATCCCACCTTAATGAACCTCATCAAGGTAATCTGTTGCTAATATACGCAGAACCTAGCCCCATATAAATAAGCCCTCACAGTGTGCTTAAGGCTTCGCTTCTGAATGACTCCAGGTGCTGTCAAGTTGAAAATCAGTGCAATCAATAATACACCTCAGGATTACATATGATTTTAGTGGACTGGATCATCTCTGCAAAGTCTTCCCTGGGAGAAGGGAAGCAAGGAATGATGGTTAGGTGATTTGTTTGTTTTGTTTTGTTTTGGTGTTTGGGGTGTTTGGTTTAGTTTGGTTTGGTTTTGGGACAGGGTTTCTCTGTGCAGCCCTGGCTGGCTGTCCTAGACTTCACTCTGTAGACCAGGCTGGCCTCAAACTCACAGATATCCACCTGCCTCTGCCTCCCAAGTGCTAGGAATAAAGCCATCACTGCCTGGACATGAAAGGTTTTTACTTGCTAAATTAGGTGAGTTAGGAAAATCTGTATAAAGTCTACAAATATTTTGTCAAAGGTAGAGAGACAACCATAAGATATTCACATGTTCATGAAACACAGCTCAAAGATGTAACAGCTGAGAGAAATCAAAGAATATAAGGCATTTAGCTCATGTACTGAACAATATTCACTGAACTTTACTGGGAGGGACTACCCAATCATATTCTTGAGGTTAGCTTCAGGGTGAGAAAAAATACATAGGAAATTGTCTCTGTTAGGGACCCTCCTGCTGTGAAGAGATACCATGACCAGGGCAACTCTAATAAAGAAAAACATTTAACTGGGGTTGGCTTACCCAGTTCAGTTCAGATGTTTAGTCCATTATCCTCAAGGAGGGAAGCACGGTGGCATACCAGTAGAACATGGTGCTAGAGAAGGAGCCGAGAGTTCTGCACCCAGTTCTGCTGTTCTGCAGGCAACAGGAAGAGGAACTGCAAGCCACAGGCTGGCTTTTGAATTTCCTCAAACCCCACTCCCTAGTGATACTCTACTCAACAAAACCTCGCCTACTCCAAGAAGGCCACACATACTCCAACAAGGTCACACCTACTCGAATAAGGCCAGGCCTACTCCACTCAGGCCACACATACTCATGTTGTAACTCCCTATACACTTGGGGACTATTTTTAATTCAACCCACCACAGAAGTCAAAATACAAAATGTTAAAGTGCAACTGGGCAAGAAAAGACCAGCAGGGGTAGAAACTCCTTTTGGGTAAATTGTAAGTAAGAAAATAGAAAGATAATCTCTGATTTGATTAGACCTTAGTCACTAAGGCTTAGTGGGAGATTCTTCCATAAATGAAACTACATTTGTAAGATATGTGTTGCCAAACGTAGGATAGGATTTGGTGACTGAATTTCAATAATGCTTTCCCAGAGTTAGAATCAACTAGTGCAAAGTCTAACTGAAATCCTCAGTTATAGTAAATGCGCTATTTTAAATTATTGTGCAAAATGTTTTACTTTAATCTAAACCTACAAACTTCTACCTGCAAGAAGAGAATAAGCATAACCTAGAGGTGGCATTTATTTTTATCAATCAGAATCTGCAATTACCATATAGCAGTAATTTTTTTTGTTTGCTTGCTTCAGGAAATACACACAACTGCAAACAGAGATAAAAGAAGATAACTATTGAAGAAACAAGGAAGCAATTCACTCTTTTTTTTTTTTTCAGTCCTGAAGCCAAATAGTCAATGTATTCAGAATTTATTTTAGAGGAAAAAAAAAACATTCCTAGGACATCAGATAAACTAAGATTTATTTGAATAATTTAACTGCTTAGTAATCAAAATCATTGACTTCCAAAAGAAATTCAGGAGTAAAATGAATCTGAGGGCATATGTCTGTGAGTGCCTACTTTCTTTATGTCTGTGTCTCTGTTTATGTGATTATTTTTCACCCAATTTTTCTGGTCATCTCAGACCACAGTTTTAGCATTTTAATCACTTATTATCAGCTACCTTGTTCCAAAATTCATTGTGTTGAAAATTAAGACTGCATGAAAATGAAATACTATAAAGAAAATATTAATATATGTGGATGACTTATAAAACAGGACATTTTATTACCCTGAGCAGTGAGGTGTCGATACAGAAAATGAGTCAGTATCTACATAAATTCTTGAATTTCTTCCCTACTTCTCACAATCATTATCCACACTTTAGTGCTCACAAGAACCTTGGCTAGACCAACTTTATTAGGACCTCTGAACTTTCACCTAGGTCCTTCTGTAAAAAGTTTCATGTAGCCCAGGCTGACCTCAAACTCACTAAAGAGTTGAGGCTGGCCTGAAACCCTGATCATTCCACCTGTAGCTCACAAAAACAGGGATTACTAGGTGAGACTCCATATCTAGTTACAAAAATGTCTTGCTGAGTCAGTTTATCAGGACCTTCAAGCCTTCAGTGTCTAATTATTTTAGATACTGTATGGATACTCTTCATCTAATACTTTCTCACAGACAATGGCCAGTCACATCAGTCTGTCTTCAGCAGAAACCTAATAGGTTAGTTAAACCAGCATCCCATCACCACTTGTTATGGTCTAAATGTGAAATGTCATCCACAGCCTCGTGTGTTTCCCCTAACTGACTCATTCCCTAGATAGTGGCACAATTTGGGAGAAATTCTGGACACTTTAGTAGACGGGATCTGTTTTGAAAAAGCAACCGCTGGGGAATAATTTTAAAGGTTATGCCTTGTCCCCAATCACCTCTTTTCTCCTTGCGTCCAGAATCTCACTAGGACACGGGACCAAGTACCATGGATTGAACATATAAAACGATGACCCAAAGTAAACGTTTCCTACTTTAGGTGATTTTCTTGGGAATTTTTGTTACTTAACGGTGGAAAGAATGCTCCTGATGCATCCTCTTAATACTTTCAGTCCACTGACTCCCATATTTCAGTTGTAAATTCTCACTGGCCTACTTCATATTCACAATTGAGCCCAATATCTTTACTTTACTGTGAACTTCCATTGCTGTGTTCCGTCAGTGTTCTGGCAACAGTCCTGAAAAGAATCGTCCTTACCGTGATTTTAAAGTGGCATTGAATAATTCCTAGTAGACAAATCTTTGATGCCATCCCTCTGTGGAATATGCCAATATCTTCATCATAAGCTCAAAGATCCATCTATAAAAAGTACTGTGATAAACAGGATGGACATCAGAAGAGGAAGAAAACAGAGAACAGGACAGGAGCCTACCACAGAGAGCCTCTGAAAGAGTCTGCAAAGCAATGTATCTAAGCAGATGCTGAGGATCATAGTCAAATTTTGGGCAGAGTGCAGGGAATCTTATGAAAGAAGGACTGGAAGGGACAGGAGCTCCACAAGGAGAGCAACAGAACCAAAAAATCTAGGCACAGGCATCTTTTCTGAGACTGATACTCCAACCAAGGACCATTCGTGGATATAACCTAGAACCCCTGCTCAGATGTAGCACATGGCAGCTCAGTATCCAAGTAGGTATCCTAGTAAGGAGAACAGGGACTGACTGTCTCTGACATGAACTCAGTGGCTGGCTCTTTGATCACCTCCCCCTGAGGGGGGAGCAGCCTTACCAGGCCACAGAGGAGGACAATGCAGGCAGTCCTGATGAAATCTAATAGGCTAGGGTGAGATGGAAAGGGGGGAGGACCTTCCTTATCAGTGGACATAAAGAAGGGTATGGGAGAAGATGAGGAAAGGAGGGTGAGATGGAAAGGGAATGAGGGAGGGGGCTAAAGCTGGGATACAAAATGAATAAACTGTAATTAATATAAAAATAAAAATTATTTTTTAATTTTTAAGTGGTTAAAGTCTTTTGCCTATCTTTTTTATTTATTTATTTTTATTAATTGCAGTTTATTCACTTTTTATCCCCCCATAAGCCCCTCCCTCCTCCCCTCCAACTCCTTCTCTCCCTCCCCCTTCTTCACGCATGCCCCTCCCCAAGTCCACTGATAGGGGAGGTCCTCCTCTCCTTTCTTCTGATCTTAGTCTATCAGATCACATCAGGAATGGCTGCATTGTCATCTTCTGTGGCCTGGTAAGGCTGTTCTCCCCTGAGTGGAGGTGATCAAAGAACAGGCCTATCAGATTATGTCAGAGTCAGTTCCTCTTCCCATTACTATGTAACCAACTTGGAAACTACACTGCCATGGACTACATCTGTGTAGGGGTTCTAGGTTATCTCCATGCATGGTACTTGGTTGGAGTATGAGTCTCTGGGAAGACCCCTGTGTTCAAATTTTCTGGTTCTGTTGCTCTCTTTGTGGGGTTCCTGTCCTCTCCAGATCTTTCTATTTCCCACTTCTTACATAAGATTCCCTGCACTTTGCCCAACAGTTGGCCATAAGTCTCAGTGTCTGCTTTGACAGTCTGCAGGGCAGAGCCTTTCAGAAGCCCTCTTTGACAGGTTCCTAGGTTGTTTCCTGTTTTCTTCTTCTTCTGATGTCAATCCTCTTTGCCTTTCAGGATGCGGATTGAGCGTTTTAGTCAGGGTCCTCTCTCTTAATTAGTTTCTTTAGATGTACAGGTTTTAGTAGGTTTATCCTATTTTATATGTCTATATGAGTGAGTAAAAATAAATACATATTTGTATTTGTTGGTTTTGTGGGAGTAATGATGGTAGTATTTGATCCTATAATTTTTTAACTGAGAATATGTGATGATAAGAATTGAGTTGGAAATAACTTTCACAGTGACATACTATTTTACAAACATTTTGAAATATAAAAATTCACAATGCCTTTTTCTCAGAGGCGAGACCTGGGGCATCAACCCGCATGCAATCAGACATGCTCTTCTCTGGGTCAAAAGCGACTGACCCTGAGTGCAATGCTTAGCCTCGCATCCTGAGCATAACATTTTAGCTCCCATGCTTGGGGAGACTGTCCTGCTTCAATGGCTGTAAAGGCCTGAATGGTCATGGCTGCATTACACTGTTGTGAAATGAACATCGGTACAAAGTCCCAATTTATTTCTAATATCAGAGATCAGACCTCTACTCTTGCCTGATGCGTCTAAAACAAAAAGGGGGAACTGTAGAGAGCTGCGGAACGCTATGCCTTAAAGATGGAGCTGGTTTCTGCCTTCCACCTTCCCGATGGTGAGTGCTCTCTGTCACAAACAACTCCATATTTGGCTAAGGCTGAGGATCTGGCTTGCTTCCATGTATGTGGATCTATCTGCATTGCCCATGTGGCATGCTGGGGTTGGCTACCCAGAGGTTATTTAAGCTGTGGGCTGGCTTTCCCCAGGGTCAGATGATTGTTCAAGGTTCCTGAATAAACTGCATTGAAAAAAAAAATTCACAATGCACTACAATGATTTCACAGTTTCTTCAAGAGAAAATATAAGCATATAATTTCATTGAGGTTGTACACTCTGCTCTTCACTTACTTCTATCATAGCCCTTCATGTACACAGACTGGAGGAGAATGCAAAGAACTGATAAAAGTGAGACAGTCTGATCACCTCACTCTGGGAGGTCCAGCTCTGCCAGGGCACAGAGGAGGACAATGCAGCCAGTCCTGATAAGACCTGATAGGCTAGGGTCAGACAGAAGGGCTGACCTCCAGTGACTATCACTGGACTGGGGGAGGGGCATAGGAGGAGATGAGGGAGGGAGGGAGGGATTTGGAGAAGACCAGGGAGGGGACCACAGCCAGGATACAATGTAAATAAATTCTAATAAATAATTAATATTTTTTAAATGAAGTACTATGCCCTTTGCTCAGCATTTGTTGTTGCTTGGATACTCTGTACAAAGATAAGTATTCTTACTTCCTTGCTTTTATTTTTAAAATGTGTTCATTTATTGGGGTTTGAAGGGAAGCATGCAGCACAGAATATATATGGAAGTCAGAAGGCTTGGTTTTCTACTTCTACCATGTGGGATCCAGGATAAAACTCAAGTCATCAAACTTGGCAGCAAGTGTCATTTTCCTTGAGCCATCTCACCAGCTGTATGTTTTAAGAATCATCTAGGTATGTCATCTATCTGTTTTAAAATTGCTCTTTTATTATTTGACAGAGATGTCCATCAATTGTCCATCATACCTTTCCACCAGTCCCCATGGCTTAAAGTATTGGTCATCACCGCTATTGTTTCAGCTCTTGACAATGGCATTCTTCTTGAAGAGTGAGGTTTATAATTGGACAAAGCTATTAAGGACCTTCAGTAGATGCTCTAGTTCCCAGAATAGTCATCAGTGAATTTATAGAGTCCTGGCCTTTCCCAGAAGCTAGCTCTCAGAGTGGGGTAGGTAACACTCCCTGGTACCCTGGTCAAGTTAAAAACTCAGGAAGGAAACTTTGCTCAACAAGGGAACAAATATGGGGAGAAAAAACAGCAAAAATTTTATGTCTTCAACCAGTGTCCAACCTGACCGAGGAACCCCATTGCATCACTTTACATTTCCCCAGCATCTTCCTATTTCTTTGCTCTCTCTTAATCTTTTCTGTGGTAGTAAGCTTCAAGCCTCCTTCAAGCTCCTATTTCTATCCTAAGAGAACATCAGCTAAAATACTAACCCATATATCATATATCCCATCTTAAGGTTTTTTTGTAAACATTTTAATTTTTATTGAAAAATATTTCAATAAAATATTTCATAGATATATTTTGATCATAGTATCCTCTCTCCAACTTCTCCCATAAACTGTATTTTTTATATACTGAATGTTTTTTTACTTTTAAATTTATTTTATTTTTAATTACACTTTATTTACTTTGTATCCCCCCTCTAGTTCCCTCCCTCATATCTTAGTTTTAATATCACCGTCAGAAGTAAATCAGAATAAAATCTGAAATACCAGCTAGAGAAGTGTTTCCACATTGTATTTGGATACCTCACCTAAATGTGTAGGCTTTCTCTACATGCACACAGGATCTCTCCTTGTGTCAGTGACATCTACAGTGCAAATGATGCTGTGTTAAAAATTCTTGCTTGTCTGATGTTCTTTTCTAATAGAGTTCAAGTTCAGCAAGACTTGGACAATGACTTTCCACTTATATCTCTACTGCTACTCACTCAGCTTAATACAAATTCATAAATGAATGATTAAGTAAATAAACACATACTCAATTTTAATGCCATCAATATTTAGATGACTACTAGCTTAAATGAATAAATACATGAGAAGTGATTGCATCATTTGATACAATCAGGGCATCTGAATCATTCCATAAACAAAATAAGTCAGCTTGAAGATTGAGTTCAGTGGGGGCAAAAGAGTTGTGTACAGACTGCTGTTTCCATGTGTATACACATGTGAATCCAGGTGTTAAAAAAAGAATGGGTTGTCACCCCAAATAAAAGTAAATCTTATAAAGGAATAGACAGAATAAAAAAGATGAGGAGAGTAACTGAGGTGAAAATGAATTGAAGAAGTGTAAAAAAACCAAAACAAACAAACAAAAAAACACTGGGGGAAGTAAGAAAAAAAAAAGAATGGCAAATTGGGAAGAGCAAAAAAGGAAGGGGAAAAGGAAAGATATGAACCAAAAATTTCAAGTCAAAGTGTTAGTATCTCCATAGGTAAAAATGTATTCTACCTGGATCTGAGCCAAGGTTTTTCTCCATCCTAATACCTCTCCATTTTCAATGCTAAACAACTTCCATTATGAATTTAATTATTCAGGATAAATGAGGATTTGCTGCAAATGTATCAGCTACAGCAAACATATAGTTGAAACATATGTTCATAGGGAGACTGCTAGGATGAATAACGAAATACAGAATAAACTAGTACTGTTGTAATCTTAACAGTTTTTAAGCAATTATTTCAGATCTATTACATTACCACTTCCATCAATTAAAACCTACATGTACATCAATTTTCAGGTAATGTCTGCTTTCAAAAGAAGAGAGGATTATGTCACATCTCTACTCCTCACCCCCTGCCTCATCCTGTCTGTAGTAAATAAGCACTAAACATGATATAAAAGTAAAATTAGAACAAATACAAGGAAATTCTTCAAGTCAGAAATTCAAAACAAAACAAAACAGAACAACAACAACAACAAAAAAAAACAACTTAGATGTTGTTTGGAGTTGTTAATATCATCTTCCTTTTGTTAAAAATAAGTCCATGGAAATTTTAAAGAACAAGTAATCAGAGTCAGGAAATGTGAGCTCTACTTTATAATTTGTATCACTTCATTTTTATTGTACTTATGCTTTTGTGCATATATTACTATAATAACATAATCACTCAACATTTTCAACGTATTTTGAACTCAATTAGTTTCATCAAATCTCCATGGCCATTTAAATAGTTTAACTTCTTCTACATTAGTGCTTTCCTAATTAAACAAACCTGGTATCACAGTACATGTTGCATTGATATCTCATGGGACTTAGCGGGGACTTCATAAAATTCATATTATCTTCATCAATAAACAAACAAGGGTGTGGGATCCATGTGCCAATCTTAGCAAACTGTTAAATTTCCAGTAACTTTAAACAGAAGTTGTCAACCTGAATTTTTCTTATCTTTAGATATCATTGTAAATTGCTGGATCCTTGCAAATATCTCCATTGATAACTTGGAAAAATTGCGGCAAGAAGAAATATCTATTAGAGAGATAATTTCATTGTAGTATCACATGATAAATAGCACGAATTAAGCTCTTACCTGAGGTTTACCTTCTTGAAATAGTTATGCTGAACAGTGAGGAACTGAGGGAAAATCATGACCCAAAAGCTTTCTCCAGACATTTTCCTTACCTCCGCTAAATAACATTAGAATAGAAGGATAGTGAATTCCCACTTGAATCAGGGCTTTCAAATGCCTATACATCCTTCAAACCTTCCCATGGGTGATGAATCCTTTGTCAAAGTCGCCATGCATCTTCCTTCCCATTTAAAATTAATCATGTTTTCTGTTTCCTTGATTTGTTACCTATTTGACCATGGGAAGAATAAGTAAATTGAACAGACAGCACTGAAATTAGCTCTAAACTTTATTTTAAATTAGGAAGCACCATGTAGAAGAGGCTGCCACTTATTCCATACTCTGTTCCCTATTCAAATTGAAGTCATTTGGAAAATTGGTCTCTCCCTTCATTTTCTCCTATAATTATATTCGTGGAAATCATAATCTTGACAGCAATATCCACTTTCTAATTGTACTGAAGAAAAAATTTTAAATCAAGTTTTAATGAAGAAATAAATTCAGTTTTCCACAATTACAGAAAGTATCCAAATTTTTTCACATTATCACAATAACATATACATAAATAAACATGCACATATAAATGAATAAATCAGGAACTCAATGTAATAACCAAACGTGGGTTATGGGGTTAAATAATTTAGAATACAGATGTAAAATTGTCTGGCTAGTTCAACCTCTTCATTTTTATCACTGTGGAAACTAAAGCACAAAGATGAACTTGTTGTTTCAGGTCATTGTCAGAAAGGCAGATAATAAAAGTCATCAAAACATTGTTAAAAAGCAAGCTCTGCCTGCTGCAAAGCTGCAGGATATTTTTATACCATTGTCTCATCACATAATTTAAAAATAATCATGAAGCCTGTGAAACTGTTAGAGAAGGTGGATAACAGACTTCTTTTTCTATAATTGCCTGATTATCTTAAAAATAGAGATTTGAGGAAATCAGAAAATGGAGGGCAGGGTTGGGGTATGAAATAATCGATTTTAAACTAGTTTTGAGGTAACTCCCATACACCGAAGTTAACAACTAGATCTTTTTCTTCATCTCCTCATTTGCTGCTCAAAATGTCTCCAACAGTTGGAATGAGGTGTCTAGAGCTAAACAGTTGGTAGATGGCAACAAATTTTCACCTGAGTACAAACTCTTTCTTTATTGTCAAGGTTCTGTCATACAACGTCCTCATCCTATCAAAAATCCATGGTTGCAGTTATTCTTTCATTAAGAGATACATGTCCCCGTTGCCTTTATGGAGCCCTTGTATGGCAAATGAGGCATGAATCAATCATCCACAACTCAACAATGGATTGAGGTGCATCTCAGAACCTTCACTGTTGCTTGCAATGCTTGCTCCTTTCTCAGAGTCTCCACTGGTTGTTTCAACCATTAGGAAAAATTTTCCAGTTTTCTAGAAGATTTCGAATATAGTACAACTACTCAGCTCTCAGATAAGTTATCAAAATTTATCTGTTTAAATAAAACGTTGTATTTCTTGTGTTCATTATAACTGTAGAATCGAAATATTTATGTTCTTCTATAAATTTTCTGCCATTAAATTGAATTTTCAGAGTTTGAGGGATTTTTTTTTTATTTTATCCTTGGTGTGTTTGTTTGTCCTGCCTTAGCCTTCTCAGTGTGCCACGAAGCAAGCCCGCCTTAATTATCTTTAGCTTTTAATGTTTAGAGAAGTCTGTCCTTTTTACCCAAAGGTGCTTTATTATTATGCTAACACAATAAATATATAGATAAATATATGTATAGTAAAATCACATGAATACATAAGACTATATACATAAAATAATAAGTTCAAATATAGAACTTATGAGAATAAATAAATTTTATTTTCAAAGAAGATGAAAGTCAATATTACTAAAAGTATTTAATGTTTTTTCTTAGAGTGACAAAGAAACTTTATTCAGAAGAAAAGGGATAGTACAGATCAGATATTCAACAAGAGCAGTGGGCTCCTTAAGTTAGAACACTCAAAAGCCCATGGTTACTGCTAGAGAATATAATGTGAGTGGTTCTTTGTTTTGATTGACAGGCTCTGGTTATGTAAACCTTTGTTCACTGCTCATGTCCCCATGAGGCATCATTTAAATAGATTTATATGGGTGTATACATAAATATGAAATTACAAGTACATCATTTCCCCCTTTCCTTTCCCTGTTCTGACTTCTACTACACACTTCACTGCCTTGCTCACTTAA
The DNA here is from genome assembly GCF_030254825.1 of Meriones unguiculatus. Taxonomy (NCBI): domain Eukaryota; kingdom Metazoa; phylum Chordata; class Mammalia; order Rodentia; family Muridae; genus Meriones; species Meriones unguiculatus. Next base: position 31,358,438 of record NC_083358.1, read on the forward strand.
ATTCATAGCCTCTTTCTTTAATTACTGTACAACACACATAAAGTAGATAATACACCCTGCTCAGTCCATATAATGTTGCCTGTTTAAGTATGATGTCAGGGTGACCATTGGTATTTGGAGGGATCTTCTCTGGAGAAGATCAAGTCCCCAGCTCTCAGCATTCTTTTGATCCCTGTAGATCTTTGTCTAGAGTTGAGGAACTGAGCTTTCTTCCTTCCACATTAGCATGCTAATTGTTGTTGTTATTTCTCAGGTCTTTGTTTAGGTAGCCATGTGGATGAGACTTCATGGGTGTAGCCTCTGACGTTTCAAGGAGATGCAACCTTATATAAAACTTCTTGTTCCTGCTTCTGTTACAGTATTTCTGCCTGCCTCCTTTTCTGCCTCTCAGCCTTTTGGTGCAGGAAATGGGCTGTAGATGTACCAGCTGAAACCAAGAACCATAGAATTCTGTTCCCCATCCATTGCAAAAAGAAGTTTCTTTGATGAGAAGTGAGACTACACTTATATATGGACATAAAGATATATGTTTAAGATGGATTTAGTAATTACGATTGTTTTTGTAGAGTTGTAGTTTCCACTCCAAAATCAATGTCTTCACTAGTCAAAAACAATTGACATGGTTTCCAGTACCCAGCATGGATTTTTCTCTTGGTAAGTGGGACTTAAGTCCAATTACAGAGCTGTTGGTTACCCTCAAGGTGTATGTGTCATTAAAAATATTAGTTTTGAAACACAATTTCACTAGAATAAATAAAAGTTTATTTTCAAAGGGGCAGAAACTCAAGATCACCATAAGTATTTAACTCTTAAAAAAAAAAATTCTACATGAAGACATCCAGTTAGACCAGCACCATTTGTTGAAGATGCTATCTTTTTTTCCATTGTATAGTTTTGACATCTTCATCAAAAATCAGGTGTCCATAAGTTGAGACTTATAGCCAAACTTTGGGCAGAGTGCAGGGAATCTTATGAAAGAAGTGGGAGATAGTAAGACCTGGAGAGGACAGGAGCTCCACAAAGACAGTGACAGATCCTAAAAGTCTAGGCACAGGGGTCTTTTCTGAAACTGATACTCCAGCCAAGGACCATTCATGGAGATGGCCTGAAACCCCTGCACAGAGGTAGCCTATGGCATTTCAGTATCCAAGTGGCCTCCATAGTAATGGGGACGGAGACTATCTCTGACATGAACTGATTGGCCTGCTCTCACCTCCCCTTGAAGGAGGAGCAGCCTTGTCAGGCCACAGAAGAAGACAATGCAGCCATTCCTGATGAGACCTGATAGACTAGGATCAGAGGGAAGGGGAGGAGGACCTCCCTTTTCAGTGGACTAAGTGAGGGACTCGGGTGGGAAAGAGGGAGTGGGATTGGGAGGGGAGGAGGGAGGGAAGTACGGGGAGATACAAAGTGAATAAACTGTAATTAATAAAAATTAAAAAAAAGAAAATTATTGAAGAATTTGGCTACACTGGATAAAGTTGCTTTGTTGCTGTTGTTTTAAATTTAACTATGTGCCATTTTTTATACCACTCAGATAAGACATAGCTTCACCAGTGTTCCCGTGACAACAAGACAAACAAATCTATAAGGTCCCAATATTCAGGAAAACCTCAAAAGGGAAATACACGTTTCAAAAGGAAGAAAGGGGACTGGTCTACTACGACCCATTTAAAAAATATTGGTCTAGTGGAACATAGACTTCAGATCCTATTGCCTAATTGGTAAATAAAAGAAAGCAAGGAGGCATTAAAAAATATTTGTCTGCAATAATCTGTGCATTTCACAGGCAAATTGAGAACATTTCTAAGGGTAAAGGGCAGCACTTGTTCCAAGACCATCCTTTAGTCACAATAGTGGCACATTGTATGATTCCAAATGGAAGCTTCTTGTGTTTTGGATTTATAGTCCTGCTTTGTCAATAAAGACGTCATCCTTTAAGAAGAAGCTAAAAAACACAGACTTTCTCGTCTACAGGGAATACATCCTCTAATGTCCCTGTTCATTGATGAGCAATCTAAATTTCCTCTTCCAATTCTCAGAGTTGGAGAGTTTTGTTAAATATATATATATATATATATATATATATATACACAATGATATATAAATATTATATATTATATAACATATAAATAACATCTATAAGGAACATAGATACTAGGATGAAGAAATTCTTTCTGAAATTATGAAGCTTGTCTTAGCAGCGGCAAAAACTAAAAGCGCAGTTCAGAATTTAATCTTTGAAAGTAGGCACCTACATATTCCGTACAGGTGGCTGCAGTGTGGGGAAAAAGAGGCATATATCCCCCTAGAAGAAGACCCTCCACTCTACTGAGCAGCTGCGGTCACAAACAAGTGGAAATGTACCTTGGTCAGGTCAGGGGAGCTCTGTATCATACGATAAACTGAAAAGTCCTGGTGGCTTTGCAAAGAAACAAAAACTACTTTGTTATCCCCCTTTCAAAACGGTAGGAACAAATATTTCCATTATGAAATATGTGTTCACAGAATACATCCCTCTTTCTGAAAATTACATTTAGACAGTTAAAATTGGTGGAATTGTTCGCGCAAATAAATATTTCATGTGGAAAACAAACAGTTTTGCTTGGGATGTTACAATTTAATGAGAAATAACTTCTCCTGGTAGAAAGATGTATTGTTTCATAGCAATATTTTAATGTAACTTTATATGTTAGAGAAGAATTCACTTTCATGAGTCTGAAAGAACATTTCTGTTTTGTTTTCTTTTGTTTGTTTTGGTTTGTTTCCACTTCATGTCTCGTTTTTCTACAGTGGATACTTAATGAAGCCCTAGGTGTTTTCATTTACTGACTTACAAATTTTCCAGGATAATAAAGGCACCAATAGGATTCGGAGAATATTTTATTTAGATTTCTCTTTTCTTCCACTTATTCACGCCACCACAGTCAGATGCCTAAGAATGAAAAACTTAGACACACACCCCTAGTCACGTTAGTTATTTCTTCAAAAGTTTTTTTTTAACACTACAGGAGGAAATATTAAAACATCAAAATGTTTTTTTCTAGTGGATTCTCTTTTGGGTTTGGATAAGCTTCCTTTTCAGATCCTCCTGTCCTCCCCTCCGGAGTACTAGACAAAAGCATGTGCTCCCCTGCCTGATTCCATGTGGTGCTGAGGAGCCATCCAGATTTTTGGCGCATGCTAAGCAAGACCTCTACAAGACAAGCTACAAGACAAGCTGCATTTCTAACTTTTCCTAGTGGACTTTTAATCAACTCGGAACCTTAGCTACATCTTCAAATCACATAAGCTTATTGAGATGGCTGGATCATTTTTGTTTCTGTCTATATTGTCTGTATCATAAAGTATTTCCCAGAAACACCATTATGGCACAGGTGAAAATGGCTGTAGCTGCATGGGGTGTGGCTGCACAATAACCAATTTCAATTCTTTTAAAAAAAAAACAAAATGTTAGGTTTGAATTAAAAAAGAAAACTCAGAGGAGAAAATGATGAAATCAATTAACTATTGGAATAAACTTAACTGAATATATTTTTAAGTCTCTTAGCAAGGTTGTCATTGGAAATATGAAATGTAAGAATGTCATCACCAAAACCAGTGATGGACCTTTTTAAACTCTATTAACATGATTAGGATGCAAAATTAGATATAATCAAATTAATAATTGCATCTTTTACCTAATTTTGAGAATAAGCCTTTAATAAAATCAGTATGCATTCTAATTGTTTATTTACACAATATTAATATTCAGACAGAAGGATCACTAAAGCACAGTTAATTAAATATAAATTAATGTGGTGGAATATTTAATTATCTTTTCTACACCTCACGACTAATGATTATGTAAATGCCTTGCATTTAATCTTGTTGCCAGGAAATTAACTTAATGGCCTTCAACAAATGAACATTTTGTATGCATTACAGGACACTTTATCTAAATTTTAACAGCATGGCATTAGTTTCAGATAATAACATGATTACAGAATTTAAAATGTAAATGTATACAATACTTTCGTCCCTCCCCATCTTTTTAAACTTTTTTTAAGTAAGAGAAGACTAACTTGGCTCAGATATCATTCAATAACTCTGGTTTTGAAGTGTAAATAGTTTCCTGGCTTATCTATGAAAAAAGAAGAGAGTTGCTTCTTCTGAAATAAAAATGCTCCAACAGAGAACGGGCAAGGGCCTTTGTGGTGGACAGTTAAATCGATGATTTCACACAATGCCACCTTTAAAAGTAAATCATTTTGGATGTCAGAGGGTGTCAGGGGTCTCAGCGCTCTAAGCGATTTCTCCAAGCGTTGGGGATTTTTCTGACATGCCAGCACTTTTGGTTGTGTTAAGAGAGCCTGGAGACTAGTAATTCTCTCAAGGAAACTAAGCCTGGGATCAATTACAAGTCTCATTAGATAGTGCTAAAACTATGAAGACAGATTTAATTCTCCAGGACAAGAACCTTGTCTCAAGCTCTTTCAGGAAGCAGCCACTCCAGGACATGAGACTAGAAGTCACCTTCCTGATTCTGAGTGAGGGTCTAGATACAGGAGATGCTGGGCAGATGAAGAACAAGGCATGTCTTCCTTCAGGGACTGCAACAGCTCCCATGACTTTCTTGTTTTCACCATTTCAGAGAAACCTAGCACAGTGTCAGATGACAGGACCTGTGCTTCATTTCGCATGCTTTTCTGGGTTACTCAATTTTGTTGTTTTGAGGTTTTTTTGTTTTTTTTGTTTTTTCAAAAGTAACTAAAACAATTGGTTGAAGTCAAAATATTACATAGTTGTTTCAGAATCAGCCTTAGATTCAGGAACTTCCAAGTTCTCCAGATCACAGCCTTCTTTATTTTGCTAAATCCTTAAGTGGAATGTATAAAAAAAATACTATATTCAGTAAGTCTTACATTACCATCTTTTAAAACATTTTTATTGCTGTCTGAATTCTCATAAAACTCCTCAATGTTGTGACTATGGTAGATCCTATAAATGTGCTTAGAGCAGCAGATATTCCCGACATCTCATGATTCTGTGCTTCGGGGATTTATCCAAGTCTGGGTGGAGTAACCTTTGACAGTCAAGTTGATAGAGGTCAGTTAGCTCTGTTCACCTGGAGGAGGGGTGGTCTACAGGACCCAGAGTGGTTTACCTTGCTCCTCCCTCATGTAAGGTAAGCCATGCCCGAAATGCTGTACTCCCTGAAATTATCATCAAGAGGCCCTAAACATGTCCTTTCCAACTCTGTGGCCATAAAATAGTGTGATTCCTGCACGATAACCTAACCTTTCAAGAACCAAGCTACAGAGAAGGAAATAGAGGTCTCTGGTCCTTAAGTTGTGGACCTAGAAACCGGCATCACTGCAAGGACATAGGGCTAGACATAAGCATCACACACTCATAGCTATGAGAGTTGATAGTGTTTGTCAGCTCAGGCACATCACTATGCTCTGCATACAACTTGCAAAGCATTTCATTTTATCCTACAATTCAGAGAATTATGAAAGGTAATACACAAAATATACCCCCGCACTGTCATCTGTTGTAGTTTATTGGTCAAAAGAATTGTTCTCTCTATTGTGATAGAGACAGAGAATTAACAGCCATCTTCTTTCTTCAAAAATAGGTTAAGTAGATTCCCCATGTAATTGGTAGCAGTGGGATTTCAACCCCAAAGGCAAAATACATGCCTGTTAACCACTGTACTTTGCCTCCTCTTGTATAAGAATAAGAAGTGGAAAGCAAATTGATACTTGTATCCTACCCCAAGCCAGCTAATTTGTTTAATATCAACCACAAGCTTCATTCTTCCTGAGTTCAGTAACAACAATAACTAACATAAAAAGAAGTCCCTAACACAGCAACAAATTGCAGTGTCACATTTTCAAGTACTCCATCCATAAATAAATAGGTGGGAAATACAAAATATGCCTCCAGCATTTCATAAGTTTCTTTTTCCCCACACAGACTTCATTTCAAATATAAGCGCTAACTTCACTGTGCAGCTATAGAGTTCAGATTAGCACACCTGTGACTGTATTTTTGCTTTCTTCATGCCTTGTGCATACGGGTGTGTTTGCTGTGATAGCAATATTATCCATATGTGTTTTCCGTAAACCGTTAACCAGTATGGATCATGTGTCCTTTTTCCTGTATGTTCACATCTAGAAAACATTTGACTCTCCACTGAATTGTCTACATAGGACAAAACTTTCAACTCGATGCAAAAATCCTCAACTCATTTTCCATTTTTATTAAACAAACATTTGTATTTGAAGTTCCTGTTTGGAATGGATGATGCCAATTTATTTGCAAATTTAGTATTTGTCTACTACTAAATATGTGTGTATGTGTGTGTGTATGTTTGTGTATGTGTGTGTTCACATATGGGTTTTTACATAACTTCAAATTCTTTTAATATACTTTCAACTTATTTTGTGTCCATTTGACATTAAGTGATTTTCCAAGAAGCTTCTTTTCTATCTAAAAAGTTAATTTTTTGTTGGCATCAAAGTTCACCATATCCTCTTATTGTTATTTTTTATGTCCCTGTGATACTATATCCCTCTCTGTGTGTTGTTTGTTTGAATTGTGTCAATCTATCAGGTGATAGTAGTGACCTTGACCCCTATAATATTCCCCCTCAAAATTAATCATAATACAGATACTACTACTATTACCGATTACAGTAATAGAAACTTACGTTGAATTTAATATCTGAAAGTAAGTAGTACTTTTGTACAATTTGATGAAAAGCTATAACCGTGGTCCTAATAAACTTTAAAATATACTCTAATATGAAAGCTTTAATTTAAATTTAAGGACTTGTGCCAAATTAATGATCAAAACTGTATCCTCAGAGGTCAGTTGTCTATAAAACAGCATACACTAAGAAAAATAAAATCCAATAAAAAAGTGTATAAACTGAAATCATTTATGAAACGTTTTTTTATATTTTTATATAGATATATTTTAATATTTTAATGTGTATCATATATACATAGTTTTGTTCTTTAAAAATTACTTCTGTGTGTGTGTGATGCATGTGTATGTGTGTGCCATGTGTGTATATGAATGTGTTTATATAAATGCCTTGGCTCTGGTATGTGCTATGTCTGTTAGAGGATAACTTTGGTGAGTCAGTTCTCTCCTTTTACCTTGGAATTAGGGTCCTGAGGTCAGGCTATCAGGCTTGCACAACAAGTACCTTTTATTTTGCTGGTCCTGTCATCTATACTCTCTTATGGAAACTGGTCAACAAATAACTGCAAAGATTTTTCCAGTCATTGTATCAGGTCATGAAGATCGATTCTCACGAGTCTTGAGCCTCACATAGACCTTTGTTCCTCCCTCATACCAGAACAGACGCATTTAGCCAGTTTGAAAATTTTCATTTCTGTAGTTTTGTATCATCTCAAGTTGCTGAAATAGAGGAGGACTTAAATATCTGAGAATAATCCTTTGTTTTATCTATTCTTCATTATTTGCATTCTTCCTTAATAATGCTAGTACTCTACTGTCATCAAACATACCGTATTGACTTTTCCTAAACATCAGTAGAAAACACATATTTTTCATCATTTTAAAAGGACAAAGGAGGTAAAAATAGAACCCAATGTTCACCATTCACTGCAAATCTCATTTTTCAGAATTTGTGCATAAAATAAATAATGAAAGTACCTTGGATTTGGTATATAATTACATTGATGTGGACTTAATGACTTTTTTACCGTGTATTTATTATTTGCATACAATGAAATATTTTAATTAATCATTTGTAGCTTACGGATAAAGAATATAATGCTTGTCTAAAGATTTTCTCTTTACTTATTTATTTACTTGCTTACTTACTTTGTCTTGTTCAGCCTTAATACAAGGGGAGGTACCTAGTCTTATCACAACCTGACATGTGATGTTTGGTTATTATCCCTGGAAGGCCTATCCTTTTCTGAAGGGAAACAAAGAGGAGTGGATTGGGGTACTGAGATGAGAGGAAGAACGATGTAATAAGTCAGAGAATGAATCAAAAGAGAAAGTTTAAATAGATGCCTGAATCAACATGGAATAGAGAGAAGTACCCTCAGGATAAGACCCCATCCACATAAGCTTACAAAATGAATTAGAGCATAGCTTAAGTGGAGAAGTGAAACATCGACAATGGAAAACTGATGCAAGTGAAAGTCAAGAAGGAGCCCAGGTTCCAGCCACAGCAAATCAGAATTTGGCAGCTTTCTCTATTTATTTATTTATTTATTTATTTATTTATTTATTTATTTATTTATTACAATGTATTCACTTTGTATCCCAGCTGTAGCCCCCTCCCACTTCCTTCCCCAGTGCTACCCTCCCACAGCTTCTGTCTCATGGTTCTGAATTTAGACTCAGAAAGAATGCGGAAAAAGTGTTCTAGACTCTTCTTCCCGGGTTAAGCCAAGCTGCTGAGGCCAGGTATTTGGCAAGCTGGTCCCTGCATGGAAGCCAATAATAGCCCATTGCAAGAAGCCAATAGAGACTGGCTTTCATTGGAGACCTCAAGATGTTGGAGATGCCGGAACCCAGAGCTGCGGGATACCTGCCACCGAGAGCTAAAGACCAGGTTTGTAACCAGACAGAGAGAAGTGCGTTGCAGTGAACAAAGCTGAAAGGAGTTGGAGATCTGAATTGTACTTCCACATCAGACATGGAGATGCAGAGTTTGGAGTTTGGACTGTTGGATTTTGGTCCAGTATTTTCTCCCTTACTTCCCCTTTGGAATGGTAATGAATTTTCTCTCTTATTGTATGTTGGAAGTATGTAATTTGCCTCTTTATTTTCCAAGAGGATACAGATTAAAGTTACAGTTAAGAGGTTACAGTTAAAAGTACCAGAGCAGACTTTGGACTCTGGGCTTTTAAACAGTACAATGACTGATAGACTATGGGACTTTGGACGTTGGACTAAGTATATTTTGCATTGAGATATGTCTACAAGCCTATAGGTTCTCGAGAGTGGACTCCGGTGGACTGAATGAAAAGGGCCCACATAGGCTGATATATTTGACTGTGTGTGCCTGTTCAGATGCCACAGGATCAGTCCAGGTAATCTTCTTCTACCACTTTCCATGTCCTTCCCTTAAGACGAGGTTTCACACTAAGCCTGGGGCTTAGTAACACTAGGGGCTAGGGTGGCTGGCCAGCAAGCTCTAGCAGACTCCCTGTCTCCACACCCTTCCTCCACACCTCCAGTACAACCAAACCTTGCTTTTCACATACCTTGGAGATCGCAGTTCCTCTCTACTTGCCCAACAAGTGCTCTTGTCCAGTGAGCCAACTCTCCCTTCTCCTTATTTTAGTAGAACAGAACGCTGTCCCTGATACACACTTCACACTGACAATCTGCGTTACAATTAAACACCAAAGAAGATCCATTTTTAGATTTCACTATGTATTTCTCAATTGTCTGTATTGCTTCATGGCAAAACTGATATATGGTGCCTTTGTAATATACAATGGACTCTCTGAGGTCTGATACAGCAATGATCTATCGCTTTTCATATAATCAGTCGTAAAGAGGTCATATGAATTTTCAAAAATAAAATTAAATCTCCAAATAGCTCCAATATTGGTAATACAAAGAGCATCCACAGTCGTTAACGACACATACCTAGGCATCAGTATCTCCCTATCCTTAAACACTACAGCTTGTACAGTTGTTTGACATTAATTTTTTTTACTATAAAGCAGTGGTTTGCCATTAAGCCTAGATTTGTTACTGTATTTTCCCTTTCCAGTATGACTTTTCTACTTGTATACAGAGTTAATATTTTATAGAATTCTTTTTATTTTTAAGATAGTTTTAATTTGGCTCTCCTGGCATCAAGAGAAGAGAAAGATAAAGCCAACCAAAGCTAAACCTTGTGAGTTTTCTTAGATATCGGATAGGTTTGCTATGAAAACTGAATATTCATTTCTGCTTTACCAAAATTAGAGACGGAAAAAGATAAAAATGAATGTTATAAGCACCTACACTACTGAAATGAAGTAATAAAGCCAAATAGTGCTGGGTGTTTAGGTAATAACTACGATGGTGTTACCAACTTGAATGTTAGGGAGAGAAATGATGCCTCTGGCATGCTGGGGTCCGGTCCGAGCACTTGCTGTAAAGCAGTGCTCATTCAAAATAGTTATAAACGGCTGAGGGGAACAAAACCAAGTCCCCACACAACAGGGAATGATAACTGCACACGTAGAAAACTTGAAACCAGAAACTGCTCATAACTAGATTTAATTCAGCCATTAATCCCCAGCACACAAGCTAAGACTATTACAGACAGAAAAAAAAAAAAACCCACTCAAATCTACAGTTTTCACTATACAAACTGGTGTCTCTGAGTCCCTCTGGTCTGTGTCAGAAAGTTAATGTAAAACTCCTATATGCTGCACTCCTGAAGCCAGGCAAAACAGTGGGGGTTTCAATTAAAAACCACAGGAATGGAAAGGAACACGTCAATAAAACCACGGACTTGTAAGTGCTGCGTACTAGTTTGCAAACAAACACAGCAAGCCTTCTTCGAGTATGAGTCTATTACCGTAGATTTAAGCTGAGTGTGTGGTGGTAGAGGTGACAGTCTCAGCGTGCTTCCCCCCCCCCATTTCTTGCACGTGTGCATCTTTTCTTTGCAGTGGATGTGATGAGGAAATTGCCTAACTGAAAAACGCATCACTGAGGTGGGGAAAAGCTGGAGAGATGTTAAATCTGTCTCTTAGGTAGGAAGGTCATCAAAATAATATAATGTCTAAGCTGAACCTATATGCAATCGCTAATATGGGAAAATTGGATGTGACAAAGGTAGATACCAGAATAATACCCATTGGTATTAGCTGGTTAACATTGTAAAGTTCCTTCCGAGTGTGCTGACCCTGTATTTTATTGCACTATTAGTTGCCGAGAAGTGTCACCGGTATGTAAGCTATCGCTTACATATTGTACAAAGTTGAAATCAGAATGGAGCAGTTAAGTTGAACAAAGCAGAGGCAAAGATTCCATTTACAAGCCACTCGCTATACACTGCTATGTGGTCTTTCTTTGGAAATAGTGGTGGCAACATGGAAGAGAAGACAGTTATGCAGGAAAGACCGGGAGCTTACCAGGACTATTAAGAAGGTTAAATATGTCTCAACTTTATTACCAGTTAATAACAGCTTTCAAATGGATGGGTTTCTCAATATTCTCAACCTGCTTATGAAATCAAATTTATTGGTCATCTAGTATATTCAGGAAGAGGTCAACTAGTTAAGGAAGAGGCCTCCTCAACACTCAAATAAAAATTTACAATGTTTTTACTTAAAGGCTATCTCAGTTGACTTTGATTTAAAAAAAGGAACTGTGTTCATTCTTGTTTCACAGGGGGGGAAAAGTTTATTTTATACTTTTTGAGAGAGAACAAACAAACAAAAAAAGCCAGCCTCGCTTGGTCCCCAACATTTCAGTGCTTACCATATAGTAGTCTAATGAGACACAAGTGGCAGACATGGCGCTCACTGGGAGGTTTGTTTTCTAGGAGGCTTTATTCCTGGGTGAAAGATGAAAGGCTGGGGATGAAAGAGAATGCCTTATTTTCTAAGGTTTTTATTGTAAAGTAAAGGTAGTGTAGTGGTCCAGAAAATTCAAAGGCTGTGATACACTTTGCACTTCTGACACAGTTAATCTTCACCAGGAGTTTGCTAGGAGCTTAACCCCTCACCCTACCTCTGGGTTATGTCATCAATCACTTGTTATATTTTCTGTCTTAGTTACTCTTCCATTGTTGTGAAGGGACACCATGACCAAAATAACTCTTATGAAAGAAAGGCATCTATCTAATTGGAGAACTGACTTACAATTTCAGAGACTTGGTCCATTATCATCATATCGGGAGCCTGTTGACAAGCATGGCACTGAAGTAGTAGCTGTGAGCTACATCCTGATCCACAGGCAGAGAGACAGAGAAAGAGTCAGAGACAGAGACAGAGAGAGAGAGCCAGAGAGAGCCAGAGACAGAGAGCCAGAGACTGGATCTGGCTGGGCTTTTGAAACCTCAAAGCCAAGCCCCAGTGATCTACTTCCTCCAACAAGGCCACACCTCCTAATCCATATAATCTTGTCAAATAGTGATACCCCCTAGTAACTAAGCTTTCCATTATATGGACCTATGAGGGCCATGATTACACAAACCATCACACTTTTCTAATTCCCAGAATGAGAGTTTGACGGCATATGGAGAGTTCATCTAGACCAAAATCAAACATGATTTTTTTTGAGAGTTTGATAGTTTTACACATGCATATGAGATGTTTTGATAATATCTGCCATCATCCCATTTTCTCCTCTGTTCCCTCACCATTTCTCTCCTGGAACTTAAAATTCTCATTTTAAACTCTCTGTGTCCCCTCAGGGCTGTTTGTAGGTGCCAGGGTCTAAGGACATTTGTTGGAGCATAGAGAACTTCCAAGTGGCTCCATACCTGAAGAAAACTGACTCTCCATCCCAGTCACAGACACCTGTTGCTCAGAGGACCTCATCTGGAGGTAGGACCTCATGAGCCCCTCCCCATCCATCTTCATATTAGAAAATAGAATCTTAGTTATTAAACTCAGAATGTGGGACAAGTTCTACCAACGCAGAATCATTGCTGTCACCCTAAGCAATTCAGCCCAGTTACTGACAGAGTGAGTTTCACCAGCTAGTTATGAGAAGAACCTGCTATTGACACTGCCCTAAACCAGGATGATCCTCACTTCACTCTGTTTAGCCTGATACTCACAGATAAAAGTAGCTCTCATCTTTCATCCAAGAAGCTTCTTTTTGCAGTAGGAGGCGGCAATATAAAGTCATAACTAGTTAAAATGCAGACAACAACTGATTGTGGGGTGTATACACATACCCAGTGTATACAGAATTCCTACACCCAAGGTTCAGGGAACATCACAGAAGATGGGGCAGAAAAATTATAAGAGCTGGAGGACCAAAAAGTCAGCGGTGGGGCTGTGCTCTTTAGTTATGACAGGGAAACGACACCTACGGAATATCAACAAGATAGCTGCTTAAACCAGACCCAAACCCTTTTCAGTTGATATCCCAAAATAGACTGGAGAAATCTCACATGTCCCATCTCTATTTGAAAAGCAACAAGCAATTAACAACTGCTGAAAGAAACTCCAGTCCTCCTCAGGGCTGAGCACCTAGAGTGGCTATCCCATATCAAAGGTCACTCCTGAAAACATTCATTCAGGCAGCACTGAACAGACCAATCAATTAAAATGAGATGCTAGCCGATGGTGAGTGCTCTCTGTCACGAACAACTCCGCATTTGGCTAAGGCTGAGGATCTGGCTTGCTTCCATGTATGTGGACCTATCTGCATTGCCCACGTGGCACGCCTGGGTTGGCTACCCAGAGGCTATTTAAGCTGTGGGCTGGCTTTCCCCAGGGTCCGAGGATTGTTCAAGGTTCCTGAATAAACTGCATTGAAAAAAAAAAATGAGATGCTAGATACATGTATGAATCCAAAAGTTAGTTTCCTTAAAATGTCCCTTTGTCTCCCAGTTTTGGAGGAAGATCCTGTGAAAACCCTTTCCCTCATCTTAGGCATTCCATCTTTGAGAGAACAAATCCAACCATGAAACTATAATAAGAGAGTAAAATCATACATTTCTATTATACAGAACTTTTTAAAAGAGACATTATTTTGATCATGAAAGCCAAACACTTTTTATAAAATTACAGTTGTTGCAAAGTATAGGTAAATAACACTATTTAGCCTTTAATTTTAACCTACAACAAAACACAATATTAATACAATACCACGCTGTTAACTACTGAAATCCCCAAATGCTGCTTAGTTTTATAAAAACACGTAGTAGATTATTAAAAAGCAGTTAGCACAAAGTGTACTGCAGTCACTCTAAGTATTTATTTACCTAATGTAATGTGCATACGAATTAAAAGGTTAAACCTAGTAAAAAGGTGAGAAAATTAAACAAATTGAGAAATAATGCATTTATCATTTGCTAAAAGCCTTGGCGTGTATTTAAAACAAGGAATATTGCTAGGTCAGCTCTCAGCATAAAACATACTCAGCTTTATGTACTAAAGTAGATAACAAAATTTGAAATGCATTGGGCTTCTTAGTAAAAACACTGTGATTGGTCTTCTTTGTATTAGGAAATATAGAAATTAAATAATAATTCATTAACATAGCAATAACAAAATGGTCTCAGTTGAACTGCTGCTCTATTTCTGCATTACGAAACCAGGTTGACACGTGCTTATTTCTCCTCATGCTAACTGAAGAATTGGCATTTTAGTCCTAAAATAGACAGATAGCCTTGGGCATATTATTAAATAAATTAGCAGTAACTGTAACAGGTATATGATTGAGCCTCCTGCATGATGACAACCTCTCCATCACGGGGTAAAAATGAAGTCCATTTTCTAAGCTACCTTGGGGTTAGTGTGAAAATTATGTGTGCTCATACACTTATGCACATGTGTTTTGCAACCCATGTGAATATAATAATACACAATCTATATATAGACTGAGTGTTCATATATAATTTATAAAGATCTTATTTTAAATTATCTAACTTGGAATGATAACAATAATGGATGATCATTGATGGAAACTCAAGAGAAAAGGAAAAACTATAGAAATATTTTTATCCATCAACTTTACATTCAGACACTTTATGGTGCTTCCTACCAAAAATGCTTAAACATATATTTATGATATTGAATATAAGTAGATGAAAAAATGATTCCAAACAAGTTAGGATTTTTTAAAAATTCACTAAACCATCATAAATACAATTTTCATTTATGAATGTATGTTTCATTTATGAATGCATCAAAATGTTGCCACTTTTTAATTCATTATACATTTAAATTATTGCTAAACTATTGTTTACCATATAAATGAAGTTGTATAATATATTTGACCTTTACCCCATTATTATAGAGGAATGAATTCATGAATATTGTATTCCTGGATCAAAGTGCACTGATAATTTTAAAGCTCTTAATGAAATAGAAATAGAATTTTATAGTGCTGACATGTATCTAAAGTATCTAAAAGATGAATGATTATAGAGAATACTATTTGAATGAGACCTGTATTAAGCTGTGGTATGCCCACCAAAACTCTCAGAAAGCATGTTACAAGTTTGAGTAGTAGTTTTTACAATCAAATTGCTTCTTTAGCTGACTTGGAGCTGTATTCAATATTTGGCAAAAAATATTGTGAAAACGATTTAAATAAATAAAATTCAGCCTGAAAAAATATAAAATAGCTTGTTATGGAAAAAAAGTAAATTAGTGGAGATTTATACATTATATGAATTTACCGACGATGTTCCCCACATTGCTCTAATAACCAAATAATCATGTTTGAGGAAAGTGTGCCAGCCATATAAAGCATGTATCTGAGAGCTTATGGGGCATGCATGGCAATCATCACCAGCAACTCACTCACAGCCCAGTGATCACACCCCTGCCAGCTGGCTGAACACAATGGGTGAATACGGGAAAGGTTTCCCGCATGGCTGTGGGAGCAGCGAGCTGGCAGGGCGCCTTCTAATCGTTCATTGCCAACTGGCACCACGAAGCTCCTTAACTCTCAGAGGCATAGCCATGTACACTGTGTTCAAGCCATCGGTACTTCTCATTGGTTGTTCTGGAGCTGGGTATGGGCAGGCATTCTCCCAGAGATGCAAACCGAACTCCTCCTTCATGAATAACTGCCTCACGGGCAGGTTCAAGCATGTCAGGAAACAGAGATGCAGATATTGGACTTGCCTCAGAGTAGCCCTCTCCCAAGCGTCTCCACCTGCTTCCAGGGCCCCATCTAAGTGTGCCCATCAACCTCACTACTCATTCTCAGCAGAACATTCAAAGAATGGACAAAGCCACTCCAGGTCTGAGACTAGCAATACTGGGATTTGGGGAGAAAAAGTGAAACAGCTCAAACTATTGATTCATAAGCCCAGAAATGAAAGAGCAGTTAAAATCTTCAAAATAAATGAGATAAAACATATAAAATTAATGTTTTATTAGCATTTAAATGATAGGTTTCATTGTGGCATCTACAGATATACATTGTATTTTGTACTATTTTCTTCCCACATCACCCTCCCTGGTTCCTCCTTATTCCTTCTTTTCCCCAAGAAGTCTCCCTTCTGATTTTTCACATGTACTCATCTGCGCACGCGCGCGCGCACACACACACACACACACACACACACGCACACATACACACACACACACACACACACACACACACACATCCCTAAACCTATGAGGGCCATAACAAATGTGTAGGTTGCTATGGAATCATAAGATGAGGAAGAAAACTGTGAAAGCTCCACTCAGATCAAGAAACACACCTTCGGCAGCAGCGGAAGATCACTTTGCCCAACCACAATTCTCTTTCTCCTGACTTAAACAGCCATTATTCTAACTTAAAGGTAATTTATAACACAACGGATTTTACAACTTTATCATGCAAGCGTGCATTTACAGTTACAGTGCCCCCATCTCTCCAATTTCAAACGTCTGTTGTCTTTTTTATGTCTCCTGCCATCTAAATGGTCCTCGATCATCCTATTCTTTTTCTTATGGTTTATTTGTTGAAGAACCCAAGGTATTTGACTGATGCAATTTGTCATAGTCTGTTTTTCCATCACTCTGTATTGTGGTTTAGATAGCTTGTTTTCAGTCCTTTGTATTTCTTGAAAATTGACAGATGGGTTCAAGACTTTGATGAGACACATGTTTAGTCCTCCTTGCAGCACCACGGGCTGTGCGAGGGTTCTGCTAGCAGGAGGCACATCCTGACTGCAAGCCTGGCTTTTTGTGATTCTGGTGGTTGTTTAAGCCTGTACCTGCATCCATTACTTCACTACAAAATGATGGCATTGATTTTCCTTTCACTTACTATTTGGCGTAGTTTTATGAGATTCCAGCACCTAGTTCCTCAGTTGTGCTGTTCACACAAGGAGAAAAATTTAAATGTCTGATATTTGCCTGTGAAATGTAGTTTTCTATTAGTCTGTGGAGATAAGCAATTTATTTTAAATGGCATTTTGAACTTATGGATTTAAATAGATCTGGAGGCTTTCAGTTATTTTCAAAAAATTTCCTTTTGTTTTGTATGCCCAATTTTTAAGTGGGTGTCCTACCCAGTCAGCCTCCAGGACATTTTGACATTAGTCTTCTGTGATAGTGGCTTTGAATCTGGTAGATCACAAATTTCAGGTACAGCTTGCACATTAACTACTCTGGTTTCTTTTAGTGAAAGTGGCATTCCAAGACTGTTATAACTGGTACCAATTGTGTTTTTTAAGACAAAGTTTAGAGGCAGTCTCCAGGCTACCCTAACTGAATGGAACCAAGACAATAATATAGTCACATGCCCAGGTTACCATACAACATATGTGAAATGTGAATCTACATGTGTGTGCAGAAGTGTGTGTACCTGCGCTCTCTCTCTCTCTCTCCCACACAAATGCTTTTATATTACAATTCCTGCTGATTCCAGACCAAATGATTCTTTCCTTGTACTTTTTTTTCTTTGCATTAACTTTATATTTGTGCTTCCTCGCTTCCAGTATGAGAAGCTTGATTCTCCGTGGCCCAAAAAATGATTAAATACTCATTTACTTCATCTAATATTAGTCTTAAATAGTTCTGAGTAGCAACCCTCTTACCATAACCAGCAGCTTAGTTACTTGAAAGCATTTTTGTAATCTCTTTCCCACACTTTAAAATAGTGCTAATAAGATAGCCCTTGAGTGTCTTCATTTTTTTTGAGATGCCTCCATTTTGTTCCCTGTAGCGGTTTTGTCATTGAAACCCCCACCAACAGTATACAGGGACTGCGGCCTCTCTATATCCTTCCCAACATTATCTTTTGCCGTTTTGAAAGTCATCTAGTCTGAGGCTGAGGCTGCTTCTTCAAAAGTGTCATGGGATGTGTGTGGGCAGTTCTCCATGTTCCCTTATTTCACAGTTGTCTTTGCTTCCAAGACAAGAGACTCAAACTTGCCTTCCATCAGCCCACGCTCACTTTATTCCTTTCAACCTGAAGAGCGCAGAGGAAACTTTGCCTACTATATCCTGTTCGTTGACTCTGCTGTTCAGGCCCCTTTTGCTTCTGCCCATGTGAATAGCACCCTATTTCTACTTCCCCAACTCCTTGTACTTTGCTTGTCTCAGACAGTGCAAGAGAAATTCTACCCCACAGACCTCTGCATTTAGAGTTTTCCTGGAACTTTCTTCATCCTGATGTTTCTGTTTCATGCCCAACAGAAGTCACTGAAATTTTGGGGGCTTTTTTATTTAGTGAATGTTTCACACCACCCAGCATGGAATGGTTCTCTAATCTTACCCCACATTTTCTATCTTTTGCTTTTAATTTCCTGCATAATGTGATATATGTTTCTATTTAAAATCTTCCTAAACTAGGCTCTACATTATAAAAGTGGGAAATGCGCTCTCACTCAATCCCTGCTTAATTTTGAGAAAATAAAATACCTCTGGCACAAGGTAAATATTACCGGAGAAATGAACAAACTCATGAGTAAGATTTAGCTATCCTGACTATACATTGTCTCGTGCTTCTTTTTAGAGAGTCCTGTCAAATGGTGAGAATTAGGAATGACATTGGCAATAATCTGGTATTCAGGAAAGAGCTTCCAGTTGAAGTTTGAAAATGGCATGGATCTATCTCACTTGTTTAGGGACTATAAAAAAAAAGTACAGGAGTGAGTGTCCATCATGAAACTAGAAAAGGGAACATGAGGAGGTGGAGAGAGATCTCAAGGACCCAGGGAAGAGGAACTGTCCGTGGTGATAGAACACAAATGACATGAATGCAGAAGGGGGCTACTCAGGGGAGGATAGAGACCAGCCAGGAGAAATGGGAAGAGAAAGAAGAAGAAGAACAGAAAACGGGGATTGACAGAGTATATGTGAAAGCACTTTAATGAAAACCATTGCTTTGCAGTCAGAAACAAAAGAAAATGACAATTAGAAGAGGCCGAGAGTATGGCGATTGGAGAGATCTGGTCACTAGAGACACAGCTTCAATTAGACAGGAGGGGGGTAAATTCAGGAGATAACCATTGGACATGATCCACCTTTTGCAACAACATATTGTGCATTCAAACTTTTCTAATTCTACATGTTCTCATAGCCATAAAAAAATGAACATGGAAGGTCATCTGTCATCTGTGAAGCAGCTTGATTTAGCCATGTCACAATGCACACATATCTATTTTTTTGTCAATTAAAAATAAATAAAAACAAAAGCAAACCAGCACGTGTTTGTTGTGTTGCATCTACGGAGTAGTCTGTAATTTATCGAGTGCCCCGCAGGGAGCAGCAAGCCTGACTGCTTTTGGCCCTGGTCATTATTATTATTTATACACTCCAGAATATTAGAAACATGGTGGGTCTTCGTTTCCATGCTTGTAAGTTCAAAGGAGTATTTAAAATTATGAAATTAGAAGAGCTATACTAAAAATGTGTGTTTTTATATAATGTCAGAGGTGGATCTGCAGCAGCGTGTGCCATAAACTAGCGCCCTCACTGAACTACAAATCTGGATGCCCGCAGGTGCCTCTGTGATAAAGGATTCAGCTCTTCTCTCTAGGCTAAATTGGAAAACTGGCAGTTACACCTTCCCTGAATTTCAGATTTTACAGGACAGCTTCCTTCTAATACCCACTTGCAAAATGGTGTGGAGTGAGATGTTAAACAGCACGTATTTTTAATTTAAAATCCATTAGCATTCCACATAATTAATTAGAATTTTACACTCCAGTGGCTTTTGGTTCCCTACAGAAAATTGAGCACACAGAATATAATTTGATTTAATTTTTGTTCTAGGTTTAATCTACCTTAAACTTAAAAAAAAGCTATCTCAAGAGAAATTTTAACTATTTAAAATTTTTGTGGGTTTTTTTTAAAGTAAATTTGACATTCTGTTGTGATATTTTTTCAGGAAAAAAAAAAAACATCAAAATCGTAGAAAAGTAAAAAGAAGACAAAATTTTACTCTGTTTTTTAAAAATGAAGATGCAGGGTCACTTCTTCACCATGGCTGTACACTCTGAGGAAATGCAACAGGCTCATTCCCTGTGGGTCTCAAACTGACTGCTGCTGTCTCGCCTAGGTCCACCTAGGTCTTTCCCAGTCTTAGTGCCTCACAGAAGGCATTGTGGGAGCTTGACACTGCTGCAGCGCATTTGCTGTAGCCCCTGCGCTGGGCCCTAATCCCATCCCACGATCCCTCCCAGCAACCACAGCTGTGGTGATCCCTGTTAAGAGTGTTTATAACCAGGAGTTGGTTTGAAGAACTTCAAATTCCTTGCGACTCGTTGACCATTTGGTTTGAGTCGTTGGTAAAGGTTTTCGTTTTTGTTTTTTTTTTCACTTTCTGTTTACTTAATCTTGTGTTTCCTCTAATGTCTTGTTTTCCTTTTAACCACTTTAACCTCAGATCCCACAGGGTCTAAAGCTGACAGTTTCCTGCAATAATTGCTAAATATAGAATTATGTTAACCCACTATCCTGCTTCTTTTCTCACCTTATTGTTACACTGCCTGCCAGTGCCAATATTTAACGTGAGTGCAAAATCAAGTTTCATCTATGGAAAGCAACTAGCATATTAGGACGTTTTCTTTGAAAGGCAATGCAAGTAAGTATACGACTGCAATAATACGAACTAGCAACTATCACTACATGACACCAGTAACACAAAGCCGTGAATGTGAGAATATGACCACAGCAATGCAAACTAGTGAGTGTGAGCATGTACTGCAGAAACATAAACTGAGACATGAACACCCTTCCACACAAGTGTACACAGGTATTAGAGTGATGACAGGTAGATGGGTGGATGGAAAGACAGACAGACAGGTGTAAATAGCTGAGCTCTTTTAATAAGAAAGTTTAAAATTACAAAAAAATAAAAAATAAAATACATCATTGCCCCATCTAGTGTTTTTAACAGTTTTAGAACTGGTGTTTAAAAATATTTCATTTTCAAATATTTTAAAAATTAATACACAGGCAAATAGCCATCTTTTAAGTTTCCAAGTCTTTAGAGTATAATAGAGTATTAATCTAGTTTCTGATTCCATATGTAAATGGAAAACTTCACAATACAGCCACTTTATAGAATCAGGCTAACTTTTTCTACAGAAGAAATTTAGCATTTTAAGCCACTCTCAGACATCATTTTAATGTAAGCACTGAGTAGCTTTGGACTTACTTTGATATCTTATAAGTATTCAATTCAAGTGTGGACTAATTCTTTTATTCATGCCCAATTAGAAACTATTTTTAATGTTATGATTCCACATATTAAAAAATTATAAAATGTGAGTGACTTAAAGAGACATAGATGGGACCAGATTACTACATAAAATGCTGTTTATTGGTTGCATGTCATGATACGGATATGTTAATAACTATGAAGATAATTGACTTGCAGAAACAAACATAAACACATTTAATGAGGTTATTGATTTTTCCTCATAAATGTTCTTACATATTTTACATTATACGCATATCACTAATGATGTATGTCTTTTCATTAGAGTTGGCATAATAAAGACGATAATTTTAATGCATCTGTTAGTGAAATTTAATATTGAAAAATTAATAAAGCAAGCTTAATTTCATTGCTAAGTCTGTTATTAGCATTATGGGTATCAGCAAGCAAATTTACCAATACGAATATTTATATCAGCTCAGTTGGTTGAGAAAACACTGCTCATCCTAAGCCTCACGGCGCCGGTCAGAAAGATCACCTCTTCCAAACGGGAACTGCAGTGCAGTGCCTTGGTGTGCTAAAACCATCCCTGCTGGACTAGTTTCTTTTTTGATGCACAGCATTCATGACAGCTGTGCAAAGGTCAGCTCGTTGACTAAAAGTTACTTGATTGGCCTCAAATGAATTGGAAGCTGCTCTATGAATGCCTTTGGATTAGCTGTGAGGTCTTCACTGCCCTCTCTTGACAGGGCTATAGAGAAAGGAAACCTGTTTCTCCACACCTTCGCAGCTGCTTCTACGGACTTATTAAGCCCTTTCTATAGAGGAAAATGAAGCACCACAGAAGCTAAGAAAGAAAACTATTCATTGGCGAAGCCCCAGTTCTAAAATGAGGCCTCATTCCTACATGTCTGTGCTTTCTAAAGCACAAGGATGAGTCTCCCCCTCCCCAACACACACTTCCTGTAAATTGCATTTGAGGGGAAAAAAAATGACAAATGTGTTAAGTTTCTGAACAGGATGAATCAGTCACTTTAGAGAAGGAAATGTTAAACTCAGAATTCCTTCCTTGTGTGATTAAATCTAGGACAGGCTTTATTTCATACCAATTCATTCACAGACATTTTTTTTTTTAAGTAGCTGGCAGGTAGGCTATGCATCTTTTTTTTTTCCTTCTCCACAATGCATGATACAAATGTTCTGTTCCTCTGCTCTATCATTCGCAGCTATTACATCTCTAGCAAAGCCTTCGTCTTAAATGGGTGGCCTGCTGCTGATTCATGGCGTTCTGCAAGAGCTACTCAGAGGACATGAAGGAGAGCAAATGAAAGCATCAAAACAACAGTTCTGTTTCCCCCATCCCAAGTCGCAGAGAAGCTTCCCAAAGCCTGTAAATTCATCAGAGGCACAAGACTACTGAGTACATTCCTCAAATAAGTAAAGAGAAAGAAATTGGAAAAAAAAAAAACTATAAAAAGAAAATTTATATCAGCATTTCAAGGTTTCTTAGTTTGCAATGTTAAGACAATTTCCTTAAAAAAAAAGTCATTGTAGTTTGTTTATTCGAGCTGTGCATTTAGTCACATAGTTAACCCACTTATTTAACTTGACATGCAGATGGATAGTGAAGGCCAAAGAGTCTTACTACACCATGATATACATACAAAACATATACATATAATATATACAAAACATAACTGCCCTTGGAGCTCATGAATATGAATAGACTAACTGGACTAATTTAAATTATGGTTCTTATTAAATCATGAAAAACTGACCTTCGGAAGGTAGTTTATTCCCAAGATTGCATAGAGAAGCCAATCACCTTATTTAAACTAATAGAAAGCAAACTGTATTTTTCAACTGTAAGGAAAACTAACTTGTCAAATGCAAAGAAAATCAAGTAAAAGCTCAGAAAACAATGCTTATTAAAAATCCTTAATATTTTGAAACAAAATATAGGCTATATATAGGCTTATGACAAATACAAAAGTATAGGTCTGATAATATAAAAGGAAAATTGACAAAACTCATGTGAAGAGAGAAATGAAATTTCCCTTAAAAGAGAGAATTTGGGCCCAAACCAGAAGTGAATATATTTAACGTGGAAAGATTACTGAAAATTCACGCAAGTTCTGTGTAGATAACTTCTTGACCTTCTCCAAGCTTCTCAATAGAGTTTTTAACCATTACAGCTAGTGTCTTTGGTACAGTAAGGTAATCTTCATGCTGTGAGTGCTCTCTGTCACGAACAACTCCACATTTGGCTAAGGCTGAGGATCTGGCTTGCTTCCATGTATGTGGACCTATCTGCATTGCCCACATGGCATGCTGGGGCTGGCTACCCAGAGGCTACTTAAGCTGTGGGCTGGCTTCCCCCTGGGTCAGATGATTGTTCAAGGTTCCTGAATAAACTGCATTGAAAAACAATATATATATATATAAACACCAAATCAGGTACAAACTTTTTGGTCTACAGTGGTGTCCTGTGTGCAAGATATGCCAGGGCAATGGTGGCACAGTGCTTGCACGTGGACCAACCAATATCTGAATTGACTTAAGGCTCACTGTAGAAGATGAAACCCACACTTGAAACATCCTTTTAAATTCATCTATTGTTTTATTAATTACAGTTTATCTCACTTTGTACCTGAGTTGTAGCCCCCTCCCTACTCCCCTCCCAATCCCACTCTCCATCCTTCATCTCCTCCTATTTCCCTTCCCAAGTCCACTGATAGGGGAGGTCCTCCTCCCCTTTTCTCTGATCCTAGTCTATCAGGTCTCATCAGGACTGGCTTCATATCTTCTGTAGTCTGTTAAGGCTTCACCCCTCTCAGGCAGAGGTGATCAAAGAGCAGGCCACTAAGTTCATGTCAGAGACAGTCCCTGTTCCCATTACTAGGGAACCCAGTTGGATACTGGGCTATCATGGGCTACATCTGTGCAGGGGTTCTAGGTTATCTCCATGAATGGTCCTTGGTTGGAGTATCAGTCTCAGAAAGGACCCCTATGGCCAATTTTTTTTTTCTCTCCTAGAGGAGCTTCTGTCCCCTCCAGGTCTTTCTATCTCTCTCTTCTCTCATAAGATTCCCTGTACTCTGCCCAAAGTTTGGCTCTGAGTGGTAGCCTCTGCTTTAGTACCCTGCAGGGTAGAGACTTCTAGAGGCCCTCAGTGGTAGCTCCTGTCCTGTTCCCTGTTTTCTTCCTCTTCTGATGTCCATCCCATTGGCCTTTCTGAATGAGGATTGAACATCTTACCCGGGGTCCTCCTTCTTGCTTAGCTTCTTTAGGTGTACAATTTTTGTGGTACAGTTACACAATGTGATACTGCTCAGCAATTAAGAACAAGGAAATCATGAAATTTGCAGGTAAATGGTGGGAACTAGAAAAGATCATCCTGAGTGAGGTATCCCAGAATCAGAAAGACACACATGGTATGTACTCACAAGTGGATATTAGACATATGATATAGGATAAAAATACTAAAATCTGTACTTGAAACTTCTTAAGTGAGCAAGAAGCTGAGATTAGATATTCCAGGGACCTAGGGTAAAACCAAATACTATTACTCTTTTTACTTTTTTATTTTTATTTTGCCAAATTTTCTTTTCTTTTTTAATTTATTTTTTATTTATGACAATTTACTCACTTTGTATCTCAGTTGAGCTTCCTCCCTCATCCCCTGCCAAACCTGCCCTCCCACCCTCTTCTCTTCCCATGTTCTTACCCCAGTCCACTAATTGGAGAGGCCCTCTTCCCTTCCATGTGACTCCCAGGTCTCATCAAGATTGGCTGCACTGTTTTCCTCTGTGGCCTGGCAAGGCTTTCCCCACCACCATGAGAAGGTGATCAAAGAGCCAGCCACTGATATCATGTCAGAGACAGCCCCTGTTCCCCTTACTAGGGAACCCACTTCGAGACTGAGTTGCCATGGGCTACATCTGTGCAGCAGTTCTACATTATCTCCATGAATGGTCCTTGGTTGGAAAAAATAAAAGGATATAGCAATAACATGACTCCTAGAGATATTCTGCTGTACTCACAAATAAGTACTTTGCTCAACCATAATCAAGGTAGTTTTTGTTTTGTTTTGTTTTGTTTTTCCCTGCAGTATATGGAAACAAATACAGAGAACCACAGCCAGGCAATATAAAGAGAGTAAGAGAGTAAGAGACCTTGCAACACACAGCTCTAAACATTATGTCTCCACCAAACCCTTTCCCTCAGAGCTCAGGGAATCCCACTGAAGAAGATGCAGAAACAATGTAAGAGCCAGGAAGATGGAGAACACCAAGAAAATAGGCCCTTTTAAATCATCATCATCAAAGATCCTGTGAATTTACAAGATTGAGGCAAAATGCAAAGGGCCTGCATGGTTTGGCATCAGGTCTTCTGTGTATATGTTATGGCTTCCAGTTTGGTATTTTCATGTTGCAACTGGAAGAGGTGGACAAAATGGAAAGAAAAAGTTGCAATCCAGTTGTAAATAAAGCAAGATTTTAACTAAAATGTGTATAGTTATGTGACAATGCACCAAAAAGAATTTTATTATTGATTACCTAAGTTCTACATATTTTTTCTCAAAATGGAAGATGCCTACATTTGGTTTTTATGTTTTTTACCCATTAACTGCACTAACTACCTTAAATTTTAGAGACAGTATCTTTCCACACAGTGAAAATGTGTTTATTAAAAGATTGTCTTAATGAATATGTATGAAATAAAATCCTACAATTTTTCATTAACATATTTCTTAACTATGTGGGCAGTAGCCCACATTATTAACTTTCCTTATGTCCAGTTGAGATTAATTATATGTTTTATTTTAAAATTGCTTGCATTTTTCATAGTTTATGCTCATCAAAGTTTAAGGGAGATAAATATTCTGTGTCTTTGTTATAAAAATAAAATTTGTACAGAACAAAGTTCAAAATCATCTAAGCAATACTGAGTACAAAGGACAGAGCTGGAAACGTCATACAACCTGATTTGAAATTCTACTAAAAAACTACAGTCACTGAAACACTGCAGTGCTCTCATAAAAACAGACACACAGCAAATGAAAAAAAAAACACCAGCTATAACATGTATTCATACATTTAAATCAATCCATTTTTGACAGATGACAAAGCTCATAATGAGGAAGAGGTCCTCAGTAAATGGTGTTGACAAACAGAGTGTTAAAATGAGGAGTGATGCAATCAGTCTTGGTCTGTAGATATGACGTATATGAGGATGAGTTCAGACCCCCAGGAGCCACATAAATCCAGATGCAGTAGTGTGTATCTGTAATCCTAGTGAGCCATAGAGAGGCAGATAAGAGCATGAAGAGATCCTATCTCAAACATGCTAAAGACGAAGACTGACAGCTAAAGTTGTCCTATGACCTCCTTATACAGGTCATGCATACCCACACTCATACACAGGTATACACATTAACATGTACACACATCACACATGGACATAAAAATTAAAAAGAAATCAGATCAGTCAAATGCAACCAATTTCGACTGTAAAACTACTAGAAGAATAAATAAGGGAAAGGCTGATTGATGTTGTTCTAGGTGGTGATTTCTTTGGGTAGTATTCCAAGAATGCAACCAACAAAGGCAGAAAATATATAATGAAATGTACAAACTGCAAATTTATCACAGACAAGGAATTTATCAACAGAGATATGATCTGTAAAAGGGAGAAAGTATCTGCAAACCACATATCTGATAATGAATTAGAAACTAAAATATATAAAAACTCAAACAACTAACCAGTTGGAAAACAAATTCCTGAATTTCAAAATGGGCAAATGACCTTTGTTGACACTTATTAAAGAAGAAATACAAATGACCAGCAGATATATGATGAAATATTCAATACAACGCAGGGGGGAAAATGCAAGTTAAAAATGCAATGAAATGCTACTTCCTACTGTTTAGAACAGCTGTTATCAAAAATATGAAAAACAACAAAAATTGATAATGGTGTAGTCAAAACAGCCATAGGACACTCATAGTAACAATGTAAATCAGCACAGCAAAACACAGTATAGACGTTTCTCAGAAAACTGAAAGTGAAATTTATGTGCAATCCAGGAATCCTATCATTAGGCATTACCCACCTACCTACCCCCCAAAAAAAGTGAAGTCAGTATGTCCAAGAGGTATTTGCATGTCTATGCTCACTGCACCAATACTCATAATAGCTGATATAGAAAATCAACCAAAGTGTGCATCAAATGATGGATGGACAAAGAAAAGTCCATAAGTATGTCCAGTGGAGTAAACATTTAAAAAGATGTCAATGCATTTGGAAATGACATGAAGAAACCTGTAAATCATCATCATTATGAAGTAAGCCAGGTAAAAAAGAGCCAAATGCAAATATATTACCTCACTTGTATAAAATAGTTGAACCCCTAGAAGTAGAGGACAAAGTATAAGTTTAAGACACCTGGGTAAGAGCAGTCTATTTTGGCAAAGGATACAAAATTTTTGTTAGCTAAAAGAAGGATCTCAAGATATCAACAGTGTGTTATGAGTACAGTCGATGGTATGTTATAAACTTCAAAAATAGTAAAAAGGACAGACAAAGTGCTGTCACCACTCAACAGGGGAAAGTACTTGACACCAAGTCTGGAAGACTGAGTTCAATCCCCAGGACCCATATGGTAGAAGAAAAAAAAGTTGGCTTGTTATGTAGTCCTCTGATTTTTGTACTTGTGCACACATGCAGACAAACAGAGGGGAGATAGAAATACTTGGAGAGGACAGGAGTTCCAAAGGAGGTCAACAGAGCCATAAAAACTGGGCCCTGGGGGCCCTGCAGAGACTGATATCCCAGCAAAAGACACTGCATGGAGAAGATCTAAAACCCTGGCTCAGATGTAGCCCATAGACTCAGTCTCCAAGTGGGTACCCTAGTAAGGGGACAGGGCTGTCTCTGGCCAGAACTTAGGGGCAGGCTCTCTGATCACTTCCCCCTGGTGGGTGCAGCCTTGCCAGGCCACAGAGAAAGACAATGCAACCAGTCCTGATGAGACCTGATAGGCTAGGGTCAGATAGAAGAGAAGGAGGACCTCCCCTAACAGTGGACTAGGGGAGGGGCATAGGGGAAAGGATGGTGGGAATGGGAAGAGATGAGGGAGGGGGCCACAGCAGGAATACAAAGTGAATTGCTTATAATAAATAATAAATAAAAAAGTTTTAAAATAATATGATATATGATGTGATGTTAAATACTCAGATTCAGCAGTTCTGTAAATGGACAGTTATAGGTTAGATATTAACTGTTGCCCAAATCTCATGGCTCACATTTGATAGTGTTCTCAGAAAGTGGGGAGCACTTAGGACATAAAGACTCACAGATGAAAGAAAGTTAGACCATTGGAAGTTAGGCCATGGCGTTGTGGGCTTTCTTCCAGCTCCCCTCTCACCTCCTTCTATTCCTCTCTTCCATCCCTTTCTCTCTCTTGTCCTCCATTCTTTCCTCATTCCCTTACCACCTTCTTCCTTCACGTTGCTCATCTCCACCATGATGTCCTACATTACCCAAAACAACAGAGATGGCTAACACAGAGCTAAGCTGTATGAAACTTTAAGTGAAAATAAATGTTTCCTTTTTCTAAAAAATTGTTTATTTCAGGCATTTTGTCATTTTGTCACAGTATCAGAAAACTGAGTAACAAACTCATGCCTTAAAATGTCATTGTTTTTGTTTGCCAACCAAAAATTAAAAAAAAAAAGCAGAAAGAAACACATGGTGTATACTCATTTATAAGTGGATATTAGACATATAATATAGGATAACCATACTAAAATCTGTACACCTTAGGAAGTTAATCAAGAAGGAGAACTCTAGGTAAGATGCTTAATCTTCATTCAGAAAGGCAAAGGAGTCGGACATCAGAAAAGGGAGAAAACAGGGAACAGGACAGGAGCCTACCACGGAGGGCCTCTAATCAGCAGGGAATCAAAATATATGCTGAGACTCATAGCCAAATTTTGGGCAGAGTGCAGGGAATCATATGAAAGAGGGAGAGATACAAAGACCTGGAGGGAACAGGTTCTCCACAAGGAGAACAACAGAACCAAAAAAATCTGGGCACAGAGGTCTTTCGTGAGACTGATACTCCAAACAAGGACCCTCCATGGAGATAACTTAGAATCCCTGCACAGAAGTAGCCCATGGCAGCTCAGGGTCCAAGAGGGTTCCCCAATAATAGGAACAAAGATCATCTCTGACATGAACTCATGGCCTGGATCTTTGATCACCTCCACCTGAGGGGGGAACTGCCCTTACCAGTCCACAGAGAAAAACAAAGAAGCCAGTCTTGATGAGACCTGATAGACTAGGGTCAGATGGAAAGGGAGGAGGACCTTCCCTACCATTGGACTTGGGGAAGGGTATGGAAGGAGAAGATGGAGAGAGGATGGGTAGGAGAGGGAGGGGGTATGGGAGGGGCTAGTGCTGAGATACAAAGTGAATGAACTGTAATTAATAAAAATAAAATAATACTTAAAAAATTCATTCTTCTTCTGGACTTCTCTAAAGGTAGCCATAGACACTCATGTTAAAAGTGAACTGAAATTCTGATATTATTCAGTTTTATATTAAAACTTTTCAAAAGTACAAAAAAAAAAAAAAGAAAGGTAATTCATACCACTAAGAATAAAAGCTGAATAAACACACAGCAGGGATGAGTATGAATGAGCCAAATAACATTATACTAAGTTACTACAAAAGTATATGACAACACCCACACAACTCACTGAACATGGAGAAGTCTACGTAAAACCTTTACCCTTACATCCTAGCATCTTTGGAATAGGAGGGTACTCTGCACACTACCAAAGGGAAAGATAAACACCAAAACGTCAAAATCCCCTTGATTTATAATGGTGTCCTGCCTGCAAGATATGTTAGGGCAATGGTAGCACAAAGCTTTTGGAAGTAACCAACCAGTATCTGATTTTACTTAAGTCCCGTTCCAGAAGATAAAACCTCCACTTGACACTTCTTAGGCTGTTAAAAAGCTGGGACTAGATAATCCATAGGCCTATGTTAAAACCTGATACAGCTATTATTAAAAAAATTAAGATGTAGCAACAAAATGACTCCTAAGACAGTTTGCTGTAATCATAGATAAGTGCCTTGTTCAGCCGTCCTCAGAGATGCTCCCTCCTGCAGCAGATGGAAACAAAACAGAGACCCACAGCCAGACATTATGAAGAAAGTGAACGACCTCGTCACACTCAGCCCTGAATGGGGTGTCTCCATCAAATCCCTCCCCTCCTCGCAGCTCAGGGAACCTCACTGAAGAGGAGGCAGGAACAGCTTCAGAGCCAGAGGAGATGGAGGATACCAAGAAAACAAGGCCCTCTGAACCAACATAGTCAAAGCTCATAGGAACTCATGGTGATTGGGGCATCGGCAGCGAGCATACAATGTGCATGTGTCTACACCGATCCTCTCTGTATGTACTATGGATTCCAGTTTAGTGTTTTCACGGGATTCCTGAGTACAGGATCAAGTGTGTCTCTGATTCTTCTGCCTTCTCCTGGGCTCTTTTTCGCCTGTTTTTCTTAACCAACTCTAATATGTTAGTCTTTATCTTAAACTTTATTTTGTTATGTGTTATTATTACCATGCCTTAGAAGCTTGTTTGTTTTCTAATGAAAACAGAAAGGGAGTGGATTCAGGTGGTGGGATAGAACTGGGAGGAGTAGAGGGAGGGAAAGCTGCATTCAGGATGTATATTGTGAGGGAAAAAAGTCTATTTTCTTTTTTTTATTAATTACACTTTATTCACTTTGTATTCCCCCATAAGTCCCTCCCTCCTATCCCCTTCTTCACACATGCCCCTCCCCAAGTCCACTGATAGGGGAGGTCCTCCTCTCCTTCCTTCTGATCTTAGTCTATCAGATCACATCAGGAGTGGCTGCATTGTCATCTTCTGTGGCCTGGTAAGGCTGCTCCCCCCTCAGGGGAAGGGAAGGTGATCAAAGAGCAGGCCAATCAGATTATGTCAGAGGCAGTCCCTCTTCCCATTACTATGTAACCCACTTGGACACTGAACTGCCATGGACTACATCTGTCCAGGGGTTCTAGGTTATCTCCATGCCTGGTACTTGGTTGGAGTATGAGTCTTTGGGAAAACCCCTGTGTTCAAATTTTCTGGTTCTGTTGCTCTCCTTGTGGAGTTCCTGTCCACTCCAGATCTTACTATTTCCCACTTCTTACATAAGCTTCCATGCACATTGCCCAGCAGTTGGCCATAAGTCTCAGCATCTGCTTTGGTAGTCTGCAGGGCAGAGCCTTTCAGAGGCCCTCTGTGGTGGGTTTCTAGCTTGTTTCCTGTTTTCTTCTTCTTCTGATGTCCATCCTCTTTGCCTAAAGTCTATTTTCAATAAAAAATATTTATTTTTAAAAATATATTAAAAGTACCAGATAGAAAAAAATACAGAAATATACAGCAAGCAGTATATTTTAACTGAAGTCAACATGTAGCCATGACTAAAGATGTCCTCAGAGGAAAATTCATAGGCTTACATTTGCATATCAGTATCACCAAAAAAAAAGTTTTAAATGAATTAAGCAGGAAAAGAAATTATGCTTAAATATCTTCATGAAATGATCTTTCTGCATCCAGTAAGAAAAGCTTCTTTTCTGAAGGAAAGTGGAGGAGCAGTGGATCTGAGGAAGAGGGGAGATAGGGTGAGGAGGACTCTGGGAAGAGGGAAAGAGGGGAAGATGTAGTCAGGATGTATTGTATGAGAGAACAATAAGTTAAAAAAATAAAATAAGAATAAAAGTTTTTAAAATCTGTATGGAAACATTGTACTCCAGTTGAAAAACGTGGTTAGCAGTGTTACAGATTAGCAATTCTGCTACACGTTACAGACATACTGGAGTTAGAAGTGTATGTAAATAAATTGCAAATATATTAGCAAGTAGGTCAGAAAGAGAAGTTACACAAAAGTAAGGTTGGAAGCCTGAATGAACATTAAGTCTCTATTAAGACATACAATTTACAATAATTCATATTCATAATTTACATATGTATGTATGTACAAATATACATTTGATCCACTCGCCTGTACATGTATAAATTGCAGAATAATTACAACACAACAGTATTCCCACAGTTTGTGTGATCAGAAATTGAGAACATATCTCACTGTCCCAGCATGCCCTCCTGCAAGTTCCATAAGGATGCGTTTCCTCCCTCCCCCTCCTAGGCAATCTACACTCAGGGTGGGCCCCTACCTGTCTTCAGAGTCAACAGCACACCTTCAACCCCTCCTACGCAGATCCCTAGGAGCAATCTGCCTCACTCTAAAAATAGTCAGATTATATAAACCCACCTGAATAAACTACAACAAACTTCTAGTTTTAAGTTAGATGGCTAGAAACCTTTCTTTAATCTGCATCTTTAGTTAGCAGTTGTCATTATATTATCTAATATATTTACAAATTAATATGACTATGGCATCTCTCTGGGTTCTTATTCTCTCCACGCAATTATCAAAACTCTTTTTTTTTTGTGAGACAATTCTGCAACAAAAAAAAATTGTTATGGAACAAATAATTTCGATGCTTTTAAACATCTTAGAGCATAGAAAGAAGCAAAACTTAATTACTTCTTTTAATCACATAGAATAACATTGATAGTGAACTTGGCAATGTTAACGCCTCACTTCTGATCACCAAAGGCAACATGGTAAATACCACAGTGGCAGTGAGAGCGCTGTAGCACATCAGAAGAACAGTGTACCGTGACAAGGTGTCGTTTTCCTGCTTAAGCAATAAAAAGATATTTGGTATAGTTTTTATTTTTAAAACTTTCCAGAGTAATATCTTGTTAATATCTCTAATGAAATGTTTATATTCATAAATAAATACAGAATTATATTAAGTTCACTAGGAAAAATTTATGGGGTTTGTCAGTTGTTGGATTTGATTCATGACTAATCGAGGCCTTTTCAAAAAGTCCATTCTTAAGCCTATAACGTAGGTGGGATACCTCCCCAGTTGAGCCTATGAGCCACAACAATTACCAGCATGGTCATATATGCCTACAGGTGCGGTACACACTCCCACATGGGTGGCACCCAGCAGCTCTTCCATGGCACCTGAGGCCAACTCAGCAGGAGGGAAATCGTGCCAGCTTGCCAGGGCCGATGAGGCCACGGACCTCAGAAAGGAAGCTACCACTACCAATTTGCTAGGCCAGCATAATTCCTTACTGCATACTATCTGATCCTGTACCTACAGATGATGTAGCTATCACTCCTTCATCAAGAAAGCCTTTTCTTCCCTTAAAAGGAGACAATATGGAAAACAATAACGGGACACAACGCAGAGCTCAACAAATAATGGGGAGCCCAGCCCCGGTGCATAAATTTACATAACAGTTCCTGTATCTATGGCTCAAGAAAAATGATAAAAGAGGAGATAGAGAGATTGTAGGAGCCAGAAGACCAGTAAGTCTGCTGTGAAATAGTCTCTCCTAATAATGACTGTAAAACAATACCAAAACAATAGGAATACCAGTGGACATGTTAACACAAAAAGGAGAAATTTTCACAGTGCCCCACCCATGGACAAAGAACTACAAGAAACTAATGGAAGAAGCACACTCAGCTTCTCCAAGGAATGAGTCCCCTTATTGGTTGTCAAGTGTGGTCAATCTTGAAGCCATATGCACACAAGCAACAAAAACAGATCCAGCACATTTTTGCACACAGGTGCACGTGCACACACACACACACACACACACACACACACACTAGCACATATATGTATATACACATATATGTGTGTGTGTGTGTGTGTGTGTGTGTGTATGTATATATACAACAGAAATAAAGTAAAAGCAGCTATCAACTTGAGAGTAGGAAATGCACGGTAGAGGTTTCAGGGAGGGTATCTGAGAGAGACTGGAGAAAGAAAGGGAGAAGGAAAAGTGATGTAACCTATCTCAATTTAAAAAGGGGCAGATAATAAAACAATCTTAGGAGAAATACCTAGAGATTGTAAGATGCCCCTGGGAAGCTGCAAAAGCTTGTTTTGTTTTTAATTTTCTACCACTTTCCAGTGTGTGATAGGAGGAATTCTCTTCATTTATTTTCCTGAGAACGTTACTCAATGAAACAATCAGACCTACAGCTCATTGATATGATTAGTCTCACTAGCCAGCTTGCTCTGAGTGATTCTCTGTCTTGACCTTCGGAGGCTGGTATTACACTATGCCTACCTAATATTTATGTGGAGAGTGGGGATTTGAACTGTGTTCCTCATAGATTCTTAACCTCTGAGCTATCACCACAACCTCAAATTTATCTTTTAAAAGAATTCTTTCTAGGAAAGGGTGCTCAAAATGAAAAGGTTTTTTTTTTTAATTTTTAAAATAAAAAAAAAAAGCTAACAGGTTCATATGTAAAAAGAAAAGGGGGGGCAGATAATTTCAATTGCCTCAAAGTAGGATATTATAGCTACTTTAAAAAATTGAGAACGCTCTAATCTTTGAATTAACAAGACCTATAAAATCTGTATTTTGTTACGCAAAATGCTAAAGTACACAGTATTTTGTATAATATGCTTCCATTTCAAGAAACTAAATAGGAATATATTCATATTTAGTAAATATTCATAGAAAATGTTCTTTGTGAATACAAAAGAAACTATAGCAGTGTTATCTGTGGATTGGAAGTAAGTAAATGGATGAGTAGAGAGGGAGCTTTGAGGACAGTAATGTTAAGATAGTTTAGATTACAACGTTTTTAACCATTGAAATACCGGCATTACTCAGGACTCTGATCAGAATCAGCAAATGCATTTCCATGTTTTCCATTTGCTTTAACAATCAGTCGTGAGGGGTTGGACCTTGAATTCCCTCATAAGGCTCCAAGAATCTCTATATGAGCGGATGACTTCTTGGGCAATGCACTGATATTGGCTCCTGAAACATCTATATGATCACTTTTTTTTTAATGTTGTGAAACATAAAATAAGTTGAAGAAATGGAAATAATTCAGTGTGCTGCAATTGCTCTTCCATTAGGTCCCAAATGGAAAATGGGGATTCTTTGTGAAGACTTATTCAGTTGTCAGTCTTATCACTCTTTCCCAGCTGTTAGCTGGGGAGCAATAGGCTGGGTGAGAGACATGAAAAAGCAGCCATTCAGACTGGGGCAGGCATTCTCAGGACCATCAGCAGGACTGTGCAGTCCTATTTCCAGACATCTGAAGTATCAGAGGGAGGTAGGGCCGTCTCCTCATATGCTAATGTGATGATATCTGTGTGTTAGGTGCTCCTTGGAGAAGCCTCTAAGTTGGTGAACTTGAATGTAGGCTATGCCAGGAGACAACTCTGGGTTGTTACTTTTTGATCTTGTTTCTGTTTGGGAAATACTACGACTTGCTGGGCCTTGATTCTTTCTTCAAGGATTTAAATGAATGACTATTCCCTCCAGGTTATTCTGACTTGCTGAAGTCTTGGCAAATTACGAAGTGATAGGTGTCTACTAATACAACTTGGATTTTGCTTGGCCTAATTTCCAATTTTAGAGACACGAAATTTCATTAGAGACAACAACAAAAAAATAGCAATCGTCAAATAACTGGATGAGATGCTAACTCTCAGATGATCAAAATATCCCCAAACAAGTAAGCATTTGAAAAATCTATACAGAGGTCCTGAACTAGAATTTAACTGAGCAGCTCCTGGTTGAGATTTAATGAGAATGCAGGCAACAAGTGAAACCACACTTGGGAGGCTATTTATTAAGTAGCAGTATAAATATTAAAGCATTATCATGCAGTAATGTCCACAGCTGAAGCAGATTGGGAAGGCTGGGAAATTTTCTCTTTACATGTTCTGTTTCATCTGGCTCAGCACAGCATAATTTAGGTCTTACAGGGAAAGAGAGCAGTAGATAATGCTATAAATGGCACAGAAACTCACTGCCCAGGCATCAAAGGCATCTCTACCTTGATCTACTATAAGACAACAATTTTGGCACTCCCTATTTTGTACAAAATGTTCATTCTGCCAAACACTAATTGAAATCTATGAGGTAAGCTCTGTTGAACCCAGTATTTCCAAAATCCAAAGGCACTGAGAAGTTCAAAGTAAATCTTCTTAGCAGGATGCTATTTCACACCCACTTATCTACTTGATTTCTTTGTTTTAGCAGACCACCTCTGAAAATTAGAAATGTATGGGGCCAGTGAGATAGCTAGGCAGGTAAATGAATTTACCAACAAGCTGGATGACCTGAGGTCAATCCCTGGAACACACATGCTAAAAGAAGAGAGCCAATTTCTGAAAGTTATTTTCTGACCTCCACACACATACAGAAGAAATTGCATGCACACACACACACACACACACACACACACACACACACACAAATATTTTCAAGTATATGGGCAACTCGTGGGTAATATCATTTCACTCTGCTTCTATATTCATGAAAACCTTAAGATTTTCAGAGTTGATGAACTCATAAAATCATGTATACAGTGGTCATTGCTTTTCTCTCTAGCCATTCCATTAAATTCTTTGCTTGTGTCTTATGAATTCCTAATGCTTAAGTTTGAGATGGCGAGGAACTCCTCATCCCCTAACTCCTTTACTGAAAGCCAATATGAAGTAGTCTTTACAGAGTGAAAAATAAAAAGAGGGTTTGCTATGTGTTTGCTTCACTTCCTCTGTGGCCAGCACTGCATCTTTGACAGTGTCTGAGATGCTCCCAAGCATCTCTGTGGCTCCTCAATGCCACCTCTTACTGGTCTTGTGTGATAGTATTCCCTCTCCATCTAGCTAGCTATTTCAGTTTCCTAACAGTGCTTGCATTGAGAATCCCTTACTATTTTTTTTTAATATTCTTAAAATCATTGCATATAACCAACTGGAGGGAATTCTGTTTTCAGTGGAAAGCACAATTATTAAAAACAGTGTTTCTGTGTATTTCAAATATTTTTAGAACAAATAACTGAAACCTGTAATTCTCATTGTACATATATATCAGCACTAAAGTCACACACATTTTGGGAGAATGAAGACTTTATTTTTATAGAACAAATGACAAGGTTGTGTCCTAGAGAGAACTGTTTCGGAAAGGGTGGTGAGATTGTGTTTTTATGCATTAGAACTTGAGAAGGGACTTGAAGTCCCTGCTTGCTAGTTCTGAGGGACTTACATGGAAACAGAATTTGCTTTAATCAATATTACAAATGCTTGCTGAAAGGAGACTCTGTCTTTCACTGAAGCTATGCTACCAATTTGTCAATGGAATTTAAAAGTTTCTTCAGGTGAATACTACCCTGAAATGCTAGAAATCAAGAGGAGGAAGTTCTCTAATAAATGAAAAATGAGACAGATTCTTATTGTTTTGCAACCTGTAATTATCCTGCTGGAGATTTACAGGTTTGAGTTTAACTGTCTTAGAGATATCAGTGCCACCCACATCGCCAGGAATTTTCATAACATACATCTTTCTATTGCATAGTCACCTTGGCATTGTCTTTTACTCTGTAAAGACACATTAATATTTAAGGCCATCATTTATTTCAACCATGTATAAACATTTTGCATGTCTATTCAGGAGACATTAATTAAAACAAAATATCACCATGCATGAACTAATGTGGGTGGAGCCTGGGCATGAAGACTGAACTGACCACCTCTTAGCCAAACAGGACTAGTAGAAGGAGGGGAACAACAACCCACTAACAAAACCTTTGACCCCAAAATTACTCTGCCTACAAGAAGTGCAAGGATAAAGAGGGAGCAAAGATTGAGAGAATGTCCAACCAATAATTGGCCCAACCTGAGATCCACCCCATGGTAGAAAACCCCTGACACTATTAATGATGCTCTGCTATGCTTATAGACAGGAGCCTAACCTGACTGTCCTCAGCAGTGGATTGAGACCCATGCTGGGACTTGCAGCCAAGCATGAAATGGAACTCCAGGGGTCCTGTGGAAGTGTTGGGGGAAGGAAGGAAGAACCTGTAAGGGACAGGAACCTCACAAGACATACAGAGACAACTAACCCATTCCCTTGGGGATTTACAGAGACTGAGACATCAACTAAGGAGCATGCGTGGTCTGGACCAGAGTTCTACACATATGGAGCAGTCTCCATATGGAGAGCCTGTCAAGTGGAGGGTGAAATCTGTTTCTAACATGGACTCTATTGCCTGATTTTTGATCACTTCCCCCTGCCAGAGCTGCCTTGCCTGGCTTCAGAGGCTGAGGATAGTCTCAGTCCTGATGTGACTTGAAGGTTGAGGAGAGGGCCTCCTCTTTTCTCGGGAAAAATGGAGAAGGGAAGGGGAAAGGGGGAGAAGGGAGCACTGGGAGGAGATGATGGAGTGGGTACCCTTGGGATGTAATGTAAATAAACTGAAAAGAAAGAAAGAAAGAAAGAAAGAAAGAAAGAAAGAAAGAAAGAAAGAAAGAAAGAAAGAAAGAAGGAAGGAAGGAAGGAAGGAAGGAAGGAAGGAAGGAAGGAAGGAAGGAAAGAAAGAAAGAAAGAAAGAAAGAAAGAAAGAAAGAAAGAAAGAAAGAAGGAAAGAAAGAAAGAAAAGAAAGAGAGAAAGAGAAAGAGAGAAAGAAAGAGAGAAGGAAGGAAGGAGGAAGGAAGGAAGGAAGGAAGGAAGGAAGGAAGGAAGGAGGGAGGGAAGAGAAGGAAGGAAGGAAGGGAAAAAAACTCAAAATGTGCTATGTGCCTGCTTGGCATGAATCATCAAAGAAGGTTTTCCTTAATCTTTTTTTCATGCATTGTCACATATTTGCCAAAATGGTCCTCTCAGACTGCATCTCCACTTTAAAAGGTCCTTCTCGTTTCAGTTTATAAAACAAGATGAAGTAGAAAAGACATTGCAAGAAAATAAAGAATTTAAACATTAACTAATTAGTGTTCTATCAGCAGTGTGGTTATTAGCTATATAGACTGAAGGCAAAGATTGTAAAGTAAATTAGCAGCTAAATTAATGAACAGTTATTTGTTCTGCAGGAATTTTCTATGATAGAATCAGTGACCTAAAAGTATTTAATAAGGACAAGGCAAGCAGGCATGATGGTGGATAACATACACACTTTTATAAGCATGTATACAGAACAGCTACTGGTACAAAAACACGAACCTTCTCCCTGTGCTGACCTCTTCAAAAACCTAAGCTTTCCTCAAATTCCTAGTGCATTCCAAACTCCCGAACAAGCAGACAAGCTTTTGTTGACTGGACTACAGCTTTCTCTCTTATCACTTCCCATCTGCTTACTATGTTTCATCTATAATCAATAAATTATCCCCTTTTCTGACCCCATGTCTGTGCAGGAGATGTTTCTACAACATAAAAATTTTCATTCTTTTACCCTTTACGTCCTGGAAAATCCTTGCTTTTCTCTTTGGGCCTGCCCTTTTGAGTGTGTACTGCAAACTCTCTGAACATAGTCAGGCAGACAGAATTGCCTTCCCTCTGTTGCCTTGGGGCTGGCACGGAGGTCTCACGAAGTTACCACGCTGTGTTGAAATTCTGAATAATTTACGGTTTTATTTGTCATCAGACTGAGTTCTTGAAGCCCAGTATGGTGTCTTTGTGATGGACCTCAAGAATATAAAGATGATTGTTAGTGACACAAAGCTTATGCAAAAGAAGTGTTACCGAGTGAGTGGTAGAGGAGTCACTGTCAATTCCATTTCACAGATAATGACACTAAACTAGTTACACAGTGAGCTGTGTAGTCAGGAACATCCAGCCAGGGTAAAACGCCAGGGTTACATACGTCATGCACGCGTGCGTGAGTGTGTGCGTGCGTGTGTGCGTGTGCGTGAGTGAGTGTGTGTGTGTGTCTACATTGTACATATGTACACACACACACACACAGATGCATACATTGAGGACAGAGAACAACTTACAGGAGTGACTTCTCCCTTTCCACAGCGTTAGTACCAGGGTTTAAATTCAGATTTTCAGGCTGTTGATAAGCGTCTTTCCTCAGTGAGCAATCGTGATAGCCCCGAAATATGTTCTTCTTTTCAAATACTTATTTTATTATTTATTTATTTATGAGTGTGTGTGTGTGTGAATGTCTGTTCATACGTATGCATGTGCTCATCTGTGAATGTGCCTGCAGAGACCAGAAAGGGTGTTTGATTCCCCAGAACTAAAGGTATAGGCAGTTGGTGTTGGTGATGAGAACAAACCCACTGTCCTCTGGAAAAGAGACAAACATCCATAACACCTAAACTATCTCTCCAGACACATAGATATTTTCTATTATGTAAATCTTTCAATTTAAAGAAAAAAAAAGACTCAGGTTGCAGAAGTGGCCTGGATTCTCGGGTATTCTCCAGCTGCCTCTAAGAAGAAAATATGCTTTGACATATTGAGGGAAAGGAAAATAGCAGGATCTAATACTCTCTAAGTTATTGTCAGGTCAGATGATTGAAGGCTGCAGTATTTCTTGTCCTGTGTTAGCACTGCCACTACATGAGGGCTTCATGGCATTAAATCTCTGGTCTTAATTACTAGCAGTGAGTCTATGAGAAGTGCAATTATTGCAATCTCTGTGTCATAAATTAGTAATCTGGGCCTCAAAGGTTTCCACTTTTCTCAAGGTTCTGCTTAGAATTCCATGATCAATTGAAGACTTTTAAAATACAAAAGTATTATAGCTCGAAACCTACAGACAATCAATATGTGTTTATTTTATGATGACCCCATGATTAATGGCATCGGAACTCTTGCAGATCTCAGGCCTTAGTGTTCTTCTTTTCATTCCTCTTCAAAGCAGGGGATATGGTCAGCACGCTGCTGGCAAGATCCACTATTAGAAACTAAGTCCACTGTATGCTCACTAGCTTTAGAAGAAAAAGGCCCCAAAGCAAGCAAAATAAATCAAAAGAACAGAGGTGAGAACAGCAGCGGCAGCCATGCTGTCCACCTCTACTTGCTGTCTCCACTGGAGACAACGCTGCACCGTAGGTGCCCGTGTTTTTTCTCTAGTAACTCAAGCATTGGAGGGGATGGCTGACTGAATTGTTTTTGTCATGAGAAAGGGTTCACTAGACTTCTCTGACTATTGATATGAGCCATAAAAGTTATCAAAATCAAAATTTGTCAAATTGAGGTGTATATGTTCGTATTGTGACCTTCAAAGTTGTTTCCAGATTCCTTCATCTGCTCATCTGCCAGGATGCCTTCCAGGATTTGGCTGCAGAGACGTTTGTACTTGTTAACTCCACACTTACTATGAGGACACCTCATTTGCTGGCATCCTTTTGAATTATCGCCTCCATCTATGCATTTTGCATTTTTGAAGGTAATGTTGCTCTATAGTCCAAGTATCTTATATGACTTTTGCTGCTTGTCTGAAAGCCCAGATCAGCAGATTTTGGAATTTGGAATCTTCCTTTAGCATGTCAACCACTCTTCTATGCCAACACAAGTCAAGGTAAAAAAGTTTCCATCAAATATAGTGAAACAATGAACACTAATGCTTAAATTTCAAATAAA
This sequence comes from Meriones unguiculatus, assembly GCF_030254825.1. NCBI lineage: Eukaryota > Metazoa > Chordata > Mammalia > Rodentia > Muridae > Meriones > Meriones unguiculatus. Next base: position 31,400,248 of record NC_083358.1, read on the forward strand.
AAGTGCTCAATGCAGTAAAAATGAATGTTTAATCATGAAAGGGCATCTGCCAGGAGTGGGAAGGAGGAAATAGATACTGGAATTTTTACTTGAAGATCTAAGCTATCAGGCATGAGAGTTTTCAGGCTATAACTGGTAAACAGTTAGCTTTATGTGCTTACCTACTCCATCTCTGACTCTCGGCAAGTCAAATCAATCAGAAAGTGCTTCTCATCACACTCAAGTCTGGTGTATTGCAGATATCCTTCAAAGCCAAGTGTAATCATGACTATCATGACTAATGCTATCAACTGAGCAAAGCAGATCACCCAGGAAAACAACACATCAGAAATGAAAAGTGGATTACTTATACTGAAGAGTTTGTATACATATTATTCAGTTCAGTGGCAATCAAATGAAAATCAAACCCACAAATACAGGCTGTCTGCTCTTTCTATATAATAATAATAATAATATGATTTCCAGGCACAACAGGGTAGATCGCAGCAATTGTGGAGATATAGGCAAGACTTTCACAAGCTACAGCCAGACAAAATCTCAGCATAGAAAGGAGGAGATAGGGCCATAACCCACCTCCCAACTAGATGAGGAGTTATTCCCATTTAATAGCTGCTGGAAGAAAGAGTTAGTTCTCTTCAATGATGCAACTCCTTGTAGGCTGATCACAATCTAGGACAGGTCCCAATTCCAAGAGTAGCTGGGCAGTATAAGCTGGACAAAGAAAGACTCTCAATGCTAGATGGGAAGGGCTTGGAGAGTGAAGAATAGTAAGGAGAAGAATCAGGTGCACAGAGGAGCAGGGGTTGGTAAATATGTTCAAAATGTCTCAAAGAGTTAATAAATTATTGCAAGAAAAGAAAGTATGAAAACAATTAGAAAACTCATATAAAGTTTTATATATTAATTAGAATTCTTCATCACACGTTAATAAAACAATTTTTCTTATGTTATTAAGTTCCTTGACAAATTTACACACACACACAGAGGGTATCACTTACTCTAAACCCCCACACTTCCTTACTTCCCTCCCATCTCTTTTATTCCCCCCCCACACACACACACTGACCTGCTTTTCTACCCTTAGGTGCCTTCCCACATTCATGTTCTTTTACTTTGGAGACCTGATTTTAAGCAGAATTGCTTGTGATTTCACAAGTTTGGAAGTATCCATTAAAGACTCGTGGGTTTACCTGTTTGGTACACAACTGAAGACAATGAGTTTCCCTATCCAGAAGCCAATCAGATACCAAAAGTTCAGAAGAGAGGGGTGGGGTCTCCTTCCATTGATCCATGATTGACTGTTGACAGGCTGAGTCACATGTGGGCCTTGGGTAGGCAGCAGCAGTGTCTGTAAAATCACAGTGGTTGTTTTATGCCCTGAAGAGAATATTTTTACATCTCTTCTACCTGTCTTCAGGAAACTCTAAAATTCTGCTTCTCTTCTGCAATGTCCCCTGAATGTTAACAGGAGTGAGGGCATACACTTGCTCTGTTTAGGGGTGAACACTCAACTGTCTTATATACTAAGCATCTTCAACAATCTTGAGTTTTTAAATTTACTGCGGTTCACTGCAAGGAAAAATCTCATGATTAAGAACAAGAGTAGCATTTGTCTATGGATAGAAGCACAAATGATTAGATCACAGTTTGGCATCATAATAGTTGTGCTAAAACACAATAGTGCGGTCTCTCTCTGGTACTATGAACTTCCCAGACATGGTTTTTCAACTTGGTGTCTAGAATCAAAAACAATGCATTTTAAGAGTTCTTCTTTAAATGTGGTTCAAAGTTTTAGAAGTACAAAATACTTCAATCCCAGTCTTTACAGAGATGATAGTAGGAGTGAAAAACCCAGGTTCGAAACAAAGAGCTTTGCATGACTGTTCAATTTAATGAATACAACCCAGAAAGAACACATAAAATCCCCATTGCACAGAAGAGGCAAGGCCTGAGAGGCTGAGCCCCCTTAAGGTCACATTGCTGTAAGCAGCAGAATGGCGCATTACAGCTCATTTCAGAATTGCCACTCATAAAACTACCTGACACTGACCTGGTAATAGTGTTAGAGCTACCTCCAATAATTCCTACCTTTGTCCAAAGTCAGGTCAACTTCCTGTGCAACACATAAGAGGCATTATGACGCCAAGCATAATAGTGAAGACATAAATCCTGAGAAAGTCTAATCTGTCAAGATCAGGGACAGTGTCTTTTATATTTTCAGTGCCCTATACCTCTGCCTTTCTCTCTCAGTAGTTTTATGATCTGTCGTGATGTTAGCAGACAGCACATCAGCAAGCTTGCAGGGTAATTTTTTGAACTGATCTCATTTATGCTTGCCCGTTTCTTGCCAGTAACAAATCTTGTAAAAACACTTATAGCGTTCCAGGGCTTTTCACATATAACTCATCTCTCTGAAGGTTTTTAAAAAAGTAATTCACAACATAGCTCTCCATCAAAAGAGGTAATCATTTCCATTTCTGTCTTCATGTAAGAAATAATAATTCTGTAATTTATGGGGCCACGGAAGCTCTATGACATATCATTTGGAGCATAATATGATCTTTGCTGATTAATAGCTGCCATTTTTCGGGGACTGTGCAGGACACTTTGTATTTATTGAACATTCTCATTTAATTCTTACAACAATTTTAAGAGTGGCTTTCATTATCTCTACTTTAGAGTTGTGGTAAAAACTGTAGATTGTGGGTCCATGATCAGAAAGAGGCCACTCCAATGATCCTATCAATGAGTATGAGGGTAGAAAAGTTGATGAAAGGCTGAGTTAAATCTGTCTAAAATTGCTATTTGATGTTTCATGATTTGTTTATTCAGCTGACTTTTACAAAGCTTCAGGACATAATACAGTTAAATAACCAAATTTTGCATCTACTTATGGAATATGTTTAAAAAGCATTGACATCCAGGGGTGCAGCTAGGTGAGTGGCTGCTGAACCCATCTCTATTCTCTGCCTCTCCTCTCCCATCAGGCTAACTCAGGGCACTGTTGATTCCTCAGGAAGAATTCTGTGCCACGTGCCTGACATACCCATCAGAGTTTAGCAGGAACTCCTCTATACTGGTTATTATGATACCTCTAGACAGTGTCAAATTTCCACTGAGAAATCAGGAATTCTTCCATAGGCACCATACCTTTTCACATAGCAAGTGATTGCTTTGCCTTTGTTGCATATAAGATCCTTAACAGAGGGCCTTCTCCTCATCATATAGTGCCTAGCTTGTCTTGAAGAAAAGGTGAGTGAGTGAATATATGCAGTAACACAACTAATGTATTTATTAGGTGCCAGGTTTAGAGAATGGCTTGATGGATTTGTCAGAAGCCAGACAGGGTACCATACAGTTTAGGGGGAGAGATGACCTTAGAGGAAATTAAATGAAAAAATAACTAATAAAAGTCAGAGATAAATGCTAAGATTTGTGTTCTTCTGAAAATATCTGCATTGTGGCACACTTATACAATAGAATACTACTCAGCAATTAAAAACAAAGAAATCATGAAATTTGCAGGCAAATGGTGGAAACTAGAAAAGTTCATACTGAGTGAGGCATCCCAGAAGCAGAAAGACACATAAGAAATATACTCATTTATAAATAGATATTAGACATAAAATGTAGGATAAACATACTAAAATCTGTACACCTAAAGAAGCTAAGCAAGAAGGAAAACCCTGGGTAAGATGGTCAATCCACACCCAGAAAGACAAATGGGACAGATATCAGAAGAGGTAAAAAACAAGGAACAGGACAGGAGACCACCACAAAGGGCCTCTGAAAGACTCTAGCTAGCAGTGTATCAAAGTAGATGCTGAGACTCAAAGCCAAATTTTAGGCAGAGTGCATGGAATCTTATGAAAGAAAGGGGAGATAGAAAGTCCTAGAGGGGACATGAGCTCCACAAAGAGAACAACAGAACCAAAAAATCTGGGCCCAGAGGTTTTTTCTGAGATGGATACACCAACCAAGGACATGCATAGAGATAACCTAGAACCTCTGCACAGATGTAGCCCATGGCAGCTTAGTGTCCAATAAGGTTCCCTAATAAGGGAAACAGAAACTGTCTCTGACATGGACTCAGTGGCTAGCTCTTTTATAACCTCCTTGTGAGGGGGGAGCAGACTTATCAGGCCACAGAGGAAGACAATGCAGCCAGTCCTGATGAGATCTGATAGGCTAGAGTCAGATGGAAGGGGAGGAGGACCTCCCCTATCAGTGGACTTGGAGAGGGGCATGGGATGAGAAAAAGGAAAAAAGTAGGTAAAGAAAAAGGGAGAGAGTGGGGCTAATGGATGGAGGGAGGACAGTGAAACCCCTTTCATTATAACCAATTATTTTTAAATTGATCTGTAAAAGTTCAACATACTTAAAAGACAGTAATTTTGTGCAGAATTTTTTATATTTAATTGGTATGTACCTGCAAATCTAATGTAATAATTACTATCTGAAGCATACTGGAAATCCTAAAATTTAAAGCCCTGAGGTGAATAAGAAACACCTTAGAAATAGAATATGTCTCCTTTATCTTTGAAAGGTTAGAATAATTTGTCAATCTGGGGAAAAGCCATCTCTATGGTTTGTCTACAATAAAAAGTTAGGAAATTGTATGGTCTCATTTTTCTATAATAATAAAATCTTTTGGTAATGACCTTCAAATAAGAATCAACTAAAGAGTATGTGGAAAAGAATAGTAATTTCTTAGTGGTGAATTATGGCATTGATCCATGTCTTGTTTTTCACTTCTGATTTTTCATTGTAAGCGCTTGGTCTATATCCAAGGCTGAATTGTACACCCAGACTAGCCTTAAACTCGGAAGCGTTCTGCCTTGGCCTCGCAAGTGTTGGTTTGCAGTGATTTATATCTCTAAATGTAAATGAAACTCCATTTTGATTTTTGTGACATAGAACTAAACAGAATATTTGGGTTTTAGTGGTACATTTTAAGAAAATAAGTGTTTTGTTTTTGTTTTTTTTTTTTTTTTAATTGACCATGTACTATCACCAGCTGTGAATAAAAGAGGATACCTTTTTCTAGAATTTCTCCAAAAGACTACGGATTTGCTGTTCTTTCTGTTGCTGTGGTAAAGCACTAAGAAAAACTAAGTTAGGGAGAGAAGAGATAATTTGGCTAAAACATCTTGATTATAGTCCACCATCAAGAGCAGAACTAAAGCAGAATGAGAGGTAGAAACAGTGGAGGAAAGCTACTTGGTTCCAATCTCATGCTCAGTTGACTTTCTGATTCCTCCCAGGATCACAAGCCCAAAGCTTAGATTTTCCACATTGGGCTGGACCCTCTCACCTCAAGCACCAACCAAGAAAATGCCCCATAGGCCTCATAGGCCAACCTGATGGAGTCAATGCTTCAGTTTAGATTCCATGTTCCATACTAAAATCTATAGTCCTAAAGAAACTAAACAATAAGGAAGATCCTAGGGAAGATGCTCAGTCCTCATTGAGAAGGGCAAATGGAATAGACATCTGAAGGAGGACAAGACAGGGAAATGGACAGGAGCATACCAGAGAGGGTCTCTGAAAGACAGAACTGACGGAGGTATGAAGCAGAGGCTGAGACTCATAGCCAAACTTTGGATAGAGGGCATGGAATTTTATGAAAGAAGGGGGAGATAGACCAGGAAGGGACAAGATCTCCAAAAGGAAACCAACAGAGCCAAAAATACTGAGCCCTGGGGGCCCTGTAGAGACTGATAACCCCAGCCAAGGACCATGCATGGAGTGGACCTAAAACCCTCGCTCAGAGATAGGCCATAGACTCAGTCTCCAAGTGGGTTGCCTAGTAAAGGGAGCAAAGGCTTTCTCTGGCAAGAACTTAGAGACAGGCTCTAAGTTCTTTTTTCTCTCATCCACACCTGGTGGGTGCAGCCTTGCCAGGTCACAGAGGAAGATGATGCAACCAGTCTTGATGAGACCTGATAAGCTAGGTTAGGATAGAAAGGAAGGAGGGTCTCCCTTATCAGTGGACTAGGGGAGGGGGATAAGGGGAGAAAAGGGAGGGAGGGATTGGGAGGAGATGAGAGAGGGGGCCACAGGTGGGATACAAAGTGAATAAATTATAATAAATAATAAATAAAAAAATTAAATATATAAATAAATAAATTTGAAAATGATTCCCTGTTCCCAGTTATGTCCAAGTTTGTGTCAAGTTGACAAAAAACCTAGCAACAAGTTTGATCGGCTATTTAAAGTTATCTTCAATATGCCAGTGTTGAACCTAGCTGTTTCTAAATACTACTTAAAGCAGAAAATAGTAAACCCTGGAAAGCTAATCCAAGCTTAACTAAATAAGGGAAAAGGTCCTTGAAAAATGCCTACTTTTACTGAAATTAGCATTATTCAAAATTGGTGTAGATTCAAAGAAAGTGTCTTCCCATATAGTTGTCTTAACATTAAGATTTCTTTTACTTAACAAATTGAAATATGCAATACACGTCTGTATATTGTGTATCTCAGGAATAAAAGTTTTCTTAACTGTCATTCCTCAGATTGCCAATTTGACTCTTAGACATCCTAGAAAATAATTTACCTCTTAACACAGCCTGAGAAGTGGTCTGTATTAGTAAGGGTTCTCTAAATCTTCAAAACCTTTCTAAAGGGCTAAATATATGAGTATCTATGTTTCCAGCTCTTGTTACCGAGGAAATAGGAGATAGCTGCTTTCTTTCCAGACATTGCCTTACCTTCATTTCCCAGTCAGAATCTTTCCTAAACAAATATTCATAACTGCACTTTCTACAAAGTATTAACTCTTGCTTTCCTTCTTTGTCATTGTTGGTTGGGTTGGGTTGGGTTGGGTTTGGGATATTTTGCTTGTTTTATTTGTGATAGGATCTCACTATGTAGTCTAAGCCAAGAGTCAGTTTACAATCTCCATGTCTTAACCTCAGAAATGCTACAGTTTCAGACATATTCCACCACATCTGGTTCTTCCCTTTCTTTGGGGTCTCTGCTGACTGAGCCTGATTTACTTTCCTCATGGTACATACCCCAGTCTTTGTTGCTTAAATTGTGACAGGTTTGGGTTCTAGATAACTGACTGTAGAGTGGTAAATGACATCGGTGCAACAGCTGTCCTTGAAGTCTGGACACCCCTGCATTTGTTGCATTTCACTCTTCATGCAACCAAAACAACATTTCCATTCTTTTGGGACACAGACACTAAAAGGCAACCTGGCCACTCAGTTTGTAGAAGGATGTTGGCTCTGACCAACATCTGACATTGGATATGTCACATCTAAGCCCACCCCCAATCTTTACTGAATAGAGACAAAAGGGAAAATATCATTTATTTCATTGTGCCAAAAAAAAAACCCCACAGGTGATTTTATGCTTTTGAGCTACTGTAACTACTGTAAAAGATGAAAATCTCAGACATTATGTGACAAGTACATGTGAAAAAATAATATAACAAATACATATTTTTAAATTGATGTTTCACATCTAGCTATGAATCAAAGCACAAGGGAATATGTTTAAAAAGGCAGTTTTTATCATGAATTCCACATATCAAAGTCTCCAAATATCAAGGCTCAAAACATTATTTTCTTTTTTTCCCAAAGATGATTTCTGTTTATTATACTTTCTCAAATTAATTGTGCTTCAGTTTACTGTGACAACTTGTAAAAGGATTCATTTAAATTTTTAATTAAAAATTTCTAAATGTTATTTTCTATATTAAAGAATACATGGAAAATATTATTTATTCGTCAAATGTCTTTAAAATTATTTTGGTTACAACTCAGATGACTTTCTTTTTACATTTTTGCTATTATCATTTATTACAATTTATTCAATTTGTATGCTGGCTGTGGGCCCCTCCCTCACCTCCTCCCAATCTCAGCCTTTTCCCCTATGCTCCTCCCCAAGCCCACTGACAAAGAAGGTCCTCCTCCCCTTCTATTTGGTCCTAGCCGCTCAGATCTCATCAGGACTGGCTGCATTGTCTTTCTCTGTAGCAAGGCTGTACCACCCAGGGAGCAGAGATCAGGGAGCCTGCTACTGAATTCATGCCAGAGAAAGTCCCTGCAACCCTTACTAAGGACCCACTTGGAGACTGAGTCATTGGGCTACATCTGAGCAGGGATTTTAGGTCTTATACTCCTAAAGAAGCTGAACAACAAGGAAGACCCTAGGGAAGATGCTCAGTCCTCATTCAGAAGGACAAATGGGATAGACATCAGAAGCAGGAGTAGACAGGGAACAGGACAGGAGCCAACCACAGAGTACCTCTGAAAAACTATACTGATCAAGGTATCGAAGCAGAGGCTGAGACTTATAACTAAAGACTAAAGACTGGGCATAGTGCAGGCAATCTTAGGAAAGCAGGAGGAGATAGAAAGACTGGGAGGGAACAGGAGCTCCAAAAGAAGACCAACAGAGCCAAAAAACACTGAGCCCTGGGAGCCCTGCAGAGACTAATAGCTCAATGAAGGACAATGCATGTAGAGGATATTATTTTCTCAGTCTATAAGGATCAATTGAAAACTTTTGGGAGTTAAGCCATGAAACGGAATAATTGCAATGTTGTTTTATTAACCTCTGTAAAACTGTATTTATAAACTAGAATCGAGATAATTTATGTAATGACAGGTGGAAAATTGAAATATTAAAAACAAATTCAGTGAAAAATAATACTCTTTGGAGAAGACATTTAAGAGTGAATACTAAAAATTTTGATACTTTTATTAATTTTGTGGTTGCTCTTATGTAATGAATATGATCCAAGGTTAACAATAAAGACACATCACTGTCACCCTTCCTGAGTGACATCTGAGACTGTAAAAGGATGTTTGAAAGCCTCAAAATACATTGTAAATTTTTGGATGGCCAAATTTACTCAAAGATTGATGTATAAAAGTAGTAAATTGAATGGTTAAAAGTGCAAGAATAGATTTATGATAATATAGTAATTATGGAGGGACTGAGAACCTAAAATCTCATGCATTCCCTTAAATATTAATTTTTACCTGATGTCTGCTCAGTGTACCCATTCATTGTGTAACACAAAGGCTAGAATAAACAATCACCCTTGAGCTCCATGGTCCTTTGTCTATAGTCACATGATCACATCTTCTATATTCCAAAAGCTACATGAAAGATCTAGATTCTGTAACCTCATCATGAGGCTGTAAAAACTTCCATTTAATTTTACCTCTTGAATGACCTTATCTTCCTTAGCCCAGGGACTATTTCTGACAGGAACTCAATGGCGGGCTCTTTGACCTCCCCACTCCCCAAGGGAGGAGCAGTCCTGCTAGGCCACAGAGGAGGACTTTGCAGCCAGTCCTGAAGATACCTGATAAAACAGGGTCAGATGAAAGGGGAGGAGGTCCTCCCCAACCAGTGGACTTAGAAAGGGGCAAGGAGGAGATGAAGGAGGGAAGTGGGGATTGGGAGGGAATGAGGGAGCAGGATACAGCTGGGATACAGAGTTAATAAAATGTAACTAATAATAAAAAAAGAATTCTTAAGCCCTTAAAAGACAATAGGACATAATTTAATAAATACTTTTGTTTTTTTTATTATTATATAACAATATTATATATCATTGTGAGAAACCATCTAAAAAATGTCATTTCTAAACCTCCCTCATAGGAATTCTAGAGATTTTTAGAATCCCACTGTTTGGAAAAGCATGTTTTTCAACAGAAAGTTGTAAGTCTGAAGTTTGTTCTCCTGTTATTCCTGTGGCATGTATGCATATCATTTGATTGCAGAGCCTTGAGGCTGAGTACACAGAAACAGAGTTGATTTCAAAAAAAGTTGAGCTGTTGATCCTAGGAAAAAAGAAACACAGACAAATTAAAACTTAATCACATTTCAGCATGATATCAGCATTCCATATCTATAATTTCTGAGGTTGTGAGAGTTCTGTGTCCCTACACTGGAAACCATTAACTAAATGTTTAATGTTGTCTACTTACAAAATCTAATTCATGTGTTTTGTGAATAAAGTTTCAGTAGAATTTGAGAATTTAAGAGGATAAAGTTATTGGAACAAAGAACCAATTTCAGTGATAAAACATATTTTATAAACAAAATTTTACATATATATGTATATATACCATGTATATATGTGTACTTATACATATGTGTATATCTTTATACTTATATACTTATGTTTATAAATACATCTGTGACTGTAGATCAACATATATACATGTTTTTTCACATGAAAATTGTGTTTCTCACACTAAAGTGTAGAATTTTAAATTTTTTAGCCTAACAACTTGTTAAGACTTTCTATTGAATGCCTACACTTTCATTTGTTCTGAGCACTGACTTTTGAATAAGGGGTTACTCATCCAACTTTTTGTTATATATGTATGTAATCTAAATTAAGCAAACACCTTACCTATTATTTCTATGTCATTAGTAGCATTACTGATCCAAAGATCACAATGTTTAAAAACACCTCTCATCTAATTCATACTGCAATGCACGGAATCACACAGGGTATTTTGCTCTAATGTAAACAATGGTCACTACAACTGAAAAACATCACATTTTGACAGTGTTATAGAACTTTGATTATTCTCAAATGAAAATATTTTATAAAAATGTGCATTTTCACATCTGCTCTGGTTCTTTTGATCACATAGCTCTATTCTTATAAATTATTTCAATTCCAACTCAGTTCTTCTGGGCCAACTCTACTTAGTTAGAGTCAGTATGATATGCAACCTAATAATAGAATATTGAAAAGAGACTATTGGCTAAAAGAGGCATTGGTTTTTCAAATTATATAATATTTCAAAATTAGTCCAAAAACTTATTCAGAAGCCAGGGTAGAAATAAAGTTATTTAATCTAAGAAACCTGGATATTCTAGAAAAATATTAATCAAAGTTCAGCAACATTTTCCTGCCTCTTTACATCAACCATCAAATGATTATTGGTTTGTGCGTAGCCTAAATTATAAAGTTATATATTTACAAAGGACCTATGGCATTTCTAATGAGCATTAATATGGAATTAAGTGAGAGAACAAAGATAAAGAAATGGTGGAAAGCTAAAGACTGAAAAGAAATAGATAGATGATAGATAGATAAATGCTTTTGAGGTATTTATTGCAATTTATCAACTAAAATCAAAGATGCAAATATAGGTTTTAGTAGGAGAGAAAAAAGATCATTTTATGGAGAAGAAATATTTACTTTATGATTCCATTGGTGCTTTATCACACAAATGTCTTTTTTTTTTTTTTTTTTTTTGCTATGTCTCGCTGGAACTGGTCATAGTACTTTGTCTAGAGGGTAGCTGCTATATTATATTTCTGTTCTCTTTGAGGGCCATGGGCTACACTGCAGCTATCCTTATTTTATTTAATGAAGACTTGGAAACTGAATGTCACCTTCTTACATATTGTATGCTCCCACTGATAATGGCTTAATTTGGTATGAATCAAATGATGGCCCAAAAAGTCCCCACTTTTCAGTAACAAGGTAGAGAATTTAAAAATTATCATATAACATTCTGAATTATTCAATAAAAATCCATGAATAATTAATGCCAAGGAGTACAACAAAAGCCATCACAGCTTGCATTACCGAGAGTCTCCCTCAGAAGATAGGTGTTATTGATTTTCAAAAGAGAGCTTCAGAATTGAGAGCCCAAAAGCAGTAAGTGAAGCAATTTATACGCGAAGGCTACACATGAATAAATAATACTAGAATGAATGAGTCACCTTACCAAAGAAATACTTCGTAAGTGAGATAGAAATAATGGTCAGTCAAGTTCTTGCTTGAATGTGTTGAGTGTTCCTGTGACGAAAATGAGGTGGCAGTTAGAAAGACACTGGGGAGAAAGTTATACCATGACTTAGTTTGGAAGCTGACTCTCCTCCCATCAGCCAGGGGGGTTGAGGCCCATGAATGTATAGCTGAAAACTGGGTTTCCCCAGGAATTTTATTATTTTTTACATTCATTCATTCATTCATTATTTTGCATATTGGGTACATTGGGAATATAGTTATTTTCACATTTTTTTAATTTAGTTAGTGTATTATGTGTATGTGTATGTATGTATGTGCGTGTGCTCATGCATGTGCATGCGACAACATGCATGTGATGGTGAGAGATCATATTTAACAAGTTAGTTGTCTCCTTCTACCATGTGGATCTGAAGACCAGACTCCAGTCACCAGGCTTGTTGATAGCACCTTTCCCTGTTAGCCAATTTACTATCCCAGTAACGTAATTCAAACTACTCTTTGTCTGCTACATGTACGTATTCCCAAAGGTAATGCCCTCCCTTCCTCAGGCAGCAGTGGGGAGGAAGTACCTTCTTCCATGACCTTTAGTTGGCACATCAACCCTTGGTCTAAAACACAACAATGACATCCGTTAGGTCATTTACCAAACTTATTTTATCCCATAAACCTCTAAAGGCCCACCAATTTCACTGAAGACATTTAAAATTTGTTCTGATTAAAATTCTACACCTAGTGAGGTCGACATCTGAAGTAGATGTATGCCTGTCCTCTACAACCATGTGACTATCCAAAGTTCTGTAGAGTAAGCTTCTAAAAAGAAGAGGTCTTAGCTTTGTGTGCTGGGACAACACTCAAGAGGCTAAGGCAAGAGGGTGCTCATGTCAAGGCCAGCCTTGACTAATTAGCAAAATGGTTTCTCAAAAGATGACAAAAATAATAATAAGAGCTCCCCATGCAGAATCTCAGGTCACATTATTGTTCTCACTTAGAAAGGTACGTCAACCTCTAGCATCAACTGAATATTAGCCAATGGACTAAGCAAAACATCCAGACCTACTTTTCTCAGAGAGCCATGTGATAATTAAAGTAGGTATATGTACTATGCATGAATAATTAATTAATAAATGGACACCAAATTTAATTCAGGTTAACATGAAATATTATTTTTATTATTTTTTCAATTATTGAATAACTAAAAGCTGTTAGTCGCTGAACTATGCAAGAATACATGAAAATCTCTCCCAAAAAATAGTTTTATATGCTGGTTTATAATTGTGTCTGCACACATACACATACACACACACATACACACTTACACCTCATATATCTATACAATGGGTGTTATTTCTTCTACATTGAAGATGCCATAAACTGTATACAAAAGCATTAAGTTGTAGTTACATAACAAGTAAAATAACTAGTCTGTATTGGAACTGCATTAAAGTATATCTTAAGCACTCCCCAATCTGCTTTGAGATGTGCAAATAGTTTTCAGGTCTTTATCACATGTGAGTAACCAGAGTTAAGATAACTTCCCCCTTTTGAATTGTATGTGCACTTTGCTACCACCCCTGAAGTCACCTGAAATACAATGGACATCCAAAAAATGCATTAAATGAAAGGCTTATACTATATGGAAGCTGAATGAAAAAGGTTGGATCTTAGTTCACATCACAGAATCCCATGCCTTAGTTGATTTGCCTCCTAGTAAAGCCAAAGCCTATAAAATAGTTGTGTAAGAATGAAAAGCAAACCTCACAAGTGTTCTTTTATTTCAGTTTGTGTGTGAATGCAAGAGAAGACTAAGAATCGTCCTATGTAATCAATTATAGATTCGGATGTTTGATTCAACTAATTGTCTATTTAAGACTTGATTATCATTTCATCAAGATTACATCTGTTTTTTTGGAGATATTATCAAACATGAAAAGTACAAATTCATTAAGAAAATTAAACCCTACACAGTGATATGATTTAAATGATATCCAACCAAGTCTTTTACTTTGTCACAAACTGCAAATTGCCTTTCTTATAGAACCAATTATCTTTCATCTTGCTGGCACAGAAGTATACAGAATTAATTTTATAAGTGGTACCATTCACAAAAGCCACAAGCTTGTGCACCATGTCAATGGTTGCTTGTCCTTTAACATTTTCAGTGAGACCAGAGCAACTGGAAACCACGAAAAAGGACAGTTACACTGCTGGGCATATCATCCATGATATTGATTGTATCTGGGCATGAAGAGAGGGCAATAACATGATAAAATTATACTTTGTCATATCTCAGAGATGTAGCTTAGTATCTTCCAGCTTTTCCTGATATTGGCCTAATTTCGTGCTTTTGATATAAGCCCTTTCATCCTGCTCTCCACTCAGTACAGATGGAGAACATCTGGTCACCCCTCTCATTACAATTTCCTTCAAATATATGATGGCAGTAATTACATTACATTTTAACTGTGTTCCTCAGACTCAATAATTCAGAATGCTAAATTGTAGCATAAAATTTTTATGAAATTACCTCATTTCTAATTTTAGAAAACTGACTCATTAGTGACATTAAATGTGGGATTTTCCCCCTTTAAAATGGGATTGTTTGCTCAGTAGAAATTTCCACTCATGTACACTGGCCCTAGATGTGACTTGGCAATCAAATATTCACTCATTATTTTAGAAAATACTATTAACATGGTGACTTTGAGTTGGCAAAGAGAGAAATCATAGAAATAGACATTTTAACCATGAGGCTCGTACTTGCTAGAAGAGAAGGAAAAATAGGTAACTGAATATCACAATCATGAGACTAAGACAAAGAAGTAAACAGAGGGAGGAGGTTAAAATTTTTAATTCTACTTCTCATTTGCTTGGATAATTCATCTATGTATCCTCAAGTTCATCAATTCATCCGGTAAATTGGTACAATACTGTCTGCTGTATATAATGGATTGTAGGACAGTTTGAAAAAAATAATTTTAAGCATCTTCTCTAGGGTCCTCTTTGTTGTTTAACTTCTTTAGGTCTGTAGATTTTTGTGTGTTTATCCTATATTAAATGTTTAATATCTTCTTATAAATGAGTATAAAGCATGTGTGTCTTTCTGCTTCTGAGTTACGCTACTCAAGATGATCTTTTCTAGTCCATCCATTTGCCTGCAAATTTGATGATTTCCTTGTTTTATAGCTGCGTGGTATCCCATCGTGTAAATGTCCCACAATTTCTGCATCTGTTCATTCCTTGGTTGAAAGATATGTAGGTTGTTTCCAGATTCTGGCTATTATGAATAAAGCTGCTATGAACATAGTAGGGCAAGTGTCCTTGTTGTATGCTTGGACTTCTTTCAGATATAAACCCAGGAGTGGGATAGCTGGATCTTGAGGTAGAGGTATTCCCAGTTTTCCAAGAAAGTGCCAGATTGATTTCCAAAGTGACAGTACAAGTTTACATTCCCACCAGCAATGAAGGAGGGATCCCCTTTCGCTACATCCTCTCCAGCATGTGTTGTCACTTGAGTTTTTATTCTAGCCATTCTGGTGGGTATAAGATGGAATCTCAGAGCCGTGTGATTTGCATTTCCCTGATGACTAAGAACAAGGACATTGAACATTTCTTTAAACATTTCTCTGCCATTTGATATTCCTTTGTTGAGAATTCTCTGTGAGCAAACAGAGTGAGACTGGACCTGGCATGGTCTTTGAAACCTCAAAGTCTACCCCCAGTGACATACCTCCTCCAGAAAGCTCACACTTTCTTCTAATTCTTCCTAAACAGTACCACCAACTGGGATCCAAACATTCAAATATATGAGGCTGTGGGGGCCCCTCTCATTCAAACCACAACAAGGCATAATAAATAACATATTTTTTCCGTTGATGTTATTTCCACAATGAATTATTGTGAATTATTATTCCAAGTTACTGATTTATATTTTTCAAATATCAAATGTGAATCCTGTCACTTATAATATAGATTTTGTACTACTATTTGTGGTAAGAGGCTTTCTGTATCTTTAATGAGAGTAGACACATGTATTTAAAGTGATAATTACATAAGAAGTTCTGGAATTATTTTTCACAAAACAGTGGTGTGAAACAACATAAATAAAAATCAAGGCTTGTCCAGGCTGTTTGATGCACAATACACAAGAGCACATTAAATTTATTGGTCAATGGAATTCCAACACAAAAGAAACCTTGCAGCAGCAGAAATATTTCTGCAAGCTGGAACAGCAGACCCCTGACTAGAACATATTCATAGCCCTGTAGGGATGTCGGAATGAGTATGTCAGCATTCCTAGGCAAAATTATATAGGGTTCTAGAATTTAACAAAGACCATAAAGACATTAAAGTGCATTAAATATGTATCTTCACGTGTTTAGATCTGTTATGGTTTATCATCTTCAAATAAAACCTGCCTCCTCCCAAAGATGAATTAATAAGTTGGATAGGATGTTTTCCAGTTTGTTAACAGTATGTGCAGGCTGGTTCCATTTTAAAAAGTATGGAGGTTTTCTTCTTTATAGTTATTCTTAAAACAAAGGAAAAACACAGCAACTGGTTTAAAATAGAAAAGATGGCATTGAATGTACCACTCTTTCTTAAATTTTATTTATGTATTTATTATTACAGTTTATTCCCTATGTATTCTGGCAGTAGTTCCTTCCCTCATCTTCCCCCAGTCCCACCTTCCCTCCCTCTTCTCTTCCTATGCCCCTCCCCTAGTCCACTGATAGGGGAGGTCCTCCTCCCTTCCATCTGACCCTAGCTTGTCAGGTCTCATCAGGACTGGCTTCATCATCTTCTTAGGTGGCCTGGCAAGGCTGTACCCCCCGCCCCCGCCAGGGAGAGGTGATCAAAAAGCCAGCCATTGAATTCATGTCAGAGACAGCTCCTGCTCCCCTTACTAAGGAACCCACTTGGAGGCTGAGCTGCACATGGGCTACATCTGAGAAAGGGTTTTAGGTCCTCTCAATTCATGATCCTTGTTTGGAGTATCCATCTCTGTAATCCCCCCTGGCCCCAAAATTTTTGTGGAACTTCTGTCTCCTCCAATATTTTTCTACCTCCCTCTCCTTTCATAAGATTCCCTTCACTCTGCCCATTCTCTTTAAATTCAAAGTTTATAATGTGACAGCTGTGAAGACTTATGGTTCTAGGTGTCACAGAGGGAAAGATGGTTGCAGTATAATTAAAATTATTAGCAACCACAACAGTAATGCATATATATATATCAAGCTATACAGAGTGAAAACAGAAGGTAGGTATGGACAATCATGGAAATAGAGCAATACTGCATTTGTCTTATTAGCTTAGCATTCTGATAGATATATTTTTGTTTGCACATCTTCCTGAGTTTATTCAGTTCTTAAGGTGTATTTATTTTACATGCATGTGTGTGCGTGTGTGGCATGGGTTTATGTGCAACACATAAGTGCTGGTGGAAGCAGAGGCCAGAGGGCATCAAATCCCCCACACAGAAGTTGCATGTTTTCATAAGCCACCTGATGTAGGTCCTGAAAATAATCCTGGTGCTCTGGAAGAGCAGTAAGTTCTCCTAACTGCTGAGCCATCTCTCCAGCTCCTGTTTAACTTGTTTCCAAAGCACTTCCAAGAGTCAGGTAGGACAGTAAGACATCACAGAGACCATCCTATGTAGCCTGAGTCCTCTACCTGCACTGGAAAACTTTGTGAATTACATACAGTAATTTAGTTTTATCTCCATACTTAAGTTCTCTTGGAGAGTTATAATTCATTAATATTTATGAATCAATGATTACACATAAATTAAATCAGCAAAGAAGTTATAAATGTATTTCAAGTAGAAAAAGAAAAGGTATTTAACAGAAATAACATGGTTCGTCTGTGTTTAAATAACATAGATAGTATATATGTGAATGTGTGTGTACTTGTGCATAATGTATATATATTATATTTGTGTATTACAAATGCATATTATATATAATTTGTGTATTTAATCTATAGTATATATACATAGATATTCCAATGTACTTCAATAAATATCAAAAGATAAAAACTGGTTTATTTTTAAAATGTGTGTATATATGTATGTGTGTGTATGTTTGTACATGCAATATATTAGACATGCTGAGAAATTTCTAAAACTGTTTTGGTTAAGAAAAAAGGAAATCCCTAGAGTGGAAAATAAATAAAATTTAAATAAAATTGGATTTGGAATTGAAGAGTGTAAGTTAGCCTGGGTATAACTCCATTTTGCAATAAAGAGCGATCTTCACTGGGAGCTGAACTCAGGTACCAGGAAATATCACAGAATGTACACTTGACAGAAAACAAAGTTAACTCTCCTAGCAACAGCCTCCAGGAAATATCACATAATGAATGCTTCATAAAAAATAGAGACAAACTCCCCAGCAATAATCAATGAGAATTGGTTGGGAATTGGGTGGGGAAATTCTCCCAATGTTTCAGATATAGTTTAGAAGAATAGCCATTGTGATTATATGCCTTACCAGTTATGATTATGTGCCTCAGAGAAGGTCATCTCACCCCTCTAACTTTTACCCAATCCTGTAACATCAAGACATGCCCCCAACTTGCTGTCATGAAAACATGTACCCCCCTGCTTGCTGTCAAGGAAAGCCCATGTTCACAGACTTTCCCTTTAAAAACCCTGCTCACTCAGAGCTTGAGGTCCCACTTCTCTACTGCTGTGTCAGTGAGACTTTGGTCCTGAGTTTGATCGCTCTCTTAATAAAGCTCTCTTGCTCTTGCATCGAGTCCTCTCTTGATGGTCTCTTAGGGTCCCATGATCCTGGCATTACAGATCCAAAGGGGGAAATGCTGAAGTCTTACCGATCACCATCAAGAGGAGAAGATGCACTCCCAAAGCCACAGAAGGAGAGAAAGACTCGGCTGCCACATAGTGCTGAGTTTCCCATGGTGCTAAGTACTGTTTGCAAGTTTAATCTGGGAAAAACACTGTTCCCCTACCAGGAGACCTGAGAAGGAAATTAATTGTCCTAACTCCAGCTGTAAATTCAGAAGATAAACAAGTCTCCCTTGAGTGTGCATCACCACCCACTAGCTGTCACTTGCCTTCACATCCTAACACAGGCCAAGAATTTAAATGATCTAGGGTGACAGTGCTCCGGAGTGCTTAGAAGAGAGACACTCAGTCCCTGAAGGCATATGCCAATAACCTAGAACCCAATAGCAGGTTTATGGATAGTTCTAGGAAACTAAATTAAAACAATAAAATGGGATAAATAAATAGGTCTATGAGATGCAGCCCAGAAGTAAGAGATACATGCAGAATATACTTAAGAAATATGCTCATTGAAAATATGAGTGTTATGATAAAAAAAGAAAAATGTCTTTCATAAATATGGGAAACCTTCAAGAGATGGAGGATTGCTGGAGGAAGTGGATCAGGTAGGAGCCACACTTTCTGTTCACCTCCTGCTTCCTGACTAAGGATGCAACGTCATCAGTGGCCAGCTGCTGTTGTGCTCTTCCTGCCTGCTCTCATATCTTCTGTGGCATAATGAAAAGACCCTTAGAATAAGCCCTAACTTCTTTACTTAAACCTCAACTTATCGTTATTTGCCAGCATTAAAATTACCCAGTGGGTGATTGCTGTGGATGAAGACACATTAACACACAAAACTCCTGTTATAATAATGATTAAGAATCCATGGCAATATACTTAATGTAAGGAAGGAACTTTATTGTTGAAAAGGAGAGGGGAAAGAGAGACAGTTGAAAAGCATAAGAGGAGAGAGAAAAGGGGAAGGGGAACAGCCCAGAGAGGCAGACAGAGAGAAACTTTGGGGAACAGAGAAAGCCAGAGAGAGACAGAGGGCCAAATGGCAGGCAGGTTATATCCAGCACACCTGGTGCAGGTGATGACATAAGGCACAGGTGGTGACATAGGATGTTGCCAAGACCCTAAAGGCCTTTGTGGGCAAGCCAGTTGAATTGCCTGCACACCAGCTAACAACTACAATGATGAGTTTAAATTTTTCCTTATTTGTAATTTATTTATTTCAGTTGATTTTTAATACAAGTAAAGACATCATTACTGATATTTTAAAATATAAAATATCATACCTATTAGAATGAGCAATAAGAATTTTAAGGTTTCAATGGCCATTCTGCTACAGCAGGACTTAACAGAAGCAGAGAAAAGAGACTTGTGTACTTATTTTTTCTTTGACTCCTGAAGCTCTTTATTAATGCTTTTTAAAAACTAACTCACTAACACCTGACAGACAGTGTAAGAAATCAAAATCAAATGCCAATCTCATTAATGTTAATAAAGATCTTAAACCATTATTAGCAAATAGAAGACAGCAATGTAAAATTCATTTAAAATAATTGTACATCCAGATCACACCAGATATTTTTTTTGAATAAAAGTTTGGTTTACCCTTACAAAATATATTTATATAATTGACCATATTAAGATAAAGAAGATTTTTAATAGAATAATCTTTGATGGAAAATTATAACTTTAATCTCTTAGAGTCAACTTAGCATAAATTTCCCCTTCCTTATATTCAGGGATGAACCGATCTGGGTCAAACTTCCTGTCTTTAACTAGAAGAGAATGTTCTAAGTTTCCTAGATATTTACAGAAGGCCTGAGGTCATGGCATGATACACATGAGGGTTCTTAGGATCCCACATTACTGGTATCCGTATGTTCCTCATGCTCTATCCCCGTGCACACTGATATGCTCTGGCGGCTTCTACAGAGAGTTTTTTCTCTAGTCTTGGGAAGATCATCATTTCCAAGCACAAAGCAACCCTAAGCTTGAGAGAAAATAAGACTGAGGGGAAAATCATTAAGTTACAGAAGTTGCTCAGTAAACAGTCTGATTTCCTGGTATTGTGATTTGAATGAGAAGCCCTCACCACTCACACACCCACCCATGGGCTTCTATATTTGAGTACTTGGTCGGCAGTTGGAAGTCCTGTTTGGGTGAACTTAGGAAGAAGAACACCACTTGGGTGGCTCTGAGGCTACAAAGGTTCCAGTCATTTCAAGTGGGATCTTTCTGCTTTTATTATTTTTATTTTTGTATTAATTACAGGTTATTTACTTTGTATCCCAGCTGTAGCCGCCTCTCTCATTCCCTCCCAATCCTTCCCTCATCTTCTTCCTGCCCCTCTCTAAGTCCACTGATAGGGGAGATCCTCCTCCCCTTCCCTCTTACCCTAGTTTATCAGGTCTCATCAGGGCTGGCTGCAATGTTCTCCTCTGTGGCCTAGCAAGGCTGCTCCTCCCTTTGGGGGGGGGGGGAGATCAAAGAGCCAGCCACTCAGTTCATGTCAGGGACAGTCCCTGTTCCCCTTACTAAGGCAACCCCCTTGGATGCTGAGCTACCATGGGCTAACTCTGAGCAGGGATTCTAGGTTATTTCCATGCATGGTCCTTGGTTGGAGAATCAGTCTCAGAAAAGACCTCTGTGCCAGCTATATTTGGTCCTTGTGACACTCCTGTCCTCTCCATGTCTTACTAACTCCCCCTTCTTTCATATGATTCCCTGCACTCTGCCCAAGGTTGGGTTCTTTCTGCTTTGTATTTTTGATTAAAAATGTAAGCTTACTGTTCTAGCTGTTAAGCCTCCTCCATCCTTCTGAAATCAGAAGTCCAAATAGACTATTTCATCTATAAGATTCTTTAGTCATAATGTTTTTAGTTTTGTTTGTTTCTTTATTTTTGATTTTTCACAGCAATAGAAAAGTAAATAACACAATATTTCAATTAGGAGAACTACAAATGTGTTCTATACTTGTTAGATAGATGGCAAAGCAGGTTAGTTCCAAAAAGGAGCTGATACAAAATTATCTTTCAGAAATGAGCTTTATTATGAGAGAGGTGATCTTAATCATGGAAGCCATAATGGGGCCTTGAAGTAGAAGAGCATTAGAAAGGCATAGTAGAACATGAATAGAGCCTTAAAGAGAAAGAAAGCTTCCTTTAAAAACCTGGAAGGAAGGTCGTTAAGTAAGGTAACTAAAAGTAAGAGTAAGAGTGATGTCCATTATGGACAAGATGGAAAAAAAAGAGGTATAGAAAGAATCTCCTGTGTACTGTATGGAAGTATCACCTCACCTGTCAATAAAAAGCTGATGGCCTGTTAGCTGAGGTGGGAAATAAGAAGTATAGGTTCTGGTGAAAAGAAATGAACCCTGGGATAGAGATCCAGAGCTGAGAGATTCTCCCAGGTCTCTGAGGAATAAGGGTCACAGGAAACTGAGGAGAGGTATCCAGCCTGTGGCACACATAGAATAGAATAAATGAGTGAAATAAATTATGAGCTAGTCAGAGAATGAGTCAAAGCTTATGACGTAGGCATTTATTCATAGTTAATAAAGTCTCAGTCGTGGAAAACCTCTCCGTTTCAGAGAGGTCCAGAGGAGATCCGTGAGAAATCTTCCCAACAACAACAACAACGACTTTTATATCCTTTTAGGGGGTGTTTGGAAGATCAACACCATGTGATTGATTCTGGAATAGTCTATTTGACAAGGAGCATGAAGGAGGCAGACACTGAGCTGAATCATAAGTTAAGAGCTGAGCCTAGTATAACTGTCTTCTGAGAGGCTCCATCCATCAGATAATGGAAACAGATGCAGAGACCCACAGCCAAACAATAGGGTGAGCTCTGGTCTTTCCTTATTTCTTATGTAAAAACATGTCATGGAAGTCCAAATAATTTTGCCTACCTATCAATCAAATAATAAGAATTAGGAACTAAAACATTGATAACAATAATAACAATAATTTCTGGTGGGTGTTCTTGCTTGATTTTCTGCTGGTGTGATAAAACCATGACCAAAGCAACTTAGAAGAGGAAAAGGTTTATTTAAGTTTATTCTTCCAGCTTATAGTCCATCACTGAGTGAAGTCAGGGCAGGAACTGAAGCAGAACCCATGGAAGAATATTGATTACAGGTTTGCTCACTGGCTCATTCTCCACCAGCTTCCTCATACAGACCAGACCCACCTGCCTGGAGATGGTACCACTTCCAATGGACTAGGCTCTCCCACACAAATCACCGGTCAAGATAATCTCTCACAGACATAGCCACAAGCCAGTGTAATGGAGGCAATCATGTCGAGTTCTCTCGTCTCAGGTAACTCTAGGTTGTATCAAGTGGACAACATAAACTATGAAAAACAGTGAAAGAGTGTTACAACCTATTCAGAAAGATGTCCTCCATAGTTTTTGTGAAACTTTTCTGTAGATTAGTTAACTCTGGGAAGTCTTCATTGACTTATGGCTAGTAGGAACTAAATGACAGTCTAGAAGATGTATGCAAATCTTTGTTTCTGAAGGTCTTTTAATTACAGACTAATGGCACAGCACACAGCATAAATGCCACTACGGTCAAAATTCAATGTGTGTGTGTGTGTGTGTGTGTGTGCATGCATGTGCGCGCACACACACGTACATATAACCACAATGAAATTTAAGTGAAGACACTTGATTATCATAAAAAGAATTTCCAGTGCAACAAAGAACAAAGTAGCTAGATTTTTTTTTTACATATGGCCTTCATACAGATACAAAAGCTATGAGAAGAGTTTCTACAAGAAGCCCTTATTCGAGACATATTTTCTCCTTTTATGAGATCATTCTAGCTAATAACTCCTCCCTACACTGTTTTCACTTCATGTGAAAAATGCAGACATGGGAGGATGAAGGGGAGTGATGCATATGGATGCAAGGCACCCACCTCTTACATCTTTCTCATTAGCGACCAGTTGCTCCCTCTCTCCCTGCCCCTCCTGCCTCACCTCTGCCCACTTTCTTCTTTCCTCTTTTTGCTTTCTCCTTTATCACTTACTGTCTTCTCCTTTTATTTTTATTTTGTATTTATATTTTTATTTTTAGAAATATTTTATAAAATATCAATTAAGTTTAATAAAAATTAAAGTGAAAATTAAAGCTATGTTACTGTCTTATAACCTTAGTCCCAATAATGTTCCCTGCCTTAGTTAGCTTCAGCTGTCAACTTGACCTATCCCAGAATCATCTGGATATTTTTTCTGAGAGATCATCTTTTATTTATTTGTTTGCTTGTTTGTTTGTTTGTTTGTTACAGTTTATTCACTTTGTATCCCTGCTGTAGCTCCCTCCCTAATTCCCTCCCAATCCCACCCTCCCTCCCTCAACTCATCTCATCTCATGCCCCTCTCCAAGTCCACGGATAGGGAAGGTCCTCCTCCCCATCCATCGGATTCTAGTCTATCAGGTCTCATCAGAACTGGCTGCATTGTCCTCCTCTGTGGCCTGGTAAGGCTGCCCCCCCATTAGGGGGAGGTGGTCAAAGTACCAACTACTGAGTTCATGTCAGAAACAGTCCCTGTTTCCCTTACTAAGGACCACCCCCCCTTGGACACTGAGCTGCCATGGGCTACATCTGTGTAGGAATTCTATGTTATCTCCATGCATGGTACTTGGTTGGAGTATCAGTCTCAGATTTTTTTAATCTGTTGCTCTCTTTGTAGAGCTCCTGTCCTCTCCAGGACTTCCTATCTCCCCCTTCTTTCATAAAACTATCTTAATTGATAATAGGTGTGAGAGGACCCATCCTACTGTGGGAGGTACTCCTAGGGAGGTGGGATGTGCTGTGTGAGAAAACTATAGCTAAGCATAAACCAGAGTTAGCCAGTAATCAGCCTCCTAGAAGACTCCTGCCTCAAGGTTCCTATCTTGAGTTGCTCCTGACTTGTTTCAAAATGATCTATGGCCTAGAAGATGAAATAAACCCTTCTCTCCCTAAGTTGCTTTTTGATCGTGGTATTTATTACAACAGAAAAGCAGAGTAGGAGAGCTCTCTATAATAAAGCATGCTTCATGAGAAAGTGCTTTGCAAAATGCTAATGGAACTGAATGATTCCACAGATCTCTTTCTAAACACAGACTGCCTTGTCAGTTCTCAATTATATCATCACACATTTCTGGCCTGTGAAATGACCATGTCATTCCATTTGGTCCATAGAGTCTTCTCTTGTGTGAACAATGAAAGGAAAATATAGCCATTACTGGGAATGTTATTCATTATAATATGTATTTCTATTACTAAACAAAATTTTCTCATAATTTTATATAATGTTTATGGACTTTTTACATTTTAAAATTATTTACACTGATTTATTCTTTCTATGTATTATCACTTATTCAATATAAAAAAATCACTTAAGTAAGCTACCTCTAAGAGCCACAATTTCCTCATCTTAAGAAACTGAAATAATAACAGGCACTACTTAGAAGGTTATAAAAAGGTTCAAGTAAAATATCTTTTATGTAGTGCTTGGCATGTCTTAAGCACTCAATAAATGGTAGGCATCACTACATTAAAGTTAGCATGGATGAGAAAGGGTGAGTTCAAGTTAGAGGAGTACAGCACAGTGAATACATTATGCCAGATTCCCAAGTTAAATTATTAAAATAAAATTATATGCTTTGAGGGGTAAACTCTGAGCTATGCAGACAATTTTTCCAGCTATAAAGGCTCATTCTTTATGATTCTGAATAAATGATGTTTTAGGATCACAAACACTGTACAGTTTAGAGTACAGTGTTTGGGTGGACAGTTCTCTGCTTCCATGTCCCTCTTAATCAGTGTCTCTTCACAAATGTTGGAACCCCTCAATACCTCTGTTTTCAAGCTATAAGCAACCTTCTCAACTCTTCCAAAAGGGTATTCTGAGCCCATATGGAGCTTGGAAAGCCAAGAGTATACCTTGGTGATAAATTTATTATTCTCCTTTTTTTTTTTTTTTTTTTTTTGCAAAAGGGGGGGAGCCCAAACTTATTGTGGAATTTTTCTAAAAAAATACACAACCTGCTCACAGATTTAGAGAAGTAAAAGTTGAAGAAATCATCTTGTTTGATTCTCCACAGCCCTTCTACCCCTCTGTCTTCTCTCACAAACAATACTACAGTCATTATAGCCTGTTTCCAAGCTTGATCCGTGCACAAGTCTTTAAATAAAGGTAGATCATACTATTTAGGGCCCTGAATAAAATCTCACAGACACTTAAAAAATAATATGGATGACCCATCAGGTATGTGATCACAAACCTCCATCTGTGGTATTTCCTAGTCACCTGACCTTACTGCACACAGAACATGATGCTCCTGCCACAGTGACCAGTTGCTTTGTGGGCTTCCCAATCTCTGTTCTGGTTTAGAGTTTTTTTGTTTTAGAATTTCCTCTCTCCAAGTCCACTAATAGGGGAGGTTCTCCTCTCCTTTCTGATCTTAGTCTGTCACATCAGTACAAAGTCCCAATTTATTTCTAATATCAGAGATCATACCTCTACTCTTGCCTGATGCGGCTAAAACAAAATGGGGGAACTGTAGAGAGCTGCGGAATGCTATGCCTTAAAGATGGAGCTGGTTTCTGCCTTCCACCTTCCCGATGGTGAGTGCTCTCTGTCACGAACAATTCCACATTTGGCTAAGGCTGAGGATCTGGCTTGCTTCCATGTATGTGGACCTATCTGCATTGCCCACGTGGCATGCCTGGGTTGGCTACCCAGAGGCTATTTAAGCTGTGGGCTGGCTTTCCCCAGGGTCCGAGGATTGTTCAAGGTTCCTGAATAAACTGCATTGAAAAAAAAAAAAAGAAAGAGAAGAAGAAACTGTCTCTGACATGAACTCAGTTGCCGGCTCCTTGGTTACTTCTCCCTGGTGGGGCTACCTAGCCAGCCCACAGAGGAAGAAGATCCAGACAGTCCTGTTGGATCCTGATAGGCTAGAGTCAGACAGTAGGGTCGAAGGACTGCTCCTATCAGTGGACTAGGGGAGAGGGATAGTGGAGAAAGATGGAGGGAAGGTGAGAGCAAGAAGAGATGAGGGCAGGGGCTACAACCTTATATAAATTGACTAAATTGTAGATAAAAATAATAAAAATAAATATTTAAAAAGTTGTGAAGATGATCTATTTGAAATAAAAGCTTATATATCCTTGAAAAAAAAAGAATTTCCTCTCTCTCTCTCTCTCTCTCTCTCTCTCTCTCTGTGTGTGTGTGTGTGCACATGGTGGATGTCTCTAGTTCTATAGCCCCCATCAAAGCATGACTTTCTCAAGACAATCTTCTACAACCTTCAACTTAGCAGAACTCTCACCCCCAGTGTTTCTCATTTTTCTTAGCTTCCTGTCATTTCTGTCAAGCAATCCCTATGTATATTGTTTGCCAGGTAGTGTTTGGTTGTCATAAGATGCATTACTGGATAAAAACAAGACAAACCCATGTTTTCCTGGAAAGAACATCACAGTGGAAATACTTATAACTATCTGGAAAAAGATGCTTTATTTGGATAAATGATTCCAAGACTGTCAGAAACACTGAAAACAATATTCTGTCTTCATTCTTTTAAATTTTAAGTGCTGTGGATAAGAGTAAATGGCTAAAATAAAATGAAGACTTAATGATTAAATTTGTGTTACATTTTGAGATTCTAACAGCATTACCAGCATATAAAGTATATCTACAGGGGGAATTCTAAGAAGAAGAAATAGTGAACCAAGAAAGAATTAACAAGCATACTCTTAAATTACTTGTATTCCCCTGTTATTAATATAATCACTTCTAAAAGCATGCAAAAAATTGAATTTAGTTTCTAAAGAAAATTTATTCTATCAATTAATGACACTTGAAAGCCAAGGCTAATGAGATGTTGTGAAGTCTGGGGTTGTAAAGGCCACTTATAGAAAACATTTCTCATGGACCTATAACTCTTCAAAGTCAGCACAAGCTCCAACAGCTCTCAGAAGCACTTATTCTTTCCCATAAGTCAGAGACTGATGCCTCTTTGTCAAGGAGAGCACCAAAGGGCATTTTTGTTCCTCTCTAAATTTGATGGAAAGTTAACACAGATTGACGATAGGGCAACTGAAAATGCTTGTCTCTTTTATTTTCAATTTTGCTGGGTAGAAATTGCCCGTATTTTGTCTGTTTGGTTCATGTTCTATGAGTATCTGACAAAATCTTCCCAATACTTAAATGTTCCACAAATAAAGAATAATGTTACTACTTCTCAAGATTTTATCCTGAAAAAGTCTGAGGAATATGCATCTCAAATTACTGTCACAAATCAGTTTAGTAGACCTAGCAATAATCACTTACACTGGGAAATAACTACGTAGTTATAATTTGTGGCTATGGCTAGAATTTTTCTTCATAAAAGTAAGATCACATTTAAAATTTTTGTAACAAATAAATACATCCCCTGTAATAATCGTATTGGATCTAGAGCTCTGAAACAACAACACATTTTAGAAGAAACCGTCCTTTTGCATTGTGTTTTCACTGATGTGGGTATTATGGTTTTAAATAAATGCATGCAGAGCGTATTTAGTTTTTCCTTAAAGAACGATTTGAAAATAAATGAAGTAGTTTAAGAAACTTCCAGTAATTGCTGTTACAGTCTCTGTTTTAAGTTTGTAGATCTGTAACTTGGAAAAGATGCTAGAATTTTTATCTTACATGTCATATATGCCTGTATGTATGCAATCCAAACTTTCAGAATGCAGCTATCACTGTCAGCAAACTCTAGAAAATGGGATGTCAACAACATTATGAAAAATAAAGACCTAGTCCCTTCTACCCTACACATGTACCAATTTAGCAATGATATTAAGAAACCAAAATAACGTTATGAATTAGCAAATCCGGGTAAGAAATGGTAATATACTCCAAGCAAACAAAAGCCAAGAGCAGAGACAGTGAAATGAATAAGAAAAGAAAATTTCATTTTACCCATATCATACTTCCACCACAATTACCAAACAAAAATACACTCAAGGTGTTCAGCAGCTGACTCTAGATAAAAAGGAGCGAAACTCAAAAAGAAGGTGGCGAAATTTTATTGGGAAAAAAATGTTGCCTGAATAGTTCCCGTATCTGGGGAATGAAATAAGTACATGGATTCATGGAGCCTCATGGATTGCAGCAAGACTGAAACCAAAGAAATTCACAGTGAGATGTGGAATCGAAGTGTAAAAAGTAAAAGGAAAAAAAAGGTGTGAAAACTGCAAAAGAAAAATGAGCTTGTTACTACACGTGAAAGAGTGAAGAAGCTTGCTCAGCAGAAATTTTATAGGCTGGAAGGAGCGGTGTGCAATAGCCAAAGTAATGAAAGAAATATAAACAGGAACTGATACTGAATCTAGGGGCTGGAGCAATGGCTCAGATGCTAAGAGCACTCGCTGCTCTTCCAGAGGACCCACACTGACTGCAAGTAGCCACATGGGAGCTCAGGGTTATCTGAAACTCCAGTCCCAGGTGATTCAATGGCCTTTTCTGTCCTCCACAGACAGTGCATGCACATGGTGTTCATGCATGCAGGCAAAACACCCATGCACATAAAACATACATAAAGGGAAAATCTTAATTAAAAAGAATACTATGGTTGGCTACCATAAAAAGCTAAAATGTTACGCTCAGGATGCGAGGCTAAGCACTGCACTCAGGGTCAGCTGCTTTGGACCCAGAGAAGAGCATGTCTGATTGCATGCAGGTTGATGCCCCAGGTCCCGCCTCTGAGAAAAAGGTATCAGACGGGTCTGATGCTCTTTGGGTGGATGACACCTAAATGAACATCAGTACAAAGTCCCAATTTATTTCTAATATCAGAGATCAGACCTCTACTCTTGCCTGATGCGTCTAAAACAAAAAGGGGGAACTGTAGAGAGCTGCGGAATGCCGAGCCTTAAAGATGGAGCTGGTTTCCGCCTTCCACCTTCCTGATGGTGAGTGCTCTCTGTCACGAACAACTCCACATTTGGCTAAGGCTGAGGATCTGGCTTGCTTCCATGTATGTGGACCTATCTGCATTGCCCAAGTGTCATGCTGGAGTTGGCTACCCAGAGGCTATTTAAGCTGTGGGCTGGCTTTCCCCAGGGTCAGATGATTGTTCAAGGTTCCTGAATAAACTGCATTGAAAAAAAAAAAAGAATACTATTTCTAGCTAAGTTGTGGTTTTAAAGTGAAGAAATAAAGGCTTTCTCAGGAAATAAAAAGCTGAAGTTTATTATGAAGCTTACAGAAAAGAAAAAAAAAGTCTCAAATAAGCAGAGTTTACACCTAAAGAGCTGGAAAGATACAAAGCCATGAGGTATAAATAGATGGAAATAATTGCCAGCAATGGGAGAGTATAGAAGAAATGTTGTCACACACTGAATAAATAAAAATTAGGAAACATGAGCAGACTAGTAAGGTACAAAGAGATTGAGTGAGCAGTCATCTTCCAGCAAAGAAAAGGCAACACCAGAAGAAGTCTACCAAACATTTGAAGAACTGTACAGATTTTTCAAACTCTTCAAAAAAAATAGAAATTGAAACATTCATAAAGTCGCTTTATAAAGCTAAAACCAGTGCTTAGGATGTTAGTCAGTGGCAGAAAACTTGCTTAGAATGCATGAGACCCTGGGTTCAACTCCAAATACTACCAGAGTCAAAATCATCAAAGCCAAAATCATCAAAACCAATGCTACCACACACGCGCGCGCACATGCGCGCAAACACACACACACACACACACACTCACACATATACACAACTTAACAGCTAATGTCTGTGATAAATTCAAATGCTCAGAACCTTAACAAAATATTATCAAAGCAGATTTAGTAATACATTAATTTGCTATGCACTATGAGAAAGTGGAAGTTATTATTGACCATAAAACATCCATGAGAAATAATACATTTAGAATATAAAGGATAAAAAATCATATGGTCTTAATAGATATGGTCTTAATACCACAACAAAATTCAACACCTTTCATGAAAAAAAACTCACAATGGATATAGTTGCAAGGGAACTTAATTTAATAAAGTTTATATAAGACCGATATTTCACTCAGTGATTAAAAACTGAAACACTCAAAATCTACCCATAATAATTAGCTAAGAAAAAGAATTAACATGAAAATAGAAGGGAATTCTGCTGATTGGATTTTTTTTACAACTTGTCATATCCTTTATTCACCTAGGATGTGGAAACATCAATTGAATTACTTTCATCAGCTTGGCCAGTGGCCATGCATTGGGATATTATCTTGCTTGAAAACTGGCATAAAAAGGCACAGCCCACTGTGGGTGGGACCATCCCTAGAGGGGACACCATCTCAAGGCAGGTGGATCTAGGCTGAGTGTGAGCCAAGCTAGTGAGCCCAGAAGCACTGTTCCTCCATTGTTTCTGGTTCTTTTCTGTAGTTTCTTCTTCAACTTCCCTCAGTAATGGATGGTTTCTTACAAGTATAACCAGAAATAAACCCTACAGTCTCCTGTGTTGTTTTTGTTCATGATTTTGTTTTTGTTTTTTTGGGGGGGGTCTAAGGGGTGTTGGTTTAATTTTTTGTTGTTGTTTTTGTTTTGTGTTTTTTAAATCACAGCAACAGAAAAGCAATGAGAACAGGAAGTGAGGGAGAGAAAGAGATGAGGGAAATGGAAAGAAAAATAAGGGTCAAAAAAGATAATGGGAGTAAAACAAAGTATCTTTTTTGTCTAACATGTAGAATATAGATATAAAAATATAAACTCATGTAGACATACCAACCCATAAATATGACATGAAGCAGAAAGGAGACTATTTATGTTCAAGGAGACCAGTGTCACAGGAGAGAGCCAGAGGTTACAACAACAACAACAAAATACAATTATTGTATATAAATGGAGTGATGTCATGACAAAACCCTTTATTTTTTTAGCTGACTAAAAAAGAAAATGGAAATAGGAATTTTAAAAATCAGAAAGTTAAAGTTAAAATGAACATCAGATGTAGATGGTGTGATTTTATAGGCAAGAAACCCTAAAGATATCACAAAAAAATGTGTAATTTTAAAAAGTTGCAGGAGATAAAATCAACATACCAAAAAAAACATTTCTAGACATGAAACTAAATCTTCTAAAAATAAAATTAGAAAAACGGTCTCATTATAATATTATCATGTGTTTAAAAATAAACATTTCCAAAACATGAGAACTTAAAAACTATAAAACACAAATGAGAGCAATATCATCAAACATAAATGGAGAGACATCAAAACTATATCCATTAAATGAAAGAGTTAACATTGTCAAACAACATCAAGCTACCCGAAGTTACTTAAGTGTTTGATGCAACTTCTATAGAAATTCCACTGACTTTTTTTCCAAGCAAATTGGAAAAAAACACACAAAGTTCTAAAATACACATAGAAATCATAAGACGTTCTGAAGAACCAAATCATTTTTGAACGAAATGAATAAATAAGGATGAATAAAATGTAAAATGATAAAAATGAATAAGGCATCATACTTCCTCATGCAGAACTACAATACATAAAACAACTTGATACCAGTATTAAAACCAATTAAACTGATTACTACAAAAGAAATACATGTTTTTTATTTAATTGATTCTTATCAGAGATGATAAGAATATATCCTCCTCAAATGAAAGAGGATATAATATCTTCAATACTAGTGCTCAAGAAGCCGAAACCTACATGCAAAACATTGTATGTAAAAGAAAAACTGGAACCCCATCTCACTATTCATTTAGTGTTTAAAGATAAAATCAAAGTGACTGAAGACTTAAACATAAGAGTTAAATCTTTGATTCCTACAAGAAAAGACTTTAAAATTTCTGTAAAGGCCGTCTCAATGATCACTTAGATATGGCATCAAAGAAAATGAGAAACAAAAGCAAAAATAGGCAAGCATTCTTGTGTACGTGCTGCTACAGAGCTGTGTCCTGATGAAATAATCAGTGCTGAGAACAGTGCTTATAGTAACCGCATTCACTCTAACAAGTAACTGTAAATATATTTTTAAAAATTATCAGTAGAAAACACAGCCCTACAAAGTTTAAGTCCAGCAAGATTCCCCTGAGAAAAGCAAGAGAGCAGATGTGCAGGGAATTTAAGCATCTGAATCTTCAGAAGATGTGCAACACCAGACAACTAGTGACAGCCAGAAAGGATGTGTTAAGGAGATGAAATGGAAAAGGACTTGTTTTCCCAAGTGTCAAAGCAGAGGAAAAGCACACATAGAGGTTAAAAACAAAGCCTGTGACACCCAATATAAGGTAAGAGTTCTGAAATTAATCATGGAAATGAGTTCTTATCAGAGAAGAATTTAAAGCAGTAGATTTTTAAAGCAGTGGATATTAGAAAGCAGTAGGACATGAACAGATATTTGAAAGCAACTAGAATTGATCTCTATCTCTTAGATACAAGTACTATTAAGAGTATTTCTAGAAGAAAATTTGATATTCACATTAGCTAACTCCCTCAACCCTTCGACAAATACATGAAAACAAAAACTTAAAGGAAGGAGGATTTATTTTTGGCACATGGTGAGCATTTATGACAGAGACTCTCCATATGGCATGAATCAGGGAGCAGAGAAAACAGACCTGTATCAGCAGCAGATACAACCATCAAAGAAAAGCATTTCTTGTCCTACTTTCCACAGCCAGTCTAGAGCCTCCACTGTCATCCAAATAGCGTTATGAGCTGGGGAGTAACTCTTCAAAACATGGTCATCTGGCACATTCCAGAGTAAAAGAGCAACAGCTTTGAAATAACTTGTGAGCAGGAACATCTTCCTAAATAGAACATAAACCCTACTGTCCATGAAGGAAAATATTAGTAAATCTATTTTTTTCTTTTTATTTATTTATTACAATTTATTCACTTTGTATGCCAGCTGTAGCTCCCTTCTTCCTCCCCTCCCAGCACCACCCTCCCTCCCTCTTCTCCTCCCATGCCCCTCCCTAAGTTCACTGATAGGGGAGGTCCTCCTCCTCTTCCCTCTGACCCTAGCCTATCAGGTCTGATCAGGACTGGCTGTATTGTCTTCCTCTGAGGCCTCATTGGGAGCTGATCAAAGAGCCAGCCACTGAGTTCATGTGAGAGACATTCCCTTTTCCCACTACTAGGGAAACCACTTGGACACTGAGCTGCCATAGGCTACATCTGTGCAGAGGTTCTCGGTTATTATCATGCATGCTCCTTGTTTGGAGTACAGTCTCAGAAAAAGCAGAGGACCTGGGTAAGATGCTCAGTCCTCATTCAGAAAGGCAAACAGAATAGACATGGGAAGAGGGAAAAAAGAGGGACCAGGACAGGTGCCTACCACAAAGGGCCTCTGAAAGACACTACCCAACAGGGAATGAATGCAGATGCTGAGACTCATAGCCAAACTTTAGGCAGAAGAAACTTATGAAAGAAGGGGGAGATAGAAAGACCTGGAGGGGACAGGAGCTCCACAAGGAGAGCAACAGAACCAATAAATGTGTTATTTTTAAAATAAACTGAAAACAAATAAATACAATTAGTAAACTATAGATTAAAAAGTCATTTCTAATACATAATCTTTCTAGACTGGCAGATGGTTCAATGGTTAAGAGTGCTTCCTCTTCTTCCAGAACATTTGGGCTTGAGTTCCAGCATCAATACCAGTGGCTCACACTGTCTCTAACTCAGCTCTGAGCCATTCAATTCCTTCTTTTGGCCTCTGCAAGGACATGGCTCTGTGTGTGTGTGTGTGTGTGTGTGTGTGTGTGTGTGTGTGTGCGTACACAAATCAAAATAAATATTGAAAATATTGAAAACATACAATACTCGTAATTTAATTTTCAAATGACACACATAAGTTACAAACAAAAAAATGTATGCAATACAAAAAAATACGGAAAATAAGAGTGCAGGGTTATAAAAACAGTGAAACTAAGAAAATCCAACCTTTTCTGAATGTAGCTTTCTTTACACGTTAGATTTTGTAAAGTAAATCAACAGCTGAGGTGTATGACATAAAGTTAAGAGCAAATCAGAATAACTTTAAGCTTAGGCAACATAAACCAGGACCTCCGACTCTGTGTTGACTTGGCTTTAAAACAGCACAGAGTGCAGAAACAGTGCTCACTGAGGTAGGGATAAGATTCAAACCTGGGACCTCTACGACACAAACTCTCCCCAAATGTCCTCTGTAATCTCAAGACCATTGTACTGTCCGCATCAGCCAAGCGTTCACGGGTCACGCTCTGTGCGCTGAGCTCTGGAGCCTCCGCTTTGCAGACATCCATATCTACCCACCGTTTATTTCTAGGAGGCCCTCCTAACGTATGTGGGGAGCTAGGTAGGGCCTCCTCATCCGGTCCTCATATACGGATCCTGACTCAGACCTAGTAAGCTGTACAAGGATTTTCTTCAAGTCATCCTGCCAAGCCTGGGGACAGAGTTACATAGGAGCGGCACGGTAGCCCATGCCTGTAACTCCAGCACTCGGGGAGGTGAATTTGTGGTCAGCCTGGTCTACAGAACAAGTTCAGGATAGCCAAGGCTATGCTACCTTGTCTTGAAAAACCAATAAAAGAAAAAAAGATGAAAGAAAGAGAGAGAGAGGAGAAGAAAGAAAGAAAAAAAAGAAAGAAAGAGAGAGAGAGAGAGAAAGAAAGAAAGAAAGAAAGAAAGAAAGAAAGAAAGAAAGAAAGAAAGAAAGAAAGAAAGAAAGAAAGAAAGAAAGAAAGAAAGAAAGAAAGAAAAAGAAAATGTAACTTTTCAGGGTCTCAAAGCCACAAGTTGATAATAGAAAGAAAAGCAATCTGGACTTCAGGTTCAAATCATGGCAAACTAGCTGTGTGCCCTCCAATTTTCCTCCTTTCCGTTGATTCAGGGCAGTGAATGAGAGGATGAAGCCACAAGAACAGCTGCAAAGCTATGAGCCCAGACAAAAGTGAAGGTTAGGGATATTTCTCAGAAGACTGTTGTCATTTTGTCTAGACTCTTTCTCCATCCCGTCACTGTAGATTTTGACAGGGAAGCTTAACACTCAAAAAATGCTATCAAAAAGCTGAGTCTAAACAGTTGCCCTGAGGTTTACCAACTATGTAAGTTTTGTCTAAGTCTTTACAACAGTGAGTTAATATGATTCTGTACCAGACTTGAATGTATACTCTGTGAATACTTAGTGAATAAATCAAACCTGCCCTCTCTCTCTCTCTCTCTCTCTCTCTCTCTCTCTCTCTCTCTCTCTCTCTCTTTCTCTCTCTCTCTCTTTTATTTGAGTGTTATAAAATTCCATTATCTATCAAGTTGGGCAGGGGCAGCACATACTTTAATCCTAACACCTGAGAGACTGAGGCAAGGGAATGCCAGTTTGAGGCCAACCTGGTCTACAAAGTGAGTTTCAGGATAGCTAAGGTCACAGAGAGGAACCCTGTCTCAAAAAGAAAAAAATAATAATAAATCAATTAACTATAAAATAAACTACAGATGTCAATAGGCTGCTTCCCATGTATGTCACTGATTCAGCATCAATATTTGTTTATATACCTACAATTGTATGCTTACAACTAAACCCACAAATTTAATAATACAAATCTACTTATGCATGTGCCATACCTATGTCAAAGTAAAGAATTACCATCACCCCGTAAGGGGTTCATTCATGCACCTTCAAAGCAGATCACTGTCCCTATTCCACAGAGGCAATGACTATACTAAGTTTTGTCCCCCATTAATTTGTTGTATAATAAAATTTCATATAAATGCATGCTTACTGCTAAACTAATTGACTTATAGGTAGTAACAGTTATAATCTGGAAAATGAAGAGCTGACAAAATAAGAAATGTTCCTATGACTTTTAAAACAACCCATTCCTGAGCCACACAAATATCAGATTAATCACAAGAGCACCCGTAGATACTCCCAGAGCATTTTAATTTTCATCTAGTAGGAAAGGAATTCTATGGGACAGCTATGATGGTCTCTAAAGCTTCTAAGCATTATTCTCACTCTTTACTCGCCATATGTGACCTACCTGGAGTTTTCTGTAATAGAAGACAACAAAATACCTCATGATTCCTCAAAGACCAGACAAATGTTAAGAACAAACAAACTTTGCTGCAAGTAGAATTTTCCTGGAAGTGAAAAAGCAAATACCAAAACAAGGATGGCCTATTGTTTATTCAAGTACTGCAACTTAATTTTTATTATGGTTATTATTATTATAACTATTTTCAACTTTGAGGAGACCTAAATTCTCAATTCAAATGCCAAAGTGTTATTTCGATTACTTGCTGTATGACAAAATAATTAACTTTTCTATATTTTGGTTTCTTTATTTTAAAAAAGGACTGCAATCAGTTAAGTTTACATAATTACTGCCATAAAATATACTTAAGGCAAAATGGTCATTATTAGTTCTAGTAATAGAAATAATTTCCTGTTGAGAAAATTGCCTAAGTTTCGGATTAATGTAGTTCTCCTGTTTTTCTCTTAGGTGTGGAATAGGCTGGAAAGACAGCTTTATTCTCAATTAACCATCTTCCTACTTTTGAACCACTCGAGGTTACAGGGCATGCAGTGAAGGGCTGGTGACTAGTGAACCTGTTGTTCTCACTGAGAGTGGCCAAAATCTGCCTGTCCGTTAGTGCTATGCCTGATGTCCAAAACCACATTATTTGGCTTGGTGCTTGTTCACCAAATGTCTAATGGCTTGGGGAACTACACTACCAGGCCAAATGACAATATTTCATTCTACTGTCCATATGAATGGACTCTTGCTTGCCAAGTCATAACATAAAAACAGGGACCTCATAGCAATAGCTTCAGATCATGGAGAAAGGATATCGTCATGTAGTGGATGTAAGTTAATGATTGGATGCAGTTTACTGTGTCATTGTGTTTTATATGTATCATTCCATTTAATCTTTGTAAGACCACTTTAAGGCAGAAATCACAGCCCATATTGTAAAGGAGAGGCAACCAATGTTGAGAATGTTAATGTTTATTGCCACACAGATGGTTAGTGTCAGGACTGAGATTCAAACCCATTTTTACATGATGGCCACATGTTACATTCTTTGTGTGTGTGTGTGTGTGTGTGTGTGTGTGTGTGTGTGTGTGTGTACATAGAAAGATACAGCTTGTTTGGCACATGTTCTTGGATAGACCTGGAGTATCTTGTGAAGGCAGAAGTTACACAAAACATGTATTTTTCTTCCTTGTGTTAGGCAAAAATGAGAATCATAGTCTAGGATGACTCATGTCGGTGTCACTTTCTCTGAGTATATGTCTCAATCAATAAGCTTTCTTTGCAAATAGCAAAATTGGAAATCTTCAGGGATTAGCTTCATTCCCTAATGTTCAAAATACAATGATAGGAAAAACTCACATCAATTAGACCATTTGCAAAAGAATGAGATTACTCAGGTCTAGAAATGTGATTGAAAAGCAGTTGACACACAGTTAATGATTAACAGTGCCTTTGCTTACCAGCAATTATTTCTTTTCCTCCACGGACACACACTGATTAAACAACGATGCTCACTCAGGCTGGCTCTGTCCCCAGCCAAGTTCCACGGCAACTTTGTAAATAACAATATGTCCCACAGACCACATTCCTTGCCTGCAGGCACCATTATATCATGTCTTCCAGTCCTGTGCATTGGCAAATGCCCATAGATTCAGTGCTTGGAAGAAACTCAGTTGAAATTGGAATGAAATTCTGGCATTGCTAAACTACTATTCCAAACAAAGGAGAAGTTCTTCATGGAAGCTACATCTCCAGGTAGCCAAGGAGCCTTCACTACTCCACTGCTTTGGTAAATATTAGAAAAAAACAGGAATGGTTTTCAGCTTCAGAGACAGGCAGGGTGCAAGCAGATCGACAAGAACTCAGCACCCCTGAATAGAACGCTGTGCACTTAGCCCCTTTCACACTTGGATGTCATCTCTGGAGAAAGAGGTAATTATGATAGCTAATGAACTCGGTTGCTTTGGGAGCTTATTATTAATATGTGAGAAAGCATTTAGTTCAGTCTGGTATACATTTGGATAAAAAGTGTTTTTGTTTTTCATTGGGGTGGTGAATTTCCTCTGAGCTTTAGTAGTCCATGTTCCAAAGGTTGTAAGCAGTGACTGTTTCTAATTGTATTTGAATGTAAAGGTATAACATCTACATTATTATGCCATGAATATTTTCTCTACTTGTCTTTCTCTATCTTAGTGAAACTATTTTCTCTGAAGTGAAATTTTTTCTCCTGGATGGAGGAAGGCGAGTCATAACGCTTAGCAGTATAGGGAATGTACAAGGCTCAGAAAGCACACGATAAACCAACAGCCATCGTACTGCTGCCAACACTGTAAAGTGCGTATGAACCTTAGCTTTATAGGTAAGAAAGTAACTTTTACCTTTTTTGTTTTTTTTCTCTCCCCAAAAAGATGTCCTTCCCATTTCCCTAATCAGGTCTACTGTACTCTGATAAAACCGTCTTCATTGATCCCCAAGTCTCCTATCTGGCAATGGTCCTGTGGTTTTTTTTTTCTCCTGTTTTTTTTACAGTTACTCCATCAGCAGTATGACATCTGAAGATTTAGGTATAAGAGTCCCTAACAAGAGATAACATGCAATGTTTGTCTTTCTGGGTCTTAGTTACCTACTTATTATAGTCCTTGCTAGTTCCATCATTTTACCTGCAAAGTTCATGATTTTCATTTCTTTACAGATGAAAAGGATTTCATAGTGTACAAGTACCACATTTTTTATTGTCCCCTTATGGGCTGAAGGACATTTAGGCTGTTTCCATTCCCCAGCTCTTGTGAATAAAGCAGCAATGAATATGGCTGAGGAGTACCTGTGGAGCAGGATGACACATCCTTTGGGCATTATCTGAGGAATGGTATAGCTGGATCATAGGGTAGGTTAGTTTTGGGGATTGTTGTTGTTTGGGGTTGGTTATTTGTTTGTTTCAGGTTTTTGTTTTTGTTTTCTTTTGTTCTGAGAATTCTCCAATCTGATTTCCATAGTGGCTACACTAGTCTGTAATCCCTCCAACAGTGAACATGGCTTGGCTTCTGTTTTCCCTGACATCACCTCCAATATTTGCTCTGTTATTTGCCTTGACCCTAACCATTCTGATTGGAGTAACATAAAACTCAAAGATACATGATTGGAATTTCCCTAATCGCTAGGAATGATGAACATTTTTTTTGAAATGTTTCTTTTTTTTTTTTTTCAATGCAGTTTATTCAGGAACCTTGAACAATCCTCGGACCCTGGGGAAAGCCAGCCCACAGCTTAAATAGCCTCTGGGTAGCCAACCCAGGCGTGCCACGTGGGCAATGCAGATAGGTCCACATACATGGAAGCAAGCCAGATCCTCAGCCTTAGCCAAATGTGGAATTGTTCGTGACAGAGAGCACTCACCATCGCCATCGGGAAGGTGGAAGGTGGAAACCAGCTCCATCTTTAAGGCATAGCATTCTGCAGCTCTCTACAGTTCCCCCTTTTTGTTTTAGACGCACTCTTAATCCCACACACACACTTTTATGAATTCTCTCTTCAGGCCTTGGACACATTCTTAAAATGAGTCATTCGTTGGGTTAGGTTGTTTGTTCATATTTGTTTGTTTTAACTCTTTATACTTTGAGTTCTTTAGATACTCTGTATATCAGTCTTTAGTCAGATGGCAAAGATGTTGTGGGCTTCCTCTTTAGCTGGGTGATTGTTTCTTTAGCTGTGCAGAAACTTTTCAGTTTGTAAACTTGCACTTTTCTATTGCTGGCCTGAGTTCCTGGACAAAAGGAGTGCTATTGGGAGGCCCTTCTTACTTCTATACTATGTGGGGGCTGCCTACGGTCTCTTCTCTCTTTGAGCACTTTTGGTGCTTAAGGTTTCGTGTTGAGTCATTGATACAGTCGGAATTAATTTTTTGTGCAAAGTGATAGATAAGGGTTTAATTTCTTCTTCTGCATGTGGACAGGCCATTTTCCCAGAATCATTTGTTGATGATGTCTTTTCTCTAGGTACGTTTCTGATTTTTTTGTCAAATATTAAGCAGGTGAAGTTACATGCACTTATGCTTGGGTCTCCATGTATGTTTTCTTGTGCCAGTACCCTTGTTCTTATTATTATGGTACTGTAATATATCTTTTTTGCTTTTTATTATTATTACTATTAATTTACATTTATTTTTATAATTTGTTCAGCCCTCCTCCCCTAGCATCTGACCCCAGCCTATCAGTTCTCATTAGGACTGCTTGTATCTTCTTCCTCTGTGGCTTGGCAATGCCTCCCTATCCCACAACATATCTGGAAAGCTGTAATGGTAATGTGTCCAAAGTTGTTCTTTTTGCTTAGGATTGTTTTGTCTCTATGGGGGTCTTCTGTACTTCCATACAAATTTTAAGGTAGTGGTTTCTCTTTTTCTATGAAGAATAATGCAGGCATTTTGATTAAGTTAGCAATGAATACATAAACAGCTTTTGGCAGAAAGATCATTTCATTTCATTTTAATTCTACCAACCCATGAGCATGGGATGTTTTCCCATTTTCTAAGAGCTTTTCTGTATCTTTTTAAAGAGTTTTAGGTTTTCAGTGTAGAGTTTTAATTCTTTGGCTATATATCTATTTAATTTCCTTCTCTGGCCTTACTGCATCACCTACTACTTCAAGCACAATATTGAAGAGAAGTGGACATACTGGACAGACTTTTCTCATTTCTGACTTACAGTGGGAATATGTCAAACTTTTCTCTATGTAGGATGATGTTTGCTGTGGGTTTCTCATATGGAACTTTTATCGTGTTGAGCTGTGCTCTTTCTACTCCTATGTTCTCTAGGACTTTTATCAATAGACTTGTTGGATTTTGTCAAAGGTTTTTTTCCTCATGTATTAAGGTGA
This sequence comes from Meriones unguiculatus, assembly GCF_030254825.1. Taxonomy (NCBI): domain Eukaryota; kingdom Metazoa; phylum Chordata; class Mammalia; order Rodentia; family Muridae; genus Meriones; species Meriones unguiculatus. Next base: position 31,441,673 of record NC_083358.1, read on the forward strand.
TCATGTAATTTTTGTCTTTAAGTCTATTTATGTGTTTTATTGACTTGTATGTGTTAAATCATCTTTGAAATGTAGGGATGTTGTCAAGTTGGTTATGGCATATAATTATTTTGGTATATATCTGAATTCTGTTTCTAAGTATTTTATTTTAATTTTTAATTTATATTTTTATTAATTACACTTTATTCACTTTGTATTCACCATTAGTCCCCTCTCTCCTCCCCCCAACCCCACCCTCCCTGCCCCTTCTCCACACATGCCCCTCCCCAAGTCCACTGATAGGGAAGGTCTTCCTCTTCTTCCTTCTGATCCTAGTCTATCAGGTCTCATCAGGAGTGGCTGCATAGTCTTCCTCTGTGGCCTGGCAAGTCTGCTCCCCGCTCAGGGGGAGGTGATCAAAGAGCAGACCAATCAGTTTATGTCAGAGACAGTCCCTATTCCTATTACAATGGAACCCACTTGGACACTGAACTGCCATGAGCTACATCTGTGCGGTGGTTCTAGGTTATCTTCATCAACGGTCCTTAGTTGGAGTCTCAGTCTCAGAAAAGACCCCTGTGCCAGATATTTTGGTTCTGTTCCTCTCCTTGTGGAGCTCCTGTCCTCTCCAGGTCTTAATATTTCCCACTTCTTTCATAAGATTCCCTGCACTCTGCCCAAAGGTTGCCATAAGTTTCAGCATCTGCTTTGATACCCTTCAGGGTAGAGCCTTTCAGAGGCCCACTGTGGCAGGCTTCTGTCCTGTTCCCTGTTTCCTCCTTCTTCTGATGTCCATCCTCTTTGCCTTTCTGAAATGGGATTGAGCATTTTAGCCAGAGTTCTCTTTCCTGATTAATTTCTTCTTTAGGTGTACAGATTTTAGTAGGTTTATCCTAACTTATATGTTTAATATCCACTTATGAGTGAGTATATACCCTGTGTGTGTTTCTGCTTCTGGGATACCTCACTCATAAATATTTTATTTTATTGAGTATTTTTTCAGTCTGTGAGTGATGCCAGCTCCATCACAGTTTGAGGCTGCTCTTTTTTTCCCATATTTTTTGGAATAGTTTTGGAACATTTTTTGGAAGGAGCATGCAGATCTTCTTTGAATGTCTGGTTAAATTCTGCTGTGAACCCATCTGAACCTGGGCTTTTCTTATTGGAGGGCTTTTATTTCTCTTTAATCTCTTCATTTTTGTGGATTCGTTTAGTTCATTGACTTCTTTTTGGTTAAATTTGGGTGGTGTGGCTGTATGTAAAAATTTATCTTTTTCAGGTTTTATTTTACAGCTTAATGGAATACATATTTTTAAACTTTCCTTTTTAATATCCTGAAATTCTTTGGCATCTGTTGTAAAGTTTCCAATTCTTTTCTGACTGTTAATTTGGGGCTTCACTTTCTTTCTTTTAATTAGTTGTGCAAGGGTCTATCCATCTTGCTATCTTCTCAAAGAATATGCCCTTAGATTTTTTTTAGTCTTTGAAATGTTTATGGTTTTTGTTGCCTTTTTTTTTATAGCTGTAGGTTTATTTTTTCTTAACATCAATTGACTTTGGCTTTGAGTTTTGTTGTGTTTTTGTTTTTTTTTTTCTTCAACTTTTTGAATTGTATCATTTAGCTATTAATTTGCATTCTTGCAGAATTTTTTTTAATATAGCCACTGAAAGCTATAAATTTCCCTCACAAAACTTCTTTCAGTGTCCCAGATATTTTGTTGTGTTACGTGTTAATTTTCCTTTAGTTACAAGATGGTTTTTTTTTCTTGTATAGGTTGAACCATATAATTTCTTCTTTGACCTACTCACCATTCTGTAATGAGTTGTTTAATATCTATGATTATATATATATATATATATACATATATATATATTAGAAAGAGTCATCAGGGAAATGCAAATCAAAACAACTCTGAGATTCCATCTTACACCCTTCAGAATGGCTAACATCAAAAACTCAAGTAACAACACATGCTGGAGAGGATGTAGAGCAAAGGGACTATTCCTCCATTGCTGGTGGGAATGGAAACATATACAATCATGTTAGAAATCAATCTGGCACTTTCTCAGAAAAATTGGGAATATTTCTACCTCAAGACCCAGATATACCACTCCTGGACATATACACGAAAGATGATCCACCATACAACAAGGACATCTACTCAACTATGTTCATAGAAGCTTTATTAATACTAGCCAGAAACTGGATACAACCTTGATGTCCCTCAACCAAAGAATGGATAAAGAAAATCTGGTACATTTACACAATGGAATACTACACAGCAATTAAAAACAAAGACGTCACGAAATTTGCAGGCAAATGGATGAAATTAGAAAGGATCATCCTGAGTGAGGTAACCTAGACCCAGAAAGAGACACACAGTATGTACTCACTTATAAGTGGATATTAGCCATAAAGTACAGGATAATCATACTACAATTTACAGACAGAAAAATGCTTAGCAACCAGCAGGGCCCACGGGTAGATGCTCAAATCTCACTCCAAAGAGGAAATGAAATAGACATCAGAAGTATACAAACAGAGAGAACTGGGTGGGAGAGAGGGTGGGGGTGGGAACAAGGGTGGGAATCCGGTGTGGAGAGACCAGGATGGGAGGTGAGAGGACTGGGAGAGAAAAGGGAAACCAATGGAAGTCATCTCAGGAACAGGCTGGAGACCTGAGATGGGGTAGGCTTCTGGGAGGATATTGGGGTGAGCCTAGCTGAGACTCCTAGCCACAAAGGATATGGAGAGTGAAGTGACCACCTCCTATAGCCAGGAAGGACTTCCAGTAGAGGGAGGGGGCTGCCAACTCACCCATAAAACATTTGAACCAAAACTTGCCCTGCCTACAAGGTGTGCAAGGATAAAGATGGAGCAGAGCTCGAGGGAATGGCTAACCGGTCCAACTTGAGACCCACCCTATGGGAGAGTGCTATCCCCTGACACTACTAATGATACTCTGCTATGCTCGCCAACAGGAGCCTAACATAACTGTCCTCTGAGAAGCTCCATCCAGCAGCAGATCAAAACAGATGCAGAGACCCAGTGCCCAGTGTTAGGCGAAACTCCAGGGGTCTTGTGGAAGAGTGAGGTGAAGGATAGAGGGACCTGGAGGGAACAAGAACTCCTCAAATATACCAATAAAGTTAACTTATTTAGGCCCATAAGAGCTGACAGAGACTATACCACCAACCAAAGAGCATGCATGGACTATACCTAGACCCCTACACCTATGTAGCTTATGGGCAGCTTGGTCTTCATGAGGGTCCCTTAGCAATTGGAGCAAGGGTTGTTGCTGACATGAACTCTCTTACCTGTTTTTTTTATCACTTTCCCACAGCTGGGAGAAGGAGAGGGGAAACTGGGGAAGATGGGACCAAGAGAAAAGGAGAGAAGTCTTGCGATCAGGATGTAATATGAATAAATATACAATTTGAAGAGAAAAAATAAAGTTACTACTGAAATATATGTTAATTGTTGTCATTGTGTTGTTTGTATTCTCGGTGGAATTTTGTACTTTAACAAATTATTGCTTCATATTCCTTTCCACAGTCTCTCTGCTATGCTCATTCTTCTCTTTAGTCTGAAATAATGCTTCATATATTTTCTTTAGGTTTGGTTTGTTGGGTACAATTTGTTTTAGATTGTTTATGTCACAGAAAGTTTTTCTTTCTCTTTCAATTATGTCAGATAGCTATGCCGGATGTATTATTCTAGGCTGACAGTCACAGTTTTTTAGAGCTTGAAATGCATTGCTCCAAGTTCTTTTGGCTTCCAAAAGTTTTCATTGAGAAACCAGCTGTTGAGGGGCGGAACCAAGATGGCGACTAGCACACACAGTTTCTGAGCAGTGGGATACCTGATCTTCTGAGTTGGAGAATGGAAGGACCCCCAACCCAGGAAAACCACAGCGAGGCTTTCTGAACACCAGGGAACATCGCAGGAGGTGAAAACTTTGACCTCCGGTCACCCAGAGACTTGCTTGGGGAAGGAGAGAAACAATCCTTTGTTCTTGCTGCACTCCCTTCCCCCAGACCTCCTTCCTCCTCTGCACAGCGGCACAGCGGACTCATCTTTCTCAGCGCAGACCTAACTGCCTGGGGTATACAGCCGCTGAGACAGAGCCCCAACCACTTTAGCCACAGACAAAAGCCAGCAGTACGTGTCCCGGAGTCCCAGATTCGCGCAGCGGCTGCACCATCCTTCCAGGGCGCGAATCTGCTAGACACCATACTAACTCCGCAGGATCGCCATCACTGACGGTACGGCCCGCCCAATCCCACAGTGACAGAGAATACACTATATACTCACCAAAACCAGGCAGAAAGGTCATACAACCTGGACACACCTGGCGCTGGGCCTCCCAAGCTTGGAGAGCACAACGAAGAGATCCCAGGACTTCCCAGAAAGCATTGGGACTAGCAACCCAGGTTCCAGTTACAGCGGGACGTGGCGCCGGAGCAGCACTGAACTGGTGGGGCACCACAGCCATCCAGTTTAAGACTAACCAGGGCCAAACCAGAGAACAGAGACCCTGGTTACCCCATCCCTGCTGAAGTGACCACCCTGAAATCTCCAGCTGCAGCAAGACCTCAGAACCTGGCAGTGACAGCAGCACAGAACTGGCAGAACACATCAAAGAAGCAGGGCCAAACCAGAGAGCAGAGAGCCCCGGATACCACTATCTCTGCCAAGAGACCTGCCTGTACAGCTAGTCCTCAGCACACGCTGAGAGTGCTTGGCTTCCTGAAGAACTCTCCAGATACCAGAGAGAGACAGCACCAGTCTGATCTGCAGAATCCAAAAACAAACAGGGAAGGTTTCAGATAAGCCAATGGCCAGGGGTAGGCGAAAGAACACTTCCAACATAAATCAGGACATCATGACTTCACCAGCAAACCCCAAAATCGATGGATACTCCAATTCAGCAGAAGCACAGGAAAATGATTTTAAAGCCATGCTTGCCCAATTATTTGAGGCTCATAAGGAGGAAATGAACAAGTCTTTCAAAGAGATGGCCAGTCAATTGGAGACAAAGAAAGAAGAAATAGACAATATCCTTAAAGAAACACAGGCAAACATAGCCAAACAAATAGATACACAAGTAGAGGAAAAATTAGTGGCATATAAGAAGGAAATGAAAAAAGAAATAGAGGCCATCGTAGAGAGACAGGAATCCAAATTCAAACACATGAAAGAAATGGTGCAAGGCATGAAAACAGAATTAGAATCAATAAAGAAAACACAAAATGAGAAAACCCTTGAGCTGGAGAACTTGGAGAAAAGATCAGGAACCACAAAAGTAAGCATCACCAACAGAATACAAGAGATGGAAGAAAGAATCTCTGGAGCTGAAGACACACTTGCAGAAATGGATACTTCTCTCAAAGAAAAAGTAAAATCAGAAAAGTTCCAATCACAAAATATCCAAGAAATCAAGGATGCTATGAAAAGACAAAATCTAAGAATAATAGGAATTCATGAAAAAGAAGACTCCAGACTCCAAGGTCCAGAAAATATTTTCAAGAAAATCATAGAAGAAAATTTTCCCAACTTAAAGAAAGAGATGTCCATAAATATACAAGAGGCCTACAGAACTCCAAATAGACTAGACCAGAAAAGAAACACATCACGACACATCATAGTCAAAACACTAAATCTACAGAACAAAGAAAAGATATTAAAAGCAGCAAGGGAAAAAGGCCAAGTAACATATGAAGGTAGACCTATCAGAATCACACCGGACTTCTCATCAGAAACTATGAAAGCCAGAAGGGCCTGGGCAAGTATCATGGAGACTCTAAGAGATCACAAATGTCAACCCAGACTACTATACCCTGCAAAGCTTTCAATCAACATAGATGGAGAAAACAAAATATTCCATGACAAAACTAAATTTACACAATATCTACACAGCAAACCATCCCTACAGAAGATACTAGAAGGAAAACTCCAATCCAATGAAAACAAATTCACCCAAGAAAACAGGGCATACAGATAATGTCCCAACAAAAATGAAAAGAAAACAAGCAATGAAACAGGGTTAGATCATCAACTCCATTACAAAAGGAACTAACATGCATTGGTCACTATTATCTATCAATATCAATGGACTCAACTCACCAATAAAAAGACACGGGCTAACAGAATGGTTAAGGAAACAGGATCCAACATTCTGTTGCATCCAAGAAACACACCTATGCAACAAAGACAAACACTACCTCAGAGTAAAGGGCTGGAAAACTGTTTTTCAAGCAAATGGTTCCAGAAAACAAGCTGGAGTAGCCACCCTAATATCTAATAAAATAGACTTTCAACCCAAGTTAATCAAAAAAGATAAGGAGGGCCACTATATTCTCATCAAAGGAAAAATCCACCAAGAGGACATCACAATCTTGAATATCTATGCCCCAAATACAAGAGCACCAACATTCGTAAATGAAACATTATTAAAGCTTAAATCATACATTGATCCTAATACCTTAATAATGGGAGACTTCAACACCCCACTCTCACCAAAGGACAGATCAACTAGACAGACACCAAATAGGGAAATAAAAGCACTCACAGAATCCCTAAATCAAATGGACCTAATAGACGTCTACAGATCATTTCACCCAAACTCAAAAAGGTTCTTTTCAGCACTGCATGGAACCTTTTCCAAAATAGACCATATAGTGGGTCACAAAGCAAGCCTCAACAGATACAAAAGGATTGAAATAATCCCTTGTATACTATCTGACCACCATGGACTAAAGCTCGACCTCAACAACAACAGAAACAACAAAAAGCCGACACGCACATGGAAACTGAACAACTTACTACTCAATGACAGCTGGGTTAAGGAAGAAATAAAGAAAGAAATTAAAGACTTCCTAGAATTCAATGAAAAGGAAGGCACAACATACCCAAATTTATGGGACACATTGAAAGCAGTGCTCAGAGGAAAATTTATAGCACTAAGTGCCTGCAAGAAGAAATTTGTAACATCACATACAAACAACTTAATGGCCCAACTGAAAACCCTAGAAAAAAAAGAAGCAGATACACCCAAGAGGAGCAGACGGCTGGAAATAATCAAACTAAGGGCTGAAATCAATGAACTAGAAACAAATAAAACTATCCAAAGAATCAATGAAACAAAAAGCTGGTTCTTTGAGAAAATCAACAAGATAGACAAACCCTTAGCCAAACTAACTAAAAAGCAGAGAGAAACTATCCAGATCAGCAAAATCAGAAATGAAAATGGGGACATAACCACAGACATTGAGGAAATCCAAACAATTATTAGGTCATACTACGAAAGCCTATATGCCACAAAATTTGAGAATCTAAATGAAATGGATAATTTTCTTGAAAGATTCCATCTACCAAAACTAAGTCAAGATCAGGTAGAAAGACTGAATAGCCCTATAGCCCAAGGAAATCGAAGCAGTCATTAACAGTCTCCCCTCCAAAAAAAGCCCTGGACCAGATGGCTTCAGCGCAGAATTCTACAAGACCTTCAAAGAAGTGCTAACTCCAATTCTCCTCAAGCTATTCCACAAAATAGAAACAGAAGGAACACTACCAAACTCATTCTATGAAGCCACAGTCACCTTAATACCTAAACCACACAAAGACCCAACAAAAAAAAGAGAACTTCAGGCCTATCTCTCTTATGAACATTGACGCAAAAATACTCAATAAAATACTTGCAAACCGAATCCAAGAACACATCAAAGATATCATCCACCATGACCAAGTAGACTTCATCCCAGGCATGCAAGGGTGGTTCAACATAGGGAAATCCATCAATGTAATCCACTACATAAACAAACTGAAGGAGAAAAACCACATGATCATCTCCTTAGATGCCGAAAAAACATTTGACAAAGTCCAACACCCATTCATGTTTAAAGTCTTGGAGAGATCAGGGATACAAGGCACATACCTAAACATAGTAAAGGCAATATATAGCAAGCCTATAGCTAACATCAAACTCAATGGAGAGAAACTTAAATCAATCCCACTGAAATCAGGGACAAGACAAGGCTGTCCATTGTCCCCATATCTCTTCAACATAGTACTTGAAGTCCTAGCCAGAGCAATAAAACAACTAAAGGAGATCAAGGGGATACAAATCGGAAAAGAAGAGGTCAAAGTGTCACTACTTGCAGATGATATGATAGTATACATGAGAGACCCCAAAAATTCAACCAGAGAACTCCTTCAGCTGATAAACACCTTCAGCAAAGTGGCAGGATACAAAATCAACTCAAAAAAATCAGAAGCCCTCCTATATACCAAAGACAAAAAGGCTGAGAAAGAAATTAGGGAAACAACACCCTTCACAATAGCCACTAATAACATAAAGTTCCTTGGTGTGACTCTAACCAAGCAAGTGAAAGACCTGTTTGAGAAAAACTTCAAGTCTCTGAAGAAAGAAATCGAAGAAGATATCAGAAGATGGAAAGAATCTCCCGTGCTCATGGATTGGTAGGATTAACATTGTGAAAATGGCCATACTGCCAAAAGCAATCTACAGATTCAATGCAATTCCCATCAAAATACCAACTCAATTCTTTACAGACCTTGAAAAAAAGATTCTCAGCTTCATATGGAGAAACAAAAAACCCAGAATCTCCAAAACGATCCTGTACGACAACAGATCATCTGGAGGTATCTCCATTCCTGATCTCAAGCTGTACTACAGGGCAACAGTAATAAAAACTGCATGGTATTGACATAGAAACAGAAAGGAGGATCAATGGAACCACATAGAACACCCAGAAATAAATCCACACACCTATGAATACTCGATATTCGACAAAGAAGCCAATTCCATTCAATGTAAAAAAGACAGCATCTTCAACAAATGGTGCTGGACCAACTGGATGTCTACATGCAGAAAAATGAAAATAGATCCATATTTATCACCCTGCACAAAACTAAAGTCAAAGTGGATCAAGGACCTCAACATAAAACCAGATACCCTAAATCAATTGGAAAAAAAGTGGGGAACAGCCTAGAACTCATTGGCACAGGAGACAACTTCCTGAACAGAACACCAACAGCACAGGCTCTAAGAGCAACAATCAATAAATGGGACCTCATGAAACTGAAAAGTTTCTATAAAGCAAAGGATACCGTCATCAAAACAAAACGAATGCCTACAGATTGGGAAAGAATCTTCACTAACCCTTTATCTGACAGAGGACTAATATCCAGTATATACAAAGAACTAAAGAAGCTGAAAAGCAACAAACCAAGTAATCCAATTAAAAAATGGGGAACAGAGCTAAACAGAGAATTCTCGACAGAGGAATATCGAATGGCAGAAAAACACTTAAAGAAATGCTCATTAGCCATCAGGGAAATGCAAATCAAAATGACCCTGAGATATCACCTTACACCCATCAGAATGGCCAAGATGAAAAACTCAAGCGATAACACATGCTGGAGAGGTTGTGGAGAAAGGGGAACCCTCCTCCACTGCTGGTGGGAATGTAAACTGGTACAACCACTCTGGAAAGCTATCTGGCGCTTTCTAAGACAAATAGGAATAGTGCTTCCTCCAGACCCAGCTATACCACTGCTAGGTATATACCCAAAGTTTGTTCAAGTACACAAAAAGGACACTTGCTCAACCATGTTTATAGCAGCTCTATTTGTAATAGCCAGAACCTGGAAACAACCCAGATGTCCATCAACGGTGGAATGGGTACAGAAATTGTGGTATTTTTATACAATGGAATACTACTAAGCAATCAAAAAGGAGGAAATCATGAAATTTGCAGGCAAATGGTGGGATCTAGAAAAGATCATTCTGAGTGAAATATCCCAGAAGGAGAAAGACAAACATGGGATATACTCACTTATATAGACCTATAAGATATGATAAACATAATGAAATCTATACACCTAAAAAAGATAATCAATTGAGCGGACATGGGGTAAGATGATCAATCCTCATTTAGAAAGACAGATGGAATGTGCATTGAACGTATGACAGGAGTCTACTGAGCGCATCTGAAAGACTCTAACTAGCAGTGTTTTCAAAGCAAAGACTCATGACCAAACCTTTGGCAGAGTACAGGGAATCATAAGAAAGAAGGGGAGTTAGTCTGATGGGAAAAGGATAGGAGCTCCACAAGGACCAAATATATCTGGGCACAGGGTCTTTTCTGAGACTGACATTCAACCAAGGACCATGTGTGGATATAACCTAGAACCTCCACTCAGATGTAGCCTGTGGTAGCTCAGTAACCAATTGGTTTCCCAAAGTGAGGGGAACAGGGACTATTTCTAACAGGAACTCAATGACTGGCTCTTTGGTCTCCCCACCCCTGAAGGGAGGAGCAGTCCTGTTAGGCCACAGAGGAGGGCTTTGCAGCCAGTCCTGAAGATACCTGATAAAACAGGATCAGATGAATGGGGAGGAGGTCCCCCCCTATCAGTGGACTTGGAAAGGGGCACGGTGGAGATGAGGGAGGGAGGGACTGGGAGGGAATGAGGGATCGGGACACGGCTGGAATACAGAGTTAATAAAATGTAACTGATAAAAAAAAATAAAAAAATTTAAAAAAAGAGAAACCAGCTGTTATTTTGATGGGTTTTTCTTTATATGTGACTTGCCATTTTTTTTCTTTTGCAGCGTTCAACATACATTCTTTGTTATGTATACTTAGTGTTTTAACTATGATATGCCATGAGGAGTTCCTTTTCTCATTTTGTCTATTTGGTGTTCTGTGTGAGTCTTGCATTTGTTTATGTGTGTCTTTCCTTAGTTTGAGGAAGGTTTTTTGTTTGATTGTTTGTTTTTCTTTTTTTCTTCTCTCTAAAAATCTGATCTATACCATGACTTTGGATACTTGGTCCCTCAGTCATACCTATGATTTGATGGTTTGTTCTAATAGTGGCGTCTGCCATATCCTGTGTGTTACTTTCAGGTGTGTTACTTTCCTGTGTGCTTTTTCTCCCATGCCTTGATTATTTTTCCTAAACCCTCTTTGCTTTGTCTTTAAGTCTTGATATTGTATAATCTGCTTGACTCATTATACTTGTAAGGCTTTCTTTTGAGTTTTCTAATTTTGCTTTTGGGTTTTTCAATTCCATCTTCATTTCAGCTCAAGTCCTCTTTAACATTTCTATCTCCTGACTGAATTCCATTCTCAAGTCAGGTTGCCTTTATCATTTCCATCAGCCATCTGTTTATGGTTTTGTTTTGTTTTTTTGGATATTGGGTATTTCTTTTCCTTAAGCTATTCCTCCTTAATTTCAGTGAGCTGTTTCTTGGTTTCTTCTTTAAACTCTTTGAGGTCCTTGATAAGGCTCATGGTTGTTCTTCCTCTGTGTCCTGGAATTCATCTAGATAATTTTCATTGTCAAACATTTTTATAGAACTCTTTCATATTGTTGGTATTCTTTGACTTAGATTTAGGCATGTAGATTTCTTTTGTTAATTCTGAGTGTGTTATGCACCCAGCAGCTTGGAAAAATAACAGAAAAAGTATGAGGATGGGATATCTCTGGCAGCATTTAAATGCTGGATATGGTGTGGGAGAGTTGTGTGGGTTGGGGAGTAAGTAAACAGGATCCTGGCCAGCCAAAACTGGAAACTCCCTAGCAATGCAGACAGCGGAGTCCAGTCCAGGCGGGTGCACTGGTTGTGATGCTCAGGCTCAATGTGGTGGGTTTTGAGAAACACATGAATAGGAAAGCCAAAGGTCCTCACTAGACTAGAGACTGAAGCAGGAAGTGGAAAGTTAGAGAAACAAGTGGGCTAGATGAAGCAGTTTACATTAATTTTAGGGATACATTTTTTAATGCTTCATCTAAGTCCCCACAGATTGTAGTGACATTAGACAAGATTCCACATTCCCAGTTCCAGGTTTGTTTGTTTGTTTGTTTTTGAAGTTTATTAAGTGTATTTAAAAAGTCAAAAATCTTTTTTTTCCTACAAGATGTGCATGGGTAAAGATAGAGCAGAATAAGCAGAGATTGAGGGAATGCCCAATCAATACTTGGCCCAACCAAAGACCCACCATATTAGAGAGTACCAACCTCTGACACAATGAATGATACTCTGCTAATCTTCCAGACAGAAACCTGTTAGAGTTGTCCTCTGAGAGACTCTACCCAGCAATGCCTGAAAATAGATGTTGAGACTCACAGCCAAACATTGGGTGATACATATGGAGTCTTGTGGAAAAGTGGGAGGAAAGAGAAAAGGACTTAGAGGTGACAGGAGCTCTACAAGAAGACCAACAGAGCAACTAATCAGGGCCAGAGGGGCTTTTGGAGCCTGAAGCTTCAACCAAGGATCATACCCGAACTGGACATAGACCCCCTACAAAGATGTAGCAGATGTGCAACTTAGGCTTCATGTGGGTCCTCTAGTAAGGGAAGTGGTGACTGCGTAGGGCACAAACTCACCTCTCAGGTTTTGGTTTTTGTTTTGCCTATAGATACAAAGGCTGCTAGAGAGCCGCAAAGCTTATTGGCTGGTGGCAAACTCAGGTTTCACACCCTCTGTTGTACAATGGTGCCAGGTTGGGAAACCATACTTCTTTATGTGGTTGCTTCTTTCTGTAGTAGTTTCCCAAATAAGAAGGCAGGCTCCAAGAACAATCCTTAAACACAGGTGCTTCCTTCAAAATCAAACAGACAGGCACAGGAAGAGAGGGGTGCTTCCATACTGTGCATTGAAAAAAAAAGACAGGGCTGGCTTGGGCCAAGGGCATGTTCCCTTTGGAACGGTGAGGCAGTGACTCCAGGAAACACAGCTAAGATGTGTCTAGGTTGAGGCATGAAAACACAAGGGCAGGGAAGGAGCGATGGCATTCTGCTGAAATCCCCTATGTCGTGTTACAATCAATTAAGTGCTAAGTCAAACCAGAATAACTCTGAGAGGCAGCTTTTTGATCATTTCCCCCTGGGTCTTGCCTTATCAAGCCACAGGAGAAGACAATATGCTTATTCCTGTTCAACTTGATGAGCTGGGATGGTTGGGAAAGGGAGCTCCCCCTTTCTGAGGAGTAGGAGACTGGGAGGATGGGACTGGGAGGGGAGGAAGGATGCCTCTACAACTAGGATGTAAAGTGAATAATTTTTTTTAATTTTTAAAAATGTCTAATTTTTAAATTTCCATTTTTCCATTTGGTCTATCTGAAATTGCATGTTTGTAGGAGAATTAGAGGGAACAGTCTCTACTGTCATTTTCTTCTCTGTAATAATCAACAAAGAAACAGGAGCAAAGCTTTCGAAGCTTCTAAAAGAAATGAATCAGGAAGGGATTCTATTTACCTATCACAGGTAGTATGTTAAAAAAGAAGATCAATATTACAGGCCCAGAGTGACTCCTTCTATCATATATTTTCTAAAGCAGAAATTTTTATTTCCATGAGACTTAAGCCTCCTTTAACAGTTTCCTTAAAATGGGGAGTCTGAATTCTGATCATATTGTATCATTTATTAGTTGTTATCAAAAGCCTGATCAAATTCAAGGGAATTCCTGTGTCTTGCTGAATATTAAAACTCAGACATGATTTGTGTGTGTCCAATTTCTGACATCTAGATACATATCTGAGGTAGGTGGAATTAATGTTATCATTAATATTTACCATGCCTTGGTTCCATAAGGGAATCAACACAAAACCTAAATATTTTCATTTCTCAATTTTTTTTCAGCTGATTCTCCTTGAGTTCTCTATATTTTCTATCAAGTTTGAAGTCATCCCATTTGACACAAAGTATTTTCTTTGGAATCTCAACCTTCTGCTTCTCTTTTCCCAATCCAATTTTTATATTAAGAATTAAACATTCATAGTATTGCTTTTGTCTTCTCTCTGTCAAGAGCACTAGTGTCTTTCAGGTAGTCATGAAATAAATTTCAGAGTCCTTGTCTATCAAAATTGGCATTAGTCGCCAAATTACATTTCCAGTCTTTTTATCTGTTTTGGGTGACTATGTCCCTGCAAATTCTATTTATTTATTTATTCATTCATTCATTTATTCCTTTATTTATTCTTTTATTTATTCATTTATTTATTTATTTAAGTTCTAGCCTCTAGTACCTCAGAAAGTAACCATATCTGTAAAGAAGATCATAGAAATGATTCAGTTAAAATGAGGATGATCAGGGGTCATCAACACAACTGAAGTACTTCATGAGAAGGAAGTGGTGTTGTTGAGCAAATAAACAGACAGTAACACAGCACCTTGATATTTTGCTTTCAGCAGATAGAAATGTGAATTAGTAAGTTTCTGTCATGTAAGTCACTCCATCTATGTTCTCTAGGTATGACATTCCTGTCAAATTTGTACACGACCCAAACTTAATTCCTTGCCAGTTCCTCCATATTCTGAACGTTTCTTCTTGTCTTTGGAATTCCCTCCAGGATGAAAGCTTTCTTACATGAAATATTCATTCTTCTAAACTCATCTTTAAGAGAACATTTCCCCAGCCAGCAATTCTAGTACCTCAAATACTTCTCACTCAAAGCTGCAAATAATCTCATCCGGCTTATAACTATGAATTTCCTTTTTAGGGTAATCAATGGATTTATTTGTTAATAAAATTGTTCTTTGTGGTTGATCTCCTTACTTTCTGACATCTCTTTGTGTATGAAGAATATGAATCATATATCTTAGAAGTTCTCTAAACTTCTACCATGCCCCATGTGTAGCCTGTATAATGAACACTATTAAAATAATAAAAGACCAAATGACACCAATAGTAACTGGTAATTATAGTAATGAATAGTCAACAGCCACTGTATGTAGACAAAGAAGAGTTTAGTTGAATCAACACTGATGCTATTTGGAGTGGGTGTTGTTATTATTCACATCTTAAAAAAATCAGAAAGGTCCTAAAGAGATGGCTCAGAAGTTAAGAGTACTTGCTCCTCTTGGAAAAGGACATAGTTTAATTTCCAGTACACACATAATGTCTCACAACCATCTGTACCTCCTGTTCCACAGGATCTGAAGACCTCTTCTGGCTTCTGTTGGCACCTACACACACAGTGTACTTGCCTACATTTAGGAAAAACACTTATACAAACAAACAAACAAATAAATAAATATGAAATGACAAAAATTTAATTTTAGGTAGTTTCAGTACGTGACTCTAAATATAAACATTAAACATATTCAACCTTTTGTATCTGTGGATTCTGTCTCTGCAGAGTCAACCAACTGTAAGTAAGAATACTTGAAAAAAATGTATTCATCCTGTTCATGTACAATCACTGATTTCTTGCTATTATTTTCTAAACTATTAGATACAACAAATATGAATATATTAATTACATAGTATTAGGTATTACATGTATTCTACAGATGGTTCAAAGCGTTTGGGAGTACTGTCATCTATAACTTATAAGTATGTACTATATATTTCTTATAAGTAACTTGAGTGTCCTCAAGTTTGGGTCTCCCGTGGTAGGGTGAGAAAGCCCTGGAATGATCATCCATGCAAACAAATGCTAACTATTCATTGCTATGATGCATGCATATAGATAGATAGATAGATAGATAGATAGATAGATAGATAGATAGATAGACAGATAGATATACAGATATATATATATATGCATTATGTGTGTGTGTGTGTGTGTTTTACTGCCTTGCTGTAGTAGAGTTTAAAACTCACCCAACAGAAAATCTCAGAATGACAGGGCAACAATAGCAAAAGTCTCCTAAAGAATTGCTTTTAAACCATACATTGCTTTTTCTCTTTAGGAAAGAGATATTATCACTGGTTTCTTGAGATAATACAGCCACCCAAGATGAGAATAGCATTCCCACAGTGCATAACTATTTCTGAATCTGTATGAATGTTCAACATAAAGTCTTTTGTCTCTCCTCGGAAGCTACCATATATCATATATGACTATATCATATAGTCAAATATGACTCTACCATATTTGAAAACTGCGTCATGAAAGCCATCCTTCTGCTACTTAGCTTTACCTAAAATTATTTTTCATTTATTTGCTCAACCATGTTTGTAGCAGCTTTATTTTTAATAGCCAGAAGCTGGAAACAACCCAGATGCCCCTCAACTGAAGAATGGATGCAGAAATTGTGGTACATCTACACAATGGAATATTACTCAGCAATGAAAAATAAGGAAATCATGAAATTTGCAGGTAAATGGTAGGACCTGGAAAGGATCATCCTGAGTGAATTGTCCCAGAAGGAAAAAGACACACACGGTATATACTCACTCATATAGACATACAACATAGGACAAATCCACTAAAATCTGCATCTAAAGAAACTAAGCAAGAGAGAGGACCCTAACTAAAACGCTCAATCCCTATCCTGAAAGGCAAAGAGGATGGACATCAGAAGAAGAAGAAAACAGGAAACAAACTAGGAACCTACCACAGAGGGCCTCTGAAAGCCTCTGCCCTGCAGACTATCAAAGCAGATGCTGAGCCTGATGGGCAACTGTTGGGCAGAGTGAATGGAATTTTAGGTAAGAAGTGGGAAATAGCAAGAGCTGGAGAGGACAGGGTCTCCACAAGGAGAGCAACAAAACAAGAAAATTTGAACACAGGGAACTTCCCAGAGACTCATACTCCAACCAAGGACTATTCATGGAGATAACCTAGAACCCCTGCACAGATGTAGCCCATGGCAGTTCAGTGTCCAAGTGGGTTACATAGTAATGGGAAGAGGGACTGCCTCTGACATAATCTGATTGGCCTGCTCTTTGATCACCTCCCCCTGAGGGGGGAGCAACCTTACCAAGCCACAGTAGAGGACAGTGCAGCCACTTTTGATGAGAACTGATAGACTAAGATCAGAAAGAAGGAGAGGAGAACCTCCCCTATCAGTGGACTTGGGGAGGGGCATGCATGCAGAAAGGGGAGGGAGGGTGGGATCGGGAGGTGAGGAGGGAGGGGCTTATGGGGGGATACAAAATGAATAAAGTGTAAATAATAAAAAATTTAAAAAATTTTGTTTTAATTTATTCGCTTTACATCCCAATTGTAGTCCCCTCACTCATCTCCTCCCAGTCCTGCCCTCCCTCCCTCTTGCCCACTATACTCCTCCCCTATACTCCTCAGAAAGGGGTGCCCTCCTCCCTTACCAACTGACCCCAGATTACCAAGTCTCATCAGAACTACCTGCATCCTGTTTCTCTATGGTATGGCAAGGCCACCATGCCAGGGGGAAGTGATCAAAGAGCAGCCAAGAGGGTCCATGTCAGAGACAGCTCTTGCTCCCCTTACTAGGCAACCTACATGGAGACTGAGGTGCCTATAAGTTACTTCTAGTTCCTCTCCATGTATGGTCCTTGGTTGGTAAATCAGTCTCTGCAGCAACTCCCCCAACTCCCGGGCCCCTATTTTGACTCTGTCTCCTTGAGGAGCTCCTGTCCCCTTAGAGGCTTTCTATCCTCCTGCTCTTCCACAAGAATTTCTGTAAGCTGCCCCAAATTTGGCTGTGCGTCTAGTATCTACTTTGAGTCCACACAGGATCAGATGAATGGGGAGGAGGTCCCCCCTATCAGTGGACTTGGAAAGGGGCACGGTGGAGATGAGGGAGGGAGGGAGGGACTGGAGGGAATGAGGGATCGGGACACGGCTGGGATACAGAGTTAATAAAATGTAACTGATAAAAAAAAATAAATAAAAAATACTGTTAAAAAATATTTTATTATAAAATAATTATGCAAAACAATAAAATACGGGGAATAGATGTTTGAAACACGTTTTCTTGTGGTTATTTTTTTTATTCTATTAGCAAATATTTCCCCTTTTGTCTAATTAACAGATTCCAAGGTTTCATTGTATTTGTTTTCGCCACTGTCAACGACTTTGGAAACAATATGAACAATTTAAAAATTAAAACGAAAGTAGAATCCTCATGTTTGTTTTTACTTTCCCTGAGTTAACACGTCAAAATTTATGTACCAGAAGAAAATAAAATCCATCTTTTTCTCATTAAATTTAGCCTGTGTTAAAATAACAAGACAAATATGTGTTAATCTATACCTGGTCTGGACTCGGGGCATCTCAGACCTGAAAGTCCTTTTGATGGGTGTGGAAGACACTGGCTTTGTGGTCCTGATGTCCCTGTTGAGTCTTCATGCATTAGGAACATCCATATGATTGCTTGCTATATGTTCAGAGATGAAGTGAAGTCACATTGAGTTTATTTCAGTTTGTTTATTTTACATCCCAAGGGTGCCCCTCCTTTCTCTCCTCCCAGTTTCTTGCTTCCCCTGCTTCCTCCTTTCCCTCTCCTTTTCTCCCCAGAAAAGGGGAGGCCCTCTCCCCTGTAACAACACTCCCCAGCACATCAAATCACATGAGGACTGAGCATATCCTCACCCCCTGAGGCCAGGCAAGGTAACCCTGCCAAGGGGCAGTGATCCAAAAGCAGACAATAGAGTCCACATTAGAAACAGCCCCCACACCCCTACTGGCCAGGCGACCCACATAAAGACCAAGCTGCCAATCAGCCACATATGTGCAAGGGACCTACATGCAACAACCCACTGACAAAACCTTTGATCCAAAAACCATGGTGCCAACAAGAAATGCAGAGATAAAGAGGGAACAAAGAATGAGGGAATGTCCAACCAATGGTTGAACCAACCTGAGACCCACCCCGCAGTTGTGACCTAACCCCTGACACTGTTAACAATTATCTGCTATGCTTGCACACAGGAACCTAATTTGACTGTCATCTGGGAGACTCCAGCCAGGAAAGGATCTAGATCCTCAGACTTGCAGTAAGCGTGGAACAGAGCTCCAGCGATCCTGTGGAAGTGTTGGGGGAAATATGGAAGAACCTGGAGGGGACAGAAATCTCACAAGAAGACCAACAGGTACAACTAACCCAGACGCATGCGGTCTTACAGAGACTGAGACATCATCTAAGGAGCATGGATGGTCTGGACCTAGGGCTCCTGCACATATTTTTTAAATGTTCATTTCTTAAAGATCATCTACATAGCTTTTAAATTTTTTAGCCTCTTTTTCCATTTTTTAATTAAAGTTTATTTAGGCTTTGCATCCCAAGGGAAGTTTCCCCTCTCCTCTCCTTCCAGTCTCTCCTTTCTGCCCTTCCCCTCTCCCTTTCTCCCCAGAAAAGGTGTGCTGCCTGTCCCATATCAACCCTCCACAGCATATCAAGTCACATCAGGACTTAGAATATCCTCGTTCACCGAGGACAGGTAAGGCAGCCATGCCAGGGGAAAGTGATCCAGCAGGCAACAAAGACCATGTAAGAAACAGCTCCCCCCTCCACTCACAAGGTGACCCCCATGAAGACCAAGTCCCTCAGCAGCCACCCATGTCCAGGGGACCGAGGTCCAGACCATCCATGCTTCTAAGTTGATGTCTCGGTCTCTGTAGGCCCCCATTGGTCTGGGTTAGTTGTCTCTGTTGGTCTTCTTGTGGAGTTCTTGTGGAACTTACGACAACAGGCATAGTTTCCAGCAAAGATTTAAAAAGAAATCAGAACATGTTCTCAGTGGTCAGAAAGAGAAGTCAAATACATGTTGTGTGCATATTGTTGGTTGTGAAAGAAAATTTTCTCCTGCTAATTTGATAAAATAGTTCCACTATCTATTGCTTCTTTAAATCTTCAAAAGGTAGCTGTGTAAAAAAGAAGATTTAGAGATACTTGCCTATACAATCCACATCTCTGTGATTAGAATAATTTTAAATTCATGATAGGTTTAATCTCCATATTACAACCCTCATGAAAAGCTAAATAAAGGATGAATAGACTTGATTGTGTGCAGTGTTGTTTGCATCTAAGGAAGGTTCAAGATGAAACCAGTATTTAAACAGACATGCAGTAATTACAACCCCATATAAGGATAGAAGTGGAGGGAATGAGCACATTCCTTCCTTTAAAGATGTGTGTTCAAATGAATAGGTCAGATACAATATGCAGCATGGGCTGTCTCAAAGGGCTGAAAACCTAAAAACTCTTGGAGCTTCTCACCTACCTACCTACTGTTTTTGTGAAGATAAATTGGTTTATAACAATTACTTGTGTCAGGGGTGCTAGGAATCAAATCCAGGAAGTTGACATGCTCAGTGAGTTCTATATCCTCAGGCCATCACCAAACAACTTTGAAGAGAGCACTTAATGTGCTAGAAAAGTAGGTGGCAATAAAAAAAAAAAAGAACCTATGTTGAAGAGATATGGAGAGAGTGGGCAGCCTTGTCTTGTCCCTGATTTCAGTGGGATTGCTTTAAGTTTCTCTCCGTTCAGTTTGATGTTGGCTATAAGTTTGCTGTATATTGCCTTTACTATGTTTAGATATGTGCTTGTATCCCTGATCTCTCCAATACTTTAAACATGAATGGATGTTGGATTTTGTCAAATGATTTTTCAGCATCTAGGGAGATTATCATGTGGTTTTTTTTTTCTTTCAGTTTGTTAATATGGTGGATCGCATTGATGGATTTCCGTATGTTGAACCACCCCTGCATACCTGGGATGAAGCCTACTTGGTCATGGTGGATGATATCTTTGATGTGTTCTTGTATTCGGTCTGCAAGTATTTTGTTGAGTATTTTTGCATCAATGTTCATAAGGGAGATTGGACTGAAGTTCTCTTTTTTTGTTGGGTCTTTGTGAGGTTTAGGTATCAAGGTGACTGTGGCTTCATAGAATGAGTTTGGTAATGTTGCTTCTGTTTCGATTTTGTGGAATAGTTTGAAGAGAACTGGAGTTAGCTCTTTTTTGAATGTTTGGTAGAATTCTGCGCTGAAACCATCAGGTCCTGGGCTTTTTTTGGATGGGAGACTTTCGATGACTGCTTCTATTTCCTTGGGGGATATTCTGGAAGTCCTTGCTAGAGCAATAAGACAGTTGAAGGAGATCAAGGGATACAAATTGGAAAGGAAGAAGTCAAATTATCACTATTTGCAGATGATATGATAGTATATGTGAGTGACCCCAAAAACTCTACCAGGGAACTCCTACAGCTGATAAACACCTTCAGCAAAGTGGCCGGATACAAAATTAACTCAAAAAAATCAGTGGCCCTCCTGTATACAAAAGACAAAAGGGCTGAGAAAGAAATTAGGGAAACAACACCCTTCACAATAGCCACAAATGACATAAGGTACCTAGGAGTAACCCTAACCAAGGAAGTCAAAGACTTGTATGAAAAAAATTTCAAGTCTCTGAAGAAAGAATTAGAAGAAGATATGAGAAGATGGAAAGATCTCCCATGTTCATGGCTTGGCAGGATTAACATAGTAAAAATGGCCATTTTACCAAAAGCAATCTACAGATTCAATGCAATGCCCATCAAATTACCAACACAATTCTTTACAGACCTGGAAAGAAAAATTCTCAACTTCATATGGAATAACAAGAAACCCAGAATTCCTAAAACAATCCTCTACAATAAAAGATCTTCTGGAGGTATCTCCATCCCTGATCTTAAGTTGTACTATAGAGCAACAGTTTTAAAAACTGCATGGTACTGGCATAATAACAGAATAGTGGATCAATGGAACCGAACAGAGGACCCAGAAATGAACCCACACACTTATGGACACCTGATCTTTGACAAAGGCGCCAAAACGATACAATGGAAAAAAGATAGCATCTTCAACAAATGGTGCTTGTCCAACTGGATGTCTACATGTAGAAAAATGAAAATAGTTCCATACTTATCACCCTGCACAAAACTGAAATCCAAGTGTATCAAAGACCTCAACATAAAACCTGACACATTAAATCGGCTAGAAAAAAAAGTGGGGAATACCCTAGAACTCATTGGTACAGGAGAAAACTTCCTGAACAGAACACCAACCGCACAGTCTCTAAGAGCAACAATCAATAAATGGGACCTCATGAAACTGAAAAGCTTCTGCAAAGCAAAGGAGACCATCACGAAAACAAAGCGACTGCCTACAGATTGGGAAAGAATCTTCACCAACCCTTTATCTGACAGAGGACTCATATCCAGTATATATAAAGAACTAAAAAAGCTGAAAAGCAGCAAACCAAGTAATCCACTTAAAAAATGGGGAACAGAGCTAAACAGAGAATTCTCTGTAGAGGAATACCGGATGGCAGAGAAGCACTTAAAGAAATGCTCAACCTCACTAGCCATTAGGGAAATGCAAATCAAAACAACACTGAGATTTCACCTTACACCCATGAGAATGGCCAAGATCAAAAACTCAAGTGACAACACATGTTAGAGAGGTTATGGAGAAAGGGGAACCCTTCTCCACTGCTGGTGGGAATGTAACCTTGTACAACCACTCTGGAAATCAATCTGGCGCTTTCTCAGACAACTAGGAATACTGCTTCCCCAAGATCCATCCATACCACTCCTAGGCATATATCCAAAAGAGGCTCAAGCACACAAAAAGGACATTTGCTCAACCATGTTTGTAGCAGCTTTATTTGTAATAGCCAGAAGCTGGAAACAACCCAGATGCCCCTCAACTGAAGAATGGATGCAGAAATTGTGGTACATCTACACAATGGAATATTACTCAGCAATGAAAAATAAGGAAATCATGAAATTTGCAGGTAAATGGTGGGATCTGGAAAGGATCATCCTGAGTGAGTTGTCCCAGAAGCAAAAAGACACACACGGTATATCCTCACTCATATAGACACACAACATAGGACAAACCCACTAAAACCTGTGCATCTAAAGAAACTAAGCAAGAGAGAGGACCCTAACTAAAATGTCCAATCCCCATCCGGAAAGACAAACAGGATGGACATCAGAAGAAGAAGAAAACAGGAAACAACCTAGGAACCTACCACAGAGGGCCTCTGAAACCCTCTACCTTACAGACTATCAAAGCAGATGCTAAGCCTGATGGGCAACTGTTGGGCAGAGTAAATGGAATTTTATGTAATAACTGGGAAATAGTAAGAGCTGGAGAGGACAGGGTCTCCACAAGGAGAGCAACAGAACAAGAAAATTTGAACACAGGGAACTTCCCAGAGCCTCATACTATAACCAAGGACTATTCTTGGAGATAACTCAGAACCCCTGAACAGATGTAGCCCAGGGCAGTTCAGACTCCAGTTGGATTACATAGTAATGTGAAGAGGGACTCCCTCTGACATAATCTGATTGACCTGCTCTTTGATCACCTCCCCCTGTGGGGGAGCAGCCTTACCAGGCCATAGTAGAGGACAATGAAGCCACTTTTGATGTGAACTGATGGACTAAAATCAGAAAGCAGAGGAGAACCTCCCCTATCAGTGGACTTGAGGAGTGGCACTCATGCAGAGGGAGGAGGGAGGGTGGGATTGTGAGGGAAGGAGGGAGGGGCTTATGGGGGGGATGCAGAATGAATAAAGTGTAATTGATGAAAAATTAAAAAAGGGGGGGGGAAATAATTTAAGAACCTTAAATGACTTTCAAAAGTGGAGGAAAACATGGAGTTAGTCAATTTACATGGAGCACGTCTCGCCCCTGGGGGCAATGGTCTCCTTAACCTACTCAGACCTCGGACACCACCACTGCTAGTTCTAGAACTGATGCAGGATGTTCCAACCAGGGGGTTAAGGCTTCTCATAATATTTCCTATAAGCCCACACCTGTTTGTTTATATCCCCCATTTTTTTCATTATTAGCCAGATAGAGCCAAGTAATTATGGTGATGATACTTGCTTTTTTGCCCAATGCTGGAATGCTAGTGAATTTAGGTATGCCCTGGTTACTTGCATGCCTCGCTGGGTGCCTGTGCCCGTTGATGCCTCTCACGCTATGACTCTCTTCAGACAGAAAAAGGATCTTGGAATTTCAGCCGCCATTGATACTGCCATCTCATTGGCAGCTGTTGGAGCTACCACCACGGCATTAGCCATGAGTCATACTGTGCAGACTGCTCAGACCCTGAATAATCTTTTAGCCAATGTAGCTCATGCCTTAGATGTACAAAAAGGAATTAATGCTCAACTAAAAGGAGGCTCGATGGTGTTCAATCAGAGGATTGACCTCGTATAGGAGCAAATTGATATCCTATGGCAAATGGCTCAACCGGGCTGTCAATGAAAGTATGCTGGACTTTGTGTCACTAGCATACAACATGAGAATTTTTCCTGTGCTGCAAATCTGTCTAAACAATTGTCTAGCTATATTTTAGGTAATTGGACTGGAGAATTCAATACTACGATGGAGCAGCTGAGAGTGGCCATTGTCACAGTAAATTCTACCGGAGTGGATGCAGGACTAGCCACAGGATTATCATCATGGATTGCTGCAGACATGAATCATCTGAAGGAATGGGTGGGCATGGGAGCGATAGCAGGCCTTCTGGTGTTGGTCTCCTTGGTTTGCCTGTGGTGTATATGCAAGATTAGAGTCTCACAACAGCGTAATGCAGGCATGATCATTCAGGCCTTTACAGCCATTGAAGCAGGACAGTCTCCCCAAGCATGGTTGGCTACCATAAAAAGCTAAAATGTTATGCTCAGGATGCGAGGCTAAGCACTGCACTCAGGGTCAGCCGCTTTCGACCTAGAGAAGAGCATGTCTGATTGCATGCAGGTTGATGCCCCAGGTCCCGCCTCTGAGAAACAGGTATCGGACAGGTCTGATGCTCTTTGGTTGGATGACACCTAAATGAACATCGGTACAAAGTCCCAATTTATTTCTAATATCAGAGATCAGACCTCTACTCTTGCCTGATGCGTCTAAAACAAAAAGGGGGAACTGTAGAGAGCTGCGTAATGCCGAGCCTTAAAGATGGAGCTGGTTTCCGCCTTCCACCTTCCTGATGGTGAGTGCTCTCTGTCACAAACAACTCCACATTTGGCTAAGGCTGAGGATCTGGCTTGCTTCCATGTATGTGGACCTATCTGCATTGCCCACGTGGCACGCTGGGGTTGGCTACCCAGAGGCTATTTAAGCTGTGGGCTGGCTTTCCCCAGGGTCAGATGATTGTTCAAGGTTCCTGAATAAACTGCATTGAGAAAAAAAAAAACTTTCAAAATTAAAAGTAGAGACTAACAAATATGGTACAGGAGCTCAAATTGGATAATATCTTTCAACCTATAATTTCTCCCTGCCACTTAGAATTCTTTAATGTAGTCTTAAATCAGTCCTAACTTTTGCTATAAGCATCCATTTCACCTTCTTGAATCCTGGGGTGAAGAATGTTGGAACCATCCTTTCCTAGTTTTCAAGATTAAAATACTTACTGAGAAGAAACCTGTGTATGTGAGCTGGGATAAAACTGATAAAGCAAATAGCCAATTCATAAAATCTGTTGATTAAAATAAATCAACCAGTGATAAGTATACTAAGGTTTTCCTTTTGAATCTATTTCTTTTTCTAATAATTTATTTAATTGTTGTTTATGTGCATTGATGTAAGAGTGTCAGATCCCAATCAGTTCATGTCAGAGACAGTCTCTGTTCCTATTACAATGGAACCCACTTGGATACTGAACTGCGGTGGGCTACATCTGTGCAGGGGTCGTAGGTTATCTCCATGCTTAGTCCTTGGTTGGAGAAACAGTCTCAGGAAAGACTCCTGTGCTCAGATTTTTTGGTTCTGTTGCTCTCCTTGTGGAGTTCCTGTCCTCTCCAGATCTTATTGTTTCCCACTTCTTTCATAAGATTCCATGCACTCTCCCCAAAGGTTGCCCATAAGTCTCAGCATATACATTGAGAGTCTGCAGGGCAGAGCCTTTCAGAGGTCCTCTGTGTCAGGCTCCTGAATTGTTCCCTCTTTTTCTCCTTCTTCTGATGTCCATCCTCTTTGCCTTTCTGGATAGGAATTGAGCACTTTAGCAAGAGTCCTCCCTCTTGATTAGTTTCTTTAGGTGTACAGATTTTAGTAGGTTTATCCTGTATTACATGTCTATATGACTGAGTATATACCGTGTGTGTCTTTCTGCTTCTGGGATAGCTCGCTCATGATGATCTTTTCCAGATCCCACCATTTACCTGCAAATTTCATGATTTCCTTTTTTTTAATTGCTGAGTAATATTCCATTGTGTAGATGTCTGCCTATCTTTCTATCCTTCATACCAACGTGCAATATGAATTTAAATATAGATTTGTTTGCAAGAGAACATGATATTTGTTTTTCTGAGCCTGGCTTTCTTTGCTTAATATATTTTTTTCAGTTTCCACTAACATCCTCGCAAATATCATTTTCTCATTTTTCTCTTAAAGCTGAATAAAATTTCATCATGCATATGTGCTAGATTTTATCTAATCATCTGTTGATGGGTATTTAAGTTGGTTACATATCTTGACTGTTATGAATAATGAAGCAATAATAATGACTGTGCTAGTATCTCTGTGATATACTAAATTACAACCCTTCAGGTAAACACACAGTTAGGTCTATCTGGATCATATGGTAATTCTGATTTTAGTATTTTTGAGGGTTCTGTACTGATTTACAGGGGCTGCACCTGTTTATATTCCAGCCAACTGTGTCCAAGTGTGCTTCTGTCTCTATGTTCTCCTGGCATCTCTTGTTTTTTGTCGGCGATGGCCATTCTGAGGGAAGAAACGGCTTATCAAAGCAATGTAAATTTGTGAATCCTTGATGGCTAAAGATGTTATGGGTTAGATGATTCAGTTTTTATTTTGGTGTTTAGTTTTTAGACGTCCTCACAGGTTTTATAAACTAATACCTTGTTGGATGTATCAATAGTGTGTTTTCTTCCTTTTGTAAGCTGTATCTTTACTAACTATCTCCTTTGCTATATAGAAACCTTTTAATTTCATGAAAGCCCATTTGTCAAATGTTTGGAATATTAGAGTCAGTTTTGAAAGGTTAAAAAAAGAGAAAGTGTCAGATCCCTTGGAATTGGAGTTATAGACAGTTGTGAGCTACCATGCAGGTGCTGGGAATTGAACCTGGATCCTTTGAAAAAGCAGACAGTGCTCTTAACCACTGAGCCATCTCTCCTGCCTTTGAATTGATTTCTTGAACAAACACAACTTTTTGCTGTAGCCCTTAGTATTTAATATGAGCAATTAAGTCCCATTTTCTAGCTGGAGTGAATTAAAGAATGAGATATTTCTAATAGTATCCTAAAACTCAAATATAATGCAAAGGAGTTTTGCCAAATATACATCTGATAAGAGGTTAATATATACACCCCAAAAAACCCTAACTATCAAGAAAGTAAACATCCAATCAAAAAATAAATTATGACTATGTTATAGTTAGGGTTATTTTTGCTCTGGTGAGACACTGTGAGCAAAAGCAATTTGAGGAGGAAAGGGTTTCTTTGACTTACATACCTCAAGTTACAGTCCATTCAGGGCAATCAAGGCAGAAACTCAGAGCAGTAGCAACCTGGAGGCAGGATCTGATGAAGAAGCCTTGGATAGGTGCTGTTTACTATCTTCTTCTTCATGGTTTATCTTCTTCTTCATGCTATGCTCAGCCTGCTTTCTTAATGAAACTAGGACGACTGGCCAAGTAGTGTTGACACACACAGTAAGCTGAGCTCTCTGTTATCAACCAGTCATTAAGAAAATGTCTCCACAGGCTTGCTTACAGCTCAGTCCTTCAGAAGTATTTTCTCAATTGGGCTTTATCCTTTCGGATGACTTTAGCTTGCTTCATGTTGAAGTAAAACTCTCCAGCACAGACTCTGAATAGAAAGTCCTTAAATATAAATTAAAAATTACTAATACACATTTTTAAAGTTTTTGGTGTCATTAACCATCAAAGAAATGCAAATTAAAACTACTTGGAGGTTTGTTTTTTTGTTTTTGTTTTTTGTTTCTTTTCTCATCAAAGTCCGAATGGCTCTCAAGAAAACAAGTGACAACATTCACAAGAACAGAAGAAAAACTTACCGAATGTTGGAGGGAGTATGAATGAGTACACCCTCTGTGGAGATCAATGTAGAGGATGCTCCAAAAGCTAAAAATAGAATTATCATGTGACTCAACTATGCCATTCCTGGGCATTCACCCAAAAGACTCTATATCCTCGTATTGGGATACATGGACAACCACATTCATTGCTGCTCTATTTATAATAGCTAGAAAGTGGAATCAACCTAGGTATGAATGGACGAAATTATGACTGGATAATGAAAATACGGAATATATCTACACAATGGAATTCTGTTCAGCACAAAAAACATCAGTAAATTACAAAAGCTGCAGAAATATAGATACAACCAGAAAATCATATGGAAGTAATCCAAGCCAAGAGAAACAAGTACTATACATTCCTTCTCAAATATATACCTTGGGTTTGAACTTTTATAGTTCTGTGTTTGAGTTGAAGTATCTCTAGAAGCCAGAAATCAAGAAAAGAGCCATGGGATGAATGGATGGAGGAAGACAATAAAAACAAGAAATATGAAGTAACAGCTCTGCTCTGCCACAAGCTCCTGTCTTCATGTTCTCCCTCACTACATTCCTAAAAGTTCTGGAGCCATACAGTCATAGACTGGCTCCTGGAAGCCAGTCTAACGAATCTCGTGTGTGTGTATGTGTGTGTGTGTGTGTGTGTGTGTGTGTATGTGTGTGTGTATCTGTGTGTGCACATGTGTGTGTATACCTCTATGTGTGTGCCTGTGTTTGTGGTGGCAGGAGGGTTCTATTGATTCTGTTCCTCTAGAGAATCTTGTCTACTAAAAGCAATCTGATCTGGTTGAAAAAGACTAGACTTAAGAGCATGCATCAGTGTGCCTCAAACTCCATGATCCTCACTTCACAGAGAAAAAAAAATCAGGTCTTTAGTCACTCATTTTCTCCAACATTTCCCCTTTGCTAAGCCACATAAATGAATCAGTCAATGAAAATGGAAACTTGAACCTTCCAGCTTTCTAGCACAATATATGGAATCAGCAAGATCTTTTAGGAAATAGACAGCAGCAAAGATTAAGGCAACAGTGTCAACAGGTTCCAAAAAGGACTGTTATGTTTGTGAGGGAGGCTAAATGTAATTACATACTTTATCTGTGAAACAGAGGTAGAGAATACATTTTAAAATATACATCTAGTGGCATCTCCCAGCTGGCAGGACACAAGACGTGTCACTTAAGTCCTTGTTTTAAACTAATTAAACTCTCGGTGGTCTTCACTTAGTCTACACAGGGCATGAGCTTGTGCTTGTTTCTGGTCAGTTCTTCTTGATAAGAATGTGAAGTCATCTATCTTTCCCAGAATCCTCTCAGCTATATCCAAACTACTTTCCTATAAATGCCTCAGGTTTTTTTATTATTATTATTCAAAACTACATTTAGAAAGATATATATAACAGCCAGTTTGACAGCAATTGGGACACACACCATGACAAACTCTATAAAGTGCTGGGAGTCTTGCCATGAAAAGGGGAAGTGGCATCTAGCTGTTTCTAACCCTCAGAAATTGAGTTTTAACATCATTTGACATTTGAGCACTGAAATTCAACCCAGCCTTGTAAAAGTTGCCCTTACTTAATTCTTGGTGTTGCTTAAGCATAGAAAATGGTTGGAATAAATTCAGTTCATCCCTGGTAAGTCCACAACTTTATCATTACCTTAGTTTCCCACTGGATTGTTAAGGCTTTCCCTAGAAAATAATTTTCATGTATTATTTTCTTTTTCTTTCACTATCCCAAAGAAGAAATGTGTATCTAATATCAAAGGGCCTTGCCCTCTTTTTGAAAATCCCCAGAGTTAGAATTTGGGTCTTGTATGTCTCCCAAAGAAGAACCTTGTACTAAATTCTTACTCCCCAACATGGGTCATGTATGGAAAGTGATAAAACTTGTCAGAGATGAGGCCTACTGTATAAAAGTTAAGTTAACTAGACTCTATCCTTGGGGATTATATTGGGATCTCAGCCCACTTTTTGTCTTCTCTTTCCCATTCAATACCATGAAATGCGATTTTCCCTGAGCCATGATGACAAGCCATGCAAACACGGCCGGCCCATGTAACCATGACTGAAGCTTCTGAAACAAGCAGGCAAAAGTACTCTTTCCCCCTTGTAAGCTATTTACCTTGTGCTTTAGAATCTGGAAAGGTAGACCATTGTTAACAACACCAACTGCTCTTACAGAGGACTTTGAGTTCAGTTTCCAGTACCCATGTTGAGTGCCCCATTGTCAACAGGCTTGCAACTGCCCATAACTCCAGTTCTAAGCTATGTGATACTATCTTGTGGCATCCACTGGTACCTGTATTCACATGCACATACATACAGAGACACACAAAATACCAGCATGGAGGTAGGAATGTGGCCATGAAGAGTAAAGAGTAGCTAAGGTATTATTGCTGTGCACAGAATATATAGGGAAGGGACATACTACAGGGACCAAAAAATAACAAACTATAGGAATATTTCTTAGAGAGGATTTTGCTGGCACCTGCGCTGGGAAGAGACTAAAAACAGTAACAGTTTTTATTAAATGGGTCAAGCATTTAGTATAGAATGTTGGGGAGTTTCAGTCTTTTTCCATTGCTCTTGTATACTGTCTGCACACACACAAATAATCTAAGATGGTATATATACATTTAGATTGCCCCTAGCCTTATAAACCTTTTCCCTCAGCCCATAGAGCATCAGACATAAAACTTGCATTCAAAATAGGTAATAAATTCTTACTAATGAATTCCAAAACACAAACAACCCAAGTGAAAATAGACAAAAATCTTTAATATTTCACAAAATGTGTCTGTACATTTTTATGAGGAAAGAAAAATATTTTAAAAAACCATAGTGATATACTACTCCTTACCCACATGATAACTAAAATAAAGAGGTAAATGTATAAGTATACATAATAGGCAAGGATACCTAGCAACAGAACTGTCAGCTATTACTAGTGACAGCCCTAAATTTGGAGAAATATCTGGCAATAACTAGGATAATAAATGTACACACGTCTTACACGCGTCTTATGATCCAGTACTTCCACTACCTAGCAGAACTTAGCAACAATGTGTAAATATGTTCAACAAAATACATGTTCTACAATGTTCATAGGAACACTGTGCAAAAACAGGGAAAACTAAATGTTCACTAACACAAGTATTGCTAAATAAACTGTAGTATGTGTGCACAGTTAAGAAAAACATAAGCAAACACATCCAAAAATTAAGGACAAGATAACATCTATATGGATACGGACTTGTAACACTAGTGTACACTGGTAGAGATTAGGAAGTCCAGAAAATATTATTCATGGTAAGAGAGAAATGAGTAGTATGTATATAAATTCTAGGTGGATTTGGGAAGGAACCGTGCAAATAGGATATTACTGATACTTTTTATCTAAGGATGAATAGTAATTGCTTAATTTGTGAATTAAGCAACATACATACATATACCATATGAGTTATTATATGTATACTATACTTAAAGTTTGTGTGCTAAAAGGAAAGGTTGTAAGTTTAGGTTCACAAGAAGGTGGAGAGGATCTGGAAGCACTTGGGGGAGGGGAAACTGCATTCAGAATATGTTGTATGAAAAAAATATATTTTCAATAAAAAGAAAAAATAAAATAAAGTATTATAAAATGTTAATCACTGTATAAGTTGTTTAAAATTTTAATTATTTTGTATTTTTATTACATTTTTTGCAATTTATTCAATTGTATCCCAGCTGTGGCCACCTCCCTCATCTCCTCTCAACCCCACCCTCACTCCCACTTCTCCAATTTTGATCCTCCCCTAGTCCACTGATAGGGAAGGTCCTCCTCCCCTTCTATTTGACCTTAACCTATCAGGTTTCATCAGGACTGTCTGCATTGTCTTCCTCTGTGTCCTGTCAAGGCTGCACCCCCCACAGGGGGAGGTGATCAGAGAGCCTGTCACTGATATTATGCCAGAGAAAGCCCCTGCTCCCCTTACTAGGGATCCCACTTGTAAACAGAGTCTATGGGCTACATCTGAGCAGGGGTTTTAGGTCCTCTCCATGCATGGTCCTTGGTTGGGTGTCATTCTTTTCATCGACCCCAGGGCTCAGTTTTTCTGACTCTGTTGGTTTCCTTTTGGAGCTCCTATCCTTTCCAATCTTTCTATCTCTCACTTCTTTCATAAAATTCCATGTCCTCCACCCAAAGTTTGGCTATGATTCCTAGCCTCTGCTTGATACTTCTATCAGTAGAGTCTTTCAGAGGCTTCCAATGTCTATCACATTTATCCTTCTGAATGAAGATTGACCATCTTCCCTAGGGTCTTCCTTGTTGTTTAGCTTCTTTAGGAGTATAGATTTTAGTATGTTTATCTTATATTGTATGCTTAACATCCACTTATAGTGAATACATATTATGTGTGTCTTTCTGCTTCTAGGTTACCTCACTCAAGATGATCTTTTCTAATTCCCACCATGTGCCTGCAGATTTCCTTGTTTTCAATAGCTGAGTAGTATCCCATTGTGTAAATGTACCACAATTTCTGTATCTATTCCTCCTTTGAGGGACATCTAGGTTGTTTCCAGGTTCTGGCAATTACAAACAAAGCTGCTATGAACATGGTTGAGCAAATGTCTTTATTGTGTACTTGAGCATATTTTGGGTATATGCCTAGAAGTGGTATAGCCGGATCTTGAGGAAGTACTATTCCTAATTTTCTGAGAAAGTGCCAGATTGATTTCCAAAGTGGTTGTACAACGTTACATTCCCACCAGCAGTGGAGGAAGGTTCCCCAACACATCCTCTCCAGCATGTGTTGTCACTTGAGCTTTTGATCTCAGCCATTCTGATGGGTGTAAGGTGAAATCTCAGGAGAGTTGCGTCTCCCTGGTGACTAAGGAAGTTGAATATTTCTCTTTTTCTATATTTTTGGGTTAATTAATTTATTTTTATTGATTACAATTTTTTCATCTTGTATCCCAGCTGTTGCCCCCTCCCTCAGCCTTTCCCAATCCCACCCTCCCTCCCTCTTCTCCTCCTTTTTCCCTCTTCCCAGTCCACTGATAGGGGCAGTCTTCTCCCCTTCCATCTGACCCTAGCCTATCAGGTCTCATCAAGACTGGCTGCATTGTCTTCCTCTGGGACCTGGTAAGGCTGTTTCCCCCTCAGGGTGACCAAAGAGCCAGCCACTGAGTTCATGTCAGAAGACAGTCCCTGTTCCCCTTACTAGGAAACCCATTTGGACAGTGAGCTGTCATGGACTACATCTGTGCAGATGTTCTAGGTTATCTCCATGTGTGGTCCTTGGTTTGTTTCTCTGCCATTTGACACTCCTCTATTGAGAATTCTCTGTTTAGCTCTGTACCCCATTTTTTCATTGGATTACTTGGTTTGTTGGTGTTTAACTTCTTCAGTTCTTTAATATAGTGGATATCAGCCCTCTGTCAGATATAGGGTTGGTGAAGATTCTTTCCCAATCTGTAGGTAGTCCTTTTGTTCTGACAACAGTGTTGTTTGCTTTACAGAAGCTTTTCAGTTTCATGAGGTCTCATTGATTGATTGTTGATTTTAGAGCCTGTGCTACTGGTGTTCTGTTCAGGAAGTTCCTCCTGTGCCAATGAGTTCAAAGCTCTTTCCCACTTTTTCTTCTAACCGGTTAGTGTGTCTGGTTTTATGTAGAAATCATTAATCCGCGTGGACTTTAGTTTTATACAGGGTGATAAATATGGACCTATTTGAATTTTTCTACATGTAGACATCCAGTTAGACCAGCACTATTTTTTTTCCATTGTATTATTTTGGCTTCTTTGTAAAAAATCAAGTATCCATAGGTGTATGGGTTTATTTCTGAGTATTCTAGTCAATAAAGCTTTAAATTTTTAACTCATATATTTGATATCTATTTTGTCTTTGTATCCTCCTTTCTGGAAGAAAAATTTCTAATGTTATCTCTTTTAGTTCTTTTTCACTATTTCTACTATTTTTAAAATCATAAGGTAATTAGTTCATTCTTCCTTTCCATTTACTTCATCCAAACCATCCTATAAACCCTTCATTGCTCTCCCAAATGATGGCCCATTTTTCTTCAATCTTTGGTACATGCATCTATGTGCATATGAATTCATGTATACACACACACACACACAAGCCTAATATCCATAAATGTAACCTAAGCCAATTGATGTGCTCTTCCCTGGGGAAAGACTATTTCTCCTTCTCTGATCATGCTTAGTGGCCTGTACTCCTTTGTATAGGGTGGAGACATCATAGGCTTTCCCATTTACATCGGCATGTCTATAGCAGTCATCTTTATTCAGCTCATGTCTAAGCAGCCATGCTGGTGAGACTTCATGACATTACTAGTCAACACAGCAGCTAAGCAAATTCCCTATTGGCTTCTTTTAAAAACTTTTTTCAGCAATTTCTACTGTTTAGAATTCCATGACTCCTAATAATCGGTTATATGCTTTAAAACTACACCTATAGGATCATGTTTTAAGGTTAATATCGCAAGCAGTCACTATTAACCACATCAAGAAGCTGTGGAAAAAAAGAATATGATCACCTTCAGCCAGCACCAATATTTTAAATAATGCATAGCAAAGATGTTACACGAAATCCATTATTCATAGCTTTTCTCCTACATATATTTGAAAACAGGATGGTACTGGCTGCCCTGGGAATTTTTGTCATGGTATATTATGTTGTTCATAACTTTTACTCTGCCATATTTCTTCCCCTGAAAAGAACTCTCTAATTGGATTGTCAGTCATTATTCATTGCCTTCTGCCATGCTGGCAAAGGATATATTCCTTTTTACCATTTTTCTTTCTTGCTCAGGTATTTAACTACCTTTGCTTCTCTTTTGCACATACACATACCTGACTACTTACAGATTGACTGTAAATATGACACCGTATGCTGCCACTCCTGGTTTGTTGTGGTTTTTAGACACATATTCACTCAGCCACATGGGCTACTCAAGTTGTGCACCCACTGTATCTACTAATGGCTGATATTCAGTTACTCATGGACAGAACAGGAACATGTGGTCACAAGTCTTTGTTCATCAGAGTGACTTTCCTGGACCTAGACAACATGCTATTCCAGGAGGTTGTTTCATACATATAGCTGGACCAGGTGCCTGCTGCCTGATTCCTGTGGCGTATCCGTGTGAAAGTCTTGGTTCTGAGACTCATCTCTACTTAGGGTATTTGAGGAAAATTAGCATATGCACACAGATGTGCATCTTGATTGAAAGAGGTTAATTTCCAGCTGAAATTTTCTGAAAAACAATAAACAAACAGGCAAATACATGGTGATCTGGGCCCTCAGAGTATGTGAGCATGCATGAGAAATGCTAAGACACCTGGGTTTGATTACATGTCATGGAAAGTGAAATCCTACTCCCACCGTGATGTCCACAAAAAGTAATGCCCACTGGCTATAAAGCAACAGATCTGTGGGCCATTTCCACTCAAAGGCTGTTTGACTCCTTCTTTTGGACTTCTAAAAGTACAAAGATATTAGAAAAGCTTACACAGGAAAAATTCTCATGTTGTATGCTAGTGACACAAAATCCAGCATACTTTCATTGACAGCCAAGTTGAGCGATTTGCCATAGGGTATCAATTTGCTCCTGCACGAGGTCAATCCTCTGATTGAACACCATCAAGCCTCCTTTTAGTTGAGCATTAATTCAAATCTGTCTAAACAATTGTCTAGCTCTATTTTAGGTAATTGGACTGGAGAATTCGATACTACGATGGAGCAGCTGAGAATGGCCATTGTTACGGAAAATTCTACCAGAGTGGACGCAGAACTAGCCACAGGATTATCATCATGGATTGCTGCAGCCATGAATCACCTGAAGGAATGGGCGGGCATGGGAGCGTTAGCAGGCCTTCTGGTGTTGGTCTCCTTGGTTTGCCTGTGGTGTATATGCGAGATTAGAGTCTCACAACAGCGTAATGCAGCCATGATCATTCAGGCCTTTACAGCCATTGAAGCAGGACAGTCTCCCCAAGCATGGTTGGCTACCATCAAAAGCTAAAATGTTATGCTCAGGATGCGAGGCTAAGCACTGCACTCAGGGTCAGCCGCTTTGGACCCAGAGAAGAGCATGTCTGATTGCATGCGGGTTGATGCCCCAGGTCCCACCTCTGAGAAAAAGGTATCAGATGGGTCTGATGCTCTTTGGTTGGATGACACCTAAATGAACATCGGTACAAAGTCCCAATTTATTTCTAATATCAGAGATCAGACCTCTACTCTTGCCTGATGCGTCTAAAACAAAAAGGGGGAACTGTAGAGAGTTGCGTAATGCCGAGCCTTAAAGATGGAGCTGGTTTCCGCCTTCCACCTTCCTGATAGTGAGTGCTCTCTGTCACAAACAACTCTACATTTGGCTAAGGCTGAGGATCTGGCTTGCTTCCATGTATGTGGACCTATCTGCATTGCCCACGTGGCACGCTGGGGTTGGCTACCCAGAGGCTATTTAAGCTGTGGGCTGGCTTTCCCCAGGGTCAGATGATTGTTCAAGGTTCCTGAATAAACTGCATTGAAAAAAAAAGAAAGAAAAAGAAAAGCTTACACAGTAGCTATAGGTAGATCAGAGGTCAGAATCCTGTTCCACTTGGAATTACTTCTCTAAAACATACTGGTATTTATTTTCCTAAGGTCATTGTGTCAATATAGTGGTTTTCCTTCTGTCATTGTGAAATCTCATAATCTGATCTCAAAAATGCAGGAATGCAGCATGATGACCTCATTAAAGGGTGTGTTCCTGCTGAGCGATGTCATGATGCCACATCTCCAGGACTTCAAGGGAAAGTGCTCTTGCTCCTGATTTATTGTTTTAAAGTGCTGTTACAATTTAACATGTCTGAGGGATCTTTTTGATATTTTGGGCTGGCGATTAATCTTGAGTCCTTGGAGGAAGGAGATAAATGAGAAAGCAATGTCAATGTTTAAGCAAAACCAAGCAGAATTATTCTTCAAAAAAGTAGCATCAGAAATCATTTCCAGGCTCTTGAAACAGGATTATCTTTAATGACCATAAATGTTGCATGGAACCCCAGTCATCAAATGGAAAAAAAAATTGCTCAAATATGTCTCTTTCCCAAATGCAGAAGTCAAAACTCAGTCTTGATAATGACCTTACAGGTATCACTTTGATCACTGGAAATACTGCATTAGTTTTGCCCATTCTCCAAAATACATGTAAGTTTTCAAGACTACCATTTTCATCTTCCCAGTTACATATTAGAGCTCTAGCAGAGGAATTAGTCTTTACTGATGACTAACGATTCTTTATGTGGGAGAGTCTTTGGTTTTGTTTTGGGTATTGTTTTTGTAATTCTGGGGACCGCTGTACAGTAGGTTGAGCCCTTACTTTTTCAAACTCTTCATGTTGATACAGGGAAGATATCACTAATTTTTCCAGATGGGCTTTGAACCCTAGATATAGTCCAGCCAGACCTTGAAATTGTGATCCTCCTGCTTCAGCCTCGTGATTCACTGGGGTTACACCAGTAAGCCCCACTAGGAAGGTTTATCTTTGACCTGGTTCTTGGTTTGGGAAGAAAGATGCTGAAAGGTTTTGATGGGGAGCATCATTCAACAAATGTTGAACATGTTGTACATAACTCCTGAAGACCAGGGAGATGTTCAGTATTTCACAGAAATGGCTTATCGAAAGATTAATAAATCCCAATGAGATACAAAAATTTTATATCTTTGGATAATTCACTCATTACATGAATGCTGATAAAGTTGCAAGGACAGAATAACGTTAGTTTTGTTTTTCATGATATTAATCCATTTTACTTATAAAAATAAGTGCTGAAAAAAATACAAATGTGGCCCTGAAAAAGATTAGAGGAATTGTATCACAGCATAAAAGATTATGGTTTCAAAAATACTACACAAAATAATTATACAAAAAGAGACAAAACCTGAACTTCCTGACCCTTGGCTTCTCGGCTTGTCAACATATTTATCAACTGTACTAAAAGCTGAAGAAGTTCAAAAAATATTTATTTTTATTATATACCACCCGACTTACTCAAAATGATACCATAAAAAACACAGAATTTCAAAGAAACATTTCTTAATAATCAGACATGCAACTGTCAGCCTAACTATGCAACAAAATCTGTTTGTGTACATGTGTGCATGTGCGTGTGTGTGCATACATGTATGTGCATATTCTTGTGTGTCCTTGTATGTATTTGTCTGTACTTTGCTTGCTATTCTGTAAAGCAAAGCTTAGGACCTAGTTTTTAGCACACCTTGAAGTATGACAGATGGAAAACATTTACGATTTTTTTTTCTAAAAACAAATAATTTGAGAAATTGTTAAGTTTACCAGAGTGGACTGTTGATATGCTAAGGAGAAATCATGAATGTATACAAGAGCACCAGTATGAATCAGTTTCTTCAAACAAAATACATTTCTCAACTTCCTACTTTCTCCCCAATGCACCCACACTAAGAAATGACTTTCTGGAGTTACAAGTGTTCATCCAGAAATCCATTCATGTATGACCTGCATATATGAGAAATGATCTCTATCTTCAAAATTTTTATTGAATAATGTATAATGAATGATGTATCTAAAATAGAATAAAAATGTTTCAAATTCTCTCTTCTCTCTCTCTCTCTCTCTTATTCTCTCTCTCTCTCTCCCTGAGTTTTATCATAGGTATAATTCACATACCTTGAAACATCCAAGAGTCAGAATTTTCTTGTTTAACTTTCTGCCCTGACCAGGAATCAATAATCCTGATGAATGCTTTGGACATTGTTTGTGATTTGAGCTATATAATCTGTCAACATAACTCAAATGTTCCTCATTCTTTACTTCCATTTATGTTTTTTTTTTTTTTTCAATGCAGTTTATTCAGGAACATTGAACAATCCTCGGACCCCGGGGAAAGCCAGCCCACAGCTTAAATAGCCTCTGGGTAGCCAACCCAGGCGTGCCACGGGGGCAATGCAGATAGGTCCACATACATGGAAGCAAGCCAGATCCTCGGCCTTAGCCAAATGTGGAGTTGTTCGTGACAGAGAGCACTCACCATCGGGAAGGTGGAAGGCGGAAACCAGCTCCATCTTTAAGGCATAGCATTCCGCAGCTCTCTACAGTTCCCCCTTTATGTTTTATAAACCAAACTTTTCAAAAGGAAATAAGTATAGAGGTTTTGGTGGCTAATTCTTCTGTATTTGCCTCTTACAAATGGCTACTGATTTAAACATTTCTATTTAGAAGCAGAGAAAAAATTTGTATCTGCACAAGTAGATCCTCAGGATTTATTATTAGTGATATTTTTAAATCTCTTTTATTTCTTTTTCAGAAAAAACAGAAATAATTTTTAAAATCAGTTCAACTCAGATTTTATCTTTTACCTGTATCTTTCATCCTGACCAAATTATAACTCATACTAAGGCAGAGATTTGCAGCTAGGCCAAACAAATGCTAGCTGTATGAGAGATAAAAAGAAGAAGGAAGAAGAAGAAGAAGAAGAAGAAGAAGAAGAAGAAGAAGAAGAAGAAGAAGAAGAAGAAGAAGAAGAAGAAGAAGAAGAAGAAGAAGAAGAAGAAGAAGAAGAAGAAGAAGAAGAAGAAGAAGAAGAAGAAGAAGAAGAAGAAGAAGAAGAAGAAGAAGAAGAAGAAGGCGGGGGAGATTTGGCAACTAAAGAGTTAAATATTTGTCATCTGTCTCTTCTAAGATCTCCTTTATAATAAAGATTTAAGGGTTTTCTAAGTTACAGTAATGGTCTGTGATTCATTCTTCATCTCCTTCACTGTTTCCCTTTTGAACCTTTGATGCAAGTAAAATAAAAGGGAATAGCAGGCTTTCATGCTATTGTCTTACAGTTTTCACACACAAGTCCCACATTTCAAACATTTTAAATGGTCTCACGGATTTCAGTCCATGGAATTTCAAAACGAAGGCTCTGCCTTTCAGAAGGGAAGGACGCTCTTTCTTCTTCTCCACCCTACTCCCCCACCGTCATCTCCCCGTGTCATTTTTAACTGTATTACTACCCAGCCAGAAGGATTCTGACAATATCTTTACTCTAGCTCCTTCCAGAGGTAAATGCCAAAACTTCTGCATCCAGAATGGAGCTGGGATTAATTAGAGGCAGCAGAAGCACAATGATGAGTGAAGATTATGCCTGATTCCTCATGGTCCTAGTTTCTAATAAAAGCTCGTGAGCTTCAGTGGAGCCAAAGTCTGAGTTCAAGTTCACTCAGAAATCATACAGGAAGCACTTAGTTCACTTGGGCAAAGCACTTCTCAAGCTGTCGAAGGTAGAATATAACTGAGATATGTGGGCAAAATTCCCCAAACCCTGGCAACACTCCAGAGTGCAATTCCATAAAACATATGATATGCACATTTCCACAAACCGAAGCTTCCTCTGGGCTCTGGAGAAAATAACACTGTTTAATAACGGCAGCAGGTGTTTTTACTAATGATCTTTTAACGACATTTTTGATGGCTTTAATTAAACCCCAAATATTTTTGTTGGAAAAATAAAGGACAAATGGTTTCTAAGGCAAAACAAATAGTGCTTTTAAGGGTGCATTATAAAGAAAAGTGTGCAAAGTACATGTTCTTTTACCAAAGAAAGTAAACAGTGCTTTTGCATAAAGTCCAACTGGAAGAATTGAGAAGAAAAAATATTATAAAAGTTGATAAAAAATGTTTTTAGAAAAAAATTAATTCTATCAAAGAGGACAGATTAAAAGTGTTACAGTGAGGAGGCAAAGGCAAGCAGATCCATGTGAGAGTGCAGCCAACTTTGTCTAAATATGAGCTCCATCACAGCCAGAGGTAAATAGTAAGACCCTATCTTGAAAGAAACATAACAACAAAAAAAGCTTGAATGTTCAAGGCCACCTAGATAAAACAGCAAAACTTTGCCTCAAAACAAACACTTTGATGTGAGCAAAAACAAAAAAAAGGGAAGTAGAAAGATGTGGAGGTAGAAGAAGGTTAAGGGAAAAAAGAAGAGCAGAAAGGACAAAAAGGAAGGAAGGAAGCAAGAAAAGAAGGAAGAAGGAAGGAAGGAAATAGTCTGTCCCTCCAAAAAGGGACACTTAAGTGGTTATGCTTCTCTAGAGGAACAGAGCATGTAGAATTAATATTTATTAAAAGGGATCTATTAGATTGTATTACACAAAATGGTTGATTTTTTTTTATGGGGAGACTGACAACCTAGTAGCTGTTCAGGAAACAATAAGGCTGGATCCCTCAGTACTCATGCTCTGGCACTGAAGTCCTGGCAGATTCCTGGAAATCAACTTCAGTTGAAATCCTGAATAAGTTAGATACTAAAATCAGTGAAAGAATGCAGCAGCAGGTGCAGGAAAATGGTAGGTGAACTAACCTCTGAGACTTGAAAACAAGTAGGTAAAGAGGCAGAAGCCTTTTGCCATTTGGTTTGCCACTGGAAGGAGGCACATATATTAAAGTAATAAATTAAAGGAATAAGGAAAATTTCTCATAAGGAATTTCAGAGATTTCAAGATCTCAGAGGTTGCATTAACCTAGATCATTCCTCACAGGTATGTCCTGGAGACTCATCTCTTAGTTTCAGATCCAGCCAAAGTGAGAACCAAGACCCATCATCCCAACCACGGTGTATAAAATCAGCAAAGTAAGGTAGTTCTAAGCATGTGCAAGTACTTCTGATATCCTGATATGAGCTATTCATTATGAACAGGATCAAAACCTCAGGCAAACCTGTTTGCATCCAAGGCAGATTTGAATGGGCCAGGAGTTTCATCCTGGCATTATTTTCTTGGCATATAAGACTAACTTCTATCTCAAACTGCAGAGTGTCTTAGAATCAGAGGTACAGTAGGAAACTTTCTTTTTTATATTCCATGTCTTGTATTTAAAAATTATACCTCTTTAGGACCATTTGCATTCAGTCAGATATGCCAGATCTTTCTATTTCAATGTTAACAACAGTGGGCATCCTAGGACAAAATAAAAAAGACTCCAGCTTGATGTCTTCAGTCTTCCCCAGAAGTCTGTGTCCTTGGCCCCCTACCATGAGTCGTTTGAGGCTCACTAAAGAAGGCATGGCAGCTGAAGCTATGTCCACACTTTCTTTATGAAAGACAGTCTAGAAAAAAAAAATATGAGCTTGGAAGAGGATATTTTCTTGTGATCATAAGAAGTTGGACAATTCTAACTTGTAGCATCTGCCTTTCTTTATGATGCTTCAAGACCAGCCCTGAGAGAACTGCAGTAGAGGACTCTAAGGGCCACCAAACACAGGCTGTTTCTAAACTGTAATCAAAACTATAAACTAGAACATGTTAGAACACTGAAGTTAGAACTAACTTCCCACCGTGTTGTTTCCACCCCTAAATAATCTGTAGATTCATCTGCCTTTTCCCAAGACAGTCCTCCCACCTTACATCACTATCTGTCCAAGATCCAGCAGCATTCTTCTACTGTTAGTTTCAGGGGACCCCTCCAGAGATGCCTGCTTAGCCACAGTTGATAGCCAGTTGAAAATCTCTATTATAGCGGGCTGAAATTACAACTCAGGTGGTCAGGACCTAAGCGTAGCTCCAGATGTCCAGAGCATGGGGTTTTTGAAGGCAAAGCCACGTCCTGGCACCTTGATCTGCAGCTGTAGGAGGTTTACGCACAAGCAGGTAGTTTAGCAGAAGCTAAGATAAATTAGCCGAGGTGTCTTGGCCTGGGCTTCCTAGAACAGAGCTGGGTACTTTTTTGCATGATTCTCAATCGAGGAGATAAAATTGTAGTTAAACTCGAAATGGTCTCAGCAAGGGTAGAAGGCGGAGAAACCTCTGCACTGTCTTGCCCTGTCACAGCGCGAGTGATCTGCAATGCTCTTTCAGCGTGTTCTGTCTGGCTCCGATTTCTGTTGTTGTTCTTTCCTTCTCTTCTTCTTTTCATTAAAAACACTTTTCTTCTCACATGGTATATCCCGATTTCAGTTTCCCTTCCCACTACTCCTGGCACTTCCTCCTCTCCTCCCCTCCCATCCTTATACATCTCTTTTCTGTCACTTATTAGAAAGCAAACAGACTTGTATGAGATAATAATAAAATAAAGTATTATAAAATAAAACAAAAACTAATGCCTTTGGATTGGAGAAAACAAACAAAAGAGTGAAAAGCGTTCAAGAAAAGGTGTAAGAAACAGGTACAGATGCAGAAATCCACTTGTTCTCACACTCAGGAATTCCGTAAAAACACTGAACTGGAAACCATAATAAATACCAAAAGGGCCTGTAGGGTAAAAAGAGAGAAGAAAAATATATATTAAAAAATAATCAAATAAAAGTAAAAAAAAAATAGTAGGGTGTGGTGGCACACACCTGTAATCCCAGCACTCTGGGAAGCAGAGGCAGGCAGATCTCAATGAGTTCTAGGCCAGTTTGGTCTACAAAGCGAGTTCCAGGCCAGGCAGTCAACGCTACACAGAGAAACTCTATCTCAAAAAAAAAAAAAAATAAGTAAACAACCAACCAACCAAATCAACAAATAAAAGTATGATAAATTTAAACCACACACACACACACACACACACACACACACACACACACACACACAACACACACATGCTTTCTGTGACCATGTACTGGGTCATATTTGAGCCTATAGTGTTTTGTAGTGACATAAACTCATCATCACAGAGTATATAATGATATTTCTTTCTATCTATATTTCTTTGGAATTGTAATAATTTCTCATATTTTATTCCAACAAATATTGAGAGATATTTACCTTTATCAGAAGCCCAAAGTTCTGGAAGAATACTGAGCCACATGACAGTCATTTCCTAACAAGTTGCATAAAATTACTATATGGCTCAGCATATTACATTCTAAGTATATGTCCAAAAATAAAATAAAATTTAGGTGTTCAGACAGAAGTTTACACACACATATTCATGGCAGCATCACGTACAATATTCAAAAGAGAAACAATCCAAACATCCGTCAAAAGTTGAAACATTCCCTCACGAAGGGGGAGGAGGTTTCATTGGTTTCTCATGAAACTCACAAGAAATGGAACATCTCAAGTCACATGAGGCCGTTACTCATCTCTCATGGACTTCTGTCCCCCATGTGTGACAGGGCCATTTTCCCCTTGAACTTTCATCAGCAGTAATTGCCCAAAAGAAACCTATGTAAGACTGGACCCAGTAACTTTCCATTCCTGTGGGAAGGATCTCATGAGATGAGACCGCACCCATCTCCAGTGATTTACAATGAACAGTTTCTGGGAGAGAGAAGTTTTCAGTGGCATAGTGCTCATAAGTTGCCCGCACTCGTGTAAGGTA
Source organism: Meriones unguiculatus (assembly GCF_030254825.1). Lineage (NCBI taxonomy): Eukaryota > Metazoa > Chordata > Mammalia > Rodentia > Muridae > Meriones > Meriones unguiculatus. Next base: position 31,485,783 of record NC_083358.1, read on the forward strand.
ACCCTGATGAAATGTCCAGCTACTGAATATATGACGCTGCCTTCTCTGATGTGAGCATGCTGCTGTTCAGGACTGTGAGAAAACAGAGTATCACCTCATCATCTTAATTCAAGTGCATGAATATAGCACCTAAATGATGCACAACAGAACAGTCCAATACCCACCCATCCACAGATTTGTGCTCTAATGATCACCTTTGTTGCCATTTCACATTTGCTTTTCCAGTCACCAGATTGCAATGGTTAATGTGGCTGATTGTATCAAGATGAGAGTAAAAAGGCAGTCTTAGAGGGTTGGACTGGCATATTAAGCAAACTGGATTTAAACTTAACCGAAAATGTCATATAATTTTATAACTTAGAGATCCTTAAGGGATCATGTTTAATTTGATATTTTCAGTCATAAATGAAAGCAAGCTACATGCATTTTCATCATTTGTAAGGAAGCATATGGGTTCAGGCATAGACCCATTCTCAGTGTGATTAATAACAGTTTCTCTTAGCGTTCAACCATGCAGGGCAGTGGGACACAAGAGGTATTCCCATACTGCTGTGCGTCATTGCCAAGAAGGGCCCGTCTGCAGGCAAGGCAGGATGCAGCAGCCTGGAGGTCATGCAGGTCCTGCTCCAGGATGTGCTGTCCAACCACACAATCAGCCCTGACTCTGAGCGAAACGAGATATCTGAGATGAAGAATGGCTCAGTTTTCTGAGGGAAGTCTCCTCAAAAGACTTCCATAGTCTGTGCTGCTGCCAAAGACCATGTTGTTGCCCGTGGTTGTTGTTGCCACAGGAAACCGTGCTGCTGTAGAAAACCATGTTGAGGTCCATGATCTGTGCTGCTGCCAGAAACCATGTTACTGCAGGAAACCATGTTGATGTCCATGAACTATGCTGCCGCCAGGAACCATGCCCAGTGGAAATTCGTGGTCCACACTGCCACTGGCTGCTATAGACAGGGATGTTTCTTTAGCAGTGTATCAATGGCTGCAGACTCATAACTGAGAAAAGAGATCTCCGCTTCTGTGCCAATATCTCCCCACACCAAAATAAATGGATAGATAGATAGATAGATAGATAGATAGATAGATAGATAAATGATAGATAGACAGATAGATAGATAAACAATCCATACAGGAGGCTATTGAAGAGAGTCATTTAAAAGTTTAATGATGGTGTTGAAGTACAGCTCTTCACAGTTGATGGCTTCTAGAAGGGGTGGGGAAGACTGTTTTCATTAAGGGCTAAACACTGGGAGTTTGACCATGCTCTAATGGCTATATGGGCAACACAAATTGTACTTGGCAATTTTCTTTTTCTTTCTTTCTGTTTTCTTTGGGGGGGGGATCTATCAAGGGTATGTAGGTGGACCTGGGATGAGTGGAAAATGAGTGTGATTAGGGCACAATGTATGAAATTCCCAAACGGTTAATAAAAATATTATGTTGTAAAAAATAGCTTCTCTCAATTTCAAAGATCTCCAGTTTAAAGGATGAGTTAAACATCGACCCAGCATATCTCTTTGATATGCTATATGACATACCTAGTATCCTAAAGAACACATAGTCATAAAAATCATATAACATCTGAACGTCTACCTGAAACCCTATATTGATAACCTCTGGTATATATTTTAGTCAGTAAAACTTGGAGCTAGAGAAATGGCTCCACAGGTAAGAGCATACGGTGCTCATGAAGAGGACCCAAGTTCAATTCCTAGCACCGTGCTGGTAACTTACCTTCAGGTGAGTATCCAACAGCCCCTTCTGACCTCCACAGGTACCTGCTTTTATGTGACCATATACACTTACACACAGACATATAATGTTTTTTAAGAAGAAAATAAACTTCTTTTGTAAGTATAGAGAATAGAACTACACTGATTGATCCTGTGCCCTGTTCACATAGCTTAGAAAACAATGCTGTCCGTTAGACCTTCACACTCCAGAAAGGCAGATCATTATACCCACAGAACAGGAAACAGGCAAAGAAGTACCTTGTTCATGATCTGGTAGAGTTGGGACATAGACTCCGGTTTTGTAATACACTTATTTACTGCTGATGCAGGATTCCAGAGCCTAACTCTTAGTTTGTGTCCTGAGTGACATACAAGGTCCTCAAATCCCTTTGCCCTATATCACTAGTGTGTATAATAGTAATCTGCCTCGTTCTGATTTAACAGGTGTAGATAAAATAATATGCCAGCAGTGCATTAGAAGACTACTCGATATATATTATTACAAAGTAATACTGTTCTCTATCTTCAGTTATAGATGCATGGATAAGATGATTGCACAATTCAAAACCCAGGAAGTGCAAATTTAACAAAATAGGAAACCTCCTTAACAGTCCCATGTAGCCTCAAAATATTTTAACCTTCAAAATGGTGATATAGTGTCAAATTGATGGCATAGCGGGCAGCATAGCAGCTCTCCAAAAATAGTGATATACATCAGAGGGAGTAAGAAGTAAATCAAAGAATGTAAAATGATTAAATTTCATAGTAGAACTGTAGAGAAACAAAACGTTGCAACACATACACGATTCTCATGATAGCTTTTCTACCAAAAGCATTACTAATTTCATGTACCTGTTTATGTTCATAGTTTGGAATCCCAGTCTCCTTCTCCCTATACTTTCTCTTCATTGTACAGAGTATGTTGTTGTCATGTCCTGCTCTATGCAATGCATTAGCTTTACAGGACAAGCTTGGAGGTAAATGCTGGTAGAAGTTTATTAGTTTATAAGTTTACAATTTAATCATTCTGTGACCAAAGTCTCCATTCTAATGTAGGGCCAGCTTTCTTATCATAACTGGCACTAAGGAAGCATACCAGAAGGGAGAAAAATAGTGTTGTAGTTAAATTATGTTCTCACATATTCATAAAGATTCTGTGTTTTCTTCAAACACCAGGACACGGCTTTGACATTTTATTCTTAGTTGAGAATTTCACTTGCAATAACAGAGGCAAAACTTTAAATTGCCCTGAGCTAAGAGGCATCACTCGTGGACCACAATGGCTTTGAAAAAAACTGGGACATCTCTTTGCATGTGATTTGTGCCTTTGTCATGAGTTTGTTTCAATGGTCTTTGGAAATTTTAATCTTCATACAAGAATAACAATATCTGAAACATCTCCCTAATTTCCATTTCAAATTAAGGAGTCTTTCTTAAAAATAAATTTCTAGCAAATAAACTTTCTATTGATACTTTGGTTCCCACTGTAAACATGCACATGGAGATTAGACAGACACAATTTCAAATCACCAACATGACAGAAAGTTTTGAATTTAGTTTGGGTACAGATTTGCTGAATGTCCGCAAAATCTTCATGCATATAACTAAGAATGAGTTAGGCCCACTGGTCTTTCAAACTTTTCTGCCTGATTAAAAAACATATATACTTCTTTCATTAAACACTATGTTTTATTTATAGGAAAACCATAGTCTTACTCATAAAAAAGTATATATGTGTTTCTAGATAATTGTCTAAAATGAGAAATCCACATGATTAAAGACATAGGAAAGTTTCCATTTCAGTGATCTGTCCAACAGACACATCTTTGTGAAAATGCACTGGAACTCTTCTAGCCTGGTAGGAGAGTCATTGCTGTCTTGAAACTGAAGAACCTGATATGACTTTCACAATATGGTGCCCATTAATGTTCCCTTACAGAAAGGTAGGCTCACAGGATGACTCAGGAAGTTCCTTGTAAGTTGGCACCCAAGGGAACACAGACAGAGACAAGGAGTGCAAGTCCTGAACCCCAGGATACATATGCTGGGAGGGAGTCTATAATCTATTAACAATTGTTGAGAGGGAGATTTATAAGCTCTCAACCATTTCTGGAGGCGGTGCTTTTCTCCAGCATTGTAACTGTCTGGAAGTTGCTTATGCTACCATAAACAGTTGTAGTTATAATCACTTGTTCACCAAGCTAGACTTAGAGAGACTATTTTTTCTTAATTTTTTTTTTTTAGTCTGTCATGGATGTCACATCTGGCATGAATAGACATTGGTCTCCCCAGGAAAAGTCATACAACAAGAAGGTCAAATTTCTGGTGGTAAAAATCTGAAATACAGGTCTTAAGGTAAAAAGCTGTGAGGTCCTTAGAATTTTACAAACTTACTCACTTTCTTTGTTTTTCAAAGTCTGATAGAAATAGCCAGATTGGAAATGAAATTTGAAACTACAGGTGCATCATTGATTATGGTAGTGTTATAAATATAAGGTTTCCATAGTAAACAAATCATTTCATAATACCAATTAAGCTATAAACAGACTTTTGAACAACTCTTTTTTTTTCTTTTTTTTCTTCCTGAAAGGACAGTAGTCTCTCTAATGTTTGACACACTCATTTAAAAGTGTAACTATCAGTTTTCTTAGCTCATGGGCCACAGAAGAGCCTACAGCGGTCTGAATGCACTAAACCTACAGTTAAAACAAGAGCTTCAGTTCCCTCATGGGGAGTCAGCAAAGTAAGATAACTACTCCAACACCTCCTACAAGGAGTTTACTGCAGAACAGAGACAGGAACAAAGTGTCACAGAAAGATGTGAGCCAGTGATCATTTCCGTCTTTGGATGTTGCACTTGTTTATACAGAAAAGGTCACCATGGGCAAGCAAGTAGCTTCAAACAGAAAGTTCCCAGAAAAACAAGACAGCGAGATTCAGTTGTGTAGGACTGAATACCAAGAAGGGCTGACCTGCTTGAGGAATGTCCATCCGTGCAGCAACGGCAGAGTTCATAAGCAGGATACTCACAGCTGATGAGTCTAGAAAGGAAATCTTTCTTCGCTCATCTTTCAGCAGTTGTTTAACAATATGCGTATATTACGTCCCTGACCAGGCACTGGTTCAAATCTTAGTAAAGAAGACGGGGTTCACACTCGGGCTGAAAAGGAAGAAGCACAAATAAATATGCGTTGACCAAAGGTATTGCAAGAGAGGAAATCACCAAACCCCCAGAAGTGCCAGGGAAGAGTCAATAAGCCCTGTCTCAGGTCAGATTACACTTTGCTGTGGACTTCCCAGTAGAATCCAGCTTTCACTAGAACAGTGGAACCAGGGAAGGAATAAAGGAAGAATCCCCTAAATGTCCTCAGATATCGAGATGTTAATAATTCCCGATAGTAGAACAACCCAACACTCTGTTCAAGGTTGCAAAGCAAAATAGGTAAAGGCAACAGAAGTAAAGCCTGATATAAACAAAATTAGAGCAGGAATACATGATAAAATGTATTTAATATAAATATTCATCTCAAAAAATGACAGTAGAAAAGACCAATAGTGTTAAGAATTCCTTTGTAACTTGTGTAGTAGTTCACATCCAGCTGATGTAAGGGACCTTCCTGTGCCATCTGCTGAATTGTCAGGAGCATGTAAAATGCTGTTTCTGTCCCCATGCAATTTACTCACCAGAACATCAATATTGTCCTGGATTATTTCATGACAACTTGACAAAAACTAGTCATAGAAAAGGAGGGAACTTCAATGGAGAAAATACTTCCATAAGATCCAGCTAGAGAACAATTTCTTTCTAATACAATTTTTATTTTTTTATATTAATCACAGGTTATTTACTTTGTATCCCAGTCATAGCCCCCTCCCTCATTTCCTCCCAATCCTACCCTCCCTCCCTCATCTCCTCCCTGACCCTTTCCAAGTCCACTGAGAGGGGTGGTCTTCCTCCCCTTCCATCTCACTCTACCTTATCAGGTATCTTCAGGACTGGCTGCAATGTCCTCCTCTGTGGCCTAGCAAAGCTGCTCCTCCGTCAAGTAGGGAGGAGGTAAAAAAGCCAGCCATTGAGTTCATGTCAGAAACAGTCCTTGTTCCCCTTACTAGGGTACCCACTTGGATGCTGAGCTACCATGGGCTACATCTGAGCAGGGGTTCTAGGTTATAACCGTACATGGTCCTTGGTTGGAGAAACAGTCTCATAGAAGACCCCTGTGCCCTGATATATTTGGTCCTTGTGGATCTCTTGTTCTCTCCAGGTCATACTAACTCTCCCTTCTTTCATATGATTCCCTGCACTCTGCCAAAGGTTTGGTTATGAGTCTCAGCATCTGCTTTGATACACTGCTAGGTAGAGTCTTTCAGATGGCCTCTGCAGTAGGCTCCTGTCCTGTTACTTGTTTTCTCCTACATCCAATGTCCATCCCATTCATCTTTCTAAATGAGGATTGATCATCTTACCCCGGGTCCTTTTTCTTGTTTATCTTCTTTAGGTATGCACATTTTAGTATGTTTATCCTATCTTATAGGTCTAGTACCCACTTATAAGTGAGTATATAGTATGTGTGTCTTTCTGCTCCTGGGATACTTCACTCAGGATGATCTTTTCTAGATCCCACCATTTATTTGCAAATTTCATGATCCTTGTTTTTAATAGCTCAGTAGTATTCCATTGTGTAAATGTACCACAATTTCTGTATCCATTCCTTTGTTGATGGACTTCTGGGCTGTTTCCAGGTTCTGACTATTACGAATAAAGATGCTACAAACATGGTTGAGCAAATGTCCTTGTTATGTACTTGAGCATCTTTTTAGGTATATGCCTAGGAGTGGTATACCTGGAACTTAAGGAAACAGTATTCCTAATTGTCTGAGATTGATTTCCAAAGTGGTTGTACAAGTTTATATTCCCACCAGCAATGGAGGGGGTTCCTGTTTCTTCACATCCTCTCCAGCATGTGTTGTCACTTGAGGACATTGCTAGGCTGATGGTCTTCGAATCAACAAGAAAGCTGGCTGAGTAAGCTATGAGGAGCAAGCCCTAGTAGCACCCCTCCATGGCCTCTACACCAGCTCCTGCCTCCAGATTCCTGTTCTGTTTGAGTTTCTGCCCTACTTCCTTCGATGTTGTACAGTGATTGGAAGCATAAGACAAATAAATTGTTTTCTCCTCAAGTTGCTTTTGGTCATGGTGTTTCATAGCAGAAATAGAAAACCTAACTAGGTCAAACACACATAACAGAGGCTAGAAAATGATCTTTCTATATGAACTGTAGGTAACATTGCTTCTGGTTTTTGTGAAGTCTTTTAGGATGAAACAGGGAATTGATTACCAGTCAAGAAGACTCAAGTTCAAGTAGTAACCCAAGGCTTGATTCATTGTTCCTCAGATAAATAAATAAATAAATAAATAAATAAATAAATAAATAAATGAGTGGGATAAAATAGCATGCCCCACCTCTTTCCTCAATTATGAGAAGGTAGTTAATTTCCATTTGTCTTGACAGGAAACTAATAGGGCTGAAGGAAACAACCTTGAAATGCTTTCAGGTAAAGCTCAAGAAGTTAAGACTCACAGAGGTTATCGATGGCTGTCTATTCCAATTCCATCTCCATGTCTATAAGACACCTGCTATGTTCTATTCAGAACTTTAAGGGTTGCGTACTACCTATACACAGCACTTGTGTTAGGTTTCTGGATTTCATCAAGCAGCTACTAATTTTGAATCCTTGGAACCAAAGGGACCAGCTTAAAAAGATGATACAACACATATTGCTAAATATGACCATAGGGTCAACATTTTTTTGCACATGATCTGAAAATTTTAAAGATTTTAAAAGTACTAGCAAGCCTCCAGCTTCGTCTGAATTGCAGACTGCTCTGTTTTACAATATGAAAATACAATTCACATGAGTTTTTACCTGAAGAGCAGGCTAGTGAGGAGGTTTCTTTGAGAATGTGGTGTGTCCTTAAAATCTGAAATGAAGAAACAAATAATCACTGTGTAGTAAAGGCTGGAGTGTATCCCAGTATATATTTTCCTCTTGCTGTTTTAACCCTGGCATCTAACCCTTTGGAACCCTCTTTCTGTTATCTGCAAGGACTTTTGATATTGATTGACCTGGGAAGATCTTGTCTGCTGGACCTCGGATCCGAAGACCAAAAAGAGCAAGGAGGACTGTAGTCTAATGCTGCCGACAGCCTTACCTCAGTTTCCGTATACTCCTCTGCACTAATGTAATAAAAGAAGCAATGATCTGAGCAAGGTTGTTTGAGTTCAGAAAAACATATAAATAAAATGCCAGCAAGCAATACCAAACATTGATAGAACATCTCTTTCGCAGAACATTTTGCAGGACGGAACAATTTAAACACAATTGCCTAGCATGTACTATAGGTTATATCTGGGAAGGCATGAACGCGAGGCAGAAGGCCGTATTCAGATTCACTGACCAGATTGGGTTCTATAGCTATGCACACACATCCAACAAGGATAAAATGTCTTATAAATTGAATGTTTAATACAAGAGGCAGGAAAACATACCCAAGAATAATCCAGGGAACAAAATGTACTTGAGGTAAAAGGCCCTCTGCCTTTTTTCCCCAGAGCCTCTCTCACGCTTTCCCAAGGCATTGGTCACCATGGGTCATTCTTTTGAATATGTTCCAACAAAAGACCACAGAGCAAATTAGCAACGGTTGTGTCAGGCAAAGTCCTGACTGAAAAGCTCACCCAGAGGGTGTTTAAAATACTTTTAATAATGGCATTCACTTTCTCTAGCAATGACTAATGAAAAGCATCAAGCTAAGAGTTGTTTTATTTTTTAAGTTTCTTATTTTAATAATGCCTACAACCTAGTAAGTTCTTGATAAATGCTTACTACTACTATCACTGGTAGTTTTCATAGGAGAAAATTAAAGGCAGATATTTTACAGCTTCAATAAGATATCCATAAATGTCATTCAAACTTAGACAGAAACACTTCATAATAACAGACTATTATAACAGGATTTCCAACAGGACTCAAAATAAACACTCAGTGTTATAAGTACATGCATTAAATTAAGGGTTGGCAACATTCTGCTGTGAAGGACCAGAAAGTAAACATTTCAGACTGAGGGCCAATGTCTATGCTGATATGATTAACTATTCTTTCTGAAAGGTTAATCATATTTTAATATTTTATATTTTTATTTTATAAATGTTGTATGCATGTCTGTGTACCAGATGCTAGCAATGGGTGTTGAGTCCTCTGGAACTAGAATTGTAGAAAGTAAACCCAGGTTGTCTGCAAGAGCAGCAAATGCTCATAAGCATGGATTCACTTCTCCAGCCCCATATTTTACATTTTAAAAGTATAAACACAAGTCTTAATGTATAGGTGATATAAAAGCAGACAATTGTTGGGCTCATCAGAGGAGAACATTGTTTGACAACCCTTGTGCCAGGCAATCCTTGCTTTGTCTTTATTTTTTAATCTTAGGCAAGACATGCCATTTATATACACTGACAAATGGTTTGTGTTTAAGCCTTGCTTACAAATAATTCTAATTTTCATAAGCAAAACATGACTTATAGATTTGGTTTCATAAACATCTTTAGCACTATTGTATATATGACAGAACTGGAATCTTTTAGAAAATTTATCCTTGCCACAGACAGTTCAAATGAAGTAAAAACATACAATATTTTTCATTTAATCTTTAAATTGTTTCATTTAATCTTTCAATAAGTTTTTTAAAAGCTATATGTGGGGAGGGGCAAGATGGCAGCGCCGGGAGGACTCTCATTCTGAGCAGCAGCAGCAGGATCAGCACAGTGACCAGTAATCAGAACTCGCGGCCATAAAACACAGTCATTGTGTTTCCCAGGTGAGAGGATACCCCACGGTGGGGGATTCAATCAGCTTTTAACTCACCCAGCTAAACCATGGAAGAGATCCCGGTTCCACCAGACACTTGGCTGCCGGCCACCAGCCCCAGCCCCAGCCCAGAGCCACAAGCCAGTGTCTCTGGTCATGGTCCCAGACTAAACCTTGCGTACCACACTATCAGAGACTGGAATTTTCAGTTGAGAGATAACCCCAGGGTACAGGAAACGATTGGGACTGGCCTTAGGTCACCCAAACATCCCCTGGAAAAGACTCTGGGTCCACAGGGACCCCAGGAGCCAGCCCGGAGCCAGAGCCAGGGACCCAGGCTCCGGCACCACAGAGCTCTGCCTGCCTGCGCGCCTGATTCGCCACCTGAGATAGAACTGTGGGCACCAGGGCACCAGCGAATGAGTTTCACTGTCTGGTGCAAACAAAAAGGGAGGGAAACGGCTGGTCTGATCTCAGAGCACTCAGCCGACACTCCCAGCCTGAAAAGGTCCCCGGAAAATTGCCCAGCTTAGGGAGGCACCCAGGCTCCCAAAGGCCGCAAAGGCAGACACAGGCAGTTTCTGAGCACCAGACAGCTGGCAGAGACTGAGCCGCCATCACTCAGTTGTGCTCCAGGCACAGGCAGCTTCTGTGGCCAGCCAGCTGGCAGACACTGAGCAGTGTGCACCAGGGCAAAAAAAGACACTGGGAGTCCATGTCTCCAGAGAATCCACAGGGAAGGAAGGAAACTGTACTGACTTAAATCACCCAATCCTTCCCTAGAAAAAGTCTAGCAGACCAGTAGGGCCGAGGTGCCAGCACTCAGCTGTGCTCCAGACACAGGCACAAACAGTTGCTGCGCGCCTGATGTCCAACTGGGTCACAGCAGCTGATCATTAAATTTAAAACAAGAAACCCAGAAACAGGGCAGCTGCCCTCAGGACTTCCCTGGGTGAGAGGAGAACCCTCTCGACTAACAAAGACCACAGTTACCACTCAGGTCTATATCCCTGAGGTGAGCAACTCCTGAAAAAACACCAGCCATCCAAGGACTATACACAAAAAGCTGAGAAGACATTCTTCAGGAAAAACCAGCTTTCTGCAAAGGGGATTCTCTCCACCACAGGATCCCCAGGAACTACCAGAAAATAACCCCAAACACCTAAGATAGCACAATGGTAGAGGCCAGCGTAAAAGCTCAAGCAACAAAAGACAGAGCAATATGGCATCTCCAGGACCCAGTTACCCAGGGGTAAGTAGCCCTGGACACCCCAGCATAACTGAAATCCAAGATGACCTAACAACTATGCTCATGAAGATGAAAACAGAGGAAACAAATAAGATACGTAAAGACATAGAGGAAGATAAACTCAAACAGAATATTGCCATCCGTAAAGAAATAGAGGAAGCTGCAGCCAAACAGTTTATGGCCTTTAGAAAGGAAATGATTAAAGCACTGAATGAAATAAAAGAAACAGAGTTGAAGGAACTAAAAGAAAAACAGGAAAGTATAATCAGACAGGTGAAGGAAATAAATAAAACAACTCAAGACCTGAAGATAGAATTGGAAAAATTAAAGAAAACACAAATGGAAGAAATAATGGAAAGGAAGAATCTAGGGAAGAAAACAGGAACTACAGAGGTAAGCATAACCAACAGACTACAAGAGATGGAAGAAAGAATAAGATACAATGGAAGAAATTGATGTATCTGTCAAAGAAAATGTTAAATCCGAAAAATTCCTAACACAGACCATCCAAGAAATCTAAGACAATATGAAAAGACAAAACCTAAGAATAATAGGTATAGAGGAAAAAGAAGACTGCCTTCTAGAAGGCCCAGAAAATATTTTCAACAAAATCATTGAAGAAAATTTCCCAAAGCTAAAGGAGAGGCCAATTAGAAGACATGAGGCCTACAGAACACCCAACAAATTTGACCAGAAAAGAAAATCCTCCCGCCACATAATAATCAAAACAGTAAGTATACAGAACAAAGAAAAAATACTAAAAGCTGCAAGGGAAAAAGGCCAAGTAACATATAATGGCAAACCCATTAGAATCACACCTGACTTTTCAACAGAGACTATGAAAGCCAGAAGGGCCTGGACGGATATCATGCAGACCCTAAGAGAACACAGATGTCAGCCCAGGCTACTATACCCAGCAAAACTCTCAGTCCTCATAGATGGAGAAAACAAGATATTCAATGACAAAAACAAATTTCAACAATAACTACAAACAAATCCAGCATTACAGAAGACACTGGAAGGGAAAATACAACCCAGGAAAACTAGCTACATTCAAGAAAACACAGGAAATAAATAACCTCACTTCAATAAAACAAAAAGCAACCAAGCACACAACCTGAAGACCACAGCCAATATCAAAATCAAGGGATCAAACAGCCATTGGTCATTAATTTCTCTCAACATCAATGGACTCAACTCTACAATAAAAAGACACAGATTAACAGAATGGATACGTAAACTAAACCCAGCAATCTGTTGCATACAAGAAACACACCTAAGACACAAAGATAGACATTACCTGAGGGTAAAGGGTTGGAAGACAACTTTCCAAGCAAACGGACCCAAGAAGCAAGCAGGAGTAGCCATTCTAATATCTGATAAAATAGACTTTCAAACAAATTTAATAAAAAGAGATGGGGAAGGACACTTCATAACTCATCAAGGGAAAATTCCACCAGGAAGACATTACAATCCTGAACATCTATGCCCCAAATACAAGGGCACCCACATTTGTGAAAGAAACATTGATAAAATTTAAAGCACATATAGATCCCCACACATTAATAGTGGGAGACTTCAACACCCCACTCTCAACAAAGGACAGGTCAACCAAACAGAAATTAAACAAAGAAACAATGTCTCTGACAGAGATCATGAATCAAATGGACCTAACAGACATCTACAGAACTTTACACCCAAACACAAAAGAATTTACCTTCTTCTCAGAACTTCATGGAACCTTGTCCAAAATAGACCACATAGTTGGACACAAAGCAAGCCTCAACAGATACAAGAAGATTGAAATAATCCCTTGTATCCTGTCTGATCACCATGGAATAAAGCTGGACCTCAGTAACAACAGAAATAGCAAAAAGCCTACACATACATGGAAACTGAACAACTTACTACTAAAAGACAGCTGGGTCAATGAAGAAATAAAGAAAGAAATTAAAGTCTTTCTAGAAATCAATGAAAATGAAGACACAACATACCCAAACTTGTGGGACACAATGAAAGCAGTGCTAAGAGGAAAGTTCATAGCACTAAGTGCCTTCAAGAAGAAATTCGAGACAGCTCATTCAAGCACCCTAATGGCTCACTTAAAAACCCTAGAAAAACAAGAAGCAGACACACCAAGAAGGAGTAGACGGCTGAAAATAATCAAACTCAGGGCTGAAATCAATCATTTGGAAACAAATAAAACAATTCAAAGAATCAATGAAACCAAGAGCTGGTTCTTTGAGAAAATCAACAAGATCAACAAACCCTTAGCCAAGCTAACTAAAAGGCAGAGAGACACCAACCAAATCAACAAAATCAGAAATGAAAAGGGGGATATAACTACAGACACTGAGGAAATTCAAACAATCATTAGGACTTACTTCAAAAGTCTATATGCCACAAAATTTGAAAATCTAAATGAAATGGACAATTTTCTTGATCGATTTGACTTACCAAAGCTGAATCAGGACCAGGTAAATCAACTAAATAGACCTATATCCCCCAAAGAAATAGAAGCAGTCATCAAAAGTCTCCCATCCAAAAAAAGCCCAGGACCAGATGGCTTCAGCGCAGAATTCTACCAGACCTTCAGAGAAGAGCTAACACCAATTCTCTTCAAACTATTCCACAAAATAGAAACAGAAGGAACATTACCAAACTCATTCTATGAAGCCACAGTCACCTTGATACCTAAACATCACAAAGACTCAACAAAAAAAGAGAATTTCCGGCCAATCTCCCTTATGAACATTGATGCAAAAATACTTAATAAAATACTTGCAAACCGAATCCAAGAACACATCAAAGATATTATCCACTATGACCAAGTAGGCTTCATCCCAGGTATGCAGGGGTGGTTCAATATATGGAAATCCATCAATGTGATCCACCATATTAACAAACCGAAAGAAAAGAACCACATCATAATCTCCCTAGATGCTGAAAAAGCATTTGACAAAATCCAACATCCATTCATGTTCAAAGTATTGGAGAGATCAGGGATATAAGGCACATATCTAAACATAGTAAAGGCGATATACAGCAAGCCTATAGCCAACATCAAACTGAACGGAGAGAAACTTAAAGCAATCCCACTAAAATCAGGGACAAGACAAGGCTGCCCACTCTCTCCATATCTCTTCAACATAGTGCCAGAAGTCCTTGCTAGAGCAATAAGACAGTTGAAGGAGATCAAGAGGATACAAATTGGAAAGGAAGAAGTCAAATTATCACTATTTGCAGATGATATGATAGTATACATGAGTAACCCCAAAAACTCTACCAGGGAATTCCTACAGCTGATAAACACCTTCAGCAAAGTGGCCGGATACAAAATTAACTCAAAAAAAAAAATCAGTAGCCCTCCTGTATACAAAAGACAAAAGGGCTGAGAAAGAAATTAGGGAAACAACACCCTTCACAATAGCCACAAATGACATAAGGTACCTCGGAGTAATCCTAACCAAGGAAGTCAAAGACTTGTATGAAAAAAATTTCAAATCTCTGAAGAAAGAATTAGAAGATATGAAAAGATGGAAAGATCTCCCATGCTCATGGCTTGGCAAGATTAACATAGTAAAAATGGCCATCTTACCAAAATTCAATGCAATGCCCATCAAATTACCAACACAATTCTTTACAGACCTGGAAAGAAAAATTCTCAACTTCATATGGAATAACAAGACACCCAGAATTGCTAAAACAATCCTCTACAATAAAAGATCTTCTGGAGGTATCTCCATCCCTGATCTTAAGTTGTACTATAGAGCAACAGTTTTAAAAACTGTATGGTACTGGCATAGAAACAGAATGGTGGACCAATGGAACCGAACAGAGGACCCAGAAATAAACCCACACACGTACAGACACCTAATCTTTTACAAAGACGCCAAAACCATTTAATGGAAAAAGATAGCATCTTCAACAAATGGTGCTGGTCCAACTGGATGTCTACATGTAGGAAAATGAAAATAGATCCATACTTATCACCCTGCTCAAAACTGAAGTCCAAGTGGATCAAAGACCTCAACATAAAACCTGACACATTAAATCGGCTTGAAAAAAAACTGGGAAATACCCTAGAACTCATTGGTACAGGAGAAAACTTCCTGAACAGAACACCAACAGTACAGGCTCTAAGAGCAACAATCAAGAAATGGGACCTCATGAAACTGAAGAGCTTCTGCAAAGCAAAGGACACCATCATCAAAACAAAGCAACCGCCTACAGATTGGGAAAGAATCTTCACCAACCCTTTATCTGATAAAGGACTCATATCCAGTATATATAAAGAACTAAAGAAGCTGAAAAGCAGCAAACCAAGTAATCCACTTAAAAAATGGGGAAAAGAGCTAAACAGAGAATTCTCTGTAGAGGAATACCGAATGGCAGAGAAACACTTAAAGAAATGCTCAACCTCACTAGCCATTAGGGAAATGCAAATTAAAACAACCCTGAGATTTCACCTTACAACCATGAGAATGGCCAAGATCAAAAACTCAAGTGACAACACATGCTAGAGAGGTTGTGGAGAAAGGGGAACCCTTCTCCACTGCTGGTGGGAATGTAAACTTGTACAACCACTCTGGAAATCAATCTGGCGCTTTCTCAGACAACTAGGAATAGCGCTTCCTCAAGATCCAGCCATACCACTCCTTGGGCATATATCCAAAAGAGGCTCAAGTACACAAAAAGGACATTTGCTCAACCATGTTTGTAGCAGCTTTATTTGTAATAGCCAGAAGCTGGAAACAACCCAGATGCCCCTCAACTGAAGAATGGATACAGAAATTGTGGTACATCTACACAATGGAATATTACTCAGCAATGAAAAATAAGGAAATCATGAAATTTGCAGGTAAATGGTGGGATCTGGAAAGGATCATCCTGAGTGAGTTGTCCCAGAAGCAAAAAGACACACATGGTATATCCTCACTCATATAGACATACAACATAGGACAAACCCACTAAAACCTGTACATCTAAAGAAACTAAGCAAGAGAGAGGACCCTAACTAAAATGCCCAATCCCCATCTGAAAACGCAAAGAGGATGGACATCAGAAGAAGAAGAAAACAGGAAACAACCTAGGAACCTACCACAGAGGGCCTCTGAAAGCCTCTGCCCTACAGACTATCAATGCAGATGCTGATCCTGATGGGCAACTGTTGGGCAGAGTGAAGGGAATTTTATGTAAGAACTGGGAAATAGTAAGATCTGGAGAAGACAAGGTCTCCACAAGTAGAGCAACAGAACCAGAAAATTTGAACACAGGGAACTTCCCAGAGACTCATACTCCAACAAAGGACTATTCATAGAGATAACCCAGAACCCCTGCACAGATGTAGCCCATGGCAGTTCTGAGTCCAATTGGTTTACATAGTAATGTGAAGAGGGACTGCCTCTGACATAATCTGATTGGCCTGCTCTTTGATCACCTCCCCCTTTGGGGGGAGCAGCCTTACCAGGCCATAGTAGAGGACAATGCAGCCACTTTTGATATGAACTGATGGACTAAGATCAGAAAGGAGAGGAGAACCTCCCCTATCAGTGGACTTGGGGAGTGGCATGCATGCAGAAGGAGGAGGGAGGGTGGGACTGGGAGGGGAGGAGGGAGGGGCTCATGGGGGGATGCAGAATAAATAAAGTGTAATTGATGAAAAATTAAAAAAATAAAAAATAAATATTAAAAATGAAAAAATATAAAAAAAGCTATATGTGCTTATGTTTTGGTTGTGACCTAGCCCTTAACAAATTCTGCAGTGTGTGAATGTGAGGATTCTACAGATGCAAAACTACAGGATCTCCATGACACAGAGAAACAATAAAATATTCAAGAGGAGTCCCAGTAACTTTCAAGTATTGGCAGTATAACAGAACCCAGAGGCCTCAAATCAGGCAATGACTCATTGCGATGAATATTTGTAAGCGAAGAAATGTGGACAAAATGGTATGTGTGGCACACTGTGACACACCACAGCTTCCAAAATATTTTTTTTTCTTCTTTCTCTTGGGTGGGGAGAGGTTGCAAGGATGGAGGGTGGATTCAAGGCAATTTGGAGATAAGCAGGATTGGGGTGCATTTTGGGAAATTCACAAGGAACCAATAAAAAGTCTTAAAAAAGAAAGCCATATATTGATTATTTGTCTAATACCAAAGAAAAGAAAGATGCTAAGCTAATTATTAAGGAGTTGTCAGTCTCCCTTGTGCTACTCTAAAACTCTGAGGAAGTAATTCACAATGAGAATGAAACCAGGGCTCTGGGTAGAACACAGCTTTGAGAAGTTTATGGACCATATCTGCATGCCTACTTCCCATCCCTACAGAAATCAAGAAGAACTGGTGGGGTGGTTTCCCTTTTCTTAGTCTAGTTAAGTTTATTATTAATGCAAAGACTAATTTAGTTCTTTAATTGGGACCAAACACAGTGCCTGATACTTGAAAAGTGTAAAAAAGGATTTTTTTAATCCTTTCCAGTATGGAAGCTACACTTTAATAATGTAAAGAATGCTGATAAGCAAGTATAATAGGAAAAGTGAGCCCTTTGAATTAAAATTGTGTTCATGTAAAGGAAACAAAGAATATGATTTGGCTGTTACCTTGGAGGGCCGGCTGCTTTGGACAAAGTGGTTGACAAAGGCTTCTTCAGATTGATGGCATTTCACTGGGGCTCTCAGGACTGAGAAGGGTCCAGAGAGGAAAACAATGCAAAGAACTTGTTCTGAAATAATGAATAGCAAAAGAATTTCTATACTTAAATTGTCAGAAGCCTGTGCAAAATGAACAAAAAACGATGTAAGATGAGAGATAGTCTATAAAATGCAGGAAGCCATTCAAACCCAGTCCTGAGGTGTCCAAGTATCATTCTCTCAATGGTGAAAAAAATCGCTGAAGAGACCTGAAGTACAAAGTAGCGAAATACCTTGAACTGACCGAAACAATGAAGAGCTCATTTAAACCCAGCAGTTTGTTCATTTCTCTTTGAACACTAATCTTTCTACTGGCTCTGATGGATAAAACAGTACTTAAAACATCCTTTTTATTGTGGACTGTGTGCATGAAAACCCATGACTGACAATTCTGAAATCCCTGCTCACATGTCTCATGAGGCTATTTCATAATTTTAGTAATCACCATGGTGATTTAGCCATCCCTACTAAAGTGAAAAAGACATTGTCATCCCCTGTGATTTCATATGCTCTCGACTCTGACAGTGTGAGGCAGGGGAAGACAATCCCTCATTTAGAATCATCATGTACATCCCAGTTCCTGAGGGAAGCTGAGGTGTTAGTCATCAGCAGCCTCCAGACGTCAACACTGACTTTTTTGAGCATCCGTTATCACCACAAATTTAATGTCCATAAACTTCTATGATGCAAGATTAATCAGGAAACCAGTTCTTCATTACTAGGCTTTCCACTCAATGTTTCTAATACAAGAAAACACATTTATTCAGCAAACTCTGTTGGAACACTGGACTAGGTACTGAAATTTGAGACAGATCAAGACAAAACCAGCATTCATAATAGTTTGGTCTGGATCGTGTTTATACATAAATAAATCGCATTGCTTTAAATAACCTCCTGCAAGTTTTTCATCAGCTCTATTTTCTCTAAATATAAAATTATTTTCCAAAACAAAGATGTTCTCCTAAAATTATATCTGCCTGTGCCTTCAATCTTCAAATGGAGATTTTCAGTAAAGGAAACCTTTCAGATCAACTTGACTGGATGAAGAGGGGGCCACTCAGCTAGTAAGGCATTACTGCTGAGTGTAGCTAGGAGTGTTTCCTAATGAGAAAAACTTGTGAGACAGTGGACAGATGGGCAATGCTCAGCCTCAGTGTGACTGGTTATAATCCAATTGGCTAAGCCAGCATAAAAGGTGATCTTTCCTCTGCTCTTCTCTCATCTCCTAAAAATAAAATATTTTCACTCCCCACCCCTTGGATAAAAAAATTCCAAGTTCTCTAGCTCTTAAGTTCTGAGATGGTCTCCAGCAGCTCCCTGGGTTCTCAGAACTTAAGCAACCAATTAAGTTGTATCATCAACTTCCTTGGTTCTGAAGTATTCACACCTGAGCTTTCCCTTTACAGATGACCTTTCCCCCCATATTTACGTATCAATTTTTATTTTTATTTTTTTAATATTAGTTACAGTTTATTACTTTTGTATCCCAGCTGTACCTTCTCCCCTTTCATCTGACCCTAGCTTATCAGGTATCTTCAAGCCTGGCTGCAAAGTCCTCCTCTGTGGCCTAACAGGGCTGCTCCTCCCTCGGTTGCGGGGGGAGGAGGTCAAAGAGCCAGCCATTGAGTTCATGTCAGAAATAGTCCTTGTTCCCCTTATTAGGATACCCACTTGGATGCTGGGCTACCATGGGCTACATCCGAGTAGGGGTTCTAGGTTATATACATACATGGTCCTTGGTTGGAGATACAGTCTCACAAAAGACCCCTGTGCCCAGATATATTTGGTCATTGTGGAGCTCCTGTCCTCTCCAGGTCACACCAACTCCCCCTTCTTACATATGATTCCCTGTACTCTGCTAAGGTTTGTTTATGAGTCTTAGTATCTGCTTTGATACACTGTTAGGTAGAGTCTTTCAGAGGCCTCTGTGGTAGGCTAATGTCCTGTTATTTGTTTTCTCCTACATCCAATGTCCATCCCATTTGTCTTTACAGAGGACATTTATGCAGTCCCTTAGCCTACATAATCCTGGAAGCCAATTCCCCTAACAAAACCCCCATCTATCTATCATCTATCCATCTTCTATTTGTATTATATTTATGTGTATATATACTTGCATATATAAAAAGATACATATTCTATTGGCTCCTGCCCTCATAAGAACACCAATAGAGAGAGGGACATGATTTCAAACTGAAGATGATGGATAACAAACATCATCAGGGAAATGAAAATCTAAACAACCCTGAGATTTCACCTTACACCCATCAGAATGGCTAAGATCAAAAACTGAAGTGACAACACATGCTGGAGAGGATGTGGAGAAAGGGGAACCCTCCTCCATTGATGTTCAGAATATAAACTTGTACAACAACTTTGGAAATCAATCTGGTGCTTTCTCAGGCAATTAGGAATAGTGCTTCCTCAAGATCCAGCTATACCACTTCTAGGCATATATCCAAAATACGCTCAAGTACACAACAAGGACATCTGCTCAACCATGTTTGTAGCAGCTTTATTTGTAGTAGTGAGAAGCTGGAAACAACCCAGATGCCCCTCAACTGAAGAATGGATACAGAAATTGTGGTACATCTACACAATGGAATATTACTCAGCAATGAAAAATAAGGAAATCATGAAATTTGCAGGTAAATGGTGGGATCTGGAAAGGATCATCCTGAGTGAGTTGTCCCAGAAGCAAAAAGACACACATGGTATATACTCACTCATATAGACATACAACATAGGACAAACCCACTATAACCTGTGCATCTAAACAAACTAAGCAAGAGAGAGGACCCTAACTAAAATGTCCAATCCCCATCTGGAAAGACAAAGAGGATGGACATCAGAAGAAGAAGAAAACAGGAAACAACCTAGGAACCTACCACAGAGGGCCTCCCAAAAGCATAAAGACACACAGGGTATATACTCACTCATAAGTGGATATCAGACATATAATATAGGATAAATATACTAAAATCTGTACACCTAAAGAAGCTAATCAAGAAGGAGGACTCTGGCTAAGATGCTCAATCCTCATTCAGAAAGGCAAAGAGAATGGACATCAGAAGAAGGAGAAAACAGGGAACAGGACAGAAACCTGCCACAGAGGACCTCTGAAAGGCTCCACCCTGCAGGGTATCAAAGCAAATGCTGAGACTTATAGCCAAACTTTGAGCAGAGTGTAGGGAATCTTATAAAAGAAGTGGAAGATAGTAAGACCTGGAGAGGACAGGAGTTCCACAAGGAGAGCAACAGAACCAAAAAAATCTGAGCACAGGGGTCTTTTCTGAGACTGATTCTCCAGCCAAGGACCATTCATGGAGATGACCTGGAACCCCTGCACATAGGTAGCCCATTCAGTGTCCAAGTGGATTCCATAGTAATGAGAACAGGGACTGCCTCTGACATGAACTGATTGGCCTGTTCTTCGATCACCTCACTCTGAGGGGGGAGCAGCCTTACCAGGCCACAGAGGAAGACAATGCAGCCCCTCCTGATGAGACCTGATAAACTCGGATCAGAGGGAAGGAGAGGAGGACCTTCCTTATCAGTGGACTGGAGGAGGAGCATGGGTGGGGAAAAGGGAGGGAGGGTGGAATTGGGAGGGGAGGAGAGAGAGAGGGAGGTACAGGGGGGATACAAAGAGGATAAACTGTAATTAATAAAAATAAATTAAAACAAAAAAACAAACATGGAAAAGCAATAAAAAGCATTAAGCCAAGGTCAACACAGTTTTTACTAACAGCTAAACTAAGACTCAGAAAAGAAAGATTTGATATGCATACATGGTGTTTCTTGAATTAAGAAGGTCGCCTCTCCAACAGTGTTTTGTTTGTCAATTCTTTTTTTATATTTTTATTATTATAATATTAATATTTTTTAACATCAATGTAATTTTTTATTTTAATTTAATTTTATTTTTAATTACACTTTATTTACTTTGTATCCCTCTAGTTCTCTCCCTCCTCCCTTCTCAATCCCTCCAGTCCTCCCCCTTCTCCATGCATGCCCCTCCCCAAGACCACTGGTAGAGGAGGGTTTCTTTTTCTTCCTTCTGATCCTAGTCTGTTAGGTCTCATCAAGAGTGTCTGCATTGTCTTCCTCTGTGGCCTGGTAAGGCTACTTCCCCCTCAGGGGTAGGTGATCAAAGAGCAGGCCGAAAAAAATTTCAAGTCTCTGAAGAAAGAATGAGAAGAAAATATCAGAAGATGGAAAGATCTCCCATGTTCATGGCTTGGCAGGATTAACATAGTAAAAATGGCCATCTTACCAAAAGCAATCTACAGATTCAATGCAATTCCCATCAAATTACCAACACAATTCTTTACATACCTTGAAAGAAAAATTCTCAATTTCATATGGAACAACAAGAAACTCAGAATTGCTAAAACAATTCTATACAGTAAAAGATCTTCAGGAGGTATCTCCATCCATGGTCTCAAGCTTTACTATAACAGTAATAAAAACTACATGGTATTGGCATAGAAACAGAATGGTGGATCAATGTAAACAAACAGAAGACCCAGAAATAAACCCATACACTTATGGACACCTGATCTTTGACAAAGATGTCAAAACCATACAATGGAAAAAAGATAGCATCTTCAACAAATGGTGCTGGTCTAACTGGATATCTACATGTAGAAAAATGAAAAGAGATCCATACTTATCACCCTGCACAAAACTGAAGTCCGAGTGGATCAAAGACCTCAACATAAAACCAGACACATTAAACAGAAGAAAAAGTAGGGAAGACTCTAGAACTTACTCGTACAGGAGACAACTTCCTTTATGTCAATTCTTAAAGGAAACTCCCAATGCCAAAAGAAAAATAGGAAGCATAGAGAAATATAATGTCTTTCCCCAAACCATAAAGTTTGAGAGAATAAAATTAATGCCCAAATTATCTTATTATTATGCCAATTCTCTTTCCACTAAGTGAAAAATAACTATCACTTAAATAGGCATTAATCAGCAATATGATCCATTCAGCATGACCTTTATTGATTAACATGAAACATATTCCATGGAATTCACTCAATCAGTATGTCCACTTTTCCTGAAATACTGTAATAATGCTTCCAAAAGAATTGCCACAAAGAGTAATGCAAACAGGGAAAATTTTAATTAAGATAAATGAAACATTTAAGGGAAAAGTGTAACAGGATGGCTAACTCTAAGAAATTCATGCCATAAGTTGCTAATATTGTAAATGTACTTTAAATAACAGTAGATATATTTAATGTGTGTTGTGTTCCACCCAAGGATTATAACCCTAGAATAATAGTCAAATAATCATTTCCTATGTGTAAACACAATACCAATACCTGGATATGCACCATTCCATTTCAACTTTGGGTACTACCCCTGACTATTCAAGAGAAAATATTTGAGTTTTCGGGTAGCCATTAAGCTCAGAGCTACATTCAATAGCAGATAGCTAGATATATTCCTAGAGAGATCCTGATGTAAACTGATTTATGTATATGGTCTGTTTTCTTAACACTGATAAGTATAAAGTTTGGCTTCCTTAACAACAGAGTGGCATTTAGAAGGCTGAGTACATGCAAGAGGCAGAAAGCTTGAACAGGAAGCTGAGGCTGTTGCTTCATTTCTTATTTCACGTTGGGCTTGAAACAGTCATGAACCGAAGCTTAGTCTCCAATGTAGGGAAGGTGGTGCAGCTATAAACACCTCTCTCATGTAACATAAACTGTAAACTCGTGAACATTTCATAAAACCTGGCCAGATCACAGAGAACACAATGTGTGAAAGGCATGTACTGTGTACTGAGAAGCTCTGTGAATGTGATATGCTATCCACTATCTAAAATTCCTTTGACATGATACTATTTATTTCCTGGGTAGTCTTAAGAACAGAGAGTTCATGGGCTGAGGAGATGACGCATTTGGTAAAGTACCTGTCGCATGGGTATTGAGGGCCTGAGTTTAACTCCCAAGCACTACATAAAAACTTCACATGATCACAAACGTCTGTAACCCTACAGCTGGCTGTGGGGTGCTGACACAGCAGATTCCCAGAACTCACTGACCAGCTAGCATAGTCAATCTGTGAGAGAGACCTGTCTCAAAAGATGAGAGAGGAAGTGATTATCCATTGACATGGGGTAACAACCAATGTCATTCTCTGTTCTTCATACACACACAAACACACAAGTGGAGGATGGTTCTATTGACCACAAATGAAGGCACTTTTAAACATAATGAATTATATTACTCATAATAATCAATAAGAAAAGCAAAATCAGGTGAGGAATGCATTTTTTCTGCATCAAAAAAAACAATCTGTTACTACTTACCAGACTTAGAGGAAGACAATTGCTTCTTTCCTTCACTTCTCATCTCTATAAAAGGAAATTTTATCTCTTTACCAGGAGGTATTACAAAGGAGAATCTAATTTCTGATGAAAGTGAAGCTTCCTCTTATAATGTAAAGATTAGCAGTTGTCTTAGGGGCAGGGGTGGTACAAGTGTCAAGGCGTGTGTGTGAAAGTCAGAGGGCACTTCCTCCATGTGAGTTCCATGGATCAAACTTAGGTCTCCAGGAATTGGTGACAAGTGCCTTCCCTGCTGAGCCATCATGTGGCAGATTTAAACTATGGATTATTTATTTGGTTACTGGTTCCAAAGAACTTGGCATTGGCCAAGAGAAATGTGTGACCTCTGGGTACAAAGAGAAGCACTCTGACTTTCTTGGCCACTATGAACGCTGGCTCCTGCTCTGGCACTCTCATTGATCTAAGTTATCACCTTCAGAAACACAACTCAGCTGTAACCTTGACAAAATTGCAGAATTCCACAGCCCAGGCCAAATGTATAAACTCGAAAGCTGGTTCTTCACAAGACCTACTGCAATCTAAGTGCTTGGGAAGCACAGATTTGGATTCTGTTTCTAGGAGCATCTAAGTTTCTAGAGACAAAGACTCCAACTTTCATGGCTAGATGACTTTTACAAATCAAAGCAACCATGACTCGAGCTTGGGTTGCTCAGTTTGCAAACATCCATGTTTCTTGTTGCGATAGTTGTCCACTGCTAGTGGTAAATACCTACAACTCTTGACTCTTTGCCCCCAAAAGTGTGAAATGAGAGTGATAACATTTAACTCAAAAGTCATGCTGAATTTCATGAGGTAGAATGGAAAGGACTTATGCTAATACTTATATAATGTATGGTGGCCCATGACAGAGATAATATTAAAGCTGGTAATGACGTGACAGTAATCGTATTAGTAATAATCACAACTACAACCTGCTGAATCTGCTTTTGGTGTTTTAGGATATGTAATTCCAGGGCTGGCTGCTTTGTACTGGACAACAATAGAAACAGACTTAGATTGTATTCATATATTTGTGCATATATGAATATATACATGTAAAAATAAAGAAAAAGATCATCAATTTGAGAGTAGGGGGTAGGAGGGTTTGGCAGGATGGTACCTGGGGGTTGCTCAAAGGCGAATGGGAAGAGGGGAAAGTGACATTATCCTATTTTAATTAAAATGTATTTAAAATAAATATAATGAATGAGTAAATAATTACAGTTAGTAGGAGTGATACTGTAAAAAAAAATCTATTACAGAATTGATTAAAAGCCAAATGAATCTGAAACAAATGCTGAAATGTATCATAAAGAACAAAAGAAATAAAATAGAAATGATAACATGTCTCTAACAGTATCATGTTCCTTAAAGATCCTTCCTACAAAAGTTCCCTTGTCTCTCCATTTGTGTGACTGACAAGGAACAAGATGCTCACAGAGACAGCTATAACAAATTCCAGCTATGACTAGAGACCAGGCAATCTGGACTGCCATTGGGACATACAAAGAATTACTTACTTCAGCATGGTACAGGCAGGAAAAAGGTGTGTCCATGTACAGCATGGTTTCTTAATTCCAATTCTTCTTTACCAGAAGAAAATTCTCAGGGGAAAATAGACTAAACAAATGTGGAATTTTGTTTAAAAGGTTATTGACCAGTGGGAACATTTCCTATGACTTAAAAATCTCAAAAGTCTGCCAAGCAACTTAGTTTGAAACTCTTTCAGGTCAACCCTGAGGGTCTCACATCCCTGATAATCACTGAAATAGGTAATCAGCTGTTCATAACTCAGTTCAGCCTTTTGTAACGTTCTTTCTGCTCCATGTCTGAAAGTGTCACCTTGAATATTCTTATATTCTTTCCTTATGCAATGAACTTAAGTCTCTCATTGATAAACACTATGTAGTTAATAACAGCGATAATTCATAAAGATGAGAGATATGATAGATGTAGATAGACCGATAGATGACAGACAATAGAAGATGAAAAGTAGATAATGATAATAATAGATAATTAACAAATGACAGATGGATAGAGAGACACATACACACATACTCACACACATACACACACACACACACATATATATCATAGATAAATGATAGATTACTGTCTCTTTCCTTCTTTTTACAATTATCCCCTTTAAGAAAAATAAATGTGTGGCAAACCTGAAGTAATGGAGGGCAACATTATATGACAACCATATTGATGACATGTTTTTCTTCATTTCCAGCTACCTGCAACCCTCACAGCTCTTAGGGACAAATGCTAGGACCAATCTGAAAACCTTCTAACATGTGCAGAACAAAAATATCAAGCGAGAACAAATAAGCAATTCTGGTCTGGGAGTGCAGTCTGGGATCTGCCCTTTCAAAGGGCAGCGGTCTAACAGCTTGTTAGTTAGCCTTTTTAAAGGCCAGCAACCAGGAAAAGAGACCACTGGGTGTGGGTCACTCGACAGAAAACAAGCCACGTTCCTGTGACTATTTGCAATGCAATAAGAGCCTCCTGTCCGGGAATAAACCTTGTCACTCTTGGTCAGGGGCACCAGAATAGAATTTCAAAACATTGCTGTAACTCTAGAAATACTTGACCTGGGAGCAATTTTCATAGGATTAAATTAAAAAAAAAAAAAAAAGCCAAGTAACCAAGGGAAAAATGTTTATATACAAAAATGTTCATTTCAAGGTTATTTGAAAATCTTGAAACAAACTAAAATTTCTGACATGACAAAGTGAATATAGCTCTATATTCAACCCAATATAATAATTGCACTATAATAGCTTAGAAAATGTATACTTCTGACTTAAATAGACCATCTTACATATTACTAGAATAAGTTCCTTTTCTCATCCTTATTTTATTCATTAGAAAATTCAAGCTTGAAGAAATTAAAGTGAGTGATCCAAAGCCACACAAGTTGTAAGATGTAGGAAGGTGCACAGAGAAGAGGGTGAATCTCTTTCTTCCTTTGTGTTCCTTCGTCCAATATGAGTTGCATCTTTTCTAGTACAAGCCATGACTACATTCAAGAAAAAAATGTATTTAGGCCCTGGGGACAAGTATTTCATTAACATATTATTTGAGCATTAGCAGTGACCAAAAGCTATATATGCTAATATTACATGTTTATCTTAATTAATCTAAAAATAACTCTCCATGATGTTTAATTTCTAGATCTAATCTTTACATATTGAAATCATCTGTCCTACACAGAATGTGCCTCTAGATTTTTTTTTTTACTTTCCATTTATTTTCTGCTTAGAGGATACATTATCTTTAAATAAAGAGCCAAATATTATTTGAGCAAAGACTGGGGACACATTCTGTGCCCTTAACACAAGTAATTTTTAGTGATTTGACAGATAGAGTGCCATTACATCATTTCAGATACTAATGGGCATAATAATTCATCAACTTCTTCATGAAAGAGAGCCCTAAAATGAGACAACTGAGTGAAAAGAAAATGTCAGGTTATTTATGGCTTCCATCATTGCCTCATGACTCATAGAGGGAAGATGGTCTCTTTGTGGAACCCTGTGTCTGGTTTGACCTTGGCTGCAAGGGAAATGTGTTGCTTTTTTTATTTTGCCAAAAAAAAAGCATCTTTTTCTAGTTTTCCAGAAGCAAACTGGGAGGGGGCATAGGCATGCCTTCATCGTTATATAAGTGGCTTGGGGGACTGGCTCACTCCCAGCCTCAGGAAAAGGCTCACAGCAAAAGCCACCTGAACCAGAGCCTTCTTCTCCACATCGATAATCCAGGGTGGGGCTAAGACACAAGACTCAATGCTAAGATCATTCCCTGAACATTTAGGACCAAGATTAAGGCACTGAGGAAGGTTGGCGTGGCACGGCAGTGATGCTGGCTGCAGAAAGTCTTCTCTGGCTGTGACTCTAATAAAGGAGTCTAATAATTATCATAACAGAAGGAACGAACATCTTACTAGTTCAAAACGCCAAGAGAGTAGCCATGAGAACTAAAATAAAGGTTTTCTTGGAGGGAACTACCTTTTAAAAAAATGTTAGTATCAACTTATTAATAAATTCATGTTGAGCAAAACTAACCCAAATATCTACCAAAATGCACCCAAATTAAAAATGTGTGTGCTGACACAAGGAAAGCAGAAAAAAATCACAACACTAACCCTCACTCCAATCACAAAATTATTCAGAATGCTCTTTAAAATTACCTTTGGTTTTCTATGAAACATAAGAGAATTTTATGTTTATCTCAAGTGTTTGGAGTAAGGGATTCTTAACCAAACTAAGCAGGGCAGGGTTTTGGTATGGTTTTGGGTTTTGTTTGGTTTGGGTAAGGGTTTTGTTTTGATTTTTTTTTCACTGTCTCCTATCCTGTAAAAACTACTAAAGAATTAACAAAGCAAGCACTGAAATCTGTTTGTACCTTTCTCCGTAACATCCCTGGACAGATGACACTTAACACATTCCAAACCACATTTTTCATAGATGTCTAGTGTTTGCAACTGAACTGCAAATAACTCAGTAATATAAAAGTAATTTTTAAAAGATTTTAAAAAGGCTAAACTAAGGAAGTAAATAAACGTTGAAGGTCATTTGGATTGAAGAAAAAAAAATGTAATTTTCATAGCTACTTGCCTTACTGAAAATTTCGACTTTACGTTCTTGAACCAGCATTCTTTACATTGAATTTCAAACTCTTGTTTTGTTTTGTTTTTCTGTTACTGAAAGAATCATTGTTAAAATGCCACCCTCACTGGAAACACAATGCTGTGACCATTTTTTAACTCCCTTGAGACACAGGTTTCTTTTTATTGTTGTTTTTGATTGTTTTTATTTATCACAATTTATTCATTTTATATTCCAGCTGTGGCCTTCTCCCTCCTCCCCTCCCAAGCCTACCCTCCCTCTCTCTTTTCTTCTCATGCCCTTTCCCCAGTCCACTGATAGGGGAGGTCCTCCTCCCCTTCCCTCTGGCTCTAGCCTATCAGGTCTCATCACTGGCTGGATTGCTTTCCTCTGTGGCCAGGTAAAGCTGCCCCACCACCATCACCTCAGGGGGGTGGTGATAAAAGAGCCAGCCACTGAGTTCATATCATAGATAGTCCCTGTTCCCCTTACTCAGATCCACACTGAGAGATTGAGCTGCCATGGGCT
This sequence comes from Meriones unguiculatus, assembly GCF_030254825.1. Classification (NCBI taxonomy): domain Eukaryota; kingdom Metazoa; phylum Chordata; class Mammalia; order Rodentia; family Muridae; genus Meriones; species Meriones unguiculatus. The sequence goes on from NC_083358.1 coordinate 31,514,813, forward strand.
ACATCTGTGCAGGGTTCTAGGTTATGTCCATGAATGGTCTTTGGTGGGAGTATCAGTCTCAGAAAACACCCCTGGGCCCAGATTTTTTTGGTTCTGTTGCTCTCCTTGTGGAGATCCTGTCTCCTCCAGGTCTTTCTATCTCCCCCTTCTTTCATAAGACTCCCTGCACTCTACCCAAAGTTTGGCTATGAGTCTCAGCATCTGCTTTATACTGACCAGAAGCCTCTGAAGATGGCAAGCTTCCTCCACTTGCAAGGTACACCTCTCCACAGACAACTCTCTGGTTTTGAACCTCAGCCCTTCTCTGTGAATCCTACCCCACATCACTTATTCATCTGTTGTCTTGCTTATGATGTTCCTCAGTAGCAGCTGGGAATTTCTCTCAGAATGGAAAATACTCACTTGACTGAAGGCTGTTCCTTTTCAATTGGTAACGCAAGCTGCACTGTGATGTACAGTAAGCACTATACACGTTGGTATTGGCGGTTACCGGATTAAAGATGGTTAAAGATGTGGCTGCTGCGCCTTAAGCACTATTCTGAGTAATATAAATAAAATTGTATTAATTTTCTTTACTAGTGTGATCATTTTTATAAGCAACATCTGGTTAATAGTCTGCAAAGCTGGTATGAGACAGAGCTAAGATTTTAATCCAAATAATCTGGTCCTGTCAGCCATTGAGTTTGTCCTTATAATGTCTCAATACAGACTTTAACTTCTATTACATTGTGTCTTTGTGTGTGTGTGTGTGTGTGTGTGTGTGCCTGTGTGTGTATTTGTGGGGGGGGTCCATGTGGCACATGCAACGAAACACTTGTCACATTCAGAGGTCACCTATGAGAGTTGGTTCTCTCCTTCCACTAGGTGGACTGGGAACCAAATCAAGTTGAACCAAATCAAGGCCATAAAGCTTAGTGGCAGACCTTTCCCTGCCGAACCTTCTCACTCTCCCAGAATCGATGCGTATTTTTGGAGTTTATCTTACGGGATACAGTTTAAGTTTGTAAAATTTTACATGCATCAACATATAAAAAAATAACCTTTATAAGTCCTCTCAGACATTTTATGTTATTTAGCATGAGCTGAGACCCCTAGTGGTCAATCACTTCTTGTGAATCGCATTAATAATTCATAGCTAATGTGTTACCTTCTCAAAACTTCAGAATTCTTTGTTTGTAATGCCTGTACAACATTATACAAGAAAATGAGGCCACAAATTGCTAGGAAAGGGTTTCAGAAATGTAAGTCTTGAGACCAGTTGTTTGCATTACACAGGTTAGAAAGTTCCCTATTTGTTGGTACTTTCAATCTCACCTTTTCCTTAGAAAAATTTCAAGGCTGAAATGTTACATTTTAAAACGTCAACACAGTATTGAGAGTAAGCTATTTGTGTCTTCTGTATGTCATCCAACAAGCCTTTTCTAGATGCAATTTTCTGATTAAAATGAAACTGACTAAAAATAAATTAAATGTAAGCATGCGTGGATTGTTCCTATTCTAATCTGGATTTAGAAGCAGAAATAGCCATGACCTTTGCTGGTCAACATAATGCAGGCCACACCGGTAAAACTGAGATAGTTTATAGGCAGAAGTCCGAGGCTCCTGGTTCACTGAGTTGCAGATAGAAGGACCACCAGCAGTTATTTGAAGCAGATGGCATTTCTATTACACAGTTGTGACTTTCATATTATACCAAATACTTGATAGCCACCACTCTGCAACATTCCAGGTAGAGGTGTCTTTCAAGAATTTCAAAGAGTGATACAAAATTACTACTCATGTCTGAAATCCAAGCAACGTTTTAAACCTCCTAAATAGTAAACTCTGTGTATATTCTCACTCTTGTATAAATACACAGACACACTCAGCAGGCCCCAAAATGGAAAACGTGTACTCACTTCAATGGATCTGCTTCCTCTAGGTTTCTGACAATCTCACAAAACCCTGAATGCTCAGAACAATAATTTGCAGGTCAGGAGTAGTTTCTCCGTGAGCGAGCGTGGTGTTGGTAACTTACCTCTTGTGAGGCTGTTGTGTTTCTCTACGGCATGGCTGTGTATCAGACACTTGAGAGTGAACTATCACAGTGTGGTGTCAGAAGTGTGTGACTGTGTCACATTGAAGCAAAGCAACTGGAATTTGAATGCCCCTGGCCTTTTCCCCCAGAGGTTGCTTTATTCTCCCTGAGAATTTCCTTCCACTCCTTCACATACATAAATGCAGCACATGATTTCCTTGGTGATTGTTATTGTTTGCTGAGGTTTTATCCCAAGTGATGCATCTTAATGTTGTGATTTTTTTTCAAAACAGTGGGTGCCATTGGCAAGCTACCAGAGATATCTGAAATCATAAGACTTATTGGTAATGAAGTTCAGAAAACCTTTTGCTTCTTATTAGGTTTCACACAGCTCTGTCAAAAAAAAAAAAAAAAAAAACCACTTCAAATAATAGTATGTTTTACAGAGATGAAAGTTCTGTGTCAGCATACAGAGTTTCTCCTCCTCTACTCCTCCTCTACTCTGAGTCTTAGCTAATATTCAGGTTTAAATGATATTCAGCACTAAGAGGCACTAGATAAATGTTCTTTCCCCAGAGCAATTAAGGTGACGAATGACCTACCTCTCCACTGACCACTGACGACATGGTGGCCTCAAGTTGCATTGGTTCCTGTGTCCTAATTACTGCCAAGAAGAGGTCAATATCCGCTCTGCTGAGACTAACATCACAGTTCTTGGCAGGTATTCTTCACAGTCCGAGCAGTCATTCTCAATCACCTCAAACAGCCAGTGACTGGATGCAGTCATAAGAAGGCCTCGCGGTCTGTGGCGCCGCCTAGAGGAACACGAGGGTGTTCACACACTAGTGACACAAAACAGTCACACAGCAGCTGTGCCCACGAATATGCTACCACCTGCTCTCCAAAATGTACTGGGAGATTGGAGCCAAAGAACGCCTTATAGTATTTGCCAGTTTCCATGCTGTAAATACTCCCACCACAACCTGCATTGGGATGCTGACATTATAGCAATGGTTTCACTAAACAATAAGCTATTGGGAGCTGGTGTGAGCTGACCCCAGCATATCACTGAATATCTACTATATAATTCCATAAATTAATAAAAAATGACCACAGTGGTGAGTGTAGAAAGAGTGTGAAGAAATTAATGTAAGCTCAAAGAAATGTATAACAGGCATAGTTTTCATTGACAACAATGTCAGTAGAGGAACAGCAGATGCTAACAGATCACACACACACACACACACACATTATGTCCTATGGACATCCACATGTCATTATATGCTGATAGCATTCTACTATACACACCTGAGACTTCCCATCTGAAGGCTTTCTTTCAGGCCACACATGGGCCCACGAAGATATGGCAGGGAACTAATGCCCCTGAGAGCTGTTCTCAGACAATGACAGATGGGAGCAGGAAGACAAACATTTGTGATTCATCATTCCCAGGTGTGACAAACTGAAATGTGTTCGACATCACCCTCAGAAAACTTCAGTAGGCCTGAACCTCTGGTGCTCACAGAGGGAAGCATCTCATCAATGTTTCGTGTATACCTGCTCCCTTCTTCTACAAGAAACACCTCCAAATTATTGCATATCAATTTTCAAGTTGCTGTGTTAAGGAACAATGAGACAAATGCAGTAATTTTTTGTGATGAAATGGAGATCAATATGAAGAAAGAGGGGTCAGGTAGTAAAATAAAAAGGAAAGCTAGGAGAACAGCCCATTTACACATATACATACCACTATTAAAATATGGCATATTTATTTCTAAAAATAGTAACACTGCATAAATCACAAATAAAAATCATGTGGTTGATAGAGTTAAGGTAAAAATGTTCAAGATATTTTTGAGTGGCATACAAAATCTAGAGGAATCACAGAAAAACAGTCCTTGGTTTGATCTATATTAAATGGTTAAGAGTGCAGAAGTTGGGGTGGGCATAGTGGCCTATAATCCCAGCACTAAAGAGGCAGAGGCAGGCAGATCTCTGTGAGTTTGAAGCCAGCTTAGTCCACAAAGTGAGTATCAAGACAGCCAGAGCTATTCAAAGAAAACTTGTCTCTAAATAAATAAATATGCATTTGTTGCTGAGTTGCTGGCAGAATAAACCATAAGAAAAACTGTTGCTTATACACTGATCTTTCATATGTGTAGTGAGAAACAGCTGCACTTTTTCCAGTGTCAACATTGTAACATGACATTAGTTCAAGTCATCATGTTGCACAATACTCCCCTTAGACTTTTCATTGCTATAGAACAGAAAATTGGTATCCTTGAGCCAACATTTCCCCACTTGGCAGCAGCCTTCAGTAAGTACAATGGATACACATTTCTAAACAACACGTTGTACATCATAGTTAAAATCTGTGTCTGTCAATGCAAATAAATAGAACATATTTTTTAAGGAAAAAGAAAAACTGATTATAGCTTGTGGTTTACTGAGAAAGCAATGGGAGAAAGTCATTAAACTGAGGTATTTTGCAGGTGTAAATCCTGAGCCACATTCCTCTACCTGTGAGATATTTGTCCTTTGAGAGATCCTTTAAGGATAGACACCAATTCAACACAATTAAAATTCCATCCATTAAATACCTACTTCTGTTAACCACCAGTGTCAACTGCAGTAGGGTTGGTACCTTTCGTGGCTTTCTTGTCTGCATCTTAGGCTTCACCCATCAGCCCAAGGCTTTGGAAATTGTAATCATTCTGGAAGTCACACCATTAATCACTATTAGTACCAAAGGGAGCCACTTCCACAGAACTGCACAGTTTCATGGAAGATCCTCCCATCTAATAGTAATTGCACTCTGATGGTGAGGACAATTCCTCCTAGTTTTTTCTTTGTCTTTGCTCTCCAATCCATGTGCATCATAGTCCTTGTGTTTCTTGTACCTCTTCAGATCATGTTCTCCAAAGCATTCCAGCTTGCAGACCTTTCTTTTATCTCTGTGTCATTCTTTCTGATGACCCACAGTGTAATTCCTTTGGCTCAGGAAACAGCGCAGGGTCTCACATTCAAGCTCTCATGTGAAACTTTTCTTTTACATATTGTTTGTGACTTTGAACCAGAACACTGAAAAGTGTTTGGAATGCTAATGTGAGGGGTTTGTGTTTTTCATGTTTGCCTCTTCATTTTGCTTTACAGAAAGAAGTTCACAGACACAAAGCAAATCAAAGCATAAACTCACAAGCTCAGCAGACTTCAGTCTCTGGTAAATGAAGTGCATATGTGTGTAAAGTGTACACATACAGATTTCCCGTGTATTTTGCTCACCTGCAGTGTCCTTGTCAGCTCATGCGCCTCTTAGAAGTCACGTTTCTCACGTTTCTCATGGGGGTAAATACATATGCCAATGTAACGTGTAGGTCAAGCTCACATACTCCTTTAGTAGACCAATAGTGTTGAAACAAACACGTACAGCAGAACAAATGTACTGAGCATGTGAGCATTTTACATAACAAAATGGTAATCAAATTAAAGTACTGGGGCTGAGGCTGGGGCTGTAGAGATGTCTCAGTGCACTTACTGCTCTTACAGAGGATCTGGGTTCAGGCCTCAGCATCCACATTATACCACACAACAATCTGTAACTCCAGCTCCAGAAAATAAGTCATGCTTCTCTGACCTCAGCAGGTACCAGGTGCATTCACATAGATACATGCAAGCAAAACTCACCTAAATGTAAAATAAAATAAATAAACATAAAAAATTTATTTAACTAATTGAAGTACTAATTATGAATCTGGTTCAATATAAGAAAGGAATCAATGTGTCTTCAGGTTTCTCTAAAATATCCCGACCTCTTTTAATATATTTATATTGGGAAAATATTTACTCTAAGTGCACACAGCAAAATGGATATTCCTTATGTCTTCAATACTCTGCAATTACAAAGACAAATTAGAGATGTATACTGGAGGAAATCAGAATATTAATATGCGTGGTAAAGCTGAATGCTGTTCAATTTGTGGTGACATGGAGACAATGTTTGAATAATGTCTTGGGACAAGTTCCCTAAAAGCAGAACATGAGATAGATACTCATGCTCTATTCATGAGAGGATATTCACTACTCATTAATAAACTAGTGATTTATGAAGAGCTGCTCTCAAGGGCAAGGAAAGATGCAGGATGCAGGAGGGAGGGATAAAAGTTAAACAATGTGCTTTCCAGCACAATTTCACTTCAACCTAATCACCCTTTGGGGGTGGGGGAAATTCTAGAAAGCAAGTTGCACTTTGCAGTTTGCCCCACCATGTGGAAAGCTAGCTGGGGGTTTTAAATCTCTGCCTTGGCATCCTATATGGGCAGAGAGAGAACATAATTCCAACACATATCCAGGAAAGAATCTTGAATTAGCTGCTTTTCTGGTGCTGAAATAAAATACCAAGACCAGGGCAACTTGGAGAAGAAAGAGTTTATTTGGCCGAATAATTCTGGATGGGTAGGGGTCTATGAAAGCAGAGCATAGTTATGGTTTCTAGACAGGGAACCTGAGAGCTTACATCTTAAGCCACAAGCAGGAAGTAAAAGATGCAAATTTGAAATGAAACACAACTTTAAGCTCTCAAAGGCCACCTTTAGCAGCACTCCACCTCCCACAAAGCCACACCTGCTAAGTTTCTCAGAACAGCACCACCAACTGGAGGCCAATTTTCAAATGCCAGAGACTATGGAGGACATTTCATTCAATTCATGTGGGTTCTGAATCAAACAGTGACAGACCTCTGAAGAAGCACTGGGGGACAAACCCATAGTGACATCCATAGAAACTTGTACTTAATATTTGTTAATTGGGAGTGTCTGTCCAGACCACCAACTGTGTCACCTAAAAAAGGCAAGCAATGCTTTCTGAGAGCGTCAGAATTCAAGACATTACCACACGCAGATTCCCCCACTTAGCTTTGTAGGAGAGACAATATTACTAACACCATTTATGCACATATCCAAGCAATTCATTCTTGTCACAAATTAGTCAGTGTGAGAGTTCACTGCACAATCCTCTTACCCCGGAGCTTGTTTCCTTTCTCCACAGGAATGTCATGCTACATGTCTATTTTGTTTTCAGTTTTATCTGCCATACTAGTTTGGATTTGTTGATAGTTACCTTTCTGTCCATGAACGCTTACAGAGAAATCTACGCTATAAGTCATGAAACAGATGCAGCCATTCTCTGCTTCTATCCTGACCATGATGAGACAACTGAGGTACTATCAGAAAGTCATACTTCCTCACTCCCACACCCTGCTGAGGGACAATGACCCCTGGGTTCCCGTGATTCTCTCATTTTCTAGGCAATTCACTGAGCACTATTATTCTGAATTGTATTATTATCAGAGACACTTGTATGGCAAATAGCCTGAGGTGATAAGGATAACTTCTATGATGCTACAGGTGGATTTGCTTGTGAGCAGAGTTTGGAAAGGTCTGCGGGCACATCGCAGATCGTGGAGTGAATCTTTCCCCTAAATTCAGCTCCTCAGCTAAGGCACAGACCCTCTGGGGTGCAGCAACTGCCTAAATCCACCCCTACATTGTCCTCTGGCCTTTGAGGACCACAGAAAACTATGTGAACATGAATCTTGGGCTATGAATGCTAAACTCCTTTGTCTCTGGCCCAGGAGTCTCTGTCTTCTTCCAGCATCAATGAAAATAACTCATTGGCTTTTGTAGAGGGTAAGTTCTCAAATCTTTCATCATTTTTGGCATGTCCACATACTGCTCATAGATATCATACTGAAATATAAGTCTGCCAAATGATATGCTCTCCGGATCTAGCTATGTAATTCAGAGAGAAAACGGTGTTCATTTTCCCCAAAGATACTCCAAATCAGGCTGGCAGCAGAGACAAACCTAGGGAAGAACTCAGGCCTTTGACAGTCAGAATCATATTCAGGCGTGCCAACAGCTCACTGGTGTGCTGTGGCCGTTTCCAAATGAAACAATTTGGAACAAAGCTAACAGACAGAGCCGCCCTCTCCAAAAGCTGTGAGGGGCATTTGGCCATTTAGGCTGCTTGCTGGAAGCACCGCAGGTTAGGGTTTGACTTGATTGCCTGGTGCATCTTCTCTGTGTGAGTTCTCTTCATAAAATCTCTGTGCAGTGTGATTTTGAGAATTAGAAAAATATGGACACTAGCGAGTCTGCTACAAATGTCAAGATGAAAATCTTCAGTAGAAACTGCACTTGTCACTAAAGCTAGGGAGTGTTTGTTTGAATAACAATGGACTCATAGACTCATAGATTTGAATGCTTGGTGTCCAGGAAGAGGCACTATTAGGGGGTGTGGCCTTATTGGAGGAACTGTGTCACTCAGGGTAGGCTTTGAGGTGTCAGATGCTCAAGCCAGACCCAGATTCTTTCCCTACCTTTTTGCCTGCAAAGGTAGAACTCTCAGCTACCTCTTCAGCACCATGTCTGCCTGAGTGTCACCATGCTTCCCACCATGACAATAAAGGACTAAACCTCTGAACTGTAAGCCAGCCCCAATTAAATGTTTCCATTTATAGGAGTTGCTGTGATCATAGTGCCTCTTCACAGCAATAGAAGCCTTAATTCAGACACCATACATGGAACATACCATACATTCATTATATTCCAGTCCTGAAAATGTTGCACCATTTGGATTCAGTAAGCAATCCTTATAAATACTTAAAAGTACACAAAAACTTCTGATGCTTAATTAAGGATTTGCTGAAGTTAGACACATGATTATCTATCTTTATTAGTTTTTGTAGCAAGCACCAAATGGAAGGAATATTTACTATAGGAGATAAAGATATAAATATAAATAACAACTACATACAGACCATTCTCAACATGTGAGCACAATGAGCATTTTTTTGTGGTCCTAGTGATCTGTTAAGCCTTTAGCTACATCCACAGCCTAATGAGAGCCACAGGCAAAGAGGACATTATTGTTCCATAGTTTTCAAATAAAGAAATTTTATCAGAGTGATGGCTATTTTGCAATCTGGCTAGGGTTACAGACCTGATAAGAAGGAGTTCAGATTCTACAGCACAGGGTTTCAGAACTCGAGGCTTTTAGCACATCCTCACATGGAAATACATCGGTGACACAAGCTGGCTAAGCTTGGCTGAGAGAATTTGTGAGCTGGATTGTGGTAATGAGCACAGGTATGAACTGTGGGTGAACCCTGTGAAGGATAATCCTGTCATGGATTTTATCATCTGTTAAGCTCAAGCCTGGCTCTAGCCTCTAGCAGCTCTGTGTCTCCTCTGCTCTCCAGGTCCCCTCTATGTTAGGTCTGTGAGTCCTCAGTTTATCAGAGCATCAGTGTTTATCCACTACCCTCCCATACATCAGAACATCAGTGTTTACCCACTACCTTCCCATACATTCCTCAGCAGATTCACCATAAGCAGTCTTAGCCTCCCTGTGGACCGCTGACAGTGGCGTGTCCTTTCCTGTGGGCTGGTCCTGGATCCCATATCATTTCACTACAGGCTGGCCTCGGCTTCCATATCCTTCATCTCTCTAACCCCAAATGATGAAAATAAAATTATTCTTTTAACATGTTTCCAAAGGAGCTTTCTTTTACGATACTTTGGGGGGAAAAAAAGAACATTTTTGAGCTGCTTTGTCAGATGGGATGGAGTATTTCTAAACGGGTGGGACATTGTCTTCAAGGAAAAGGTTGGCTTTGTTTATTTGGGGCCCACTCTGACCCAGACCACAAGGGGTTCCCTACTAAGTACACTATGGATGTTATTTCTAACACATGGAGAGTCAGCATGGTGACCCAGAAACATGAGGGAACCCCAGGGGAGTAGCTGTGAACAACTTTCTCTTTTGTGATTTTAGTTTTTCATTATATTTGACATTTTTTTGAAGCTGAGCTTTTAAAGAAATACCAGTTTTAGAAGAACATACTGGGGATATATTTCAAGGAAATATAGAACAATCACAAAAGAAAACAAGCATGGCAGAAAACGTGCCGGCGTGTGATGAGAAGTGGTACCATACAGGCTTGGGTTTGTTTTTTTTTTTTTTTTCCTCTTTCTATGTTAGCCAAATGAAGTATAAGCATATTGTTCTCAGAACTTTCAGAAACAAACAAATAATCAAATTTTATTTGCCTTTTGTTTGTTTTCAGACATCTGTGATGTCAACTGTCAGTCTAGGGTTTGATGTTTTCAATAGCAAAATACATCTGTGCAGACTAGAGAAATTTCAAAGTATTTCTCATTGTAGGTATAAAATAGAATCTGCTCTAGACAAAACTAAAGCTGAAGTGTATTATTAGTTGGGTAATTTAATTTTTATAGTTTCCATTCCTTCTGGACTTTGTAAAACTTATCATATAGGAATATGGCTATTTAAATTAAAAATATTTTTCTAAAGTTAAAGTTAATGGTACAGGCCTATAAGCTCTGCTATTTTGGTTTAATGAGGCATAGTGGAGCATATATTTAATCTTGTCTACATGGTTTATTTCTGGCTAGCCAGGGCTACCTAGAAAGGTAAATTCAGTACCTGGAAGGCTAAGGCAGGGGTCACTGTTGCTCAAAACCAGCCTGGGAAAATGACCAAGACTTTATTGTCACACACACACACACACACACACACACACACACACAAACACACAAAATTTACACAGTGTTTGGGAGTGCAACTTGGTGGTACACTTTCTGTTATGAATAAAGATCAAGAAATAGAACTCCTAATATTTTAGAATCCATTGCTATCATAACAACTTTCTTATTTGAGGATTTCATTCATAAGTTCACTGAATTTATATAATTTTACTTCCTCCCTTTCAACCCATCCTATGTCTCCCCAACTACCATCTTTCAAATTAATGAATTCTTCTTCATATAATATATCTGAATATATGGGGTCTAATTAATGTTCCCCATATTTGCATGTATGGGTTGACCATTTAGGATTAGAAGAATTTAATAAACGATAAAAGGTAACACTTACTCTGGGCATGGAAAACTTGGAGATGATGCTATTATCAGGCTCCTGTAATTGTGATAAAGCTGGGGAGAATAAGAGAGAGAAGCTCGTCACTGTACTTAAGGCCCCGTTTCCACAACACGGTGCTTACAGATGTGCACAGAACATTAGCCATATTATCAGTTTCACAGGGGTAACCAGAGACTTCCTAGCTGGTCATCTTCCACCATAAGTAGATTTGTGGGGTGTGGGAGTGTGTGTGGGGGGAGGGGTGACCTTATCTGAGAGCTCTGTATTTTCTCTCCTCTAAATAGAAAAGACGTTATACATTGGTCACTTTCCAATATGGCACAACATACATGGCCAAAGTTTTCCCACATCCTCCACCTCTCAACTCTTAGCAGCAATATGGTGCAAAGAGATTTAGTTCAGGGAACCCTCCCCCCAAAATGTGATATGTGGCACAAGGTTTGAGCTGTTGAGATTGAGAGGGATAAAAGGTCATGTACTCAGTCTTCAGCAAGCAAGCCAATGTGTTATATTTCTCCCATGTTCATCCGTTTGAAGGTTGTATGTATTATTTGAATTTTTTTTGCAGGTTGCATAGTAACTTCCAGATGACTTTTAAAAACGGAGTCATGCACCTCAAATGTCTGTCTCATTACCAATTTGAAACAGCTGGATTAAATTTAATTTTTACCCTAAATGCAATTCCATTATTATTGTTTCATTATTATTACTTGTTTCAACATCATTTTTTCTCTTCGAAAGATAAGGAAAAACAGTCCAATTCCTAGAAAATATTGTCAAATGCTATATATTTTTGAAGAATTGTAAAATTATTTCAATGTGTTATCACTTATGTAAACAAAATTTTGCTCATAACACCCACCTCCAAGAGTCAAAACAAAGGAAGTTAAGAGGTTCCTAGAGGAGCAAATGTCTTTTAAAAACATATAAATAGGAATTTCATTTCTGGAAAGATAAAATAAAGATGTATTTTAACTCTTCTATTCCTCCCACAAAGAATAACTGCTTAAGACCAAATACTTGGACTCTACCCCACCCCCCCAAAAAAATCTTAATTTGAAACATTAAAATGCTAATAAGAAGTGGGAATTTGAGAGAGAATTAAAGGTAGATGACATCAGAAGTTGGAGCCTTTATGATGGAATTGATGTCCTAATGACGAGGGACGGTAGAGGACTCCATTCTTTCACCACTGGTAAGGCAATAAGGAGCCCGCCATCTGCAAACAGGAAGCAGACACCTGGTACACAGGTACATTCATGCCAGATAAATCATCTGAAGAGCTGGGTTCTCCTAACAACTACAAGTCTACTGTTTAGAGCAAGCAATCTACATTAGCTTGTTATATCAGTCTGCACTAAAACATTCTGGATAGTATACATAAAACAAAAGAACACTAAAAGGAGACAGGAAGTAGGCAGAATAGTCAAAACCCAGAGGTATTGACGAATAATACTACAATAAGTTTCCTGAACCTAGGGTTGAAATTGAAAAGACTAGAATCAAAAAAATACAAAATTTAAAAAACAAAACAAACAAACAAACAAAAAAACTCACATAGACAAAAAAACAATCCTAAAACGAGGCTGCCCTATCAAATAGTGGCTCAGGAAAGAAACACCTAAGCAAAATAGGAAGTCTTAGACAGTAATCATTCTACTACAGCCAAAAAAGTAAAAAGTGGCTGGCTAAAATTAGAGCAGCCATTCATGGCTGTACAACTCAACTCTTCACCAAAAAGCAGGAAGATACAAAGGTGCTAGTTCAAAAACCTGTGGGAAAGCACTGGAGATGCTAAGTGAACGTGGATCAATAGGACTTGTCCAGTCCATCAAATACTTCCCCACTTTGCAAATGTCCTTCTTTCTCAGTAATTAGTTCATTTGTATGTGTTTGCTAAGTGGTGCCCAAGGAGACTCGTTGTGTTTGTTTGTATTTTTTACTTTTCCATGAAGAATGGGAGGTGAACTACCTCCTTGCAACTTCATATTAAAGATGTTTCCCAGGTTTCCCAGGTTCTTAACAAAAATATTCCTGGGTTATTATAGTGTGTAGGAGCATGTATTTTTAATATATTTGATATTATAATGTATTTTCATCATTTTCTTCCTCCTCTTTCCTTCCTTCATACACTGCCATATACCACCCTCCTCTTTCAAATGTTTGGTCTCTTTTCCTATTAATTGTTGTTACATGTATGTATGTGTGTGTGTGTGTGTATTGCTAAATACATAAATACCATTTTGCTCAACCTGTATAATGTTACTTGTATGTATATGTTTTAAGGCTGACTGTTTGGTATTAGGTAACCAGTAGGTATGCTTTTCCCTGGGGAAGACCATTTCTTCTACCCTCAGCATTTCTTAGAAGATTAAAAAAAAATGTTTGCATCTCATTATTTTTCAAAGTGCTGGGAATACACAGCTGGGAGTGCTCAGCTATAAATGGGACAACTATATTTATCACTACCACCATCACCAGTTAAAAAAAAAATTCCCAGCATGAAGAGAATAAAGACTCTCAAAGCCACACCCTAAAGATCTATTGGTAACTATGGCTTCTCAGGAAGGAAGAGTTTCAGTTTTTCAAGCTTTTTGACCACTGGTAATTTGTTCATGTCCCAACAGACAACCTGTGCCCATGCACATATAGGGAGCAATAATTGAATTTGGTGAGTTAAAATTTGTATAAGCAAACTATATAAAGAGGACATGAAGTTGAGAGGACAATGTGATTTATGGGTTCCTGGGAGAGCTGGAGATGAGGGGTAAGGGGTAAATTTGACCAAGAAACACTGTACAAATGTATGAAGTTTGCAAAGAATAAATATTTTAGATATGCAAATTAAGTCTATAAAAAGCTTTTAAAAACTAAAAACATGATAAAAGATTTGCATCTTGAAGAGGCAAAAAAGAAATGGTGCCACAGGATTTATAAACTAGATGCTCTGAAGGAATAAGAGGTAGAAGCCTAGAAACTGATGTTTGAAGTTTGGTCAAGCAAACAGAAACACTAAGGTTGTTTGGTCACATCACAAGGAACTGTGATCTCTACACATCCCACCTATGCACACAAAGGTTAGTTTGGAAGCCAGAATTCCAACCCAACAAATCCAAATAGATGCCATACACTTTGATACTCCAGGAGATATCAAGACACGGTAATAAGAAACAGGATTGCTTGTTTCCATTAACAAGAACAAGATGCCTTCTCTTCTAACAGGATGGTGTCATACGAGGCTTGGAGGATGGTCAAGAATTTCACAGTCACAGTAATAATGAGATTATCACTATCTAGATGAGAAGGCAACACTAGCAACAACCTGAAAGTGCCATCTTCACCAGTGTGACAGGACCTTCAACTATATCTCAAGTCTCCATGGAGGACAACTACAGAGTCACCATGTCTACCTCCCTGAACTGTGAAAGGTGGTGAAGCCTCAGCTAAAGGGAAAGGTAAAATAAACAAAGCCACACGTATAGTTAAGACTGTAATACCCTCTCTAGAAACTAAATAAAAAAAATAGAGAAGGAAGCAAGACTATAGAACCATAACATTATTACCAATAAGATCTAATCAACATTTATGTAACACTCCAATCCTTTTGAGCAGGCTGCACATTCAACACCCACAGAACATAGAGCAAAACAAACCACATCCCGAACCATAACACAAAACTTAAGAGAGATAAAATGATTGACATCAAGCAAACTTTATTTTCAATATATGGTTAAGGATGACTAGAAATCAATAATAAAGAAGAAGAAAATCTCTCAAAATTTGGCAGCTCCACAACATCTTTTTAATGTCTATGAGACAACGGAAAAGTCTTGATGCAAATCAAAGCATGTGGAAATTAATAAAAAATACAAATATAAAATAACAAAAATATTAAGGCACAGCTAAAATGCTCTTGTGATTTTTAAAATGATAGCATAAAAGCCTTATAAAGAAGAAACACTTTAAATCAAGAATCTATGCTCATGTGTCACGAATCTAGGGGAAAAAAATCTGAAGGCAAAATATACACAAAAGAAAAACAAAGAACCACAAGGTGGTATAAGTATACAAAGGCATTCCTTTAATCTGCAAGTAAAAAATTAAATCATGAAATTTGGAGGAATGTGAATGGAACTGGAAAATGTTGTACTGAGTGAGGTAACCTGGGCCCAAGAAAACAAACACTGTATGTTATCCTAGCTCCAAACTATAGATATAAAACCCAAAGTAACTACAGAAGCCAAGAAAGTAGACTGAGGGAGGAGAGAAGACACTGTAAAGTGGGACAGTAGGGCAAAGGTGCTATGAAAGGTCAAAGAGGCAAAATTGGGGCTGCTCTAATTAAAGCAGGAGGATTGTACAGAGTGAAAGGGGGAAGAGATAAAATAGCACTGAGTACTAATGGCAAGTGTTTAAAACATACAAAGGCTTTTCAAAACACAACAGCCAAAGGGCACTTACTCCAATAAGAAACGGGTAAAATATATAAAGTTTATCATAAAATGATAAACTTATGCTGAAGGTGGTGGTGGCAGTGGTGAGCATAGACATTGGACCAGTGACAAAAGCCACCAGTGAAATACAAACTAAAACAATTACAACCCCACCACACAACTGTCAGAATGGCTGAAGGGAAAAACAGCAATGGCACCAAATAGTAGCCAAAATCTTGCCTGTGCGAATGTAAATGGCACAGTTACTACAGAAAAGAGACTGGCCACATCTGCAGGACAAGCATGTGATCCAGCCTTTGTGGTGTCATTTGCTGATGCCAGAGAAATGCCAGAAGTCCATGTTTACAGACAGAGGTCTGTAGAAGCGTTATTCCTGATAGCTTGAATCTGGGAACAATGCTATCTCCCTCATGGGTGAGTGGTTAAATAAACTACAGCACACCCACAAGTATGGGCAAACAACTAGGCGTCAAAGGGAACAAAGAGCTGAAAGCACCAGCCACCGGGTGAATCTCCAGAGGACTGTGCTGAGAAAAGAAACATCTCCTAAAGACCTATGCTGTGTGATTCCATTTTTACAACACTGTGAAATGTCACAGAAGTGGACAGTTGGTGACCAAGTATGATCAGGGTGGGACAAATGTGTGTTTCTTCATAGAAGGACAACATGACAATGAATTCTTCCCCTTGACTGTGTTGGTATGTAATACACAGTTGAGACACTGCACTATGGAAATTATCTGATCAAAATTTAGACCCAACATCATTTCTCGATAATCCCACAATCCAAAGAGCTCTAAATAGTGAAAATTTAATTATCTGATCAAAATTTAGACCCAACATCATTTCTCGATAATCCCACAATCCAAAGAGCTCTAAATAGTGAAAATGTAATTATCTGATCAAAATTTAGACCCAACATCATTTCTCGATAATCCCACAATCCAAAGAGCTCTAAATAGTGAAAAATTTTCTTACAAAATCTAGAAAAACCTAATTGTCTCCCCCCCAAAAAAAGACCAATATAACCCAACTTACATCTTTATTAGATAACACAGTCTCACTCTTTTTTTTTTCTAAACCATAGAATATGCCTGGTGTGCTTCATGGTAGCTTCTAAATTGGTCAAACCCTATGTTATGAAACTCTAAGAAACAACTGTTCCATTAAAAAAATGTTTGGGGAAAAGATTCTGAGCTTGCATTAAAAAAAAAAAGACAGGAGCTCCACAAGGAGAGCAACAGAACCAAAAAATCTGAGCACAGGGTCTTTCCTGGGACTACTACAACCAAGGACCATGCATGGAGATAACCTAGAACCACTGCACAGAAGTAGCGCCATGGCAGTTCCATGTCTAAGTGGGTTCCATAGTAATGGGAACAGGGACTGTCTCTGACATGAACTGATTGGTCTGCTCTTTGATCACCTCACCCTGAGTGGGAAGCAGCCTTAGCAGGCCACAGAGGAAGATAATGAAGCCACTCCTGATGAGACCTGATAGACTAGGATGAGAAGGAAGGAAAGGAAGACCTCCCCTATCAGTGGATTTTGGGAGGGGCATGTGTGGAGAAGGGGGAGAAAGGGAGGGATTGGGAGTGAAAGAGAGAGGGCAATACAGGGGGGATACAAAGTGAATAAAGTGTAATTAATAAAAAATTAAAAATAAAATAAAAAAAAGATTAAAAAAAGAACTGTTTCACTAGGACCATAGATAGTTTTCTTCAGTCATTCAGGTTCCCGTCCATTCTCTTCAAATGTCAGGTTCCTGTCCATCCACTTGTTTACTCAACAAATATTTGTTTTGCAGTATACATATATAAATTACATATAATATATACATTAAATTACATTTAATAGTACATTACATATAATAGCTATACATTACATATAATATCTATACATTACATATAATATACAATCTACCTGTCATATGTTGTACAAGCTGTGAAAATATACCTATGAATAAAAATTTCCACTTATTCAAATGTTAAAATGAAGAGTGAGAAGAGTTAGAAAGGGCAAACACAAAGGTACAATAAGGTAATATAAAAGATAACACACAATGTGTTCAAGTGTCTTGGTAGCTAGCTCTTTAAGTACTGTTTCTTGGAAAATAAAGACACAAATGAAATATATATATATATGAAATCCATATGCGTGTGTGTGTGTATGTGTGTGTGTGTGTGAAAATAACTTTGGCTAAAACATTGGCAAAGAACTTAGATGAGGCCTGGGCAGAAACTTTCGAAGATGCCAAAGTAAACTGTGGCAACAGAGTACCTGTTCAGCCAGACGTGAGTAAGCTGAGAACTGGAGATTTGATAGAGTCATGGTAGAAGGGGAAAAAGAAATGAGGGCGAGGGTGCAGAGTACAGACAAGAAAGAGTCTACTTTCAGGAAAATTGCCACATAGCGACCTCTGTATTAGAATTTCAAGCTATATTCAAAACACATTGATTCTGACTAGAGAGAGAATAGATCAGTTAGCCACCTTCTTGGGTTGTATAAATTGTAGAAAATTTATTCACCATGTCTTCAGATTCTGGCGGAGAATTTCAGCGATTCTTTTGACCCCAAAACACAAAACAAAAAACAAGTATGGGATACTAATTAAATGGTGGCAGAGTAGCTGCAGTCCCTGTTTGCAGGATCTATGCATCCCACAGTGTCTTTGCCAACCTTCTCACATTCCGTCCAGGAACTGCTGATCTGTTCTGAGTTGTACCTGTGAGTCAGAGTGTAAACTTGTCATAAGGGATCCCAGCATCAGTGTTTGGACTCTGTATGAAAAGTAGACGCTCTGCTTCCTGTAAGGGAAACTCTCTTCCAATGAATTATCCATGGCTATGACAAAGCAGAAGGCTTGTAGCACCGGAGAGAAGGAAACTGCCCAGGAAGCTGAGAACGCATTACGGAGTGGTAGAGGTTGTTCTGAACACCCAAGGCAGTTGTCATAATCCTGATGCGCTGTGCTAAGACATTGTTTTCTGCTACAGTGCGAATTGTCTCTATTTTCTTAGAGCCCTTATGAGAAAAAGCATACATCTAGTGGTTGTAAGTAGATTTTAGCATCGTGTTACGGATAAAGAGGCAGACACGAAGTATTTTATCTGAGTCTATCAGGTTAGCAAGGGATATAAAAGGAATTAGGTAAGCGTTAGCTTCCCTTACTGCCCATACTTATTAAGCTGACTTGCCCCATAGGAGAAGAGCCCACAGCATTTGCTATTTGTGCCACTAACCTTTGTTCTTAAGTCCCACCCACCCAGTCTTGCATTGTTCCAAGGAGACGTCCATTAAAAGCAGATTTCTTGAAAATGATGAAATCTTCAAACCCGTATCAGTCTAGAACTGGAATCTTTGATGCCACAAGTGCCACACATGGTTGGTGCTCTCTGCATCAGATGGATCCTGTTGGGCTCTCTGTGGAAACAATGCACTTAAAGCTTGTTTCCTGACTCTCTAAGCTTTCCTGGCATTCTGTTTTTCACATAGAAACGAGTGCATAAGAGTGTGCATTAATATTTCAAATGCAAGGATGTCCTGCACCCACCTGGGTATGTACTGTGGTCTCAGAACAGAGATGAGAATTTGGTAATCGCTCAACACAGTGTTCTGAGTAAACAAACATTTCTACCCCACCTAAGATTGAGAAAAGAATTTGCTAATGCTCAACTCTCACAGAACACTATGCTCATTGGAATACAGAGACAATTTTCTAAAATCTGATTTAACTTACAAGAAATCAATAGCAACCAGAATTTGAAAAATAATGTTTTTTATTTTGTACTTGCACTGCCATGTATGAAACATTCCTGATTCACTTAAACAAAATATCAGATATCAGATCTTTTTTTTTTTTTTTTACTTAATACACTTTATTCACTTTGCATCCTAGCTGTAGCCTGTTCCCTCTTTCCTGTTCCCTCCGCAACCCACCCTTCTGCAACCCCACCCTTCCTCTTCTCCTCCTATGCCCCTCCCCAAGTCCAAGTCCACTGATAGGACAGGTCCTCCTCCCCTTCCATCTGACCTTAGCCTATCAGGTCTCATCAGGACTGGCTACATTGTCTTTCTCTATAGTCTGGTAAGTCTGCTCCCCTCTCAGGGGGAAGTGATCAAAGAGCCAGCCACTGAGTTCATGTCAGAGACAGTCCCTGTTCCCCTTACTAGGGTTCCCAGTTGGATACTGAACTGTAATATGCTACATCTGTACAGGGGTTCTAGGTTATCTCCATGTGTGGTCCTTGGTTGGAGTATCAGTCTCAGAAAAGACCCCTGTGTCCAGAATTTTTGGTTCTGTTGCTCTCCTTGTGGAGTTCCTGGCACCTCCAGGTCTTTCATCTCCCCCTTCTTTTATAAGATTCCCTGTACTCTGCCCAAAGTTTAGTTATCAGATCTTTATTTTCTCTCTATCCCCAACATAATTCTAATACCAGAGTATAAAATAGGTCATGCACTTATTTATTTTTAGCTAGAACCCTCAGGGAGTCAACATGCTTCAAGTGTGTTTTATCTGATATCAATGATATCCAAAGGCCCTTTCAAACATGACATTCCAAGAGTTTCTATAATCAGCAACATTTTCTCTTGTGAAATGATGAAGTACGGGAATTCTGAGCACACCGACTTGTAAAATCCAGCTCTTACTATTTGAAAATGGGCCAGAGGCAGAGAGTGAGAATAAATAGCTGTTTTCAAAGCACTACAAAAGGCACTTATAAAGCAATGTCTTGTTTGATCACCATAACTATTCTAGGGCCCACATATTTAAGTTATCAGAGACCTTAACACTCTTTGTCTACATGTTCTCCTAAAAATTATTTTCTTTCACACTGTTGCTGAGGTCTTATCTCCAAGCTCCAACTCAGGCAACACCTTAGTATGCTTTCTAATGACCTAATGACTTCTGTTCTTCTGGGTCAAGATTTTACATTCAGCCTCTTTTTTTACACTTATTGTTTTATTCTATTCACTACTGTGATGCAAAAATCACCTAATCATTCTTTTTTTTTCTTTCAGTCACTCATATCTTTGTTTCTATATTCATCAAGAGGTACTATTGTAGTTACTTGGAAATGCAAAACACAAAGATTGCCCTTTTATTTATTGCCATTTTAGAACTTAGGTTTCAATGGATGGGCATATGTTTTAAAAGAGACATATTATTCACAAAACTAAAGGTAAAGTTGGAATTCTACAATATAGAAATTCATATTTAAATAGGAACATGTAAATGGGTGTCTGATGCTTCCATTCCCACTTATGCACTAACTTGTAGCAAAGTTTCTGAGCATTTACCAGAAGCAATCAAGTAGAGCTCTCAAAGCATCAACTAGAAGGTTCAAGTCCCTGCAAAGGAGAAAAACTACAGCAGTCTAAACCAAAATTCCATTATTGTTTTCTCCCTGAGTTTCCACAGATGTATTTAGGTACAGATCAATGGAAACTTAACCAAAATCATATGAGAGAAAATGCTGACCTACAAGCTCCTAACAAAGGAACGACTCATAAGTAGTTTCTACTTCCAATAGAGAGCCTAAATATCCTGCATTCTGAAGCAAGAGTATTGTTAATTAATTAATTAATTAATTAATTAAAAAGTAATTAAAAAAACAGACCTTGTAGAGATAACCTGACCTGAAATAGCTCAAACATCAAAGGGCCTCTTCAACTGCAATAATTCAACAGAAGAAATACTAAGAGCTGAGATGGAAGAAGAAGAAGGAGGAGGAAAGGAGGATGAAGAGGGGAAGAGGAGGAAAAAGTGGCTAACATAGAAACTCACAAGCAACCCAGCTATTAGAGTTTTTTAGAAAAAGAATTAAAATCAACTAATTTGTGTTTTCAAGAAAAGAAAGCAAGACAAATGCTATCACCATAGAGCTCAATTTTATTATAAAGAAAGAAAGAAAAGAAAATCAAAATTCTAGGTAAGGGAAGACAACTATTAAACTTTATAGCTCAAGAAAATGAGTTTAATAGACTAAGCAGAGAGAAAGAGAACATTAGTAAAATGAAAGATAAAGTGGAAAAATATTTTAGCCTGAGTCAAAATGAAAGAAAGAAAAGGGGGTGAAACATACATAAAATAATCGAAAGAAAAATGAAAATGAGTGAGATACATATATATTATATAAACATTGTTTATATTAGCATATACAGACATATTCAAAAAGAAAGGAAAGTGAAAATGTATATAAGCAATTTTAAATAGGTATTAACCCAAAATTTTATAAAAACTAATGGAAATGGCCAAATAGCAAATACCAAGTGCTACAAATATCAAAAAGTGTAAATATGTTGAAAAAAAACATAATTGATATATCTCACTAAAAGTAATAGGTAAAAAATGAAAAAAAATCATTTTTAGACATTCAAATGTTATATTTCATTAAATTTTTTCATAACTGCTATTCAAGTACAACCAAAAACAAATTTCTTTGTGGCTAGTGTACAGCAGTGCTGTATTTTCTCTAGTCAAGGCTCTGAGTTCAACTTGGAAAAAAAAAAGTAAAATTAATTAATTAATTAATCTGTTTCTCCATGGATATACTGGCATTTTTTGAGGTGATAATTGCATTATTTCTACCTTTCCTTTTCTCACTCCAAATCCTCCCCTACACCCCCACTTACTCTTTTTCAAATTCTTGACATTTTTAATTGTTGTTAAGTGTGTGTGCATGTGTGTGTGTGATGTATATTCCTAAATTCAGAAATACACTACATCTGTATAATATTACTGTGTGTATATGTTTTAAGGGCTCATCATTTAGTATTGGATACCCAATTTTTGTGTTCTCTGGGAGAGAATCTTTCTCCTGCTCTCAGCATTCCTTTGTTGCCTGTAGTTCTTTGTGTAAGGTTGAGAGCTCCCATCACCCCTCATCCAGGAGACTTCTCATTGCAACAGACAACCACTACAGAAAAGCACAATCCATCAAAAGGCAGAGTTGTGGACCTCAGTCCCAACAGATGAATCTGCAATGCAATTTCTTCACCTAAGACTCAAGGATAATTGAGAAGAGGGGGCAGCAACGTTTTACAAACCAGAGGAGCAGGGAATTTGCTATGAGATGGCGTCTCCTAGAAATGTCAGAAGCTACATCTCAGCAAACTCACAAAGTCTCATCAACATGACAGCCTAAACAGTACGAGAACAAGGATGACAGCAATAGATACATTAACATGGAGCGGAGAAAGCTGTACTGGTATTTTTGTTAATTGCTGAGATAGAACAGAAACATTTGTAACAGTCAAACTTAGCAATTATCTATCAACAAAAATAACCAAATGACATTATTTTCTCATATTCATCCTATAGCAATTAAAATGAATTGTCTAACACAACAGTATGAGCAAATCTCATAAAACACTGAGACAAAAAGGGAAAGATGAAAATGAGAACATAATAAATATATGCTTGTAAGCAGTTAAGATTAATTTCAGAATTGCAGAAATAATAACAGAAGTTGCATATGAAGAGCAAGGATCATGATTAGGAAGAATGACCAAGGGTATTTGTGACTTCTGGTATACCCTCTTTCTTAATCTGAATGGCATCGATATGTTTTAGGCAGCAAATTTTCACTCTAAACTTGTGTATTTTTACTGCATTTCAACTACTTGAGTCACATAGACAAACAACAGCAGGAATTCTTTTCACAGTGACTTCTTCTATTAACCCAGCTTCTAATATCTTTACTACACAGCTTCATGTACAGTTTGAGCAAAGCAGCATTTAAACTGTCAATGGTACCTTCTCCAGGGAAATTTGCAGAGCCACTAGACTGGTGGGTTTTCTGTTAGCTTGACACAAACCTAGACATATCTGGGAAGAGGGAATCTTAACAGAGAAAATGGCTCCATAAGACTGGCCTGTAGGTAAGTCTGTGGGACATTTTATTGATTAATTATTAATTTGAGAAGGCTCAGGCAATTGATGGTGGTGCCATCCCTTGGCAGGTGGTCATGAGGTATATAACAAAAGAAAAAGAAACAAGTTAGGGGCTAGGAGGAGGTATGAGCCAGCCAATAAGAAACATTCCTTCACTCTGCTGCCTCAGTTCTTGCCTTGGCTTTCCTCAGTGGACTGTGAGCCAGGATATGTTAGCTGAAGAAGCCTTTTCTTCTCTAAGTTGCTTTTGTCATGATATTTTATCACAGCAATAGAAACTTTAACTAAGTTAGCCACCAATGAATTTTACATTCTAATAAAAACTGCAAAAATATCTATAGGAAATTTTAAATGTCTATGGCTAGTAGTGCCAATTTTATACACCCATTCCCTTATTCTTTCATCTATAATTGTCTTAGTTTTCTGACAATTGTGGAATAGAATTGAGAATTATAAATTAAATTCTAAGGTCCTGCAGCAAATATTATTCAAGTTTATCTCTAGAGAAAAATATATCCCTCAAATGCAAAGGCAATGCTTCTCTTTGTTAAGTTACAATGGATTGAATACAAGAGAAATTATGTGATATCTATATTATTTTAGAGCTTATTAAAAAAGATGGAACTTTATTCTGCAGTCAGAAAGTTTATGTTTCAATTAAATGTAAAGTTTCTCGTTTGATACTTTGAGTTTAGCTCTAGGTTAAGAAACATTGGGTGTTTTTTATGTAAATGCAAACTATGTTGCAGTCTAAAATTTGAATAACTACCAAATTGCATTACTCTGGATATATTTAAAATGTAAACATACATGTATAATTTGAGTATAGCAAGTCATGCCTGTTACTGTTAAGTAAAAGTTCCTAGATGACATAATGGCATAATGGGGGCATATCTCACAAACAGAGAGAGAGAAAGAGATGGGAATCATTGGATATTCATAATTGAACCTTTAAGATAGGTATGCTCAAGTTCAAAATATTGTGAAGGTAAAGGACTAGGAATAATAGACTACTCAAAGATAGACAAAATGTTCAAGGCCAGCCTAGCCTATAGGAGATTCTGTCTTTAAAAAACAACAACAAAGATATTACGCAAGGAATCTTATAGGTAAGAAGAGATACAAACAACACATATACAAATCTCAACACAAACACAATAAATGTAAAAAAAAAAAAAAAAAGGCAACATGGGTGCATCTAGAAATGTTCTACTAAACTAAAAAATATCCATAGATATAAGACAAGGACCATGCTGGCAGTTCAGTTTCCATGTGGGTTCCTGAGTAAGGGGAACAGGAGCTGCCTCTATTATGAACTCCTTTTGCCTGTTCTTTGATCACTTGCCTCTGGTGATGCTGTCCTACCAGGCCACAGAGGAAGGGGATCCAGGCAGTCCTGATGAGCCTTGATAAGCTATGGGCAGATGGTAGAGGAGGAGAACTCCTCCTTTCATTGGACTAATGGAAGGGTGTAGGTAGAAGAGGGAGAGAGGGTAAGACTGAGAAGAGTTGAGGGAAGGGTCTCCCATGGGATATATAATGAATGAATTTTGAAAAAAAAACTAAAAATTTTCAAAATATATCCATGGATAGAAACTATTGGTTGAAGATTTCCAAACTTTACCAGCAGAAATATCTCAAATATGATACAAATATTTTAACTCAGCTCAGGAGCTGGAAAGGAAAGTTAGGAACAGAGGGAAAGAGCAAACAAATGGAAACTAAATCAGCAGCATGGATAAAAATATCAGAAATATAGAAGAAAACTTCAGTAGGAAAATTGAAATTTGAAAAAAAAAATCATATTATCAAAAGGCAAATAGTGAACCAGGTACATTGTCTGATGTCTGTAATCTCAGCACTTCAGAGGCTAATTCTAGATTGTGTCCATGTATTTCAGGCCATCCTGGGATCTTAGTGTGTTCAAGAACAGCCTGGACTACGGAGTGGTGAAACCTTGTCTATAAAAAGAAGGAAAGGGGGGGGAGGAGGGAAGGAGGGAGGGAGGGAGGGAAGGAAGGAAGGAAGGAAGGAAGAAAGGAAGGAAGGAAGGAAGGAAGGAAGGAAGGAAGGAAGGAAGGAAGGAAGGAAGGACAAACTAGAAAGGAAAACAAATGAAGAAAGGAAATAAGGGAAGATGAATATTAAAATTTCAGTGAAAACAGTGGAAAACATCACAGACTCAACCAATAAAAAGTAAGAATGCTATAAACATAGTTGAGCAAGTATCCCTTTTGTGTACTTGAGCAAACTTTGGGTATATAGCTAGCAGTGGTATAGCTGGGTCTTGAGGAAGCACTATTCCTAATTGTGTAACTCAAGAAGTTAAAAAGCAACATATCAAGTAATTCAATTAAAAAATGGGATACGAAGCTAAACAGAGAATTCTCTGTAGAGGAATATAGAATGGCAGAGAAACGCTTAAATGCTCAACGTCCTAAATCATCAGGGAGATGTAAATCAAAATGACTCTGAGATTTCACCTTACACCCATCAGAATGGCTAAGATCAAAAACTCAAGTGACAGCACATGCTGGAGAGGTTGTGGAGAAAGGGGAACCCTCATCCATTTTTGGTGGGAATGTAAACATGTACAACTACTTTGGAAATCAATCTGGTGCTTTCTCAGACAATTAGGAATACTGCTTCCTCAAGATCCAGCTATACCATTCCTAAGCATATAGCCAATAGTTGCTCAAGTACACAACAAGGACATTTGCTCAACTATGTTTGTAGCAGCTTTATTTTTTAATAGCCAGAAGCTGGAAACAACCCAGATGTCCCTCAGTTGAGGAATAGATGCAGAAATTGTGGTACATTTACACAATGTAATACTACTTAGCAATTAAAAACAAGGAAATCATGAAATCTGCAGGCAAGGGAAAGGTGGGAACTAGAAAAGATCTTCCTGAGTGAGATATCTCAGAAGCAGAAAGACACACACGGTATATACTCACTTATAAGTGGATACTAGACCTATAGTATAGGATAAACATACTAAAATATATACACCAAAGAAGCTAAGCAAGAAGGAGGTCCCTGGGTAAGATGATCAACCCTCACTCAGAAAGACAAACAGGATGGACATTGGAAGAAGGAAAAAACAGGAAACCAGGACCAGAGCCTACCATAGAGGGCCTCTGAAAGACTCTATCCTGCAGGGTATCAAAGCAGATGCTGAGACTCTTAACTAAACTTTGGGCAGAGTGCAGGGAATCTTATGAAAGAAAGGGGAGAGAGTGGGACCTGGAGAGAATAGGAGCTCCACAAGAAGAGCAATAGAATCTGGGCACAGGGGTCTTTTCTGAGACTCCAACCAAGGACCACACATGGAGATAACCTGAACCCCTGTACAGATGTAGCCCATGGCAGCTCAGTGTCCAAGTGTGTACCCCAGTAAGGGGAACGGGAACTGTCTCTGACATGAACTCAGTGGCTGGCTCTTTGATCACCTCCCCCAGAAGGGGGAGCAGCCTTGCCAGACCACAGAAAAAAAAATGCAGCCAGTCCTGGTGAGACCTGATAGGCTAGTGTCAGATGGAAAGAGAGAAGGACCTCCCCTATCAATGGACTGGAGGGGCGGGGAGAAAGTAGATGGAGGGAGGGAACCAGTGGAAGGGTGGAAGAGGGATTGGGAAGGATAATGAGAGTGGAGATCAGGTTTGCTGAGAGGGTGGGAGAGAACATTAGGAGATAGAATAGAAATTGGGGGGAGGGGTCATCTCTGGGACAGGGGAGCCTCCCAGAAGTCTATGAGGGTAGCCCTAGCTAAGACTTCTAGCAGCAGGGGTGAAAGAGCATGAAGTAGACACCTCCTATAGCCAGGTGGGACTTCCAGTGGAGGGAAAGGTCACTACCCATAAAACCTTAGACCCAAAATTTCTGTACAAGAAGTGTAGGGGTAACAATGGAGCAGAGATTGAGAAAATGGCAAACCAATGACTGGCCCAACTTGAGGCTCACCCCGTGGAAGAGAGCAAACCCCTGTCACTATTAATGATACTCTGCTATGATTGTAGACAGAAACCTAGCATAACTGTCTTCTGAGGGGCTTCATCTATTAGGTAATGGAAACGAATGAAGAGACCCACAACCAAAGGATAGGCTGAGGTCAAGAAGTTCTGTGGAAGAGTGGAAGGAAGGATAGAGGGAACCAGTGGGATCAAGGACACTGCAAGAAGACATACAAAGTCAACTAACCTGAGCCCATGGGGGCTCACAAAGACTGAACCACCAACAAAAAAAGCATGCACAGACTGAACCTAGAAACCCTATACATATGTAGCAGATGCGCAGCATGGTTACATGTGGGTCCCCTAACAAAAGGAGTAAGGGCTGATTGACTATGACTCTGTTGCCTGCCCCTGCCTTATCAGGCCCTTCTGGGAGAGGATGCATTTAATCCTGCTGTGACTTGAGGTGCTTGAGTAGGTTGATACCCTTTGGGGCTTCCCCTTTTCTGAGGAAAAGAAGAGGAAGAATTGGGGGAAGGAGAGTGTGAGGTCAGGACTGGGAGGAGGAAGGGGGCTGGGATCAGGCTGTGAAGAGATGAAATTAATAAATAAATGAAAAAAATACTCAACACCCTACTTTTGAACACAGAAATAAATGATGAAGTTCAGAATGAACATAATCACAATGTACAAATTTGAGATAAAATCAAGAAGTCAAGGCCAAGGCAGCACAGAGTAAAAGAAAGTACTAAGCTATAAACAAAAACATGCAGATTCTATCCAAAGAAAATAATAGCAAAAACCAAATACCCCATATTCAGACCTAAAACTGCACATCCAAAATATGGAGGCACTTAAAATGCCAAATAGACACTTCCAGGGAGGGAAAAACCTTTTATATATTATTTTTGACCCAACATTATTCTGTATTATGTTTGACCCAAGTGTCAAAAATACAAAACAAAAATAAAATTTAAAAAAAAAATACAAAACAAAGAACTATCAAAAGCTCTAAGAACAGAGTAGCTGACCTACAAGCAGGTCTCTGATCAACAACATTAAACTTGGAAAGCATGTGCTAGTGTATTTTAAGCACTGCAATATAAAATTATCAACCAAGATGTCTAGAAAAAAACACTCTTTTAAAATTGATAGAGAGATTTTTAAAAATATTCTAAGATAATCACCAGCTAGATCAGTCCATGGCCACCAAGCCAGGACTGTAGAAGATTCTTTAATGAATACTCTACAAATGTAGAAGAAAGACTCCCAACACTTAATGATGAAATTTCTGAGATGAATGGCTGAACAAAAGGAGATCTAGTAAGGAATTCATTAAGTTCAATACAGTAGACAAGCCAACTCTGCAAACTCCTGAAGCCAATAGAGGAGAAAGTAAGACCCTACAGTTATCCTCCGACCAGAGAAACAACCAACAAAATTACAGGAATCAGTAGACATTATCTCAACAATAATCATTAGCAAAAATCATCTCAACTCATCAATAAAGAGACAGAGAGGCGCTAACTTGATGAAAATATAAGATCCAAAAACCTGTTATTTCCAAGAAACATACCTCACTGGGAAAGACAGTTGTATACTAAGGCGCTCTATCAAGTAAGTAACAGTGAGAGCAAGCTAAGCTAACTAATTCCATAATATAGGTTTCAAGTGAAAATTAATCAGAAGAGATAAAGAAAACCGCTGAACATCAATAAGAGAAACAACACATGACAAAAGTATGAATACACTTGCACCAAATGTGGGACTTCTCTCTTTTATTAAAAAAAAAAAAAAAAAAAAAAAAAACACTAATGGGCATATACATATAGGAAGGTCATGACAACAGTAAGTGACTTTCTCTCCTCACTTTCTTTATGAGACCCCAAAAGTAAAACTCAGTAATGAAACCGAAAACTTAAGCTACGCTAAAACTCAAGTGCATGAAGCAGAAAGCTGCAGGATATTCAGCCCAACAGAAACAGAATATACACATTCTCTTCAACAGTCTGTGGATGGTGTCCTCTCTAAAATAGACTGTGCTAGTTTCAGCAAATACAAATGACCAAAACAGTTTATTATATGTTGTCAGATTTTAGTAGAATAAAACTGGAAGTCATATAGCAAGTGAAACAACAAAAACCACAAAATTATTTAGAGACTGAACAACACATTCTCCAGTGACCAGTAGCTCATAGACGAAATCAAGGAGGAAAGTTTTACAAGCTCTAGAGTCAAATGAAAATGCAAGCACAACTAACTGGAATCTCTGAGGTACGGTGAAAGCAGTTCTAAGAGGAAATTTTATAACTACGAGCATTTCCACCTTAAAACATCAGATGGATCTAAGATAGACAAGTCTCCCTTGAGTGAAAGCACAGGACTGGAGAGATTCGCTGCTGAACTCTACAAAACCCTTAAGGATGAACACAAATATTCCGCTAAATGCTTCACAAACTATAAAGGGAAGATACACTACTGACCTGTTTCTGTGAAGCCAATATTCCCCTTACACCAAAGCCAAAACTAGATAACACAGAGAGAGACAGAGAGAAAGAGAGAGAGAAAAAAGAGCTGGGATGACAGATCAGCAAGAGCTTTTGCTTTGCAAAGATGAGGGCCTGAGTTTGAAACCCTAGCACCCATATTAAAAAGCCAGGCATTGCCATGTGTGCCTATGACCCCAGCACTGAGGGGGCAGGGGCAGGGACAAGGGGGAATCCAGAGAGCTTGCTCACTGGCCAGCCGGTGTAAACAAAACAGCTAGCTCTGCTTCCATGAGAGGCCATGTCTCAGGGCAAAGAGGCCGGAAGGGAAGGAGTAAGAATTCTTCTCAGCCCTGCTCCTGTGCATGATGCAAACCCCACCCCCAACTCACACAGACACGAGTGTGCATGCACACCTGCACACCCATGCACGTGTTCACACACACATGCACACACAGGATACAAATAAAAAAAGAAAAAAACCAAATCATTCTGATTTTCAGGTGATGTAATCCTATATTTTAAAAAGACCTGAAGCAAAGTTCAGCATGCAAAATTAAGTAATCTTTCTGTGCACCAATAATTCCATACACGATGACTTCAAAACAAAATACCAAGGACTAAATTTAATGAGGGAAGTAAATGGCCTCTCCAATGGAAATTTTCAGACTCCGAATGAAAAAAGCAAAGACTATAGGAAAAGAATTCCAGTGTTCATGGATCGGCAGACATAACAAACATGACAGCATTGCTGAAAACTATCTACAGGTTCAATACAAATTTCTTCAAAAATCCAATAACATTTTTCAAAGAACTGGAAAATATCAGTTGTGAAACCCATTTGGAAGCACCAAATATCCTAAAGGGTCAAACAATCCTAAGCAGAAAAGGCAATACTAGAGGTATTACAATAGCTGATTCAAAGTATATTAGAGTCACACTATCAAAAAGCATATGGCTGGTATAAAAACAGATATTTAGAGCAACAGAACAGAATAGAGGACCCAGAAATAAAGCCACACATAAAGGCATGCAACTTCGGCAATATTGTGAACATTCATCAGAAAAAAAGACAGACTCAACAAATAATTTTAAGAAAACTAGATATCCATACATAGAAAAATTTAGCTAGATCCCTCTAGCTCTATTCCCCTTTGATCAATTAAAAACTGATCAAAAGCCTTAGTGTGAACCCTGAAATTTTGAAACTGCCAGAGGGAAACATGGGCAAAATACATCAAGACATAGGCAAGGGTTTTCTGGATAAGATTTTGATAGCATAAGAAACAAAGCCCAAAATTATCAAATGGGATTAAATGAAATTTAGAAGTTTCTCTACAACATAGAAAATCATCAGTAAAATGAAGAGACGGCCTATAGAATGGAAAAAATATCTTCCACCTATACATAAGTCAAGGAATTAATGTCTAGAACATAAAAAACATTAAAAATTAAACACTCCAAAAACAAAAATTAAAATTCTATAAATGGTCTAAAGATCTGAATAGACAGTTCTCAAAAGAAGAAATAAAAAATGGTCAATATTTGAATAAATGTTCAGCATTCTTAACAGCCAGGGAAATGCAATTGAAAACTATTTTGCAAAATCCAAATAATAACAAATACTGTGAGGAAGGGTAGAATAAGGAGCTTTTCCATCCTAATGTGATTGCTCTTGCTGTGATAATACACTGACCATAACCAAACTGAGGACCAAAGGGGTTGTTGTTTGTTTGCTTACTTGTTTTGTTTTTGTTTTTGTTTTTGTTTTTGTTTTTTGGTTGATGTTGCTTTTTTTATTAACATCCCTATCATGTCCCCTTCCTGTCTCTTCTCCTGGTTCTATCCTCCCTTCCTCTTCCCCCTATCCTTCCTCCCCTACTCCTCTGAAAAACAGGGCCCCTCCACCAACCCACCCGAGCACATCAAGTCACCTCAGGACAGAGCATCCTCTTCCCCTGTGGCCTTGCAAGCTAGCCCCACCAGGAGAATGTGATCAAAAAACACGCAATGACATCCATGTCAGAGACAGCTCCCATTCCCCTTACCAGGAAACCCACAAGAAGACCAAGCTTCCCATTAGCTACATCTGTGTAGGGGTCCTAGGTCCAGTCCATGCACGGTCCTTGGTTGGTGCTTCAGTCTCTGTGAGCCCCTCCTGGGCTTAGTGGACTCTTTTGGTCTTCTTGTGGAGTTCCAGGTCCTTCTATACTTCCTGTCCCCTCCAGATCCTTCTATACTTCCACAAGGCTCCCTGTACTTGTCCAGTGTTGGTCTATGGGTCTCAGTATCTGTTTCCATCTGCTGCTGGGTGAAGCCTCTCAAAGAACTGACTGCTAGGCTCCAGTCAGCAAGCATAGCGGAGTACTGTTAATAGTGCCGGGGTTGGCTTTTTGGTTTTTTGTTTCGTTTTGTTTTTAGCTAACAGGTTACAATCCATCATCCCTCAGGTAAACAAAGGCAATAACTCAAGACAGGAGCTTGAAGCAGGAATAATGGGGAACATCCTCTGTGTTATTGATGCATGTTCACAAGCCCACCCTGGTAGCAGCTACACAGAGCTTGGGGTTTCCACAGAGCTTGAGCTTTCCTCAAGCCCAAGCTTTCCTTTTTATTTATTAAAACTTTCCTTTTTATTTATTTATTTTATTAAAAATAAATAAAATGCCCCCAACATGCCAATATAATAGGGGCAATTTCTCAACCTAGGATTCCTCTTCCCAAGTGTCTCAAGTTTGTATCAAGGTGACAAAACGAACAAACACATCTTTTATACTGTTGGTGAGAAAATAAACTGGTATGACCAATGTGGAAGCCAGTGCATAGATTCTAAAAAGCAAACTAAAGTTGGAACTACCATATCACTCAGCTATACCCTTCATAGATATGTGCCAAAAGAACTGTAAGTCAACATTCTGCAGAGATGATTTTACATTCGTGTTTATTATTACACTATACACAAGAGCTAAGAAAACGTCCTTAATATCCATGAGCAGACAATCAGATTAAGAAAATCTGGTACATACCCACAGTGGAAGTTTTTCATCTATAAAGAACAATGAAACTACAGGAAACAGGACAGAAGCCTACCACAGAGGGACTCTACCAAGCAGTGTACCAAAGCAGATGCTGAGACTCTTAACCAAACTTTGGGCAGAGTGCAGGGAATCCTATGAAAGAAGGGGGAGATAGTGGGACCTAGAGAGGACAGGAGCTCCACAAGGAGAGCAACAGAACCAAAATATCTGGGAACAGGGTTTTTTTTTCTGTGACTAATATATACTAATATTCATGGATATAACCTAGAACCCCTGCTCAGATGTAGCCCATGGCAGGTCAGTATCCATGTGGGTTCCCTAGTAAAGGGAACAGGGACTGTCTCTGGCATGAACTCAGTGGCTGTCTCTTTGATCACCTCCCCCTGAGAGGGGAGCAGCATTGCCAGACCACAGAGGACAATGCAACCAGTCCTGATCATACCTGAGATGCTAGAATCAGATGGAAGGGGAAGAGGACCTCCTCCTTGGAGGACTTGGTGGACTTGGAGATGGGCATGGGTAGAGATGAGGGAGGAAGGATGAGGTTTGGAAGAAATGAGAGAGGAGGCTACAGCTGGGATACAAAATGAATAAACTGTAATTAATGTATAAAAATAAAAATTTAATTTAAAAAAGAACAATGAAACTATGGCACTTGGAGAAAAATCAGTGTAAATGAGGATCATTTTATTAAGCAAAAACGCAAGGCACATATCACACATTTGTTCTCAGAGAATCAAGACCTCCTCCCCCCCGTGTGTGTATGTATGTGTATGTGAGAGAAAAAGAGAGAGATGCTTGACACCATGAGAGGAGACTAAGAGAACTTAAGTGTGGAAGAACAATGGAGTTCAAATGAGATAAAAATAGAAAAGAGTAGTATTTGGAGTCAGAAAGGAAATGACAAGGGAAGATGGGGTGGTGCAGAAGAAAGAGGAAAACCATTATGACACACATTTATATATACTCTCATAATTAAATCCATTACTTTGTATATTTATTTAAAATTTTAATTAAAAAATAAAGGTAAGGAAAGATAGCTTGATGGTTAAGAGTACTTGTTCTCTTTCAGAAGGCCAGAGTTTAGAAGCATGTTTTGAAATTCACACCTACCTCCAAGGGATAAAATGTCCTCCTCTGCTCTCCTCAGGAACCCACCTATACACACACATGCAAACACACATACACACACCACACAAAGACACACACACACTCGAAGGCTTGGGCACACACACACTCTGGCACACACAATAAAACTCAACAAATATTTTAAATGGATAAAGTATAAATATAGATATACTTTATAGTATAAGTAATAATGTAGCTAAATATATAGATGTATGTATAATTAATCCATTATACTATTTTGAAAATGAAACGGAAAATAAATGTGGAAAAGCTTCCTTGAATCCCACAATCACTGTGGTACTACAACAGAGACAGGACACAAAGCCCTTGAACCACTAAACTGGAGCCCTGCCTCTCACTCTGAGTATCTATAGCTAGATATAATCACTAGGGACTTACATTGTTTCGCAGTGATCTGTTCCTCGGCTGGGATAGAATTTGGTCTCCCAGATCCTCTTGCTTGTGTTCAAATTCTAGCCAAAAGCTAACATTAGTACTTCTTCCATTTGAGATATTGAAGGAAGAATTATTTGACATGATTTACTCTTGCCAACGGAGAAGTAAGTTGATGATACACAGCAGGATCATCAAAAGAAAAGAAGCAGTCATCCAGGCTATGACAGGGGAGTAGCTACCATCTCATGATTTGGGGGCATGGTTGCAGCAGCCCATCTGTGGATAGTCTCACCCTTGGACTACCAAGCAGCTGAGCAGATAAGGTACGACCTGGGAGGCCAGGACAGCCGGTCTGTCACACCCTGATTACAGTTAACTTACATCGGCTCTATTCCAAGAGTGCCCTTTCAGTTAAATGCAATAAATCTTCTCCTCTTTAAGTGACAGGAAGTCAGAATTGCTACTTTTCCTTTCAGCAATGAAAAACCAGGAAAGAAATCAGCCCACCAACCAGAGGAAAAACAAATGGAAAAATAAATAAATAAATAAAAGAGCAATGGCAAAAAAAAAAAAACAGCAATAACAACAAAAAGTAAATTGTATATGTCTTGCTGAGCTAGGAAGTGAGTTTAGTTATCCACTCATTATCATAACTAACAAATTTCTTATAGAATCCATCTCGCTTCCTATAATGAACTGTTTTATAATCAGAAAGAAAAAGGTAAAACTTTTGGTCACTAGCCCTTAAAACATTTTTGAGTGATTTGTATCCGTGAAACACTGCCTGTGTTCTCTCCTCAGATTTGGGCGGGAGAGAAATTTAATAGAATAATATGTCACATGTGACACCTGTAGATCAAAACTGAGTCTGGTTTCTCTAGATAAAACCTTCACCAACCACAACATTTTTCAGAGAATCTCATGTAAACTGGGAGACTACTTTATGCTTCATTTCCCATCAGCAAATGTATTATTTTCACAATGATAATGGATATCAAGTAGAGATAACTACCATTTTTGGTAGTTCACAATTTTAGTGAAAATGTGTATTTAAAAATAAAAGTCAAAAATAAAGTAAAGAAGGACTGTGTGTGTGTGTGTGTGTGTGTGTGTGTGTGTGTAAAGGGGGGACAGAAAGAGAAAGAACCAGAGAGAGACACACACACATAGAGAGAGAGAACAAGTTGGCTTGAGATGACAATTCTCAGTAACCATCTACCCCTTTGACACAAGGTCTCTCACTCTTGAAATGATGTAATCTTAATATTAAAATGTTATGTTTAACTTATTTTATCTTCATCTAATCTTAAAAGGTTTTTATTATTTTAATATTTTGGTCAGAACAGCAGTGTACATATTACGCTTCTTGTCTATTAGCTCTGTAAAAATAAAGATTATGTCTATTTTATGTAACTCAGTCTTAGAAGATGCCTGGTACACATTAGAAATGTGATGCTTAAGTGAATAAAAACAAGAGACTATTTGGTGATGTAAGAACACCCACTGCTCTGTGGGCAGCTGACCTATAGCATGACTGAGTTCTGCCATTTATCTATCAGAAACCCATGAATGAGTTTCTTTGGGGATATTTATAGTCTTTCTCTGTTTCAGAAAACTGACCTTGGGAATATTTATCTCTTAGGTTTCCATTATTAAATCCCATTTGAGTCAGTATCTCAGGGCATGGTCCATTCACTTACCACAATTCCCTTTAGCATTACGTTGGGAATTGTTTATGTTTGGTTTGGGTTTAGAGAAAAACTTTTAAATGAAATGCTTCATATTAAACATGATCAGAAAATTACTAAAAAGCCTTTATTTTATTACCGCATATTTAAGTTCATAATATTAAATTACAAGTCGATCTATGGAAACAATGGGCTCATTTTGGTGAACAAAATCATTTGAAGTGAGGAAGTAAGCATAAAACTGGTCTTGTGTGAGCCTCAGTTCATTTACTCTCACAATTTATTTTGGCTGCCCAATACCCCGAAGACCTTG
The DNA here is from genome assembly GCF_030254825.1 of Meriones unguiculatus. Classification (NCBI taxonomy): domain Eukaryota; kingdom Metazoa; phylum Chordata; class Mammalia; order Rodentia; family Muridae; genus Meriones; species Meriones unguiculatus. Next base: position 31,551,144 of record NC_083358.1, read on the forward strand.
AATACATGTATGTAGTTGCAAGGGGTAATATTTATTAAGATGCTCATCTGCCATCCCAGAATTCCTATGAACTACAAAGACACGCAAGGAACACAGCAGAAAATGGGTCTCAATGCTAAAGACTAAGAACCCTTCTACAAGAGACTGCGTCACTGCATTCCTAATGGTGAATACCATAGGAAGTTTGTGTAAACTTGAGAAATAAGAAAGTATTCTGTCTTCTGTGCCAAGGAAAGATCAGTGAAGCAAAAAGCAGTATTTAGCAGGAAAAAAGTTGTCTGGGGTGGAGGCTAGGACAGCTTGAGACAGAGTGTAGTAGAAGGATAAGAGTAGAGACTGGGATGAAAGATCAGCAGCTAAGAGCATTCACCACTTTCCTGAGTTCAGTTCTAGCATCTGTGTTGGGAGGTTCACAACCTCCTCTAACTGTAGCTCCAGGAGGCCCCATTCAATGTCCTCTTCTGGTCAAAAGTGGTGTTTGAACCATCTTCCATTCCTCTACAGATAAATACGCACCCTACGTGTTCTAGTGCAAAGAAGAAATATTTCAATATTTATGCCAGCTGGTACAAGAGTACTCCCTTGATGTTAAATTTTATGCCTTGTTTTCACTTTGCTTAATGTGCATATTGAACATAATCCTGAGCACTGCATTATGCCTAGGACAAGAGTTTGCAGTTACCTATCTGCTTCATGTCTCTTACAGAATGAGTTAGGATTTAGTGTTATAAGTAACTATGAGTTGCACACATTATGCTTATGAAATAATGGAATATATACTTCTGGCATCGTTTTACATAGTGATTCATGAGTGGAGAACATATAACTTTATCAGTTGACTGCAGTAGCTAGTAAGTACATTTCATTTTCCCTCATGCTCTAGGTAATAAAAAATAATGAATACATCACCATGCTTTAGTGTCTTATGTAAATGTTACACGCAGTTAAAGAGTCATAAAGTCAAAATGAAATGTTAATGGCAGAGAAAGAAATGGCATGGTATTAGAAGAAGGGGTTTATTTTCTGGCCCGTTGTGAATAAAAGATAGAATATAGCTCTGTTTTTCTCTAACTATGCTGCTCCATTAATGAGGTTAGAAATTGACCCAAATCTGGCCCATCGCATGTGCTTGTAGGTAAGTTTTATTGACATGTGACCACACTCATGTGACTGATCATTACAACACTAGAGATTGGACCCGGGGTCTTACACAAGCTTGGCAAAGGCTTTACACTGAGCTACACGCCCAGCTCTGCAGCTGACTAAATACTCATAACATAGACCACCAGACCCACTGCATAAAACATTTATTTCTTCTTGTCTTTCACAAAAAAAGTTTCCTAATCCATAAACCAATCTGTCTTGACTCTTAGAAAGGCTGTAAGTTCCCTTAAGTAGCTGAATAGACTTTGAAATGGCGCCAGCACCATCGCTAATGCGGGGCATGTGTGGTAGTTACAGTTAGTGCTCACTCCTATCTAATTTAGCCATTCTTCAAGAACAGAAAGGCACACTTCTGATCCTGAAGCAGGTTGTCCACCTTTAGAACCCTTATGTTCCCTGTGTTCTATTACTTAGCAACCAAGGCCTAAGGTTTGCTGAAGCATATCAACAAAACTTTTTTTTATTATTATTATTTTTTCTATCAGTTACATTTTATTAACTCTGTATCCCAGCCGTGTCCCGATCTCTCATTCCCTCCCAGTCCCTCCCTCCCTCCCTCATCTCCACCGTGCCCCTTTCCAAGTCCACTGATAGGGGGGACCTCTTCCCCATTCATCTGATCCTGTTTTATCAGGTATCTTCAGGTCAACGAAACTTTTAATACTCGTTCTTACAAAAAATGTTGCTTAGCAAAATCTACCAATATATATATCAGATACCTGTTATTTTCTAAGAACTTCACTTGGCAAAACTTTACAGGTTGTCTTTCAGTTCTCATAACAATCCCTGGGCAGAGCTCTTGTCGTAATCCTCTTCTATAGAAAAACCTTGACGTATAGAAGGTTCTAACTGGGGTTAGGTCCTGATTTATATCAAGGATACCTGTCTCTGAGGCCCCCATTTCCTTCACAAAAGTTAGTTAATGCTCTTCTAGTCTGCTCTTTACCTCTCCAGTCTACAGAAAGCTTTACTCACTGATGATGCTACTAAGGGTACAGAGGAGTTGAGCCAAGGCTTCTGGTGCTGGAGGCCAAACATGCTAATTTTGGGGTCAGTAGTGCCAACACTCAATGTTAGGAACATGGAAGATAACTGCACTGATGACGTGTCTGCTAGTGTCACCAGGATGTCACTGTTTATCCCACACTAACCACTATGAGCAGAATACATATGTACCATTTCCCTACCCTTTGCAAGTCAGTATGTTTTGGAAGCACCTGAAAGGAAATCTAGGCAGACAGCTGTTTTAATTTTCATTCATTTTTTTAACACCTACTTATAGAGGATTCATAAAGTCAAGGAGAATGCCATGGTGCAAAACTGAAAAGCCAACCTTTGCCCTGTTAAATTATATTTTCCTGCGGAATCAAATCCCACCTCACTCTTCCTCCTCAATACAAATCCTCATTCACTGAGGACCTACGAGAGTCACACTAATAAATGCCAATAGGTTCCCCAACTTTTGACCCAAGGGTTCTTGAGCTTTACCCAGGTTCAGCTGAATCCTAATACATGGACACAGTAAACTTGGTACCTGGACTTAGATCATGGAATTTAAACACCTTTCGGAGACATTTAGCCATGCTTTTTCTGCTTGATGTTTCTGAGGACCTTCTAGAAATACTGTCTGAAAGTAAGTGCAATCTAATTGGCCAAAGAAAGAAAGTTTTATATTCTTCTTGGGAAAGGCTGGTAAGTACAACATCTCTGCAGCAGGACAATATCTTCAGAAGTTCATTGACCTATAGAATGAGATGCTGTGACTTCTAATACATATGGAGACCCTGGATTCACATGAGAACACAGGAATACACAGATAAACTTGAAGACCTTCTTAAAGTTAATTCTTAGTTAAATAAGAGATTTAAAACACTCAAATAATTTTGGAACATATATATCAACTTACTGAATCAAACTAAGTCAAGGCTTTCAGAGGTAACTGCCAACCTCTGCTCTGAGACATTTCGAAAAGCTATAATTTACTTAGAGGAGAATAAAAGAAATCATTTCCTTCAGGGTGATTCCCCAGACTTTTGAGAACTTCTAATTCTCTTTGACCTACTATCACATTTCCTTTTCCATAAATTACATAACAAAAAGCTTTTGGAATGATAACAATGTCTTGGGTAGACATGATGTGACAGAATTATATCTTAAAATTATTTTTTCTTATTGTTGAGAATTTTCCACATACATATATAATAAAATATGATCAAAGCTTCTCTTCATTTCTCCTCATGAACTCTATAACCCTCTCAGCATGTTCTTTTATCAACCTAATGTGTTTTTTTGTTTTGTTTTGTTTGGTTTGGTTTGGTTTGGTTTGGTTTTTAGAAACAACTATGTCCATTTACTGCTGCACATATGTGAATGCATGTGTGGTCATCCACATGCATGGGAATCCTACCAATGGCCACAATCTCAACAAAAGAGCAATAGCCCCCCCCCTCCGACAACTATGAACTGCCAATAGCACCTCAGTAAGGGACCTGGAGATCATCTACCACATCTGCTCTAGAATGTTGGGCATCCGATCTTCTGTAGGTTTTGTGCAGGTTAGCCCCAACTGTGTGAGTCCATGACTAGGATAATCGCAGAAGATAGCATTTCACAGCACTGCTCTACCTTCTTTTACTCTCCTTCACCAAGATATCCTCTGATCCTTGGGGTCAGGGCCAAGTTTATATAAATGTTCTAATGTTTATTTTGTTTTTGAGATCACAACATAATTACATTTCTTCCTTCCCTTTCCTCTCTCCAAGCCTTCTCATAAGCCCTTCTCCACTCTCCTTCAAATTCATGGCCTCTTTTTTCATTAATTATTATTATTATTATTGTGTGTGTGTGTGTGTGTGTTACTCAGTCTATAAAATGTACCTGTATATATGTTTTTGGGACTGGCCTTTGACACTAGACAACCAATTGGTGCACTCTTTCTTTGGGAATACCAACTCTCCCAACTTTCCTCAGTTCCCTACAGCTCTTTGTACACTATCCATGTCCTTTTGGCAAGTTCATTGGTGTTGTCCTTATTCAGGGCACATTTAGGCAATTGTGTTGATGATAGTTTATGGGTGCACACTCTGACCTTACTAGGAGAGACAATCTCACAACAAACATTCTTATCCTCTGGCTCTTACAGTCTTTCCGCTTCCTCTTTTGAAATGCTCTCTGAGCTTTATGTACAGGATTGTTTTGTAGATATATCCACTGGATGTGGTTTTCTATAGTGATCTTTGTCTCTTGCAAAGAGAAATGCCTGTGGTGGGAGTTAAAGATTACACTTTTCTGTGGGTAAAAGGACAAGTGTTTACAAAAGGTTGTTATGGATTATTTTGGTTAGTAAAATAGAGTCTCCTCCAATAATTGTAAATACACTAGCACTGAGTCGTTACCTAGCATTCCAGTTCCAACTATGGTTTCTCTTTTGTTGAACATATCTTAAGTCAATTAGAAAGTTGTTGGTTATGCCAAAGTATGTGTGCCATGACTTCACCCTTAGGGTTATATTGCAAAGCTAATCATTAATGTGGTACATGGACATTATAGCTGAATAAGAATAGTTCTACTTAAAGCTGAGCACTCAGTCTATTATTTTCCACATTTTGAGCAGGTATGTCTCTTTCTGTTTACTGTATACTAAAAAAGAACCTTCTCTTGCTGAGGTTGAGAGGTTGAGAGACCAAGCAAGGTCTATGGGTATACAACCATAAATAATTAGAAGGCACTTTGATAACCTGACCACTTAACAAATTAACAACAGGTTTGTGCTAACACACATCTCTTTGTGCCCTCTTGCTCATGAGGACTAGGTCAATCAGAGTCCCTGAGTGATTACCTCCAGGCTATGAGCCTATAAACCCCGAGTGGCCAGATTATCCATGGATTACCTCACTTATTCTAACTTGTTATAGTTCTGTTTTCATTGTTATAGGATTAGGCTTTCCTGGGAACTGACCAGAATATTGACTACTGAAGAGCAACAGGAACAGCAGTAAACAATGGGAAATGAGAATATTATTCTTTGTTTCCCTACCAAGACTGAAGATTCAAAATATAGATATGGGGGTGAGGGGCAAGATGGCGGAGCCGGGAGGACTCTCATTCTGAGCAGCAGCACAGCAGGATCAGCACAGTGACCAGCAATCAGAACTCTCGGCCATAAAACACAGTCATTGTGTTTCCCAGGTGAGAGGATACCCCACTGTGGGGGATTCAATCAGCTTTAAACTCACCCGGCTAAACCGCAGAAGAGATCCCGGTTCCGCCAGAAGCTTGGCTGCCGGCCGCCAGCCCCAGCCCCAGCCCCAGCCCCAGCCCAGAGCCACAAGCCAGTGTATCTGGTCAAGGTCCCAGACTGAACCATGGGCACCACACTATCAGAGACTGGAATTTTCAGTCGAGAGATAACCCCAGGGTACAGGAAACGATTGGGACCGGCCTTAGGTCACCCAGACATCCCCTGGAAAAGACTCGGGCAGGTTCCACGGGCACCCCAGGAGCCAGCCCGGAGCCAGAGCCGGGGACCCAGGTTCCTGCACAGAGCCCTGCCTGCCTGCCCGCCTGATTCGCCGCCGGAGATAGAAACGGCGGGTCTGATCTCAGAGCACTCAGCTCACCCCCAACCTGAAAAGGTCCCCGGAAAATTACCCACCTTAGGGAGCCATGCAGGCTCCCAAAAGCCGCAAAGGCAGAAACAGGCAGTTTCTGCGCACCAGACAGCTGGCAGAGACTGAGCCGCCATCACACAGCTGTGGTCCAGGCACAGGCAATTTCTGCGGCCAGCCAGCTGGCAGACACTGAGCAGTGTGCACCAGGGCAAAAAAAGACACTAGGAGTCCGTGTCTCCAGAGAATGCACGGGGAAGGAAGGAAACTGTACTGATCTAAATCACCCAATCCTTCCCTAGAAAAAGTCTAGCAGTCTAGTGGGGCCAAGGCGCCAGCACTCAGCTGTGCTCCAGACACAAGCACAAACAGTTGCTGCGCGCCTGATGTCCAACTGGGTCACAGCAGCTGATCATTAAATTTGCAACAAGAAACCCAGAAACAGGGCAGCTGCCCTCAGGACTTCCCTGGGTGAGAGGAGAACCCTCTCGACTAACAAAGACCACAGTTACCACTCAGGTCTATATCCCTGAGGTGAGCAACTCCTGAAAAAACACCAGCCATCCAGGGACTATACCCAAAAAGCTGAGAAGACATCCTTCAGGAAAAACCAGCTTTCTGCAAAGGGGATTCTCTGCACCACAGGATCCCCAGGAACCACCAGAAAATAACCCCAAACACCTAAGATAACACAATGGGTAGAGGCCAGCGTAAAAGCTCAAGCACAAAAAGACAGAGCAATATGGCATCTCCAGAACCCAGTTACCCAGGGGCAAGTAGCCCTGGACACCCCACCATAACTGAAATCCAAGAAGATGACCTAACAAGTATGCTCATGAAGATGATAACAGAGGAAACAAATAAGATTCGTAAAGACATAGAGGAAGATAAACTCAAACAGAATATTGCCATCCGTAAAGAAATAGAGGAAGCTGCAGCCAAACAGTTTATGGCCTTTAGAAAGGAAATGCTTAAAACACTGAATGAAATGATAGAAACAGAGTTGAAGGAACTAAAAGAAAAACAGGAAAGTACAATCAGACAGGTGAAGGAAGTAAACAAAACAACTCAAGACCTGAAGATAGAATTGGAAAAATTAAAGAAAACACAAATGGAAGAAATAATGGAAAGGAAGAATCTAGGGAAGAACACAGGAACTACAGAGGTAAGCATAACCAACAGACTAAAAGAGATGGAAGAAAGAATCTCAGGTGTAGAAGATACAATGGAAGAAATCGATGTATCTGTAAAAGAAAATGTTAAATCTAAAAAAGTCCTGACACAGACCGTCCAAGAAATGCAAGACAATATGAAAAGACAAAACCTAAGAATAATAGGTATAGAGGAAAAAGAAGACTCCCTTCTCCAAGGCCCAGAAAATATTTTCAACAAAATCATTGAAGAAAATTTCCCCAAGCTAAAGGAGAGGCCAATTAGAATACATGAGGCCTACAGAACACCCAACAAATTTGACCAGAAAAGAAAATCCTCCCGCCACATAATAATCAAAACAGTAAGTATACAGAACAAAGAAAAAATATTAAAAGCTGCAAGGGAAAAAGGCCAAGTAACATATAATGGCAAACCCATTAGAATCACACCCGACTCTTCAACAGAGACTATGAAAGCCAGAAGGGCCTGGACAGATATCATGCAGACCCTAAGAGAACACAGATGTCAGCCCAGGCTACTATACCCAGCAAAACTCTCAGTCCTCATAGATGGAGAAAACAAGATATTCAATGACAAAAACAAATTTCAACAATACCTACAAACAAATCCAGCATTAAAGAAGACACTGGAAGGGAAAATACAACCCAAGAAAGCTAGCTACATTCAAGAAAACACAGGAAATAAATAACCTCACTTCAGTAAAACAAAAAGCAACCAAGCACACAACCTGATGACCACAGCCAACATCAAAATCAAGAGATCTAACAGCCACTGGTCATTAATCTCTCTCAACTTCAATGGACTCTCCAATAAAAAGACACAGATTAACAGAATGGATACGTAAACAAAACCCAGCAATCTGTTGCATACAAGAAACACACCTAAGACACAAAGATAGACATTACCTGAGGGTAAAGGGTTGGAAGACGACTTTCCAAGCAAACGGACCCAAGAAGCAAGCAGGAGTAGCCATTCTAATATCTGATAAAATAGACTTTCAACCAAAATTAATAAAAGGAGATGGGGAAGGACGCTTCATACTCCTTCATACAAGGGAAAATTCCCCCAGGAAGACATCACAATCCTGAACATCTATGCCCCAAATACAAGGGCACCCACATTTGTGAAAGAAACATTGATAAAATTTAAAGCACATATAGATACCCACACATTAATAGTGGGAGACTTCAACACCCCAATCTCAACAAAGAACAGGTCAACAAAACAGAAATTAAACAAAGAAACAATGTCTCTGACAGAGGTCATGAATCAAATGGACCTAACAGACATCTACAGAACTTTACACCCAAACACAAAAGAATTTACCTTCTTCTCAGCACCTCATGGAACCTTCTCCAAAATAGACCACATAGTGGGTCACAAAGCAAGCCTCAACAGATACAAGAAGATTGAAATAATCCCATGTATCTTGTCTGATCACCATGGAATAAAGCTGGACCTCAACAATAACAGAAATAACAAAAAGCCTACACACACATGGAAACTGAACAACTTGTTACTAAATGACAGCTGGGTCAGGGAAGAAATCAAGAAAGAAATTAAAGTCTTTCTAGAAATCAATGAAAATGAAGACACAACATACCCGAACTTGTGGGACACAATGAAAGCAGTGCTAAGAGGAAAGTTCATAGCACTAAGTGCCTTCAAGAAGAAATTCGAGACAGCTCATTCAAGCACCCTAATGGCTCACTTAAAAACCCTAGAAAAAGAAGAAGCAGACACACCAAGAAGGAGTAGACGGCTGGAAATAATCAAACTCAGGGCTGAAATCAATCAATTGGAAATAAATAAAACAATTCAAAGAATCAATGAAACCAAGAGCTGGTTCTTTGAGAAAATCAACAAGATCGACAAACCCTTAGCCAGGCTAACTACAAGGCAGAGAGACACCACCCAAATCAACAAAATCAGAAATGAAAAGGGGGATATAACTACAGACACTGAGGAATTCCAAACAATCATTAGGACTTACTTCAAAAGTCTATATGCCACAAAATTTGAAAATCTAAATGAAATGGACAATTTTCTTAATGGATTTGACTTACCAAAGCTGAATCAGGACCAGGTAAATCAACTAAATAGTCCTGTATCCCCCAAAGAAATAGAAGCGGTCATCAAAAGTCTCCCATTCAAAAAAAGCCCAGGACCAGATGGCTTCAGCGCAGAATTCTACCAGACCTTCAAAGAAGAGCAAACACCAATTCTCTTCAAACTATTCCACAAAATAGAAACAGAAGGAATATTACCAAATTTATTCTATGAAGCCACAGTCACCTTGGTACCTAAACCTCACAAAGACTCAACAAACAAAGAGAATTTCCAGCCAATCTCCCTTATGAACATTGATGCAAAAATACTTAATAAAATACTTGCAAACCGAATCCAAGAACACATCAAAGATATTATCCACTATGACCAAGTAGGCTTCATCCCAGGTATGCAGGGGTGGTTCAATATACGGAAATCCATCAATGTGATCCACCACATTAACAAACTGAAAGAAAAAAACCACATGATAATCTCCCTAGATGCTGAAAAAGCCTTTGACAAAATCCAACATCCATTCATGTTCAAAGTATTGGAGAGATCAGGGATACAAGGCACATATCTAAACATAGTAAAGGCGATATACAGCAAGCCTATAGCCAACATCAAACTGAACGGAGAGAAACTTAAAGCAATCCCACTGAAATCAGGGACAAGACAAGGCTGCCCACTCTCTCCATATCTCTTCAACATAGTGCTGGAAGTCCTTGCTAGAGCAATAAGACAGTTGAAGGAGATCAAGTGGATACAAATTGGAAAGGAAGAAGTCAAATTATCACTATTTGCAGATGATATGATAGTATACGTGAGTGACCCCAAAAACTCTACCAGGGAACTCCTACAGCTGATAAACACCTTCAGCAAAGTGGCAGGATACAAAATTAACTCAAAAAAATCAGTAGCCCTCCTGTATACAAAAGACAAAAGGGCTGAGAAAGAAATTAAGGAAACAACATCCTTCACAATAGCCACAAATGACATAAGGTACCTCGGAGTAACCCTAACCAAGGAAGTCAAAGACTTGTATGAAAAAAATTTCAAATCTCTGAAGAAAGAATTAGAAGAAGATATGAGAAGATGGAAAGATCTCCCATGCTCATGGCTTGGTGGGATTAACATAGTAAAAATGGCCATCTTACCAAAAGCAATCTACAGATTCAATGCAATGCCCATCAAATTACCAATACAATTCTTTACAGTCCTGGAAAGAAAAATTCTCAACTTCATATGGAATAACAAGAAACCCAGAATTGCTAAAAACAATCCTCTACAATGAAAGATCTTCCGGAGGTATCTCCATCCCTGATCTTAAGTTGTACTATAGAGCAACAGTTTTAAAAACTGCATGGTACTGGCATAGAAACAGAATGGTGGATCAATGGAACCGAACAGAGGACCCAGAAATAAACCCACACACTTATGGACACCTGATATTTGACAAAGACGCCAAAACCATACAATGGAAAAAAAGATAGCATCTTCAACAAATGGTGCTGGTCTAACTGGATGTCTACATGTAGAAAAATGAAAATAGATCCATACTTGTCACCCTGCACAAAACTGAAGTCCAAGTGGATCAAAGACCTCAACATAAAACCAGACACATTAAATCGGCTTCAAAAAAAAGTGGGAAATAGCCTAGAACTCATTGGTACAGGGGAAAACTTCCTGAACAGAACACGAACAGCACAGGCTCTAAGAGCAACAACCAATAAATGGGACCTCACGAAACTGAAAAGCTTCTGTAAAGCAAAGGACACCATCATCAAAACAAAGCGACCACCTACAGATTGGGAAAGAATCTTCACCAACCCTTTATCTGACAGAGGACTCATATCCAGTATATATAAAGAACTAAAGAAGCTGAAAAGCAGCAAACCAAGTAATCCACTTAAAAAATGGGGAACAGAGCTAAACAGAGAATTCTCTGTAGAGGAATACCGAATGGCAGAGAAGCACTTAAAGTAATGCTCAACCTCACTAGCCATTAGGGAAATGCAAATCAAAACAACCCTGAGATTTCACCTTACACCCATGAGAATGGCCAAGATCAAAAACTCAAGTGACAACACATGCGGGAGAGGTTGTGGAGAAAGGGGAACCCTTCTCCACTGCTGGTGGGAATGTAAACTTGTACACCCAATCTGGAAATCAATCTGGTGCTTTCTCAGACAACTAGGAATAGTGCTTCCCCAAATCCAGCCATACCACTCCTAGGCATATATCCAAAAGAGGCTCAAGTACACAAAAAGGACATTTGCTCAACCATGTTTGTAGCAGCTTTATTTGTAATAGCCAGAAGCTGGAAACAACCCAGATGCCCCTCAACTGAAGAATGGATGCAGAAATTGTGGTACATCTACACAATGGAATATTACTCAGCAATGAAAAATAAGGAAATCATGAAATTTGCAGGTAAATGGTGGGATCTGGAAAGGATCATCCTGAGTGAGTTGTCCCAGAAGCAAAAAGACACACATGGTATATACTCACTCATATAGACATACAACATAGGACAAACCCACTAAAACCTGTGCATCTAAAGAAACTAAGCAAGAGAAAGGACCCTAACTAAAATGTCCAATCCCCATCCGGAAAGGCAAAGAGGATGGACATCAGAAGAAGAAGAAAACAGGAAACAACCTAGGAACCTACCACAGAGGGCCTCTGAAAGCCTCTGCCCTTCAGACTATCAAAGCAGATGCTGAGCCGGATGGACAACTGTTGGGCAGGTGAACGGAATTTTAGGTAAGAACTGGGAAATAGTAAGAGCTGGAGAGGACAGTGTCTCCACAAGGAGAGCAACAGAACAAGAAAATTTGAACATAGGGAACTTCCCAGAGACTCATACTCCAACCAAGGACTATTCTTGGAGATAACCCAGAACCCCTGCACAGATGTAGCCCAGGGCAGTTCAGAGTCCAATTGGGTTACATAGTAATGTGAAGAGGGACTGCCTCTGACATAATCTGATTGGCCTGCTCTTTGATCACCTCCCTCTGGGGGGGAGCAGCCTTACCAGGCCATAGTAGAGGACAATACAGCCACTTTTGATGTGAACTGACAGACTAAGATCAGAAAGGAGAGGAGAATCTCCCCTATTAGTGGACTTGGGGAGTGGCATGCAAGCAGAGGGAGGAGGGTGGGTGGGATTGGGAGGGGAGGAGGGAGGGGCTTATGGGGGGATGCAGAATGAATAAAGTGTAATTGATGAAAAATTTTAAAAAAAAGGGAAAAAATAATTTAAGAACCTTAAATGACTTTCAAAATTGGAGGAAAACATGGAGTTAGTCAATTGGCATGGAGCACGTCTCGCCCCGGGGGGCAGTCGTCTCCTGAACCTACTCAGACCTCGGACACCACCACTGCTAATTCTAGAACTGATGCAGGATGTTCCAACAAGGGGTTAAGGCTTCTCATAATATTTCCTATAAGCCCACACCTGTTTGTCTATATCCCCCATTTTTATTCATTATTAGCCAGATAGAGCCAAGTAATTGTGGCAATGATACTTGCTTTTTTGCCCAATGCTGGAATGCTAGTAATTTTAGGTATGCCCTGGTTACTCGCATGCCTCACTGGGTGCCTGTGCCCATTGATGCCCCTCATGCTATGACTCTCTTCAGACAGAAAAGGGATCTTGGAACTACAGCCACCATTGTTACTACCATCTCATTGACAGCTGTTGGAGCTACCACCAGGGCATTAGCCATGAGTCATACTGGGCAGACTGCTCAGACCCTGAATAATCTTTTAGCCAATGTAGCTCATGCCTCAGTTGTACATAAAGGAATTAATGCTCAACTAAAAGGAAGCTTGATGGTGTTCAATCAGAGGATTGACCTCTTGCAGGAGCAAATTGATACCCTATGGCAAATCGCTCTACCTGGCTGTCAATGAAAGTATGCTGGACTTTGTGTCACTAGCATACAACATGAGAATTTTTCCTGTGCTGCAAATCTGTCTAAACAATTGTCGAGCTATATTTTAGGTAATTGGACTGGAGAATTCGATACTACGATGGAGCAGTTGAGAGTGGCCATTGTCACAGTAAATTCTACCAGAGTGGACGCAGGACTAGCCACAGGATTATCAACATGGATTGCTGCAGCCATGAATCATCTGAAGGAATGGGCGGGCATGGGAGCGTTAGCAGGCCTTCTGGTGTTGGTCTCCTTGGTTTGCCTGTGGTATATATGCAAGATTAGAGTCTCACAACAGTGTGATGCAGCCATGATCATTCAGGCCTTTACAGCCATTGAAGCAGGACATTCTCCCCAAGTATGGTTGGATACCATAAAAAGCTAAAATGATACGCTCAGGATGCGAGGCTAAGCACTGCACTCAGGGTCAGCCACTTTCGACCTAGAGAAGAGCATTTCTGATTGCATGTGGGTTGATGCCCCAGGTCCCGCCTCTGAGAAAAAGGTATCAGACGGGTCTGATGCTCTTTGAGTGGATGACACCTAAATGAACATCGGTACAAAGTCCCAATTTATTTCTAATATCAGAGATCAGACCTCTACTCTTGCCTGATGCGTCTAAAACAAAAAGGGGGAACTGTAGAGAGCTGCGGAATGCTATGCCTTAAAGATGGAGCTGGTTTCCGCCTTCCACCTTCCCGATGGTGAGTGCTCTCTGTCAGGAACAATTCCACATTTGGCTAAGGCTGAGGATCTGTCTTGCTTCCATGTATGTGGACCTATCTGCATTGCCCCCGTGGCACGCCTGGGTTGACTACCCAGAGGCTATTTAAGCTGTGGGCTGGCTTTCCCCAGGGTCTGAGGATTGTTCTAGGTTCCTGAATAAACTGCATTGAAAAAAAAATATATATATAGATATGTAAGAATAAAAATCAAAGAAAAGTAAGCTATCAATTTGAGAATGGGGGCAGCATGGGGGGGACTGGAAGTAGAGCATGTGGGAGGACCTGGAGAGAGGAAAGGGAAGGGAAAACTGATGCAATTCGATTTTAATTAAATTCTAATTTAATTAAATGTGTTGTTAAAGAAAATTCAAAATAAAAGTCTCCAAACAGATATTAAGAATGAAACTCACAAAACTGAACAGTCACACTGACTTTCATAAAGTTGTGCCCACATATAATGGATCTCTTCTCTCCTTTTTCTCTCTCACTTAATTTTTTGTTTTGCCTCACTTCTGTTTCCAGAAAATTGCTCTCCCCTATAACATATTAGCACACAGCTGTGCCTAAGGCTCTGCTGTCTGTAGAACTGGGTCTAAGACAATTCCCAGCAGAGTTTTATTTAGAGAGAAAAAGCCTGTGCCATCCAGACATGTAACACATGAGTCTTTCAGGTTTCAAATGTGTATAAATCAAAAAAGAAGCACAAAATGACATGGCATGGGGAATAAAAGGTGAGACAAACAGGATTACTCCTGTCCCTTCTCACAGGGCAGCTTGAGGCTAAAATGCTGGGCTTTCCAGAATAGGTTCATTTACCTTAAAAAGGGGGAAGGAAATAGTCTCTTGGTATTAAGAATGAAATGAAATGATGAACAGGAAATCAGCTTCATTATTTTATAGCTAATAGACACACAAAGAGAAAAAGAGATGTTGTTCAAACCCTGACAGAAATCCCAAGATGTCTTTCACAGACTGTGTTAGCTATAGCCTGTCAATATTTAACCTGGGCATGACACGCAGTTCACAGAATTACAAACAAGGAAATTGAAGCACAGACTTAGCGCAATGCCTGGAGCAGGTGCTATTTAATGTTACCTGCTATCCTCCTTCAAACTGTTTGTAATGCTTAAAGTGTTAAACAAACACTAACTAGAACTGGTTCGTTACAATTAGTATTATTTCTCATAACATGTATTTCTATCACTTATCCTAAACAGAAAATATGGCTCCCCAAATGAAATTATTCCTGCCATATACACAAGGGGTCAGATCATAACACAAGATCTTCTACTCAGTTCTTGCACTTTTTTCAAAAAAAAAAAAACCTGTTAACAGTTAAATTTATAGAATTGAAGTAAATACAATATGTTGTTTAAATCAAATGTCCATCAAATTTCCCTATGTGTCAGAGTCTACCAAAGATAAATAAACCATTCCTCAAGGAACTTACAGTTGACATAGAAGACACTGTTGCAGATTAACTTGCCTATGATTAGCTAAGCACAAAATACAATATGACCAGAAAGAGGTTTTAATAGTTATGACCAATGAGAATTCATTCCAAAGGCTTTTATTCAGGGCCTCACTATGTAGCCCAGGAGACCTGAAAATCTCTATGTAGACCAGTCTGGCCTTAATTTAGTAACTAAGACTTCATAGAAACTCACTTGCCTTCATCTCCCAAGTGTTCCATGCAAACGGCTCTTTTATAATAACAGGCAATGAGACATTTTTTATTAATTTAAGCAAAAGTTGTTTTTATTTTTAAAAAGACAGAAACAATTCACTAAATTACATCAAGGTATTGTTTCTTCAACTCCATGAAGGGTCATCAAAATATAAAATTTCATGATCTGCAAGAAAGAAAAAGTTAAATGAATTAAAATTTTGGAGGGGTAATGTGTTAGAAATAGTCATTCCATAATGATGATGTGTCCATTTCAGCTCCATAAATTCTAGAATCTTCTTTAGCAGCAGAACTCATCAGGGCATACATCTCAACTCTCTGTGTCTTGTGCCAAGGATGAAACTTCCATGGTTAGGATGAACTGAGAAGATGAACTTTCGCTTCAGAATACCTACAAGAATTTCTATGGACTGAATGGAAAAACAGAAAGGAATTGACCATTCACATCTCTAAAACTTGTAAGGACAAATTGACTATGTGACAAACAGTAACATTTACCATTGGTAGTGAGGAAACTAGTCTCACACATTTTGTGGAAATAGCAATATAACCTATAAAGATACTTAATTCAACATACCCCCTCTATTTGTGCATCCTTTCCTCCAACTGTTGGATGAACAGAACTGTTCCGAGCCTTGGAACATTTCTATGAGTTAAAGGATATTCTCTGAGGTGAACATATCTATTTTAGCAAAATGGAGACTGCAGAGGGCATGTGAACTGTCCTATATTGATCTATATCTAATCTATATTGATGGCATTTTTTTATTCTAAATTCATTTGAGGAATAAATTAAGAACATCCTTGAAGAACAGACTAAATTAGAGCACAAAAGAAAAGTGTCATTTTTATTCCTATTAGTAGGTGCAGCATCCTTTTATTGAGAGTTGGCTGGTGTGCTTTGTGTGGGTTGGTTTGGTTTTCCTTAGAACAGAACTTGAGTTTAAGGTCTGGGAGGAGTGAGTTGCTTATGAGAAGTGATTCTTAGAAACAATAGTGAGAGGAGGAAAGAAAGTATCTCTTGCCAAGGTCACTGATTTGTGCAACAAGGGCGTGACTACACCAAGATGTCTGGGATGCTTCAATAAGACTTCCAGGGTTGTTCTGAAGAACAGGAGTCTGTGGAATATATGAAGTGGCTCCCAGCCCCACGATATGATGGGTTGCCTCCTCTGTATTCCAGAGACTCTTCTTCACAGAGTTTGAAGAGATGCCAGAAGCATGAAGAAACCTATGGGGCAAAATCCAGGGGCAAAAACAATGTTTGTGTAAAGTGAAATCTCAGGGTCATTTTGATTTGCACTTCCCTAATGGCTAATGATGTTGAGCATTTCTTTAAGTGTTTCTCTGCCATTTGATATTCCTCTACAGAGAATTCTCTGTTTAGCTCTGTTCCCCATTTTTTAATTGCATTACTTGGTTTGCTGCTTTTCAGCCTCTTTAGTTCTTTATATATACTGGATATTAGCCCTCTGTCAGATAAAAGGTTGGTGAAGATACTTTCCCAATATGTAGGCTGTCATTTTGTTTTGATGATGGTGTCCTTTGCTTTACAGAAGCTGTTCAGTTTAATGAGGTCTCATTTATTGATTGTTGCTCTTAGAGCCTATGCTGTTGGTGTTCTGTTCAGGAAGTTGTCTCCTGTGCCAATGAGTTCAAGGGTATTCCTCACTTTTTGAATGGCCAAGATGAAAAACTCAAGTGACAACACATGCTGGAGAGGTTGTGAGAAAAGGGAACCCTCCTCCACTGCTGGTTCGAATGTAAACTTTTACAACCACTCTGGAAATCAATCTGGCGCTTTCTCAAACAACTAGGAATAGTGCTTCCTCAAGATCCAGCCATACCACTCCTAGGCATATATCCAAAAGGGGCTCAAGTACACAATAAGGACATTTGCTGAACCATGTTTGTAGCAGCTTTATTTGTAATAACCAAAAGCTGGAAACAGCCCAGATGCCCCTCAACTGAAGAATGGATGCAGAAATTGTGGTACATCTACACAATGGAGTATTACTCTGCCATGAAAAATAACAAAATCATGAAATTTGCAGGTAAATGGTGGGACCTAGAAAGGATCATCCTGAGTGAGCTGTCCCAGAAGCAGAAAGAAACACACAGTATATACTCACTCATATAGACATATAACATAGGATAAACCTACTAAAATCTGTATATCTAAAGAAACTAATCAAGAGAAAGAACCCTGACTAAAACACTCAATTCCCACCCCAAAAGGCAAAGAGGATGGACACCAGAAGAAGAAAACAGGAAACAACCTAAGAACCTGCCACATAGGGCCTCTGAAAGGCTCTGCCCTGCAGACTATCAAAGCAGATGCTGATACTTATGTCCATCTGCTGGGCAGAGTGCATGGAATCTTATGTAAGAAGTGGGAAATAGTAAGATCTGGAGAGGACAGGAACCCCACAAGGAGAGCAACAGAACCAGAAAATTTCAACACAGGGGTCTTTCCAGAGACTCATACTCCAACCAAGTACCAGGCATGGAGATAACCTAGAACCCCTGCACAGATGTAGTCCATGGCAGTTTAAGTCCAAGTAGGTTACATAGTAATGGGAAGAGGGACTGCCTTTGACATAATCTGATTGGTCTGCTCTTTGATCACCTCCCCCTGAGGGGGGAGCAGCCTTATCAGGCCACAGAAGATGACAATGCAGCCACTCCTGATGTGATCTGCTCTTAGTCTTAAGATCAGAAGGAAGGAGAGGAAGACCTCCCCTATCAGTGGACTTGGGGAGGAGCATGTGTGAAGAAAAGGGAGAGACAGTGGGACTGGGAGGGGAGGAGGGAGGGGCTTATGGGGGGATACAAAGTGAATAAAGTGTAATTAATAAAATAAAATTTAATTTAAAAAAAGAAAAAAAACAATGTTTGTGGTGGAGAATCAGTTTATGAGTCAAAATTGTTGGGTGAGGCTGAGGCTGCAATCAGGTTGCTGAGGAGATGCTATGCCCATAAGGAAGTTGTTGTGTGGGTTATGTCATTTAATCCTTATAACCCTATTTTACCAGTATCTTCACCATTTATTGAAGTGAGTATTGAAGATGAAGACAAGAGAGCTAACGTAATTTCACACTGATAAAAATAGTAGAACAAGACTCTGCATGCAAATAACATATATCCAAAAGTCTTAGTCACTAAATTATATGTCATCACTTTTTATCCAATATATTCACTTTTTTTAAACTAGGCTAAAAATACAAAGAGTTTTCATGCATTACACTCATGACTAAAGAGACTTTAGTAACCTGAGTCTAGGTGGCATGTACCTTCAGAAGTCTAGAGGAAATAGTTTACTTCATTGTTATAGAACTGAGTTGCAGCATTTGCAATGAAGGCCTCTAACTGGAAAAAATGTCATCAGTATTTTTGGGTTGGTCTCTAGGAACTATTTTTTAGAATAAAGATATTCCCTCTCACAGAGGTAAGACTTTTCATAACAATCATGTATCCATTGAAACAGCAGGCTACAATATCACCATTATGGAAACTTAAGTATTTTATGAATTTGGTAGACATGAGCTGAGTTTCCTATCTGATTACAAAGCATAGACTGGAGTCTTCCCCTGGGCTTATAAATTTTGTGATTATGTACAATATTTGAAAGTGAGATTGATGGCTAGTTTCATTACGTGTGTGGAGAGGTCAGGCTGTAAGAACTAAAACACACACACACACACACACAGAGAGAGAGAGAGGATGCAGAAAGCAGAGGAATAGCTAATGAAAATACTGTGTCTGCAGGATGCAATAAGCATTCGTGCATAGGCTTATGGGTGAAGTGACTGTATATCTATCTGTTGCAGAACCCATCAGGGACAGCAAGAACTTAAAGGAGACTTTAACAACAATTTCAATGGATCAACAACTTTGAAACTAGACCACCTTAAGCAAACCATGGCTGTCCTCTAAATATACCATAAAAGAACAGACTTGTGTTTTTCTCAACATTTTCCCATCAGTCAGACGTGAAAAATGTCTTTAATATTTACATAGATTTGGGTCTTCTCCCTGGATTCCTACATAAGAATCTCAGGCACAGAGATTGACATAGTTTATTTTAGTAGTATACCCACTCGCTCAACTATGCTCATAGCAGTTTTATTCATAATAGCCAGAAACTGGAAACAACCTAGATGTCCCTCAACCCAAGAACAGATTTTTTAAATGTGGTACATTTACACGATGTAGTATTAGTCAACTGTTTAAAACAATGGCATCGTAAAATTTGCAGACAAATTGATAGAACTAGAAAAGAAATCATCATGAATGAGGTAATCCAGACCCAGAAAGATAAACATGGTATGTGTTCACTTATAAGTGAATATTCGCTCTAAGGTAAAGGATAACCAGGCTACAATCCAAGAATACAAAGAGACTAGTAACAAGGAGGACTCAAGGCAGGGGGTCATAAATCTCCCTGTGAAGGGGACATACATTAGACATCACAGGTGGACTGTGGTGGGTGTTGGGAGGGAGGACTGGGAAGGTAGGTATAGAAACAGGAGAGTCAGAAAGAAAAGGGTAGAGAGAAAAGGTACTGGGAGAGACAACGGGAAATTTTATATTCAATTAAAAATCTAAAAAAATAATATATCCAGATGATTCTAAGTATACTAAAGTTTATGCACTAGTAATGTTCAGTGTTTCTGTGTGAGAGAGAGAGACACAGACAGACACACAGAGAGAAAGAGAGAGAGAGATTTCCACAAAGAGAAAGAGCTTTATTCATAAATCTGGAGAACCATGCTTAACACCAGAGAGTGCCTACTGCTTTGGAATCCTAGTGAAGACACCAGAACCTGATGGCCAGAGTAAGAAGCATGTCTGAAAGCAAAAAGCCTCATAAGCCAGGAAATATAGAGAAAGGAGACACCATATCTTTTGAGGACACCCAGTCAACAAAAGGATTTGTCACTCAGTTCTTGAAAGAGCCCCCCCGTACACAGTGTCTTCCAGTAGTGCCACCCTGGGAAACAGTCTCTAGCCATCACTCATCTCAGCACAGCATTTAAGAAATAGAGAGTTGGGTGAAGGATATAAGGAGAAATAAAATATTGTGTGCCCTGCTGTCTGTGAATGTACAGTAAGAAGAGCTGTAGAGCAATACAATGAGATAAAAGTAATAGTAATTAATCCATCAACGATAATAGGATTGAAAATTAATGAAAGTGAAAGATGATAAGCTTCCTGACTGCTGGTCACACGTCAGAACAGAATTAGGGTATGGCCAGTGTCAGTAAGAGTTCTCTTGCTAGAGCAAAGCCTGAGATAAAGTATAAAGAAAAAAGGGCTTTTGGGGCCCTGTAGTTTTAGGGATTTTCATCCATGCTTGCTTCCTCCCATTCCAGGGTTTTGTCATAAGGCATCGTACAATGGTGATGTGTTAGAACAGTTAGAAAAAAACTGGACACCTTGTGGTCAGGAAGATAAATAAGAAGAAAGGACCAGGGTCACATACTTGCTTTGCAGACATGACTCGAATGACCTAAAGTCACCACACTAGGAATCTCTAAAATGTTACGTATCTCAGCAGCACTACCCTGGGGCCAAGCTTTGAACAGATGGGCATTTGGCTGGCAGTCAAGATCAAAACCATAGCACCAGTCACCTTGTTTGGCCCAGAACCAAGTGGCTTTTTTAACACCAGTCGTTTGGTGATAAAAGTCGGGAAGTCTCAGGTGAATTCAGACCAGCTAATCAAATTCTAATAAATTATCCTAATAAAATGCATATGCACATAAATGAGGTTAGCAGAGAGTATTCATTTTACTGAGTTCTACCATCTCCCAAGCTCTTTATGATTGTAATATCATCAAGGGTCTAATTCAAGCAGCAAAGGAGAAAACTGAGGCTCAAAAGGTTAATTATACTTGTTCTTTGGCATCCATGAGGGATTGGTCCCCAAATCAAATAATGCTCAAGTCCTTTTCTCAAAAATGGCTCAGTATTTGCATATAACTCATAGATACCGTTTCAAATATTTAAATATCTTCAAGATTACTTTTAAAAACTAATATGGTGTTAATGCTATAAAACAGTGACTCTTTTATATTGAGGGATTCCCCTCCTCCCCGGATATCTTTGCTATACAGTTGAATTCACAAATGGGGAATGCAAGATACAAGAAACTATTCTGCTGTAGTCCCTACCAGTTAGAACTGGCTCAACTGGGCCTTTCAGGCTTCCAGAGCCCCAAAGAAGGAAGAAGTGGATGCTCTAAGTTCCTTGTTCAAAAGGTGCAGAAAAGCGGGGACAGAACTGTATCCTTCATCAGAGGGGAGCCAGCCATGCTTTATTTTGGGAAAGCCATTTTGTTTTATTACAACACACACATGCCCAAGATAATTCACCTGCCTCCCTCCCTTCCGGCAGCTGCCTTGAAGCCAACTGGAGGCTCCAGAGGGAGCCGAGCTGTTTCCAGCAGCTGTTTCTCAAACACCTAACTTCATTTTTCAGATCAGAGCTGGGGTTTGAAGCTCTTAAAACCTGTGCTGCTTCAATCAAACGAAAGCAGAAGCAGCTGAAAACAATCAGCACCTAGCGACAGCCTATTTGAATGCTTCTCGGTAGAGCAGAGCCTCAGGCACAGTGCGGTATGGGTTGTTCGCTAAATCCATCTTCGATTTCTCCCCCCACTTCTCTATGGGGGGGTGTTACTGAGAGCGAAGGGGGAACCTCTTGATTTCCTTTCCTCTCTCCCTTCCCTTGAAAACTATTGAAATTTCAAAGAGAATGGGAGAGGTGATGTTTCCGCCCTATAAATTAAAAATTCGCAGTTTGTCAGATTTGATTAGAACTTCTTCATAAGAAACCAAATGTTACAGACCAGGTGGAAACTCATCATCCCTGCCCACACTCATGTCCAGCCTTTGCTCCCAGAGGCAACACCGTCCGGAAGGGAATATAAGTCCCTTTCATCCAGGATCACACACTTTTATTAATATGTATGCATTCATGGCTGGTGGGAAACAGTGTTCTATGAATTACATTTCTGTTCCCCGTTGATAATTTTATGCTGCATGTCTCCAGGTGAATTAATTTTTCATTGAACATTTGTGTGTGCAGGTGCGTATGTGTGAGGGTGCATGTATGGAGGCCAAAGGTCAACCTTGAGTGTTGTTCCGAGAGGTCATTCACCTGCTTTTTAAAGTAAGGATTTTTCTTTGGCCTGACATCTGCCAATCAAGTTAGACTGAATGCCCCGTGAGAAGCAGATGTCCCCTGTGCCTACCTCCCCGGTGCTGAAACTAGATGTGTGTGCCACCATACTTGGCTTTACAGCATTCTAAGACTCTAACCCAGCACTTCCTCTTTACTCAGCAAGTGCCTCACTGACTAAGCTGTCACCTCAGCCCCATTTTCCAGGTATGTAACATACGGATACAGGACAATTTATCACATTGACTTTAGTTGTTTTATGTTATTCCATCCCATAAATCTATTTGTTCTATAATGTTAAAACATCGTTTTCATACCGTACGTTCATGTACCTCAACAATAAACTTACAGTGTGCACTTCCTCTTAGGATTTGCCCTGCACAGATAAAGAAATCCAGGCTGAAGTACATCAAGCAGCAAGTTAAGTCAATACCATTGACAAGGGAACCACGGGAATCAAGAGGCAGGTCAGAGAAGACCTAAGCCTGCTTTGCATACTCTCAACTCTATGAGAAAGAACAAATTACTTGAACCAGTGATTGTAATACCTTGTCAGTGTGATTTCCATACCACCCTGGAAGACCCGATCTCATCTGATTTTGTTTTAGAAGAGTTTCTTCTTGACAAGAGGCCCTGGCCTTCCTTTTCCTGGATCATCTATTCTGGTAAATGTGTGCTGTGCTTCCTCCACGGGCTGGAAATGTAAATCTTCGACTCTCTTGCTGGTTTCCACTACAGGAAAGTCTTTCTTACAGTTCTGGGAGCTAGGCCTCTAATGAAGACAATGAAGACAGAGTCCCTGCTTCCCAGCTCCCTGGGAATGAGGTACCTGGCTTCAGTAAGCACCGTTAGTAAGAAAAAATGCTAAGGCATGTTGACCACCATCTCCCCACAGCTCTCTCAATACGTCTCCACTAGCTTACCTGACAGATAAAAACGTTGCCTTTGTCTCAGAGAAGTTGATTTCAGTCTCTCCCTACTGCTTCAGTAGTCTTGACTCCTATTACAGTAGTCTTGATTTGTTGTGGTGGTGGTTGTTATTGTTATTTCCCATCACTTTTAATAAATCTCAGGGGCAATTTTTCTTTTAGAGAATCTCCTATGGGCAACATGGTTGTGGGGTCATGCTCTAAGGCCATGAAATGAGGATGAAGGCACTGGAAAACCAAGAGACTGAAGAGATTTGAGGAGTGTGAGCAAATATTGCATACTTTGTTCATTAGCACACAGGCTGCACAGAGGTAGGCACTTAGGCCTATAGATGAGCATAAACATTCAGGCTGGCAAAGGTGAAGGACTCTGACCTTAAGACCATATTTATACCATCCACCCTGTGATGGTATTCAGGAAGAATTAGTTAGATAGAACCACTGTTTACAATGGCCCTAGACATTGTGCTTAGCATTTGTGTTGACTCTATGGCTAGCATTAGTCATGTTTTAATTGACACACACTAGATATTCATCTCACCACCATGTTGTTGTAACTGGCCTTTCAGCCTTCTGTTTCCAGCAGTGCAACCAAAAAAACACTCCCCCAGAGAAGGCTATCAAAATCAAAGTACTCATTCCCTCTTTTTCAGTATTTACTAACAAGCAAAATACAAATTTTCTAAAATTTTTGTGGACATCAATGATAGTCTTCAAAGCCCCCGGATACCAAATTTAAGGACACAAGCATCTTTGTTTTCCATTCTACCAACCTACCATTTTCATTCAAAATGAGGAGTTTCCTCTAGAGTACAGAGCATTATAAGGATACTCCCAACCCACAGCTCAGAAACTACCCTACCACCACTCACAGCACTCATAAGTCTTTCTATGGAAGACAGTCATCTGTAATCCTAGGCCCTGAGTCTGCATGACAATTTCCTCTTTGTCTTATAGAAGGGGGAAAATAAAGACCCTGTGAAAACTGTAGAGTGCTACCAGAATCTCTCTCCGATCCTATTTAAGTGATAAAATAGCAAAAGTGAGTCTTCCTATTGCAGCCTGATGATTTATCTCATATAGCATGCTTACTCTCTTTGTGACAAAGGATAGGCCATTGTCTACAAGGGAAATGAGTGCAGCCAGAAGCAAGCTTTATTTCTAGAGCTTTGAGTTGTGCAATACACAATAGCAAGTGTATTCTTTGGAATGTAAGTGAAAGATTCAAGGGTAGCACAGAGAGGCACCAAGAACTGTGTGGTAGAGAGAACCTAAAGACAGACTGTGTACAGCCCTTTTTCCAAATGACCCTCCCAAAACCTCTGCTTTCCCAGGCCTAAATGAAATACCCTGTTATTCTGACAGTTACAACTAACACACTTTCTTTAATTAGCGTGCAAACTAGAGAGGGACCAGAGCACAGTCTAAACTATACCTGACTCATATGACAGATTTAAGGCTTTCCAACCGAAGCAGAGGAGTAATGTGGAAATAAAACCTTGTCAAAGCTTGACCACCATGTAGACAGAAACACAAGAAAGAAGAAAAGTGAGCTGGTGCTTTTCCACCAGGATGGGCAGCAGGGCTGGACATTTCTAGGCTGTGTAGCACAGAGTGTTGTGGTGTTTTCCAAGGTTACATTCCAGAGTACAAAAGGGATTGGCATACAGTCGGTGTTTTCAAAATATTCCAAAACATTGAGTTGAAAGACTTAGAGGCCAAGACTCCTGAAGGTGCTGACAAAAAACAGCAAAGGCTTTGGCAAATTCAGAACTAAATTCCTTAAGTAGTTATAACTGCTTAAGATACTTTTTCATGAAAAGCGTCCAGAAGCCACAAAAGGAGAGGTGGAAAATGCCCTTTTAAGAATGGGTGCAGTTGGTGTTCTGTTCAGGAAGTTTTCTCCTGTGCCAATGAGTTCTAGGGTATTCCCCCCTTTTTTTTCTAGCCGATTTAATGTGTCTGATTTTATGTTGAGGTCTTTGATTCACTTGGACTTCAGTTTTGTGCAGGATGGCAAGTATGGATCTATTTTCATGTAGACATCCAGTTGGACCAGCACCATTTGTTGAAGATGCTATCTTTTTTTCATTGAATGGTTTTGGCATCTTTGTCAAAGATCAGGTGTCCATAAGTGTGTGGGTTTATTTCTGGGTCCTCTGTTCGGTTCCATTGATCCACCATTCTGTTTCTATGCCAGTACCATGCAGTTTTTAAAACTGTTGCTCTATAGTACAACTTAAGATCAGGGATGGAGATACCTAGAACCCCTGCACAGATGTAGTCCATGGCAGTTCAGTGTCCAAGTGGGTTACATAGTAATGGGAAGAGGGACTGCCTCTGACATAATCTGATTGGCCTGCTCTTTGATCACCTCCCCCTGTGGGGGGAGCAGCCTTACCAGGCCACAGTAGAGGACAGTGCAGCCACTTTTGATGTAAACTGATAGACTAAGATCAGAAAGGAGAGGAGGACCTCCCCTATCAGTGGACTTGGGGAGTGGCATGCATACCGAAAGAGGAGGGAGGGTGGGATCGGGAGGGGAGGTGGGAGGGGCTTATGGGGGGATACAAAATGAATAAAGTGTAATTAATAAAAAATTTTTTAAAAAATTTAAAAAATAAATAAATAAACACACACACAAAAAGAATGGGTGCACACAGAAGCCAGCTCCTCCTGACAGGGACCGTGAAGAACACTGCATCTTCCCCTGAGAAGCAGACTGCGACCTGCATCAAGATGTGATCACCAGTTGTGCCTACACGAAAGAACTCCAAACCTCCACTACATTGCCGTCCTATCAACACATAACTTCTCCATTCAGGCTCGCTATCAGCTTTCCAACTAGCAACTCTCCTGAATGTCACATCTGAGTTTATTGTTCCAGCTCTTGCTAGTTAGGTATCCATTTAACATTTAATAAAGCACTTCATTTCTATAATAACTTTATAACGCATGTTACTGTGTTGATATTGATGCACAATGAACACTGAGCTCAGTGTGACATATTACCATATACAAATATGGAACCAGAGGCTCAGAGATACTGAGAGGAAAAAAAAAAAACAGTTGGATGGGAACTACATGGTGAACTCAATAGCCACAAAGTAAGGCAGTTCCTGCTCCAGGTCCCTACCCTGAGTTCTAGAATATATCTACCACCTTTCATTTGGAGACATTGGCCTTAAATCAGATGAACAGAACCAGGAATTCCCAATTCTAATTGAGCACACTCAAGAGAATATCACCCTTACATGCTTTTCTTCGTAAATATATGCAGGCTTCCTAAAATGATCCCAGGCTTCTTCTGTTCAGAGGAAGTATGCTTGAGAAATGGCTCCCACACTTTCCTAGCCTGCTCCAGATAATACATCTTTCTCCACTCTGCTTTCTTGTGATTTTGTTAAGAACTGAACACACTGCACTTGTTTACAGCTTGAAGCAATCCCAGCCATACAACCCTGATTCTCGTAACTGGGGTCCTACTTGTTGTTTGTAAACACATGAATGTTTGAGTTGCTTACAGTTAATGAAGAAGGGATGAGGCAAGCCTAGAAAATTTTTCTGAGTTACTAAATGGTGTCATGTATTAGAAGCAAGCATTTGTCAGGTTTTCTACTAAGTAAGCTTTGGTATTATCAATCATCATGGATTTTTTTCCCCAGCATTTGACTCAAGTGTTTAAGAGTATGCTTTTGTTTTCTTCTAACTCAGTGCATAATATTTGTCTATAAGTCACGAGCTTAACTTCATGCCATTCACAAACACCTGCTCTGTACACAAACATCCAGATGTATGATTAAATGAGATATAACACATAAAGCGCTGGGCATTATGCCTCACACATAAAAAGCACTGAAGTCAGATTGCCTTTGACAAGACTCTAAATAATAGAGGGCTATAATTTTATGTTTGAAGACTAGAAAAACAATTTATTTTCTTAATAAATATTACCAACAAATGGCAGTAAGTCTTACTCAGACAGGGCCAACAATACTGAGTTGTGACTTCTACTGCTCGTTATTTTTTCTGAATACTTCAGATGCTTATAATGGGATAAACTTGAGCAAACTCTTTCAACCCAAAGCTTTTCTAAGCTTCTTGAGAGGCTTAATAGAGAGTAACAAGGAAATTCTTACTTTTCTGAAATACTGCTCAAGGCAAGCACATTTTACTATTTTTTAAAACTTAATATCTCCACCCAGGGAAAACAAATTGAATTAGTCTATAGCTCATGTGGAGCACTCGGCTCATCCACACATCAGGGATTCTGAGAACACCACACAGTAAACGGCACAGATAGGACCCTGCTGGCCGGCCATAGAAGAACTCGAGAGGAGGTGGGAAGTTCACTGTTATTAGGATTCATAGAAATCCTCTTCCCCTTCAGAGGAAATTGCTCTTGTAGAATATATATATTCCGAAGCATATTTTGGTTTTAATAAAGCATGTATTTAATCCACATTGTTAAAAGCCAGACTATCAATCTTAGGCTCTGTGTCCATGGCCTCAAGTTTATGTGGACTCCAGGAAAACCACTGACATGTCCCAACCACATAAAAGCAAAGTAGAAAGGTTTATCCACAGAGACTTTATAAAGACAAACAACTCATATGCCTCTGATTTGAGTTTATAGTAAGAAAGAACACCCTGATAGTCTTCATTTTATCCTAAATGCAGAAGGAATCATTGCTATAGCTGCAAAAGAAAAATAAGGAACCCAATAACTCCTCCCACCAAAATACAAAATATTCTCCCAAGTGAGTGGAATAAGTTCAGTTATAGTTAGGCTGAACTTTAGTGTATCTGGTGATTTGGAGGTAAGGTCTTGATAAAGCCAGCAAGGTGTAGCAAATTAGAGCAAAGCTCACATCCTGCACCATCATCCAGCTCATAGTTGGTGTGGCTGTAAGGGTGTGTCTAGCTTAGCAATTCTCAAACCTGGCTGCTCACTAGAATCAACCAGAAGATTTTGATGAGCATCCATGATCATAAGCAGGTTGGAACACAATACTTTCCAACCATTGTACCTTGGTTCTGACTGGCTGTTTATTTACGATTAATTTAATCTATACTTATTTAATTCTGTAATTAAATGTATGGCCAATGCCTGAACTTCAAATGAAATGAATGAATGGATGGTCACTAGTGAAGGAACCTGCATACTCTGAGGTGCTTCCCTTTGGACCCTGGATCAGGCACAAACCACATCCAAATACCAATTCCCAAACACAAAAAGACGTTTTATTAAGCAAGGCAACAAGACAAGGTGGTTGAATCTGAATTGGGCAGAAACAGCAGCAAATAGCTTTGCAAGTGTTAGTTTTAAGAGGGAAAGGGGGGAGATCTGTGTTAGGTAGGATGAATTGGTAAGTTCTGATTGGTCATTTTAATTAAGTTAGTCAAAATACTGAGTATTAATAGCTAGTCCTTGATGTTCAGATAGTTGCACTTTGCTGATTAGCCTCAAAAATGAGTCAGGCACAAGAAAGTGGCCAAATAAGGGAAATAGACTTTGGTAGGTAGCTTTAGCAATGTAATCTGATGGTTTTGGAAGAGAGAGTGAATGGGGAAGGGCAAGACCTGCCAGAACTATGTTTGCCCTGCTTGGGTCTTCTAGAATAATCAAAAATAATTCAATAAAACTGTAGGTCTCCTCTTCCCTTGGTGGCTGTTGGCCACCAGCTCACGAGGTCAGGAGGATCAGAGACAGAGCACAGGGCTCAGAGGGCCATGACCATGATTGAATGACATCTGGGACCAGATGTACAGAGGGAAATCAACTTTGTTCCAGGGGTAAGGGGGATATATAGGAAAAGGGAAGCAGCCAGGAAGTATTCTGATAGGTGTTCACAATGTACTTCATTTGCATTAAACAGCACGGTCCTATAAATATCATATGTGCACTGGGATGAGGAGAATTCTGCAGGAGGCTGTCAGAGGCTACTTTTATAAGCCAGGCATCTAGCTCAGGGACATCCTCTAAATAAGGACAGGCAGAGAACAGGAAGCCCCACTGGGGGGAAGGGAGTCCTCTACCTTGTGCCAAGCTCAGAGAGCTGTCCAGTCATGAAGGCTACAACCTTCAACAGCAGGGCCCTCCAACATAAAACAAGCTCTATTTTTTAATTCTGTGAAGCTAACTCTTCAAAACATCTAAGACTTGCATGATTGATGAGCCAGTGAACACTTTTATACGTCATCACACTGTGAAATCACCTACAACCCTCTCATTTCTTCCCTCCCATTACCCAAGACCTCCCCCAGTACATTCCCACTATATCCTATTTTTTTTTTCGTTTATGACATTCACTAAATCTGATTAATGTGCCACATATGTGTGTCGGTGTGGAACCATCCAGTAGACCATGGGAAACCTTCCAACAGCTACATACTCAAACATGAATGATTCTCCTTTCCCTACTAGCTCTCAACTGCTAATAACTCTTTAGCTTAGAGTGGGGCCTTGTGAGCCCCGTTCATGCCAGAATTTTGGCTGGCTTGATTATGAACAGGTCTTATACAGGCCGCCACAGCTGCTGTGAGTTCATGAGTGCTTATATACATTATATGACATATGCAATAGTCATATCATGTCTGGAATATAACGTTTCAAGGTTCCCTTACCCATCTTCCAGCTCTCACATTCCTTCCACTTCCTCTTCCTCAATATCCCCTAAGCATTAGTGGGTGATGATAAGGGTACTCCAGTTAGAACTGAACACTCACAGTCATTTATTCTCAGCACACTGGCCAGTCACTAGTCTCTGCATTGACTGCTGCCAGATGCAAAACATATGTTTCTTTGACCAAAATTAAGAACATCCCAGGTCTCAGTTTCTCCTTAAATATCTACAGATATAGGCACAGTCAATACACCTGTCTTATAGGTGAAATGTGTATTTAAGGTTTTTAAAACTTATCAAAGAGCACATAAGCAATAAGTGAAGCAGCTAAGACCACATCAGAATAATCTAGCTTCAGCTTCCACCCTCTAATCAGTGATACAATGAAGACATTTAGAATGTTCCATTTCCAGAGCTTTTAAACTCAAGGCTCAACTTTATTCAGTCCTTAGATGCCGTGTTAGTTTCCAGGGTCTGGGAACCTCTAGGAACTCAAGCAAAAAGAAGAAGAAGAAGAAGAAGAAGAAGAAGAAGAAGAAGAAGAAGAAGAAGAAGAAGAAGAAGAAGAAGAAGAAGAAGAAGAAGAAGAAGAAAATGAAATTCTCAAGCAGCTTTTAACTTTCCAGTTAGAGGCTATCACTGATAAGACATACAGTGCTCCCATTTATTTCTTTCCTCCAGACCTCCCCCAATACATTCCCATCTTAAATTCATACCCTATATTTTTTCTTTTAAGAAATCCACCAAATCTTACTAATAAATACATGTGTATGGGTGTGGGCTCGTTCACTAGACCAACCTTCCAACACAGCAGCATCCGCAAACAAGAATGTGTCCCTAAACTAACGTTACCTGAGAATAGACATGCATATTCTCAAGTTCCATCGCAGAGCTGCTAGATCAGAATCTATGTGTGTAGAGCCCAGAATCTGCACTCAGTGAGCCTTCCAGTTTAAAATCTCTACACGAGTGTTAGATCTCTGGTCCATGAGTTATCACATGTTATCTTCACAACAGACTGAATGCCAGCTCATAATCCCAGATGAGGAAACTGAGGCATGAGTAGTAAATGACATTCTCTACAAGGTATAGATAATTAATAATGCTGAGGCTGTAGATACAACTCAGATCTGCAGGAGCTTCTGCTGAGACCCTAAGACTGACAACATCTTTTTGTCTACCACTAACTTTAATATGACCTTCTTTGTGCGTGTGGCTGAGCTGTTAACAGCACCCTACAACAGACTGCCAAGATACACAGTTGAATAGAACACTAAGATATTTGGGAATAGTTATCCCATAATAAGATCTACTTATGAAAGGACATGATAGTATAATTAGATTGTAAGGGGCCAGAGAGGAAGGGGGAAAGGGTGTCTTGTTTTAACTGCTTCACAATAACGGAGTGTTGTTGAGTTATTCACACAACAGATGCTGTGAAGAGATGTGCTGAATCTATGAGTTGCTACATCCCCACTGCAACACAGCCTCCAATCCTCAAGCACATAGACATACGTTCTCTCTCAGCAACGGATGAGGCTTGAAATCATGTCATAAATTACAGCTAATGGGAGAAAATGCAACTCCTTCATTCAGACTTTCTGAAAATATTTGCTTGTAATGTTTTTTGCAAACCAGAAAAAAAAAAAAAAAAACGTAGAAGTACAGGGGTTGGAAATTATATTTATTCTGAATCGGCTTCATTTGGAGAGCCAGATTAGAGAAAGTAATCAAATACATTGCACTTTTACCTAGTAAATAAGTTAAATGGTCCCTGGGTTATTCATTAAAACTTTTATGGTATGTTCATCAATTACCAAACAGCTTGAACAAAGCAGAGGTAAATTAACTTTCTGAGATCCACATGGCTTGCCAAAAGGAGTGTACTCACTCAAAGCAATTTCATTGGTTTAAAGTTCATCCAAAACACTATTAGCTTGGAGTCCAATTTTGAACTGTCAAGGGGAATATATACAATGGTAATTTCAGATCATTATCATGGCATTCCCATGCAAATGGCCACAATTTAATTCATTATCACTAACATTACATCTTTATTTTGCTACCAACTGGTGACTGACATTTCCAAGGCTACAAGAAGCAAATGCTAATGAGACCACCGTGTGCTCTTACCCTTTATTCTTTCATTGTATTTTTCTATCTTTAGAGAGGCATGCACGAGTCTACTTCTGACCAGCTGCTGGCCCTTGACATCCTCCTCTCCAGATCATCATCCCATGGGTTTCAGCTCTGTGTGTATTGACTCTGAAATAGAGCCTAGGTAATGAAATGACCTCTTCTTTAAGCCACCCGCCCAACCTAATTTACGAAATCTAAAGCCATCTTCAGGTTGACAGAGCACAGGCATTAACAGGCAAACAAACTGCCATGAAAGTTCAGATTTGCATTTAGACCGGACAAAGGGAGAAGAGATGGCTTTCTATGCTGCTCCTGGCATCTTTGTCACGGTTTCACAAAACCCATGCTAATCTCTGAAATTATGCCAGACAGGAGCTTCCTCGGCTCCTCTCATTCATGCTCAGATGGACTCCTTTTTCAAAACATGCCTTTTCATTCCCAAAGTGACATGAGAAAGGACTGAGAAAGCTCTGGCAGCTCCAGTGAATTTTTTTTTAATGTGTTCAAACAAAACTAATTAGTAATAAGAAACTGAAGTACCATAGATCTTTTGGGGTATAGATTCAGCGGAAAGATACATAATATGAGGGTTTTCTATTTGTTTAACCAGAAGCTCCATGAAAATGGCATTTATTCATCAATTGTGTGGCTGCAACAATTGTAAAACAAAATGGTAGTTTGGGGGATGAAGAGATGATTTAATGAGTAAAAGCATTTGATCTTGCAGAAGATCTGGATTTGGCTTCCAGCCCCTGCATGGCAACTCACAGCCATCTATAACTCCAGTTTTGAATGATCCAATGGCCTCTTCTGATCTCCAGCAGCACCAAGAATGTGCATGGCATGCATACATATATAACAAAAAAAACCCATACATGCACATGAAATAAAACAAATAAAATTTTAACATAATAAATAATGGTAGCCCATATTAATAAATAAGAGTTGGGCATACCTCCATAGTTGGCTCTGTATAGATTAATCATCATCACTCCACAATATGAATCCAATGAACAGAAAAGTAAATGAGCCCTAGAGAGTTAAGTGTCTTATGTGAACACTAAAAGCATCTCTAGTTACCCAGGGTGATGAGAGTAAAAGTACACATTTCATTAACTGCCTTCCCTTCCTACATTATTACCCAACTCCTAGTTCTTTGTTTTATTCAAGCCAGCACCTTTCTACTCAAAACACTGTCTTAAGATCGGTTCTGAGACCCTCAAATGAAACAATAGAAGACAGTATCATGAAGTAATCAAGATTTTACCTGTTTTATGGTTGATACTCTATGATAGATAGTGAATGTAAAATGACTATAGAAAACCAATCCTGTATTAACAGGGAGTAGGCAGGCAAAAGAGTAATAGATGACAAGGTTTTTTTTTTTTTTTAATGGAAGAGTTCAGAGTGTTTCTTTGTGCTAAAATTCTTTATACCAGAAAGCATTTATCCTTTAACATGATTGATACATGTATCGCTTATTGAAATTTAAGGTTTAAATCACAGGTACAATTAGGTAGGTGTGCCTTCCTTGAAAATATGCTTTAGAAAGTTGATGTGTGAAAGCCATTGCTGCAGTTATAATAGCTAACACTCGATGCGGTCCTCATAGCATGAACTTAGACCCCAAAGGAAACATTTCTCAATAACAGCTTTCCAATGCTGGCTTTCCTCATCCATCATCTAATCATTAATAAATTTCACTTTAATAATGCTGTTCATTTCAGACTGAGAGCAAAGGGAAGCCCCATGCGTTACATGTGCTGTTGCCCCGCACTTCTAAAAAATGTGTCCTGCTGAAAAAGCATGTGCCCTGGGGCCTGAGACTAATAGGAATTTCAAGGCCTGCTTTATGTTTGCAACTTAATCTTTCTTTGTCCCCCATCTCAGCCAGCAAATACAATTTCATAATAACACAACTCATCTCTGTGTTTTTGAACTTGGCTTTGGATTGGGGATCATTGTGTCTTTGCCTTCAGATGTCTCACTTTGATGTATTCGATTTCAAAGGGAAAGATAAAACCTAAAGTTCACGCTCACAATGGGACATCCTTTAAAGCCAAAGAGAAATGTTGGTCCTCTTTGTGGCACACAGCATCCCAGATTCACTTTGAGATCTCTCTTGAAAGTCTGTGGGTGAGTGTAAAACAGCGTTTGGTGATTTATTTTGTGCCACTTGTCGGAAAAGAATTGCTGAAGCACATGTGGCAGCCAGGAACCAGGAGAATGAAACAGGCAAGGGCCTCAGAGAAAGAGGTATCCTCATTACCTCTTCCTAATTACTGACTGTGGAGCCAAGCTTGTCCCAATATCACCTTTGCAAGTCTAAACATAGGCAAGAACAGCTAGGGACCTACTCATCCCGCATGTTTTGTGCCTCTTGCCCTCTCCCCATCCATTTTTATTCCCCTTCATGTACAGGACTTTGATAGTTAATTTTCCATAGCTATGACTACAAGGACAAAGAGAATAACTTACGGGAAGAGACCGTTTATTTTGTTTTTTAATTAATTTATTTATTTACTTTACATCCCAACCTCAGTTTCCCCTTCCTCTCTCCTCCCACTTTTTCTCTCCACACCTCCACTGCCATCTACTCCTCTTTCCTTTCTCTTCCAAAAAGGGGAGGCCTCCCATGGATACCAACCAGCCTGGACATATCAAGCTGCAGTAAGACTAGGTGCATCTTCTCCTGTTGAGGCTAAAAGAGGCAGCCCGGTACGAGGAAAGATCCCGAAAGCAGGCAGCGGAGTCAGAGATAGCCCCTGCTCCCACTGTTAGGAGTCCCACATGAAGACCAAGCTACACAACTGTTACATAGTGCAGAGGTCCTAGCTCAGTCCCAAGCATGCTCTCTGATTGGTGGTGCAGTCTCTGTAGGCTTTTAGGCTCAGGCTAGTTGATTCTATGGGTTTTCTTGTGATGTCCTTGACCCCACTGGCTCCTACCATTCTTTCTCCCCTTCTCCGGCAGGATTCTCCAAGCTCCACCTAATGTTTGACTGGGGTTCTCTGCATCTGTTTCCATCAGTTGCTGGGTGAAGCCTCTCAGATGACAGTTATGCTAGGGAGAATGTCATTAATAGTGTCAGGGGAGGGCTCTCTCTCGTGGCCTGGGTCTCAAGCTGGGCCAGTCATTGGTTGGCTCCGCCCACAGTTTCTGCGCCATCTTCACCAGAGCACATCTTGTAGTAAGGACACATTGTAAGTTGAAGGTTTTGTGTCTGGTTGGTGTCCCACTCCCTCTAGTAAAAGTCTTACCTGGTTACAGGAGATGTCCAGGTCTGGCTCCATATCCCCGATTGCTAGGAGTCTAGCTTTGGTCACCTTCATAGAATCCTAGAAGTTTCCTTCCATTTCCCTAGGTTTCTAGCTCATCCCAGAGATGTCCCTCATTCCAGTTGTCTCTCCCAGAACTCTCTTTCCATCCTCCCCACCAACCTCATCCCTCCTGCTCCCATCCCCACCCCAACCTCTATACACCTTGCCACAAGGACACTTGCTCAGCTATGTTCATATCAACTTTATTTATAAAAGCCTGAAACTGAAAACAACCTAGATGCCCTTCAACTAAAGAATGGATAGAGAAATTGTGATACATTTACACAATGGATATTGCTCAGCTATTAAAAGCAATGACGTGAAATTTGCTGGCAAATGGGTAGAACTAGAAAATATCATCTTGAATGAGGTAGCCCAAACCCAGAAAGACAAACATGGTATGTACTCACTTATAAATGGATATTAGCCATAAGGTACAGGATAGCCATGCTACAACCCACAGACCTAAAGAAGCTAAGAAACAAGGAGGGCTCAAGAGGGAACTGTGAATCTCACTCAGAAGGGGAAATAGAATAGGCATCATGGGTGGACTGGGGGGAAGGGACCATTTATTTTTCACTCATGGTTTCAGAGATTTCAATCTACAGTTCTTGGCTTTGTTGACTTTGGAGTTTGATGAGGTAGAACATCATGGTGGTAGGAATATGTGGCAGAAACTATTCCTCTATGGGAGATGAAAGCCTACAGAAGCCAGAGGACCAACACTTCTACTGACCTGGTCCCTCCAACTATGTCCAGCTCCTACAAAACAGCGCCACCAGCTGGTTGCCAACACCTTCAATACATGAACGTGCTAAGACATTTCCCATGCAAACTATAAAAAGCCTTTCTATCTGAAATAACACATTTCACTTTCCAAACTATTTTTTGTTGTCCTTTAATGTGTCATTCTGTTTGGCTCTTAAACTTCCTATAATCTTGATGACATCTCTTGCTAAATATATTTTTCTCATTTTTGACTTATAATAGATGCTGATTTCTTTAGTGGTATATACATGCCTGCTAATCTGTATATCTGTAGTACAAAATATACACGTGCATGTACTTCTATACACATGCATGAATAAATAGAGCGCAAAAAATACATATACGCTTATATATTCTTGGTGGTTTTGTTTGTTTTTTAAATGTTTCTTATTTAAATAGAATTAAATCATTTCTGTTCCTCCCTTTCTTGTCTGCAGGCTCTCCTAATTACTCTCCCTCAAACACCTTCCATGATCTCCCACTCTAAAGTTGGTAGCCACTTTGATTATGTTTCCTACATATGTATGTATGTATGCATATATATATGTACATAAATGTGTCTATATATACATATACATATACAAAACCTACTCAGTCTGCTTTTCTCTTTGTATTTCAGGTTTCAAGCTGACCACTCTGCATTAGACAGCCAATAAGAGCTCATCCCTCAGAGAGGCCAATTCTCCTTCCCGTACCAGTCAGTAATTGCCTATGGTTCTGTTGTTGTTATTGTTTAGGGATAGAGCTCTGTGGAATTTCTCCCGTTTCATGTTAACCTATCCACTGATGTTTATGCAGCAATTTCACAGAGGACTCCCTGCTATTCTGGCTCCTATAATCTTTCTGCCCCCTCTTGGATAATGGTTCACTGAGCCATGGAGGCAGGAAATGTGATGTAAGGTATCCACTGGGGCTGGGTCACCCCTATCCATTGATCTCTGCATTGTGTTCAGTTTTATTTTCTGTGATGGTCTCCACTTACTCTAAGGTGAGGCTTCTTTGAAGAGGTGTGATAGCTAAATTATCGGTGTGTATGAGGATAAGACTGGACTGCAGTAAGGAATTACAGAGAAGTGGCTGTCATAGGTTCTTTTCTAAGGTCTGTAACCTCACCAGCCCTGGGAATCTGGCTAACAGACATGGTTTTTCTCCTCTTGAGTGGGTCTTAAGTCCTCTGAAGCAATTCATGAATTTAAAAACACAAAATGGCATGTCCCTGCCTGTCTTTTCCCTAGTGAGAACAGCTTTATAACCGAAGAGATAAAACATTTGTCTTTTAATAAAAGACACATCTTTTATTAAAAAAAATTTTGTTTTGTTTTTTGTCTTTAATTCATCAGAATTTATTATTATTGTTATTAAATTTTTATATTAATTACAGTTTATTTACTTTGTATCCCAGCTGTAGCCTCCTCCCTCATTCCCTCCCAATCCCACCCACCCTCCCTCATCTCTAAGTCCACTGATAGGGGAGGACCTCCTCCCTTTCCATCTGACCTTAGTTTATCAGGTCTCATCAGGACTGTCTACAATGTCTTCCTCTGTGGCCTAGCAAGGCTGCTTCTCCGGGGGGTGGGGTCAAAGAGCCTGCCATCGAGTTCATGTCAGAAACAGTCCCTGTTCCCCTTATTAGGGTACCCCCTTGGACACTAAGCTACCAAGAGCTACATCTGAGCAGGGGCTCTAAGTTGCATCCATACATGGTCCTTGTTTGGAGAAACAGTCTCATAAGAGAACCCTGTGCCCAGATATATTTGGTCCTTGTGGAACTCCTGTCCACTCCAGGTCATATTAACTGCCCCGCCCCATTTTTAATTCCCTGCATTCTGCCTGAGGTTTGGTTATGAGTCTTGATACACTGCTGGGTAGAGTCTTTCAGAGGCCCTCTGTGGTAGGCTCCTGTCCTGTTACTTGTTTGCTCCTACATCCAATGTCCATCCCATTTGTCTTTCTAAGTAAGGATTGATCATCATACCCTGGGTCCTCTTTCTCATTTATCTTCTTTAGGTGGATAGATTTCAGTATATTTATCCTATCTTATAGGTCTATATAAGTGAGTATATACCATGTGTGTCTTTCTGCTTTTGGGATACCTCACTCAGGATGACCATTTCTAAGTCCCACCATTTGCCTGCAAATTTCATGATTTCCTTGTTTTTAATTGCTGAGTAGTATTCCATTGTGTAAAATTACCACAATTTCTGTATCCATTCCTCAACTGAGGGACATCTGGATTGTTTCCAGGTTCTGGCTATTACGAATAAAGCTGCTACAAACATGGTTGAGCAAATGTCCTTTTTGTGTACTTGAGCCTCTTTTGGATATATGCCTAAGAGTGGTACAGATGGATCTTGAGGAAGCACTATTCCTAATTGTCTGAGAAAGCACCAGATTGATTTCCAGAGTGGTTGTACAAGTTTGCATTCCCACCAGCAATGTAGGAGGGTTCCCCTTTCTCCAAAACCTCTCCAGCATGTGTTATCACTTGATTTTTTCATCTTATACATTCATATGGGTGTAAGGTGAAATCTCAGGGTTGTTTTGATTTGCATTTCCGTGATGAGTAAGAATGTTGAGCATTTCTTTAAGTGTTTCTCTGCCAGTCTGTATTCCTCTACTGAGAATTGTCTGTTTAGCTCTGTACCCCATTTTTTAATTGGATTGCTTGATTTGCTGCTTTTTAACTTCTTTAGTTGTTTATATATTCTGGATATCAGCCTTCTGTCAGATATAGGGTTGGTGAATATCCTTTCCCAGTCTGTAGGCTGTCGTTTTGTTTTGACAACAGTGTCCTTTGCTTTACAGAAGGTTTCAGCTTCATGAGGTTCCATTTATTGATTGTTGCTCTTAGAGCCTGTGCTGTTGGTGTTCTGCTCAGGAAGTTGTCTCCTGTGCCAATGAAGTCCAAAGTTTTCCCCACTTTTTCTTCTAACCGATTTAGTGCATCTAGTTTTATGTTGATATCTTTGATCCACTTGGATCTTAGTTTTGTGCAGGGTGACAAATATGGATCTATTTTCATTTTTCTGCCTGTAAACCTCCAGTTGGAGCAGCACATTTGTTGAAGATGCTGTCTTTTTTCCACTGAATGGTTCTGGCTTCTTTGTCAAAAATCGAATATCCATAGGTATGTGGGTTTAATTTGGGGTCTTCTATTCGGTTCCATTAATCCACTATTCTATTTCTATGCCAATACCATACCGTTTTTATTACTATTGCTCTGTACTACAGCTTGAGATCAGATGATCTGTTGTTGTATAGGATGGTTTTGGAAATTCTGGTTTTTTTTTTTTTTTGTTTCTCCATATGAAGTTGATAATTTTTCTCTCAAGATCTATGAAGAATTGTGTTGGTTTTTTGATGGGAATTGCATTGAATCTGTAGATTGCTTTTGGCAGAATAGCCATTTTCACTATGTTAATCCTACCAATCCATGAGCATGGGAGATCTTTCCATCTTCTGATATATTCTTCAATTTCTTTCTTCAGAGACGAAGTTTTTCTCATACAGGTCTTTCACTTGCTTGGTTAGAGTCACTTCAAGGTACTTTATGCTATTAGTGGCTATTGTGAAGGGTGTTGTTTCCCTAATTTCTTTCTCAGCCCTTTTGTCTTTGGTATAAAGGAGGGCTTCTGATTTTTTTTTTTTTAGTTAATTTTGTATCCAGCCACTTCGCTGAAGGTGTTTATCAGCTGAAGGAATTCTCTGTTTGAATTTTTGGGGTCGCTCATGTATACTATCACATCATCTGTGAGTAGTGAAACTTTGACCTCTTCTGTTCCAATTTGTATCCCCTTTATCTTCTTTAGTTGTCTTATTGCTCTAGCTAGAACTTCAAGTACTATGTTGGAGAGATATGGAGAGAGTGGGAAGCCTTGTCTTGTCCCAGATTTCAGTGTGATTGATTTGAGTTTCTCTCCATTGAGTTTGATGTTGGCCATAAGCTTGCTGTATATTGCCTTTACTATGTTTAGGTACGTTCCCTGAATCCCTGATCTCTCCAAGACTTTAAACATGAATGGGTGTTGGGTTTTGTCAAATGCTTTTTCGGCATTTAAGGAGATGATCATGTGGTTTTTCTCCTTCAGTTTGTTTATATAGTGGATTACATTGATGGATTTCCGTATATTGAACCACCCTTGCATGCCTGGGATGAAGCTTACTTGGTCATGGTGGATGATATCTTTTATGTGTTCTTGGATTCGGTTTGGCAGTATTTTATTGAGTATTTTTGCATCAATGTTCATAAGAGAGATAGGTCTGAAGTTCTCTTTTTTTGTTAGGTCTTTGTGTGGTTTAGGTATCAAGGTAACTGTGGCTTCATAGAATGAGTTTGGTAATGTTCCTTCTGTTTCTATTTTGTGGAATAGTTTGAGGAGTATTGGTGTTATTTTTTGAAGGTCTGGTAAAATACTGCACTGAAACCATCTGGCCCAGGGCTTTTTTTGGAGGGGAGACTGTTAATGACTGCTTCAAATTCCTTGGGGGATATAGGGATATTCAGTCTTTCTACCTGATCTTGACTTAATGTTGGTAGATGGAATGATTCCAGCAGAAGCCAAAGCACAGAGCTGTCACCCGACATTCCCCACCCACACCGACCTGTCTTGGAGGATATCATACAAACCTGCAGGTTTCTACTGTACTGGTTCCCACTGGTAAAATGTCAGCTGAAGCTTTCAATGCAAGATGTCTCTCTTGTGATTTTTTTCATGTTATATATGTTTTGGAAAAGTTGAACTCTCTCCATATTAGGAATATGTTTGTACAATGAAGGAAAAGGAAAAAGGAAAACTCAGTGGGCTTTGAAGTGCTTCAGCCGACCCTAGCTCATAGCCTCACACTGACATCCAGAAAATGGATGTCAACGGTGTTGACTCCAGACAGCTCCAGGCCTTACAAGTGCGAGGAGACTTTGGCATCTTGACTGAATAGGAGTATCTCATTAGAAATCTATTCTATATCCCAGTCTTCCATAATCTCTGAATTCTGAAGTACAATAGGTTTAGGAATACGAGAACGATAAACGCCTTCTATTAAGATGTCTCCAAAGGCAGTCATGAGAGGAAGGATGAAGTTAAAATAGAGGAATCCTGCATGTGTTTTCTGTAAACGCTAAACTGGCTTGGAACCAGAGTTTCTTTGGGTGTGTGCCTGATGATGGGAAAGAATTTGGCAAAGGTAAGCAAGGCTCCTGGATATGCTTGTATTTTTGTTTACTGAGCCCAAGGGTTGATTTCTCAAATGAATTCCCTTTTTTATTGTAATAGTAGTGATCATGAAAAGCCTCCTGGTAATAAGTGCTGTGAAGGTTCCTTGGCCACACAAGCTGTAAATATTGGCCATATGCCCCATTTCAATATTTTGGGCTGAACTGCTATAGCCAAAAAGCTCAGGAAACCTCTCTAGGCAATATGCATTATTCTGACCATCAGGAGAATCCACAATACAGGCTCAATAAGTCACTGTCCGTCATCCAGGGCAATTAAAGGGTATGTTGCTTGATAGTGAGCATAACATGAGCAGAAAGGTGGATAAAAGCAATTCTTTAGTGAGTGGATCATTTGAACAACATTAATACCTAATGCCATTTGGATCTAAGGCAGCCGAATGGCAAACAATGAAAGCATAATGGAATGTCAGGAAGTGTAGAAACATGACTTCTACACAGGAATTGCTCATTGACTGTCTATGTCCTCTTGGCTTAACTCTTGCTGTCAATCTTCCTGTTGACCTAAAATATTAAGGAATTATATTACCTAACTCCTTCACTTTCTGCCAAATCACAGCTCTAGAACTATTACTGCCCGTAGATTTCTAAACTTTTCTTTTGTCATAGAACTCTATGTAAAAGACTGAAACTTGCCATCCGTGTGGTAGCTATTCAAGCTGCCACAGACTGAGAACAAAGGCTTCCCATGACAAGTGCTCAGTTGAATAGGAAAACTGAGGGGGAAAAACTGAAATCCATAGTGAGTACCAAGATGGCCTTCGTTTCTTCTATAGAGCTAACATGCTCCAATGGCTATGGGAACTCTAACAATCAGGACATTTAAAGATAACTAGGGCCAGCCTAGACTCTCATTAAGTTGGACTAGAGGGTGGAGCAAATTTTACTAAATCTTATAGCCTGGGCAAAGCAGGCAACCCCATTTTTGTTGCTTCATCAAGATGTCTTGAATAGTATTCCTACATATTATTTAATTTTCTCATCACTATGACAAAATACTTGAGGGGAAAACTTTAAAGAGGATTTCAGTATATAATCCTTGGTTATGTTGGTTCTGGACTATGGTATGCTAAGACAATATGAAATGTGGAAATGAGTCAAAGGCTATTCAACTCATAGCAGCTGAGAGGGCCAGACACAAGATCCTTCCAATAACCTGCCACCATTCTAGAAAGCTGACCCTTATGTAGAAAATACAGAGATAACCTGAAGGGCTTGAAGCAAAATTTGGAGTACAGATATATGATCAGATTTATATGTCTAAAGTTCATACAATGAGCCACACTAGTGATGCATTATAGACACAGATGACAAATGTGGAAAGCCACAGTGACCCATTACTCTTTTTTTCTAATATTTGCTATGATAAGATACACATAAGGATTGTCATCTTAACTATTTCTAAGTATGCATAAACTGGCATTAAATACATTTCCATTAATTTCCAATCAGCACCATTCATCCGGAAAACTGTTTTCAATTTATGTGTGATAATTATTTATTCATCATCATCTTTCAAGTTTTTGGTCATATCACATTCATGGGACAAATAACCACATATTCTGGTTTAGAGTTGAATGAAAACAACAGAATACACATGAAAATAAAAGAAGTATAATAGATAGAGACAGCAGACTGGCAGGAGAGGAGCAATAGGTTAGAAGAGGGTGGGAAAAGAGAATTAATTAAAACAAAGTTCTATGAAAATCCCATAATGAAATCCATTACTTCATATAACAATCTTAAAAATCTACATTTTTAAAAAGGGACTTTAAGGACTTGATTCATTTCCTGAACCAATATGGCAGCTCACAACTGTCTGAAACTCCAGTATGGGGAATCCTACACCATATACCTACCTCTGTGCATATCAAGCACACGTGTGATACACATACATACGTGCAAAACAAACACTCATACACATAAAAACAATTTAAACTTTTAAATTTACACTTTTAAAATCTAATTTAAAAATTAGAAATAAACAAAGTTGAATGAGGGAAGTAGGTAGGAAAGGATGCAATGCAAAGCTAAGATGTCCTCAGCAGACCTGCCCTGCTGCTTGGCTATTTCCCATCTGAGAGTTAATCGACAACAGTGTTCATCTCCAGTTATCAGAAAGGGAAGGAAACAAACCTAAACACGGGGTTTCATCCCAATCACTAATTCTCTTAACGAGCCATAGGCATCTCACTAACAAACAGGAAAGGAAATATAATGAAGGGATAGGTGAAGACTATTCCTCCAGGAGGTGTTGTGAAAGCACTCTCCATAAATTGAGCACTGGGGAGACTCATGACCTCTCCCCACACACTTCTGCAAGCACTCCAGCAAGACAACCTACTTCCAGCACTAGCAGCCAGTTTCTGAAACTATTACCCAATGTTCAGATTGCAGGCTCCAACAAGGACCCAGACACTGGGAAAGGGTCCTGTGGAAAAGGGAGATATGACTGCTTAATGATAAATTGAGTGATAAAATGAGTACAATATCAGTGGGGTGCAGTCCTGGATTTTCTAATAATCTAAGTAAGTCTAATGATAGTAAGTCACCAAGCACACATCTGCCTGGCCCTAGGATGAATACCTCATCATTTAATCCGTATGTGGAAACACTGATTCCCATGTTAAGTAGAGAACCTATTCAGAATCACTTTTGCTAGCTAGAAAATGATAACATAGGTTTTCATTACTCTAGAAGTCATATCCTTAAGTGTTGCTTAATACCATCAGTTGTGGTTTGAATGAAAAATATCCCGTATAGGCTCAAACTAACACTTGGTCTCCAGCTGGTGGCACCGATTGGGAAGGTTTATGGGTCCTTTAGGAGGTGCAGCTTTCTTAGAGGAAATGATTTACTGAAAGTGGGCCTTGAGGTTTTACTTGATCCCACTTCTTGTTCATTCTGTTTTTCCTGAGAGTGGCCACAATGTGACCGGCCAGCCCACTACTGCTTGCACCATGCCATTACTGCCTGCTGTCATACGTTTTACCTAGTGATGCATGTGTACCCCTCTGTAACTA
This sequence comes from Meriones unguiculatus, assembly GCF_030254825.1. NCBI lineage: Eukaryota > Metazoa > Chordata > Mammalia > Rodentia > Muridae > Meriones > Meriones unguiculatus. Next base: position 31,595,710 of record NC_083358.1, read on the forward strand.
TAAACCAGGCTAATCTCTCTATCCCCTAAGTTGCTCTTGTCGAATATTCCATCACAGCCACAGGAAAGTAACCTGGAAGCCATTCTATTGGAAAGCTCCTTTCCAGTCTGCATCCACTGAGCTTTCTGCCATCTCCTGTACATATATTAACAATATATGTTAATATATTCTTCTTAAATAGAAACAATCACATTTCTGACCTCCTTGCCAAAGCATATTCACCTACCCATCCTCTCCCACTACCGGCACAATGTCTAGATATCGTTTACCTTTGAATCAATAATACTTTACTTAAAATAGCTAAATTTAGTTCAGCTTGAAAAACGGATCCTTTCTTTCCATCTCAACACATGAACTAAATCAAAGCTGACATTTTCCAGTACATCCAAATAAAAAAGTGGCTAACAATTAAAAATTCGTAATTATTATCATCAAAATCACAATAAGCATCACAGAAATACATTAAATTGAAATGTTACGGGACATTTACAACTTTAAAAATCCCAAACAACCCAGGCTGTATCCAAGACTATAGGTTGCTCTCTGTAAACTGACAGCAAGGCCCCGCTGCTGAAGACAACCCCCACGAAACTCATTGAAAATGAAGAGGTCAAGCTGATGACCACATATAAGCTTCTTCACCCATAAGTTCTAGTATCTTTGGTTTGGTAAGACACTCTGCAGGCTATCAAAAGAGAAACATATACATCAATCCAACCACAAAAGCGTTGACATACAATGGTGTCCTGCCTCCAACTTTATGCTAGCACAGGGGTGGAATATTTTTTTTTAGGAATAACCAATCAATACCAAGCAATGTCTGATTTCACATAAGAAAGAACCCAAACCTGACACTGCTTGAGTGACCAAGAACCAGAGACTACATAGTGCAGGGATCTAGGGAAACCTGGATCTACTGATCTTAAAAAAAAAATACTAGTAATCTTTAAAAAAAATTAAAAGTAGTGATTAAAATCATTCCTGATGATATTCTTCTATACTGACAGATCAGTGTCCTAATAAGCTATCATTGGAGATGCTTCCTCCTATAGCAGATGGGAAGAAATACAGACACCTACAGCTAGACATTACATGGAGAAAAAGACCTTGGAACAAACAACTCTAAATGGGATGTCTTCATCAAATGCTTCTCCTCAGGAAACATTAAAGAAAAGGAGGCAGAAAAGAGTATAGGGGATGGAACTTCAGAACAAGTCTCTCTAAATCAGCGGAAGAAAGCTCACATGAACTCAGAGAGACTGAAGCTGCAAGCACAGGGCCTGCACAGGTCTGCACCAGGTCTTCTGTGCACATGCTATGTCTTTCAGTGTTTTTATGGGACTTGTGAATATACGCACATTATTCTTATTCTCTTATTCTTGTGCCTTCTCTTACACTCTTTACCTTCTGTTGGTTTGCATTGTCCAATTTCAATGTGATAGGTTTGTTTTCTCTCATTACACTTTGTTTTGTTATATTTTGTTCTTATCACTTAGAAGCCTGCTCACTATTGATGAGAGACAGAAAGGGAGTGGACCCAGATGAGAGTGAAGGTGAGAAGGAGCTGGGAGAAATAGAGGGAGGAGAAACTGTGCTCAGAACATATTGTATGAGAAAAGACTCTACTTTCAACAAAAGGGGAAAATATGCAAATAAAAATTATTCTTGAGGGCTAATATTGACAGACTGAAATTCAGAAATGTGAAAATTCCATGGAATAACCAAAGACAAGTGAAATCGTCAAAATCACTCTTACAGATTATATATTGTATCTGATTCATAATCACTTTCAGAATCTTGATTTATCCATTTATCATTTAATCTTGTGTAAAGACTAGAATATTCATATTTTTTCAAATAATGATAAATAAATATCACCAGGAGATCCCAATATACGAACTGAAAATGAGAAATCCAGATGTCGTTGAAATAAAAAACATTGCTTAGGTAAAAGAATATCAATTAGTGAGGAGCCTCTCCTCCCATTTTCACAGAGGCTACAGCAGTCTTAGCCAAGGGCCTATGCTTGTCAGAACAGCCCCCATTCAACCCCTGTGCAATGCAGTTACACAGTGGCCTGGCCATTTTTTTGTCTGTTTCAGAACTCCACAAGTGCTCTCCTAATACACTTTTTGCAATCTTTCTTCCACCTTGAATTTTTCCCAGAAAATACAGCACATAGAAACTACTTACACAAAGACCACTAGACAGAAGTGGCAAGATCTCCGGAGATGCAGATTTTTCACATAAAAAATTAATTTTAGGAGCTAAGCAATTCCAGTGTCTTATAAAATCCATGCCCTAATCTAGGCTCCAAGAAAAAAATTAACTTTGAATTATTGTCTTGTGATGTGTTTGATGACTCTGCCCTGAAATTCCTCATCTATGTTAAAAGAAATGCAAACACACACTAATACGGAGCTCATGTAAAATGCCAAAAACTTGACTAGCATCTACTAGACAAACTAGCCCTGGATTTTCCTGGAGAAATTATTCTCAATTCATTACGTAATGCTCTTTTTTTATTAATTAGTGACCTTCGTAGTATTAAAGGTATCATATTCCTTACCTCTGCCTTCTAGACTCTATTTTGGGGTCTATTTGGGTAATATCTATGACTTAACCAGTTTATTTAAAAGATTGACATTTGGCTAATATTATGTTTTTCTCTCTAGAGTCCGATCCTGCTAAATCACAGAAGCCTCCCTCTTTTCTTTTGATTCTAGCTGCTCTACAGGTTAATCCAGACTTATCAAGAGGTAAACAAAAGAACCACTTCTTCTGTCTTTGTTCTTTGCCTAGGTAGGGTCCCAGATATACAGTACAACCCTGAAAGAGAGATCAACCACGTGTTAAGCCACTCAGTAACTCAGTTCTCTTCCTTTTATTTGTTCATCATGCTAAGGGTAGAAGCTGGAAATTTGCAATTTAAAAGATATATATATGTATCCTCTGTGAGTCCCCACTCTAGAAAAGAAGATGGGAGTCTTATACTTTCTTAATGTGCTCTGATAGCCAACTTAGAACTGCTGTTTTGAAATTCTGGCATTTAAAAAACTTTTCAAATAGAAAATTATAACAGTTAAAATAGCAGAATTTTGAGTCACCACCTATATCTTCACTCCCAAGACAGAATAATTAAGAGAATTTCATGTGTGCCAAAAATATGAATACTTACCTATATAGGCATGGGCCAAAAGATAGATTCATGTGTATTGTTTTAGACTCAAAAAATATGCAGCAAGTTTATACTTCTCTTATTTTATTTTTATAATTTAATTGCACAGCAACTTTTTAAGCTAGATTTTATTTCTGACCTTTATCTCCCAATCATTTCCTCCCATTCACCTTGACACTTTTATCTATACTTTTTCCTTTGGGTTTTTGTCTCTTTTCTGTATTAACTGTCTATTTCAATCCCTTTGTCCAGAAAGTCAAGTAATCACTACCTTAGAAGTAATTTGGTCAGAGAGAACATCAAATAGTCATATTTGATATGTCCTTATGTTTTTATTTAAAAAAAAAAAAACTGTGTGTAAGGTCAACTTCTGCTCCCAGAGTTTTTGCCTCAATTGTACTCTTAGGGCAAGAAATCATAATGTCATCTCTCATTGGAGCCTCATGATGACTTTCAGAGAAGCAGGATTTTGTCAGAAGGGCAAATTTTGATCTTTAATTTCATGTCTGCCCTGGCCGTATTTCTATATTCTTTGTTCTGAGGAAATAGCAAAGACAACCCCAGTCCCTCACTGGCCAGTTTAGGCTTCATGTTGCAATGTCTGCTGTTCCCATGTCAGGGCTATGATCTCTGGCAATAAGCCCTCCCCCTACAGGGGCACCTCAAAGAAGGCACACTCTAAGCCTCCGCTGTGGCTCCACCTCACTGACAAAGAAAACAGAATGAGGAATGAGGAATAGAAAAGCACCTTTGCTTCCTTTTCTGGACGATTGGAGCTTTGGAGGGGCATTAAAAAACATATGAAAGAATGCTGCTTTTAACTCTGAAAATATTCACCTTTTAACACAAGGACTCTGCCCTTGAACTTCAAAACTGTGTCCTGCCTAAAAGACCAAAGGGTTTCTAGGGTAGATTTGGCCTCATGGTTTCTGAGCACTTTTCCTGTCGATTGACTATTCTCATCTTGCATTTGACTTCTTTACTTTTTTTCTATGTGATCTAAAGAAAGGATTGAACTGAAATGTAAGGAGCCTCTATAACAGATATTCAGAGGCATTTAGAGGGGAACCCTCTGACACAGATCTGACACCTCCATTTATATGACTGAGAAAAACAAAGTGCAGAAAGGTAGGAAGGTGACTTCAGGCTTGCTTTCCAGCCTACTCACCAGTGGGATAAAACCCAGGCCAGCATTTCTCATTAGAGGCAAATATAGAGATGTCATTTTTTTTCTCTTCTGGTTATTAGTGTTCAAGTTTATTGAAGGTTATTAGAGACAGAATCAGACCGTGCAACACACATGGATATGTTAATAATTCATATCCTGGATATTAGATAAAAGATCATTTCTAAAACTGTTGAAGGGGGAAAGAAGCATGCAATAATTATTAGGCCAAAACAAAAAGAAAAAAAATAGCTAGAAGTAGCATTATAATGGATGTTAGCAGTATTAAAAATGTGTTAGTTAATGTAGCTGAAACTTGAAACCACATAGTTTCACAACTGTCATAACTGTCATAGAATGAATATTGATGATTAGTCACTCATTTGTATCAAAGCCATATAACACTTGACAAATAACAGAAACATTTAATATTGCCATCCAGAAGGTATCCACTTTTATCATTTCATTTCTACTATGCCGATACAGAGCTGAAGGGTCTGACACTTGCATATCACTGGATAGCATTGAAAGAACATGAGAAATTAGCAGATAGTTCTAATATATACACAACTCAGTTTAGCAAACCCTACAGTTCCATCAATATATGTACAGATTCAAAGCAGACAAAATCCAGCACTGAAAAGAATTGATACAGTCTCACCCCTAAGCAAGAAGCTATTTTCAATCTACACCTGCTGACAAAAGGAAAAATCAGTTTTCCCCAGTGTCAACCACAGTTCAAGTCAGGCCCAGTGTCAGGAGTAGTTGGCCAACACGAAACAGACTCCATGTTTTATTTGCATGCCTTTTGATTTGTTTTATTTGAGTTTTTTTTTTTTGTCCTGTTTATTTGTTTTGATTTGGGGGTTTTGAAGACTTTGGTTTTGGTTCTATTTTTTGAGAGAGAACATGAAGTTGGGCGAGCAGGAAGACTGGGAGAATCTAGAAGTGGTTGGGGAAGAGGAAAAAGGAGGTTTAAACTACATTGTACAAAAATAACAAAGATGAACAAATAAGAAAAAAGAATTGTAGTGATGGACTCTTCCTCCTGATGACAAGGCCTCCAGTATTTACTAGCGTGTGCTCCTCAGCACCATACTCAATCACAACTTCCTTGAATTTATGCTTCTATAAATGGAGATGTTAGTTTCTCTGTTGCAGATAAGAAGCTCTGTGTGAAGCCATTCCCTGGAAAAGCAGTCATGATATCTGCTATTCTCTGCCTCCTCCACTCATGTAGACACCGGTGAGTAGAGACCTAAAGTTCTCCCAACTGACCTGCCTCTGCAAAGCCAATGACATCATTAACACCAAAGAACACAGCTTTAACTTCTTCAAGCTTGAGACATGTAAGAGATCAGTGAGGAGAAAGGAGTCCCACTTTCTATAGATCACTATTGTGTACTCCACAATTACAGTGTCAAAATGTTGCATAATTTGTTTATTTGGAAAGGTGTCCTAGTAGAAGTTGAAGCCAAATGGCCTGGATGGTAAATCCCTATTATCTATCGATTAATTTTGAGATATTGACCAAGTCACTCTGTCCAAGTTTCAAATCATAAATACAATGCCAAAATTCACTAAAGTTCTTTTAATTTGCCGCTCTGGAGAGTGATGATGTGTGACATCTCATTTTCACAACAGTATAGAGTAGGCAGAATTACTATAAAATACAACTGGAATAGAATAGATGACTCAGCAGTTACCAACACTTGTTCTTCCAGGGACTGGACCTTGGTCCCCAGTATCCACATGCAGTGGCTCGTGACCAACTGTGATTCCAGCTCCATGGACACCTTCACACATGTGGCACACACACACACACACACACACACACACACACAAATACTTAATATGAAAAAGTAAAGCCTTTTCCTCGTGGTCACTGAAGTATGTAGACTATGCTTCAGCTCCAATAATTCCAAAATGAATCTACATCCCCTTTAATAAAACTCCTTGGGTTAGCAGTTAGTAAAAGAGAAAAAAAATAAGCTTTCCAGGCAAACACTTTTTACATGAAAATATTGTTGATTAACAAAGGTTTTATAAGCAGGAGGAGATTATAATCGTGACATACCTATTGGTATAAAAAGATGAATTAGTTTGGTAAAAGAGGCAGTATTCTTCATTCTCCCAAGTAATGCTGGATCCACCTAAGACTTCTCAAGCTCTGGATAAGGTAAGGCTTACCAGATCTTTATATACAGAGGTGTATGAATGAAAAATTAGAAAAGTAGGACTTGTTCCCTGTTCCTTCAAACTCCTCTCCCCCTTTCCTACAGAGAAACATCTTCTGCTAAAACAATGAAACAAAAATTGTATGAAAATAAGACAGGAAACAAGAACGTTGTATTTGACGTGGGCTCCTTACACATTCTTATATCTACTCCTATTTTTGTGGTCTAATAAACTCAATTAAAACCCAGTGGACTCTTTATATGATGTCACAGAAAGAGGCGTACATCTGCCTTCATGACATATCTAGATGGATGAAAACTTCCACACGCACAGCATCATTCCAAGTAGAATTTTCATAAAAAACATATTAACTGAATGCTTACAGGTATTTGTTTCACGATTTGAGGAATAAGAAATGCAGGTATTCATATTCAAAAATATTCTGTCTTATTCCAACATTCTTTCAGCTACATATCCTTGTTTCATTGAGCTATATTGGCTTTGACTTAAAGCAATAGCAGGAATCGGGGGCATTATGAAGGATGAAAATGGTAAAAAAAAAAAAAAAAATCTTTTATTGCAAGGCATCCTGAGCTTGGGAACACTGACTACATGACCAAGGGGTCATTTCTATTTGATGTCAGGTGGAGGTCTTTAAATTCTCCATTTGGAGACTGATTGAAAACCAGATCATATTGTACTGTCTGCCAAATCTCAACTTTCAGCTATTATTCCCCTCTTGACTTTTTTTTATCTTTTTCCTACAACAAAAGAAGAGGTCTGATCTCTTATTCTTCAATTTTTTACAGCTCTTTTCACAATCACAAGCAACTGACAAAAGAAACAGATCCTGTGTGTATGTGTGTGTTTAGTGTGTGTGTGTGTGTTTGTGTGTGTGTGTGTGTGTGTGTGTGTGTGTGTGTGTGTAGTGTTTTGTCCTTAAAATGTGTGCTCTGTTGAGCAGTTTAGGACAAGTCATAAAGCTACTGTCTTTCAAATATTTAACCAAAGCACCTAAGGAATCATTTTTAATATTTCCTGCTCTGAGATATTTGGAGCAGATTACACATCTTCAGAAAATACTAATAAAAACTGTAAATAGGTAATAGACATACAGTAGGAAACTTTACTGACTACTTTTGTGTATCTCTAAAAAAAAGAAATCTGGAATAAGGAAAACTCATTTTTATTGTTTTGCTGTTTTCCTTCGTTTGTTTTCTTTTGTTTTGTTTGTTGCTTGTTTTTTTGTTTGTTTGTTTGTTTGTTTGTTTGTTTGAAATGGGGTCTCACTGTAGCCCTGGCTAGCTTAGAACTTATTGTGTAAACAAGACTAGCCTTCGCAGGGTTTCACCTGCTTCTGTCTCTCAATCTCAGGCATTAAAGGTGATCACTGCCATGCCCAGCCTCATTTTTCACTTTTGAATCACCTTTGCCCTTGCAGTTGGCCATACCCACACTCAATTTGCAATGTATTTCTTTGTGCGACGGTGACATGCGCATCTTTTATTTGGCTCACTACCTGATTTAATCTGATTAGCATTTTAGCAGTAGGTAAGTGTGCATCAGGAGAGGACTTCTTCCCAGGTATTAGTTTTATTGACTGTGTCCTTGGAGTCTCTCACCTCTTACTCTGAACTGTGGCTTTACATTACAGGTAAGGAGAACAAAGCATAAGCTCCATGTGGAAAATTTAGCTCCTGAGTCTTCCCATTTTCCCTTCTATGTGCAGTTTTCCTGTGGGATCATATACTAAACTCTGGCCTTGTGGGACTGCGGTTCGTGGCAGAGTTATATGAAATGATTTGATGTTTGTTTAATTCTAACTTTCATTATTGAAGGATAGTCTTCATAGAGATACTAGTTACATTCTCTAGTACTTGACTGTATTCAAAAGAAACATGATGCTTTTATCTTTCTCCCTTGTAATTTAACTGTTATATAACTGTGATGACAAACAGGGTTTCTATATATTAGATAGTCCTAATCCTGACCAGAAAGAAAGAGAAAAAAAATTCATGAAAAGATGACTTTTTTCTTATATAAAAGCCACAAATCCAGAAGTAGAGGCCTGTAGCAAATGAAGATATTGGTCAGTGACATGTTCAAAAAAAAAAAAAAAACCCTACTTCATGTACTTCATGGTATCTATTCCAAGAAGGGTCTTACCTGTTTCAAGAAAGAGAAGTGAATAGAAGTCTGAAAAAACAAGGTTTCCATAAGATAAAGGAAACAATGGAGTGGGAGGACCATGTTGGGAAAAGAAGAGAAGAGGGAAAGTAAAATTAAGGGACTTTTGCGAACCAGTATGGGGACCTAACATGGTACAAACATCCTAATATATATATGAAGGCAATCTAAATGAAATTGCCAAACAATGTGGAAAAAAGATTCCCAGCTGGTCATCCTTGTCACCAAATAAAGCTTCCTGTACCAGGATGGTTATGTCTAATTAAGTTGTTGGTCAAGGGGGTCCCATTGAAATCTCCCAGAAACTCAGACTATTGCCAAGACTAGAAGTTGTTCTCCACCAACGGACAGCAAGGCCCCATTGCTGAAGATGGCACCTACAGAACTCATTGAGCATGGAAAAGTTGAGCTGCTGTCTACACAGCACTCCTTTGTTCTAGTATCTTTGGTATGGGATTAAGTGTATTCTGTACAGGAAGGTACTCCACATGATACCAAAAAAGAAACATAAACACCCAACATCCACAGTGGCGTCCTTCCTGCAAGATATGCAAGGGCAATGGTGGCACAAAACTTGTGAGAACAAGAAACCAATATTTAATTTGACTTAAGGGCCACCTAAGGACATGAAAGTCATACCCAATACTTCTTGAGTGACCAAGAAAACCAGGTTTTAGATAGTCCAGGGACCTAGGGTGAAACAAAAAATACTACTGAATATATATATATATATATATATATATATATATATACACACACACATATATATATATTCAGGATACATATATATGTATATATATGCATACTGATTATATACATGTATGTATGTATACACACACACATATATATATATATATATTCCTAACAACATTCTGCTGTACTCACAGATCAGTGCCTGGCTCAGCCATCATGAGGGAAGCTTCCTCCTAGAGCAGATGGGAACAAATAAAGACACTCATAGGCAGACATTATGCAGAGAGTGAGAGACCTTAGAACTCTCATCCCTAAATGAAATGTCTCTATCAAATCCCTCTCCTCAGACTTCAGAGAATATCATGAAAGAGGAGGCAAAGTTTAAGAGCCAGAAGGTTTGGAAGCACCAAGAGAACAATTCTCTCTAACTCAACTGAACAACGCTCATATAAACTCACAGAGACTGAAGCAGTAGACACTGCCTGCGTGAGTCTCCACAGGGCCCTTCGCATAAATATTGTGGCTTCTAGTTTAGTGCTTTTGTGGGATTTCTGAGTTTGAGAATGAGTGAGTCTCTGAGTCTTATACCTTCTCCTGGGCTCTTTTCTTTCTGTTGGCTTTTTTTGTTTGGCTGGTTGGTTGTTTTTTTCCAATTCCAATACAATACAATAGTTTTGTTTTATCTTATTAGACATTATTATTATCCCTTAACAAAGAAAACAATGACTGAAATCCAGGCATGGAGAAGAGTCTACATATTTGTAATATTTGTGGTCAAAGTTTTCAATATGTTACAATGAATATGAATATTTGAAATGAATCTGTAAGAGCTACATTCAAACCATAGCATTGCCATCAACTGTTTGGCCTTAGGCTTTTCACATCATTATTCTGAGTATTAATTCCCTTTCTCAAATGAAATATACTATCAACCACACAGAATCACTGAGAAAATTTACTGACATGATACAAATTAAACATCATGCATGGACATACTAAGAACTCATTAAATTTTGGATAAGAGTACAAGATATAAAACAGAGTGGGTTTGTTAGTGATGTGATGTGTATTGAAAGTAGATATGACAAAAATGCTGTGATTAGATTTCTTATTCTTTCAGATGTGAAAAATCCATGATTGGAACCCATATTGAACACAACACACAAGAAATGCCAAATATATATATGGTCCTCCTCCTCAAGGAAGCCTGTGGGGCACTGGAGCAGCCTGAGGCTTGGAGATCTTCCCACCTGTGGCCCAGCTGCCTGGCCTACCTGAGTCACAAACAGTGAGCCAGCAGAGACAATGCATCCAGCAGAGGTGAGTTGGACGAGGAACCAAAGTTCCATTGTCCTCCATCTCGAGGAGGCTTGTGGGGCACTAGAACAGCTCTAGGCTTAGAGATCTTTCTGGCTGCTCCCCAGCTGTGTGGATCACCAGAGGCAGAAATAGAGAACCCAGTACAGACAGTGAGGAGCTGAGCTAGGCACAGAACCCAAGTCCCATTTTCCACCATCTTAAGGAAGCCTGTGGGGCACAGGAGCACCTGTAGGCTTGGAGATCTTTCTGCCTTCAGCCCAGCTGCCTGGCATACCCGGGTCACAGACAGTGAGCACAAAGAGACAGTGAACTCAGCAGAGCACCCTCCCTTCCTCAGCTGTATCTGAAACTCCAGCACCCACTCTTAAGGCCCTGGACATCTCTCATCTTCCTGTAGACCCAGTCTGCAGTACAGGCTCCAGGAAAACACAGTCAGCGTTACTACAACCACATGGCTAAAGGCCTGCATAAGGATAGATGATAGATAGATAGATAGATAGATAGATAGATAGATAGATAGATAGATAGGACATCATGGCTTCACAAGAATTCCCAAAATCAGTGGGTATTCTAATGCTGCAAAAACACAGGAAAATGATCTTGTCAATGATTCTGCAGTCATTAGAGGGACATAAGGAGGAAATGAACAAACAAATAAAGGCCATAATGGACAGACAAGAATCCACATAACAGGTGAAAAAATAAATAAATAAATAGTTCAAGACATGAAGGCAAAATTAAAATCAATAAAGAATACACAAAACAAGAAAGGCTGGAAAAGGAGAACTTAGAGAAGACACTAGGAACCACAGAGGTAAGCAGAACCAACAAAATATTAGAGATTGAGAAAAGAATCTCAGGCACTGAAAATACAATTAAAAAATTGATACATCTCTCAAAGAAAACAGAAAAGTTCTTGACATAAAATATCCAAGCAATCAAGGATACCATGAAAAGATGATACCTAAGAATAATAGGAAGAGAAAAAAAAATCACAGGCTTCAAGGTCCAGAAAATATTTTCAAGAAAAATCAGAGAAGAAAATTTCCCCAACCTTAATAAAGAGATGGCCTTAAACATACAAGAGGACTACAGAACACCAGATAGACTAGACAAGAAATGAAATTCCTCCTGCCACGTAATAACCAAAACACTAAATCTACAGAACAAAAAAACACATATATTCATATATATATATTATATATAGCAACAGAAAAAGACCAATTAACATATAAAGTTTTATATAAACCTATCAGAACCACACCAGAATTCTCAACAGAGACTATGAAAGCCAGAAGGGCCTGGGAGGATATCATGCAGACACTAAGAGAAAACAGATGCCAACTCATACTTTCAATAAATATAGATGGAGAAAACGAAATATTCCATGACATAATTGAATTTAAACAATGCATACACAACAACCCAGCCCTATAGAAGATACTAGAAGAAAAACTCAAACCCAACAAGATCAGCTACATCCCCCCCCCCAAAAAAAAAGGATAAAAATACCTTCACAATAAAAGAGCAAAAGAAAACAAGCACACAAACACACAATCACAGCCAAATTCACACTAAAAGGAACTTACAATCATTGCTCACTAATCTCTATCAACATCTATGGACTCAACTCTCCAATGAAAAGACAAAGGCTAACAGAGTGGTTGTAGAAACAGGATCCAACATTTTGCTGCATTCAAGAAACACATTTATGAAACAAAAATAGACAATGCCTCAAAGTAAAGGGTGGAAAGATAGTTTTCCAAGCAAACAAACCAAAGAGCAAGCTGGAGTAGTCATCCAAATCTAATAAAATAAACTTTCAACCAAAATTAATCAAAACACATGGGGAGGGTCACTTCATTCTCATCAAAGGAAAAATCTCCCAAGATGATATCTATGAACATCTATGCCTCAAATACAAGAGCTCCTGGATATGAAAAATAAAAAATGAAAACAGTTAAAAGAAAAACACCTTTATTACAGCTTAAATTACACATCAAACCCAGCACTTTAATAGTATGAGACTTCAACACCCCACTTTCACTAAGGGACAGATCATTGAGACAGAAGCTAAATAGAGAAATAATAACACTTACAGCAGCCTTACAACAAATGAACCCCTAATAAATATCTACAGAACTTTTCACCCAAACACAAAAGAATATACCTTCTTTTAGCACCTCAAGGAACCTTCTCCAAAATTGACCATATAGTCTGGCACAAAGCAAGTCTCAACTAATACACAAAGATTGAAATAATCCCTTGAATTCTACCAGACAACCATGGCCTAAAAGTAGACCTCAACAACATCAGAAATAATGAAAGCCTACACACTCATGGAAACTGAACAACTCACTACCTAACGATAGCTGGGTCAGGGAAGAAATAAAGAAAGAAATTAAAGGCTTCATAGAATTCAATGAAAATGAAGGCATAACTTATCCAAACTTATGGGACACAATGAAAGCAGTGCTAAGAGGAAAGTTCATAGCACTAAGTGCCTTCATAAAGAAATTCAAGACATCTCATACAAGCACCTTAATGGCACACCTGAAAGCTCTAGAAAAAAATAAGAAGAAGAAGCAGACACACTCAAGAGGAATAGATGGCTGGAAATAATCAACTCAGAGCTGAAATCAATAATTTAGAAACAAAGAGAACAATTCAAAGAATCAAAAAACCAAGAGCTGGTTCTTTGACAAAATCAACAAAATAGGCAAACCCTTAGCCAAACTAGCTAAAAGGCAGAGAGACACTATCCAAATCAACAAAATCAGAAATGAGAGGGGGGACATAACAACAGACACTGAGAAAACCCAAAGAATCATTAAGTCCTACTTCAAGAGCCTATATGCAACAAAGTTTGAAAATTTAAATGAAATGGTCAATTTCCAAAGTTGAATCAATATTAGGTAAATAAATTAAATAGTCCTATATCTGTTAAGGAAATAGAAGCTGTCATCAAAATCTCCCATCCAAAAGAAAAATGCCAGGGCCAGATGATTTCAGTGTAGAATTCTACCAGACCTTTAAAGAAGAACTAATTACAATATTCCTCAAAGTATTTCACAAAATGAAGGTACATTATCAAACTCATTCTATAAGGCTACAGTCACCTTGATATCAAAACCACACAAAGACCCAACAAAGAAAGAGAATCTCAGATCAATCTCTCTTATGAACATTGAAATACTCAATAAAATACTCACAAACTGAATGCAAAAACACATCAAAGATATCAACCAATATGACCAAGTAGGCTTTATCCCAGGTATGCAGGGGTGGTTTAAGATACGAAAATCCTATATTATATGTCTATATGAGTGAGTATATACCATGTGTGTCTTTCTGCTTCTGGGACAGCTCACTCAGAATGATCCTTTCCAGGTCCCACCATTTACCTGCAAAGTTCATGATTTCCTTATTTTTCATTGCTGAGTAATATTCCATTGTGTAGATGTACCACAATTTCTGCATCCATTCTTCCACTGAGGGGCATCTGGGCTGTTTCATGCTTCTGGCTATTACAAATAAAGCTGCTACAAACATGGTTCAGCAAATGTCCTTATTGTGTACTTGAGCCTCTTTTGGATATATGCCTAAGAGTGGTATGGCTGGATCTTGAGAAAGCTCTGTTCCTAGTTGTCTGAGAAAGAGCCAGATTGATTTCAAAATGCTCAATCCCCATCCCAAAAGGCAAAGAGAATGGATATATGCCTAAGAGTGGTATGGCTGGATCTTGAGAAAGCTCTGTTCCTAGTTGTCTGAGAAAGAGCCAGATTGATTTCAAAATGCTCAATCCCCATCCCAAAAGGCAAAGAGAATGGACATCAGAAGAAGAAAACAGGAAACAACCTAGAAACCTGCCACAGAGGGCCTCTGAAAGGCTCTGCCCTGCAGACTATCAAAGCAGACACTGAGACTTATGGCCAACTGTTGGGCAGAGTGCATGGAATCTTATCTAAGAAGTGGGAAACAGTAAGATCTGGAGAGGACAGGAACCCCACAAGGAGAGCAACAGAACCAGAAAATTTGAACACAGGGGTCTTCCCAGAGACTCATACTCCAACCAAGTACCAGGCATGGAGATAACCTAGAACCCCTGCACAAATGTAGCTCATGGCACGTTAGTGTCCAAGAGGGTTACATAATCTGATTGGCCTGCTCTTTGATCACCTCCCCCTGAGGAGGAGGCAAGAGGAGAGGAGGGAAGGGGAGGGGAAAGGAAAGAAGGGGAGAAGAGGAAAGTAGAAGAGGAGAGGAGAGAAGAGGAGGGGAAGGGAGGGGAGGGGAGGGGAGGGGAAGAGAGGAGAGGAGAGGAGAGGAGAGGAGAGGAGAGGAGAGGAGAGGAGAGGAGAGGAGAGGAGAGGAGAGGAGAGGAGAGGAGAGGAGAGGAGAGGAGAGGAGAGGAGAGGAGAGGAGAGGAGAGGAGAGGAGAGGAGAGGAGAGGAGAGGAGAGGGAGGGACAGCAGGAGAAGAAGGAAGGGGAAGAGGAAAAGAAAAATGTGAGTTAAAATAAACACATAAACAAACAGCAATTTAAAGAATTTAAACCATATGTATATGGAGATATAAGCAAGATATCTAGCATAAAAAAAAGAAAGAAGAAAGAAGAAAGAAAGAAAGAAAGAAAGAAAGAAAGAAAGAAAGAAAGAAAGAAAGAAAGAAAGAAAGAAATTAGGGAAGCAACACCCTTCACAATAGCCACAAAGAACATAAAGTACCTTGGTATAACTCTAACTAAGCAAGTCAAAGACTTGTATGAAAACAAACCTCAAATATCTGAAGAAAAAAATTGAAGAAGATATCAGAAGATGGAAAGCTCTCCCATGTTCATGGCTCAGCAGGATTAATATAGTAAAAATGCCATATTACCAAAAGCAATCTACAGATTCAATGCAATCCCCATCAAAATACCAAAAGATCTTTTCACAGACCTTGAAAGAACAATTCTCAACTTCATATGGAAAAACAAGAAACCCAGAATAGCTAAAACCATCCTGTACAATAAAAGAACTTCTGAAGGTATCTTCATCCCTGATCTCAAGCTGTACTATAGAGCAACAGTAATAAAACCTGCATGGAACTGGACAGAAACAAACTGGTGGATCAATAGAATCGAATCAAAGACCCAGGAATAAACCCACACACCTATTGAAACTTAATTTTTGACAAAGAAACCAAAACCAGTGGAAAAAAGATAGCATCTTCAACAATGGTGCTGGTCTAACTGGATGTCTACTTGTAGAAAATGCAGACAGATCCATATTCATTAAGCTGCACAAAAGTAAAGTCCAAGTAGAGTAAAGATCTCAATATAAAATAAAACACAATAAATCTGTTAGAAGAAAAAATGGGAACAAGTCAGGAGCCTGACACAGAGGACCTCTGAAAAGCTCTGCCCTGCAGACTATCAATTCAGATGCTAAGACTATGGGCAACCTTTGGGCAGAGTGCAGGAAATCTTAGGAAAGAACTGGGAAACAGTAAGATCTGGAGAGGACAGGAGCTCCACAAGCAGAGCAACAGAACCAAAAATCTGAGCACAGTGGTCTTTCCTGAGACTGATACTCCAACCAAGGACTATGCATGGAGATAACCTAAGACCCCTGCACAGATGTAGCCCATGGCAGTTCAGTATCAAAGTGGGTTCCATTATAATAGGAACAAGGACTGTCTCTGACATGAACTGATTGGCCTGCTCTTTAATTACCTCCCCCTGAGGGGGAAGCAGCATTACCAGGCCACAGAAGAAGACAATGCAGCCAATCCTGATGAAACCTAATTGACTAGGATCAGAAGGAAGGAAAAGAAGACCTCCCCTATCATAGGGAGGGGCATCATACAGAGGGTGGAGGAAAGGAGGGATTGGGATGGGAGGAGGGAGGGAACCACAGGGGGGATACAAAGTGAATAAAGTGTAATTAATAAAGAATTTTTTAAAAAAAGAAGAAAAAATGGGAAAGAGCCTTGAATGCATTGTACAGGAGTCAACTTCCTCAACAGAACACTAAGAGCTCAGGCTCTAAGATCAACAACCATTAAATGGAATCTCATGAAACTGAAAAGCTTCTGTAAAGCAAAGGACACTGTCAACAGAACAAAACAACAGCCTACAGACTGGGAAAAGATCTTCACCAAACCTACATCTGACAGAGGATGTAGGTTTATCCAGAATATATAAAGAACTCAAGAAATTAAACACCAACAAACAAAATAAGCCAATTTGAAAATTGGGTACAGATCTAAAGAGAGAATTCTCAACAGAGGAATGTCAATGGCGGAGAGACATTTTTTTTAGAATGCTCAATGTCCTTAGTCATCAGGAAAATGCAAATCAAAAGAGATTTGCATTTGCAAAAAATCAAATCTCAGAGATGGACTCTGAGATTCCATCTCACACCCATCGGAATGGCTAAGATAGAAAACTCAAGTGTGAACACATGCTGAAGAGGATGTGAGAAAAGGGAACCCTCCTCCCTTGCTGGTGGGAATGTAAACTTGTATAACCACTTTGGAATCTGGAGCTTTCTCAGACAACTAGGAATAGTGCTACCTCAAGACCCAGCTATACTGCTCCTGGGCATATATTCAAAAGATGCTAAACCATACAACAAGGACATTTGCTCAACTATGTTCATTGCATCTTTAGTTGTAATAGCCAGAATCTGGAAGCAACTTAGATGTCCTGCTACGGAAGAATAGATATAGAAATTGTGGTACCTTTGCACGATGGAATACTACTCAGCTATTAAAAACAAGGAAATCATGAAATTTTCAGACAAATGGGTGAAATCAAATCAAATCATCTTGAGTGAGGTAACCCAGAAACAGAAAGACACATATGGTATATACCCACTTATAAGTGGATATTACCTATCCTATAATATAGGATAAACATACTAAAATCTACAGACCTAAAGAAGCTAAACAAGGATGATCCTAGGGAAGATGCTTAATTCTCATTCAGAAAGGAAAAAGGGATAGCCAATGGAAGCAGAAGACAGGGAGCAGGATGGGAGCCTACCACAGATGTCCTGTAAAAGACTCCACCCAGCAGGAGATGCAGAGACTCACAGCCAAACTCTGGACAGAGCACAGAAGGTCTTATGAAAGAAGGCAGTATAAAAGAACTCAGAGGGAACAGGTGACAGACAAGGAGAACAACAAAACAAAAGAAACAAACAAACAAAAAAGGCTGAGCTGGGGGGAAGCACTGTAGAGACTAATGTATCATCCAAAAACAATGCATAGAGAAGACCTAGAACCCCTGCTCAAATGTAGCCCATAGACATCTCAGTCTGCATTTGGGTTTCCTAGTAAGGGGAGAAGAGCCTGTCTCTGACATGAACTCAGTTGCCTGCTCCTTGATCACTTCTCCTTGGTGGGGCAACCTAGTCAGTCAACAGAGAAAGAGGATCCAGGCAATCCTGATGGATTCTGATAGGCTAGGATCAAAGAGTAGGGGAGGAGGACTTCCCCTATCAGTGGACCAGGAGAGAGGTATAGGGGAGAAAGGAGTAAGGGGGCTACAACTGGGATACAAAGTAACAATAATAATAACAACAAAGTAATAATAATAAACACCAGCACCAAAATCATAAATGGTTAATGAAGTCACTGGTCTGAGAATACATGCTAAAAGATACGTTAGTATTTAACATCTCCATGATTCTTCTTGCCCTTTCCACTTTTTCCTATTATGTCTTCTTTTATTTTAGCAATGTCTATTAAACCATTTTTCTAAAGTCTAGCATAATATCATTAGCTTTGAATTAGAAATTGTTTTTCGATAATACAGGGCAGCAAAAGAAAACCATATTCATTAAAGACGGTAAAGTATCATACGCATCATTTAAAAATTATTTTTATATTTTCCCATTAGATTTGTTCTACACCAAAAGCAGTTTGTGAAAACTGAAATTGTTTGCGTATAAGTGATAGGTGCTTTAGTGACTATGTTTGTAAGAGGCTTTGAAGTTAACCTTAATTGGAAGGCCACCTATTGTGAAGCATAAATGTTATAATTTATTTAGAAAAAAAAACAAAACCACATTTTGGAAAGCACCAAGCCATGAAATAAATAATACAATGCCTTCTTAACTGTTATACTACAGTGTACATCTGCTTTTCTATGGCTATATTATTATTTGGGAGTTCAAAGGTTTTTCTTTAAAAAAAAAATAAAGATACAGTCTCTTCAAACAGGAATGTAACGTAAGTACTTCATTATCTACTCACGAGCAAATCCCAAAATTCCTTAGTACCAAATGAGTAGATTCTTGTTTCTCATCCTGCACAAAACTCAACTCCAAATGGATCAAGGACATCAGCATAAGATCTAATGCTCTGAATCCAATGGAAGAGAATGTAGAATTTTCTGAACAAAACCCCAGTAGCAGAGTCTTTAATTAAACAACTGACAAATTGGACAAGATGAAACTGAAAATAGCATGTAGAGCCAAGAACACCATCATTCGAGTGAATAAGCGGGTTACAGAGTGGTAAAATATCTTTCTCAGCCATATATTGTTAAGTGGGTTAGTATCTCTAATATATAACTAAATGAATAAATAATAAACAAACGCCAAGAAAAATTTAAATTGGGGAGTAGAACTAAATAAAGAGTTCTTAAATAGAAATGGTTGAGAAGTATGATTAAATATTTTCACTGTTCTTAGCTATCCTGGAAATGAAATTAAAATTATTTGGGGATTTCACCGTACCTCAGTCAGAATGGTTAATATCAATACACTAAATGACAAGTTCTGGCTAGATGTGTGCAAAGAGGAACAGCACTTCATATAGGAGAGAACTCAAAGGGACGTAGACACTGATGTATCAATGTAGAGGTTCCTGGGGATATTCCCAAAGAACTCTATATCCTTCTATAGATATACCATATTTAACCATGTTTAACCATATTCTTTGATGCTTTATTCACAATAGTCAGGAAATGGGAAACAACCTAGATGTCCATCGATAGATGAATAATGAAAATGTAGTTCATATACATAAGTGAATATTGTTCATCTGTAAAGAAAATAAAACTATGAAATTTGTAAGCAATTAGATGAAGCTGGGAATAGCTATTTTTTTTCAATGCAGGTTATTCAGGACCCTTGAACAATCATCTGACCCTGGGGAAAGCCAGCCCACAGCTTAAATAACCTCTGGGTAGCCAACCCCAGGGTGCCACGTGGGCAATGCAGATAGGTCCACATACATGGAAGCAAGCCAGATCCTCAGCCTTAGCCAAATGTGGAGTTGTTTGTGACAGAGAGCACTCACCATCGGGAAGGTGGAAGGCGGAAGGCAGAAACCAGCTCCATCTTTAAGGCGCGGCATTACGCAGCTCTCTACAGTTCCCCCTTTTTGTTTAAGATGCATCAGGCAAGAGTAGAGGTCTGATCTTTGATATTAGAAATAAATTGGGACTTTGTACCGATGTTCATTTAGGTGTCATCCACCCAAAGAACATCAGACCCGTCCGAAACCTTTTTCTCAGAGGCGGGACCTGGGGCATCAACCCGCATGCAATCAGACTTGCTCTTCTCTGGGTCGAAAGCGGCTGACCCTGAGTGCAGTACTGAGCCTCCCATCCTGAGCATAACATTTTAGCTCCCATGCTTGGGGAGACTGTCCTGCTTCAATGGCTGTAAAGGCCTGAATGGTCATGGCTGCATTATGCTGTTGTGAGACTCTAATCTTGCATATATACCACAGGCAAACCAAGGAGACCAACACCAGAAGGCCTGCTAACGCTCCCATGCCAGCCCATTCCTTCAGATGATTCATGGCTGCAGCAATCCATGGTGATAATCCTGTGGCTAGTCCTGCGTCCACTCTGGTAGAATTTACCTTAACAATGGCCACTCTCAGCTGCTCCATCATAGTATCGAATTCTCCAGTCCAATTACCTAAAATATAGCTAGACAATTGTTTAGACAGATTTGCAGCACAGGAAAAGTTCTCATGTTGTATGCTAGTGACTCAAAGTCCAGCATATTTTCATTGACAGCCCGGTTGAGCGATTTGCCATAGGGTATCAATATGCTCCTGCACGAGGTCAATCTTCTGATTGAACACCATCAAGCCTCCTTTTAGTTGAGCATTAATTCCTTTTTGTACATCTAAGGCATGAGCTACATTGGCTAAAAGATTATTCAGGGTCTGAGCAGTCTGCACAGTATGACTCATGGCTAATGCCTCGGTGGTAGCTCCAACAGCCGCCAATGAGATGGCAGTAACAATGGTGGCTGTAGTTCCAAGATCCCTTTTCTGACTGAAGAGAATCATAGCGTGAGGGGCATCAACGGGCACAGGCACCCAGTGAGGCATGCAAGTAACCAGGCATACCTAAATTCACTAGCATTCCAGCATTGGGCAAAAAAGCAAGTATCATCACCATAATTACTTGGCTCTATCTGGCTAATAAGAATAAAAATGGGGGATATAAACAAACAGGTGTGGGCTTATAGGAAATATTATGAGAAGCCTTAACCCCCTCGTTGGAACATCCTGCATCAGTTCTAGAACTAGCAGTGGTGGTGTCCGAGGTCTGAGTAGGTTCAGGAGACGATTGCCCCCAGGGGCGAGACGTGCTCCATGTAAATTGACTAACTCCATGTTTTCCTCCACTTTTGAAAGTCATTTAAGGTTCTTAAATTATTTTTTCCCTTTTTTTTTTAATTTTTCATCAATTACACTTTATTCATTCTGCATCCCCCCATAAGCCCCTCCCTCCTCCCCTCCCAATCCCACCCTCCCTCCTCCCTTTGCATGCATGCCAATCCCCAAGTCCACTGATAGGGGAGATTCTCCTCTCCTTTCTGATCTTAGTCCATCAGTTCACATCAAAAGTGGCTGCATTGTCCTCTACTATGGCCTGGTAAGGCTGCTCCCTACAAAGGGGGAGGTGATCAAAGAGCAGGCCAATCAGATTATGTCAGAGGCAGTCCCTCTTCACATTACTATGTAACCCACTTGGACTCTGAACTGCCCTGGGCTACATCTGTGCAGGGGTTCTGGGTTATCTCCATGAATAGTCTTTGGTTGGAGTATGAGTCTCTGGGAAGTTCCCTGTATTCAAGTTTTCTTGTTCTGTTGCTCTCCTTGTGGAGACCCTGTCCTCTCCAGCTCTTACTATTTCCCAGTTCTTACATGAAATTCCATTCACTCTGCCCAACAGTTACCCATCAGGCTCAGCATCTGCTTTGATAGTCTGAAGGGCAGAGGCTTTCAGAGGCCCTCTGTGGTAGGTTCCTAGGTTGTTTCCTGTTTTCTTCTTCTTCTGATGTCCATCCTCTTTGCCTTTCCGGATAAGGATTGGACATTTTAGTTAGGGTCCTCTCTCTTGCTTAGTTTCTTTAGATGCACAGGTTTTAGTGGGTTTGTCCTATGTTGTATGTCTATATGAGTGAGGATATACCATGTGTGTCTTTTTGCTTCTGTGACAACTCACTCAGGATGATCCTTTCCAGGTCCCACCATTTACCTGCAAATTTCATGATTTCCTTATTTTTCATTGCAGAGGAATATTCCATTGTGTAGATGTACCACAATTTCTGCATCCATTATTCAGTTGAGGGGCATCTGGGTTGTTTCCAGCTTCTGGCTATTACAAATAAAGTTGCTACAAACATGGTTGAGCAAATGTGCTTTTTGTGTACTTGAGCCTCTTTTGGATATATGCCTAGGAGTGGTATGGCTGGATCTTGAGGAAGCACTATTCCTAGTTGTCTGAGAAAACGCCAGATTGATTTCCAGAGTGGTTGTACAAGTTTACATTCCCACCAGCAGTGGAGAAGGCTTCCCCTTTCTCCACAACCTCTCCAGCATGTGTTGTCATTTGAGTTTTTGATCTTGGCCATTCTCATAGGTGTAAGGTGAAATCTCAGGGTTGTTTTGATTTGCATTTCCCTAATGGCTAGTAAGGTTGAGCATTTCTTTACGTGCTTCTCTGCCATTCGGTATTCTTCTACAGAGAATTCTCTGTTTAGCTCTGTTCCCCATTTTTTAAGTGGATTACTTGGTTTGCTGCTTTTCAGCTTCTTTAGTTCTTTATATATACTGGATATGAGTCCTCTGTCAGATAAAGGGTTGGTGAAGATTCTTTCCCAATCTGAAGGCAGTCGCTTTGTTTTGGTGACAGTCTCCTTTGCTTTGCATAAGCTTTTCAGTTTCATGAGGTCCCATTTATTGATTGTTGCTCTTAGAGCCTGTGCTGTTGGTGATCTGTTCAGGAAGTTTTCTCCTGTACCAATAAGTTCTAGGGTATTCCCCACTTTTTTTTCTAGCCGATTTAATGTGTCAGGTTTTTTGTTGAGGTCTTTGATCCACTTGGACTTCAGTTTTGTGCAGGTGATAAGTATGGATCTATTTTTATTTTTATACATGTAGACATCCAGTTAGACCAGCACCATTTGTTGTAGATGCTATCTTTTTTCATTTCTGATTTTGCTGATTTGGATGGTGTCTCTCTGCCTTTTAGTTAGCTTGGCTAAGGGTTTGTCCATATTTTTGATTTTCTAAAGAACCAGCTCTTGGTTTTATTGATTCCTTGATTTGTTTTATTTGTTTCTTATTGATTGATTTTAGCCCTGAGTTTAATTATTTCCAGCTGTCTACTCCTTTTTGGTGTGTCTGCTTCTTCTTTTTCTAGGGTTTTTAAGTGAGCCATTAAGTTGCTTGAATGAACTGTCTCAAATTTCTTCTTGAAGGCACTTAGTGCTATGAACTTTCCTCTTAGCACTGCTTTTATTGTGTCCCACAAGTTTGGGTATGTTGTGTCTTCATTTTCATTGAGTTCTAGGAAGATTTTAATTTCTTTCTTTATTTCTTCCCTGACCCAGCTGTCTTTTAGTAGTAAGTTGTTCAGTTTCCATGTATGTGTAGGCTTTTTGCTATTTCTGTTGTTACTGAGGTCCAGCTTTATTCCATGGTGATCAGACAGGATACAAGGGATTATTTCAATCTTCTTGTATCTGTTGAGGCTTGCTTTGTGTCCAACTATGTGGTCTATTTTGGAGAAGGTTCCATGAGGTGCTGAGAAGAAGGTAAATTCTTTTGTGTTTGGGTGTAAGGTTCTGTAAATGTCTGTTTGGTCCATTTGATTCATGACCTCTGTTAGAGATATTGTTTCTTTGTTTAATTTCTGTTTTGTTGACCTGTCCTTTGTTGAGAGTGGGGTGTTGAAGTCTCCCACTATTAGTGTGTGGGGATCAATGTGTGGTTTAAGTTTTATCAATGTTTCTTTCACAAATGTGGGTGCCCTTGTATTTGGGGCATAGATGTTCAGGATTGTGATGTCTTCTTGGTGGAATTTTCCCTTGATGAGTATGAAGTATCCTTCCCCATCTCTTTTGATTAATTTTGGTTGAAACACTATTTTATCAGATATTAGAATGGCTACTCCTGCTTGCTTCTTGCGTCCATTTGCTTGAAAAGCCGTCTTCCATCCTTTTACCCTCAGGTAATGTCTATCTTTGTGACTTAGGTGTGTTTCTTGTATACAACAGATTGCGGGGTTTTGTTTACGCATCCATTCTGTTAGTCTGTGTCTTTTTATTGGAGAATTAAGTCCATTGATATTGAGAGAGAGTAATGACCAGTGGCTGTTAGATCCTTTGAATTTGATGTTGGCTGTGGTCATACGGTTGTGTGCTTGGTTGCTTTTTGTTTTACTGTAGTGGGTTATTTATTTCCTGTGTTTTCTTGAAAGTAGCTAATTTTCTTGGGTTGTATTTTCCCTTCCAGTGTCTTCTGTAATGCTGGATTTGTTTGTAGGTATTGTTGAAATTTGTTTTTGTCATTGAATATCTTGTTTTCTCCGTCTATGAGGACTGAGAGTTTTGCAGGGTATAGTAGCCTGGGCTGACATCTGTGTGCTCTTAGGGTCTGCATGATGTCAGTCCAGGCCCTTCTGGCTTTCATAGTCTCTGTTGAAAAGTCAGGTGTGATTCTAATGGGTTTGCCATTGTATATTACTTGGCCTTTTTCTCTTGTAGCTTTTAGTATTTTTTCTTACTGTTCTGATTATTATGTGGCGGGAGGATTTTTTTTTCTGGTCTAATTTATTGGGTGTTCTATAGGCCTCTTGTATTCTTATTGGCCTCTCCTTTAAGTTGGGGAAATTTTCTTCAATGATTTTGTTGAAAATATTTTCTGGGCCTTGGTGCAGGGAATCTTCTTTTTCCTCTATTCCTATTATTCTTAGGTTTTGTCTTTTTATGTTGTCTTGAATTTCTTGGATGGTCTGTGTCAGGACTTTTTTAGATTTAACATTTTCTTTGACAGATACATCTATTTCTTCCATTGTATCTTCCACACCTGAGATTCTTTCTTCCATTTCTTGTAGCCTATTGGTTATGCTAACCTCTGTAGTTCCTGCTTTCTTCCCTAAGTTCTTTCTCTCCACAATTTCTTCCATTTGTGTTTTTTTTTAATTTTTCCAATTCTATCTTCAGGTCTTGAGCTATTTTGTTGGTTTCCTTCCCCTGTCTGACTGTATTTTCATGTTTTTCCATCAATTCCTTCAGCTGTTTGTTTGAACAATCCACTGTTTCTTTTATTTCATTCAGTGATTTAAGCATTTCCTCTCTAAAGGTCACAGACTGTTTGGCTGCAGCTTCCCGTATTTCTTCAAGGATGGCCATAATCTTGTCTTTAATTTCCTCCATTTCTTTATGGATAGCCATGATCTGTTTGTTTTTATCTTCCTCTAATTATTTTCGTATTTTATTTGTTTCCTCTGTTATCTTCTTCATGAGCATAGATGCTAGGTCATCTCCTTGAATTTCATTTATGCTGGGGTGTCTAGGGCTATTTGCCCCTGGATAACTGGGTTCTGGAGATGCCATATTGCTCTGGCTTTTGTTGGTTGAACTTTTACGCTGTCTTCTACCCATTGGGCTATCTTAGTTGTTTGAATTTAGTTTCTGGTTGTTCCTGGACTCTTGTAGTGGAGAGAATCCCTTTGGCAGGAAGATGGTTTTTCCTGAAGGAAGCCTTCCCAGCTTTTTGGGTATAGTCACTGGATGTCTGGTGTTTTTCAGGAGTTGCTACAGCTCACCTCAGGCTTAGAGACCTGGGTAGTAACTGTGGTCCTGATTAGTCAAGAGGTCTCTCCTCTCACTGGGAGAAGTCCGGGAGACAGCTGCCCTCCTTCTGGGTTTCTTGCTGTAAATTTAGTGATCAACTGCTGTAACCTGTGTGTCCCGTGGTTTGGTCAGTTTTGTTAGGGATAACTGGTTGTCCCTTGGAGCAGTATCTGGGGGTTGATCTCAGGGTTCCCGGTCTTTTGTAGGTCTGAGGTTGGGGCTCTGTGCCCCAGAACCCAAGAGGTAATCTGTGGCGGGTGAGTACTGCTCTGGTGTCTTGGGGCACACAGTTCTGCCTGTAAGGAGTAGTTGGTACAAAGCAGGCCTCTGGGCTGGCGGAGCGTGCGCCCACCTGCTAGTCTGAGGGAGCTGAGTTTCCAATCACTCTGTGCTCCCTGTTTGGGCCCAGATCTGTGATGGCTGGGCATACTCACCTGTCTGCAATCTGCAGGCTGCTAGACTTTCCCTAGGTGACCCCAGCAGCACGGTTTCTTCCTTCCCTGTGGGGTCCTCTCTGGACAGGGGTTCCCAGTCCCTGTTGTACTGTGGCACGCAGCTTGTCTGTACGGCTGAGCTGAGAGCATAGCTCTCTGCGCGGCAGGAGCTCAGTTGTGTTGGCGGTGGGTACCCGCCATCCTAGAGACCTTCCGGGGAAAGACTGGGTGACCCGTGATCAAACTGGCAACTTTGCTTCCCCGTGGGGTTTTCTTGCGACTGGGACTCCCAGTCTCAGGTACCCTTGTGCCCACGGATCAGCCTGGGAAAGTGATTGGACATGCACGCTTGAGGCTCCAGCCCGGAGACACAAAGCCTGAGTTACCTGGGATTTCTTCCGGGTTCTGGCTGTGTAGCCGTGAGTGGACCCGACCAATTCCCAAGCCGTGGGAGCCTCCCCTCACCTGAGAAACACGATTGATGTAGTTTCAGGGCCCAAAGTTCAGTCTCCTGGTCTCTGCATGGAGAGTGCTGTCCTGCTTCTCAAATGCAGTGCTCTCCCGGTGCCACCATCTTGGCTCCCCCCCCCCGGAATAGTTATTCTTAGTGAAGTAATCCAGACCCAGAAAGTCAAATCCCTCATGTTCTTTCATATGTGGATGCTTGCTTTGAATCGTTAGATATAAGTGTTTAAATTGGAGTGTCCACAGAAGGCAGGAAACTAGTAAGTAGACAGAGTGAGGTTCAAGGAAAGGGTGATAAAAGGTAAGTGCTATGAAGTAGGAAAGAGGAACAATAGAATGAGAAAGGTTAAATGGGTTGGGGACGTGGAGGTCAGGAAAAAGAGGGAGTATAGAAAAGGATACCAACACCAAAGACTCTAAAAACACCATATGGAAACCCGTTACTGTAGAAGATTCCATGCCTATATTATTGCTGCTGTTGTTTTATCATTATATGAGCTTTAAATGGAACTACCCTATAATCGTGGGGGGAGACAATGACGCCCACAAACATCTCAAGCTATCAAAAATCCCAGTACCAAGAATGAGTTATCTCTTTTTGAGTTGTTGGTAGGCCCACAGATACATCCTCTAAACACTGCAGGCTGTTAATGTCACTCTTGCTTACTGCCCCCCCCCCGAAACACAATGGTAAAAGTTTATTTCCAAAGGCACCACATACCAGAGTCATGAGAAATGGAGAAATCGAGCCGGTTCCTTTATGGAAGCTTTATTCCTATTCATACACCGTTTCATGGTGCTGGAAGCTTCTATGCATGACACTGAAATGCAAAAGTCAACATTAGCTTGCCTGGCCATAAACCCAGTAGTGACTGGCCTAGCAGGATATGCCTACTGCTGCAGTAGTGGCACAGACGTTTTTGGAAGTTGCTAAGCGTTTTATGGTTGGGTTGAAAGCTCAGCTCTCACGCTGTAATCTCTATCTGGTACTGTTATCTGTGCCAAAAACCTGTAGCTGACTGGATGATAGGCCATAGTGGAGAACATAGTACTATCATTCAGCTAAATGGACGTAGCAATAAACTGCCCCTCCGTTCTTATTATCCTGTATTATATCAGTGTATCTATCAGCCATCATCAGAAAAGCTTCTTTCTGTAGTGGATGGCAGTTAATACGTAAACTCACAACGGCTGAAAAAAGAAAAGATTTTGGAGTGCTCATCTCTACCTGGGGCATTTATGTCACACCCTCTGCCCCCAAGGCTAAGTGATCATCGCTGAAGAGGAGATGGAATGATTTCAAGAGCCAGAGAAAGTGAGCATCTGTGGCAAAACAATAATTGCTGGACATGACAGTGCAGTTACACAAATAAACTGTGGCTAGGACTGCATGCACAAGAGAAAGCCAGTAGAAATATGAGCATGGGTGAGGGAAGGGTTCATGGAGTCTACCCCCGCCTGAAGGATTATTGTCAATTGATGGTTCCTGGAAGAGGGAAAGTCGGTTTTCTTCGGGGATGCAGAGCTAAGAGGACTGTCTCCCACCCATGCATATACAGGAATCGCTAAATGGACTTAGTGGATGAGAGAGAGAGAGAGAACATATAAAGTTGAGAGGGAACTTATAGATCGGGGGGAGGGAATTTGAGCGGAGGGGACCGCAGTGGATTAGCTCCAAACACATTATATGCATATATAAATGTTGAATGAAACATTTAAAAAGTAGTATCTGAGGAAGCTAGTAACAGTGAGGAAAGAAGTTGGAGTAAATGTCCTTTTTACACAAATGGACACAGAGCTGATGGTTTTTGTTCCTTCTTGAATCTCAAAAAAACTTCAATCCTCAAAAATCATGGACTTTGGGAAGGTCTGCTGATTCTTTGAATAGTATTTACTATTTTGTTTGCCTTTACATGCTTGCCTCCATGACTTTTATTTTTCTTCTGGAAAGATCTCGTCAGTGACTAAATTTGACACATAATGCCAAGACAAACAAAAACTAAACAGTTTAAGCACCTCGTCTGTGAACCCACTAGGTCTGCAGCTACTTAAACCACAAGGAATGAGTGATAAGATTTACAAAATCTTATAACTAAGAAAGAAATTATTTCATTATATTCTGGGATCAATTTCACTGGTAGGGGGTTCATGATGA
This sequence comes from Meriones unguiculatus, assembly GCF_030254825.1. NCBI lineage: Eukaryota > Metazoa > Chordata > Mammalia > Rodentia > Muridae > Meriones > Meriones unguiculatus. The sequence continues at coordinate 31,624,589 of NC_083358.1, forward strand.
AAAGCAAGTACTAACTATATTGACTTTCTTGTGTGAACAAGTTCAGTCAAGCCCTTGTTCCAGCTGCAGAGTGAGTTGAATATCTAACACCACAATTTTTAACAGTCACATGTTTCTCCTCTCTCATACTATCAGGTGATGGGCTATGATCAGAGAATTGAATAATAGACAATGCAGCCAGTATTGATGAGACTTGATAGGCTAGAGTCAGATAGTAGGGAGGAGGACCTCCCCTATAATGGACTAGCAGAGAGGGATAGGGGAGGAAGAGGGAAGGAGGGTGAGGCAGGGAGGAAATAAGGAAGGGGGATACAACCGGGATAGAAAGTGAATAAATTGTAATAAATAATAAAAATCGCTTTTATAGAAGCTTTTCATTTAGGACAATTAGTTAAATGTTAACTATGAAAACTAAAAATGCATTTGACTCAACTCAGCACTGCAGACTTGGCATGCAAGATGCATTGTCTCACAGGCTTAAGAATTTTCTTAGAAGAGACAGGAAACTAAAACTACCCAAGACTCTGAGACTAGGAAAAATAGCTGTTCTCTCTCCCAGGGAAGCAATATCTGGCATAGGCGCTAATGTTCTATGCTTCAGTAAGAATGGAATTAAAAAGAAAGTGAGCTTCAAATCCCAGGATCCTAGTTGCGGTGGTAATAACCACTTTCACACTCTACTTTCCTCCCATAAATAACAATTCTTGAAAAATATTAGCTCTATTGGCACATGGACATAACCAATATGCAATAAATACTAGTTTCCTCTCATTATCCCAGCATTCCATTCTACTAAACGGCATTGTTTCATTCTATAAAGGGAAAAACTGAGGTTTAGAACATGTAAGTAATTTTAAAAATGACACAAAGTTGTCAAACTTATAATATAAAGGAACTTTTGGCTGGAATGAAAATAGATTAAAGTTTGAACACAAGTTGGAGATAGCTGTTGGATATCCAAGTTGTAGAATGCTATATAGACAGTTGGGTTTTCAATTTTTGAAATCTGAAAAATATTTACATGTAGGCTGTAGTGAAAATAAACAAATTTAAGATTTATATAAAAAAACGTAGAGAAAAGAAAAATCAATAACAGAGTTTTAGCCAATTATATTTAAAATGATAACAGGAGAACATCTCAAAGATTACTGAATAAAGAAAAGAATCAAACAGGCAAGAAAACAAGTAAAGCAAACACAAGAGATACAAAAGCAGTAAGAAGTAATGGTTTTCAAAATGGGACTACAACATCATCTAACACTACAGTGAAGCGAATAGAATCCCATGATGTTAGCAAATGATAGGTGATTTCTCACAGCCCTTTCTAGTGGAGTGGCCAAGGGAGAAAGTATGTCATGGCAAAATTCAAAGAAAAGCATGTAGAAAAGTTGAGACTATTGTTTATAAGGGATCTTCGTATTCACAGAGAGAAAGATTGTAAAACAAAAGAAAGGGGGAAACCTCTGACTTCATCACACACACACACACACACACACACACTAACACAAACAGGAAAGGGCTTTGGCATTTGATTGGCTTCAGAGGGGAAGGCATGGAAAGAAAGCCTGAAAGTGCAGAGGAGTCTTAATCCTAACAAGTTTGCATAGAAAACACTAGAACACCCAAGACCATAAGATGGCACATTAATCTTTGCAGAAAGGAGGAAAGATTTTTCTCTGAATGATGAAACAGAAGTAAGCCCCACAAATTTCTAATATTTCTAGATTATTCTGTGCATAAAATGAAACAAATGAATTTCAGAGACTTGGTCCTCATCTTTATTACTTCAAATCACCACCTTCTACGTAGGAGTGAAACATGCACAAATTGAACAATGAGGAGCACGCGTTATAAGACAATTAACATTAAGAGCACTTGCTACTCTCAAAAGTATAAACTCAATATATGGATTTCTGGCTTCAAAGCACAGGAATTTTTGCTAGACAAATGAACTGAAACATTCTGGTTTTTATGATAGGCTTACAAGTGTTATGAAATGATGAGTATTCAATCACTAATACATTTATTAGCAGTAAGAATGCTTGCAAGAGAATGCTTGTGTCCTGCTTCTATCTTAGTTTTCTTGCAATACTAAAGCTATGAATTTGATCAGTCTTCACGTCCCCTTTAACTCTGTGTGGCCATTTTGGGGAATAAAATTTATCTAGCACTTGACTTGGATATTTTGTAAAACCTTCCTGGGTGTTTTACAGATAAAGAAACAAAGGCTTGGAGAATCTAACATTGTTATCTTTGAAAATACGGTAAAATGGGAGAAGACAGTGATGAAAGGGACAAGTGTATTGTATGGAAGTATGGGTACTTCATGGTGTAATCCTTTACTTTGTACAGTTAATATCTGCCAACGAAAAGAAAGCAAAGACTAAGGAGACAGCTTGATCAGTAGAGTGCTTGCCACACACCTAGGCAGGCATGGGTTCGAGTCCCTAGCACCCAGGTAAAGCTTGGCACAGTGGCATGCCTCTCTAACCTTAATGTCAGAGAGCGATAATGCCAGATAACACCAGAGCTTGCTGACTGTCAGTCAGGCTCATCAGGAGCTCCAGGCTCAGTAAGAGAACCTGACTTCAAAAACAAGGTGGAAAAGTGACTGAGCAGGATGTTCAGACTCAGCCTCTGGCCCCCACACAAACCCACATGGACAAATACACCACATGCATCTAGGACACGTTCACACAATGCATACACACACACACACACAACACATGCACACACACGTACACAAAAATATACACACAAAATGAAACATTCCCAAGACTCAAGATCACATCTGCCTGTGAAAGCCATACTTGTATGCTCTATTTTCAAAAGGTAGACTTTAGATATGCACAGCTCTCTCTGCTCCACACAACACTGAACAGTTTTGACGGTGCTTGGAATGACATAGCAGACACTATCACGAATGTGTCCTATCCCACAGACTATGATGTTTATAAAGATTTATCAGGTTTATCATCCATTCCTCCCGTGGGTATTTCCTCTCAGAACATAACCATCTTTACATACATTAAGAATGAGTAGGTGTGTGTGTGTGTGTGTGTGTGTGTGTGCGTGCATGCACGAGACTTCATATTTACTTAAAGTATAATAATGAATGAAAGGGAGTAAATAGAATCTTGTTTACAAGTGATGATGAGGAAAAAAGTTAAAATTATTTGAGAAATCATGGTTATAAAGGGTTTTGTTTTTGTTGTTGTTGTTGTTGTTGTTTGTTTTGTTTTTGTTTTTTTGAGCCATTAATCCCAGCACTCAGGGAGATAGAGGTAGGTTAATCTCTGTGAGTTCAAGGCCACCCTGTTCTACAAAGTGAGTCCAGGACAGCCAAGGCTACACAGGAAAATCCTGTCTCAAAAAATGCAAACAAAAAAGGTTGCCTTTTGGATTTTTCCACTTGCATTAGCATTAACATTAACAACTGATTAAAATAGACTCTGGGAGGACGATAACTATTGGGAAATAAGCATGAGCCTTTCTAATGTATTGTATTTACAAAACACTTGCTTTATATTTTTAAGATACAATGGGTAAAAGTTCTCAGTTCAGTCATTTGACTGGGTTTTGAGTGTGACTGTTTGGAGTCTTTACTAATTTTCTGTGTGTGTGTGTGTGTGTGTGTGTGTGTGTGTGTGTGTGCTAGATAGATGTTGTGCTGACAAGGTTAATCTCAAATTTATAGACCTCCTGCTTCTGAGTCCTAAGTTCTGAAATTAGAGGTGGGCACCTCCCCAGGCTTCAATTCAGTTCTTCAAAGGTTGTTTATTAGTATCTACTTCTCTCGGTGCTATAATCAAATGGACACTAAGAATAAAATAAAATTTATTCTTTGGGACTATCTTATCTGATTGAGACACTTGAACATATTATGTCTTTTTAAAATGGCAACTACTCTGAGATAGGATTTTATTTAGATGTATATGTATCATAACTCAGAATTAGGTGTGAATTAAAAATTTAGGCTAATTTGAGCCTACCGCATCTCCCCATAGCCCAGTACAGTAGGCAATTGATGTTAGGTTTGGTCACTTGACCTGCTTTGTGAAAGGAACCATTGGAGGACGTGACAAGAGCAGAGGCTTTAAATGAGCTACGTGCTTGCCATGGCCTCTAGCACTTTTGCCATCTGTCCTGTTGAAAACATATTCTCAGTTGGCTACAGGCCTAAGGTGAATAAACAAACAGGTGGAATAGATCTATAACCTAGAGCCAAGGCCACCCATCGTCAGGATATGCACAGATTCAGAAGAGTAAAATATATGTCTACGCTAAGGTCTTGAAATTAGTTCTTGTACAACAAAAAACAAGGACTACATCATATATCATAATTGTAAAAAGGTATTTTCAAATGAATGATGGGGTTGGCTTTCTTTCTTTCTTTTTCTGATGTTTTCTAACCCTTACATGTTTAGACAGAGACTTTTTTCTTTTTTATTATTATTATCATTTATTACAATTTATTTGATTTGTATCCTGGCTGTGGCCCTCTTCCTCATCTCCTCCCAAATCTACCCTCTCTCCCTCTCTTCCCCTATACCTCTTGCTCAGTCCACTGATAGGGGAGGTCCCTCTCCCCTTCTATTTGATCCTAGCCTATCAGGTCTCATCAGGACTGGTTGCATTATCTTCCTCTATGGACTGGCAAGGCTGCTCCCCTCAGGGGGAGGTGATCAGAGAGACAATTGCAGAAATTGATATATCTCTCAAAAAAAAAAGTAAAATCAGAAAAGTCCCAAACACAAAACATCCAAGAAATCAAGAACGCCATGAAAAGATGAGATCTGAGAATAATAGGATTAGATGAAAAAGAAGATTCCAGGCTCCAAAGCTTCAGAAAAAAATTTCAAGAAAATCATACGGGGGACAAGATGGTGCCAGGAGAACACTGCGTCTGAGGAGCAGGACAACATTTTCCTTACAGAAACCAAGAGACTGAATTCTGGACCCTAAAACAACAGCGATCATGTTTCCTAGGTAAGAGGAAACCCCTACGGTATGGGAATCAGTCGGGTCCACGCTCAGGCCACCCAGCCAGAACTCGGAAGAGATCCCGGGTCATACAGGCACTACGTCGCCAGACCAGAGCCTCATGCCTGTGTGTCCTGATCACCTTCCCAGGCTGATCGGTGGGCACAAAAAACACCAGAGACTGGGAGTCCTAGTCGTGAGAAAACCCCACAGGGAAGAAAGGAAACTGTACTGACTTAAATCATCCAGTCCTTCCCTGGAAAAAGTCTCGCAGACCTGCGGGTACGAGCTGCCATCAGTGAACTGTGCTCCATCCGCAAGCACAGACAGTTGCAGTGCACCCAGCTCTCTGCACAGACAGAGCTGTGCGCCCCAGGGCACTAGAGACTAGGAGTCACTGTCGGGAGAAATCCTCACAGGGAACAAAGCAAAGGGGCTGGACTTAGGCCATCAAGTATATCCCTGGAAAAGGTTCCACAGACTGGCCCAACCCAGGGACCTGCTGTGCACCAGATAGCCTGCTGTTACCAAGAGAGCAGTAACCACACGCCACAGATTACCGCTTGGGTACTGGGGCACAGAGACTCAACCTCAGACCTACAAAAGCCCAGAATCCCTGAGATAAACCCCCAGATACTGCTCCAAGGGGCAACCAGTTATCCCTAACAACACTGACAAAACCACGGGATGCACAGGTTATAGCAACAGATCACGAAATTTACAGCAAGAAGCCCATAAGCAGGGCAGCTGTCTTTAGGACTTCTCCGGATGAGAGGAGAACCCTCTCGACTAACAAGGACCACAGTTACCACTCAGGTGCCTATGCCTGAGGTAAGCAGGGGCAACTCCTGAAAAACACTGGCCATCCAGTGACTATATCCAAAAAGCTGAGAAGGCTTCCTTCAGGAAAAACCATCTTCCTATCAAGGGGATTCTCTCCACCACAGGATCCCAGGAACCACCGGAAACTAACTCCAAACACCTAAGATAGCCCAATGGGTAGAGGTCAGTGTAAAAGCTCAACCAACAAAAGACAGAGCAATATGGCATCTCCAGAACTCAGTTTTCCAGGGGCAAGTAGGCCTGGACACCCCAACGTAACTGAAATTCAAGAAGATGACATAACATCTATGCTCATGAAGAGAATAACAGAGAAAACAAATAAAATGCATAAAGACCTAGAGGAAGATAAACTCAAACAGATTATGGTGATCCGTAAAGAAATAGAGGAAGATAAAAACAAACAGATAATGGCCATCTGTAAAGAAATACAGAAAGTTGCAACCAAACAGTTTGTGGCCTTTAGAGAGGAAATGCTTAAATCACTGAAAGAAATAAAAGAAACAGAGGATTGTTCAGACAAACAGCTGAAGGAATTGAAGGAAAATACAGTCAGACAGGTGAAGGAAATCAACAAAATGGCTCAAGATCTGAAGATAGAATTGGAAAAATTAAAGAAAACACAAATGGAGGAAATTGTGGAGAGAAAGAACTTAGGGAAGAAAACAGGAACTACAGAGGTTAGCATAATCAATAGACTACAAGAGATGGAAGAAAGAATCTCAGGTGTGGAAGATACAATGGAAAAAATAGATGTATCTGTAAAAGAAAATGTCAAATCTAAAAAAATCCTAACACAGACCGTCCAAGAAATTCAAGACAACATAAAAAGACAAAACCTAAGAATAATAGAGGAAGAAGATTCCCTGCTCCAAGGCCCAGAAAATATGTTCAACAAAATCATTGAAGAAAATTTCCCCAACTTAAAGGAGAGGTCAATAAGAATACAAGAGGCCTATAGAATACCCAATAAATTAGACCAGAAAAGAAAATCCTCCCGCCACATAATAATCAAAACCGTAAGAAAAAATACTAAAAGCTCCAAGAGAAAAAGGCCAAGTAACATACAACAGCAAACCCATTAGAATCACACCTGACTTCCCAACAGAGACTATGAAAGCCAGAAGGGCCTGGACGGGTATCATGCAGATCCTAAGAGAACACAGATGTCAGCCCAGGCTACTATACCCAGCAAAACTCTCAGTCCTCATAGGTGGAGAAAACAAGATATTCAATGACAAAAACAAATTTCAACAATACCTACACACAAATCCAGCATTACAGAAGACACTAGAAGGGAAAATACAACCCAAGAAAACTAGCTACTTTCAAGAAAACACAGGAAATAATTAACCTCACTACGGTAAAACAAAAAACAACCAAGCACACAACCTTATGACCATACCCAACATCAAAATCAAAGGATCTAACAGCCACTGGTCATTAATCTCTCCAACAGCAGTGGACTCATTTCTCCAATAAAAAGACACAGAACTAATAGAATGGATGTGTAAACAAAACCCAGCAATCTGTTGCATACAAGAAACACACCTAAGTCACAAAGATAGACATTACCTGAGGGTAAAGGGTTGGAAGACAGTTTTCCAAGCAAATGGATGCAAGAAGCAAGCAGGAGTAGCCATTCTAATATCTGATAAAATAGACTTTCAACCAAAATTAACCAAAAGAGATGGGGAAGGACACTTCATACTCATCAAGGGAGAATTCCACCAGGAAGACATCACAGTCCTGAACATCTATGCCCCAAATACAAGGGCACCCACATTTGTAAAAGAAACATTGATAAAATTTAAACCACATATAGATCCCCACACATTAATAGTTTGAGACTTCAACACCCCACTCTCAACAAAGGACAGGTCAACAAAACAGAAATTAAACAAAGAAACAATATCTCTAACAGAGGTCATGAATCAAATGGACCTAACAGACATTTACAGAACCTTACATCCAAACACAAAAGAATTTACCTTCTTCTCAGCACCTCATGGAACCTTCTCCAAAATAGACCATATAGTTGGTCACAAAGCGAGTCTCAACAGATACAAGAAAATTTAACTAATCCCTTGTATCCTGTCTGATCACCATGGAATAAAGCTGGACCTCAACAACAACAGAAATAGCAAAAAGCCTACACACACACGGAAACTGAACAACTTGCTACTAAAAGACAGCTGGGTCAGGGAAGAAATAAAGAAAGAAATTAAAATCTTCCTAGAACTCAATGAAAATGAAGACACAACATACCCAAACTTGTGGGACACAATGAGAGCAGTGCTAAGTGCCTTCAAGAAGAAATTTGAGACAGCTCATTCAAGCAACTTAATGGCTCACTTAAAAACCCTAGAAAAAGAAGAAGCAGACACACCAAAAAGGAGTAGACAGCTGGAAATAATTAAACTCAGGGCTGAAATCAATCAATAAGAAACAAATAAAACAATTCAAAGAATCAATTAAACCAAGAGCTGGTTCTTTAGAAAATCAAAAATATGGACAAACCCTTAGCCAAGCTAACTAAAAGGCAGAGAGACACCATCCAAATCAGCAAAATCAGAAATGAAAAGGGGGACATAACTACAGACACTGAGGAAATCCAAACAATCATTAGGACTTGCTTCAAAAGTCTATATGCCACAAAATTTAAAAATCTAAATGAAATGGACAATTTTCTTGATTGATTCGACTTACCAAAGCTGAAGCAGGACCAGGTAAATCAATTAAATAATTCTATATCCTCCAAGGAAATAGAAGTGATCCTCAAAAGTCTCCCATCCAAAAAAAAAAAAAAAAGCCCAGGACCAGATGGTTTCAGCGCAGAATTCTACCAGACCTTCAAAGAAAAGCTAACTCCAATTCTCTTCAAACTATTCACAAAATAGAAACAGGAGGAACATTACCAAACTCATTCTATGAAGCCACAGTCACCTTGGTACCTAAACCTCACAAAGACCCAACAAAGAAAGAAAATTTTAGGCCAGTTTCCCTTATGAACATTCATGCAAAAATACTCAACAAAATACTTGCAAACAGAATAGGAGAACATATCAAAGATATCATCCACTATGACCAAGTAGGCTTCATCCCAGGCATGCAGGGGTGGTTCAATATACAGAAATCCATCAATGTGATCCACCATATTAGCAAACTGAAAAAAAAAACATATGATAATCTCCCTAGATGCTGAAAAAGCATTTGACAAAATCCAACATCCATTCATGTTTAAAGTATTGGAGAGATCAGGGGTACAAGGCACATATCTAAACATACTAAAGGCCATATACAGCAAGCCTATAGCCAACGTCAAACTGAACAGAAAGAAACTTAAAACAATCCCACTGAAATCAGGGACAAGACAAGGGCCACTCTCCCCATATCTCTTCAACATAGTTCCAGAAGTCATTGCTAAACCAATAAGACAGTTGACGATCAAGGGGATACAAATTGGAAAGGAAGAAGTCAAATTATCACTATTTTCAAATGATATGATAGTATATGTGAGTGACCCCAAAAATTCTACCATGAAACTCCTACAGCTGGTAAACACCTTCAGCAAAGTGGCCAGATACAAAATTAACTCAAAACAATCAGTAGCCCTCCTGTATACAAAAGACAAAAGGGCTGAGAAAGAAATTAGGGAAACAACACCCTTCACAATAGCCACAAATGACATAAAGTACCTTGGTGTAAACCTAACCAAGCAAGTTAAAGACTTGTATGAAAAAAAATTCAAGTCTCTGAAGAAAGAAATAGAAGAAGATATCAGAAGATGGAAAGATCTTCCATGCTCATGACTTGGCAGGATTAACATAGTAAAAATGGCCATCTTACCAAAAGCAATCTACAGATTCAATGCAATTCCCATCAAATTATCAACACAATTCTTTACAGACCTGGAAAGAAAAAATCTCAACTTCATATGGAATAACAAGAAACCCAGAATTGTGAAAACAGTCCTCTACAATAAAAGATCTTCTGGAGGTATCTCCATCCCTGATCTTAAGCTGTACTAGAGCAACAGTAATAAAAACTGCATGGTACTGCCATAGAAACAGAATGTTGGATCAATGGAACCAAACAGAAGACCCAGAAATAAACCCACACATCTATGGACACCTGATCTTTGACAAAGATGCCAAAACCATACAATGGAAAAAAGATAGCATCTTCAACAAATGGTGTTGGTCTAACTGGATATCTACATGTAGAAAAATGCAAATGGATCCATACTTATCACCCTGCACAAAACTAAAGTCCAAGTGGATCAAAGACCTCAACATAAAACCAGACACATTAAATCGGTTAGAAGAAAAAGTGGGGAGAACCCTAGAACTCATAGGTACAGGAAACAACTTCCTGAAAAGAACACCAACAGCACAGGCTCTAAGAGCAACAATCAATAAATGGGACCTCATGAAACTGAAAAGCTTCTGTACAGCAAAGGACACTGTCATCAAAACAAAACAATTGCCTGCAGATTGGGAAAGAATCTTCACCAACCCTTTATCTGTCAGAGGGATAATATCCAGTATATATAAAGAACTAAAGAAGCTGAAAAGCAGCAAACCAAGTAATCCAATTAAAAAATGGGAAACAGAGCTAAACAGAGAACTCTCTGTACAGGAATATCAAATGCCAGAAAAACACTTAAAGAAATGCTCAACATCATTAGCCATTAGGGAAATGCAAATCAAAACAACCCTGAGATTTCACCTTACACCCATCAGAATGGCCAAGATAAAAAACTTGAGAGACAACACATGCTGGAGAGGCTGTGGAGAAAAGGGAACCCTCCTCCACTGCTGGTGGAAATGTAAACTTGTACAACCACTCTGGAAATCAATCTGGTACTTTCTCAAACAACTAGGAACAGCACTTTCTCAAGATCCAGCCATACCACTCCTAGGCATATATCCAAAAGAGGCTAAAGTACTCAATAAGGACATTTGCTCAACCATGTTTGTGGCAGCTTTATTTGTAATAGCCTGAAGCTGGAAACAGCCCAGATGCCCCTCAACTGAAGAATGGATGCAGAAATTGTGGTACATCTACACAATGGAGTATTACTCTGCAATAAAAAATAAGAAAATCATGAAATTTGCAAGTAAATGGTGGGACCTGGAAAGGATCATCCTGAGTGAGCTGTCCCAGAAGCAGAAAGACACGCATGGCATATACTTGCTCATATAGACATATAACATAGGATAAACCTACTAAAATCTGTACATCTAAAGAAACTAATCAAGAGAGAAGACCCTGACTAAAATGCTCAATCCCCATCCCGAAAGGCAAAGAGAATGGACATCAGAAGAAGAAGAAAACAGGAAACAACCTAGAAACCTGCCACAGAGGGCCTCTGAAAGGCTCTGCCCTGCAGATTATCAAAGCAGACACTGAGACTTATGGCCAACTGTTGGACAGAGTACATGGAATATTAAGTAAGAAGTGGGAAATAGTAAGATCTGGAGAGGACAGGAACCCCGCAAGGAGATCAACAGAACCAGAAAATTTGAACACAGGGGTCTTCCCAGAGACTCATACTCCAACCAAGTACCAGTCATGGAGATAACCTAGAATCCCTGCACAGATGTAGCCCATGGCAGTTTAGTGTCCAAGTGGGTTACATAGTAATGGGGAAAGGGACTGCCTCTGACATAATCTGATTGGCCTGCTCTTTGATCATCCCCCCCTGAGGGGAGCACAGCCTTACCAGGCCACAGAAGATGACAATGCAGCCACTCCTGATGTGATCTGATAGATTAAGATCAAAAGGAAGGAGAGGAGGACCTCCCCTATCAGTGGACTTAGGGAGAGCCATGCGTGAAGAAGGGGTAGGGAGGGTGGGACCGGGAGGGGATGAGGGAGGGGCTTATGGGGGGATACAAAGTGAATAAAGTGTAAGTAATAAAATAAAATTAAATTAAAAAAATATTATCACTGAAAATACTGTAATGTTAAGAGTCCATGTCCAGATCAAGTAACTCAAGAATTCTGGAGAATTAAGCAGCATCATTCCTTACCAGGTGAGCCTTTTGCCAAAGAAGAAAACCAGAAATGGACAAATAAAGAATGAAATTAAAAAAAAAGAAGAAGAATGCTTGTTGCTAGGTGGAGCCACTCAGAGACAGCCATGCTACACCCCTGTCTGCAAGCACAGCAGAGTGTCATTAAGAGTGTCAGAGGCTGGCTCTCTCCCATGGGGTAGGTCTCAGGTTGGGCCATGCATTGGTTGGACATTCCCTCAATCTCTGCTCTATCTTTATCCATGCACATCTTGAAGGCAGGGTAAATTTTGGATTGAAGTTTTTGTGGGTGGGTTGGTGTGCCCCTCCCTTCACTAGGAGTCCTGTCTAATTAGAGGGTAGCCTCTTCAGTCTCCATGACCCCTGCTCCTAGGAGTCTAAGCTAGAGTCACCTCCATATCCCCCCAGGACCCTACTCTGTTATAGGTCTCCTGTTTGTCACAGAGAAGTCTTGCCCAAGGTTTCTCTTCAGATGCAGAAACCCACACCAAATATTGGATGGAGTACAGGAAGCCTTGTGGAAAGTGAGGTGAAGGGTAGAAGGACCCAGAGTGGACAGGAGATCCACAAGAAGACCAACAGCTAACTAAGCAGGGTCTAGAGGGCCTGTGGAGACTGAATAATTAAAATCCCATAAACAAATTATATTCTAATTTGAGATTATGTGTATCATTTTGAAATAAAAATCTGTTGTAGAGAGGGTGCCACATCAATGATTCCATTCTAGGCAGGTTTTCTGCTTCTCTGAAACCTTTTTTTTAAGAAAAGTAAGCATAAGCAAATGTGGAACCAGTAAAAGGAGGTTACAGAAGTCTGTCCAGGCTGAATAAATTTTGTTTATTTACATTTTTCCACTTTAATATACCTTAAAGGTCCATGCACTGATGCACACCAATCATACTCCAGAAAAAAAAATGCATCAATCATCCCTCACTTTTTACTCTTCCTCTCTATGACATCCGTGTGCACAATGAAAACTTAGAGAATTTTAAAAAGGAGAGAGAGAGAGAGATGAAACATCCCAAAAAGGTCAAAAATCAGTGGTCCATTTTGCGGCTGGGACTCCAGGGAAACCCATATACTTTGCTGTTAGCCAGGGTCGGAGACATCTTCTTAAATCCTTGGTTTTTGATGACATAAATCAATGATTTCTTTAAGGGAGGTCCTTTAGAGACCAAAGGGACGCTGCCTTTGACATACTGAATAGACTCCCCAAAGCAGGGCGAACAGATGAGGGTAGTCCTTGGCCATGTGTTGCCTTTTAAAAAGCAGGAATTGAATCTCAGGGATAATGGATTTCAAGTCCAGAAGTTCCTCAGAACTCAAACATGGCACTACAGCTTTATTAATTCAGCAATCCTATCCCTAGATATAGATCCAACAGAGTGAAAACGGCTTGTCAAGAAGATGCATTCCTGTGTTTACCTCAGCAATTCACAATAGCCAAAGCAGAGAGTCAGCGTGCCCTATCTCAATACGATTGCCTCATCCTTTTTAGTAATATACCATTGCTCCACATAATGAGGCAGTCAATGACTGGCAGCATATGGAACGGTAGTTCTAAAAGATTATAGTGGGCTTGAAAATTGCCATTACCTACTGACTATAGTTGCCACAACACTGTAGCGCAACACATTACTCACTTGTGTGTGGTGCTGCTAGTGTAAAACTCGACTGCTCTGCCTGCCAGTCGTAAAAGTTTACCATATATAATTACTCGCAGAAAAGACTACTGTGTGATATAACTAAGTCATAGTTTGTGATATATATTACACTTTTATTATTAGAGTGTACTCCTTATTACAAAATGGCGTGCTATGAAATATTCACGTTAGTCTCTGATATCTCATGCTTACCTAACGTCTAGATAGCACCAAGAGGCCATGCAAAATGATTGACCTAAGCATAATGGTAGTGTATGCTCACTGTGATTCAAAACAACACAGTCACCTAAATACTCCTTTGCCAAAATGTACCACATTAGTTGGCCATACCTATAATAATTTAGCAAAAATACTGTCAGGGTTTTTCAATATGAATAAAGGTTTGTTTTATTTTCCAAGATATTGCACAGTGCACAGGAAATGATAAGTCCAAAAAAATGCATGACCAACATACATCCTAATCCACATTATTATCTGATTTGTCCTAAGAGTTAGCTTTTGTTATTTAGAAGATCTCAAAATCCAAGGTATCTACCAAGCACCTTCAGTCTTCTGAAGCCTCCTGGGCAATCAGTATAGTCATCTAGCTCTGTTGATTGCTGCTGAAATCTAGGGGTGGGCTGTTTTCTGTAGGTTAACCTGGCACTCTTCACGCAGTAGCTACAGAATTCCCAAAAGCAGCAGAAGAAAGAAGCCTCCAACGATCAAGTTCTTCTTGTAGCTGTTATTTGCATCAGAGGTTTCTCATTGGCTATATCAGATCACTCCACTTAAAACCTGGTGGTGGCCTTGCAGCATCTTGAAGGAACAGCATATGAGTGCTTCATAGGTTGGGACTCTACTTTGGCAAGGCCCTTCTAGACCCCTTGGCCTCTAATATGATAAGGTCCATGAAAATTCCTTCCCACTTGCCCAGGACCTGTGGTAAATTTGGTGGCCTCTATGCTTCTTACCTAGATTGCATGTGCTACAAGCTCTCCTTACTTTCGCTATGCTGTTTGTACTCATAGAAATACAGTTTCACTTTGCTGGTCACAGGCAAGGTCAGGATCATGCAGGCTGAAAGCTTCATGGAAAATTCCATGTTTTTTCTCAATAACCTTTTGAGGGGTAGAGCCCTCCTTATCTCTCTCTGTCTCTATTGATTCTCCAGGTGTGACCTTATTCCTCGGTGTTTGGAAACATGTAATCATGTCCCTAGAGTCACCTGCAGTCACACTGGGTAAGCCTGTGGCAGTTTCCGAGAGCAATGGGTTTTGCCTGCATAACTAACTTCTGAGGAAGCTATCTCATAAACAGAGACTGAAAGTTGAGGAAGTTATGTCTGATCAACAGAGGATTAGAAAATTGGAAAGGTATGTCTGATCTGGAGACACTTAAAAAATAAGGAAGCTGTGCCTGATTGATAAAAACTTAAAATAATGGTTCTTAAAAAGATGGTAACAGAAATTGCCAGGTGTATATCAGGAAAGATTGCTTGATACAATGGCACATCTCTGTATACAACTTAAAAAGTGCTGTGCCAGAGAGGATATTTGATGAACAGACTTATACCCAAAATGGTTAACCTGTCCCTCACATCACACAACTACATAACCTCATTTGCTACCAGCGGGTATGTGCTCATGTCCAGAGGACATGCCTGGCTAGACATTTATTTTTGGCTTGCTGAAATTGTGCTTTGTAGTGAAAAAAAAAATATGGTTGGGGGTGATTGATTCAGCAGGAGTCGGCGAAAGAGAAATGGAAACTATTGAGTGCTTTTCATAGTGAGGGGGCTTATGTAGTGCTGATGTTAAGATTTCTTTAAATAACCAGTGATGTCACTGCTCAGGCAAGCAGGCTTGTGATAGGATAAATAAAGATGGCTTGAGCTATTTAGGGGCTTGAAAGTCAACAGGTAGTCAGTATCTTCGCCTTATGGCAAGGCCCCTTTCCATTTCAGGACCTGAACCCTTAAGGTGGAGCTGGTCTCCAGCGAAAACCATATGAAGACCACCCAGCGTCACAACTGCAGAGAGATGTGAATGAATCAAAGACTGATTCAGCACCGTTGCTTTATTTTTCTTTTTTGCAGATTCTTCTATCTCGGGAGGCATGTTTCTTTTCTCCAGATGCTACCATGTCTGCTGACATAAGAACTTCATCTTTTGAGCAACAATAATAAGTGCAACTATGTCTGTGCCCATTAACACTTGGAATGAATTGCTCTTGAGAGCAAATCATGGTGAGGAGAGGTCCTTAGGTTCTGAGCCTGTTTGAAATTTCTTCCCAGGTCACTCTCCAGGAGTGGAAGAACTCACAGTACAAGATTTTAGCATGCAGCTGTTTGTCCCGTCAAAGCAAACATATGTACCTTACTTGAGATGTGTTGATTCACTGTTTCCCTTTCCTCGGCCTCCTTTCTTATCCTCTGACTGAATACATTTGTCACAATAAAGTGCCTGCTTCCAGCAGTGGCTTCTCAGCTCCACAGTTACCAATTCCAGATACAACTCCTTTGGTAAAGCTGATTAAAAACAAAAACACGTCCCTTTAAACCGCTCCCTCTCTTTGTGCACACACACTAAATCCTTTTATACAGGTTTCCCTTCCCAAAAAATTACAGGGGGTATTTACAGCTTTAAGTCCCTTAAGCCAACTTCAACTGACCATGTCAGCCTGTGTTCACAAGCTTATTTCCAAGAAGCCCCGACACACGGAAGGATGTGTTTACTAGAATGTGGTTCCCTAGGGACGAGCCCGGCACATCTGTAATTCTAAGGAGAGTGTAATGAGGAAAAACTGGTGCCGCTCTGAATGGCTCACAGCTGTTCTGAAAGCTGATAAATAAGATGCTCGACAGGAGATCCCTAATTGGAGCCAGTTTTTCTTAAGTGGCTATGCGATGTGGTGCAAGACTGGGTGCAGGAATGCTGAAAGTGTTGTTCACATGTAGCTTAGTTAGTCTTGTAAACAGTTCTAATTTCAAACGGTAGAGCCTTCTGTTTCTCTTCAAAGGGGTAAAATGTTCACTTCATCTATTTTCTCCACACTAATTAAAGGCAAACTAGCATTACTTTCCCCAGTGTTTTTTTTCTGCAAAATCTCCTGTCATTGCTACCTGCCCCTTTCCTTCCTCACCTATTTTTTTCTCTTTCTCCCTTTCTGTTCTATTGTTTTACTTTTCTTCCTTCCCTCCTCTCACTTCTTTTTTTCCCTCTCATCCTCTCCCCCAAAACATTCTTCTTTTCACACCACTTTCTCCTGACCTTCCTTCCTACCTCCAGAGGCACATGTTGGCTGCTAAACCAAAAACACTGAATTAATTCTTCGACTTCAGACACTGGCCATGAAGCCCTAATGTGGGAATTTACTTGCTGGGCAAGAATCCCTGTAGCCTTTTGATTCTGTCTGAGAAATGACCAAATACACTTGTAACAAGCAAAGAAGAGATTTTTGCTTGCTGTTGCAAAAGCAACTGTCAGAGCTTTGCTTTTCTGGACACAGTACCTCTTTGCATTTAAGAAGAAAAGGCTATTGCTCCTGGAAGAGATCTTATCTGCTTCATTTACTACATCTTTGTATCTTGACATTAGAATCGGTTTCTTATTTTCTGATTTTTTTAATTTATTTATTGTTTTATTAATTACAGTTTATTTACTTTGTATCCGAGCTGTAGCCTCCTCCCTCATTCCCTCCCAATCCCACTCTCCTTCCCTCATCTCCTCCCATGCCCCTCCCCAAGTCCACTGATAGGGAAGGTCCTCCTCCCCTTCCCTTTAACCCTAGTCTATCAGTTCTCATCAGGATTGACTGCATTGTCTTCTTCTGTGTCTTGGTAAAGCTGCACCCCTATCAGGGGGAGGTGATCAAGAGCAAGCCACTGAGTTCGTGTCAGAGACAGTCTCTGTTCCCATAATGGAAACCCACTTGGACACTGAACTGCCACCGGCTATATCTGAGGAAAGGTTCTAGGTTATCTCCATGAATGGCCCTTGGTTGGTAGAATCAGCTTCTAACAGAAAGTTTTAATGTCTCATCTAACTTTTTAAAAACTACTAAAATGACCAAATACTACATAAAACTCTTTAGGTTCCTCCATTGATGATTAAGGGCTATGAAAGGACATTTGAGAATATTTGAGGCACGATTCATCCATCCTTCCACCTATGGACCTTTCATTAGTTCACATTTAAGTATAATGAGAATCCCCCCCCCAACTGGATGCTTTTGCTTTATAGATATCAATTGTCCCTATGACTGTTACAGCTTTCCATAAGGGACAGAACCTAACCATCATATCCAGAGCATTTGAGTCCCTCATTTCTGGATATGAAGTACAGTTCAGAGTTTCAGTGTTAAAATTTATATGACAATCAAATTTTACCTCATTTAATCTGTGCAGTGTTGTATCCCAACAAATATACAGCCAGAATGGCAAGACTTGCACACCTACCTACTCCTATTAGAGTAGAGGTTGGACACTGTTTCTGTAGATAGATATGTCCAAAATTTAAGGGCAGAGTGAGGCTCTTTGGAAGCACGTGACTCCTGAGTTGAATTGGTAGTCCTGAGTGACAAGGAGACCACCCTCAATGTTTCCGAAGTGTTCCAAAGTGAAACACTGAGAAAGGATGCATAGAGCTCAAACCTAAGGTCAAAGCAGAAACAGAGAACAGAGTCCAAGGATTCATCCACTCTTCAATTCTTTTTTTTCATTTATTCTTACAATTTATTCACCTTGTATCCCAGCTGTAGCCCCCCCATCTCCTCCCAGTCCCACCCTTGTTCCCTCTTCCAACTCTATGTTCATTCCCTATTCCAATGATAGAGAAGGTCCTCCTTTCATACTACCTGACCCTAGCCTATCAGGTCTCATCAAGGTTGTCTACATCCTCTTTCTCTGTGGCCTAGTAAGGCCACCTTGCCAGGGGAAGAATTCATGCCAGTGACTGCCCTGTTCCTCTTACTAGGGAACTCACATGGAGACTGAGCTGCCCATGGACTACATCTGAGCAGGGGTCTAGGTCCTCTCCATGCATAGCCCTTGGTTGATTCATCAGTCTTTGCAGCAGCACCCACCCCCACCCCCACCCCGCCACAGATTTATTTTGGTTCTGTTGCTCTCCTTGTGGAGCTCCTTTTCCCTCCAGGTCTTTCTATCTCCCGCTTCTTCCATAAGATTCCCTGCACTCTGTCCAAAGTTTGACTATGAGTCTCAGCATCTGCTTCAATACCCTGCAGGGTAGAGTCTTTCAGAGGCCCTCTGTGGAACTCTTCAATTCTTAAAGTATCATTCATGCTTCCAACACTACAAATTGCTAATGACACAGAGAAGTTACATTTGCACCGTGCCCTGAGAGATTCAGTCTTGTGAACTTCAGCTTGGAAACAAATAATCAAGAATACATATATATAACTGATGTACTCAGGCTGTCTTCAAGGTTACTCTCTGAGCAGCTGCTTCTGCTTTTAGAGACAATTATTTCATTGATAGCAATAATTTTAAGCACCTCCCCCACCATCTCTACATCTGTCCAAGAAGTCATGTTAGACAGTGTTAGTAACTGTAAATGCCTACCAAAACTAGTGGTTAGTTCTCTGTTGTGGCACTCAGGCCTGAGGAAAGATTTACAACTTAATACTGTCTTGTAACAGGAAGAAGGAGCAGCATTCTGGATCCCAAGGAGATACAGGATCGTGTAGCAAAGAACTAAGAGTGACCACACAGAGAATCCTCAGCATGTGTTAAAGAGATCCCGTCACTCAGCTGCTGAAATGTAGATGTCTAAACAGTTTTAAAAAGTTCCTGATGAAACTACATCTATAGTCATACCAGCTGAAAGGAGAAAGAAAATCCAGAGGGCAGGAATTGTCATATCCCACTCTGACATTTATCAATAGCTTCAAATGTAATACTCATTTCTTCTCTGAAGGCTACACAATATTGCAAGTTTTCTTTGGCATACTCTTCTCAGCTAAATATGTTAGAGAGGAATTTCAGAGAGATGAGTGTTCTCTGACACACTATTTCAGTTCTGAAAGGAGGAAATATTGCTTCATCCCTAAAATGAAAAAATAAAAAAATCTAGAGTAGACTGCCTAATGCAACACAATGGATAGGAATAAACTAAAATATTGTCGATGATGTGCATTTCTGTGTGTGTTGAACAATTTCATTTAATGTTGTCTTTAAAAATCCTATAGAGGCTAGAGAGATGTCTCTGAGCGTAAAGCATTTGCTAAACAAGCAGGAGGAACTGACTTCTACTCACAAGTGCTAACATAAAAGCTGGTCACGGTGCTGACGTGTATCTGAAATATACCAGTGCTGGTGTGGACGGTGAAGCAGACAGTCTGAATGTGGGGGCTCTACATCCAGGCACTCTAGTCAGAATGACAAGCTGCAGGTTCAGTGAAAGATTTGGCTCAAAAGGTAAAGAGCAGAGGGATAGAAGACGATAGTAGCGACCTCCGGCCTCCGTGAACAAGAGCACGTCTGCACACATGTGCACGCACACATGTGCACGCACGCCTCACCAAACCTGCGCTGTGGATTCTCATCTCCATTTGTAAGTGAGGACACTGAAGACAGCAAGGAATAAATAACGCACATGAAAGGAGCAGCTAATAAGAAGCAACAGACAGTCCAATACTTTGCTTTAGGAAGTTACATGAGGGCCACAGTCTATCTTTAGTAAAACAGCAAAGCAAAAGCCAGCTCCACTTTAACATCCTCGGATGAGTTAAAATTAAAACAAGAACACAAGGACATTCATTATTAATTGCACGTTCATTCATTTTTCATTTGGGCAGACATAATCAAAAGCCAAGTGGTGACTTCCTTGTGTACTCATTTTTTTAATGCTGTGCTCATAACTCTTTTAATAATGCAAATATTTATTATGGGCATCCCTGGAGAATCAAAGGTGCTCAACGAAGGGATTTCTAAATATCACGATCTACTGCTGAGTGAAAACACCAGGACACTTCTACTGTGTAAAGGGTCACAGCCACAGGGTCTGTCAAAAGGGTCACTTCACACAAAAACAAGGCAGAAGGTTATCCAGTTTTTAGAATAAAGTAGCAGCAGGTATAATCCTCACCAACAGAGCAAGAGGAGGCATGAGGAGAAATTCTCCAGGGTAACAAAAATTACATCACATGCCTGAAATGGCACCAAAGATAGCTAGTACACAATGAGCTTGAACACTGTCCAGATATGGTTCCCCAAACTCTACTTTCTATACAACTTAATTAAATGTAAATATTTTATTACAAAACACCATACTAGGTTCTGAGAGATTGTTTGTTTGTTTGTTTGTTCGTTTGTTTGTTTGTTTTTTCAAGACGGGGTTTCTCTGTGTAGCCTTGGCTGCCCCGGATTTACTTTGTAGACCAGGCTGGCCTCAAACTCACAGAAATTCACCTATCTCTGCCTCCCCAAGTGCTGGGATTACGGACGTGCACCACCGTGCCCAGTTTGGGAATTTTTTTAATGAATAAAGTTGGACTTCCTATAAGAATTTTGAGTGGGTAATACGGGAAGAATTTCAGATCAAAGAAGAACTTGTGTACTCTGCTGACAATTTCAGACTTCATTCTGGGAGAAATGCTAGTTAAGTTACTGAAAAAAAAAACTTATAGTCATATATAACTATGTATGTATATACATACACAGCCACAAACAAAGGGCACGAGGTGTTAGTCAGCTCCCATACTTTGATTCTTATGTGTAAAGAAAATTCATGTAATTATCTGGTAGCACAGTTGAAAACCAAATGCAATGTGCCAAGCTAGTCATATAGAATGTCCATGGATTACTGCTATAGTCTGAGCTAAAACCTAATCAGGAATGTACTATGATAATAGTCACAAATGATTTCAGATACCTTCAAAGTTGAAAACTACCACAGATCAACTAATGTACGATATAATGTAGCAACAAATGTGTACAATGGTTCAGCTATCTAAGAAGGTGTTATAGAGGTAAGGGGGAAGGCAGGGCATGGAGAAGAAGTGACAACGTGCAGGCTGCTGAAACAGATGTTGAATCTTGTGTTGCTGAGTCTGATGCATATGGAGCACAAAGAAGTTGTAAAGTGGATATTTGGTATAAGATTTTCAAGCATTATTTCTTCTAAAATCCCATTCCTAAAGCTGGAGAGGTTGCTCAGCAGTTATGAGCGTTTACTCCTTTTGAGGAGAGCCAGGGTTCAATTTCCAGTGCATAACTCTAGCTCCAGGAGATCTGACACCCTGTTCTGGCCTCTGTAGGCATTTACATGCATATAGTAGACACACACCGTACTTTTTTTAATATCCCTTCCTCTAATTATCTTTCTAATTAATTGTCCCAACTCTCATGAGCTGTATCAATATAATGTCTTCACTACTTTTTAAGATCCTCCATTTTTGAATTTTATAAGGAATATGGGAGCATAGTCCAAAAGAAGTTGGCCCTGGTTACAATGTCAAGCAAATGAGATAGGCATCACACACTTGATAATGACTGCACAGTATCTCAAATTCTTTATGGTTGTTGAGGTGGGAAAGGTCTTTCTTGGTACAAGTCTGTGAACAAACCTGCAAGGCAAGAGGATTGCTCTTCTCCTAAGGTTGCCAGATGTTGGCACATCTTCTAAATACAGATGATCAATACAATCTTACATTTTCAGCTCCTTTCTCTCCAAACTCAGTTACACCAGAGGAGTTCATTAGCAGACATGGTCACATTAACCTCATGTTATGTCAAAATCCACTCTGTTTCTGGAACTCTGGTCTTTGGGCTGCTCCAGATGTGCAGCCCACTGTCCCCTGGTGAATATCTTTCTTTGTTAATAACTTGACTGAGGGATCCTGATTGACAGTAAAACAAGATGTCAGACAGAACATAGGCTTTCACTCTCTTACTCCTTAGATGCATGAGCTTTTGCAGAGTTTGCCATGCATTAGACCACAGAAAATAACATTCAGGAACAATTTAGAAAATCTCCAGACCCATGAATGCTCTGAGACACACAATGGATACTTAGGTTGTTATATTTATCACTGGGAGAGAATACATTGACCCCTGACAGAAAACTACAACTGACATAAGTCAGGTGTTATCTCAAGATATTAGTCCTTTGATAAACTAAGCAAAGGTAAGATGTACACATAATAGGCTCTTGTTTGTTTATTTGTTTTTGTTTGTTTAATTCACCTGAAGGATTGTTAATTATTAAAACTGGTATATAAAATAATGGGTTTCACTATGGCATTTTCATACATATATGTTGCATATATTATTTATTATTACAATTTGTTCTTATTTTTCCTCTTCCTCCAATCCCTCTCTGTGGCCCTTCAGTTGGCTCCTTTCTTTCCCTCAGATAGTCCCTCACTTTGTTTTCATGTCACATGCAATTCATCACCTTCTCTTTCCAATTTCACCCCTCTTTTCAGTTTCTCACTACCCTCTCATAACCCACTTCTAGTTTCATTAACTTCATACACATGCAATTTTAAATCTAGATTTCACATATTGAAGGAAATATGTAATATTTGTCTTTCTGGTGCTAGCTTGGTTTGCTTAATATGATGATTTTAAGTCCCTTCCACTTTTCTGGAATGACATGGCTTCATTTTTCTCCAGTGTATATGTTTGCTACAGTTTTTGGTCACTTACCTGTCAATTTCATCTGTTATTTCTCTCAGTAAATTTGCTGGCGGACAAGATTAAGATAATTATTAATGTCCCCCAATTACTTGTGAGAACAAGTAATTGAAGCATTGGTCTCTCCTTCGGTGTCCTCAGCAGAACACTTAGCCTGCCATTTGTGGTTAGGGATGTAGCTCAATTAGCAGTATTACTGCCTAGCCCTTATAAATCCCCATGTTCTATTGTCAGCATCACAAAACTGGAACAGCAAAAAGAACGAAAAGTAATAAGCCCTGCTACTTCCTTGTAGACTGGTGCCCATCATGTAACACATATATAGGACAGCTAAGAAAACAAAGATTGTCAATTAATGAGGAATTACAATGTGCTGGCCCCATCTGCAGCAATCCAGAGGTTTCCAAGAGGCAGTAGAGGTTGTCTACATTGTGCCATATCTATTATGAAATCTACCCACTATAAGAAGCCCTATGTGTAAGGTCCTCAGGGAATGTTCGTTGTTGAAGTGGGAATAGCCATGTCAAGAACCATAACATACAAACAGAAATGTCAGACCCTTCCATTCTGCTCCATGTATGGATGTTGATAATGTGTACATAAAATGTCCACTATATCTTTCTCCCCCCAGTGTTTATAGCCTGAAGACACACAGAGACTGTGTCTGCCAAGATTAACTAAATGTAGCTTCTTAACTCAGCTGTGTACCAAAACCTTGCCTCCCTGTTGTTCTATATGTAAAAATCCCACCTCCTTATTTAGCTGTTTGCAATAAAACATCATCTCTATTCAACACTATATAACAATCAAATTTAATTTCCAAGTGTTGAGGTTTCTTAATCAGAGAGCCCAGACCATCTATCCACACTTACTTCTGTGTGTCTGTCTGTTTTCATTTCTTCACTCTCTTACTACCCTGTGGTGATTTGCATGAGAATGCCCCTCATAAACTCATATATTTGAACGCTTGGTCCTCAGTTCGTGGGACTGTTTGGGAACGATTAAGAGGTACAGTCTTGTTGAAGGGGATGGGTGGGCTTTAAGATTTCACTATGGGTGGCTTTGAGGTTTCAAAAACTCAAGCTGTTTCCAGATCTCTCTCTCTCTCTTTCTCTCTGTCTCTCTCAATATCTCTATCTATCTATGTATCTATCTATGTATCTATGTATCTATCTATCTATCTATCTATCTATCTATCTATCTCTCTATCTATCTATCTCTGCCTTGTGCTTTCTGATCAGCTACTGCTTCAGAGCTATGCCTGCCTGCTGCCATGCTTCCCGTACTGATGGTCATTGATTCTAACCTCTAGAACCATGAGCACCAAATTAAATACTTCCTGTATAAGTTGCCCTGGTCCTAGTGTCATACCACAGTAATAGAAAAATAAATAAAGCCGAATTTGGTACCAACAGTGGGTATTGCTGTGACAGGCTGGTCGTGCTGTTTTTTGAGAAAATATGAAAGATGTTGGAACTTTGGACTAGAATTGTGGTTGAACATTATAAGCCACCTATAGTGCACCACCCTATTAGCAGTGTGGAAGACAGAATTATTGAAAGAAATCTGGACTGCGGAGGCCTGGCTCAAGAGTGGAACAATCTTAACAACTGAGCTAGGGACACTCTTGTGGTGTTTTAGCAAAGAATGTGGCTGCTTTTTGCCCTATTCCTAAGAATCTGCCCGATGCTAAGCTGAAGAATTTTGGACTATATTTGTTGCCAGAGAAAATTTCAAGACAGCCTAATACTAAATGTGTTGTGTGGTTATTAATTTTTTTTCTTATGAAGATATACAATGAAATAGGAAAAAAAAAGTGAAAATAAATGCAATGCAAAATGCACAGTTTGAGAAGAGTACCAGGCATTTTATGTTGGAGCCTCAGTTTGTTCTAAAGGAGTTAAAAGAGAAATGAAATTAAAAGAGGAATGAAATAAAAAGAAAGGTGCCCTCGGAATAAAAGAAGTGTTTTGAGAACCCACGCACCTAATGATACAAATTATGAAAAGTCCTAAGGAAATATCTGTTTCTAAAGAACAACAAAATCAAAGCTTATACAAATGTAATTCAGGGATGAGGGAAGACTCTATCCCAAGCAATCAACAGAATTTGACAGCTTCAGCTGGGCTGTTCTAGCTTTGTAGGCAATAAGGACACAGGGGTAAGGGAGTGGTCGAATCTTCTTCCATGGTTAAGTAGCTGAGGCTGTGTAGAGTAGGAGAGTCCCTGCACGGAGGACCAGAGAGGCTATTTCTTGAGGTTAGGAAAAACTGGATTATGTTGAAGACCCGAGGATGTCAGGGATGCCAAAGTCATGGGATGTCTGCCAAGAAGAGCAGTATGCAGGGCATGTAACCAGCCTAAGATGTGTGTTACAGTCAGCAAGGCTGGAAGGGCAGCACCATCCAAGCCTTCTGTCATGGGACACAGAACTACAGAATTTTGAATTTGTTCTGCTGGATTTTGATCAAGCTTTGATCCAGTATTTCCTCACTGTACCTGCTGTTCTTCTTTTTGGAATGGTAATATACATTCTGTGACTGTGCCATTATATGTCGAAAGTACACAATTTGGCTTTTGCTTTTATAGATTGTTATAATTAAGGGATCACCTTGTATCTCAGAAGAGACTTTGAAATAGTGTTGAGACTGTAAAAGACTATAGGGGTTCTTAAAGGTAGATTAAATGTATTTTGCTTTATGATATGTCACAAATGTATAGGAGCCAAGGGGTGTTAGTACTGGTTTGAATGAGAATGGCCCCTGTAAACTCTTGAATTTGAATGCTTGGTACCCAGTTGGTGGAACTATTTGGGAAGAATTAGGAGGTATGGTCTTGTCAACGAAGATGCGTCACTAGAGATAAATAGGCTTGGAGATTTCGAAAGCCCAACCCATTCCTAGTTATCTCTCTTTCTCTCTGTGTCTCTTGTGCTTATGGATCAGATGGAAGCTCTCAGCAGCTGCTGTGGTACTCTGCCTGCCTGTTGGCATGTTCTCCACCATGATGGCCATGGACTCTAACCCTCTAGAATCAAGATCCCGGTTTAAGTGTTTTCTTTGTAAGTTATCCTGGTCATGGTGTCTTATCACAGAGTAAGTAAGACATACCCTGAGTCAGGTCCAAGTCCCTGGAACTGTGAAAGGACTTGACAACCTACATCTTTACAATTATTTCTGTTTTATTTTCCTGGAAAACAGCTGATAGTATACAGTAGAAATAGACATTCTGCATAGAAAGGGGAAAGAGATCTTGTTAAAATGCGGAATATGCCTCAGATTCACGTTTCTTGGTGAAAGGTTTGGCTCCTCAAAATACAGAGATTAAAATATGGAAAAGTAATTTTTTTTACATGTGTACATTCTTTTTTTTTTCAATGCAGTTTATTCAGGAACCTTGAACAATCATCTGACCCTGGGTAAAGCCAGCCCACTTTAAATAGCCTCTGGGTAGCCAACCTCAGCATGCCACGTGGGCAATGCAGATAGGTCCACATACATGGAAGCAAGCCAGATCCTCAGCCTTAGCCAAATGTGGAGTTGTTTGTGACAGAGAGCACTCACCATCGGGAAGGTGGAAGGCGGAAACCAGCTCCATCTTTCAGGCGCGTCATTACGCAGCTCTCTACAGTTCCCCCTTTTTGTTTTGGACGCATCAGGCAAGAGTAGAGGTCTGATCTCTGATATTAGAAATAAATTGGGACTTTGTACTGATGTTCATTTAGGCGTCATCCACCCAAAGAGCATCAGACCCATCTGATACCTTTTTCTCAGAGGCGGGACCTGGGGCATCAACCCTTATGCAATCAGACATGCTCTTCTCTGGGTCCAAAGCGGCTGACCCTGAGTGCAGTGCTTAGCCTCGCATCCTGAGCGTAACATTTTGGCTTTTTATGGTAGCCAACCATGCTTGGGGAGACTGTCCTGCTTCAATGGCTGTAAAGGCCTGAATGGTCATGGCTGCATTACGCTGTTATGAGACTCTAATCTTGCATATATACCACAGGCAAACCAAGGTGACCAACACCAGAAGGCCTGCTAACGCTCCCATGCCCGCCCATTCCTTCAGATGATTCATGGCTGCAGCAATCCATGATGATAATCCTGTGGCTAGAGAGAGAACCATACAGTACACATTAACATTTCACATCTTAAAGGTTGACACCTTTTATATCAGAACAGCATAAATGTCCTAATCAAATCAGTTCCTTTTCTTGGCACTTTAAACTGACCCTTGACTCAGCTCTGAGACTGCAGGTGTGGGTCATCTTGGGTCACAGGCGGCTGGTCAGGGAACAACCGGCATGTGGACGCTAATCCATCTTCAACAAAACAACAAATTTCTCTTATAAAGCTGTTTAGCTAAATACTCCAGAGATCAAATATAATTTCCCTTTCGTTGCTCTCACATTGTCACAATTCTAATTATGACCCTTTCGGGAATAGTCGCTTTCTTAAAAATGTAAAATGCAACATAAAAATTTATGAAGCAGATTACTGCAGGTGTAGCTGCTCAAGGGTGCAGTGGTCCCTCTGTAACTTGATTTCTGCAACCAATGCCCTTTTAAACTTCATTTTATAGTCAATGTGATGCCTCATTGAAGAAGGAATATTAAAATAATTTATTAAGATTAAACTGCTTCTTTATAAGGCACAATTTTATCTTTCTCACTTTAAAAGAATTCTATTTTAATTTGGTTCCTATGCAATTCCTAATATGAATTTAGGGACTTAATGGAGGAAAAATTGAAGACTAATAACAATAAAATTATTAACTTCATATTTGAAAGATTGGCTTGTTTAGTTTAGGAGACAATTTCAGTGATCAGTTATTCTTGCTGGTCAAACAGTGATCTTCATTTATCACCTGCCAGTGTGAATTGAGGGAGGAAGGCATCTTTGAGATTACTCAATATATGAAGGGTGAAGAATGAATAGAAATACCATTCTATTAAGAATGAACAGATGCTTCTCTCAGTCAAGTGACTTTTTTTAAAAAATGTTTGTAGCTTGAAACGCAGTCCTTTGCATATACATAACAATGCTAGACACATCTTCACTGAACTCTTCTTAGTGACCGCCCTGGTTATGCTTCTTTGTCTGTCTGTTCAACTTGGCCCAAAATAGAATAATCTACGGAATCTTAAATGATAAAATGCTTCTGTAATGCTCCATGTATGTGGACCTATCTGCATTGCCCACGTGGCACGCCTGGGTTGGCTACCCAGAGGCTATTTAAGCTGTGGGCTGGCTTTCCCCAGGGTCCGAGGATTGTTCAAGGTTCCTGAATAAACTGCATTGAAAAAAAAAAAAAAGAAAAAGAAAAAGTCACAAAAAAAAAGAAATTGCAAATAAGCATGTTATAATCATTAATCATTAAAGAAAAGAAAGTCCATAGTGAGATACTATCTTGCATACATGCTGGCTACAGTAAAAAGTACAGAAAATATTTTTTTTCAATGGAGAAAATATTTTTTTTGCAATAATGCCACAAATTTGAAACCATTATATTGGAGAGAATGAAAAATAGAAGAAGACTACATGATTTAACAATGTCTTTTTTGGTCATGTGATAAAAAACAGGCTCCCAAAGACTTGGAAATCCAGCACTATCATAGAATTGTTCACTATAGCCAAGAGTCAAAAGCACCCTCCATGCTTTCAGAATTACCAAAGATGTGGAAAATGTAGACAATAAAATATATTTGGTAAAACATAAAAAAAAAAAGATGTGTGCCACCACCATTGCCTTCCCCTAGATCATGTTCCTCTAGCAGGGCTGCCTTGTCTTGCCTCAGTGAAAGAGGAGGCACTTAGTCCTGATGTGACTTGAGGTGCCAGGGTCGGTTGGCACCGGGGGTGGCAGGAAGGGGACATGGAGGAGATGGGTGCAAGGGTGGACTAGGGGAAAAGGAGGGAGTGGAGTTGCGATTGTGATGTAAATGAACAAATAAATTAATGAAAAAAATTTAAAAAAATGCTTCTGTAAAAGTAGGCCCTCTGCATATATGTTATGGTTGTACAGTTTGTTCTTCTCATGTGACTCCTAACAGTGGAAGTATGGGCTGTCTATGATTCTTTTGCCTGATTTGGGGCTCCTTATACTACTGGGTTGCCTACTCCAGCTTTAATATGAGGAGAGATGTTTAGTCTTAATTGCAACTTGATAAACCATGTTTAGTTGATGTGGGAGGTTTGCCCATTTCTGAAAAGACACAGAAGAGGAATATAGGCAGGGAGAGGGCTGGGAGGAGAGGAGGGAGGGGAAACTGCAGTTGGGATGTGTTATATGAGGAAAAAAATTAATAAATAAATTTACAAAAAGATTGGCCTGTAAACAAGCCTGTGGGCATTTTCTTAATTAGTAATTGATGTAGGTGGGCCTATACCATGACGAACAGTGCCACCCTTAGGCTGGTGGTTCTTAATTATATGAGAAAGCAAGCTGAGCAAACCGTGGGAAGCAAGCCAGTAAAGCAGCACTCCCCTGTGGCCCCTGCATCACTCTCTGACCTCACATTTTTTCTATGACTTCCCTGGATGATGGATTACAAACTGTAAGATGAAATAAACCCTTTCCTCCCCAAGTCTCTTCTCATCATGGTGTTTTATTGCAGGAATATGAAACCCTAACTCAGACAGAAATTGGTACTGAGTCACAGGGTATTGCTGTGACCTGATCATGTAATTTGGGGAGGATTGTGAAAGGGCTGTAGAGCTTTGGGGGTAAAAACAGCCATTGAGTGTTCAGAGCTAAATAAACCATGGAAGGAACTAAGAAAACAATGCTGAGAGCAGTGCAAACAATGAAGGACTGGATTGTGATGTCTCAAAGAGAAACAAAGACTCTCTCTGCTGTTCCTTACCCCACTTCCCCACCCAGAATCCTGCAGTCACGACAGATCACAACCAGTGGATCCTGGAAGGGGGAGGAAGGCCACAACGGCCAGGGGATGGAGCCCTCAGGAGGCGGGGGTCAGAGCAGAAAAAACAGGCTTTTCAGGAGATGGGCTTCAGCTGAGACAGCTCCTTTAACTGAAGTGGAACAAAGGCTATTTAAACCTTTGGGGGTGAGTAGTGGCTATCAAGGTGAGTGTCATCAGCCAGAGGCCAGGAGGTTGGGAAGGCCTTACTTTCTTAAAGTGGAAATTCCAGGTGCTGCTGGACATGACCTTATAAAGAGGAAGTTTATAAAGAGGAAGTTTAACCTGGGTGCTAGGCTACATGACCTCCTCAGAAAGGCAAAGGTGGGGGCACAGGGGAAGGATCAATCCTACTCCTGCCAATCTCAGGACAAGATTTCCAGGGTTTGGACACATTTCAATCCAACTTTTGCTCTGGATCAGCTCCCCTGGTTCCACAGCTCCCTGGCCCCACAACTATCAAGGCCATTCAAGCTACAGTTGTCTGAGAAGAGGGAACTACAACTAAGAAAATGTCTCCATAAGACTGTTCTGTATAGAAGCCTGTAGAGCATTTTTTAAAATTAGTAATTGATATGGGTAGGCCTATATCATAGGGGAAGGAGGGATGCTATCCCTGAGCACATGTTTTTTGGTTGTATAAGAAAGTCTCAAAGTTGTATAAGTAGACTCAAATCAGAGACAAGGAAGAAATGTAATCGAGAAGGAAATAAACAGTTGGCCCCAAATTCAAGGGAGAACTAAAGAGATTACCTAAGTTTATAAAGAAAATAAGTAGTAGAGCTACATGGAACTCAATAAAGGACATTTGTTGGAAGATCTTTCTGAATCTATAATGCCATGTGTCTTTGTCAATGCAAACTGCATGTTACAACAGAGCAAGATAGATAGTTGAATGAAAAAGGTGAATTAGTGAACATTGATTCTTACAAGGTATCTAGGATGTCCTAATGATTCAACAGACACATGGGTACATGAAGGAAGGTAGTTAGAGAAGGAGAGGGCAAGGAAGGAAGCAAAGAAGTGTGGAAAGACAGAGAAAAAGACAGGCATACATTCTTTCCTGTCAAAATTTTTCTATGGGCTTAGATTACCTAGAGATTTACAAAAATCATCTCAAACACATGAGCAAATTATCAGTGAGTCCCTACATACCAGTGAATTTCTCCTTTTGGAGATGTTTATCTCCCATCCGGGGAACTGTGCTGTCCAAAGTACTGCAACAGCAGAAAGTTAAAGAGAAATAAGATGACAGTGACCACAATGACCTTAGACAGCAGGCTGTTTATGGAGTATTTGAAAACAGGATGCTGTTTAAAATAAAACTTAGAAATTGTGCTGCAATTAGCCAGAAAGGCTGAAAGGAGGGAAAGACATTTCCCACACATGCAAAACTCTGGGAGGAAGCAAGAATAAAGCATTTTTGACTTAAAAAACAAAAAAACAACAACAAAAAGAAAACAGTTGTAGTCACACAAGCACTTGGGAATATGAAAAAAAAATTATTCCTGAAGCTCCCCCTTGCTAGCCAGGCAGCCTCATCTCCTTTGCAAATTCTAAATTAGCAAGAACCCCTATCAAAAAAGAAACAAACAAACAAAGAAAAAAACAAAGAAAGGTAAATGGCAGCTGAAGGTTGATAACCAAGGTTCTTGTCTGTCTTTCCCATGCACCCCCACCCACGTATACAAAAGCCCCTCTTTTTTATTGGTTATTCTAACTCAGGTATGGTAGTTCATTCCTGTAATGCCAGCATTTAGAAAGTTGAAATAGGAAGATTGCCTTGAGCTAGCCTGAGCTATGTTGTGAGTACCAGGCTACCCTGGGCTACAACAGCAAGATCCTATCTCAAATAAATAAATAAATAGAGAGATGATCTTTATTAAAGAAATCCTCAAAACATTCATATTGTTTTGTTTTCTACTGCTGTAATAAAGACCATGACCAAATGCAACTTGAGAAGAAAAGGGTTTATTCTGTCTTACAGCTTACAGTTCATCATAAAAGAAAGTCAGGGCAGAAACTTAAAGTAGGAGCATGGAGGCTGAAACTCAAATGAGGAAACAAAGCAAAGACCAAGACAAACACTGCCTACTGTTCACTATCCATGGATTACTCACTCTGCTGACTTACACTACTGAGGACCAACTGCCCCATGTGGCACCACATGGAGGGGGACGAACCTTCTCTCATCAATCAGTAATCACGTGGAGGGGGACGAACCTTCGCTCATCAATCAGTAATCAAGAAAATGACTCACAAATGTGCCTACATTCGGATCTGATGGAGAAATTCCCCAAGCAATGTTTCCTCTTCCCAGATGACACTAAACTGCGTCAGGCTGACAGAAAATCCAATTGGCAAGAGATCAAAATTAAAACTTTTAGTTCCATCCGGATATCAGTCTAGTCAGTAAGGCTAAGTCTTGAAAACTTCTTTGAGGTGGATTGTTTGGGGTTAAAAATAATGCAGAATTCTGGACTCTAGTTTAAGTCTTCAGCTTAGTAAATATGACAACTTATAGGAATTAAAAGCCTGCCTGAGACTCTTGTTTCCTCCTCCACACAAAATGAAACCCCCAATAGAGAATCGCTGCTAAGATTGTTATTCCACTGGGCAGAATTGAAATCACTTAAAATGGTACACAGGGCAAGAGTTCAGTTAAGGTTAGTTGCTCTGCTTTCTGTGCATTTGTTTGGGTTGGCAAATGGAATTAGTAGAGCTGATGTAGTGGGTAGAACAACATAAAATTTCATGTCACTATTTTACATCTATATAAAGTAATTTTCAAAGTTAGATTAAACTTAATCTGTTGAATCTGCTTCCCCATAGAATATTGGTTGCTCTTTACTCTATTACAACACACACACACACACACACACACACACACACTCAAATAAATTGTCTATTTATATTCAGGGTGAACTTGGTTTCATGGGCCATAATAAAGAGTCAATATTTTTCAGTTCATTGACTTAGCCATTGGGTAAGCCAAATCACCCATTAAAATACCATCATCTGGTTATTTAAATTACACAGATATAGAACAGCTTAAAATGAAATAAAATTGCATCCCAGATTACATAATTGAATTTGGCATTAGTTTGCTTTGCTGTAGGTTTGAGCTTGGCATTGCCAACCAATGAGCATATCTGCTCTTCAATTTAAAATAACAGAAAAATGAAGACATGTTACTTTGTGTGCTTCAGCCTATGCACAGTATGTTTAGACAATAATTACGAGTCTTTAAAACTAGATATACCTCATGTTAGAAATCACTACTTCTCAATGACCCAGGCCCTGGAGTTGAGAAAGCCATTTCCGCAAAAGACGCTAAATGAGTATTTCTCTAGCATTTCTCTCTAAAGAGAAATCAGCAATCATTATCCTCTGTGGAAGACAAGTTACAGTATGTCAAGCCCAAAAATCATAGATTTGTGGCAGGTAATACACCTCAACCAGTGGTTAAGGTAGCACTCTCTAAAGCCAAACTGCTTTTGACAAATGGGGAAACTGAGACATACGTAAGTTAATCACCCCATCCAAGTTCACACATTTATTAATTGGAAAACCCAAAACTGAAATCCAATCAATACTGACTGCCACTCTGTCAGAGAATCATTGCAAGAGTTAGTAAGTGGTGGAATGTCTTTAGCATGGTGCCTGGCTATTGATATTTATAGGACCTTCTCTCAAGTAAGACGCTGCACATGACAATAGTTAAAGAAAGACAATAAAGACAAAGATACAAATGAGAACAAGGAGGGAAACCTATGCACTAGATTTTAGGAGGATTAACCATCCTCCTAAATGTGGAAAACAAATTTACTCAGTGTAAGAATGATATATGATTGCTTTATTTTCATGCATGGTTGCAAATATAGGAACCATTTGATATTTGGTTAGAAAGGTAGGTTCTACAAAGAAATTCCCTAGGACCTATTCAGATCACTCACAACAGCTGTGTGACCTTGACAGATCACACAGTCTCTCTGGGCCTCAAGCAGAGGACAGGACTGAAAAGGGCTAAAATGAGTTAACACGTTTGGGTGTACAACAGTGTCTGCAAGCAGTAGGTTTTCAGGGGATGTCTTACATCACCGTTTGTGTTTCCACAGGACTTCTTAGTTCTGTATAAAAAGAAAATTCAGAAGCGAAGTGGAACCACCTTTAATGCTAATGCATGTGCTCTAACATGTGCACAGAAAACATAGACAAGCTACCTCGCCACTGTGAAAAGCACACGCTTTTAAAGTCAAACTGCTTTTATATTTTTTGTTTGCTTGTTCATCAATACAGCGTTTCTCTTTGTAGTCTTGGATGTCCTGGACTTGCTTTGCAGATCAGGATGGCAGCGAACTCGCAGCGATTCACCTGCCTCTGCCTCCCCGAGGGCTAGGATTACAGTCGTACGCCACCACAGCCAGTGATTTCACATTTTTTTTAATTTTAATTTTTATTTGTGACATGGACTCTGATACCCGCTGTTCTATCACCTTTGTATCTTCAAACTATACTTGAAACTATACAGAAACTCCAGGCTGATATGGCAAAAGAGAGAAAAGTTACACATGCATAAACACATACACACACACACACACACGCACACAGACTTGAGTTCAAATCTCTAATACCCAGATTAAAAATAAATAAATTTATTTATTTTTATTTATTTATTTATTTATTCATTTATAAACCAGATATAGTTAATCTGTAATCCCAGCATGGGAAAGTAACAGACAAGTGGCTTTCTGGAGGTCTCTGGCCATCTGTCAAATTCCTGAAGGACCTGTCTCAAAATATTAGTGGAGAGTGGGGAACTGAGGAAGGTGCTGTATATCACCTCTGGCCTCCACATGCATGCCTACACATATGCACATACACATATGCACAAGCACACGCAGATACGACACACACACAAAAAATGGAATGAGGAAGGAAAAGACAGAAGAAGAGAGAGGGAAGGAGAGAATCGTAACCCTTACACTCTTACAGACTATGGTCATAAATGGGAAAAATTCCTAAAGGGGACCAATAACATAGGAAAAAGAATGATTGCAAGTACTGCATAAGATGAACAGTAATGGGTGGATTGTGTAGCCCTCCCCAAAAATCTTTTCCCCAAGTTCTTCAGGTGTCTCCTGCTGTTCTTAGTGTACAAAGACATAATCTTTCCAGAGCTAACATGCCAAACCCCTCTGTTTGGAAAAACACTCTCTCTTTTTAATTTGCAATCAAACTGTCATCCTGCTTATCATCCTCATACAAACAACAATACATAATTATTTCATTTGTTTGCCTATTTTTTTCTCGTATCAGAACAAAAACCTCAATTAGGAGCAAGAGTTCTCTACACTGCTCATCCACTAGCACATGATACATCCTGGACAGAACAAATATTTGTTTACTAAATTAATAAAGGATGCAAAGATTTTATATTCCTTTCTCCTTTGTTGCTTTATTAAAAGAAAGATGTATTAAGCCGGCCCTGAGTTGATAAAAATACAAGCCTTGGGCACTTCTGTTTAGCCTGTGTGAGCTATTTGGAGAGGATTGTTGAAATCTCAAAAACCTAGCTGAATAAGGGGAAGGAGTAATGGATGATGACGACAGCCTCATAACAAGGATAACAGGGTGTGAACATTCGGGATGTAGAGGAATTTTAATGCACCAACATAGGTTCCCTGATCACATCCAAAGTCTTCTAGGCCTGTGTGATCCAGCTGGAATACAAACATGCCCTTAGTGCACACCTTTAGTCCCTACTAGGAAGGTAAAGTTAGTTTGTAGGAAGAAGCACCCATGTTTGAAAGTGATGTCTAATTGAATGGCAGACAAAGTGACAAATCAGAGAAAGATTTGATGGAATGAGTCAGAGATAGAACACACTCAATTCTCATGAGGACAATGAGGAAAGAGATGTGACTTTAAAAAAAAGCAATGCAGAGCAAGAAAAAAAGAAGAGGCAGTTTTTCAATTAAATTTTTATTTTTATATTAATTACAGTTTATTCACTTTGTATCCCAACTGCAGCCTCCTCCCTCATTTCTTCCCAAGCCCACCCTCCCTCCCTCCTCTCCTCCCATGCCCCTCTCCAAGTCCACTGATAATGGATAGTCCTCTTCCCCTTCCATCTGACCCTAGCTTATAGGGTCTCATCAGGACTGGCTGCATTGTCTTCCTCTGTGGCCATGTAAGGCTGCAACCCCCTCGGGGGAGTGTGAAAGAGCCCACCACTGAGTTCATGTCAGAGACAACCCCTGTTCCCCTTACTAGGGAGCCCACTTGGAGACTGAGCTGCTATGGGCTACATCTGAGAAGGAATTCTAGGTGATATCCATGAATGGTCCTTGGTTAGAGTATCAGTCTCAGTTTTACTGGGAGAGCTGTACAGAGACATATTGCAGAGAAAGAGCAAGCTAGACATTGGTGGAGACAGAATGAGAAAGAGAATGAGAAGGAGCCAGAAGATTTAAACATATGGCCAAAATTAGTAGGAGGCCAAGCAGAGCAATATAGTCAGAAGCAGAGAAAAGCCAGTTTCAGTCAGTCAGCTTGGAGAGGCATTTGATACAGAACAGCTGAGGTAAAGCATCTCGCCTCAGAAATGGTGAGCTTATTCAGCAGTAAGCCTTCAAGATGACAATTACGTAGATGAATAAGCTTCTTTTACACGGGGGAAATAGAAGTCCACAGGCCTCCGACAGTCAACACCTCTAATTAGTCTAGATCGGTGCTTTCTCTGTGTTGTGACTAGAAATCTCACGAAGATCCTCTTTCATGTTCTGAAGCAGCTCTGGGCATTCTGACAAACCACAGGGATGGACTTGCTCTGTGAGGCTCATTCATAGCTTCATCCATGACTTCGGTAAATGGCGAGATGCTGAGTGACATCATACCCACCCATCCTCTGTGGTTATGGATGTCAGTGTACATGTTCCTCTCTGTGAAATTCACCCTCATCTTTCGCATCGATCCCAGAATTTCCAGTGCAGAATGGAATTCAGAACAGAGACATTTGCCCTAATGTAAGGCTTGCAAATATACTCACCCTTTCTTCTTCATGCTCATCTTCTATATATCAATGGAATCAAAATCCTTACACTTAACTACTTTTATGTAAATAAGCACAAGTCCTCCAAAACAGGGCTTCTTAAAACTCATGCTCAAGAATAGAAATGTTATCCTAAGCCACAGCATAATCTTTACCACTGTTCTCCTACGATGCTTGCAGTTGTCAACCAGAAGGAATTTAGAATGACCATGAAACTGAACACTGGCTGTGTCTGTGCAGGATATTCTCCATTAGTTGAGGTGGGCAGACCCAACTTAAGTATAGGCAATACGATTCCATGAGGTGGGGTGCTGGACTGAAGGAAAAGGTGAAAGCAAGCTGAGATGAGCAATCATCTCTGTCGTTTGACTGCTTGTGCATCATGAACTGGTGCCTCATGTTCCTGCAGCCATGCCTCAGATTGCAAGAGAAAATAAACCCTTTCTTCTTTGAGTTGATCTTGTCAGAAATCTGTTCCAACAGGTAAAGCCATAGATACCCAAGGTCATCGCCTGCAATAGCATCACAGCCTTATAGCACATCAGAGCCTGTGTTAGAAATTCCCCATTTTGAACACTAAGATTTCCATTGCCTCAGTGCAACTTCTACCCCAATCATCCTTTCTGTGGTGGCCAACTCCTGGTTAACATACACACACACATACACACACACACACACACACACACACACTACTCAGGCACACATACACATATGCACGCAAATGCACACATTGAAACTTATAAATTAGTATTGTTATCATTGCCATCATTATTTTAATTGTTTCTTGAGTTTGTTTTTTTTTTATTTTGAGGTTATACTATAACACTTTTCATTTTCTCCAACATCTCTTAAGTTCCCCCACCCCTGCCTGCTCTCTTTCAAATCCATGGGCTTTAAGGTTTCAAATGTCTCTGTCTGTCCGTCTCTGTCTCTCTCTCTGTCTCTGTCTCTGTCTCTCTGTCTCTCTCTCTCTCTCCTCTCTCTCTCCCTCTCTCTCTCTGTTCTAAGGATGAAACCTCTCACCTACTCACCTACTGCTCCAGGCCTGCCTGCCTGCTGCTACGTTCCTCACCCTCATGATGACAGACTCATACTCTAACCTGTAAGCCCCAATAAACTTTTTTTTTTCTTTTTTCAGTGAGTGCCTTAGCCACGGTGTTTTGTGTCATAGCAATACAAAAGTAACAGCGATACAAACAGCCATGCTATTCGCTGTTGTGGTTCATAAACATCAAAGCTGATAGTGCTGTTGGTTGCTTCCTTCCTTTATATAAACTTGTTTACCAAAAGATGGTGTCTTCTAATACTATGAAAGCTACTCTCCAGGGAAAAGGCTGTCAGGTCAGTTCCCGCTTGGGTCCTCTGGGTTCTGTATCTGAAGGTCATGGTGTCTTCAGCAATGGGACTTTCCTTCCACTTCTAGGACAACCAAGGTCAGTCAACAGCTTATAATGTTTTGGGAGTCTCTTGGACAACCCTGATAAACAACTCAAAAAAGAAATTATCATGCCTGGTGTTAACGATTTTTGTTAGTTGAAACAATCTGGAGAAGACTTGTCAACAGAGAGGAAATTTTTATGTAAAATACATAGATATACACAGACTAACATATAGCATAGGAATTTTTTAATTTATTACCTTATTTTTATTAATTATAGTTTATTCACTTTGTACCCCACCTGTAGCTCCCTCCTTCTTCCCCTCCCAGTCTCACCCTCCCTGCATCTTCTCCACCCATGCCCCTCCCCGAGTCCACTGATAGGGGAAGTTCCTCCTACCTTTCCATCTGATCTTAGTCTATCAGGTCTCATCAAGAGTGGCTGCATTGTCTTCCTCTGTGGTCTGGTAAGGCTGCTCCCCCCTGAGGGGGGAGGTGATCAAAGAGCAAGCCAATCAGTTCATATCAGAGACAGTCCTTATTCCCATTACTAGGGAACCCACTTGGAGACTGAGCTACCATGGGCTACATCTACACAGGGGTTCTAGATTATCTCCATGCATAGTCCTTGGTTGGAGTATCTGTCTCAGAAAAGACCCCTGTGTCCAGATTTTTTTGGTTCTGTTGCTCTCCTTATGGAGCTCCTGTCCTCTCCAGGTCTTACTATTTTCCCCTTCTTTCATAAGATTCCCTACACTCTGCCCAAAGTTTGTCTATGGGTCTCAGCATCTGCTTTAATACCCTGCAGAGTCTTTCAGAGGCCCTTTGTAGCAGGCTCCTGTCCTGTTCCCTATTTTCTCCCTCTTCTGATGTCCATCCTCTTTGCTTTCTGAATGAGGATTGAGGCTCTTACCCAGAGTCCTCCTTCCTGATTAGCTTCTTTAGGTGTACAGATTTTAGTATGTTTATCCTATATTATATGTCTAATATACACTTATGAGTAAATATATATCCTGTGTGTCTTTCTGTTTCTGAGATACCTCACTCAGGATGATCTTTTCTAGTTCCCACCATTTGCCCGAAAATTTCATGATTTCCTTGTTTTTACTATTCATAGATGATATGATAATATACATGAGAGACCCCAAAAATTCTACTAGGAAACTCCAACAGCTAATAAACACCTTCAGCAAACTGACTGGATACAAAATTAACTCAAAAAATCAGTGGGGAAGAGACTTGAACTCATTGTCACAGGAGACAACTTCCTGAACAGAACACCAACAGCACAGGCTCTAAGAACAACAATCAATAAATGAGACCATATGAAACTGAAAAGCTTCTGTACAGCAAAGTAATTTTTATGTAGCAATCTTATGACATTTTACATGACACTTTCTTTTTTTATCCTCCTTCAGTATGCATCTCCCTCACCCTCCCCAACTAGAGCCCACATTTTTCTCTTCCTCCTTCATATCACTTGTACCCTGATACTCTTTATTGCCCTCCAAAATGGTCCATTTTTATTTTCGTGGTTTCGGCAGTTACTCGCAGGTGAGTGAGAACATGTGACATTTGTATTTCTGGGTCTGAGTTGCCCTACTTCAATATGATCTTTTCTACTTCCATCTTTTACGTGCAAAATTCATAATTTTGTGGGTTTTTTTCTTTAAAGCTGAATAGTATTCCACATTGTGATTGTACCACATGCTATTCATCAGGTGAAGGGCAATTATGTTGTTACCATTTCCTGGCTATTAGTAAAATAGCAGCAATGAACATGACCAAGCAAATACTTGGGGAGTGTGCTGTTGAGTCCTTAGGGCATATGCCAAGGAGTGATGTAACTGGGTCATATGGTGGATTTATTTTTAGCTTTTTGAGGATTCTCCACACTTATTCCAGAGTTTGCAGTCTTACTGACAGAGAATGAAGGTTCCATTTTCCCACATTCCCTCCAGCATTCGTTGTTGTTGGTTTCATCGATCTTTGCCATTGAGATTGAAATAGGATGAAATCTAAAATTATTATTGTTTGAATTTCCCTTAGCTGGTGATATGAGAATTTTTTTGAGGTGTTTCTTAGCCCCTTTTATTTGTTCTTTTGAAAATGCTCTGTTCAGATAACAAATCTGTTTTTGAAATGACTGTTTGTTTTGGTATTTGTTCTTAGACTTTGTTTTTCCCCCAGGGTTTGTTTTTATGTATAGATAGATAGATTCTGGATATTAATCTTCTGTCAGATGTATAGCTGGCAAAGACTCATTCCCATTCTGTGGACCTCCTCTTCACACAATTTATTTATTTATTTATTTGCTTAGCTATGAAGAGCTTTTTAGTTTTATGAGAGCCCACTTGTCAATCATTGACGTTAATTCTTAAGTAAATAGAGTCCTATTCAGAAAGTCCTTTCCTACACCTGTATCATGTAAGATGCTGCTTATATTTTAATCTAGCAGTTTCAGTGCTTCAAGTTTCATGTTTAGGTCTCTGATCCATTTAACTTCATGAAAGGTAGTGGATATAGGTCTGCATTCATTCTTCTACGTGTATACAGTCAGTTCTCTCA
This sequence comes from Meriones unguiculatus, assembly GCF_030254825.1. NCBI lineage: Eukaryota > Metazoa > Chordata > Mammalia > Rodentia > Muridae > Meriones > Meriones unguiculatus. Next base: position 31,665,679 of record NC_083358.1, read on the forward strand.
GTGCATATGTTAAAGATGCTGTCTTTTCTCTAGCATATGCTTTTGGTCTCTGTTGGATATTAAATGGTTGTAAGTATGTGTAATCATCTTGAGGTCCTTGATTTTGTGCAATACTGTACTGTTTTTATTACTCTGTGTCTATAATATATCTTGAGATCTGAAATGGTAATCCCTCCAGCATTGTACTTTGTGCTCAGAATTGTTTTGGCTATATGGGGTCTTTGTAGTGCCATATGAAATTTAGGATAGCTTTTTCTATTTCTGTGAAGAATGTAATGGATGGGAATTGAATTTAATATGCAAATTTCTTTAAGGAAATAAGTCATTTTCCCATCTTACACTCATCAGAATGCCCAGGATCAAAAACTCAAATGACAAAAAATAAAAATTTAACCTCAAGTGACAGCACATTCTGGCGATGATGTGGAACAAGGAGAACACTCCTCCATTCCTGGTGGGCATACAAACTTGTACAACTGCTTTGGAAATCAATCTGATGCCTAGAAAATCAGAAATAGCTCCGCCTCAATACCCAGCTATATCACCCTCACAAGAGAAAGGAGGGCTGATGATTGGGATATATATCAGATTAATTAATTAATTTTAAAAATAGTCATTTCCACACTATTAATTCAACTAATCCATAGTCCTGGGATGTCTTACTATTTTTTAGTATCTTTTTCTTTCTTTCTTTTGTTTTGTTTGTGGGGGGATGTTTAAATTTTTCATTATACAAATCCTTAACCTTATTAGTTAGGTTGATTTCTAGATATTATTTGAGGCTATTGGGAAAGGAGTGCGTTCATGATTACTTTCTCCATTGGTCATATGTAGAAAAGCTATTGATTTGTGCAAGTTGATTCTGTATTCTGCAACATAGTTGCATTTTTATCCTTTCTAGAAGACTTCTGGTAGAATAATAGAGATCTTTAATGTATAGTATCCTATCATGTGCAAATAGGGATAGTTTGACTTTTTCTCCTATTTGAACCCTTCTAATTTTCATTTCTTGCCTTACTACTCCAGCTAGCAGTTCAAGGACAGTATTGAAGAGGAATGACTATAAATAGTGGACAGCCCTGTCTCATTCCTCACTTCAGTGGGATCGTTTCAAGCTTCTTACCGTTTAAGACGATGTTGGCTGTAGGTTTCTCATGCATATCTTTCATTGCATTGAGATGTATTTCCTCTACCCGTACGTTCACTGTGACTTTTATCATGAAGACATGCTGTTTTTGTCAAAGGCTTTTTCTGCATCTATTGAGATGATTATGAGAGTTTTGCCTTTAAGTCTATATGTGGTTTATTACATTTGTTGGCTTGTATATGTTGAACCATCCTTCCATTTCAAAGATACCAATGATTTGGTCATGGTGAATAATTTTTTTAACTTTTTTATTGATTCTTTCTGAATTTCACATCATATATCCCAATGTTGTTCATCTCCCCATCCCTTCATATCTGCCCTCTAACCTTGCAACCTCCTCCACAAAAATAAAATAAAAAACACATCTCGCCATGGAAGCTGCAGTGTGTCATGGTATGTTACACAGTTTATCCTTTTGTCCAAACATCTTCCCTTGCAAATGTTCACAGCAATGAATCATTGGTCTGATTTAATCTATATCTGTATTCTGTTTTCAAGTATATTACTGGACATTTTTGAATCTATGTTCCCCAAGGATATTGGCATGTAGCTTTCTTTACATGATTCTGGTTTCATAGGAGTTTGTCAGGGAGTGTTCCTTCTTTTTGTTTTGCTGCTGCTGCTGCTGCTGTTGAATAGTTCAAAAAGGATTGGCTGTCGATCTTTCTTGAAAGTCTGAAAGAATAATGATGTTAACCATCTGGCCCTGGACTTTTTCACTTTGAAGGCTTTTAAAATCTTTTTTTCAATTTCTTTGTTTGTTATGGGTTTATTTAGGTAGTTGATCTCTTCTTGATTTAATTTTGGTGGTTTGGCTGAATCTAGAAACTCATCCATTCCCTTTAGGTTTTTCCGACTTAGGAGTACAGAATTTTAAAGTAGTCCTTTATAATATTCTAAATTTCTTTGGTAACTATTGTAATAGTGCTTCTTCATTTCTGAGTCTATTAATTTGGGTCCATTAGATGGACCAAGGGTCTGCCAATCTTATCTTCTTAAATAACAAGCTCTTATATTTATTAATTCTTTTACTTGTTTGCTTTATTTCTATTTCATTAGTTTCTGCTTTGATTTTTTTATCTGTTTCTTCTCATTTTTCTTTTCTTTCTTTTTTTTTTATAGCTGTTTTGTTGTGTTTTCATTTTCATTTAGTTCCAGGAAATTTTGGCTGCTTTCTTGATTTTCTCTTTGACTTATTCTATGCAGAATTATAGGAGACTTTCAAAAAAATCTACAAACAATTCTTCTTAAGCTATTAAAAAAAACTAACAACAAAACAAGTTCATTTGTGTGTGCTTTTTCTTATTTTATCTTAATGCAGGCATTCGTATGAGCACTATACAGTGTCTCAAGGGTTTTGTTGTATTTTCATTTGCATTTAGTTCCAGGAAAATTTTTGTTTCATTCTTGATTTCATTTATGACCTATTCATTGTTCAGAAATGAGTTATTTAATCTCAATGAGTTTGTGTATTTTCCGAAATTTTGTTTGTGGATGGTCTTGAGTTTTCTTGCATGATGCTGAGGTAGGATACATGTAATTATTTCAATCTTTATGAATTTGTGTAGCTTTGTCTTATGGCCCAGGATGTGATTTATTTTAAAGACATCCCCTTATGTTGCTGAGTAGAATGTTTATTCTTTGTTGTTTAGGTAGAATATTTCAAAGATGTCTGTTAAGGCCTTTTGAGATATGACATCATTTAATTTACTTTTTTCAAATAACCTACATATTGGAGAAAATGGGTTATTGAAATTATCCATTCTTAGTAGGTTGATGTTACCCAGTATCTTTTATTCCAGCCATACATTTTTTATAAGGTTGGCTGCACCAGAGTTTGGTTAACTATCTTTTGATTAATATGAAGTGCTCTCTTTATCTCTTCTGATCACTTTTAGCTTAAAGTCCATTTTGTCAGATATTAGAATAGTGAAGCCTACTTACTTCGTGGTCCCATTTGATTGTAATATGTCTGTATATTCGTTCACTCTAAGTCAATGTCTATCTTTAAAACTAAGATGCATTTGTTGTAGGCAACAAACAGATTTTGTTTCTTGACACATTCAAGCAGGTTTTATCTTTTGATTGGAGAACTGAAGCCATTGACATTTAAAGTTATTATTGAAATGTGTGTGTTGACTACAGTCATTGTGTAGTTGGGTTTTGTATTCTTATTTGTCAGTTGTATTTGTGTTTTAATAATTATGGTTTCATGTTTATTTCTATGATTTCTCAGCTATGCGCATTCCTTTCTTCAGCTTAAAATATTGTGTCCTGTATTTTCTTCAGGTTTGATTTGTTGGACATAATTTTTTTGGAATATTTATATCATGGAAAGTTTTTATTTGTCCTTCAACAATGGCAGATAGTTTTTCTGGATATGATAGTCTAAACTGGCAGTTGTCTTATAGGACTTGAAATACAATGCTCCAGGCTCTTCTGGCTTTCAAAATTTCCACTGAAAAGTCAGTTGTTATTCTGATGATTTTTCCTTTACATATGACAAGTGATATTTTTTACAGCTTTCATTGGTCTTTTTTGTTTTGTTTTGTTTTGTTTTGTTTTATATACATGGTATTTTGACTATGATATAGCATCTAGTATATCAATCTTGTTTATTCAGTGCTATGTGTTTTGTTTTGTTTTTAATCTGTAGGGTTATGTCTTTCCTTGGTTTGGAGATGTTTTCTTTAATGATCTAATTGAAGGTCTGGTCTATGTCATAAATCTGAGATTCTTCACTCTCATCTACTCCTAGATTTGAAGATGTGGTGTTTTCATGGTATGCCAAATTTCATGTATGTTCCTTTCTTTCATTTTTCTAAAAATTTTCAAATTATTTGCCTATTTCATCTAGATCATCAACTTTATTTTTGAATTCTGATTTCCTTTGCCTTTCATAATTGGGTTATTTGGGGTTAGGTTCCATCTTCATTTCAGCTTGAGTCCTATTCAAAGCTTCTAAATCCCTTATTGAATTCTACTTTGATTTCCTGGATTGTCTTTATTTCAATCAGCCTTGTGGGCTTTGGGTTTTGTTTTATTTTCTTTTTGTTTTGTTTTGTTTGAACATTGTTCAGGCTTTATCTTCTTTAAGTTCATTAAGCTATTTCTTTATGTCTTCTTTAGATTGTTTTAATTCTTTGATGAATTTTATGTTTTTTTTTCTTTAAATACTGTGTCCTATGGTTCATCTGCGTAATTTTCATTGGCAGATATTTCTATAGAAATGGCAGGTTTTTGTGAGGAAATGCTACCTTGATCTTATTATTTGTTTTTTGTGATAAGACCTGGGCGTGTGGCCTTACTCTACTAATTCTGTCTTATATGGACAGAGTAGGTTGGGACAGAAATAAGGATGTGTGAGTCAAATTGGACCTAGAGGTTGGATGTGGTTTAGATAGGATGATGTAAGGTGGACATCAGAGACTGGGCTGGTATGTAGACTATGTCCAGGGTAGAAATTTGAGAGTAAATCTTGGGTTTGAGGTAGGTGCAAGGAGAGAAGGATCAGGAGATTTACCTCTACAGACTTTGGAGAAGGATCTCAGTAAGAGTCTGACCAAGTGCATATTTTTCACTAATTTTTTATTTTTTATATTAACTAGAGTTTATTCACTTTTTATCCCAGCTGTAGCCAGCTCCCTCATTTCCTCCCAGTCCCACCCTTCCTCCCTCATCTCCTCCTATGCTCCTCTCCAAGTTCATGGATAGGGGAGGTTCTCCTCCCCTTCTGTCTGATCCTAGCTTATCAGGTCTCATCAGAACTGGCTGTGTTGTCCTCCTCTGTGGCCTGGCAAGGTTGCTCCCCCATCTGGGGGAGGCAGTCAAGAGCTAGCCACTGAGTTCATGTCAGAGACAGTCCTTGTTTGCCTTACTAGGGTACTAACTTGGATACTGAGCTTCCATGGACTATATCTGATCAGGGGTTCTAGGTTATCTCCATGAATGGTCCTTGGTTGGAGTATCAGTCTCAGAAAAGACCCCTGTGCACAGATATTTTTTTCTGTTGCTCTCCCTGTAGAGCTCCTGTCCTCCTCAGGTCTTACTATCTCCCCCTTCTTTGCTTAGATTTCCCTGCACTCTGACCAAAGTTTGGTTATGAGTCTCAGTATCTATTTTGATACAATGCAGCTAGCATATTTTTAATAGAACATACACAAGAAGTTTTTACAGATAAATAAAAGAGTTGAGTTGAAAGGTTCTGCTGTACATTATATTTCAATATTCACCTGCCCAGGACCAAAGAAAGTCATTGTCCTATGAATTAGTTTGAAGAAAAATGACCCTATGTTTATGTGTTTCTAAATAATAATTGTGAATTATATCAATGTGAAAATTGGACAAACCAGCACACTCAGATTGTATATGATCTTTATATTTAAAGCAGTCATGTTGTATAAAACTACCACAAACAAAATATTCAACTATTGCTCTTGTGGGAAGTTAAGTTAGGTTTTTTTTAGAATTTTTAACAACTGATCGACCCATAACATGGTTTCATTTGTATTTCTATTTCAAGGTGCCTAGATAGTGTATCAAAGATTCATTCACAACCCACAACCTGAGAACTGAAGGATGCGTCCTGTAAAACGCATCAAAACTTTCTTGTGAAATTTCAATTGGCACTTTAACATTATGGCTGAGTGCCATTTTTTATAATTTTATTTTTATCTTTTATAATGTATTCACTTTACATCCCTACTATGGTCCTCTTCCTTGTCTCCTCCCAGTTCCACCCTCCTTGTCTCTTCTACCCCTATGCCTCTCCCCTAGTCCTCAGAAAGGGGGAGCCCTCCTCATCTTATCAAGTCTCAATACCACTCCCTGCATCCTTTTCCTCTGTGCCCTGGGAAGTCCACCCGACCAAGGAGAAGTGATCAAAGTACAGGCAAAAAAGACCATGTCAGAGATAGCCTCTGCTCCCCTTACTATGAAGCTAAGGGCCATTTTAAACAGTACAGTCACCTAAAACCCCCACAAATCTGTAAAATGTGTGGCACTAAATTGCTCACCAACAAAAAAGCCTTTGTTTACACTATACCATCTGAAACAGCATCGTGCTGGCTTGTTCAACCTCGGCTGAGAATTCACACATTTTATGATACAAATCTTTCTGCAGATTTGTGTATATAATGTGCACATCATATTTGCATGTATACATATACAATGGTTACAAAAGAGAAAACTCTGCTTGGACTGAGGGTTACAAATATGCTTTAGTGTGTAGATGAAATCACAAATATAAATTCATGAATAATAAAGATTGAGTGTCTTTCTATAATATATGAATTGTATTCAACATTAAAAATCATCCACAGAAATAAAATCTGCATGGCCAATGCCTACTTTATATCCTATTTGCCTGTCACATAAAAGAAGCTTGGAAGTATGATTGAAGTGATTAAAATAAAGAAAAGAATAGAAATCTACATGATTTTATCTTTAATCATGCTCTTTGAAATCTTGGCTGGAGGCTTTTTCAGTGAAATCTGGTTTCTTACAGCTTCATGTTCTACTAAAATTTAAAACATTGTTGCAGTTTCTAATGTTAAATACTGTCCTTGGCAAGAATATAGAAAAACTAAAGAAATATAAAGTCAAGCTCACCAGCCATTCTAAGGGATAAAAATCATTAATATTTGGATGTAAATCTTCCCAGCTCTTCCTGATGAAATTTATATACAGGTGTGGAGAGATCATTAGGACTAAAATTGTAAGTATATGCTTTCCCTTTCTGCTTTCATGATTTTATGAGTGTGATTTCAGCATTACCTTCATTGTATTTTGGGTGGTGTTTCCTACTGCTCTCCTTCCCCTTCTGAACCTGCCCAATGCCTGTGGCTGAATAATCTCATTTGAGGGCCTCTACTGGGAAGGCGAAGAAGACTACAGCTTGATTTTTTTCCCTCTCTTTAAGAGATTCTTTCTTTCTAATTTGTATCCCCTTGATCTCCTTTAATTGTCTTATTGCTCTAGCAAGGATTTCAAGAACTATGTTGAAGAGATATGGAGAGAGTGAGCAGCGTTGCCTTGTTCCTGATTTCAGTGGGATTGATTTAAGTTTCTCTACATTTAGTTTGATGTTGGCTATAGGCTTGCTGTATATTGCCTTTACTATGTTTAGATATGTGCCTTGTATCCCTGATCTCTCCAATACTTTAAACATGAATGGATGTTGGATTTTGTGAAACACTTTTTCAGCATCTAAGGAGATTATCATATGTTTTTTTCTTTCAGTTTGTTAATATGGTGGATCACATTGATGGATTTCCGTATATTGGACCACCCCTACATACCTGAAATGAAGCCTACTTGGTCATAGTGGATGATATCTTTGATGTGCTCTTGTATTTGGTTTGCAAGTATTTTGTTGAGTATATTTGCATCAATGTTCATAAGGGAGATTAGCCTGAAATTCTCTTTCTTTGTTGGGTCTTTGTGAGGTTTGGGTCCAAGGTGACTCTGGCTTCATAGAATGAGTTTGGTAGTGTTCCTTCTGTTTCTATTTTGTGGAATAGTTCGAATAGTATTGGTGTTAGCTCTTCTTTGAAGGTCTGGTAGAATTCTGCGCTGAAGCCATCTGGTCCTGGGCTTTTCTTGGATGGGAGACTTTTGATGACAACTTCTATTTCCTTAGGACCATTTAATTGATTTACCTGGTCTTGATTCAGCTTTGGTAATTGGAATCAATCAAGAAAATTGTCCATTTTATTTAGATTTTCAAGTTGAAGAATGGATACAGAAATTGTGGTACATCTACACAATGCAATATTACTCAGCAATAAAAACATGAAAATCATGAAATTTGCAGGTAAATGGTGGGAACTAGAAAAGATCATCCTTAGTGAGGTATTCCAGAAGCAGAAAGACACACAGGATATATACTCACTCATTAGTGGATATTAGACATATAACATACACCTAAAGAAACTATACACCTAAAGAAACTAATCAAGAAGGAGGAGTCTGGGTAAGATGCTCTATCCTTATTCAGAAAGGCAAAGAGGATGGATATCAGAAGAGGGAGAAAACAGGGAACAGGACAGGAGCCTACCACAGAGGCCCTCTGAAAGACTCTACCCTGCAGGGTATTAAAGCAGATGCTGAGACCCATAGACAAACTTTGGGCAGAGTGTAGGGAATCTTATAAAAGAAGTGTAAAATAGTAAGACCTGGAGAGGACAAGAGCTCCACAAGGACAGCAACAGAAGCAAAAAATCTGGACACAGGGGTCTTTTCTGAGACAGATACTCCAACCAAGGACTATGCATGGAGATAATCTAGATCCTCTGCATGGATGTAGCCTATGGCAGCTCAGTCTTCAAGTGGGTTTCCTAGTATGGGGAATAAGGACTGTCTCTGACATGAATTGATTGGTCTGCTCTTTGATCACCTCCTCCTCAGGGGCCTGCAGCCTTACCAGGCCACAGAAAAAGACAATGCAGCCACTCTTGATGAGACCTGTTAGACTAAATTCAGATGGAACGGGAGGAGGACCTCCCCTATCAGTGGACTCAGGAAGGGTATGGTGGAGAAGGGGGAGGGAGGATGAGATTGGGAGGGAGCTACAGGGGGAATACAAGGTAAATAAACTGTAATAAATAAAAATAAATTTTAAAAAGGAGATTGTTATTTAACTAAAGAATCATTAAAAAAAGAAGATAAAGAAAAAATATGAAGCTCACACTAATACAGATTGCCTATATTATAACAGCGCTGTGTGTATACCATAGCAATCAGCTCAATCCCATGTCCCAGAAAATACACACACAACTTCAGCACCAGAGTTAAAGTTTTAAGATGTACACTCTAGTAGCTCTCTAGAAGTCTGAAAGTTGAAGCTCCAAGTTCAATCGGTCCTGACATTATTGTTTTTCAGTACAATGAGAGCTAATGCGAACACTTCTGTCTTTGTGAATTACAAAAGGTAATTTTAGATGAAAGAAAGGAGCAATTTCCAATCTTTTGTTCTCGTAAGTGTTGCATGATTATCTTACAACAAGCAATTACTACACAAATTCAGTCACCTAAGTATGTACATATAGTGCTATCATGCCAGAATTCTCAGAAAGCTTCAACTGATACCAAAAAATGTCCAGTTAAGGAAAAAAAAAATCACAGAGACCCCAAACAAAATAAAACTGAGGCAGTTACAAACAATTGTGTCCATGTCTTAAAATATCATAATGCATGTATAATTTGTTATGTAAAAAAGGATTAATTAACCAACTCACAAAATATCATAAAAAGAAAATTTAACAATATCAGTGATGCAGGCTTAAGTTTTAAAGTTACTATATGGTCATTCCTTGATTGTTAAAATTTAGCTAAATTTTAAAATTTAAACCCCAAAACAGCCCAAAATCTTGTCATTGAAGTGAATTAAAATTAACACAGAGGATTTTTTTTGAACTTTGAATTAAAGCAAATATTACTTCTTGTTCCCTAAAAGAACAAAAATCCTACTGCTTTCACATTGGAAGGACTTCTTTTTTTGGACAAGTCCTAAAATTTGGATCAGTAAAATGGGGTTAAACAAGCCAAGAAGGGTGATGAGTTCATTTCTGCAGCCTTCTCATTCCTCTATGGCTGTCCTCTGGGTTTCTTTGCTCCTTTGTGTGGGCTCTCAGCATAGAAAAGGGATGGTTGTTAAGCGACCAGTTCTCAAATAATCAATAAGTTAAACAGACACCCTCATGGATGCTAAACCTTGAGTTGGGCTGCCTCCATGGAACTCTTGCTCTCACAGGAAAAAGCAGAGAAATATATACTGCCACTGCTGTGAATCACCATATTTGTTTGTGGGTACTTATCAAATCTGACATATTTTTCCCATATCATTTCAGTCACACACTATACAAGATAACCATTAATTGTGTGCATCTTCAAATATCTAACAAAATGTTTATACACCTTAAATTTCTCATGTATGAAATGAAAGCTGATAGTAAGTAAGAATAAAATAAAAGGCTATGGTGAAGATTCTAAAAGGCCGATAGAAGTTTGTGGCTGTGAAAGGCTGGAATGTTGCAAATCCAAAGACAAATTATTCAGGTCTTCCTTTATCCCCATTAATAATCATTTGATTTCTGCCTGACAGATACCTTTAAAAAGTAATGACCCAACAGAGCAGTAGCTTCCAGCATCCCCAAAGCTAGGAATGTCATCAAATAACATCTAAAAACTAGAGCAGAGATTTCCCCACCTTGATCTAACCTGATTACCTGCAGCCCCCACCAATGTATGTGGTAAAAGCCTTAATTTATTATTTCCTTTTGTTCTGTAACTATCAAAAGTTCATGAAACAACTGTGTTGGAACATATCAATTGAAATAACTTGAATCGTGTTCACAGGCCATAGTCACTCATGTAAGTGTCTCACAATAAATTCTCTACTATTCCCTTTGAGGTGAGAGGTGTGTTTTGCATCAACATAAGCCAATTATGTAGCACTGAGGTAGATAGAATCCAAATATGGGTCTATACCTCCTATTCTCAGGCTCAAAGTCAAACATATCCTTTTTTAAAACACGCATTCACCAAATTGTCATTGAGTATAATAACCTAACAGATACATATGTAAACAGAGGAAATGCTTTCTTGGTTGGGATCTTGACGGAGCTAAAAGAGATAAAGTGGGTAGATCAAAATATGACTCGTGTGGGACATTCCTAAAGTATCACAAATGTTTATTCTATGACTTTAACTAGTAAACCTAGGCAGTGTGGCATTGCCATGGTGTAAGCCAGAAACCAGAAACGCAGCTCCATGCTGCCACCTGCAGCAGCCTGAAGAGCTGTTCCTGCAGGTAAACCTGGAATTCTTGATTTCACTACCGTAGAGAAATTCAGAGGGGTCATATGGAAACCTAATAGAGTAGAAGCTTCCTAAATAATAGGCATGTGTGAAAGCAATCTAAATGAAATAACCAAATATCGGGGAAGACAGAGTTTCTCTTTTTTCACCAAAGGAAGCTTCAGTACAGGAATGGCTATGTCTAATCCAGTTGTTGGCCAAAGGATTCCTATGGTAACCCTGAAACAAACAATCAAGGCTATTGATTGTTCTTCACAAACTGACAAGAAGACTCTATTGCTGAAGACAACACCTAGACAACTCACTGAACATGAGAAGTTGAGCTGGTGCCTACATAGAGGCTTCACCACTATGGGTTAGTGTTCATGGTACTGGAAAGGGCTCTGCACATTACCAAAGGAACAAGGTAAACAACCTAGCTACGAAATCTTAAATATACAGATGAGCTGCCTGCAAGATACACTGGTACAATAGCGGCACAAAGCTTGTGGGAGTAACCAACCAAGATCTGATTTGATTTAAAGCCCAATCCATAGATAGAATCTATACCCAACACTGCTTGAGCAGCCAAGAGCCTGTGACTAGATAGTTTAGGGACTAAGATGGACACTCAACCAAAGTCCATGAGAGGATAAAACCTAGAACCTCTGCTCGGATGTGACCCGTGATAGCTCAGTAATCAATTGGTTTCCCATAGTAAGGGGAACAAGGACTATTTCTAACATGAACTCAATGACTGGCTCTTTGACTTCCCCACCTCCCAAGGGAGGAGCAGTACTGTTAGGCCACAGAGGAGGACTTTGCAGCCAGTCTAGAAAATACCTGACAAAAGCGAGTCATATGAAAGGGGAGGAGGTCCTCCCCTATTAGTGGACTTGGAAAGGGACAGGGAGGAGATGAGGGAGGGAGGGTGGGATTGGGGAGGGAATGAGGGATACAGCTGGGATACAGAATTAACAAAATGTAACTAATGAGAAAAATAAAATTATGGAAAAAAAAGTTTAAAAAAAAGGAAAATATTATTTGGCAACTCCTCTTGGTTCTATTTAGTAAAATTTATTACTGTTCCTTTACTAATTGTGTATTTTATTGACTTCTATGTGCCGTTAATTAATTTTATATTATTTTAAGCTGGATATTTCCTAGAATTGGAGCAAAACTCAAATTAAGCCCATTTAGGGTGTTGTATAATTTATTAACCCTCCATTATAGGATATATACAACCTTACTTTATTTTCCAGTGTTTTCTTTAATAATCATGTATTAGCTACACCAAGAAAATAAACTCCTAACTGGGTGTTCTTGTGAGAGTCCTAGAAAACTACAGGTTTACAGCTGGGAAAGGAAAAAAGTCAAAAAACGCTTAGGCTTTAAGGGTGGTTCATTGCTATTTTAATAGTCTTATTTGAAATATTTCCATATGAAAGGACATTGTCTCTGTAGGCAACCTTTCTAGTAAATGTTACTAATCTGCTGGATTCTTGACTCTCAGCTGGCGAGAGGCTTCAAGCAGACTCTGGAGTGGGGAGCTCCTTTTCCTTCCCATGTTCCACAATTGCCCTTGTCTTTCTAGCCTGCTTCCTCATAACAACTAGTAAAAACACAACAAAACACTTGAAATCACCATCATAACCATGTTAGGTTATATGTAAAGCAGAGCCACTGGAGAATAATGAATAACTATAACGGATCAAAGTGGTCATATGTAGTATAGCAGTATGCTGACTACAGACACTATCAAACTAAAAATTGCCCTAGATTAGGGAAGTTGATTTCTGATTGTTTAGGGTTCTCTGGAGTCCTTTGTATATTCTAGATATTAATCCTCTGTCAATTGATTGCAAAGATTTTTTTTGTCATTCTGTAGGCTCTCTCTTCACTCAGTTAACTATTTCCTTTACAATACAGAAGATTTTAATTCCACAAGGTTCCATTTCTATTTTCTGAGTGCCTGGAGCATCATTAGGCCATGTCTTGCCTATGCCTTGACCTTGAAATATGTCTCCCTACTTACTTTATCCTCTAAAAGTTGCAGACTCTTAAGTCTTATAGCACTGTCTTCAATTTATATGGAGTTGATTTTGTGCTCGGTAGAAGCAAATAGGCATGAAGACTTACCCAGCAGCTAGTATAATAGGGGAGAGAAAGCCAAGCTTAATTCTATCCAATAAAGGGAAAATGGGGGAATTTTTTTAATACTGTGGTAAGAGGCAAAAATAGGCCACATGCATTTGCTGACCTCTTTGTATCATTTTAACAGGTTGCGTCATGAAGCAAGGTAGGCTTGAAAGTTAGGCTCTTAAGGAAACTATTTCCATGGCCTTCAGAAAGACTTGGTGGACAAGCCTACAAGAGACTTAGAATTTCTGCAAACAGCCCCCAAAGGGAAAAAAAATTACAATGAGTTTACTCAATTAAATGTTCGGGAAGAAAAGCATGGCCTAGAGTTGGGAAGACATGTGTCCAAAGTTTGGTCCAGCTAAGAACATTTGGACTGGATAGTAACCATGAGGAAAGGTTCCTTGCTATGTACCTGCCATCTTTTCTACTCATCCCCATAGCAAGCAGGGTTAAAAAGCAAGTAAAGACAGATTCTAACAAATCATTTCAAGCAAGAATGTGAACAACCTGAGGGTCTATAGTTACTGATGTGAGATGGAGTTCTCCTCTCCATGGATTCACTCCCTAGGAGCTTAGTTCCCACTGAGAATACCTGCCTGGCAGCTGAAGTGCTGGCCAAGACAGCGCTTACTAAGGTTATTTGGGGGTTCCTGTTACTTCGTTTCTGGGTGAGAGGTTTTTTTAAAAGAGAACAAGAGTGACCCTTTTGTGATTTATCTCTGTCATTTTGTCTCCTTAGATAATCTTCATGTGTTCCTACCATCAAGATACCTCCTCCTCCCCCAAACATATTAGTTTGGTTTCATGAGGCTGTCAGCAAGAAATATTTCTTTTCTTTACATATTAACTCCATATATTTTGTTCTAACAATAGAAAGTGGATTAAAGTAGTTATACTTTTATGATGATCCTTAAATCCTTTAATTATACAGCAAGTTGGCATTCAGTTTAGATTAAAAATATATACTTTGGTGGCTTTGTATAATTCCATAATGACATTCATAGAAATATTCTTTTAAAAGTAAAGCGATAATCACAGATACATAGATCATGTCTTAAGCCATGGAAATAGTTAACTAACATTTTTAGGCATTCTTTTTTTAAATTTACCCATCTATTAAATATCTCTCACTATGATAAGATATTGATTTACTGCAATATTTAATGTGGCATGTATGCCCCATCTTATTATATTTCAGTTTTTAAAAAAATCTTCTAATTTTCTGAATTGTGTTGACTAGAAGTCTCCTGTGGAGATAGTCTTGTCAGTTGGTTTATTAGTTAATTAAATGTCATTTTATACCTTATTTTCTAAATTCCAGGCATCCAAAAGAGCTCACTCTAAGATTCTCCTTGCTATCAGGTGTCTGCATAATTAATCTCATCTAAGAAAGACTGTTACTTGGTGCACAATAGAGCAGGACAATTAATTTGGACCACATGCAATTATGTTGAAAGGTCGCTGCTACCCTTGATAAAATTCTGTTCAAAGAATGCAGGAAGGCACTACTGTGGCCATCCAGGGGACGGCTTAGGGGCAGAAAATCTCTGAGTGCAATTAAACAGGCTATAAAGTAATCACTTGCAATTTTTCATTTTTAAAACAGGAGACTTTTGACTGTTGTGCAAGATGAATACTTCCGGGACCAATCAACTTGGGGAGATTTACTTCAAGAGGCGCCAAATTCCTACCCTAATGCAGAAAGCTTGCCATTTGGCCAGAAACTTCCTGTGTGGAGTCTAAAGTAGCAAGAAGCTTTCATGGGACAATTGTTCCAAAGCCCTCAACACAGCTAATAAGAAAGATTCTGGCTTTATCCACCCTGAGTAGTTCGAGCTATATAGCTGTAAAAGTTACAGTTAGAAGTGTAGATGTGTGAATTATAAAGAATCCCCAGTATCCAAATGGCTGTGAATTTATAATCCTTCAACAATATTATGTTTGCCTGTTAAATGCAAACTGCTGAAGTAGATTTCACCCTGGAGGAAGTTTCAAAGATACCTCTGTCACTATTAAAGGTATATGTATATTTTACAGTGCTAGGCAAGTTTATAAAATGCGTCTGGTTTCCCTCACTGGGGGAAGATTTTGCAGATAAAAGAAAATAAAAACGGTGGAAGGATCAAAAGGCAGAAAAGCTAAGGAATGGACAACAAAACACCTTTCTCTGTACTATTCCATCATACTTGAAGAATAAACAGGAAGAAATGTCTACATCGTGGGTGTCATGCTGTCTTTACTTATTTATTTCAAGATAACAAAAAGACAGTAAATGTGGATCATTTATACAAGTATTCAGCAACCAAGTACACATTAAGCGAGTACCTATACTATGTAATACTGTAGTGATTGTATGGCTAAGCT
Source organism: Meriones unguiculatus (assembly GCF_030254825.1). Lineage (NCBI taxonomy): Eukaryota > Metazoa > Chordata > Mammalia > Rodentia > Muridae > Meriones > Meriones unguiculatus. The sequence goes on from NC_083358.1 coordinate 31,681,130, forward strand.
ATGATCATTATCTCTGTGAAATTCCTTTAGAATGGAATTATTGAGTCCATGCTCACAACAGATAAAGGTTTGAATTGTCAATAGAAAGATATTGCCCAAGTGGGTTCCCTAGTAAGGGGGACAAGGATTATTTCTGACATGAACTCAATGACTGGCTCTTTGAGCTCCCTCTCCCCTGAGGGAGGAGCAGCCTTGCTAGGCTACAGATAAGGACATTTCAGCCAGTCGTGAACATACCTAATAAGCTAGGGTCAGATGGAAGGGGAAGAGGACCTCTCCTAAGAGTGGACTTGAAAGGGGGCAAGGAGGAGATGAGGGAGGGAGGGTGGGTTTGGGAGGGGAAAAGGGAGGGAGCTACAGCTGGGATACAAGTGAATGACCTGTGATTAAAATAAATAAATTAATAATAATAATAATAATAATAATAGATATTGGTTTTAGTCTTCATCCAACATTCTTACTTATCTATATAATGTTAGGGAAGCTCCTTGAGCTTTGTGGGACCTGGCTTTCATATCCTTAAAGGATTCTTTAAATGCTAGTAACTGGCAGGCACTCCCCATTGCTGGCAAGAAGAAAACTAGCTCAAATTAGCTTCAGAAAGGGGGTTCATTCATGTAAGGAAAGAGCAGAGAGGGCAAAGGTGAAATCATCCTTGAGAAGACCTAGAATCTCAGGCTCCAATTCCTGAAGCTTTAGGTATTCATAATTACATCTCTTTCATGGTTGCTATAAAAAAAAAATAACCCCTTTTGTTTCTGAATCCTATATTTTAAGGTTCCTATTTTTCCAAATCCAAGAGAAGTTTGTCTATTTTTTTAATTAGAAAATTATATAGAATTTGAATATTTATTTAAAAGTGCAAGTAATCTAAACATCAGCCTTCCCCGTATTCTTTGTAAATCCACCTATTAATAAGTTATGACCTCCTGGAAGCAAGAAGCTTTGCTTCTTTTATTCACTTACCCCATCTTCTATTTACCAGGTGGCATCTAAGTAAGCACGTGGGATTGTGTGGCATCCAGGAGCATGTGGGGAATCCTGACCACATCAAATCCCACATGAAAATCTCTCGAAATCTTCCTATTTCCCAGACTGCAATGTCGAACCTTATCCACACATTGAGAGCCATTGGCAATTTTCCACCGTCATCCTTCCCTTTGCTACATTGCCTTCACTTGCTACTCTCTTCAGTTTGACCCAGATGAGTTTACACAGATGGGCCATTTCTTCAGCCTCACATTTATTTTGAATGCATGTCTTTCTCTTACATGTAATTTTCCTATTTCTGTTTTTGAAGATGCTGAAGTTTGTTTGTCTGTCTGTCTGTAACCCAGGCTAACCTACTTCTCACTATGTAACCCAGACTGGCCTCAAATTCATAGCATTCTTCCTGCCTCTGCCTTCTAAATGCTGGGACTAGAGGCATAAATCATCATGCCCAGCAATTTTTACATTTCTCTATTTCAAAAGCCCTCTTGTCCTTCGGAGACTCGGGTTACAGTCTATTCCAAAAAGTATTATCCAAGCTACCAATTCAGAAGTTACATAAACATATGGATATTCAAGACCTAAAATGTCCAATATTTGAAATAAATTGACAAATGCTTACTTAATTTCTCCTTTGCAAAGCTCAGTATAATGTGTCAGATTTCTTAGTTGCAGTACAGTAGGGTCATATGGAGTGAAGGGTAGTGTGCAAAGAAAGGACCAGGGCATCCGGGCTGGGGAGAGCAGGGATGACTCTGAAGGATGTGAGGTACATTGCTACTCTCCTACGACAATGTTCCTGTGAGGTTCCCTGAAAGAAACTTTGGGGCATCTGCAGTGCAGCTAAATGTCTGCCAGCATGTGTGCCTTCTTTTATTCAAATTGAGTAATAAATATCTAGCATTTGCTTGATCCCTAGACTATTTAGTTGCCTTCCGCGGACTAGCTTGTGTCCTTCTCACAGCTGCGCTCTAGAAAGACATGCAAGCAGCATCTCAGTGAGTGTACCTGTCCTTGAGGCCGGCCTGGTAGAGAAACCACTCCAGCAGAGAGAGGGACAGGCTCGTGGAAGGGCCTATGAACTGGCATTGCTGTGAAAAGTCTTTCCTTGATCTAAGTTCATATACCTGGAAGACCATCTCTGCCTCATCCACTTGCTAAGTTCTCTTTTTTTTTTCAGTCAAATGAAGAGAATACATTTTGTGTTTATTCCCAAAGCCTCCCTAAACATGATTCATCTTTTTCTTCTCTTAAGTACTGCTATTTCTTAGACCAATCTCCATCCACTGTCATGCTTCTCACAAGGTCTTAATTATATATAAACTGCACACATCTGTTTGCATGACTTACTTCTCTTGTCATTACCAACATTGATTCCAGTGCTTAGCATGTAGTTATTGAATGAATAATAGATAATGAATATATTAAACTGTAAGGTTTAATTAGATGCAATGCCATTTGATATTTATAAGCAGTAAATAGTTTTCCAGCTAAGTGTTGATTATTTTCTTCAAATGTTTTAGTTCATTTTTATCATTGGTTCACCACATGTTAATTTCTATTGACTAAAATTCCCATTTTTCTACTTTTCTATGTTGTGTTTTTATCATTGTTGTATCAGTTCCTGTTATAGTTTCTCACTAATTTAGCATATTAGCTAGCCTCAATGAGAAATAAAGCAATGCCTCAACCCACTACTAGCTTGCCTATAAATATATTAGAAACAGAAATTGTGGTATATGAGTATTATCCCAGCACTCAGGAGGGACAAGGCAAAAAGGAACTCTGGTCTATACAGCAAAACAGTGTCACAGAGAGGAGTAGATGAAGGAGGGGGAAGAGAAGGGAAGGAAGAAAAGAAGGAAGGAAGAAAAGAAAAAAGAAGGAGGAGACACAGGAGAGAGAGAAGAGGGGGAAGAAGCAGAGAGAGGGACATGGGAGTAACTTTGACTTTTGATGCCAATTGCCTCCTTTAACAACAAACACAGGGGATAAGACAAGAGCATCATAGGCTTTTATCCATGTCTCATTGTCAGTCTTCCTAAACATGGAGAAAATTTAGATTATTCCAAATAAAGGACAGCAAAGTGAATACCTCTAACATATGAATCCACTGAATCAAAGTTTCTTAGCTACCATGAATCTTGTTCCAGCTGTTAGAATTTATTTCTTTATTCATGTAACATTTTAACAGGAGACAAATCCAAGTTATTACAAACAGATAGAAACTATCCAGTCCAAAATGGCTTGCATTAGCAACCTCATGTCGCTGACAAGGCTTCTTTTGGAAATTCATAAGCATTATTCTTATACACTTGGTTGTTTTGTTTTGTGTTTTTTTTTTTCTATCCACAAATCTTGACCCACTTGAGGCTTTTATCCTATAAAATTTAAAACTGCAAGGTCAAAATGTTGATTTAATTACATTCTAGAATATGAGATATGGAAACAGCCGCTCAACTGGGTAAGTGATGAGGAGAAGGGTGGGTGGCTGTTGCTTGATTTTAATGTTCTGTCAGTAGCAGTGGTTGCAATATCAGAGTGAGGGGAGAGCTGTGGAAGAATAGACTGAGTGGATATTTGGGAAAGGGATTTTAATGGGAAGAGAGTGAGAGCTTTCAAGTGAATTACAAGTTTATATATACATTTCCCAGATGACTCTGAATTCTTTATTTGAACTGACATGGGTTGGATAAATATATTACAGTCCTCTTTGCCTGAAATGAACAAGTAACAGACAGAAAAGATATGAAATTCAGAATATATTTGAAGAACAAACACATGCTAGCGGACATCTCGCAATGCCCAGGTCCCTAAAGCTGGAATATCACTGGATTCCCAATTCAACTTCACATAACACTTGAAATTATTTTTGTTTCTCTTCTCTTGGTCGGTGAATGTTCAGCAAAGCAGGCTTTCTAGATGAATTACAAAGAAGGATGGCAGACCTGTTTTCAAGCCAATGGCAGAACCACGTAAACAATTGGAAAGCTAAGATATAATAGTCCCATCCAGGCAGTGTGAAAAGGCAGTAGCCAAGACCACGGCACATGCATAGAATAAGAATTTGCACCTGTGTACCGTTTGTGCCTTCCAGGCAGAGTTGGCTTACACTGAAGGCGGTTGGTTTTGCCTATGCAGAGCAAAGGGGTGAGTTTAAAATGAGATCAATAACAGACACACCATCAAGTCAATCAGCCAAAAACAACAGTGCCTGATGTTTTCTGGCTTAGAGCCTCCATCATATTAGATTTCTGCCTAGTCACAGGCACTGAGTGGCTTATTTCTAGGGTTTGCAAGGTGTGCTGTAATCTCTGGGTTGTCAGAGGCTCTGCAAGGCTAGTGTTAAGTGCTGCCCGGAATCTATTCATTGGGTTGGTACTTGATTAGACATTTTAAATTATTTACTTTATTCTATGTGTATGTATGAGTACTTTCATATAAGTATATGTACCATGTGTACGCTGGTGCCTTCAGAGGCCAGAAGAGGCCATCTGAACCCCTAGAACTGGTGCTACAGGTGGTTGTAAACCACACAACACAAAGCTAGGAAATGAACACAGACCCTCTGCAAGTGGTGCTCTTAACCACTGAGCCACCTCTTGAACCCCAATTAGACATAATTTTTACTATAAGTTGAAGCATAAACTATTAAAAGGTAGTGGAATGATGGCTCAGTGGTTAATAGCACTCACTGATTTCACATAGAACCTGGGTTCAATTCCCAGCACTACATGGCAGCTCACAGCTGTCCGTAACTACAGTACCACCCCTCATCTGACCTCTCCAGGCATTAGAAATGCATGTGGTGCACAGACACACATGCAAGCAAGACATCTATACACAGGCGAAAAATACGAAAACACTATAATGAGGTAATGAGATAATGAGGTAAGGCGAACAACCACCTCTAATCCGGTTCCCAGCTCTTTCTTTCTTAAGGAAACTGAGAAAGCGTCAGGCATATGTGAACTACCTCGGCATATCTATGAAGAAGAACCTACTGTAGTAAAGGCCAAAGCCTAATATCATTAGAAGCTGGCTGCACTAGTATAATAGACCAGAACGTAAGTCCTGACTCTGACATGGACTTAGTAATGACCAGAAAACTTTGTAGAGTTCTGGGTAAGGTTGCAGCATACTGTTTATCATTTTTAACTTCCTATGTTCTTTTCCAAATAAAATCTATTCATATGTATTTAGACACTGACTTGTCTGAAGGCCTTTTAGCTAGGAACTGACAAAAAAAAATACTCCACCTTAATCTTGCTGGTTTGAAGCAGGTGCCCATCACAATATGTTCATATCTAAGGTTCATAGATGTTTGCTCAGAACCCATCTCAAGAGAGAAGATGATTTTGATTTAGAAGCTGTATTTTAAAAAGAAAAGGAAAAAGAACACAGGAAAAAATGAAGAAAGCAGGGAAAGATAAAGATAAAGAAGATGATAGAGATAGATAGATGATAGATAGGTCATAAAAATGGCTAGAGAGATGAAAGATAAATGATAGATAGATAGGTAGGTATGTAGGTAGATAGATAGATAGATATAGATATAGATAGATAGACAGATAGAGTGATAGATAGATAGATGAAAGAAGGAAAACATTCTCCCTTCTATCTTTGACTGTTTGAGCTATTTATAAGCTATTTATAATGATTCCTTTACTATTTTCAAATCTTAGAAGGATTTTGGTCTCCAACAACTTTGGCGTTTTGTTCGCAAAAATCTCCAAATATAATGTAACAATAACAACAAAATTATTTTACCTGTTCACTATCAAAGCACGAAATGAAACTCTGTGACTTCCTAATGGACATTCTAAATGAACAGTTTACTGAAGTAGGTAGAGCTTAGTACTGGGCAAACATTTGAGTGGCTACCTTAATCTAGCTGTGTGGTATTTTTGTTTGTGAGACCATTACAATAAAGTGATTTTTAAATGCTAACTTCTCTCATGTAAATGATTCCGTAATTTGATACATTTTCTTTTATTTATAAAATGCATATTGTATCTCCCAACTTCAGTTTTTACCCCCCCTCCCCTTCCGGTATCTCCCCTACCTTCCCTTTCTCCCAGACCAACCACCCCCTTCACCTCCCCTCAGAAAAGAGTAGGCCTTCCATGGACATTGAACAAATACAGCATAACAAGTTACAATAAAACTAGGCACATACCATCACATCAAACCTGGATTAGGCAACCCAGCTGAAAGATAGTGTGTGTGTGTTGAGTTGTATCTCTTCTACGCAGCAGAATCATGATCTTATTTTTGCACCCATTCTGCTAGTCTGTGTCTTTTTATTGGAGAATTGAGTCTGTTGATATTGAGTCTAAGACCCAATGATTGTTAATTTCTATTTTTGGTAGTGTTTGTTTTTGGTGGTGGTGGTGGTGGTGGTGTGTGTGTGTATGGGATGTCCATGTGTGTGAGTGTGCCCCTTCTTTGCTTATGCTGGTGTAAGATTATTTGTTGACTATGTTTTTGTGGATGTAGTTAACTTCCTTGGGTTAGATTTTTTTTCTGCTACCTTCTGTAGGGATGACTTTGTAGATAGAAATTATTTAAATTTGACTTATCATGGTGTCTTGTTTTCTCCATCTATGGTGATTGAAAGTTTTGCTGGGTATAACAGTCTGGGGTGGTATCTGTGGTCTCTTAGCTTCTGCAACACATCTGCCCAGGTCCTTCTGGCTTTTAGAATCCCTGTTGAGAAGTCAGGTGTAATTCTAATAGGTCTGCCTTTGTATGTTACCTGACCTTTTGCCTCTGCAGCTTTTAATAGTCTTTCTTCCTTCTGTGTGTTTAGTGTTTTAATATGTGGTGAGGGAACTTTCTTTTCTGGTTCAATCTATTTGGTGTTCTGTAAGCTTCTTGTGCCTTTATAGGCATGTTTTTCTTTAGGTTAGGAAATTTTTCTTCTATGATTTTGTTAAGTATATTTTCTGGATTTTGACTTGGGTTTCTTCTGTTTATATTCCTAGAATTCTCTTGTTTGGTTTTTTTCATAGTGACCCATTTTCTTGATGCTTTGTGTCAAGAACTTTTTATATACAGCATTTTCTTTGACTAATGTATTCATTTTTTTCTATCTTTTAATGCCTGAGAGTCTCTCTTCCATCTCTTGTATTCTGCTGGTGATGCTTGTGTCCATAGTTCTTGTTTGCACACTGAATTTTCCACTTCCAGAATTCCCTCCACTTGTGTTTTCTTTACTACTTTTTTTTCCATTTTTAGGTCTTGAACAGTTTTTTTGTTTTTTGTTTTTTTGTTTTTTTTTTTCATTTTCTTCAACTAGTTGGGGTTTTTTTTGGCTTTTGACATTCTTTATGGGATTTATTGATTTCCTCAAATTCTTTTATTGTTCTTTACTCAATTTCTTTAAAAGATTTATTCATTTCCTCTTTAAGGACCTCTATGATCTTTATAGTTGGCTTTAAGGTCTTTTCCTTGTACTTCAGCTGTGTTGGAATACTCAGGACTTGTTGTAATGGAATATCTGACCACTGGTTGTATCATATTGGCCTGGCTGTTGTTGACTGTGTCCTTACACTGGAGTCTAGGCATTTGGATTTGGACTGATTACAAATCTAGGTACAAATTACTGAGCTTGTCTTCGTTAGATAGGTGTTTTCTTCCTTGGTTTCTATTTCCTCTCTAATGTTTTGGCTGAAGTGGGCTGTGGTTGAGTAGAGGGTCACAAACTGAGTTGGAGGCTGGACTTCTGATAACCTGTATGGCCTCTCATCTATGAGTGAGGGTGCTGCCCAAGTTGGGGGCTGCAGTTCTGTCGATGTGTATGGCCTCTAATCTAGCTAAGGGTCCTCTGTGGTTCAGAGTGCTGGCCTGGTCTCTGGTGGAGTAAGAGGATTCCACTGGAGGTGTGGGCTGGAACATGGTAAAAGCGAAAGAAGGGGTGTTTGGGGTTGTACTGGGTAGGCATAGGGGGGAGGGATGGTCTTATCTAGGGTCAGGATGCTGGCCTGGCCTCTGCTGATACTTTTTCTTAATAGACATGGGAGAGGAACAAAAGGAGTAACATTTTATGTGTTTTTCTTAATGGTAAGACCTGGGGCAAGCTATGGGAGTTATGTCACACTGTGCAGTGGATATCGCTGATGTTCACCAGAGCTCCTTCTCTGTTTGCTACACTTCTGTCCCAGTGTTTGCTTTGCTGGCTACTGTTTACTCAGAATTGCCCCTGTGATGATGGGAGCCATGGTACTTGGAGGCCTGAGAGATCATGAACTTCATCAGTCTGGGTTGCACTATAAGTTATGACTGGAGTCAGGGCAGAAATAAATTGTTTCCTTTCCTCAAGGTGAAACACCTCCATGATTCATTTGTCAGATGAAACATCCAGTTAGACAGCAAAAACACTGACAGATTTTGGCCACCCAAAGCAACTAGAAATCTGAATAAGAGAGTCAAAAATAACCATTCTTATACTTTAAATTTTGACCAAAAGAGCTCATAACATGATATTCATGCAATGTAAAATTTGTTGTTCTTCTCACCCCATACATCCCCACATAAATGCACAATCCATCTCTTTTGGATCACTTGTTTACCATTGTAAAGAAGACCATGAAAATCATAGCTTTGCCTCTGCTGTTAGAGAGAGTTCACTTGACCTAGAATGTTTTCAGCTTAAAGAGACAACAATCATGGAGGCAAGCAAGTGGGGGGTGGGGTCAATAGTGTTTCTACCACCTGAGATCAGAGTTCTGACTGACATAAGTGATGGAACTAGCCAGGGAATTAAGTCTAAGAGACAACAACCTAAGAGGTTTGATTAGGTTAAAGCATACACCAGACAGAATGCAGGCTTTGTAAAAACACAGCACAGACCAGAGTGAATTCAACCCGCCCAACCCATTTCTAGCTAGGGGAACTATATGTGCAAAGGAGCAGCAAGAATTTACATCAGAAAGTAAAAGTCAGATCAGACTTAAGCTTGCCCTTGTTCTGGTTAGCCTTAACTGTCACCTTGACACAACCTAAAGTCATCTGACAGAGAATCTTCCATCGAGGAACGTAGATCAGATGGACCTGTGGGCACATCGTTGGAGGATTGAATTGGATGCTATCTGATGTAGAAGAGATCAGTCCACTGTGGGCAGGACCATCCCTCAGCAGGTGGTTCTGGGCTGGATAAGAAAGCTACCTGAGCATGAGCTTATGAGCTAGCTAGCAAACCATTCTTCCTCTATTGTCTCTGCTTCAATGCCCTGCCTTTATTTCCCCCAATAATGGACTGACTTGGAAGTTAAAAAAAATAAAAATAAAAACAAAAATTTAAAAAAAAACTACTACTTGCTTGAATTGCCTTTGATCAGAGTGTTTTATCACACCAACAGAAAGGAAAGTGGAATAAGCCTGAAGAAATCAGGGGATAAAAATTCTGCTGGTTTGAGGTATTTAAACACACCTTTGACCAGCCTGTAACTGATCACTAAACTACACAAAACCCTAGAAATTCAAGGCAAAAAAAAAATATATATAAGAAAAAGAAATCTCAGTGGACATAAATTGCAGGAAATATGGGCTTCAAAAATCTAGCAAGTTATCAAAACAAACAGAACCACTTTCAATAGAAAAACATTCAAAATCCAGAGTTATTGCAGTAAGTAAAACATTTAGTATTCAGCAAAAGATCATGAGACATGCAAAGAAATGAGAAATCACGGCCCATATTTAGAAGCAAATCAATAGAAACATTGCGTGTTCTCAGATGCTGAAGTTAGCAGTGACTTCAAAGAAAATGTTAAATGTGCTCAAAGAACTAAATGAAGCCATGTTAAGTAAGGAAGATAACTTGATGAATGAAAAGTTAAAAAATCTTTAAAAAATAAAAATTCTGCAGCTGAAAACTCAATAACTGCTCAACAGCAGATTTGAGATGGAAAAAAAAAAAATAACCAGCAAGCTTGAAGACAGGCCAATAGAAAACAAGCAACACACTGGCAATGGAAAAAGATAAAAAAAAAAAGAGCAGAACTCCAAAGACACATGAGAAATAACCAGATCACTAGAATACATGTAATGGGAGCTCCAGAAGAGGCAAACAAGAAGGCAGGTAAAGATCTGAAAAAACAAACAAACAAACAAACACATGAAAAGATTCTGCATGACCTAAAGAGTACTAATGTAGGAAATACAACAGCTCAACTAACTCTAAGTAGATGATGATAAAAAGATCCATGGCTAGTCAGGTCATAATCAAACAGAAATTCTCAAAAGTGTCACCAATCGAATATGACTCTTTGCAGAGTAAAATGTGCTACTTTATAGAGGCCAATAACAATGGAAGAAATGCAACCAATCCCTTGGGAAATAGTATAATCAGAAGCAAACTAAATCCAAAGCAATCAGAAAAAAAAAAAAAGGAAACAAATGGAATTCAAAAAACTAAAATAAGAAAAAAACACTAAAAAAGATTAAAGAAAAATTTTTAAATGTTTTGCAAAGGAATATCAAGCATAATCTTACCCAACCTGATCAAGAAAATGAGAAAGTAGTCTCATATTAACAATATAAATATAACAGAAGACATATACATAAGTTAGTAAAAATGTTATGTGCATAAATTAAGGAAGTGTTATGCACAAGTTTATGTCAACAACCTGGAATACTGATATGAAATTAACAAATCCTTATGAATAACAAAATTTCTAAATCTGTCTCAGAAAGAAAAATTTAGAAGAATAAAGCATGTAATTTGAATCATTCATTTAAAATGTTCTCACAAAGAAAAACACCAATTTGATCAAATGTTTAAAGAAGTAATACCAGCCCTTCTTAGAACCGTTCATATAATAAAGAATTGGTTACTTTCAACTCGTGTGGAGGAAATGATTCTATCTTTGACTAAAGGCAAATAGAGACAGCTAGAGAAACCAAGGATTTAGCTGACTTGCTAAGGTGTACTTACTTTGCATGGGAACTTGAGTTCAATCCCCAGAAAGGACTTAAAACTGTCAGTCACAGTGAAGCACACTTGTACTCTCAGCATTGGAAAAGTAGAGACGAGAGGATCCATGGAGCTTTCCAGTCAGCCAACCTTGCCTAACTACTGAGCTCCAGGAAAATAGGAGATTCGGTCCACAAAGGAGGTGGTTGGTATTCCTGAGGATGACATCTGATGCTGTCCTCTGAGCTACAAACACACACACAGAGGCACACACATATAAATGTGTATACATGTACACGCACACACAAAAACAAAAATCAACATTCCTTACAATTATAACACACAGATCCTCAATTACAAGCTAATTTCAACAGCGTAAAAACACAACCATCTATTGTGAAATGTGAGACTGTCCCAGAAATGCAAGGTGTTTGATTTGACATCTAAATCTAAATTACTATGATACGCCACGGTTAGTCAATGAATGAACAAAAATTATCTGATATCTGATCATGTCAACAGACACAGAAAAGTCATCTGGCCCATTTTCTGGAGAATATTGCCAATGGTTTTCTGAAATGACACTAGACAGTATGAGGTTAAAGAAAGAAGGCATCATGGAGGTAATTCAATCAACTTGATCTAGAAGACTGAAAGTGGCCGATGATCTTACACACGGTGACAATGTGGACTTGTGACAGTCAAGGGAGGTGTGAGTTACACCAGCATGAGGGACTGGGCGGCAGCCTCAGTGATGCTCCTTTACACTCAGTCACAAACGATCTTCCACCTTTCTCGGGCCTTCACACCTTCCTCAACACAAATCCGTCACAGGACCTTCTTACATGTCACTCAGCCAACGCAACCAGTCCTTCATTGCCCAGACATTCAAGTAATTATTCTTTCTTGCCGATGCCCAAATTTACACCACTTATTTCAGAGAGCAAACAGACAAAAGCCATCCAAGATTTCAGTAAAAATTCAGCCCTTATCATTTTCAGCACATCTGAGGTCTTCAAAGCCCTTACATTGGATACAATGACATCATAAATTACACTTGGGATGTGATGCAATTAGCGAAATTGTAAATTTCTGTCATCAGTGATTTAGCTCACTCCATGCTGTGGGAGCTTTGAGTCAGGAAGCCTCGGATTCTGAATCTATATAACGATTGTGATAATGGCGCCTGTCTGAATGAACGATGAGGAACGTAGTGCAGAGGGTACATGGGAAGAGCACAGTGTGTCTGGCCCTCGCAAGAGGTAAATCAACTTCAGTTGTTTTATGATTACACGCCACCTTATTCTTTTAATATTAAAAGTTTCACATGAGTGGCCACAGGCTTCCTGTTCTGTTTTGAACCTTTCTTTTCAAATCCATCTCTTACTTTATGTCTCCATTCACTATGAACCTTAAACTAAACGGAATAAATCATCTTACCTGGATGGCACATGACATAACTGCATGTAAAATACTATGGCATCAATAAAATTAAACGGTTTCTTACACAGTATTTTACATTCAGCAAAATGTAATTAAAGTGATTTAAAGATAGCGTGGATTTTTGACAGTTGTCTCCTAGGCTGCTTGATGTGTTATTAAAATATGTTTCATTTTATCTGCTGGAAATTCAAGAGGAATGCTCTTTGCAATTCAAAAGAGACAAAAATCTCAGAATAAAAAATTCATTTTCAGTCCCTGCAGAGTTCATTATGAACAACACAGGACTAGAAATTAAAACATTTAGGCACATTTAATAAGGCTCTATAATGAAATGACATTTATGTTCAGCAAGATCCTCTGCTTTCTCTTTTCTCTTTTATGTCTCTAAGTTCCATGGTTAGGGAAAAAGTGAACGGCTGATGTGAATTAATTGGTTAATTATGATTAGATTCACCAGCAAAGTAAAGAATTGAAGCAATTAACTAGATTATTAAAGTTTAGAAGACCCCCTTCCCTCAGTATCTTGATATTCCCGTTAAAGCGGTTCATAATTGTTGTGTTAATTGAGATGTTTACGATCATGAGCTTGTGCATTCTTGGAAAATAAAACTGGAATATTTCAGCAAGCATCAGCTAGTCAAAAGAGGAAATTAAGGCCAATGAGTTATAAAGTTACTTAAACTTTTAGCTTTCTTTTTTGTTTGCTTGTTTTGTTTTTGGTTTTGTTTGTTGGTTGGTTGGTTGGTTGGTTTTAGGAGACAAGGTTTCTCTGTGTAGCATTGGCTGTCCTGGACTCACTTTGTAGACCAGGCTGCCCTCAAACTCACAGCAATCCACTTGCCTCTGCCTACCCAAGTGCTGGGATTACAGGCGTGCACCACCACGCCCAGCTGACTTTTAGCTTTATTTTCAGACAATATACTGTATTTCAAATAAGTTGTACAGAGGGCATAGAAATGTACACATTTATAATGTACCTTTGTCTAAACTTGCATGGAATCAGCTTAAATGTGCAGTTTCAACTCTTTTTTTTTTATTTAAAGAATACATTATTAATTTACTATGACTATTAGTGTCAAACATATATATGTGTTTGGTGTGGTGTGTGTGTGTGTGTGTGTGTGTGTGTGTGTGTGAAACAATCTTTAATTTTGATCTTATCTCATCCTCAGAATCTTTGTGGAAATGAAAGCTCTTTTGATTAACTTTGTACATGAACTGTTTCAAAGTCATCTTCTTACCTCTAGAAAACATAGATGTCGAACTGTAGGTCTAATTCAGTAAAGAGATGATGCAAGTTATTGTTTCTGTATTCTATTTTAACGGTATCTGTAGCATACTAGATTTAAATATCAGGGACAAACAAATCTCAATAATCAAATCAATTATGAATATCAGATTGTGGTGCTGGTCACAAATTCTTCCTGTACAACTTACTTAAAACTTTCAAATTATGACTTAATTAATACCAAACTTAGGTTTAGATTAAAAGAAATTTTATTATTTCTATTCCTAGTAGTTTTCCAATTTCTTCCTACAACCAGATTGCACCTCTCCATAGACACTTCTAATACTGTTGCAGAGTGTCGTTGACTACTCTGAAATCCTCCAGGCTAGCTTTCAGGCAAACATTTGAGTACTAGTCTTACCAGGAATTCCTCTTGCTCATTGACATTGACTCTGCTCCGCTTCATACAGTCTCAGGCATGTTGTCATTTTATAATGTTCTCCAGAATGTCTGGACTTTACACGGTATTTTTATAGCAACTTGAGTAGAAACGGGTGCCTATTTTAAAGAGCTGCAAGGGAGTTTTAATACAAAATCTCACCAAACTGCTATCAGTTGCAATATCCATTGCCCAGCCGGTAAGCTGTGTCAGGAAAGACGCAACGCTTGACTGGCCTCGTGTGTGTGGCATACTGACAATCCAGGTGTGAGGATGAGCTCACTCTAAACCCACTGTGCTCGTTAGATATAGTGTGATTTTCCTGCCACACAGAGACCTTAAAAGCGGGGGTTTCCAACAACAAAACTTTAATTTTTAATTCACAGGTGATATCTGTGGTGGCTCTGTTGCTACACATGTTTGAGACCTAGGCCAAGAAAAGCAACTTCTCTTTGAGATATGTCATCTCTGAGGCAGAGGATGAAGAGCAAGAAATGACCTCGGCTTTAAATGACTCTTAACCCAGAACCCCTGCACAGATGTAGCCCAGGGCAGTTCAGAGTCCAATTGGGTTACATAGTAATGTGAAGAGGGACTGCCTCTGACATAATCTGACTGGCCTGCTCTTTGATCACCTCCCCCTGGGGGGGAGCAGCCTTACCAGGCCATAGTAGAGGACAGTGCAGCCACTTTTGATGTGAACTGATAGACTAAGATCAGAAAGGAGAGGAGAACCTCCCCTATCAGTGGACTTGGGGAGTGGCATGCAAGCAGAGGGAGGAGGGAGGGTGGGATTGGGAGGGGAGGAGGGAGGGGCTTACGGGGGGATGCAGAATGAATAAAGTGTAATTAATGAAAAATTTTTAAAAAAATGTACAAATACTACAAATAGGAATTATGATGCTGAGCCTCTAAAAAAAAAATAAAAAATAAAATAAAATAAAATAAAATAAATGACTCTGAAACTTTTAAAAATACTGGCCCAAGTCACTTTTGCTCATGTTTTCTAGGGCAAAGCAAGATGCACCCCAAAGTGTAAATGTGGATCTAGAAATTTATTGTCCCTGTAGAAAAAAAAGAAAATAAAAAAAGCTAGTTCTATTGGCTATGGGCTGGGTCAGCTTTAAGACTATTCAACCTACTTTGTCTACACTTAAGTAGGCAAAAGTTGATTCTCTGTGATTTTTATGTGAATGACAACATATTACCAGCATAATATTTCATCATTATCACACTGTCTCATTTCTTACAAGTTATTGACTTCCATACATTGTCACTCCATCTGGACTTTGAACACTGAGTGTTTCTCTATACTGAAAAGTTAACATCAGTGTTACGTATGTGAACAATGAGAGTATTGTACCTGCCTTTCACGCTAAGTACCGTGATATGTGGTAACATTAAATCAAAAGAGGAGAATATGTACTGTTGGAGTTTTTTATAATCAAAATGGAAATTTGTATCAGATTGGCTCATTGGACAGGAAAATGCAAAAAAAAATGAAATGGGAAAAGAGTAGATTCTCACAGCTTAATATAGCAGTGAGAGAAAAAACTAAAAGTTCTCAAATAAGAACAGAAAGAGAGGCACATTTGGGACCAAACTCCCACATTCTGCTAAGTTTTGAAGGGTCTCTTAGCATTTATTTTCAAATAAACAAAATCATTATTAAAAGTGGCCTTTCACGCCGCACTCACTTGTGGTTTGCAACGAACACTCTGAAGGCAGAGGCAGAAGAGTTCAATGCCAACCAGATAAGGGCAGGACTAGACAACCCCCTCTATCAAAAGAAGAGGAGGGGGGATGAGGACATTTCCTCCAAGTCATTTATACATTGTTTTTGGATGCAGAGAGCATTGTTCTTCCTACTCTGTGTATTTGATCTTTGTTTGATTGCCCTCACATCTATTGACATCTAAGATCTAATTGCTCCATATCACTACAGACCTATATAGCCACATAGACCTATAACTGCTTTATATTATATCTATAGAGCAAATCTAGCTATCTGACTGATTCAGTACCACTCACTGCAGTGTGTCCTGATTTAAATATCTGCTGACTAGATATTAGGGAACTCCAGACATTCTCAGTTTCTCTGCTTTCTCTGATTCTTATCTTTTCATCATTACCACACTGTCTCATTTCCTACAGCTAGAAATGTTTTTATCAAAAATGGCACCCTCAGATGAACTGAAGCATTGCTCCCATTAGCTATTTCATGGTGAGAAACAGCCCAAATTAAAGAACTGAACAGCATCAGGCACTCCATCCATGGAGCGCCAAACACACACGACACTTCTACCCAGCAACAGAGCGTTTAGGAAAGCAGGCGTCTTATCTGCGACGGCCCTCCATTTAGAAGTCATAGCATGTGACCGCCAGCTCCGGGGTCACCATGGTAATTTGGCTCTCAGAGAACCATGATGATGAAAGAAAGCATTGTTACAAAAAAAAAAAAAAGTTTCATTCTTTTATTTTCTGCTCTTGCAGCTGGCTGTTGTACAGCAGAAAATAAATAAGGACACCAAGAAGAAAGGGGAAATTAAACATGAATAAATAACAGCTGTTCTTTCCCAATGGGGTTGATAATCAGGGGCCCACACCATTTGTTCTAATACCTGCTTTATCTAGAATTCATAACCAATTCTTTTTTTAAGGCTTTTGGGATTTATTTTTTCTTTTTACTATTTTCTCGATTGGCCCCATGCTTCCCTGTATGTCTGAAGTGGGTATTTTATTTGGTTTTGATTGCCCAACAAGCTGCAAACAATAATAATTTTTTTAAAAAATCCTCACTAACTTAGTTTCTCCAGAGATTCTCAAACTTCAAACCTTTTAGAAGATTCATTTACCTGAGGATTCTGAGTGCACAGGTTTGGAAACATTGATGACAAGCTGCCTTGATGTCTATGTGGACAGTTTAGGGACACATTTACAATTAGCAGGGTTTTCACAGAAATTTGGAGGTATGGAATCAGCATCCGACTTGGAAAATGGAGTGCAGGTACCCTTGGAAGGGCTAACATCTGTTTTTCAGGGGTCAGTAGCTCACTTGTCTGTGGGAAGTCTAATACACTATAATGTAAGAGAAGCAATACTAGCTCTCCTTCACCTTTACATCATCAGGATTCTAGTTACCTCCTACTTAATCGATACAGCTAACCAACTAGTCTTTTCACCCATTTTTCTCTTCTTCAGAGTTAATTTTCTACCTGGGATACCAGAGCCAACATGTAAAAAGCAGATACATATCATATGACTAATTCTTCTTTAAAAAGCAACATGGTGATGTCTGATGGTTTAGCATTGAAACAACTCACAAAGCTTTCTGTATTTCTCTTTTTAGTGTCATCATGCACCACATCTTGATTCACATGTTCCCCTCCACACCCAAATAAGTGACACAGGTATTATTTCTGCTGAATCTTGAGAACAACTGTCTTCAAATGCTCCCCAACCCCATTCCGGTTGCCTCTCCACTGTAGTAATAAAACATCACTACCAAAAGCACCTCAGGTATGAAAGTGTTTATTTGGATACCAGGAAAAGTCCATCATGGAGGGAATCCAGAGCAGGAACTCAAGGCAGGAACCTGGAGGCAGAGACTGAAGCAGAGGTCATGGAGGAATGCTGCTTTCTGGCTTGCTTCCCCTGGCTTGCTCAACTACCTTTCTTATATAGGCCAAGACTACTTGTCCAGGCATGGCATGGCCCACAGTGAGCTGGACCCTCCAATATCAATCAAGTGAGCACTCAAGAAAATGCCCCACAGGGATGCCCATGAACCAGTCTGACAGAGGGCCCTCCTCAACTGGGGATCCTTCTTCTCGGGTGACTCTACTTTGTGCCAAGTTGACCAAAAACTTAACCAGCATACCCTCTGTCCTAATGTTTGTCCTACTAAGTGTGACTGGTGCTAATATTAAAACATTTATGAGTAATCTCAAGGACCAGAACTTCCCAGTGCTTCAGCCGCACCCATCATGTACGTACAATGCCAGGCACACCACTCTCCTCGGTGCCTGCATCATCTATGTGCACCCCTTTTCCACCAAAGCACATCCCACCAATGCCATCGATTCAGACCTAGCTTCGAGCACAAATGAGCATCTCCTTAGGGAAGACCCTGAGAAACAAGCATCTTTCCGTGACTTTTCCCTTTAACTCATAATCAGGACTCTGTAAATGGATTCCCATTTTAATTGAGTGGGTGAATTAAAATTTAAGCTGATAATATAGCCTATATTTTGAGAAAGAGAGATATAAATATGCAGATTTTTTCGTTTTCTCCAGAAATTATTTAGAAGAAACTGGAAAGGGGATTTCATTTAAGCAAATATTAAACAGAAAGCAAGTAAAAAGCTAACTCTGGAATAAGATGATGGAGCCTAGTGCTGGGTGCAGCAATCTTTTACTAACTCGTACCAATTATTATTTACCTCAGAGGCAAATCTGCATGCCGTCCACACCTCCCTTAACCACTCAAAATGTTTCTGCTATTGCCACATCTTTATTTCCATTGGACTTTACTTTAAGGCAACCTTTAACATTACCTTTTCATCAACCATTTGACAGGTAACGCTCCGACACTGAGCAGGTGCTTCAAAGAATGGCTTCCTCATTCATTCAGAAAGACATACTAAATCTTTGATAAGGCCTTGAAAAAGGACAGAGTCTTTTAATGTGTGATCAAACTTTATTACCTGACCTATTTAATTGGGTGGCCAAAGGGAATTGAGACGCTGTCAAAGCTAGGGGTTTGACTGCACTGTGATAAGGTCTGAATTATAGGATCCTTCTTTCTCAAAACGTTTCACCTGCTGGAAATAATACAATGTGTGCAGTGCTTTGAAAATAGTAGGTGTTCGATAATTTTCCCCTTTTTTCATTATTATCATTATTGTTGTTGTTGTTATGATTTACAATTCACTCACTTCATATCCCACTTGTAGCCCTCTCCTCCATCTCCTCCCAGTCCCAACCACCCTCCTTCTTCCTTCCCTATCCCTCTCACCTAGTCCACTGAAAGGAGAAGTCCTCCCCTATGGTCTAACCTTAGCCTAGCAGGTACCACCGAAACTGCCTGGATCCTCTTCTCTGTGGGCTGGCTAAGTCATTCCACAAGGAATAAGTGATCAAAGGGCAAACAACCAAGTTCGTGTTGGAAACTGTCTCTTCTCCCCTTACTAGGGAACCCACATGGAGACTGAGCTATCTATGGGCTACATCTGAGCAGGAGGTCTAGATCCTCTCTATGCATAGTCTTTGGTTGCTGCATCAGTCTCTGCAGTCTCTTCTGGGCCCAGCCTATTGTGGGCTTTGTTGGTCTCCTTGTGGGGCTCCTGTCTCATCTGTATCCTTCTATTTCCCCCCCCACCCCCTGCGCTTCTTCTATAAGACTCCCTGTGCTCTGCCCAAAGTTTGCCTGTGAGTCTCTGAGTCTGCTTCAAACCCTGCTGGGTGTAGCTTAATCCTCATTCAGAAGAGAAAACAGGACAAACACTGGAAGCAGTAGGAGAGAAGTAACAGGATGGGAGCCTACCAGAGATATCCAATAAGTGTTTTAATGTTTAAAAAAAAAAGGTTTGATTGGATTAGTAAAATAGGGATAATTAGTTTCTAAAACCTGCCATAAATTTGGAATCAAAACCAAATATTAATGACTAGGAAAAATATTCTAGGGGTCTGAATGACATCACTTGGAAATGGATTCATTCCCTTTCCTCAGCAGATAATGACACATTATTGTCTATGTGAAGTCAGTCATCCCGGTGTTTCTAACTATACAAACTCATAAAGCAAATTCTGGATATCTTACTAGATTGTGCTCCTGGGCCTCTTTGTCCACTACAAATACCCTAGTGCTGTTCAGAAGGAAGGAGGAAAGAAGAGAGAAGGGTTGAGGGACAGAGGAGAAGGGTAGCAGTGAAGAGAAAGAAAAAGAGTGAGACAGAGGAGTGGGGCAAGGGGAAGATGCTTGCTTGAATGGGAGTGACTTGATGGTCCACCAAATTACCCAGCCTTCTGCTTGCCTTTCCCAGGAAAGACAACTTGTCCCTGTGTAGCACTCATTCAGAACACTGACACGGAGACCGCTGTGCCTGTGTTGTTATTGTCTGACCTTGGACAAGTGTCTTATCCTTCGTGAGTCTGCTTCTCTGTATGACTTGGGGATAAATATGCTACTTGGAGGATGATTTGTGAGGACTGAATAACATGTAAAAATGCCATATTTGTATTCCACAGAAAAGCTGGATGGTCAGAATGAATATACACTGAAATAATCCATACATACAGAATTGACTCCTAAAAATGCTGGAGGTTTACAAGCTCCAAAATCTGCAGTTGCCTACCTGACTCTCAAGTTTGTTTTCAGTTCAAGACCAAAGGCCGTACTAAAAACCAAGAGAGTATGATGCAGTTCAAGTATGCAGATAGCCCACCCCTCCCTAGCCACACCCTAAACCCAAGTGCTTTGTTATAGACTCTATAAGTGGATCCCTGCATACAAAAATGCCCAAGTATTTCCTGACTATTCAATTTGGCTAAAATTATTAAGGTGTCTCTGAATTCTTTCCAAGTGTGAGAGGCCGGGGTCCACCTAAACTCCCACCAAACAGTTAATCCTGTTTTATGCCCATTGTCACAGATATTGCATGGGATTAACTTGTTCCCCCCCCCCAAAAAAAAAAAAAAACTGCAATGTCTGTTTATCTTAAGTTCAAACTCCGCTGGGCATCCTGCACTTTGATCTGCTAAATCTTGCAGCACTCGCTTAGGAACTGTATAGAGAAGACATCATCTTTGGAGAACTGTGAGAATTCTGCTCCACCGTGTGTGCGCGCTGTGTCTGTAGGTCACCTGGCAGCAATGAGGGCATAAGCAGTGCTACAAGGTAGAATAACGAAGCTGCAGATGGACACTGTCAGGTCTGAAATTTTTTCTCAGTCTTTGAGGATGTCAAGCTAGTAGAGGAAAGAGTTTGGAAAATCTCTACAGACTTTCCGTTCTGCCTGCAAGGTAGAGAAAAGACCCATTTGGTTATCTCAACAGATGGCCTATGCATTGCATCAAATGCCCAAGCTCTTTCTGACAAACAGGTCATTGACGACTGATTTGATTTCTGTGGACACAGTTAAAAATAGTGAATGAGTTATTTAATCGGTTTTCTATATTGTTCAAGTTACTTATAAGCAGTGACATGGGTTTACTCTCTATCCCTAACACTCAATTTTCTGAACCTTTAGGCATGAAATCTATGCTTGCAGTATTTTGTTTACACATCTTAATAATAATTTACAGTAATGGTGAACATTAAATGGAGTCATAGTCATTTGTGTCAGGTGAGGCTATCATACCTAGTAGATAAAAGGGGGTTTTACTGTACTTATCCACTGTTAATTGAGGCTGACACACCTCAACTAATGTCAGCTTAGACCCCTGTGAATGACTTCCAGGCTTCTCTGTGTGCTGTGTCCTCCACTACATTACATCCTAACCCACTTCTGGCTCATTTCTGTTTGCACAACGTGGCTAATTTTCGCAAACCTCCACGAAAAGGGCTTCCCAGGGAACCTCTGGCATGAGAATGCTCTAAGATGGCTGTTCTCTCTTCCTGCCTGGAAGTTCCTTGGTGATCTCATTTCCCTTTCTCCCTAATCTCAGTCTAGGAAAATTTGTGGAATAATACAGTACAAAAACAAGTGCTAAGAAGTGTTTCACAGATACTGATTGCCTCATACATAAATACCTAAATAGAAGTAATGGGGACTGGAGGGATGGCTCCATGGCTAAGAGCCTTGTCAGCTATTTCAGAGGTCCTGAGTTCAATCCCCAGTGACCACATGGTGGCCCATGACCATCTATAAAGGGATCTAATGCTCTCTTCTGTCATGCAGGCATGCATGCAAAAAGAGCACTTATCCTAAATAAATAGCTCTTAAAAATAATAATAAAAGTAATAAATTGTAAAGCTAGAGGTATAACCCAGTTGTTAGAGTGCTTGTCTATCATGTATAAAGCTCAATATTTCATCTCTAACACAACATATACCATATATGATAACTATGTTTGTAATCTCAGAACTTTGAGGTCATCACAGCTACATGCTGAGTTCAAGAGCAGCCTAAACATGAGACTTAGTCGCAAATAAAAGTTATAAATTATGATACTAAAACTAATACTAAGAATAAAAACTACAAAATGGAGTTCTTTGCATGTGTGACAGTTTGCACTGAGTTTGTTGTGTAATCCCCACAAACCAGTCCAAGAGATTCTAACCATTGATGATATCTCATTTTACAGATTAGTAAAATAAGGGTTTGAAAGAGTAAATAGTTTTGAAAGTTCTTACGATGAGAATGATGAAAATCTAATACTAGGACTGACTGAAAAATCACTACACAGAGTGATATTTTTCCATTTGGGGGCTCTCACCTCTAATAAGCAAAGCAAAGATGGAAGTGGAAATGTCTAAAAGTATACTATAAAGAGAAATCCATATAAGCCCTGAAATAAAAGCTTCTTCCTGGAGAGGAGAGGAGAACACCAGAAGTACTGATACTGACTGAAGTCACCCACACCTGGGTATGGGTGCCCTAATGGGTCAGCTCCCTGTTGGTATTGACATGTCTGGCACTGGGGGTAAAGCGGTTTGCTGGACCATGCCATCTTCTTGCTCCCTTGACAGCACCTGCTTCACCCTCAGTCCACGTATAGGCTACATTGGCTGTTTCTACCAATGTTCAAAAGAAGCATTTCCTCAAGACTAACACGTACCTACTAAACATCTTACTCTCTATCCCCTCGGTGTCCTACTCTCACTCTCTTTGTGGAGTTCTAAATTCCCAGAAGAATTCTAAGTTCTAAGAAGACACCAATAGTCTCTCTTGCTACCTTGCTTGCAACGTATTACAGGGAAATGATGCTGTACCTTCACGTGGACCCACGACTCTCTCTCATAACTGTCCATGATTTTTAAATGTAAATCTTGCCTTTCCCACAGTTTTCCAGATGATTAGTGAAGTAAGCTGGGGGAAATTTTCATGGCAGGATATACGCTTTCTAGAAACGACATAAGAACATGTGTGTACACGCTCTGCTGGTGATCTTTCTCTGGTAAGGGGCGTAATGGCGTAATATTTCAAGGTGTCTAGTGCTACAAACGCACCTGCATTGGAAGGTAAAATTCTCCCAAGCTCTTTGGCATAGATTCTAAGCCTGAATCCTTTAAGGGGAACAAAAGCACAGCTTCAATATACAATATATCTCTTTTTTTTCCCTGAAACCAACTGCTGGGTTCCCTAGTTCCATGGGGAGATAAATCTATTTAAAAATCGAGATGGAGATTTTTCTTTCAGTGATTTTTCTTTCTAGATTAGCAGAGTATTTCCTAGTCTCTTTATTCTTTCCTTGGGGTTTTCCATCACTACCTATAGCTTATAAGTAAACACGATGCATTCACTACTGCTAACTCCTATGATTAGGGTGAATACACTATTTAAAATTTGAACTTTCATCATTTTGAATTTTTCTCTTCTCCACTGAATTTTTTTTCTTGTGACATGCCTGAACTTGGTCTGATATATGATAACATGCTCAAATACTAAATAGGAAAAACAAAACTGCTTCATTCTCAAACTTGGCTCTGTGGATATCTTGGTCTGGATAATTCTGTTGTAAGGATGTCTTTTGCATATAGGAAGTTGAGTGATACTCTTGGCCCCTACCCACTACATACTCTTTCCCTCAAGCATGACAGTAAATACTGTGTCCAGATATTACTAATTATCTTCTGAAGATGGAAGTGAAGGTAAAAAAATGACCTCCATTTGAGTTTTGCTGCAATAAAGGAAAAGAAGTTTAAAATAACCAGTGTTTCATGGATGTGCCAAGCAGTTAACTTACATTTTCTTTTTAATATTTTATTAATTATTATTATTTACTACAATTTATTCACTTTGTGTCCTGGCTGTGGCCTCCTCCCTATTCTCCTCCCAATCCTACCCTCCCTCCCTCTTCTCTCCCTGTTTCCTTCCCCTAGTCCACTAATAGAGAGTGGACTCCCATTCCATCTGACCCTAGCCTATCAGGTCCCATAAGGACTGGCTGCATTTTCTTCCTCTGTGGCCTGGCAAGGCTGCACCCCAACAAAGGATTTGTGATCAGCGAGCCTGCCACTGAGTTCATGCCAGAGACAGCCCCTGTTCCCCTTACTAGGGAATCCATCTGAAGACTGAGTCTATAAGTTACATCTGAACAGGGGTTTTAGGTCCTCTCCATGAATGTTCCATGGTTGGGGTATCAGTCTCTGCAGAGCCCCCACGGCCCAGTTTTTATGGCTCTGTTGATCTCCTTTTGTAGTTCCTGTTCCCTCCAGGTCTTTCTGTCTCCCCCTTCTTTCATAAAATTCCATTCATTCTGCCCAAAGTTTAGCTATGAATTTCAGCCCCTGCTTCAATACCTTGATCACTGGAGTCTTTCAGAGGCCAACTGTGGTAGGCTCCTGTCTTGTTCCTTCTCTTCTCCTGCTTCTGATGTCTATTGTGTTTGCACTTCTGGATAAATATTGAGCATCTTCTCTAGGGTCCTCCTTGTTGTTTAGCTTCTTTAGGAGTATAGAATTTTTAACTTACATTTTCTAATTCTATTCCTGCCAACAACAATCTAAAGCAGCAATATGCCATGCTCTGCAAAAGAAAAAAATTATATTCAGCATAATGAAATAATACAGCTATGGAATCACCATTCAAGCCAGCCGAGTATTATTTACAGTAGCCACAATGTGGAGCCATCTAGATGCCCATCAACCAGTGAATAGAGAGAGAAAACATGTATCTATATACAGGACCATTTTATTCAGCCATAAAGGTCAATGAAATCATTTCATTGGCAGGAAATGGATAAGTTGGAGAGATTACCACACCTAACAAAATAAGTCAGACACGGGCAGATAAATATTACACCTTATAGCAAATAAGGAGAAAGTGAGAGAAAGAGTGGAGAAGGTGAATAAAAGAAGAGGGAACAAGAGACAAAAGAAAAGCAAGAATGATGATCATCCTATGTTTTCTGTCATACATAGACATATATGCACCTTGGAGAGAGAACGGATACTAGTTAGAGGAGAGGGCCTCTCAGGAAGGAGAAGACAGCAAAAGAAGGTAATGCTGAATATAAGCAAAGTGTAGTGATGCCATGTATTAAACTTTCATGAAAAAAATCATTATTTTGCATACTAACTTAAACACATGAAAATATAAATTTTAATTATCAAAGGAGAAAAAAAATAAACAACCAAAAAGGATGTATGATTCCAAACCCTGTGAACAAAGAAAGACAGATTTAGAAAGGGAATCATGTTGCAATGGACCTTGGGCCATTCACTCAGGTCCAAGGTTTCCTAGCCTCTGCTTGAAGCAAGACGAAGATGGTAAAATGACTCATTTCCAGGAAAACACTCTTTTGATAATGATAAGTTCAGTCTGATCAGCCTAGACATAGAGGTTTGTTTGTTTGTTCTTTGTGTATTGTTTAATTTTACATCTTTCAATTATGACCAAATAGGCTCTAGCCCAATTTGGAAGGGAGTATCTGCTTTGAATATAAAACACATGGTATGAACAGCACAGGCTCTAAGATCAACAATCAATAAATGGGACCTCATGAAACTGAAAAGTTTCTGTAAAGCAAAGGACACTGTCATCAAGACAAAATGACAGCCTACAGACTTGGGAAGGATCTTCACCAACCCTATATCTGACAGAGGGCTAATGTCCAGACTATATAAAGAACTCAAGAAGTTAAAAAGCAACAAATCAAGTAATTAAATTAAAAAATGGGATACGAAGCTAAACAGAGAATTCTCTGTAGAGGAATATAGAATGGCAGAGAAACAACTTAAATGCTCACCATCCTAAATCATCAGGGAGATGCAAATCAAAACGACTCTGAGATTTCACCTTACAACCATCAGAATGGCTAAGATCAAAAACTCAAGTGACAATACATGCTAGAGAGGTTGTTTAGAAAGAGAACCCTCCTCCATTGCTGGTGGGATTGTAACCTTATACAACCACTTTGGAAGTCAATCTGGTGCTTTCTCAGACAACAAGGAATAGTGCTTCTTCAAGAGCCAGCTATACCACTCCTAGTCATATATCCAAAATAAGCTCAAGCACACAACAAGGACATTTGTTCAACCATGTTCTTAGCAGCTTTATTCATAATAGCCAGAAGCTGAAAACAACCCAGATGTCCCTCAGTTGAGGAATGGATACAGAAATTGTGGTACATTTACACAATGGAATACTACTCAGCAATTAAAAACAAGGAAATCATGAAATTTACAGGCAAATGGTGGGACCTAGAAAAGATCATCCTGAGTGAGGTATCCCAGAAACAGAAAGACACACATGGTGTACACTCACTTATAAGTCAATACTAGACATATAATAAAGGATAAACATACTAAAATCTGTACACCTAAAGAAGCTAATCAGGAAGGAGGTCCCTGGGTAAGATGATCAATCCTCACTCAGAAAGACAAACAGGATGGACATTGGAAGAAGGAGAAAACAGGAAACAGGACAGGAGCCTACCACAGAGGGCCTCTGAAAGACTCTACCCAGCAGTGTAGAAAAGCAGATGCTGAGACTCTTAACCAAACTTTGGGCAGAGTGTAGGCAATCCTATGAAAGAAGAGGGAGATAGTAGGACCTGAAGAGGACAGGAGCTCCACAAGGAGAGCAACAGAACCAAAATATCTGGGCACAGGGGTCTTTTCTGAGACTGATATTCCAACCAAAGACCATTCATGGATATAACCTAGAACCCCTGCTCAGTTGTAGCCCATGGCAGCTCAATATCCAAGTATGTACCCTAGTAAGTTGAACAGGGATCGTCTCTGATATGAACTCAATGGCAAGCTCTTTGGGGGAGCAGTCTAGCCAGGCT
The DNA here is from genome assembly GCF_030254825.1 of Meriones unguiculatus. NCBI lineage: Eukaryota > Metazoa > Chordata > Mammalia > Rodentia > Muridae > Meriones > Meriones unguiculatus. Next base: position 31,708,103 of record NC_083358.1, read on the forward strand.
ACAGAGGAGGACAATGTAGCCAGTCTTGATGAGACCTAATAAACTAGGGTTAGATGGAAGGGGAGGAGGACCTTCCATTTCAGTGGACTTGGAGAGGGGAATGAGAGGAGATGAGGGAGGGAGGGGGGTTGGGAGGGAATAAGGGAGGTGGCTACAGCTGGGATACAAAGTGAATAAACTGTAGTTAATATAAAATGTTAATTTAAAAATACATGGTGTGATAGTAAATCTTGGTTGTCATTTGATTAGACCTGGATTTAACAAGGACACAAGACTCTGATTAGATCGGTTAGAAGCTGTCTAGGAAGAATTAACTGAAAGAAGAAATACCCTCTCCAAAAATCGATGGACCTTCTCAAGGCAGCGTGGGCATAAAAAGGTTCAAATGGAAAAGACTTTTGACTTTTGGCTGTTAACCTTTTTCCCTTGCTGGTGAGTGCATCTACCCTGCTGCTGCCAGTGATACTGTCATCCTTCAGTGCCATTGGAAAGCAGCTTTTCAGCTTTCCAACATGATCTGAAGACTTGGGCTCTCCAAGAATCCTGAAGGCTTCAGTATCAGTTAGGACTGCTAAACTATCCAGCCTCATGGTCTCAGCAGCTCTTGATTATGAAAACCATTGCTGTTTAACCCATCACATCATGTAAGCAATGTAATAAACTCCGCTTTAATGTTCTACATATACCAGTTCTGTTCCTCTGGAGAGCCCTGACTCATACACACGGCATCACACAGAATACTCATTTAACGAAATTGCCTCATTCACTTGTTCGTATGTGCTACTTAATGATCATTTGATGCAGTAATGGAACCATCAATGCTGGTAATATAGGAAGAAATAATGAGCACAAAGCAAATCCGTCTTTCATTCCTTTCATTCGGGCATTGGAATGTGTACACTGCACACATATCTTTTATCCCCAATGGCCATGATGACCTCATATGCTGACCCAACTGTACAATAGCAAAACTGAGAGGCAAAGCATTTAAGAGCTGCCAAACAGTAAATCGCCAGTAAGTGGCTGAGCCTATACATCCTAACTTTGTCAACACCCTTGATGGGGCCTTAATCAAGAGCTCAGGCCCCAAAAAAGCATTGGGCATTGTTCATGAATTTAATGACGCAATGGGCTAGAGTACTCTGGCTTCATCACTGTAGTAGGAAAGTTTGTGAAAAGCAAAGACACTTTAAAAGATCTCCCTTATCATTGGACTGGGGGAAGGGCATAGGAGAAGAGGGAGGGAGGGTGGGATTGGGAAGAGATTGGGGGAGGGGGCTACAGCTGGGATACAAAGTAAATAAACTGTAATTAATAAAAACAAAATAATTTTTTTTAAATCTATTTGGAAGATAAACTAAGGACATATCAGAAAGAGAGACAGAGATAGAAAACTAAAGTTGATTTTTATAATAAATAAAGGTAAGAGGTAAGAATCGTTGTGAGCAGTCTAGAAATAGTGATCCTCAGCGTTAGGCCTCACCTGAAACTTACTATCTGTAATATCCTGAGCAAACCGTGTCACCATTGGGCTGCCTACTAGTGATAATGATGGTAATGAATTGCCAGATGTTATCCAATTGAGGCCTACAAACTTCTTGGGGTTCGTATTCCTAAACACAGAAAAATAATTTTATTTTCTAGGATTGAACTGCACTAAAAACCTAAAATTCAACTTATTAAAAAAAAAAAAGCTAACTTTAAAACCAAGATTGATAATGACCTTATGCATTTTACTTGGCCCAGGGATGCTTCCTGAACCTTCTGTCTAGGCCAGTGATTCTCAACCTTCCTAATGCTGAACTCTTTTAATACAGTTCCCCATGTTGTAATGAGCCCGAACCATAAAATTATTGCATTACCAGTTCATAACTATAATTTTGCTACTGTTATGAATCATAATGTAAATGTCTGATATTCAAGATATCTGATATATGATCCCTGTGAAAGGATCATTTGACCCCAAAGGGGTCATGACCCAAGTTAAGAGCCACTAATCTAGGTTTATAGGTAGTCCATACATTAGCATACTATCAATCCTTCCGGTTGAGTGTGCTTGCTGCAGAAGCCCTAACCAAGGCAATCTGTTTGACTGAGACATGTTCCCTCCCATTCCCCACTTCTCCTTTCACGTCTGTCTCATATTCAGGGTATGAGATTTACCTTAAACTGAGAATCCAGAAAGTTGCTCTGAAAGGAAAATCATTTTCAATGTATGCCAAATATCTTCTTATATCTCTATAATTGCACTTATTCATCATTATTTTTAATGATATATTTCCCCTGCTAGAAGGTGAGATTCTTCAAATTGAAGCTACAAATCACTGATATTTGTTTCACTTAATCTCTTTCTGTCTCGCTGTCTCATATAGAAGAAGTTCTGGCTGAATACGTAAGTGAAGGACCTGTTGAAACATGCTTTGTTAACAGTCTAAGGTTGCAGTGGTTTTAGCTGATATTGTCCTCTGGTCATATAACGTGTTCTTTAGTTTTGTCTCAGACAGCATTAACTAGATACCTCCAGGATGTCCTCTGTGGTATAGAAAGTCACCTTTAAAACTGAGAATGTAGTTAGAACATGGAAGGGATAGCAATCGTTTATACATGCGTGTGAATTAATTTAAAAGCATTTCTGATTACAATAAAGTAGTAAGTTGGATTGGGAATAGTAGAGAATTCTTTGTGGCCATTAGCTTCTCAGGAGTTTAGATTGGTTATAATAGGGTGTTGTAGTCATGGTCCAGTGGTCAGTTAAAAAATTTTGATTTTCTAAGTACTGAGCCTACAGGATCATAAGAAAAATCCTCTTAAACAAAGGGACTGAACTTACTGAATTCTATAGCTAATTAAAACCTTTATATTTTAAAATATTGTCTAAGTTATTTCAAAAAAATAATAAACTACTTAGTTTTTCCTGCTCCTCAGCACTCTCTCTCTCTCTGCTAATTTTGCTCTATTTGCATATAGTTAATAAAGTATTTTTCTACTACAAAGACAATTTTAAAACATCAATTCAAATTGAACCATCTGTATTTTCACCTTTGCTTGCTAGAGAGGGGCATGTAACTAGAGAATCCTCCTGCCTTCCCCCTAAAATGGTTGTGTTTCTTGCTATAACTTGAAAGCACCTTTATCTCAGTATAGCTTGGTGGCCTGATGCTGCCTCTCAGTCAGCTTAATAAGTAGAATTATTGCCATTTTTTGGGAAGGAGGGTAAGCTAAGAGTAACCTGCCTGAGACTCGGTGAAGGAGAAGAGTCAGAAAAGGAAAAACCTAGACTCTTACCCAAACACAGAAGAGAAGAAGGCTTTGGAAATCCACAAAGATGGTGAAGAACAGCTAAACACCTCGGGTGAAAAGCAGGTGGTGTGCAAGGATAAACAAGCCAAGCCAAATGCAGCTCCAAGTACACAACCCCAGGAGGCTACAGGTGAAACAAAAATACTCATCCTCTGCGCGCCACTGGCTAAGCCAGGTGACCCTGGAATCAGACTGGCAATCCTACCCGCATGACAAGCCCACAGCCTTCACGAGCTGCAGACCCCATATTGGTGAAAGTGATTCCTCCATCTGATAGAACAACAGAGGGTAGCGATCTCCCTTGTCACTTGAAATGACTCAGACAGCGGCCAGGTGTATTCTTGAGAGAGAAGCTATTATTTAAAACTGAACTTCTTGGGGCACTGGGAACATGGAACAGTCACAGGCAGGGATACTGAACTGGCCCTGCCAAAGCCTCAGGGTAAGAGATGGACCTGGGTAGCAGCCATGGAGAGAAGGTGGCCTGGACATTGATAAGCCAGAAAGGGCAAGAAGAAAGAGGCTGAGCTCAGAGACTGAAATTCTCCATTCTCGATGGCCAGGAACAGACAGAGTCCACTGAGAACAGCCTTGGCATTTGATAGCCCTGTTTCTGAGGTGACCAAGTGCCCTCTGGAGACATCTATCAGGTGTCTGGAGACACCGTTCAGGGCTGCAGAGTCCCAGACCTCAAGCTCCAGGAGAACACTTGAAATTCATACATGAGTGTGTGCCTCCAGCTGGGTGATCAATACTTGGGGATTCGGAAAGTACTGAAGGGGTTGTCTGTCTGTACAGATCTCAGCGTCATGGTTGCTGCCATGCACTCCCCCAACGTGTGCCTATGAAAATATTACCCAGCCCAAGAGGTGTGACATGGGGAGGTGAAGGAACCTGCACACTGCCCAGCGAAAGGTGAATGTGGCCAGCAGAGGACCCTGATGGGCAAAGAAGAGACTACAACATAAAGCTAGCTGTGGTGAACCTCAGGTACCTGTCCTATACAGGCTCAGGCCCAGCACAGACCACTGGAATATAAAGGAAAAAAAAAGGAAGACCCTCTCACTGAACCATTGAAAAAGCTTTTAGAAAAGAAAGTAATTGTTTCCCATGCAGCACAGAGAGCTGGATCTGGCTAAGGAACCCTACTGTTTGGCCTGAATGAAGGCAGAAACAGCATTTCCAAAGGACAACTAAGGCACAATCGGGAATGGCAAGCACGTGGAGCAAATGGCAGGGATAAATCCATCAAAGAAGTTGTTTTTAGATTCTCTTAGAGAGCTCACAGGGCTGTGCATGCCTAAAGACAGTGGTAAATTTTCCCTTTAAAACCTTCATTGTAGCTGCCTGTCTCACAGCATAGTGTAACCCCGACTGAAGCAGAGAGCAGCATCCCGCCTGGGTGTTGGCTCTTACCTCTCACAGTGGTGGTTATCGCGCCACTGTCCACCTGTCTAGAAGCTCGGGTTTTTCTCCTACGCTCTCACAGCCATACAGCACAGCACGGTGGAGCAGAAGAAGCATGAGACGACGTGAGGGCAGCTTTGATTTCCGTCCCTAGCTGTCACGTCAGCTGAAGTAACCCTCGGTAAACTGCCTAGTGTTCCTGTGTGTCCCTCTGTGGAAAGTGAAGATGACAGTAATCGTTTTTGTTTTGTTTTGTTTTTCTAGGGGTACCTTATTCTGTGCCATAAAACATGCCTTAACAAACATAAAAAAAAATAGAACTCATATAAAAATTTAAAATATCCATTACATGAATAGTGTTGAAAGTCATTTAGAATACTTTTAATTTAAAAATTAATTTAAATATAATTACACCACTTCCCCTTCTCTTTGCTCCCTTCAGCCCCTCCAATGTCCACTCTATCAACCTCCTCCCATGTCCTTTCACCTTCCCTCTGAAATTGCTGAACGCTTTTTTTTTCTTTTTTTTCATTAATTTATTTATTGAATCACTTTACAGCCTGGTCATAACCCCCTCTCCCCTCTCCTTCCAGTCCCACACTCACACTCCTTCCCCCATTCCTCCCTCCACTTCTCTGAGAACGGGAACCCACCCTAATCCCTAAGGGTGCCAAGTCACCCTGGCACATCAAGTCTCAGCAGAATCAGTTGCATCCTCTCCCAGTGAGACCAGGCAAGGCAGCCTACATAGGAGAAAGGGATACAAAAGCAGGCAACAGAGTCAGAGACAGCTTCTACTCCTATTGTTAAGGGACCCACATGATGACCAAGCTGCAGAGAGAGGGCTTAGTGGTTAAGAGCATTGCCTGGTCTTCCAAAAGACCCAGATTCAATTCCCAGCACCCACATGACAGTTTGCAACTGTCTGCAGCTCCAGTACCAAAGGATCTGACAACCTCACACCAATGCACATAAAATAAAATTAAAATATAATTTAAAACCTTATAAAAACTGAGGAGCAGCCTTGCTAGGCCACAGAGGAGGACATTGCAGCCAGTCCTGAAGAGCGCTGATAAGCTAGGGTCAGATGGAAGGGGAGGAGGACCTCCCCCATCAGTGGACTTAGAGAGGAGCAGGAAGGAGATGAGGGAGGGAGGGTGGGAATGAGAAGAAATGAGGGAAATGAGGGAGGCAGCTACAGCTGGGATACAAAGTAAATAAACTGTAACTAATATAAAAAATGAAAATTTAATTAAAAAAACTGTAATCTTAATGAGCTACAGTGAAGGTTAAAATAATGTTCTTTAAAATATTTGAAATGCAGATCCTCAAAGAATGACTTAACATTGCTACTATCATCAAAACTTCATACACAAAAAATACTTGGAAATAACAATAAGGAAACTGAGTGGTCCATCCATCTGTTTTTTATTTAAATTTACTTTTATAATTTATTCATTTTATATCTCAATTTTAGTACCCTCCCTCTTCTCCTCCCCATTCCAACTTCTCTTCCTCTTTCCCCTTATTTCCCTCTGCTATTTCTCAAAAAGGGGGAGCCCTCCTCCCCTACCATTTGACCCCAGCCTAGTAAGTCTCATTAGGACTGCCTGAATCTTCTTCCTCTGTGGCTTGACAATAGCCACAAAATAACACAAAGTATTTTAGTGTTACCCTAACCAAACAAGTAAAAGACTTGCGTGAAAAAAAGAAAAAAAAACTTCAAGTCTCTGAAGAAAGAAATTGATGATATCAGAAAATGGAAATCATGGATCAGCAGGATCGACCTGGTAAAAATGGCCATCTTACCAAAAGCTATCTACAGATCCAATGCAATTCCCAGCAAAATACCAACACAATTCTTTACATACTTTGAAAGAACAATGCTCAACTTTATATGGAAAAACAAACAAACAAAAATAAATAAATAAATAAATAAAACAGAATAGCTAAAATAATCCTGTGTGATAAAAGATCTTCAGGCAGCATCACCATCTCACTTCAAGCTTTACTACAGAGCAACAGTAGTAAAATCATGGTACTGGCATAGAAACAGACTGGTGGATCAATGGAATCAAATTGAAGATCCAGAAACAAACCCACATACAGACACTTGATTTTTGACAAAGGAGCCAAAAACAATACAATGGAAACAAGACAGCATCTTCAACAAATGGTGCTGGTCTAACTGGATGTCTACAAGTAGAAAACTGCAAATAGATCCACATTTATCATCCTGCACTAAACTAAAGTCCAAGTGGATCAAAGACCTCAACGTAAAACCAGACACACTAAATCTGTTAGAAGAAAGAGTGTGGAAGAGCCTTCATCCATCTGATTTTTTGTTGCTGTTGTCATTGTGGGTGATTGGTTGTTTTTGTTTGTTTTGTTTTGCTTTGTTTTAGTTTGGTTTGTTTTTTTGTGTTTGGGTGGCTTTTGTTTTTGCTTTGTTTTGCTTTGTTTGTGCCTTTTTATTTAATTGTTGGGTGGATGGGTGAGTTAGTTGTTTGGTTGTTTGTTTGGTTTGGTTTGGTTTGATTGGTTTATGTCAACTTGACACAAGCTAAAGACATCTGAAAGGAGGGAATCTCAAGTGAGAAAATTTGTCCATAAGATCTGGCTGTAGACAAGCCTGTTGGGCATTTTCTTAACTACTGATTGATGATGGAGGCCCCAGCCCATTTTGGGTGATGCTATTCCTGGGCTGGAGGTCCTGGGTTCTGTAAGAAAGTAGGCTGAGAAAGCCATGAAGAGAAAGACAGTAAGCAGCATTTATTCATGGCCTCTGCTTCAGCTCCTGCCTCCAGGTTCCTGCCCTGTTTAAGTTCCTGTCCTGACTTCCTTATGAGCAGTGAAGTGAAAGCTTAAGCCAAACAAACCCTTTCCATCTCAACTTTCTTTTGATCATATTGTTTCATAAGAACACTAGTAACCCGATTAAGACACTGAGCTTCAGAAGAAAACAATGCTTGTTTATGAAAACAGTTTGTTGGTAAACGTATCACACTTCTAGATCCTAATCCTAAATTCCCAGTATCTTAAATACCCCTTTCAACTAGGAAAACATTGCCAAGAACAGCTAATACAGAAGAGTGAGAACATTTTACTTTTCATTTTAAAATGACTGTCTTGTTCATAAGAATGAAAAAGCATACTCAATATTCCAAAGTAGGTATAACACCCATATATTAGAAATCACAATGAACCCAGAATAATGTATATATTTATTATCACAATGCAGAATGGAATCAAATCAAAGATGGTCCAATTGGTCTCTTATCTTAGTGTACTACACATAAGCCATCTCTGGCTACCACAGTGGCTAAAAATTAATTCTAAAAATAAAATCATGCATCCTTTTACCTATATAAATTTTTCTGACAAAACAAATGTAGGGTTAGCATTGTAGTTAAACCCTTTGATTCATCCATTGAAAAAAATCTAAATTATTTTGTCAAATTATACTCTTTGTCACAGACATTGAGTCTTATCAAGATGTGTATTATTGCTATTGCTACAAGCATGCATCTTGAAACTCCTTGAAGCATAAGTTGTATTTCCTTCAAGTGATATGTTTTGGTGCCTAATGATATCAACTTGCAGATGAAAATTGCCAACATGGACAATGGTGAGGGTTTCAAGAAAGCTACTGACGATCTTGTTAAATTGGTGAGTTAGGTAATCTGTGGATGGCACTTAATTATTCCATGGTCTGACGGATCTGCGGATATTGTACAACAGAAGGTCTCCTAAGCAGCCAGACTGATACTTTACATTTGGAAGCAGAACATCAATAAAGGTCAGTGGGACAATATGATTTATTCCAATGCATTGCTACTATGAGCAACTTTTCTTTCCACAATAAATGGCAAGCATTTTGTATTCATCTTTAGGTTCTTTATAGAAACCTCATTTGACATGTCTCATTGTTTATTATTGCTTTTTAGAGATGAGAGGAAGCCATTTACTTGCCCTTCATGACCATGTCTAGCTCGTCAAAGAAGGTAGGGACCTACAGCAAAAATCAATTGGTTAATAAAATAGTTAATTGACTAAGTGCTGTTCTGATGGGCCAAAGACACAGACATTCACCACCCAAGTAAGAGTGCTTAATTAAAGTAGTACTGGCTGAGCTTAATGAAATTCTGCCATGTAGATAAAAATTAATGCTGGAAAGACATCTGCATTTATTATTATATTGCAGAAAGGAAGCAAATTAAAAGTAACCCAATTAGGCTTTAGTCTTAATGTACTTCACATAAGTCACTTGTGGCTAGTGCAGCAGTTACAGGAAACTCTAAAAATCATTGTTTCTCAAAGATGAGGCCCCATTAGCAGTATTTTTCACATCCTAATATGGCATACAAATATAAGCAGGGCAATTAGCTAAGACTATTCTACTTTTTATATATTGTGTTTTTATTACAAATGGTAATGACAAAGTTGGGTGAAAATGTGGGTATGACAAATTTGGCAAATTCACCTTTCACTAAAATGGAAATACAGTTTCAAATCACAACTAACCGAGCCTACAAGTCTTATGACCTACGTGATAATAATAATAATGTGGCTGAAGTAGAGAGACAACACACTCTTCAATGTGACGTTTGATTCTTCCCATGTACCAGGTACTGCAAAATGCCACCATGCTTAATGAGAGGTCATAGGAAGTAGCCTTGGTGAAACAGATTTTATGTAGACAAATTACAGTCAAAAATCATGGTGACAACTTCAATTTTTCTGGAGTAGAAATACATGTATCTAAATGAGGGAACCATATCTGATCTGTAAATGAAAACCATGCATCCTGGCATTCTACTAGTCCCTTGCGAAGCCAACACTTCTCAGTATTGTTCTAAGGGCTGTTACTGACCAACAGCCATATAGAGAACCCCAGCAAGAAGCTGCATATTGTAATCAAAGGGTGTTAAATGAGATAAAACAGGTCTGTTGGTAATGGCAACCAAACTGTAGAAATTTAAAAGTAAGCTACCAAAAACTCAGAATCTAACCATCCAGCTTAGTCAGCCTAAAAATCACAGTCCTCCTGCCTCATTCTCATCAGTTTTGAGATAATAGCCATGTACCAACAAAAAGTTCTTTTAAGATGTACAACAGAACTTGTTATGCCGTGTTCGGTTGATATCCCTGGAGGCCTGTTCTTTTCTGAAGGGAAACAGAGGAGGAGTGGATCTGGGTGAACAGGAAGGTGGTGAGAGGGACTGGGAAGAGTGAAAAGAGGGAAAACTGCAGTAATGTATAACAAGAATAAATTTTAAAAAAAGATGTAAAGCAAATGAAATTTTATTTCTTTGCAGATCATTCTAGGACAAAAACAGGCTAATTTAAGTTTTTGAAAGAGTGATGTAAAGTAAAAGAAGAGGTCTTAACATCACAGACTAAAGATGATGAAGACCTGATCGTGCACTCACTGGGCACCAGTGTATATAAATCTCCCGAACCCAGAGGGCAGATCAAAGCAGAAACCACAGGTATGACTCATTTGAAGATTAAAAGTTGACAGTCAAAGAAAATAAACAGCTATGTAAAATCCTAGTGAACTGAAAGTCTTTCCCATAAACAGTCTTAATATTTAATGAAATAATAATTAATATATCATATTTATCAATTGACATTGGTACTTAAAAAAACAATAACACAAATCACACAGGCACGAGGTTTAACCAGAATAACTTATTTTGCTGTACTATTGAGGGTCTTCCATCTTTATCCCAACTTCTAGTCTTCTTCAATTATTTTAATAACAACAATAGGTCAATCTTCAACTGATCACAAATTCTTTTCTGAATGGATATTATATCTTCTTCATTGTGTATGTCCCATGGAATTTACAGCTCTTTCTTATGTGACCAGTTTAAAGAATATTTCTCTAGAACAAAGTTTAAGATTCTAGAAAGCAAGGCCATCCTGTCTCCATTGTTACTTGATTTTAAAACTGAGAATTTCCTAATAGACTAACCCAGTTTTTATACTTACTAATGGTAGCTAACTTAAAGTTAATTGATTTTCACAAGGTCACAGAAGTAGGGAGTGGCAGAGCTAATTTTGTCAAGTGAGTACCTGGCCTGTAACAAGGACTAAGATTACAATCAAGCTCTTCTGTGATTGAATTCTGTACTTTCCCCCAAACTGAGAAGTGAATTGAGAATTGCCCTTATTGGAGTATAACATACATAGAAGCACCCACTCTAGGAACCAAGCATTACTTATCTCCTGACTGTTGGATGACCATTTGCAAAATAATTTAATGAGCCATCAATTTTCAGACAATGTAAACACTTTTTGCTGATTTTGAGGTTCTTTACCGAATTACTCGGAGGTTTCAGAATTCTTATCAGACATGTTTCATCAAAGTGGTACACATTTAAAGAAGTGTCTCCAGCCTCATGCCTTATGATTGCTTTCTATATAAGCAAGAGTCCACTCCTTTTCCAGACAACACTGTTCGGGTGAATTCTTTACATCCTCGTCCCTCAGGCAGACACAGCCTGAATATCTAATTGGCCAGGCTATCTCAGAGCCCTCAGTTACCCAATAAAAGATCAGCTGTACAAAAGTGGTTGTTTTTCATGTTCACAGTTGTGTGTTGCATTTTCTAAAATAAGGCCTCTCCACACCATTATCAATGAGAACTGCTAAAGAGCTAGTTGGTAGCAGGATCACAGTGCTTCTTTTTAAGACTTTTACAAAGGTATGCGCGGGAATGCTTTCTCTCAAAACCCTGTCCTGACAAGCTAAGTACTCAGGGTTCTTTGTTGTAAGAAAAGTCTTTCATCTTTTTTTCCCCTTCTCTTTAGGAAGGTTTCCCTCCTTGGAGATAGCCTCCTTTGGTTTGCAATATCCCTATTGTACGGCAGGCAGGAATCCACAGACTCTCTCCCCACCATTCTCCCTTATTTTGAGCAGAGGAAAACTGTTAGCTTTGTGAACTGCATGAGTCTGAAAAAAAGCCACATGCTGCTTGTTTCTGTAACATGTATTCATCACTTACAAACAATTGTTGAGTACCTAACAGGTTGTGGGCTATGTAACAGGTGTAAAGATAAACTGTCCCTTACAGCTGGGATACATATATGCTGAAAATTACTTTTATTGCCTATCTCTCACTTTACAGAAGTCGAGAGAAAGAATGTCATTCACAAACTCAGCATTAAAAAGAACAGATTTTTAATATTCTTACCTCCAATGTGATATGTTGGCAAGGTGATGGGCATGTTAATTAGTTTGAACGAACCTTCTCTCAGCATATACAGATTAAGAAGACACATTGTGCTCCATAAATACACACAATTGTTATTTGTCAATTAAAAAAGAGACAAGATTAAATAACTCCCTGAAGGTCACAGAGACAAAAGTGAATACACTGGTTCTTGCCTACAATTCTCATGATCTTCATACAATAACAGATTGTGCAAACTTCAGACCTACCAGAAGGGATACCTAGACAGACAGAGGTCTACAACCTCCAAGGTGAACACCAAACAGTATGCCCCACAAGAGAAATGGCAAACAAAACTAAGATATAAGATTTGATAAACTAAAATAGTTCTATTTTCAAACATGGTATATATTTATACATGAACAGTAGATGTTTTTGAGACTCTGTAGCTCAAGCCAGCCTGAAATTCACAGAAAACTTCCTTCTTCAGCCTTACTAGTCTCACTGAAGTTACTGTGTAAAGAATTAACCTGTAACATCATGCCTCGAAATATGTTGCATTTTTTAATTAATCATATTGTTTAAAACCTGTTGTTTTGTAGAACTGATAAAGCTCCCTTCAAATGTTAAACTGAGTAAAATTTTACATAGAGTGACCAAGAAGGAAAACCACTAGTGGAGATTTTGTCCAAGCAGCTTCCAGGCCTCCATCTTCTGAGGGACAAACTGAAGAAGCAGGCTCTATCAGTGTTTTACAAACTTGGTGCTTGAACACTTTCCTTTCCATAGAGACACCCCAAGGGCCAGAAGGAAATCAATGATGTGTCCCCAACCTACTCATCCTCATCTATCCTACAACATCACTACACACATGAGCCCTGTCTGTATCAGTTGTGCATATGGTCCTCTTTAAAACAATCTCCAAAGAAACTATTCCAACTTCTTTTCTTCCTGCTTTTTATTTTTTAATTTATCTTTTATAATTTAATTCACCTTATATCCCAATTGTAGGCCCCTCCCTCATCTTCTCCCGGTCCCACTCTCCCTCCCTCTTTCTCCCTATTCCCCTCCCCTAGTCCACAGAAAGGGGGGAACCCTCCTCCCCTATCATCTGACCCCAGCCTATCAAGTCTCATCAGGTCTGCCTGCATGTTCTTCCTGTGTGGCCTGGCAAGGCTACCCCACTAGGGTGAAGTGATCAAAGACCAGGCACCAGAGTCCATGTCAGATTCAGCCCCTGCTCCCCTTACTAGAAAACTCACATGGAGATTGACCTGCTTATTGGCTACATCTGAGAAGGGGGTCTAGATCCACTCCATGCATGGTCCTTCATTGGTACATCAATCTCTGCAGGGCCTTTTCTCCCCACCGCCGGGCCCATATTTGTTAACTTTCTTGGTCTCTTTGTGCAACTCCTGTCCCCTCTGAGTACTTCTATTTCCCCACTCTTCAACATGACTCCCAGAGCTTTGCCTAAAGTTTGGCTGTGAGCCTTAGCAACTGCTTTGATCCCCTGTTGGGTGGAGTCTTTCAGAGGACATCTAGGGTAGGCTTCTGTCTTGTTCCCTCTCTTCAACTGCTTCCAGTGTCTATTCTATATTCCCTTCTGAATAAGAACTAAGCATCCCCTCTAGGGTCCTCCTCTTTCCTCAACTGAAGAAAGAATACAGAAATTGTGATACTTTTACACAATGGAATACTACTCAGCTATTAAAAACAAGGGAATCTATATACCATGTGTGTCTTTCTCCTTCTGGGATACCTCACTCAGAATGATCTCTTCTAGATCCCACCATGAATTTGCCTGCAAATTTCATGATTTCCTTGTTTTTAATTGCTGAGTAGTATTCCGTTGTGTAAAAATACCACAATTTCTGTATCCATTCCTCCATGGAGGGACATCTGGGTTGTTTCCAGGTTCTGGCTATTACAAATAAAGCTGCTAAAAACATGGTTGAGAAAATGTCTTTGTTGTGTACTTGAGCAAATTTTGGGTATATGCCTAGGAGTGGTATGGCTGGATCTTGAGGAAGCGCTATTCCTAATTATTTGAGAAAGCGCCAGATTGACTTCCAAAGTGGTTGTACCAGTTTACATTCCCACCAGTAGTGAAGGAGGGTTCCCCTTTCTCCACAACCTCTCTAGCATGTGTTGTGACTTGAGTTATTCATCTTAGCCATTCTGATGGATGTAAAGTGAAATCTCAGGGTCGTTTTGATAAGATATGATAAACATAATGAAATCTATACACCTAAAGAAAATAAACAAGAAAGAGGACCCGGGGTAAGATGATCAATCCTCACTTACAAAGACAAATGGGAGGTGCATTGGACTTAGAAGAAAACAAGTAACAGGACAGGAGCCTACCACAGAGGGCCCCTGCAAGACTCTACCTAGCAGTGTATCAAAGCAGATACTAGGACTCATAACCAAACCTTCGGCAGAGTGCAGGGAATCATATGAAAGAAGGGGGAGTTTGTATGACGTGGAAAGAATAGGAGCTCCACAAAGACCAAATATATCTGGGTACAGGGGTCTCCAACAAGGACCATGTATGGATATAACCTAGAACCTCTGCTCAGATGAAGCCCGTAGTAGCTCAGTAACCAATTGGTTTCCCATAGTAAGGGGAACAGGGACTATTTCTGACAGGAACTCATTGACAGGCTCTTTGACCTTCCCACCCCCAAAGGGAGGAGCAGTCCTGCTAGACCACAAAGGAGGACTTTGCTGCCAGTCCTGAAGATACCTGATAAAATATGGTCAGATGAAAGGGGAGGAGCCCCCCCCCATCAGTGGACTTGGAAATGGGCAGGGAGGAGATGAGGGAGAATTTGGGAGGGAATGAGGGAGCAGGATACAGCTGGGATACAGTTAATAAAATGTAACTAATAATAAAAAATAAAATAAAAACAAGAGAATCAAAATTTTCAGGAAAATGGATGGCACTAGAAAAAATCATACTGAATGAGATATCCCAGAAGAAGAGAGACGTGCATGGTAAATATTCATTTATAAGCTGATATTAGCCATAGAATAGAGGAACACCATACTATAATCCACAAGTCTAAAGAAGGTAACTAACTACTCCAGTTTCTAATAATAAACTTCAGAGGTCAGCCTTGATAGCCACGTGGCTATCAGTTTCTGAGTCTAAAGCATCTTCAAACCCAATGATTCTAAATTTAATTTAAAACAAGCAGTAATGTGTCTAGAGCAGAGATCACAAACATACAATTCTCCAATAAACCATACATCAATAAACTTCTTTTTAAGTTTAAATAAATGAAACAAAGCAGGTGTGAGATTACAGAGGTCACGCTATTCTGTGACAACTTAAACATATCTTTCCTACTCAAGGTAGCATAGGCTCTGTGTTCACCAATACGATTATACTGGCAAGTGCAACATTTGAAAGGATTACAAATATTGATAGCCTGTTGGGGGTTGGTCTGATGCTTGCATTTTGATGCTAACTACTGGTCCTCACTATCTGGTTACTTCCTGGATACACCTATCCTTTTTGTGTAAACCTGCCTAAAACATTATTCCTAATTGGTTGATAAAAAGGCCTAAAACCTGGGCAGGGCAGAATGGAGTAGGCCTGGCTAAAGTTCCCAGACTTTGGGAACAGGAGAATCATGGGAAACACGTGACAGACAGGATAAGAGGAGAAAGGAGGCTGCCAATTAGTTTGGAGAAGGAACCATGCGGGCTGGGAGGAAAGACTACAACAATGGCATGGAAAGGGCCATATGGAGAATACAAGTACTTGTAAGATTATGAATGGATAGTAGCCCAGATAAGGATGGTTACAGTGGATGGCATTGGATGGGGAATGGGAGGTGGATGGTGAGGTTATTGAGGCAGCGTAGGTCAAATACCTGCCCAGCCCAAGGTAAATAAGGCTATTATAAAATTTAACAGGTGTCTCTGTTTTCTTAATTGTGTGAGCAGGTTAAATAATGCTGCCACAATAATTGGAGGACTAACAATAAACATTATATAGCCTGACACCATTTTATCATGAACAACAATAGCCTGGGCTGTATAGTGAGTTACAGACTTGAAAAACATGAACTAAAACATACCGAAGAGACTCTTCATCTTCCATCACTAAAATTAAGAAACCTGTGGTTTTTCTAAGCTCTATCTGATGAGGCACTTGGAAGAACCAAGCTGAGGCCATCATACTATAGATACAGAAGCTGCAAAGGGAAGGGCTGTGTCCATATTAACCATCTAGTTTTAAATACACATCATCATTTCATTGAAGAACATCAAAAAGATGTCATCATTGTGTTCAAACAAAGCCCGAAAAGCTAGATGTGCACCTATAAGGAGTGAACCGTGTAGTTTGGAAATGCTAACATTGAGAGAGGCTAAGAAAACATACCAAACATAAACAAACACATGGACAAAACATTACCCTTCATTTGCCTTCAGTCTCCCATGGGCACCTTCAGGATGATACGTCATAACATTGCGGTTGAGCAGCCCATAGTCTTACCTCCTCAGCGGGGTGGATTTTTCTAAGTAATACACAGAATCCCACTGTGTCTTGCTAAGAATGAAGTGTGCATATATGCACTCACACATGTTCGCGCACACACGCACACACACAGAGGCTAATGTAGATATGGTAAAACTTAATCCCTGCTGTTCATTGTTCCGTACATCAAAAGGAGCCCGCCAGCCACTTCTCTGTATGTCTTAGTCCCAGGGGAAGGTCAAGAAGAGCCTTCTTGCCCTGGCTTCCAGCATTAGCTGTCTTATGTTTGACACCTCGTGCTGAGACACCTTACATGGCTTGAAGCTCTGCACTAATGTAGCTCAGTCTGATGAGGCACTTGGAAGAACCAAGCGGAGGCTGTCTTAAAACTGCAGAGAAGAGCCACAGGGTCAGAGTAGTCACTTTGTAAAGTATCAACCTGGTTAATGAAGGGGCCAGGAAACTCCAGCTCACCAGTGTACAGCTGTCGTTTGATCCTATAGGGGAAAAGAATTAATGCTTTCATTTTACAGTGAATGTGCTTAGTAACACTGAATCTAATATTTTTGTCTATTCTACTTCATTTTGCCTTCAAATGGTAGAAGTTTGCACAGAGCACAAAAGGGAGGATGGGAGTCTCCAGAAAAATAAAACACAATGCTATTAAAAGAGTTAGAGAAACTGAACACAGCTGGGGATACAGGAGAGTAGAAAGCATGTCTGAGGAGGACACATGCAAGAAGGGTCCAAAAATGTGTCAGTGACTATGATTTCTCCTAGAGCATAATACTGCTTAAAACACAAACAAATCAACAATTCAACTGGATACCACATTCAAAGTATTCCACAAAGTTCTTGGAACATTGTTAATGCTTAATAAGTGATTATAATTTGCTATCAGTATTACTATTACTTAAAAGAATGGTTTTGAAAGCTCATTAACAAAATTAACTGTTATAAAGCTTCCTAAGTGACCACACAGAATGCTTATCATATATCTACCCTTTGTAATCTACATACAGTTCCATGAAGTAGACATTACTGCTATGTCAGCAAAGGAAACCGAGGTAGTTGGGTGGAACAGCATAACCAAGATCATACAGTTAGTAGGCACACAATAAGAATTCAAAACAAAATAATGAATTATTGAACCCCTGTTTTAATCACCAGTCTCTTCGGTCTCTACAGATCTTGGATGGGCAGTAAAACTAAAGTCAGAAGAATAGAAGTGAAGTTACTTTGAAGGGAACTAAAATAATCAAGACATACAATAACAGACATACTAAAGAACAGGGGTTCTTTTAGAAAATTATTGAAGACCAGGAGAAGCCATGTATCCAAGGGAGTGATGCTATTGAAGAAGAAGAAAGAAGACATAACAGGATCAATCAATCAACTGGTCTGAAGGGTCAAGACAGAAAAACATCTCAGTGAGCTCTGAAGCCTTAAGTCAAAGTAAATATAAGGAGGTGGTACAGCTCACACACACAACACATACACATTTACACTCACACATACATATACATGTCCACATTCATAGACACACATATACACATTCACTCTTTCACCATCATATACATCACACATACATATTCACATGTATACACATACACACGCATGCATACATACACAAGCGTACACACATATATACATATAAAATACATACACATACAAACACAATTTCTCTCTGTTACATACACACACAAAGAATCATAAAAATAAACAGAAAAAAACAAGCAAATTCACTAGAAGTAGAAGTCCTAGAAGGGCATCATGCAATGAAATGAAAATTCTGACGAAAGAAGTAATAGGAGCATCAACATTTAAGCTTATTCTAAGATCTCGCTAATGAAATAAGGAAAGAAAAACAAAAGACACAGGACTGGAAATTGCAGGAACAAAGCTGCCACTTTTCACACATGACAGGACTACAATCAACAGGCAAACTCTTCAAATGCCTGAGTGAAATCAAAGAGCTAGATAAAAAGCCAGTAAAGAAAAACTATACAGCAACAAAAATGCAAAAAATGAATCTCTATAACAATGTAACTCAGAGAATCACAGAAACCCAAATACCTAAAGATAGATCTAAAGAAAGAATGTACCCAGTTACCATACTGAAAATGACAGAACGTTATTAAAACTAAAGAAGCATGAAGAAGACCGGAGAGATGGCTCAGCAGGTAAGAGCATGTGCTACTCTTGGAGGGGACCTGAGTTCAACTCCACAGTGCCACATATGGCTCCAGATCTAAGGAATCTGACACCAGCCCCTGTGGGAACTTGCACTCATGTGTGCATATACATGCACATGATTAAAAATAAAAACAATCTTTTTAAACAGCTTTTAAAATAGAAACAGGAAGATTTACAGATGGGCAAGTTGTAGTTAGAAAATGTTCAGATGTCAAATGTCCCTCTAAAACAGGAAGATTTACAGATGAGCAATCTGTAGTTAGAAAATGTTCAGATGTCCTATGTCCCCTGACAAGATCTATAAATTGAACCAAATCTCAGTCAAAAGTCCTGGAAAGGTGTCTGTGTGTTCACATAAACTGACTAGATAAAATTTACAGAAAAAAATGCAAAAGAGCAAAACTGTCATCACCACCTTGAGCAAGAGCAGATGTGAAAATTAATTTCATGGGCATGAAAACAGTTCACTATTAGTCTAAAGTCAAAAAAACTGACAACAGAGCAGAGACACTCGCTTCCTGAGCAAGCATTCCTCTGTAGTACAATGGAGGAGGAATAGTCTGTTCAGTTACAAGGACTGACGCATTTAGATAGCATCCAGGAGGAAGAGCATGGACTTAACCTGAACCTCAAATCGAGCACAAATTAACTCCAAAGAGATTTTTACCTTCAGTGTATAAAATGTGTACACACACACACACACACACACACACACAGTTTTTTGTTTTGTTTCATTTTGTTTTTTCAATGCAGTTTATTCAGGAACCTTGAACAATCATCTGACCCTGGGGAAAGCCAGCCCACAGCTTAAATAGCCTCTGGGTAGCCAACCCAGGCGTGCCACGTGGGCAATGCAGATAGGTCCACATACCTGGAAGCAAGCCAGATCCTCAGCCTTAGCCAAATGTGGAGTTGTTCATGACAGAGAGCACTCACCATCGGGAAGGTGGAAGGCGGGAACCAGCTCCATCTTTAAGGCATAGCATTCCGCAGCTCTCTACAGTTCCCCCTTTTTGTTTTAGACGCATCAGGCAAGAGTAGAGGTCTGATCTCTGATATTAGAAATAAATTGGGACTTTGTACTGATGTTCATTTAGATGCCATCCACCCAAAGAGCATCAGACCCGTCCGATACCTTTTTCTCAGAGGCGGGACCTGGGGCATCAACCCTTATGCAATCAGACATGCTCTTCTTTGGGTCCAAAGCAGCTGACCCTGAGTGCAGTGCTTAGCCTCGCATCCTGAGTGTAACATTTTAGCTTTTTATGGTAGCCAACCATGCTTGGGGAGACTGTCCTGCTTCAATGGCTGTAAAGGCCTGAATGGTCATGGCTGCATTACGCTGTTGTGAGACTCTAATCTTGCATATATACCACAGGCAAACCAAGGAGACCAACACCAGAAGGCCTGCTAATGCTCCCATGCCCGCCCATTCCTTCAGATGATTCATGGCTGCAGCAATCCATGATGATAATCCTGTGGCTAGTCCTGTGTCCACTCTGGTAGAATTTACCGTGACAATGGCCACTCTCAGCTGCTCCATCGTAGTATCGAATTCTCCAGTCCAATTACCTAAAATATAGCTTGACAATTGTTTAGACAGACTTGCAGCACAGGGAAAATTCTCATGTTGTATGCTAGTGACTCAAAGTCCAGCATACTTTCATTGACAGCCAAGTTGAGCGATTTGCCATAGGGTATCAATTTGCTCCTGCACGAGGTCAATCCTCTGATTGAACATCATCAAGCCTCCTTTTAGTTGAGCATTAATTCCTTTTTGTACATCTAAGGCATGAGCTACATTGGCTAAAAGGTTATTCAGGGTCTGAGCAGTCTGCACAGAATGATTCCTGGCTAATGCTGCGGTGGTAGCTCCAACAGCCGTCAATGAGATGGCAGTAACAATGGCGGCTGTAATTCCAAGATCCCTTTTCTGTCTGAAGAGAGTCATAGCGTGAGGGGCATCAACGGGCACAGGCACCCAGGGAGGCATGCAAGTAACCAGGGCATACCTAAATTCACTAGCATTCCAGCATTGGGCAAAAAAGCAAGTATCATTACCACAATTACTTGGCTCTATCTGGCTAATAATGAATAAAAATGGGGGATATAAACAAACAGGTGTGGACTTATAGGAAATATTATGAGAAGCCTTAACCCCCTCGTTGGAACATCCTGCATCAGTTCTAGAAATAACAGTGGTGGTGTCCAAGGTCTGAGTAAGTTCAGGAGACCATTGCCCCCAGGGGCGAGACGTGCTCCATGTAAATTGACTAACTCCATGTTTTCCTCCACTTTTGAAAGTCATTTAAGGTTCTTAAATTATTTGTTCCCTTTTTTTTTAATTTTTCATCAATTACACTTTAATCATTCTGCATCCCCCCATAAGCCCCTCCCTCCTCCCCTCCCAATCCCACCCTCCCTCCTTCCTCTGCTTTCATGCAACTCCCCAAGTCCACTAATAGGGGAGGTTCTCCTCTCCTTTCTGATCTTAGTCCATAAGTTCACATCAAAAGTGGCTGCATTGTCCTGTATTATAGCCTGGTAAGGCTGCTCCCCCTCAAGAGGAGGTGACTAAAGAGCAGGCCAGTCAGTTCATGTCAGAGGCAGTCCCTCTTCACATTACTATGTAACCCAATTGGACTCTGAACTGCCCTGGGCTACATCTGTGCAGGGGTTCTGGGTTATCTCTATGAATAGTCCTTGGTTGGAGTATGAGTCTCTGGGAAGTTCCCTGTGTTCAAATTTTCTGGTTCTGTTGCTCTCCTTGTGGAGACCCTGTCCTCTCCAGCTCTTACTATTTCCCAGTTCTTACATAAAATTCCATTCACTCTGCCCAACAGTTGCCCATCAGGCTCAGCATCTGCTTTGATAGTCTGTAGGGCAGAGGCTTTCAGAGGCCCTCTGTGGTAGGTTCCTAGGTTGTTTCCTGTTTTCTTCTTCTTCTGATGTCCATCCTCTTTGCCTTTCCGGATGGGGATTGGACATTTTAGTTAGGGTACTCTCTCTTGCTTAGTTTCTTTAGATGCACAGGTTTTAGTGGGTTTGTCCTATGTTGTATGTCTATATGAGTGAGTATATACCATGTGTGTCTTTTTGCTTCTGGGACAACTCACTCAGGATGATCCTTTCCAGATCCCACCATTTACCTGCAAATTTCATGATTTCCTTATTTTTCATTGCTGAGTAATATTCCATTGTGTAGATGTACCACATTTTCTGCATCCATTCTTCAGTTGAGGGCCATCTGGGTTGTTTCCAGATTCTGGCTATTACAAATAAAGCTGCTACAAACATGGTTGAGCAAATTTCATTTTTGTGTGCTTGAGCCACTTTTGGATATATGCCTAGGAGTGGTATGGCTGGATCTTGAGGAAGCACTATTCCTAGTTGTCTGAGAAAACGCCAGATTGATTTCCAGAGTGGTTGTACAAGTTTACATTCCCACCAGCAGTGGAGAAGGGTTCCTCTTTCTCCACAACTTCTCCAGCATGTGTTGTCACTTGAGTTTTTGATCTTGGCCATTCTCATGTGTGTAAGGTGAAATCTCAGGGTTGTTTTGATTTGCATTTCCCTAATGGCTAGTGAGGTTGAGCATTTCTTTAAGTGCTTCTCTGCCATTCGGTATTCCTCTACAGAGAATTCTCTGTTTAGCTCTGTTTCCCATTTTTTAAGTGGGTTACTTGGTTTGCTGCTTTTCAGCTTCTTTAGTTCTTTAGATATACTTGATATGAGTCCTCTGTCAGATAAATGGTTGGTGAAGATTCTTTCCCAATCTGTAGGAGGTCGCTTTGTTTTGATGACTGTGTCCTTTGCTTTGCAGAAGCTTTTCAGTTTCATGAGGTCCCATTTATTGATTGTTGCTCTTAGAGCCTTTGCTGTTGGTGTTCTGTTCAGGAAGTTTTCCCCTGTACCAATGAGTTCTAGGGTATTCCCCACATTTTTTCAAGCCAATTTAATGTGTCTGGTTTTATGTTGAGGTCTTTGATCCACTTGGACTTCAGTTTTGTGCAGGTTGATAAGTATGGATCTGTTTTCATTTTTCTACATGTAGACATCCAGTTGGACCAGCACCATTTGTTGAAGATGCTATCTTTTTTCCATTGTATGGTTTTGGCGTCTTTGTCAAAGATCAGGTGTCCATAAGTGTGTGGGTTTATTTCTGGGTCCTCTGTTCGGTTCCATTGATCCACCATTCTGTTTCTATGCCAGTACCATGCAGTTTTTAAAACTGTTGCTCTATAGTACAACTTAAGATCAGGAATGGAGCTACCTCCAGAAGATCTTTTATTGTAGAGGATTGTTTTAGCAATTCTGGGTTTCTTGTTATTCCATATGAAGGTGAGAATTTTTCTTTCCAGGTCTGTAAAGAATTGTGTTGGTAATTTGATGGGCATTGCATTGAATCTGTAGATTGCTTTTGGTAAGATGGCCATTTTTACTATGTTAATCCTGCCAAGCCATGAGCATGGGAGATCTTTCCATCTTCTCATATCTTTTTCTAGTTCTTTCTTCAGAGATTTGAAATTTTTTTCATACAAGTCTTTGACTTCCTTGGTTAGGGTTACTCCGAAGTACCTTATGTCATTTGTGGCTATTGTGAAGGGTGTTGTTTGCCTAATTTCTTTCTCAGCCCTTTTGTCTTTTGTATACAGGAGGGCTACTGATTTTTTTGAGTTAATTTTGAATCCGGCGACTTTGCTGAAGGTGTTTATCAGCTGTAGGAGTTCCCTGGTAGAGTTTTTGGAGTCATTCACGTATACTATCATATCATCTGCAAATAGTGATAATTTGACTTCTTCCTTTCCAATTTGTATCCCCTTGATCTCCTTCAACTGTCTTATTGCTCTAGCAAGGACTTCCAGAACTATGTTGGAGAGATATGGAGAGAGTGGGCAGCCTTGTCTTGTCCCTGATTTCAGTGGGATTGCTTTAAGTTTCTCTCCGTTCAGTTTGATGTTTGCTATAGGTTTTGATTATTATGTGGTGGGAGGATTTTCTTTTCTGGTCTAATTTATTGGGTATTCTATAGGCCTCTTTTATTCTTATTGGCCTCTCCTTTAAGTTGGGGAAATTTTCTTAAATGATTTTTTTTTTCAATGCAGTTTATTCAGGAACCTTGAACAATCCTCGGACCCTGGGGAAAGCCAGCCCACAGCTTAAATAGCCTCTGGGTAGCCAACCCAGGCGTGCCACGTGGGCAATGCAGATAGGTCCACATACATGGAAGCAAGCCAGATCCTCAGCCTTAGCCAAATGTGGAACTGTTCGTGACAGAGAGCACTCACCATCGGGAAGGTGGAAGGCGGAAACCAGCTCCATCTTTAAGGCATAGCATTCCGCATGCGGGTTGATGCCCCAGGTTCCGCCTCTGAGAAAAAGGTATCAGACGGGTCTGATGCTCTTTGGGTGGATGACACCTAAATGAACATCGGTATAAAGTCCCAATTTATTTCTAATATCAGAGATCAGACCTCTACTCTTGCCTGATGCGTCTAAAATAAAAAGGGGGAACTGTAGAGAGCTGCGGAATGCTATGCCTTAAAGATGGCTGGTTTCTTCAATGATTTTGTTGAAAATATTTTCTGGGCCTTGGTGCAGGGAATCTTCTTTTTCCTCTATTCCTATTATTCTTAGGTTTTGTCTTTTTATGTTGTCTTGAATTTCTTGGACGGTCTGTGTCAGGACTTTTTTAGATTTAACATTTTCTTTGACAGATACATCTATTTCTTCCATTGTATCTTCCACACCTGAGATTCTTTCTTCCATTTCTTGTAGCCTATTGGTTATGCTAACCTCTATAGTTCCTGCTTTCTTCCCTAAGTTCTTTCTCTCCACAATTTCTTCCATTTGTGTTCTTTTTAATTTTTCCAATTCTATCTTCAGGTCTTGAGCTATTTTGTTGGTTTCCTTCCCCTGTCTGACTATATTTTCATGTTTTTCTGTCAATTCCTTCAGCTGTTTGTTTGAACAATCCACTGTTTCTTTTATTTCATTCAGTGATTTAAGCATTTCCTCTTTAAAGGCCACATACCATTTGGCTGCAGCTTCTTCTATTTCTTCTCGTATTTTATTTGTTTCCTCTGTTATCATCTTCTTGAGCATAGATGTCAGGTTGTCTCCTTTAATTTCATTTATGCTGGGGTGTCTAGGGCTATTTGCCCCTGGATAACTGGGTTCTGGAGATACCATAATGCTCTGGCTTTTGTTGGTTGAACTTTTATGCTGTCCTCTACCCATTGGGCTATCTTAGTTGTTTGAATTTAGTTTCTGGTTGTTCCTGGACTCTTGTAGTGGAGAGAATACCTTTGGCAGGAAGATGGTTTTTCCTCAAGGAAGCCTTCCCAGCTTTTTGGGTATAGTCCCTGGATGTCTGGTGTTTTTTCAGGAGTTGCTACAGCTCACCTCAGGCATAGAGACCTGGGTGGTAACTGTGGTCCTGATTAGTCAAGAGGGCTCTCCTCTCACCAGGAGAAGTCCTGGAGACAGCTGCCCTCCTTCTGAGTTTCTTGCTGTAAATTTAGTGATCAGCTGCTGTAACCTGTGTGTCGTGTGGTTAGGGATAACTGGTTGCCCCTTGGAGTAGTATCTGGGGGTTGATCTCAGGGTTCCTGGTCTTTTGTAGGTCTGAGGTTGGGGCTCTGTGCCCCAGAACCCAAGAGGTAATCTGTGGCGGGTGAGTACTGCTCTGGTGTCTTGGGGAACTCAGTTCTGTCTGTAAGGAATAGTTGGTATGAAGCAGGCCTCTGAGCTGGTGGAGCGTGAGCCTACCTGCTAGTCTGCAGGAGCTGAGTTTCCAATCACTCTGTGCTCCCTGTTTGGGCCCAGATCTGTGATGGCTGGCCTTACTCACCTGTTTGTGATCTGCAGTCTGCTAGACTTTCCCTAGGTGACCCCAGCAGCACGGTTTCTTCCTTCTCTGTGGGGTCCTCTCCGGACAGGGGTTCCCAGTCCCTGTTGTGCTGGGGCACGCAGCTTGTCTGTACCGCTGAGCTGAGCGCAAAGCTCTCCGTGTATGGCAGGAACTCGGCTGTGATTTCGGCAGAGACCTTCCGGGGAAAGACTGGGTGACCTGCGATCAAACCCGCAACCCTGCTTCTCCGTGGGGTCCCCCCGCGACTGGGACTCCCAGTCTCAAGTACCCTTGTGCCCACAGATCAGCCTGGGGAAGTGACTGGGACACACCCGCTTGCCGCTCCAGCTTGGAGACCCAAAGCCTGCGTTACCCGGGATTTCTTCCGGGTTCTGGCTGGGCAGCCGTGAGTGGACCCGACCGATTCCCCCGCCGTGGGAGCCTCCCCTCACCTGGGAAACACGATCGATGTAGTTTCAGGGCCCCGAGTTCAGTCTCCTGGTCTCTGCATGGAGAGTGCTGTCCTGCTTCTCAGACGCGCTGTTCTCCGGGCGCCGCCATCTTGGCTCCTCCACACACACAGTTTTGAGTTAAAAGCATATAAGATATAATTTATTTCTAATATCAGAGATCAGACCTCTACTCTTGCCTGATGCGTCTAAAACAAAAAGGGGGAACTGTAGAGAGCTGCGGAATGCTATGCCTTAAAGATGGAGCTGGTTTCCGCCTTCCACCTTCCCGATGGTGAGTGCTCTCTGTCACGAACAACTCCATATTTGGCTAAGGCTGAGGATCTGGCTTGCTTCCATGTATGTGGACCTATCTGCATTGCCCATGTGGCATGCTGGGGCTGGCTACCCAGAGGCTATTTAAGCTGTGGGCTGGCTTTCCCCAGGGTCAGATGATTGTTCAAGGTTCCTGAATAAACTGCATTGAAAAATAAATAAATAAATAAAAGGATTATTGGGGAGGAGGTCCTCCCCAATCAGTGGACTTGGAAAGGGCAGGAAGGAGATGAGGGACGGAGGGAGGGATTTGGGAGGGAATGAGGGAGCTTGATACAGTTGAGATAAAGAGTTAATAAAATGTAACTAATAATAAAAATTAAAAAAAGCATATAAGAAAAGTTGAAAACAAAACATATGAGAAATAATTTGCTTAGCTTCTTTAGGTGTACAGATTTTAGGTGTACAGATGTTTATCCTATATTATAGGTCTAGTATCCACTTATTAGTGGGTATATACCACGTGTGTCTTTCTGTTTCTGGGTTACCTCATTCAGGATGATCTTTCTTAGTTACCACCATTTGCCTGCAAATTTCATGATTTCCTTGTTTTTAATTGCTGAGTACTATTCCATTGTGTAAATGTACCTGTTTGTTTGTTTGTTTCTTCCAGATTCTGGCTATCACGAATAAAGCTGCTATGAATATTGTTGAGCAAATGTCCTCATTGAACCAGACATCTTTTGGGTATATGCCTAGGAGTGGTATAGCTGGATCTTGAGAAAGCACTATTCCTAATTGTCTAAGAAAGCGCCAGATAGATTTCCAAAGTGGTTGTACAAATTTACATTCCCACCAGCAATGGAGGAAGATTTCCCCTTTTTCCACATTCTCTTCAGCATCTGTACACCTAAAGAGACTAAGCAAGAAAGAGGATCCTGGGTAAGATGCCCAATCCTCATTCAGAAAGGCAAACAGGATAGACTCCTGAAGAGGGAAGAGGACAGGAGCCTACCACAGAGGGCCTCTGAAAGATTTTACCCAGCAGGGTGTTAAACCAGAGGCTGAGACTCATAGCCAAACTTTGGGCAGAGTGCAGGGAATCTTATGAAAGAAGGGGGAGATAAAAAGACCTGGAAGGGACAGGAGCCCCACAAGGAGATCAACAGAACCAAAACATCTGGGCACAGGGGTCTTTTCTAGATCATGGTTACATGCATGGAGATAACCTAGAATCCCTGCACAGATGGCAGCCCAGTGTCCAAGTAGGTTCACTAGTAAGGGGAATAGAAGCTGTCTCTGACATGAACTCAGTGGCTGGCTTTTTGATCGCCTCCCCCTGAGGGAGGGACAGCCTTACCAGGCCAAAGAGGAAAACAATGCCACCAGTCCTGATGAGACCTGATAAGCTAGGGTCAGATGAAATGGGAGGAGGACCTCCCAACCACAAAGGAAAAGTCATAAATTTTTCAAAGTGGAAAGAACTTCAATTTATCATAAAGCATGTGAAAAGAAAAGCTGAAATGAAAGAAAATATTTGTAGTACATATGTAATGACTTGACAGGTGTCACAAGAAAAGATAAGTCCTAATACTGGTTCCTAGTACCTGGAAATATAACTTAATTTGGAGTGTGAATTTCTAAAGTTATAACTAAGTTAAGATGCTCTTTATATAAGAGCATCCATGACTTTGATGAACCTTACATTCAGTGATTTGTTGTCTGCATAAGAGCAGAGAACACTCTTCCATTCCTGGTGAGAATGTAACCTTGTACAAACACTTTGGAAATCAATTTGGCACTTTCTCAAACAGTTAGGAATAGTGTTACCTCAAGATCCAGCTATACCACTCCTAGGCTTATATCCGAAAGATACTCAACCACACAACAAGGACATTTGCTCAACTATGTTCATAGCAGCTTTAATCATAATAGCCAGAATCTGGAAAAAAAAAAAAAAAAAAAAAAAACCTAGATGCCTCTTAACTGAAGAATGGATACAGAAATTGTGGTACATTTACACAATGGAAGAATACTCAGCAATTAAAAACAAGGAAATCATGAAATTTGCTGGCAAATGGTGGTAACTAAGAAAGATCATCCTGAGTGAGGTAACCCAGAAGCAGAAAGACACACATGGTATAAACTCACTTATAAGTGGATATTAGCTATATAATATAGGATAAACATACTAAAATCTATAGTCCTAAAGAAGCTAAACAAGGAGGGCCCTAGGAAAGAGGCTGAAACCTCACTCAGAAGGGCAAAACAGGATAGACATTGGAAGTAGCAGAAGAGAAGGAACAGGACAAGAGCCTTCCACAGAGGGCCTATGAAAGACTCTACCCATCAGGGTATCAAAGAAGATGCTGAGATTCATCACCAAACTTTGGGCAGAGTGCAGGAAACCTTATGGAAGAAGAGGGAGATAGAAAGACCTGAACAGGTTCCTGTGGGGACAGGAGCTCCACAAGAAGAGCAACAAAACCAAAAAATCTGGGCACAGGGGTCTTTTCTGAAACTGATACTCCAACCAAGAACCATGCATGGCGATAACCTAGAACCGCTGCCCAGATGTAGCCCATGGGAGCTCATTATCCAAATAGGTTCCCTAGTAAGAGGAACAGGGACTGTCTCTGAAATGAACTCAGTGGCTGGCTCTTTGATCACCTCCCCCTGGGGGGTGCAGCCTTGCCAGGCCAGAGAGGAAGATGATGTTTCTAGCCTTGATGAGATCTGATAGGATAAGGTCAGATAGAAGGGAGGAGGTCCTCCCCTATCAGGGGACTAGGGAAAGGGCATATGGGGGAGAAGAGGGAGGGTGGATGGGTCTGGGAGGAGACAAGGGAGGGGGCTGGAACAGGGATACAAAATGAATAAATTGTAATAAACAAACAAATAAATAAAATAAAAATAAATAATATTTTTAAAAGGAAAAAATAAGAGTAGAGAACAACTTCAGACAAAGAAACACGTGCAGAGGGAAAGCTCCTGTGTGGCCCCAAAACAAGGAAAAGCCCTCCAGCCCCCAAGGCTCAAGAGGCAAACTCCACATGGAGCCTCAAGAGGGCTCAAGTCCACACAGCTTTGGGCTGTAGCCTTTGCAGAAAGCTGTTAGAAACAACCCTGGGAACTCACAGAACACACAAGGGTAGTGTCCAAACAGTGCTCAAACACACACTTACTACCCATTTTTACCGGTTATTTCAATCCATCCTCACAGTAACCCTGTGAGGCTCCTGTATTTACCTAAAAATGAGATTGCAGGGAGTGGAGAAAGGTTAAAATAATTTGTTCTAGGTCTGGAATTCATGCCACAATCTGGGGTGTGTGTGTGTGTGTGTGTGTGTGTGTGTGTGTGTGTTTTATTTTGTTTTGTTTTCTTCCAAGCACCTGCACTATGCA
This sequence comes from Meriones unguiculatus, assembly GCF_030254825.1. Taxonomy (NCBI): domain Eukaryota; kingdom Metazoa; phylum Chordata; class Mammalia; order Rodentia; family Muridae; genus Meriones; species Meriones unguiculatus. The sequence goes on from NC_083358.1 coordinate 31,737,661, forward strand.
CAAGATATTTCTTAGAAAATAGAGGAGACTTTGGAGCTGTGTACATGAAGAAAATGAAAAAATCCCAGATTAGGAAGAAGTAAAGCCCACACTATTCACAAGAACACAGCTTCTAAGTTCTCTTATTGGAAGAAAATAACTGAGCTCCTGTGGCTGCACCTTTAGGAACAGGCTCAGTGAGCAGGACAGCCAAGAAATGTCTCAGCCCTCTCATTCCTAGCTCCACGTATTGCCTTGCCCTGCACAATCTTCCAACCTAGTTCTTCCCAACATTCAGATTAAACCTAGTCACCCAAGATTATCGTGAAGTGCCCTGTATTTAGCAAGACAGACAGAGCCTAAACAATGACAAAAAAAAAAAAAAAAAAAAAAAACTGCTGTTCTTATGAGGCCAGCTGCTGTAGACATCAAATCCAATATATTTTTATGTGGAAGTGACTGAGTATTTATTAGCCAATAGTTGTTATGGGATAGTCCAATAATTTAATCTGAGAAAGGGGTCTCTTTTTCTTAAACCTGGATCTCTCTATCTGGTACATTTCCTCATATAGAGTTTTAGCTCTGGGTCTCAGAGCACTTTTAAAACAGTGCATTTCCACTCTGAAGCATGCACACTGCATTTCTGTTGACTATTTAAATCTCTTCTAGCTTCGCGATAAATTGAAGTGATCCAACAGTTCCAAATGGAAGGATAAAGTCTAGCCCAGTGGGGGAGGCATTAAACCTCCTTGCAACTCAGCAAAAGCAAAAGTGACAGCCTGGTAGCAATTTAAAATTACTCCGAGACCACAACTGCCAATTAAAATAGACTTTCATGGTAACAGATGAACATCTGGTATCTCCTATCTGAAAGAAAAATTAAAAAGAGTTTACATTTCATTTGTAGTAATGAAAACCTTAGATATAAGGCTACAATGTTTTAGTTCAGGCTTTGCTTAAATTATATCTTCTTTCTTTATGCCTTCCAACAGTACAATGTTTTCTCTTTTGTCATTTTTTGATAGCTACAAAATGTTCATAATAAAACAAATCTGGCAGAAGTCAGAACCTATGATTCATTCATAGTCTCTCTAAAAGCTATGCATTATCCTGCTCTTGTCCCAGGAGAAATAAATTGAAGGAGATTATCCTAAAGATGGTATTTAGATGAAATGTATTTGATCTGATTCTGCAAAAGCATTCCTGGAAGAGGTCTTTCCTGGATCAGAAAATGGGGAAAAAATAATAAAAAAGAGTGGGGAAGAAGAGCGAAGGCAATAAGGGAAGGGAAATTGGAGAAAAGAAAGAAAGGGATGGGAATGGAAGGAGAGGGAAGGAAAAGGAAGGAAAAAGAAGAGAAAAAGGGGAAATTGAAGGAAAATGATATATAGATAGGTAGATAGATAGATAGATAGATAGATAGATAGATAGATAGATAGATAGAGTGATTCGTGAGTGAACTTGAATTTTTATACTATACCCCTGTCCCTCTCTATCTGCAATTCCTTAAGGTATTGTGCACACCCAACATTATCTTATTACTTAAGGAGACAAGGATGAATAACTGTCCCTTCCTAGAGCTGTGTCTTCACCACTTGGGAAACACATTCTGTGCTATCTCTATGTATGCATGCACCAACCTCCTTAGTGCCTCCACCGTAGTAACCTTGCTCCTCACTGTGACGAATAACTAGTCAGTAAGCACTGATGCTCATTGCTCACTGCCATGGCCTTTTCCTTGTTTTCCTAAATGCGCTTTGCTAGATTTCTTTTCATTTTTTTTTCTGTGACTCAGATTAACGTAGAAAGGACAATGAATAAAACTTTGGTGAGGAAGTGAGCAAACTGGATCATGAGATTCAAATAAAAGATCATCAGGAAGCAATGTCAATCATTTTTATCAACCATTCACTAGACACTCTCTAATTTATCATAGAAATCATAATTTTCCCCATGCTTAAATCACTGCTGTTTTTATATAATTTGCTATTATATAAGCTGGAAGAATTCAATAGTGCCAAAAGCATTTTGCATGCTTTTTTGTCACATGCGTGGGTGCGATGCATTCCTCTAGGAAAGCTGGACTTTACCTTCCATGGAGGACCCTCAGTCACGTTTTGTGCTTCTCGTGGTTAAAAGCTCTGGCTCCTGTTGTTTCTTTCCCAGGCACACACCACCTGTATTTTGACTTTGTCGCTTCAGCCTGTCGTTACTTTGCTTCTGCAGTGAGATTGAGAGAGAAGGTCTGTGAACCCAAGGAAGGAAAACCAGTGAAGGGGAAAGAAAACAGCTGTGTGGTGGGACTGTGCGGTGAGCCGAGTCTGAGAGATAGGCAGAGCCTCCCCTACCTTAACATGTGGAGATAATGGAGGGTGGTCTTGAGATGTTCTAGGACTTCTAGGACATTTCTAGGATACCCCTTGTTCCCCAAATGAAATATTCACCATGATTACCTTCCTTGACGGAAGCGTAAGTTTTGTGAATGCAGTGGCTCTTATTATCCTCATAGCAAATCTTATGCACCCGCTTATGTGTATGTTAATTGGTGACGCACATAAGCCTAGCATGAACCTCCTCTATAGAAGCTTTTCTCTCCCACCACTCCTCACTGAGAAAGAAAGACGTCTAAATTGCAGTCACTCATCAGTCTCCATCTACTTACATAAGAAAATGGAAGATCAGAAAACTTTTAGAAGTTCCATATCCTAGCAGACAGACCCTATGCTTAGGGGAATTGATTGACTGAAAAACACACAATTAAGAGTGAGCTCATTCTATTGACTCATGATGAAAGCTCTTATCCAGGTGTGGAATTATCAGATGGAACAATTAGTCTGCTCTTTGTTTTACCCAAATCAAAATGAGGCTCCCCAGAGACTAAGATTTTTTTTTCAAGTCCTCCCAGCAAATCATGGGAAATGAAACCTGAAGTCTGGTCTCAACACCAGTCCTCATCCTGCTGAACTATCCTGCTTCTCTTGACTGAGTGTAAAGTTCCGTGTGTATAGCACCGTGTCTGGCCTATGAAGTAATAACACAATTCTTGCCTTTGCATGAGGTGATAAGGTCTCAAGGGTATTTTAAAACACGAGATGTTATATATGCAAAATCTTATGGCTGCTTCTCTGGGTTAAAGAAAAAAATAAAATAAAAGAGCCCCGGTTTGTATTTGACAGTCTTCCTTCAACAGAAAAGAAGCCAGCATCTGGGACTTCAGCAAAGCATACTTTCTTCTGAGTGTTCAGCAGTGAAAACTCCCCATTTATCTTTTACCTCTTGCCCTCTCTACATGGACCTACTCTTTATTCTCTCTGGCCAAAGTGATCAGGTTACGAAGCCAAGCTAATGTTGTTAGTGCCGGAATGACTCTTCTCACACTTGTGTATTCCACGGCTCTCAGGAAGTCAGAAGGAATTACTGCGCATTGAATTCACCTTGCCAGAGAGATGACAAACAGAGGGAGGGAGGGGCAGGGAGCACAGGCTCCCAGCTGACCCAGTCTGTAACCTTTCCCTCTGGACGCCATTCTTCCCTCTGTGGGTGTCGCACAGGCCAGAGGCACAGCTAACTCTGCCCTTGAGATACAAAGAGAGCAAAGTTGACGTCAGCTGTTTCTTCCAGAGCAAACATACCACTAACTCCACAGGCAGACAGCTTGCAAAATTGTCTTTGTAGGACTGCTGAGGTCTCCTTTCCCGTCAAGTTCACTTTGTATTTATTCAGCAAAGATGCACCTACTGCCGAGTGCACCGGGGGACACTGTGTCAGAGTCGTGGCAAGCCCACTTCATGGATGATTAGCATTCTCTGACCCAACCACCATTTTCAATCACACGCAATGGTAGACATCTGGCTGCAGCAATTACTCCTATCCTTCAAAACCTTTTCCACTTATTGCCATTGGAGTAAGTTTGTTAAAGTGCTCTGCTTCGAAAGATTCCTTTCTTGAAACCAATCTCTGATGCAAAGTCTATATCAAAATACATATAACCCAACATGCTCTTCAAAAATATGAGGTCTATATAACTGCTCTAGTTTTTTTTTCCCTTGTATACCTGCTCTAATTTTTTTTCTGTTGTAATAATGAAAATCACTCTGACCAAAAACTACTTGAGGAGGAAAGCATATAGGAAAGGGTTCATGGAGGAATGTGGCTATTGGCTTACCCACAGGCTCAAAATAAGACCTTTCTGATATTGCCTAGGCCCACCTGGCAAAAGAATACACCACCCACACTGTGCTGGCTCCTGTTACATTAATTCACAATCAAGAAAATGTCCCCAGATTGCACTGGCCAATCCAATGGAGGCATTTCCTCAATGGAGGTTCCTTTTCCCCGGGGAAGTCAAACTGACAGCCAGAATCAGTCATCATGACACCTCACACATATCCACCATTAAGAAGCCGAGAATAAGACAAATGACTACTTAATTGCTTGATTCTCAGGTGTGCCAGAATTCCTAAAATTAACTTGTTTGATGGTTATTGAATATCTGCCTTGTTTGAAGCACTAGGCTAGACTGCTATACTCTTTAAGGAGTGGCCTACAAGAGTGATTCCACCTGAGATTTTTCGATCAGCCTAATACCTACACAATCTTCAGACTTGCTCTGCGGAGACCCAGGGCTTTGCAGTTTATTAACCTCTCATGGCCATTCTTACAAGTGTGGGAGGCATCACACTAGACTAGATGTAGGTAAAGATCAAAATCAATGGTGTCTAGACACTAAGGTATAATTGAAGCCTGAGTTCCATGGCGTGGTTGTATGACTTTACCCATCAACTAAGTTGATGGTATATTTTCTCATCATTCTAGTAGGCTATCATCAAACCGAAGAAATTGATGGGATTGGTTCTTTCTGAGGACTGTAAAAGAATTATTTGTCCCAGGCTTCTCTTCTTGTGTTCCTTCCAATGGTCTTCTTTTGATGAAAACACGAGTAACAGTAAAGTAGGGTTTACCCTAATAACTTCATTTTAACTTGATTGCTCTAATGGCTATTCTTCAATATAGCTTAACTAGAGTTGGAATGACCCTGGAGCCATATTTCTGCATATGTCTGTGAGGCTATTTCCAGAGGAAGGAAAACCAGCCCTGAACAAAGGCAGCACCATCCAATAGGCCAGGGTCCTCGACTGAAAAAAAAAAGGGAAAATGGAGGGATCCAGCTGGACAGTCTCCCTCTGTTTCCTGACTAGGGATGTAATCTAACCAGATAGGCCATGCTTCTGCTGTAGCATCTATACCACCATGGGGGACTGTACCTTAAACCCTAAGGCAAAATAAACCCCACCCCCACTTTGAGTTCATTTCCGTTAAGTGTTTGGTCATAGCAATGAGAAAGCAATATCTTGTCTTCAAATAAAGTTACATGCTGAGGTACTGAGGTCAAAACTTCGACATATGACCTCAGGCTGGTGGCATGGCTGAGAAATACTGACTACAGCTCAGCATTCTTTCCATTATCTTCCATTCTTTCAAGGTTTTGGAAGCAAAAACTCTTCACCACCCCACTTCTTTTGGCCTCCACCTCTTCCATTTTCCTGAGCACCACATTTACTACATAGCATGGCCAAACTTGGCCCCTGACTGTTCACATTTAACCTCTTAATTCCAACCTTTTCAGTCTACCACAGAGGTCAAGCGAGCTTTCTGAATTTTCAAGCATATCACATCATTTATTTACTCAAAACTGTTGAATGCTTTTCTGTTACCTTTGAAATTAAATCCAAACTCTTTACTTTGTCTTACAAAAACAATACACTTTGTTTCCCTCTTTTATTTCATCTAAGACATTTCGCTCATATAGAATGTTAAATACCAAACAACAAAATAACTCCTTCAGCCATCACAACAATAACATTTTAGAAGGTTGACTAGCAGAGCAAATACTAAAGGTGACAATTTATTGAGGCAAGAACCGGCCCAGATGCACACATCCAGTATGTTCATAAGTGAGAGTCACACTAAGATTTTACTAATAACTAGGACATACCATGTGTCGGGCACTACACTGAGTTGTTTGTACATAGATCCTGCAGGTTTCAATTGCTGCGATAAAGTACCATAACCAAAAGTAACTTGGGGAGGGAAGGGTTCATTTCATCTTACATTTCCACATCAAAATCCATCAAAAAAGAAATTCAGGGCAGGAATACAAGGCAGGAACTGAAGGAGAAGCCATGGCAGAATGATGCTTACTGACTTGTTTCTCATGGCTTGCTCCTCTTGCTTTCTTATACCATCCAGGACCACCTGACGAGGGTTGGCACCAACCACAGCCTGCTAGATCCTCCTACATCAATCATTAATCAAGAAAATACTCAACAGACTTGCCTACTGGCCAATCTTTTGGAGGCATTTTTTTTTCAATTAGAGTTTCTCTTCCCAAATTACTCTGGTTTGTCTTAAGTTGACATAAAACTAACCACCACAGTTAAACAATATTTCTATTATCAATGTGAGCTGATCATTGTCATATTTCTTATTTTAGGAATAATGAAACTGAGGCTAGAACTTAAAGAGCTTATGGTCACGCAGCCAGGAAATCACAATGATGGGAATGGACTCCTTGTTCACATGGCTAATAGTAGACATTTTCTTAGTGCCCCTTAAATTCTCCCCCTCACTTCCTACTTTTTAATTTTTAATTGTTACACTTTAATTTTTAATTGTTTTTAAATTGTTATTTAAAATACAATTAAGACACCTGCCTTGAAAGGGTTTTTAAAGATTAAAGGTACAATATATACATGAAGTTTTAAAATAAAATCTAAGTATCATTTAATCATTCTAGTGAAAAGAGTCTGGGCCAGGGCTTAAGTGTGAGATAAAATAAGAAATATAAGTCTCCAAGCTTGACAGTAAATTAAGACACAGTGAAGGGAATAGGAAAAAGATCATCAAAAAGATAAATGCAGACCCGTGCAAATGGATTCTTTTTTCATCTGAAAGGTTCTGGGTATAAGGACTGTGAAGTCAAAGACATGGATGGCCTAAAGTTCAATTTCTTAAATATACTCAGCCTAAAACAATAGAGTTGGCATAAGATTGAACTGTCACAATCTCTATTTGCACCTCTTCTGGGTCCAGTCTCTCTGTACCAAATACCCAAACTTCCAGATGCAGAGCCAGCACTGGCAGGGTGGTGTGATCCCCAGAGGGACCAGTTTAGCAACTGATCCTGATGTGGTGTAAAGTCCATGTCCACCGTGTTTCACAGTTTCACCTGACTCCTGGGGTTCCATATCCAGCCAGAGGAGACAAAAGTGACAATTTGACTTACAGGAAAATATAATTTTTCTATATAATCTGTCAAGTACCGTGACCACTTGGGAGCCTCCCATCCCTCACTGCATTCTGTGAACTGAAGATAGGAAGTAAACAAAACTCTGTCATTTCTCTATATCCCTGCAGAGATACTGCAGCATTTGCTATTAGCAAAATGAATGAGTGCACTGGACTGGACCTAGGCCTTCTACAGAGATGAAGCCAATGGGCCACTCAGTCTTCATGTGGGTTTCCTAGTAAGGGGAGTGGGGGCTATTGTTGATATGGACTATGTTGCCTGCTTTCTGATCACTTTCCCTTGGTGGGGCTGCCTTGCTAGGCCTCAGTGGAAGAGGATGCTCTCAGTCCTGATGGGACTTGATGAGCTGGGGTGGGGGCTCCCCTTTCCTGAAGAGTAGGGGTGAGGGAGTAGGGAAGGGGGAGGAGTAGGACCAGGAGGGGGGATATGATCTGGATGTTAAATAAATGTGCACCCATGTTTCACAGCTGCCAGAGAGATCACTTTTTATTAGCCTTATGTATTTTATGTGTGAGGTTATGTGGGTACACCATGTATGTACAGGGCCCACAAACATCAAAAGAGGGTGCCAGATACCCTAGAACTGGAGGTACAGATGGTTGTAAGCCACCATGTTGTTTTGCTGGGAAGTGAACCCAGGTCCTCTGGAAGAGCAAGTGCTCTTGACCACCAAGCCATCTCTCCATCCCCAAGAAACCCCACTTTCTTATTCCCACTGCTGTTCATCCCCACCACTTACTTTATTCAAGCAGCCCGAATTCTGAGTTATCAAGTCTCCATGCTCCATTCCAACTTAGACATAAAAATGTGTTTCTTCTTCGCTGAACACTGTTTCTTGATTGTTATGGTTTGAGTTAGGTCTTCCAAAAGAATGTGTAGAAGTCCACAGCTTTAGAATGTGACCTTGCTTAGAAATGACAGGTTTGCAGAGTTAAATTAAAATGAAGTCATTAGATTAAGCCCTAATTCTTTTGTCTTATTATATCTTGTTCTGTCATGTTTGGGGGTTGTATCTTGGAGGCCTGCTCTTTTATGGAGGGAAATGGAGGGGGAGTGGATAAATAGCGGGAAATAGCAGAGGTGCTGGAGAATCTGGGAGAAGTGGAGGAAGAGGAAACTACAATTTGGATGTATTGTATGGGAGAAGAACCTATTTTCAATTAAAAAAAGAATCAGACTCAAGAGACAACACATGCTGGAGAGGTTGTGGAGAAAGGGGAACCCTCCTCCACTGCTGGTGTGAATGTAAACTTATACAACCACTCTGGAAATCAATCTGGTGCTTTCTCAGAAAACTAGGAATAGCGCTTCCTCAAGATCCAGCTATACCACTCTTAGGCATATATCCAAAAGATCTCAACTACACAATAAGGACATTTGCTCAGCCATGTTTCTAGCAGCCTTATTTGTAATAGCCAGAAGCTGGAAACAGCCTAGATGTCCCTTATTGGAGGAATGGATGCACAAATTGTGGTACATCTACACAATGGAATATTACTCAGCAATGAAAAACAAGGAAATCATGAAATTTGCAGGTAAATGTTGGGATCTGGAAAAGATCATCCTGAGTGAGCTATCCCAGAAGCAGAAAGACATACATGGAATATACTCACTCATATAAACATATAATATAGGATAAACCTACTAAAATCTGTACACCTAAAGAAACTAATCAAGAGGGAGGACTCTTGCTAAAATGCTCAATTTCTATCCAGAAAGGCAAAGAGGATGGACATCAGAAAAAGGAGAAAAGAGGGAACAAGTCAGGAGCCTGACAGAGAGGACCTCTGAAAAGCTCTGCCCTGTAGGCTATCAATGTAGATGGTGAGACTTATGGGCAACCTTTGGGCAGAGTGCAGGGAATCTTGGGAAAAAGTGGGAAACAGTAAGATCTGGAGAGGACAGGAACTCCACAAGGAGAGCAACAGAACCAAAAAATCTGAGCACAGGGGTCTTTCCTGAGACTGATACTCCAACCAAGGACTATGCATGGCGATAACCTAAGACCCCTGAACAGATGTAGCCAATGGCAGTTCAGTATCCAAGTGGGTTCCATTGTAATAGGAACAGGGACTGTCTGTGACATGAACTGATTGGCCTGCTCTTTAATTACCTCCCCCTGAGGGGAAAGCAGCATTACCAGGCCACAGAAGAAGACAATACAGCCAGTCCTGATGAGACCTATTTGACTAGGATCAGAAGGAAGGAAAAGAAGACATCCCCTATCAGTAGACTTGGGGAGGGGCATGCATGCAGAGGGTGGAGGAAGGGAGGGATTGGGATGGGAGGGGGGAGGGAACCACAGGAGGGATACAAAGTGAATAAAGTGTAATAAATAAAGAAAAAAAAAGAATCAGCCTGAATCTATTATCATTCATGTTATAAAAATGTGTGTGTATAAACATGTATATATGTGTATGTGTCTGTGTGTATGTACATGCTATATGCATAAATATAGGCAGAGAAACAAAGAGGAAGGAGGAGGATGTGAAGAGACATGAAGACAGCTACATACCATCCAGGGGTTTCATGAGGCTGCCAGCAGGTAGGAGAGCAGCAGCTGGAACAGGTGCTTCCCAAGAGACTTCAGAGGGAACATATTCAGCTAACTTGACCTTAAATTTCTGGCCTCTAGCAGAATAGATGTTATTGTCTAAAGACACCCGGGTTGCGGTGCTCTATTAGAAAATTCTCACAAACTGAGCCCTATCCTCATTTTATTCTTGTCTTAGAATCTCATTCTCTGATCCTCCTGTATAAATCACTTCTGAATATTCTTTTTATCAAGATGTAAAATTATTTTATTTTATTTGTATATATATGTATATATTTAATTATAATTATATCACTTTCCTCATTCTCTTCCCTCCTTGATGCTCCTCTTTCAAATTCCTTCTGTGCTTCCTACACTCCTATTGATAGGCTCTTTTTATTATTGTTTCATGTGTGTGTGTGTATGTATGTGTGTGTGTGTATGTGTGTGTGTGTGTATCTGTGTGTCTGTGTCTGTGTGTCTGTGTGTCTGTGTCTGTGTGTGTGTGTGTGTGTGTGTGTACACTCGAGAACACAAATATATAATTACAACCGGCTGAGTCCAATTAGGGGTTCAGCCCTGGGAGGAGCTAACTCCCCTCTCTTGGTAGTTATTAGCTGCTTTTAATTCTTTGTTTAGGGGTGAGATTCTGTAAGGTTTCCTCCTTCCACGTGAGCACCTCTGTAGATATTGTCATTGCTCTGGTCTTAGCTATGCAGCCAGTTCTAGGAGAGACCATTTCTCAACAGACGTCCTGGTGCTCTGGCTCTTACAATCTTTCTGCCTCCTCTTCTGCTATGTTCTCTGAGCCACAGATGCAGGAGCTGTGATGTAGATGTACCCAAAAGGGGACGGACTCCCCCACAATCTGTTGCTCTCTGTTGTGTCGAGTCATACTTTTCTGTGGTGATCTACATTTGCTGTAAAAAGAAGCTTCTTTGATGAAAGCTGACAGCCACAAGCATCTGTGTGTATAAGGATAAGATTTAGAATGTAGGTAGAAATTGTACTAGACCTCAGCTTATTCATACGTCTATATTATTTTGTTTTCCTTCACATTCTAAGCATAATTAGTACCTACTCAGTCTCTCAGATTTGATCTCTTGCCCCACTGTGTGTGTGTGTGTGTGTGTGTGTGTGTGTGTGTGTGTGTGCACCTGCACATGTGCGCTTGCACATAGCCACAACATCAATGTTGTAAAGAAAGAACCATGTCCTCATTCCTGCTTATATTGGTATTCCAAATCTCTGGCATAGTTTCTGGCACACGATGTTTGCTAAATAAATTAACATATTTAATGAATGAACATGAATCCCAAAAATAAAAACATAGTTGCTTTCAACAAGTGACGGTTGACAAGATAGCTCAGCAGGCCAAAGGGCTAACGGCTTACACTTGGTGCCCAGAGCTCACAGGGTGGAAGGAGAAAAGTGACTCCTGCAAGACCTCCACACTGCACGCCATGGTACAGGCGTGCTGGCACACGTACACACGCGTAGTAGAATATATAAAACAGTTTAAAAAACTGAAACAGGTGAAAAGTGCAAATAAGACGTTGAGAGCAGGGACACTTTCTACGATGCAACTCAGAAATTTTGGCATTTGTCCCATCAAAATATAATTCAAAACTGCAGGCAGAATGGAAAGCTTCCCCGGTGCTTCATAAGACCCTCCCTTTCCTCTTGTAATGGAACATCTCAGAACATTTCCACTCATGTTACATTTCATCAGACCTACGCAAACTCTTCAGCATTCATTCGTGAACTGGGATTTCTAGCTGGGACAGGATCCATCATGGGCTTCCTCCATACTAGGTGGGAAAGAATCGACCAAACACGAGAGTACCTCGTGACATGTCGAGAATAAAAAAGGCAATGGCAGAAAGCTTGTCTGTGTTATTTACCAGCCCCTGCTGGCACTTTCATGCCTGGAAAATCAGCATTAGGGGAGAGAAACAAAAGCTGCCTCTCGCTGCCCATAGCTCAAAGGTCAGAATGGAATAAATGCTAATATCGCACAGAAGATTGCCTCTGAAAGGTTCTCTCACCTTGGGCCCGCATTTAACATGTAGATGTGGTAGTGTTGATTTTTTTTTCTTTCTAACTCCTCTAGCTTTCGAGTGAATACACGTATCTCCTTCACATCAACATGATGAGGGCTTCAATCTTGGATCGCATGGTTGAAAAGGCACATCACTAAAACAGGATACGACCAGAGAAAGGTCACAGAATAAAGGTGGGTAGGGAGAGTAAAAACGCTCAGTACCACTGTAGCTGGAGAACAGAGGAGCCCTGATTCTAGACACGGAAATACGTTATGAGCTCTGCAGCTCTAGGGAAAAGAAGGCTAGCGAGCACAGGGCCTAGACTGAAGAGGACTTCTCTCAACTCTAACGCACGCTACATTCTAAGAAGCTCTTATATCGAGCTACAATCTATTAGAAACATCTCACTCAGGGGCTTCTTTAGAACAAGTACAGGCTGGCAAGATGACTCAGCAGACCAAAGTGATGGCTTGAATTTGATTCCTAGAATCTACATGATGGAAAGAGAGAACTGATTCCTTCAAGTTGTCCTCTGTCCTCAACACAGGCTCACCAGTCCCTCTCTGATTGTAGAACAGTCCTAAAGGAAACCCAGTCTATAACCTCCTTTCTAAGAATGGATGACTTCCTAAAACATTCCCCAAGGTCCATCTTGTCTCATTAAAACTGACCTCAACTTTCAAGGGACTCTTAAATTTTGCAGCCTATCTATTTAGTGAATCCCAAAGATTCAAGATTTATCTCTGATATAAAGATTTTATCCTTCTCATGTTATATTAAAGCACATGGCAGAAACAGAATTGTTAGAAATGGATTGTAATAAATAAAACAATAAAATTTTTAAAACAATGCAAGTTAAAAAAAAGAAATGGTGACCATTTTTTAGCATATTTTTGCCTTCCATCTTTTCTCTTCTTTAATTTTTGTTCTTCATTCTATCCTTCAACTTCAGCCATGGCCTCCTCTGGTAGCTGAGATGTCCCTTGAGTCCTGTTGAGGTCATCCTTTCTTCTTCTGGAAACTCAGAAGCCAGGATTTTTATTTTCCTTTTAGTGCTCTTATTATCTGGTTGTAGAACACCCGAATATCTAGTGAAGCAACACCTGGAATATACCATGGCCTGTGTGAGATTAGGATTAGGATATTGAGCCACTAGGGAGCAGAGATGGGCACTTGCCCCTTCAGACACCCTGGAGTGGTTTCTGCAGTCAGTGATACTATACTCCATCTCCATATCTTACCATACACTGACCTGCCCATACCCAAAGCTAGAACCAATATTCTGTAAAAGGAATACCAAGGAAAAGTCATTTCCTAAGTCCTGAGTGAATCAATACCTGAGCCACTGACCCCGGAAGTCCTAAATTGCTTCTGTTCCTGCTGACCTGCAAAGGTTATTTCTTTTTATTCTGATTTTTTTTCAAATGACACTAATTGTTGACATCCGCATCGAACCTCTATCACTCCACATGAACTATAAAGAACAACTAGAGAGAGAGAGAAAAGGGAGACAGGACACATACTGAGCTCCACAACTTGAATCCTATGAAAGACTTTAAAAATCCAATAAGCCAAAAAGCTATCTGACTAAATATTAGTGTCCACAAGTGAAATATCAAAAACTCAATAAAAGGTATAGACTTCTATTTTTTGGCTTGAGAAACATCCATGACTTCTTTTAAGCAGTTTACAGCACAGCGTGTTCAGTTCTGTTGGCTTAGGTGGGATGCAAAGTCATTGGTGTGCATAAAAAGGCACGGAGTGTGCCTGCACAAGATGCAGTCAAAAGCCACTGTTATTTAAGGTTCCAGTGGGGAGTTGATATAGCATTCATCTCTCTTCTTTGCAGCATTGTACTTTAATTTATATTTTTAAGTTAGCATGCCATTCAAAAAGTAGCCTTAGTTGGAGTATGAGTCTCTGGGAAGTTCCCTCTGTTCAAATTTTCTTGTTCTGTTGCTCTCCTTGTGGAGTTCCTGTCCTCTCCAGCTCTTACTATTTCCCACTTCTTACATAAACTAGAACCCTGACAATGCAGCCACTTCTGATGAGAACTGATAGACTAAGATCAGAAAGAAGGAGAGGAGGACCTCCCCTATCAGTGGACTTGGGGAGGGGCATGCATGCAGAAAGGGGGGGAAGGGGGGGGACCGGGAGGGGAGGAGGGAGGGGCATATGGGGGGATACAAAATGAATAAAGTGTAATTAATAAAAGTTAAAAAAAAAGTAGCCTTAGTATTTGAAGACCAAATTCCAGAGTCAGCTATTAAATCCAAGTCCTTTCAGGTATTAACCTAAAGCACCATGTGCAAGTTGTCGATCCTTCTGGCCCTCTAATTCCTCAGCTGAGAAGTGGGAAGAATACACAGCAGCTCAGACTTGAGAAATAGGTGCAAAATTCTCACCACAGACCCTCACATAAAAACATTTAAAGAGTTTAACAATAACTACAATTATCACTTAACGGAACCAATTTATAATAATGTTCTACAAAATCATAATTCAAACTGTGTGGCTTCTTCAAGTCTAAGCTCCAATTTCATCTGTAGCTCTCCCTAGCCTATTTAAAATTACAAATAACTTAGCTCCACCTACTCCCTATCTCCTGCAATAGGCATGCTACCTCCCTTCTTGTTTTCTTCTCCAGAATGCCTCCCCACTCCCATCTCCTTAGCATCCTGCCACTGCACGTGCCAGGTAACTTTTTAATTCCATTTACTGTTTGACTCTGTCCATCAAAGTGTCAGCACCTCAAGGAATGGGAATTTGTTGTTTACTGCTCTAGCACTCTGAGCCTGAAACAGTATTGGCACATAGTAGAGGTTCAGTGAATGCCTAGTCAATGAATAAATGTTTATATTGAGTGTGTAAAAGCATGATTGATGGCACATGCTGGACATATTCCTTCAGTTTGTTCTTTCAGGAGAAAGTATCAAATCAAAATTTGCTACACTGTGAAGTCACATTGCATAACTGATAGAGCTGAATACCAAGTGTCCAGTGGAAGGGGTCTCTCTCTTACTTCATCAAGGACAATAATGAATAATTGCAGCACCAAACTGGCTTCTTTTCTGGATGAACCAGGTGAAGAATAAAAGGAAGAAGATTCACAGAAAGAGGAAGCAAGACCAAAAGTGTCATAAGTGAGAGAAGCTGAGCAGAGCTACAGCTCTCAGGTCCAAACCCCATCCACAGTCAGCATCCAATAACAATTCCATCCATCAGCTGATTGGTTTTGTTGGTTTTCTATAAATTGATTAAATGGATTTAATCAGTTGCCAGTCCTAACAGTCCAAAGAGCCAAACTAACACCTGGAAACTGGTTAGCTAGAACAACTGCCCGTTTAAGTAAAAATTAAAACTTGAAAAGTAGCCAATTATAACAAAATTGTACACTGAATAAAATCACAATTATTATTATTATTATTCCCTTTTTACTTTACTTATTTTTATTGTTCTAAGTCAAACCAGCCTAAAAAACGCATGATATTTTTAATTACGTGTAAACCAGTTTTACATGTGTTTTGTGTATTAAAACTGATTCAGAATGCGTAAATTGTATTACACTTCCTGTTTGTTACTTTAGGGAGCCATAGGAAAAGCCTGACTGGCTTAGACAGAAAGTAGCTAAGGTCCGGTCTTATCTGTAGACACACCCAGTCAGTGCAAGACACAAAGCTCATGAGGATGAAGTGTGGACTACTGTAGGAGGCTGGGGCTTCTGAGCCGAGACAGTAGAAGGAGCAAGAGAGGTGTCGCCCCCTTTACCTAAATTGCTCCCCTGTAACTGTCTCCTGAGGGGAAGAGAGAAATGCATGGGATACGTGAGTACCAGTGGCCATATCTCCCTCTCTTGGTTCCATGATGAAGTCATTTTGCGGTTTTGTTGCTGTTTGGGTTGGGTTGGGTTGGGTTGGGTTGGGTTGGGTTGGGTTGGGTTTGGCTTGGTTTGGTTTTGCCGGGAGCAAATGTTGGAGGAATTTATCATTTCACAGTATTTGATACTTGTATCATTGTTCATTTATTCAGCAAGAAAATGAAAATGTTTTGCTGCCTCTGTCTATGGAATAGTAAGTAAGATGATGTCATTAGGAAGTTTTGAGAGTTATTCTGAATTATTGTCCATAATGTCCTTGCAAATTAATATTATATTTCAAGACAATTGCGAATTTTAATAACACTTTCTTATGTGGAAATTAATTGCTTTTGAGAAGGAAAAGATGTAGCCTTTTTCGGTTATACCTTCAGGGATAATGCTCAGATTTTGATGCTTTTTTTTTTTACCTGTGGAAGACGATGAAGGTCAAAATGTTAATTTCACTATCATTAATATTGTGATTCTAATTATTGCCATTATACATTTTTACAGCGTGTTTCATCTTAGAGACGTGCGGTAACTAACTGCTTTGTCTATGAGCTGATTAACTCTGCCCTGAGTCGGAGGAAAATTTCTAAGTGAAAAATAAAGTCAATTGTCATAATGGGGTTCACATATCTCCCCAAGAAGTGGAATGAAACAGTAGCTGGTTTCACCTTCTTTCAAATGTGATATAATCTGAGCTGAACAGAAACTGACTAAAAAGTCCTGAAATTATCTCCCCGGAATGTGAAGAGTGACAGTATCTGATCCAGCAGTTCCAGCGAGTGCATTCAATTTTGAAAGGCCAGTTAGATAAGGGAATATTGGCACAACTCTCCAGATATCCGTTCCCCAATTAACAATGTCATTTTCTGTTTTTCTAAGTGGAGCCTGGGAAGCTTGTCTTGGCATTGCGGGTCTCTGCTTGGAGCTTTTTCTTTGCACAGATGGCAACTGCCCTGATGCCATAACCTTGGAAATCTGTGTGGACAGGAGAAAGAGGGAGGATGTGGAAAAGATAGATGTACGTGGCATACAGCTCTTCCTCAGGGCCTGCTGCATTCAGGCTTCTGCTCTCATGAGCCCATATTTTAGTGGGAAGATAGAAACCCACCCACCCGCATCAAAATATTCTAATGAAAGTCAACGATGAGGATTTTCCTGTGTTCTTTTCTTTGACCTTATACAGCACAATAAATACAGAAGGACACGGTGACAATAAAAGGTCAGAAATAAATGTTCTGCTGGGGAATTTGAGACTTTTGGACGGACCTTGGGCATCCAGTTGCTTCTTTCACTTTGGTCACACATAGACTTGGCAAATGTTCAGCACAGAATGCTTAGGTGGAAGAATATGTGGATATGCACGCCACTAATTGTAATGGAAGTTTTGGTTTCTTGGTAAACTACGTAAATATGTTTTGGCTTTAATACCAAGTGTGGAGTTTTCGTCTGTCCACATCTGGTAATTGTCTCCTGCAGGGTGTGGCCTTTGGCAGCTGGTAATGACCTGCAGACTGACTGAGAGGGGAGTGGTCTAGAGCTCTGAGTATGTAAATATGAGAGCCCAGAAAGATAAAGTGGGGCGCATGCCGTGGTGAGCGTCTGTTGGGAGAAACCAGAGATGGACAGTGTGACAGTTTGGAGCAGACAGCTGGAGAGAGATGCTTTGGGGTGCAGTGGCTTGGTGGAGACTGCTGGCTGCTTTTGCTGTTGACAGAGATTAGTATAACCCTAAAAGAACCCCTCGACCCTAAACATCTGGGAGAAATAACTGGGTCTGTGACCTCTCTCACTACTACCCTTCTCTCTCCTACCTAGGGTTGGGGGATTAGAAGAGAGAGTCTTTAAGGAACCCCAAGTAAAACAGAGTTTTAAAATGATCACTGCAACTAATAATATCATATCCAGTACACTCTATCTCTTGTGCATGAGTTCCTAAACTAGACCATAGTAGAGATATACTTCAGAGAGAAAAATAGGAAGATGGGAATTTTATTAGACTAGAGTGATTATTATGGCTTGCAAACATCTAAACTCAAATGTCAATTATCTGTCCTCTTCTATCAATTAACAGTTCAGGTTGTAGGATGCTCGGGAGCTTACAAGCCATTTGAATTCTAGTTGGTAATCTATTTTTGCATTCCCCTCTTCTCTTGATAGTTATTGCAGGAACAATTTACTTTGTGCTTGGACTGATTTAGGAGTACAGGGACAGGGGCGATTTTCTGTGGCACATTTTTCTCCTGGTCTATAGAAAGGCCTTAACAAAGACATTTAGAGTTTATAAGATCACAGGTTTTGATGTCAATTTGCATGTGGCCTTCAGACACCGGACAATGAGACTACTTTTGGGTCTTCCCAGAAGGCAGGATGGATGGTAAGTCATCAATAACTGGCAGCAGTGACAAGACAACACAACCATCTGATGAGAAGTCGATGGAGCTTGTCACCAGAAAGTGCTTATCTCCACTGAACACCTGTGATGTTCTCCTTGTAAAATACGCCTCTGCAGTGAAAAGTAGCAGTGTCTACTCACTTAATTGATGGGAGTCCATGCATTCCAATTTTATCTGGACAAACATTTTTGAAAAGGAAATTGGCACTGTCTGAATATATGTGAAAATAAGGAAATGAGGCTCCTATAACAGAGAGATTCAGTTTTTAAAAGATAATCATAAGTAACAGACATTTAAATATTTGTGCAGAAATATTCAGAACAGTATTCCTAATAGCTCAGAAGTGGAAGTGATTTTTGGGATGTGATCTATTCACACAGTTTGATAAGTCATGTGGAACTCTGTTCAACCACAAAAAGAAAAAAAAAATAGCAAATAGCCCATGGTCTCAAAAACTTTAATTTTAAAAATCAAAACCAAAGAGATGCATACTATATGATTTTATTTATGTTGAGTTATAAGAATGGGGAAAAGTGATGCAAAAAACTGGGGTACGGAAATGGATCCTACCTTCAGCAAAGCGGTTTAAACATCTTATTCAGAACATAATGAAAATAGAAGTCACTGACATACATCAAAAAGACTATAAGGACAATTACCAATGAAACAGATATGAATTCCCACGTACAAGCTGCCTTATCCTGATTCATGGGCATTCAGTCAGTGCATGATTGGGGTTCCTATTCTTTTTTCTAAGTGCTGTGGTAGACCAAGAAATCAAATGATAAGTTGACAACAAACATAGGGCTATCATGGAACACAGAACATAGAAACATAGAAAGACTAAGCCAAACTCATTGAACTGATAGCACATAGAATGAAACATCTTAATTGGGGACAGGTTGCTCCCACATTTAAGCCTATTCAGAAAGAGGACTTTACTGGGAAAGAGAACTTTACAGGAACCAGCTTCGTGACTCCACTAATCTGTCTAAGAAGGACACAGGGGCCTGGAGCACCTACAAAGCAGCTAATGTAAAGTTTCTATAGCCCTGTGTATGTTCTGCTCTGAAGGGATAATGGCCCCAGTGGAGTCTCAGATTTAATATCCGATATAGAAGATGTTGATCTTGAATTAAACCAGTGTTCAAACTTTAGATGTTCTTCTCTGGCCTTAAGATCACCCAATCTGGCTTTCCATCAACCCTACCTCATCCAATCTAGAAATGAGATCAAGTCTTAGGCCTTTTAAAGAGGGAAATCATGTGGAAAGGATGAAAATTTTATCTGATTCAATGTATTGCCTTTGGCCTCCTAGAAGCAGCCATCACTTGAGTAAACAGCAAAAGTATCACTGAAAGCTAAATTCTAAAGTCTCTTGTGAAATTACAAAACACACTAAACTATAAGTGATTCTCCACAGAAAAATAAACCTCGTATAAGATTACACTACAGCAAAATAGACACTGTAAAAACTGACAATGCAAGCTGGTTGGATAGAAAACCCTCAGTGCTTTCCAGGGACTGTTTTCTCCCTTTTCTGGTGCTTTGTAGACTGCAGTTTAGCTGCAAAGAACAGCTAACCTAGCACCACTCCTCACTTGATATGACAGGACAAAAATTACTCCAAGACACTTATTGTCCAAACATGAATGGCTTGGCGACCCTCTTCCCAGTCCACACCACTGCTTCTGCCATCAATCAACCAGCAAAAGTAGATGTCATTCAGGTGGCCTATACTGGACCCTAAGAAAAATAAATAGTGTTTTTACAATATCTGGATACGGGTATCTGCTCTTTGGAAATTATCCAGTATGTGACAATTCACTGAGAGCAACTTTGGGGCTCATCATGATAACAACTGAAACAAAACAAACTTTTGAAAGCAGATATGTTCAGACCCATCTGCCATGAAGACCTATGCAGCTTAAGAAGATTTGTCCAGGACTAAAGACACAGGCTATTCTTATTTTAAGTTCAGTCACAAATTACAAAGAGCTGTCATTATGAAAATTTAATTGAGCCACGTAATTTTGTGTCACTGTGCACTGTGAAATATTCTGCTTCTACCAACTGAAAACACTATTGTCAGTTAAGTTCAGGAAAACTCTGCAACCACGCTCTGCTCTACTGTTTGGAAAAAGATTTGGATTCTGGCAAATTGAGTCGGTAAGTAGAATTTATTTTTTTCCATGTAATTGTTTTATTTTTCCTTTAAAAACTTAGTAAGTGCAACATGGAAAATGAAGCAGGCCTAGAATAAATGGCTGTCAACTCAACAAGCCTTAAGTAAATTTTATGCCTGGAGCTACCATTGGTATTCAATATCACTAGATATTTTACCTTGAATAATCACTGATGGACATTGATTTTGTCTTTGCTCTTCACAGCACAGCAAAATTAATGTGGAAGTCAGACTCAAATGAGTCCCTGTGGTGTCCTCCCATCTCTGCTGAGAAGCACATTTCAAATACAGAAGAAATGGCAGCCAGCTGAGACCCAGTATGTCTTGTATTGTAACAATTAATGGATATGAATGGCCCTCGCAGGACAGCTCGGATTGCCTTTATATCAACTTTGGAGGTGAGAGTCAGAGGCAGTTCAGTGAGGTTAATATGTAGTAGTTTTATGACTTGATTAATCCTTAACAATTAAAATGATGATGTTTCTCTTTTTTCCACATTATATTTTCATAATTACCCTTTTGGGCATGTGGATGAAACCAGGAAAAGTCAACAAGAGGGCAATAATTGTATAGCAGTTTAGAGACAGGAAAAAAAAATATTTTCCTGCATGCAGTTTAAAAAAAAAAAAAAAAACAGGCTAGAGAGATAGCTCAGTAGCTAAGAGCACTTGTTGCTCTTGCAGAGAACTCAGGTTTGATTCCCTGAACCCACATAATTCTGTCACCCATAATTCCAGTTTCAAGGGATCTGATGCCTTCCTCTAACCTACATCAGCAACAGGCACAAACATGGTATATATATACCATGGAAAAATATTCATACAGGAAAAAATATTCATACAAATAAAATAAAATAAATAAAATAAAAACTTTTTAAAATTACTTTTTAAAAATCAAGGTAAATTTGGCAGAGTATAGGGAATCATATGAAAGAAGGGGAGTCAGTATGATGGGGAAAGACTAGGAGCTCCACAAGGACCAAATATATCTGGGCACAGGGTCTTTTCTGAGACTGACATTCAACCAAGGACCATGTATGGATATAACCTAGAACCTCCACTCAGATGTAGCCCGTGGTAGCTTGGCAACCAATTGGTTTCCCATAGTAAGGGGAACAAGGACTATTTCTAACAGGAACTCAATGACTGGCTCTTTGACCTCCCCACCCCCAAGGGAGGAGCAGTCCTGTTAAGCCACAGAGGAGGGCTTTGCAGCCAGTCCTGAAGATACCTGATAAAACAGGATCAGATGAATGGGGAGGAGGTCCCCCCTATCAGTGGACTTGGAAAGGGGCACAGTGGAGATGAGGGAGGGAGGGAGGGTGGGGTTGGGAGGGAATGAGGGAGTGGGATACAGCTGGGATACAGAGTTAATAAAATGTAACTGATAAGAAAAAATAAAATTATTAAAAAAATCAAGGTAAAATTAAATATAGTATTTAGTGTGAACAGTACCCAGACATCATCCATACATACAGACATCATACATACATATATGCATAATACATACGTACATACATATATACAAACATCACAAGTGGAGCTTGTCTTTATCCTTACATCAAGCGAGCATGTTGGGCTGGAATACCCATAACCTTAGTACAAGAGAAACTGATACAGGAGGACCTCCAGATTGGGGCCAGTCTGGGCTACAGAGAAAAGCCATGTTCCCTCTTCTCGGGAAGATGCGTTGCTGCCCTGCCTAAAACTCTACATTATTCAGCCTAAGTCAGTCCATGTGGCAGAACATTGGTGAAATTTGGAATGAAGATGGTGCATCTTCATAGACAGGGAAAACATCTTTATCCTTTCGCTGTCTCCCAGCATCTCACTTGGTTCTGCAGGCAGAAGAGGTTCAGGGAGCACTGAATAAATTTTAAGGTTAAACAAAGCACAGTGGCACACCCCTGCCGTCCCAGCACTTGGGAGGTGGAGGCAGGAGGATCAGAAATTGAAGGCCAATCTCTGCTACATGAAGGCCATCTTGGTCTACATGAAACATTGTCTCAAAAACCAAAAACTATGACACAAATAAAAGGATTACCCTTGTGTGCCAAGCCTTATTCTTAAGGCCTTGATTTTTATTTTTAAGCCCCATAACTATCAATAGCATTCAATGGCAAACACATGCCATTCTCTACTAAGTAATTTTTCTAATCGTCCAGGCAAACTGGACCAGTTACTATCAGTAAATGTAGTCTTCAAATAACAGGATCAGAACACTCAGCACCCTCGGGTCTTGGATGGAATAGCTCTGAGTACTAGACTAATATGTCCACAGGAGTCCCCTCCAGGGACTGACCCTGGAGATTACAACACTGATTGTTTGCTTAAACGTGCCCTGTATTTTCTTCCTTCCTTCCTCTCTCTCTTTTATATACCCTTTCTGGTGCCTTGTAGAATCACCTTTCAGGCATACTTCTAAATATATTCTGTCAAACATTATAAAACAATAATTGTTAGCATCAATAATTAGTAAAGGAGCAGGAAAGCAGGGAGACATTAAAGAATGTTTGAGGAAGTAGACTTCACGTCAAAGCTCTGACTCTAGGAAGGCGCAGTAAGATGTGTTCTCGGTGCTCTCATTACACCTGTGCTGTTCCGTGTTCTTAAAAGTAAGGCTCAGTCCCCATGCCTGCAGCTTAACACCTCGATGCGCTTCCAGGTGTGTGTGTTAGCTGGAGCTCTTCCGTGGGTGTCTGTATTAGTAGCAACTGTTCTGGGAGTCGCCGACTTTGCACAAAAGAGAGACTGTTCTACACAGTTAATCAGACTGCTTCTCAGACAGGAAAGCCACCAACCCAATCATTTACCTCCAATACTACTCCAGGCTGATCATATCCCTCGAGCTTCTACACAACACAGACTGAAGAGGAGCTTTGGCCATTTTTCAGTATAATTTAATCAGAATAGATGGCAGGTCAAAATAAGGCCTAAAGTTACACAGGGACTGGATTTTAGCTGTGTTGATGACTGAGCTACCCCGTCATCGCACTAATCTCTCAAATCTTTACCTGCCTTATCGGAGCTGGTTGTAACAGTTGTGTTTTCTTGTTACCATTTTCACAATCAACAGAGTTCTGATCAATTGGATTGATTTTCTCATTCCCAGTGCATATCAGCATTTTGAAATGTATTCTGTCAAATATTAAGCCTAGAATACTAGATGCTCCAAATGAAGGTTTCCATTAATAAGCAAGGAAAAGGGAAGGAGCAAAGAGATAATAAAAAATCTTGAAGAACACACTACTAATTAAATTTACTACTGGTCGTCTGACCTTGAAGAAACTTCATGATCCCTCTGAGCCATTTTTTTTTCATCTGTATAATGGAAATAATAATTCCCAATTTTCAGGGGGGTTTTGAAAATTAGAAAGAAAATAATTAATGCTGCTGGCATATTGCAGGTGCTTAAAGTTATAATTTTTGTTTTGGTATTGCTCAATCTTTCCAAGCTAATTTCAGGTCCGGTTTATTAATTGCCTCTGAAATTGATTTTACTTCTTTGGAAGGCTTTGCTCCTGTGCTCCTCTCAATTCACATAAGACCAATTTTTAGCCTAGGCTTTCATATGCCCACAATCTAAATCAAGTCAACAAATAAAAATGTGAATGGACAGCTCCTGAGATAGAATTAGGTGTGCCTATTTCCATTAGCGAAGTAGATTTTACAGAAAAAAAATTAAAGTTTATATGGCTAACAATATAATAGAATGCAATATGAATCAAGTTGGAAATAAAAGCAAATTTTATAAATATTATACTTTGGGGGATTATGTTTTATAATCCATTCTACTAAATTTCCAGGCATAATAAATAGATTTGTTCAGTTTCATTTCTGCTGCTATAAGGAAATATCCTGGGGATGGGGGCTGTGACGGTTAGGGGAGAAGTGCTTTGTTTTGGTTCACAACTCCAGGTTACAATCCATGCTTGCAAAGTTGTAAAGGCAGGAACCGGAAGCAACTGGTCACATCCATGGTCAAGAGCAGAGAATGACGTATACGTGCTTAGTCCTCCGCTGCTTTCTCTACTGCTGCACAGTCGGGGTCCTGAAATGGCGCTGCCCACTTTCAGACTACGTCTTCCCATGACAACTAAGGCAATCAAGACAATTCCTCACAGACATGCCCAAGACCGATTTGATCTAGATAATCTGAAAGTTAGACTCCTTTCCCAGCTGGTTCTATTTTGTGTCAAGTTAACAATTAAAGCTAACCATCACACTATTGTACTATTCAAACCATTAAGTGACATAATGTAATTAAGTCACTTAGCACAGCTAGAACAAAGAGACTTAAAGGAAATATGGCAACTTCCCAATGCACATGAATTTGTTTTACTTTTCTTACTGCAGCATGGTATGAGACAATTTGGACCGACACATAGTGTTTCCGTCTCATGTTACACACCAGCGGTGCTGAGGGTGTAACGTGTCCTTACATATTCCAAGCACAGACACCTCACTCATAGTGAAGCAGAAGTTTAAACACCTTATTCCCGTCCCTGGCCATAATCTGAATTTTCTTTCTGTCTTGAAACTAAGAGGCAGGGAAATATTCCCAATCACTCATTCTCAACTATTTAAATAAAGATGTTTGGTTCTAGGGGGACTAACGCAAGCTGATCTTAGGGCTTGCTTCCTCCCACGGTCTCAGACGATGTGGATGAGATGTATTGCGTGGCACATACCCCAGCTTGTAAACAGGATGGGGGTAATAAAAGCTAATGTTTTATCTAGAAAGCATTCCTAAGTTTTCCATTCGGGATAAGTGTTTTCAAGGGCTATGTAATACAACAAGGAGAGGAAGCCCAGTCAACCTTATTTGAGAGCCAAAAGATCGTGACATTTTAACCACAATCACGGAGTACAAATATCTCTCTCTCTCTCTCTCTCTCTCTCTCTATCTATCTATCTATCTATCTATCTGTTTATCTATCTTACACATACACACACACCATACACATACACACAAATACACATACGCACACCTACACATATGCATATACACACATATACATACACACACACACAAGATTGCTGTTAATATTTTATTTAATGTGCCTTTCACTTCACATTAATTTTTAAACTTTCCACCAAAGCAACTGATTGGAAAGTCAGTGTTCCGCAAGAAAATAACTTTTTATTTTCAATTAGTGATACCCATTAGATGAGTGAATATGAGAATTTCCATCCTTTCCATCCTCAAATTAACAAGTATGCTAACTACATTTGGGTGATCAATCATTTAATAATTCACGGGAAAACAAATGTGACATAAAAGATAATTGCAATTTTGTTCTGTTTGCTTTCCTTCAATTAAAACTGAAGAAGAAAGTTGGCCCTGTGGGTTGTTTGTTGGGATAAAAATGAAGGTGGGGAGCTCATTTTGTAAGCACAGTTCCATGTGGACCCCAACACTGAAAATGAATCCAGCAATCATGATCCTGTACTCTAAACGTTCCATCCTGGAGCCTGATTGTGGAGCCAGGATGGGAGTCATAACTCCTTTCCCATTTCAATAATAATCTATTGCCTGGCATCTACCAATAGGTACCAAAGCCAAGTTCTCTGCAAGAAAATGAGTATTAGGCCTTGTGGCATGAATAATAATTAAATTTGGCTGGTCAGTTACACTAGATATGACATTCTGTTAGAGAATTTTCCATTAGAAAACTGAAGCATTTGGACCTACATGAAATACGGATACAATCTCAAAATCATTTCTTCAAAGCCATGAATTCATGGACTTGTGTAGAGAAAAATGCCTGGATTTTGTCATCTTAAATAATTCTCCAAACAATTAAGCTTTCAACAGAAAAAGTTCATATATCTTATCTATGTTTTGGTCCTGAAATTCTCTTCAGGTTTAACTCTACTACCACCATTTTAAGGATGGAGGTTGAAGTTCAAATTATCAGTAACTGGCAAAACTCACATGATGTAGCAAGTCACATCTTCTAAAGGCAGCCACCGCACACACAATCCCGCAGGCTCTCCAGCATGGTGATGCCTACTCCCTCTCCCTTTATTTTGGGTAGTTTTGTGACTTCTTTAACCAACATAATGAGGCCAAAGTGATACCATTTGACTCTGAAAGCTGGGTCACAAAAGGACCATGCAGTTTCTTCTTTGGGTTGTTCAGTGTAGCAGAGCTAGGTACCATAGGAGAAGCCCAGCTACTCGGGGCTCACGGACAAGTGCTCCAGTCAGAAACCCTAATATCCAACTTCCATCGATAGCCAATATGAGCTGCCATGCACATGAGGGTGATGGCTTGGACAGCCAAACCAGTTGGCCCTTTAGGTAGTTCCCATTCTAGGCAACATCTAACTGCAGACGCATGAGATCCTCCCAGTAAGCACTTTCTAGCTTAGCCTTTAAATTTTTAACACTAAACTCTCAAAAAAAAAACCTAATAAAATAAAAGCATTAACACCACAGAATAGCTGTTTTAAGACACTAAAAGTTGAGGTAATAATAATTCAAGCACGCAGCTAGCAAATAATCAAGCTAAGGTTTGGAACTGTGTGTCTAACAGAGATGTATTAGCCCCTCTCCATTGCTATGACAAACAACTGAGGTAATCTACTTATAATTAGGAAAGTCCACCTGGGCTTGTAGTCTTGCAGGCTTTAGACTGACCATGACCAAATGTCACTGTTACTGTGGGTCTGTAGCGAGGCAACAAGTCACGGCAGGGAATATAGGATGGACTAAAGCCACTGACCTCATAACCGTAGAGCAAGAGAGACAGAATATGGACAGCATTCCGTTATCTTTTTTGAAGCCATGTCCACAGGGACCTAAAGACCTCCCACTAGGACACATCACTTAGTCGTTGCAGCATTTCCCAGTATATCATGGGCTATGGACAAAGCCTTCAATGCATGGTTCTTTTGTTTGTTTTTGTTTTGTTTTGTTTGAGACAGGGTTTCTCTGTGTAGCCTTGGCTGTCCTACACTCTCTTTCTAGACTAGGCTGGCCTTGAAATAACAGAGATCCACCTGCCTCTTTGCCTCCCAAGCACTGGGATTAAAGGCATGTGCCACCATTCTTTAAGGAACACTTGCTCAATTATAGTACTAGGACGTGTGTCTCATTTTTCTCATTATTTAAGATATGAGATTTTTAACAGAAAAAGTACACTGGTCTCACGTCATTTTTCCTTTAGTAATTGGATACATTGGTTCAAGACAAAAGTAAAGCAAAAGTAAAATTATGAGGCCTGTGCTATATTGGTTCTTCCTGCTGCTGTAATGAAACACCTGAGTCAGCATCCTTTATAAGGTAAGTCATGTCTTAGTTTATGATTCTGATTCTGAAGAATCCACATAGAATAACACCAACTTCCAAGCAAGGGCTCTTGACTGAACTACAACATGACAGAGAAACAAAAAATAATCTGGCCACATGATGAATGGATAGAACACATCCTGAGTCAGGAAGCCAAGGGGATTCAGGGGCCATCCTTGCTATTTTATATACAATTATCTGCTCATTGGGGAACCAACCAGGACCCTGAAAAAGCTAATTAATCTCTTCTGAGTGTTGTGTCTCCAATAATCCAGCTCTTTCCATTAAACCTTATTTCTAAAATGCCCGTCTAGTTATTAAAATATTACTATATTAACAAGTTTCCAATATGAACTGTGGGGGTCACACCCAAGCCATAACCAAATCACAGTAAATGCTAAGGCATAATATTGAGCAAAGCATTAAGTTAAACTAAAGCCATGAAAGACAAGACGTCATGAGAACAGTACAATCTACTTAAGCTCTTTAGTGATAAATAAGAACACAAAAATTGCATTAAAGTAAGGATTTCTTATTCCACACTCCTGACTCCTTAGGAGTTACAGCTCAGAAATCAAGTCTGGCACATGACTGAATACATGGCTATTTAAATCCTAACTTCCACACGGCCACCAAATTGGAGAAGACAGGCAATGGATTCAGAAACTGAGCAGGGGCAAACATTTTTCATGAGAGTAAAGAGCTACAATTGAATTTGCTCTTATCAATAGCCCTCACAATATATGCTGAGTATCCATAGCACACAAAACAAATCCTGAGCCGAGGGATGGATTGGCACTGGATTCCTACCTTGAGAGCTTTGGCAGGTTCTCTAAGGGTAACGCAAGCATCTGTGAAATGCATGAAATGATGGCACAGTTATTTACACACGCATTTTCACAAAAGATCTGGCATCGTGGAAACAAAGAGTGAACAGTCTACATGTGGAGTAACCAGCCCAACATTTCAAAACCCAAAGAGGACAATATTTTCATAGCAACATGGTCAAATTAGTTTTCATCATTTGCGAGAGAGGTAAGGTTGTTTGTTTATCACATAACACAGACACATTGGTTTGGAGAACCTCTCGATTTAGAGTTAGACTTCCCATTCGTTGTGTGGTAAAAGTTTGTCTCAACAAAGATGCTCAACGAAAACTGAAGTATAGGTTCAAGATAATTCTTGAAATGTAGAAAAATAAGAATCAACAACTAATCCTCCCACACACCTCCCCCCAAAAAGAAACCTCGAAGTAAACTATATGTTTGCTAAGAAACGTAATCACCAATACTAAAAGAGAAGGGTCTGGAATGGCTCAGCAATTAAGAGCACTCGTTCTTGCAGAGGACCTAGGTTCAAATCCCATAATCCACATGGTGGCTCACAACCATCATGAAGTACAGTTCCATGGAACGCTGATGCCCTCTTCTGGCCCCAGCAGGCGACAGGTCCATGCATAAGGTACATATCATATGTGAAGGCAAAGCACTAACATAAAATAAAAATAAAGAAAAATTTAACGAAAACTACAACAGTACAGAGAAGAAGCTTGTACCTGCACTTGTTAGAAAGGCTTTTCCTGATTATGCACAGCTTGAGCATGAAAATATAAAAAATGAATGAGATGACTAGGCAATACAGAATATCGCCGTGGGGGCGGGGCTTAAAGCTACAACCACCCCACAATCTCATTGCACTATCCTTCAGACAATGTTGTTTTTACTTAAATTTTAAAATAAAAGATATACTTATGTCAGGCACTTACTCTGACTTGGGCATTTTGCTGTATACATATTGTCTCCGTCGCGGGTAACAATGCTGTGCTGAAACCCCATCCGCAAAAGCAGGGAAGGAAAGGGTTTTATTCGGCTTAGGCTTCCGCTCCATTGTCTATCACTGAAGGAAGTCAGGACAGGAACTCAAGCAAGGGTGCTGGCTATTGGCTTGCTCCTCATAGCTTGATCAGCCTGCTTTCTTATAGAACACAGGACTACCAGCCCAGGGGTGGTACCCCCAATTAACTAGGCCCTCCCACATCATCTATTAATTAAGAAAATACACTAAAGGCTTACCTATTGCCAGATCGTATGGAGGCATTTTATCAGTTGAGTCTTCCTCCTCTTGGATGACTCTAGTTTGCGTCAAGTTGATATAGAATAGATTCTGTGGGTGGAGTGGAGGTAGGTAGGGATGGGAGCAGGACAGGACAGGTGGAGGAGGGAAGGTATCATATAGGGTAAATGCAATGTATCTTGGGGATTTTTCCCCCATAACAGCACAGAAGTTGTAACCTCAACAGATTGAGCTTTGAAAAGGCAGCTTCCTCCTGAAGCCTCTCCCAGATGCAAAATATTGTTGGAGTAGTTACAGTAATGTCCCCTCCCCCTCACAGTGTACTTCATGTTTTCTGAAGAGGCTTTCTACCCTTTTAAAAATAGCATTGCTGTAATTTTAACTATCTTTTGGGAGCGTTGACAAAAGATGTAGATGTTTACAGCTTTTAACTTAAAAAAAAAAATTCTTCAGCTGTGTTGATTCCAAGGGATTTTTTCTTTATTTTTTTTTCTTTTTTGTTTATTATTCATTCACATGGGCCACATTGGTTAAGCAAAAAACAAAAACACCCAAACACTCTTCCCTTCCCCTTACTGGCCTTTTCACCAAATCTCATTATGCTCCACTTTGTTTGCGTTCCCCTAAAATCTCTACACTGAAAGCCTGGCCTGCATTAGGACATGGAGCCGTTAGCAGAAAATAAAACGTGGAGACAGAATCTCATGAATAGGATAGGCTTGGTTCCTACAAAAGAGACTCTGGAGTCTGTCCTGTTTTCCCTGTGTGAAGAGAAGATGATGGGCCAGGAGGCAGGCCTCCACAGCAGGCAGGCACTCAGTCTGTCAGCAACTTGACCGTAGACTTCCCAGTGTTCAAGTCTGGGTGAACTAAACTGATGTTGTTTCGAAGCAACAAAATCTTTGGAATATCATTAAACAGTCAGAAAGGACTAAGGCACTGTCCATGCAATACACACTTATGTAGAATGCCAGTGCCTATGTGTGGCTCTAAAACAAAACCATCGGAGTTTTAGACTCTCAGCTCTGCCAGGCATAGTAGTAGCATGGGCACACTGCTAAGCCTGTGTGCTTCAGCTTTCCTACTTGAAAAAAAAAAAAGATGATATTTACAACATCTCCCTGAGAGGTAAGATGCAATAGGCTAACATGTATAAAGTGCTTTGGGAGACTCCTGGTACATACTGCTTCCTTCATGTGCATTGGCTCTGATAAGTCTTGGCACAGAAGATCCTAAGAGAACAGGAAGCCTTGTCTGTACTGTTCACTTCTGTACGTTTGCACGGACTGCACAGACGGGCATCAGAGCAGAGAGCTCTAACGCACAAAAGTCAAAGCGTAGTAATTCCCAGAATAGGAAGACTGTTAGAGGCCACCTAGACTGATACATCTCTACTCAATCCAGCAGCATCCACGCCACCTAAGGAAAGGCCAGAAGTGCAAATTCTAAAGGACTGGGATATAACTTAGGGTTTGAATTCTTCTCTAGTATGTACAAGGCCCTGGCTTGGATCCATGGCACTGCAAAAAAAAAAATTAACAGTAAAGAACTCAATCAGAAAGTCTAGTCTATTGAGCCTACCAATTTCTGTCTTTTACAATCCCTCTGGAATATGCCTTTGGTAACTAAATAGTGCCTAGTGCGTAATGAAGCATAACTTCAATTGTTTATTTTCATATTAACAAGATATAGGGTTGCAATTCTATTATTTTATAAAATTGTAAATTAATAAAAATTTAAAGACAAAGATATCACATTCTGCTGCTGGTGAACGAATAAGTTAGACTCAGAGTTAGCAAGTGATACTCCGTAAATGTCACCGCAAATATATAACCTGGGAAATTTCAAGATGAGTCACCACAGTATTTGTGGCTGCAGAAAATATTTATTAAGCATTTATTATATGCCAAGCGTTTAACTAGCATAATCACATTGAATACCAGCATAACACTATAGGATAAGGATTTTTATACTAATTTTACAGGCAAGGACTTTACAGTTAAAAAAAAACATCATACATCTGCCAAAAATTATACACCTGACAAGTGGAAGACTCCCTCTGTACAGAGAACTTCAGGCTAAAAAAATCAAATTTGAACCATGTCACTAGTAGCTTTCCTATTTGGTTAATAGACAAACCATAAGACTCAAAAACATGTTGGATTCTACCTTAAGAGCACAGCAAGTTAAGCTGTGGCCACAAATGTTTCAAGGAGAAAAACTGCAAAGTCATGATAGGGAAATAAGAGAAGATGGTCATGTCAGTCACAGTTATAGAAGGATGTAGACACCAAACAACTTACATTGAGACATCCTGCAGTGGGTTGGGATCAGGACTTTGCTACCAATGAAGGTCAATAAACCACAAAGTTCAGATAGATGGCAAGTTCAGCTTCCATTGGTAAAACCTACACACCTTTTGCTAAATCTATGACACTCAGAAACACTTCTATTGTCTCTAAAATGCCTGCTCTGTACCATTCTGTTTCATTGAATTATATGACAGCTGTGCCCTTGAGAAATATAAATCCATCAAGGAAGAGAGCTGCCTCTCTAATGTGCCTCTGAGAATGGCTGAGTATAATGGCCATATGTGTAATTATTCATCCCTTAACATGCCCCATGTCCTCTGAGAACTCACCTACTTAGATCATCAAGCTATAGCCCAAGGCCCAAATCTGGTACCTACTTTTGCACAGACCATGAGCCAGATGTGTGTATACAGATAGATAGATAGATAGACAGACAGACAGACAGACAGATAGATAGATAGAATGATAGAATGATAGATAGATATAGTTATAACTTGTTTTACAGTTTGGAATGAATTTAAAAGATCAAGAAGAGAATGTTATTTCAGGGAATTCTGAAATTACATGAGATTCAAGATATTAGTGTTCATAAATAAAGCAACTAAAACAGATCCAAAGCCATTTGTTTGTGTGATGTCCATAGCTTCTGTCACATACAACATATAAGGATTTCCCCTCAGAATTAAGTGGCCACAAATGCTTCCTGTCTGGTTGGTTAAGAAAAGTGTACACAATGGAATACTACTCAGCAATCAAAAAAGAGGAAATCATGAAATTTGCAGGCAAATGGTGGGATCTAGAAAAGATCATTCTGAGTGAAGTATCCCAGAAGGAGAAAGACAAACATGGAATATACTCGCTTATATAGACCTACAAGATATGATAAACATAATGAAATCTATACACCTAAAGAAGATAATCAAGTCCGAGGATTGTTCAATGTTCCTGAATAAACTGCATTGAAAAAAAAAAAAAAAAAAAGAAGATAATCAAGAGAGCAGACACGGGGTAAGATGATCAAACCTCATTTAGAAAGACAAATGGGATATGCATTGAATGTATGACAGGAGTCTACCACAGAAGGCATCTGAAAGACTCTACCTAGCAGTGTTTCAAAGTAGATAATAAGACTCATAACCAAACCTTCGTCAGAGTACAGGGAATCATCTGAAAGAAGGGGAGTTTGATGTGGAAAGGATAGGAGCTCCACAAGGACCAAACATATCTGGGCACAGGGTCTTTTCTGAGATGGACACTCAACCATGAGTGGATATAACCTAGAACCTCTGCTCGGATGTGACCGGTGATAGCTCAGTAACCAATTGGTTTCCCATAGTGAGGGGAACAAGGACTATTTCTAACAGAAACTCAATGGCAGGCTCTTTGACCTCCCCACCTCCCAAGGGAGGAGCAGTACTGTTAGGCCACAGAGGAGGACTTTGCAGCCAATCCTGAAAATACCTGACAAAACAGAGTCATATGAAAGGGGAGGATGTCCTTCCCTATCAGTGGACTTGGAAAGGGGCAGGGAGGAGATGAGGGAGGGAGGGTGGGATTGGGGAAGGAATGGGGGAGCAGGATACAGCTGGGATACAGAGTTAACAAAATGTAACTAATAAGAAAAATAAAATTAAAAAAAGAAAAGTGTGCAAACTCTTGACAAAGATTACTTCTAATACTTCTAGCAACCCTATGAGCAGCAACCCTTTGCACAAACGAAGGCACTGCGTCTCGGAAAGGAGATTGTGTTACTGTGGTGGTTCAAAAGAGATGCCCACAAAGCCCTTGGCATTCATTCCATGAAGGGACTAGATCTATGTCTCCTTTCCAGGATCTAGAAGTTTAAAGGATTTGTTGGTCTGTTTTCTGTCTCTGTAACAGCACTGGGGTGGGTAAAGAGAAGAGGGTTATTTTAGTTCCAGTTGTAAAGGCTCCAGTCCGTCCACGATGGGTCAGTTTTGTTGGGCCTGTGGTAGGACTGTACATCCCATTGGGAGCACATGTCAGAACAGACCCAATTTCATCATGAACAAGGGAACAAAGAGTGAGGAGAGAGACAGAATCCCACTGCCACCTTCAAGTAATTACCTCCATTGACCTAAAATTGACCATTAGGTCCCACCTGTTAAAGGTTTCATCACCTCCTCACATGGTACTGCCCTGGGACTAGGCACTGAACACATTGGCCTTTGGAGGACTCTTAAGATCCAAACTATATCAAATGAGAGTGTGGTGACTACTCGGGTGAAGCAATGTGGCACCGGGTGGACCGTGCGTGGCTCTCTTGAACACGTGTTCTCAAGAAGGCAGGGAAGTCCCAAGCAAGAATCACCCATGGGCATGCTCCAGTCACAGTCCCAGCCCAAGCCCATGTGTGTGAATGAAAAATCACCAACAAGGTCCTAGTTATTCAAATGATCCCACTCACGGTGATCATGAACCACAAAGAACCCAGCCTCAGGTGTCCTATCTAAATTTCTAAACATACACCATCTACAAACCGTAAACGATTGCTGCTTTCTGATTTTTAACTAGATGACTTGTTACTGTGGCAACAGATGACAAAACCCCCAGACATTTTTTTAAAGAGCATGTGACTTGAACCTCACATGAGCCAGGTGTTGTGGCTCGTCTTTAATATCAGCACTCGGAAGGCAGACGCAAGTAGATCTCTGAGAGTTTAAGGGCAGCCTGGTCTACACAGGGAGTTCTAGAACAGCCAGAAATACATAGAGAGCCCTCATCTCAAGAAAATAATTAAATATCAATGTATAAAATGTATAAAAGTTCACTAAAAAGGTAAGGAGAAGCTGAGAAGGGTTAGCAAAATGTGAGGCCAGAAGACCAATATACTCTAAAGCAGCAGAGAGCCACAGCTTTAAGTAGTACTACCTGTAACTTATTCCTACTAATAGTTAGAGGACTTTGCAAGGAGGGAGCTCATAACCAGTGATCCCACCAAGTCGTATTGGATCCACCACAATATCTATTTCTAGCCACAGTGGCCCTTACATCGTGACATTTTGAGCTTACAGCACTGTATTCCCAACTTTGACCATAAAAAAAAAAAGGTATTGAAGTCTTATTGTTTAAAATAGTCCCCAGTAGGGACCTTGTATTTACCTTCTCCTTCTGGTACCTCCTCAAATTTTGGATCATGTAAATCGACCAATTATCTTTTTTTTTAAATAATTGCTTTATAATTCTCATAGCACAATGGATTTACATAAGGGTTTTCTATAACCTTTCTAGGTTGATGATCCCACTGGGTTTTACTGGACAGGATACAGAGCAGAGTGCACCAGCTGTTGAAAGCAAAGCCAGTCAAATAATGAGTGTATTAAGTGCCACTGTCCTTGGACTCCTTAAAGGACAACAGCACAGATACAAATGGATTGTTCATCTCTAAGCCATTATATGCCTCTTTCTGTCATTCACTCATTCATTCATTCATTGTGGTGCCAGACAAAACCCAGGGCACAGTAGACAAGTACTCTACCACTAAAATATATTCCCACCCTGTGTCTCTGTTTCTGAATCAGCTCTGGTCTCTTCCTACTTTTCCAACACTCACTTTTCATTTGTCCCGCTATCACCACTTGTATAAACAGGGAAACTTTCCATCATTTGCATTTCGTGATGTCATCTTTAAACTTACTTGCAACAGTATAGAACAGATTTAAGGAACTGGCAAATGAGAGTTCTTTAAGTTGTTTTTTTTTTAATATCTGAGTATTCAATGGAATCTAACAATCCATGAATATGAACAGCCAGAGTGAGCATAAATATTGAAACATTTGGAAACATTAAGTGTGGAGCACACACAGTAGAGATAAACTGGTGAATAAAATGCTATGAAGTTCCACTCATATGGGCATTGAGGAAGTTTGAGTCTCGTGGAGGTCTGCCTTACAGGGCGGTTATGCTACAGGGCATTTTAGTATATTCAACTCAAGATTCAAACAGAACAATACATCTACCTTTTTACTGCTTTTTAGATGTATAAGGCATGAAAACAAAATACATACATCTCAGTGAGCAAGAAATGCAGAAATTACCAAAATTTAAATATATATAGACATACATATATATGGAGAAAGCTGTCAAGTCAAGTGAGTGAGTACAAAGGTGCTCCTGGGCGAACGGTGTGTCTTTCTCCATGTTTTTTTAATCCATGACTTGATATATGTGAGGGGAGACACTCATCCATGATGATGCTAGACTCCCATCTGCTGAAACAGTCTATTCGTGACTCTTGACTGGGGAGACTTTGCAACGTCTTACTGTGATTCATTGCTGCAGTTCCTTACTGGATCATGCCACCCACAATCCTCTCCTTGTGGGCGGGTGTGACTTCTTTGGTATGTGTATCTTGTTTTCAGCCACCTCAATGTAATCAAATCCTTTTCACTATAGGGACAGACAAAACATTCCTGAGTAAAACAAGCTTATTTACTCCCTTTTCAATGAACTCTAAAAAATGACAGTGCCTAGCGAAAGCAGATCTCAGGCATGGCTGAGGTTAGATTGAGACCAGGCAAGGACAACTTCTGAAGACCCCCTCATTCTCTGAAAATGCTTACCTGGTGCAGAAAACCCAAGTGGATGGCCCATGGCCAACTACACTGCAGAACTAAGGGAGACTCCTAAGTATTCAGGACATTTTCATTAACCGAGTCAGTATTTCCTGTATACATCTCCATGTGCTGCCCTTTTGTTGGAGTTTGGGGCCAGGTACCTTAAGAAAACTCTTCAGTGTTATCAGAAATAGAGCTATAAATGTGCAGAATGTAGCTGCAGCTACAATTAGTCTTCATCTCAGGGGCAGCAAATTAGCTTAATTTGAATTTGTAGTGCAATTATCACTTTTCCTCCCATGTCCATTTATTTGTTTGTTTCTTTGCTCCCATCCCTCTCAGAAGAATAAATGTATTTGAAGATTGCTTCAAATTAACGGCATCATCTAGTTCATTTTTAAAAGAATAACAAATGTTGTTTAAGAGCATAAAAAAAGAAATACAAAAGTCCTCAAGTGTGTACAAAATAAAGTTAATTCTACAATGTGGTTAGTTCTCAACTACTTTGAAAAGCTTGGCTTTTTCTGTACTTATATGGCATGTCCATGGTAGACAACGCCATACAAATAAAGCAAAATGAGGTTCCTAGAGCTTGAGGAAAGTAATAAATAGTGTGTGGCTTTGTAGGGGCTCGGAAAATTCTTGTGGGAGATGATGTGTCTGGAAAGGTGTCTAGTGATGGGAACTCTTCGTTGTGAATGGGCTAAAAGTCAGCAAAGTATGCACATTGAAACGTGAGAACAGTGAGTGCTTTTCCTAGCATCGGGGTCCTAGAGCCAAAAAGAGATGCAGACACATGCCCCACTATCTCCATCCCTACCCCAGAAGCTATCTCCAATTGATAATCGCTGTAAATACAAATCTAGTTTCCTCCAAGGGAGTCTCACTGGGGAAACAAATCACTCTTAAAGATATGCCCCGTATCCTCATCCACTGAGGCCAGGCAAGACAATCCCACCAGGGGGAAGTGATCCAAAAGCAGGCAATAGAATCCATTTTAGAGCACTCACCATCGGGAAGGTGGAAGGCGGAAACCAGCTCCATCTTTAAGGCATAGCATTCCGCAGCTCTCTACAGTTCCCCCTTTTTGTTTTAGACGCATCAGGCAAGAGTAGAGGTCTGATCTCTGATATTAGAAATAAATTGGGACTTTGTACAGATGTTCATTTAGGTGTCATCCACCCAAAGATCATCATACCCGTCCGATACCTTTTTCTCAGAGGCGGGACCTGGGGCATCAACCCGAACAACTCCACATTTGGTTAAGGCCGAGGATCTGGCTTGCTTCCATGTATGTGGACCTATCTGCATTGCCCCCGTGGCACGCCTGGGTTGGCTACCCAGAGGCTATTTAAGCTGTGGGCTGGCTTTCCCCGGGGTCCGAGGATTGTTCAATGTTCCTGAATAAACTGCATTGAAAAAAAAAATTAATTAAAAAAAAAAAAAACTTCAGCCTTGTCTTCTCCTTTTGCAGCAGCAATCAGGTTGTCAAAGGAGCCTGTTGCCATGTCATTTCTATAAATAAACTTGTTTTTTTATCTTTTAAAAAAAAAGAATCCATTTTAGAAACAGTCCCACTTCCCTCCACTCACCAAGGGACTCACATGAAGACCAAGTGGCCCATCAAAAGGGAGAAGGGAAGGGCGAAAGAAGAGGGGGTGCTGGGAGGAGAGTCAGGAGGGTGCACCCTTGGGATGTAAAGTAAATAAACTGAAATAAAATAATTTTCTTTAAAAAGTTCTGCCAACAGAAAACAAACTCAGTGATGTCTTTGGAGGTTTTTTGTCTTATAACATCATGTTCAGGACACTGCCTTTACTTCTTTTTCATTTCTTCTTCTTTTGATTTTAGCTTATTTATTTTTCTTATCTCTCTCTTTTTAACATTTCAGAATTGGGCCAAAGCAGAATTTATTTACTTATTTTTATTAATTCTTTTTTAATTTTAATTTCTTCCTTCATTAATTTTTTTAATCACTTTATAGCCTGATCTCTTCTCTTCTCACAGTCCAACCCTCACATCCCCCTCCCCTGACTTCTCCTCCCCTTCTCCTCAGAGAAGGGCACCAACCAACCCTGGCACATCAAGTCACAGCAGGACCAAGTACTTCCTCTCCCACTGAGGCCAGACAAGGCACCCCAGCTAGGGGAAGGAGTCCAAAGGCAGGCAACAGAGTCAGACAGTCCCCCACACCCCGCAGTTGTTAGGGGACACACATGAAGACCAAACTGCACATCTGCTACACATGTGTAGGGTGCCTAGGTCCAGCCCATGCATGCTTTTTAATTTGTGGTTCAGCCTCTGTGAGCACCAATGGGCCTAGGTTAGTTTCTGTGGTGTCCTTGACCCCTCTGGCTCCCGCAGTCCTTCTTCCCACTCTTCCACAAAACTCCCCAAGTTCTGCTTGTTGTTTGGCTGTGGATCTCTGCATAGCAGAGTTTCATTAATAGTGACAGGGGTTGGCTCTTTCCCATGAGGTGTGTCCCATGTTGGGCCAGTCATTGCTTGGCCATTCCTTCAATCTCTGCTCCATCTTTATCTCTATACTGTCTTTTTACCACTTAGGTCCTATGCAGAGATAGCATGGCTTCTGGTTTTATGCTTTTATGGGATTCCTGGGTGTGTAAACAAGTGGGTCTCTGTGTCTTATCTATTTCTTGGGCTTTTTCTTGGGCTCTTTCCCTTCCGTTTGCTTGTTTTGTCCCATTCTAATGTATTTGTCTTTATCTTACTTATTTTATTATTATCCCTTAAGAGCCGATTATTTTTCTAATGAGAGACAGAAACAGAACAGATCTAGATGGGAAAGGAGGTGAGGAAGAACTTAGAGAAACAGAGGAAGAGGAAACCATGAGTAAGATGTATTATATGAAAAATCTATTTTCTTTGTTGATGTTGGTGGTGGAAATCCCTAAACAACCCCGGCTAATGCTAGGACAGAATGTTGTCCTCTGAAAACTGACAGCTGGGTCCCATTGCCAAGGACAACTTCCATACAGCTCACTGAACATAGAGAAAATGAAGTGGGCTTAGAGCCCTCACCCCTACCCTTTAGTCTCTTTAGTACGAGAAGATACTCTGCAGGGTGTGGAAAAAGAAACCCGAACACCAACACAGCCACAAAACCTCCCACCTACAACCTGTCCTGGCTGCAAGATACACTGAGGTAATGGTGGATCAGGACTTGTGGCCAACAAATGTTTGGTTTAACTTTAGACCAGAGCCACATGCCCTACACTGACTGGATGGTGAAGAGCCAGAGGCTGGATAGTCCAGAGACCTATGGTAGAACAAAACATGACTGGCAAAAAGAAAAAAAAATTAGGTGAAATGATTCCTAATGATATTCTGCTACACTCGTAGATGGGAGCCTTGTCCAGTTGTCATCAGAGAGCCTTCCTCCAGCAGAAGATGGGAGCAGGTGCAAATGAGAGAAGAGCTTGTTCTGCTCTCATATAACACATCTAAAACATGGTTTCCCTTCCCTCCAGCCCTCCCAGCTCCCTCACACATACCTCCTCTCTATCCCGGATGCACTCCCTCTCCATTTCCTCTTCAGAAAAAAAAAAAGGTCTCCAAGAGACCACAACCAAATAGAATAAAACAAGTTACAGTAAGACAAGTCAAAAGCCCTCACATCCTCACATAGAGGCTAGACAAGGCAACCCAATAGGAGGAAAAGAATCTCAAGGGCTAGCAAAAGAGACACACCCACTCACCGATGTTAGTAGTCCCATAAAAACGCAAGGTTAATAGCCATGGCATATCTATAAAAAACCTGGTGTAGACCCATCAGGCCCCATGCTTGCCGCGTCAATCTCTGTGAGCCCATGTGAGCTCTGCTTAGTTGATTCCATGGGCCATGGTTCTCCTGGTGTTGCCTTCCCCTCCGACTGCTGTAATCTTTCCTCCCCCTCCCCCACAGAGTTTTCTGATCTCCAAGGAGAAGGACCCAATGGACACTTCCAATTTAGACTCTCTCTCGCTCTCCACATAATGTCTGGCTGTTGATCGCTGTGCCTCTTATCTGCTCCCATCTGCTGCTGGAGGAAGGCTCTCTGATGCTGTCTGGACAAGGTACCAATCTATGAATACTTAAGAATATCATTAAGAACCATTTTATTAACTTTGTTTTTTGTGCCCATTCCCCTAGGTCTCTGGGCTATCAAGTCTCTGGTATCTATTTTCAATAAAATAAAACCTGATATATATGTTTGTTGTTTTCTTTTTTTTTTTTCAAAGAGAGAAGCTGGTCTCTCTTCTTAAAAAAAGTCACAATAAGAGAATATAAAAATATTTTAGGAAAAATCATTTTAGAAACTACAATAATATTCATTAAATGTCTGAGTGATTATAAAAGCCAAGAAAGTAATCATTACTTATTTACAGCAATAAACTTTTACTTGTGGAATTTGTATTATTTGACAGTTTTATACATTTTTATAATGAGGTTTATCATCTTAACCACAATTCCCCTCCCTACCTCTACTTTCAGCCTTACCCAGCAGAGACCCCCGCATACCACAAGAAGATAATTTTTCAATTATCATCATTTATTCATTTTAAATTCAGGGCTGCCAAATAGTGTTCATGCCAATTTTCCTACCCTGCCTGCATTGTCCCCTTCACAGTATTTCAACTCAGGTTGCAAGATTCTCCCTCATCTCTGTGGAAGATAAGAAGAGTCTTTGGCTACCAGAAAAAAAAAAAAAGTGGAGTCCACAGACAGACGAAAGAGTAAGCATAGACATTGTGTTGGAGATAATAAACTCAAAAGTTTAAATCTTGATTTCATCGTTGGCTAAAGAGTATCAGTTTAATGTTCCCCACCATTGTTCATTTGCTCTTGTTCTCCACCATTGCTCATTTGCTCAAGAGCCTGAGCTATGTATAGTTAAGTACTGTGAGTTCAGAAGGAAAATAGAGGTGATATACCTGGATCTCACCCACAGATTTGGATCCAACTCCCAATAAATACGGTGAGTTGCTTTAAAATATACTTTCTGAAGGGGAGTTAGTATGATGTGTAAAGGATAGGAGCTCCACAAGGACCAACTATATCTGGGCACAGGGGTCTTTTCTGAGACTGACATTCAACCAAGAACCATGTATGGATATAACCTAGAACCTCTGCTCAGATGAAGCCCGTGGTAGCTCAGTAACCAATTGGCTTACCATAGTAAGGGAAACAGAGACTATTTCTGACAGGAACTCAATGGCAGGCTCTTTGACCTCCCCATCCCCCAAAGGAGGAGCAGTCCTGCTAGGCCACAGAGGAGGACTTTGCAGCCAGTCCTGAAGATACCTGACAAAACAGGGTCAGATGAAAGGGGAGGAGGTCCTCCCCAATCAGTGGACTTGGAAA
Source organism: Meriones unguiculatus (assembly GCF_030254825.1). Classification (NCBI taxonomy): domain Eukaryota; kingdom Metazoa; phylum Chordata; class Mammalia; order Rodentia; family Muridae; genus Meriones; species Meriones unguiculatus. Next base: position 31,779,592 of record NC_083358.1, read on the forward strand.
GGGGCAGGGAGGAGATGAGGGAGGGAGGGTGGGATTGGGAGGGAATGAGGGAGCAGGATACAGCGAGGATACAGAGTTAATAAAATGTAACTAATAATAAAAAATAAATTAAATTAAATTTAAATAAAATAAAATATACTTTCTTTAATTAATTAATTTACTTATTCACTTTACATCCCGGTGGCAGCCCCCTCTTTCCTCCATCCCCCCTCCATTATTCTTCAGAAAAGAAGAGCCTCCTACCCACTCACCCCAGCTCACCTAGTTGCATGTTCTTAGTCACAGCATGTTCATGTGTAGATAAAAAATTAATAACAATTATTTCATGAAAGTATCATAATGTGTAAATGCAACTTTGTTAGCAAATCTATAAGCATGAGGTGGAGTTTCTATAAAAATCTGAGCATTACCAAGAGGAAGGTGAACATAGACAGTGTTTCCACACATCCTGCCCTTGTTTATCGAGGAACCTGGACCAAGGACATGTTAGAATAGTTGAGTTTATATTAAATATTTATCACATTGAGTATACAACCACAACCCCAATGGTAATTAAATTGGTAATTAATAAATGTTATAGCTCCTATCTTAGTATTTTTCTTACTTGCTTGAAAGATTTTACATTTATTCCCTCTTCATGCTTTATGGATCTCCTTGTTTATTTTTGCAACCCTGTCATATCCTACTCTTCGCCTTTAGACAGATTTCAGCTTCTCTCAATTCTCTCGTTACAATTCCAAATGATATTAATGAGCCAAACTAGTAAACTGACAAACTGAAGAGGACAATTCTTCTGCTTCCGTTTATTTTTGATAACAGATAATAAGTTGATTCACAGTCCATGGCTCAGGGATGGATGTGGGGAGTGTGTTCCCAGCAGGCAGGGCATATGCCTTCTGTGTAACAGCTGTCTCTTTGTACTCTAACTTCAAGCACGGTATTGTGCTAAAACAGCAAGTAAAGTAATAAAAATGGGACAATTCTATTTCCCCCACTGTGAGCTTGGACATGTGAATAGAAAAAAATGAAGGAAAAAATCTGAGTTTTTTCATCAGTGAAATGGAGAAACTGCCCCAGAACAGCTGGGGTATAGGGACGGTCTGGAGGATGATCTTTCTATTTCTTCTTTGCTAAAGAAAAGCCCTAATTATGTCTCGCTTGCTTTCTGATCTATTGCCAATAGCATCTGATTCTCTGAAATGAAGGCAAAGAGATGCTGACAGCTGTGCCCAGCACGGACACTGCCAAGCTGCAACAGATACTGTAGCCCAAGGTAGACGGCAATGTTGAACCTAATGAGATCCAAAACACAACTTGTGCCTACCAGAGTGGTTGAGGGAAGCAGGGGGTGGAGCATTTGGAAGAACCACAATCCTGCTCTGTAATACTTCGCTCCAAAGCATGAGAATCACAGAGTTTCCATGACTGTGCTAAGTTCATGGATCCAGGAGTAGACCAAACCACTCTCCATGATACCATTTGAAATACAGGGGAAAAGAAATATTTTTTACATATTCTTACATAAAACTTTTTTCAATTTACAGAAACCCTTATCAAACTAACCTATATGAAGAAAAGAAAAATTTATAGACTGTTAATTACCTAGAAGTGTAGTGAAAGTTTTGGATTCTTTTGTGTGTTTTTTGTTTTGGTCCCAAATGTGGCATGTGGAAATGTTGTTAGTTCAACCTCAGTTGAAAAAAAAAAAAAAAAACTCATGAGAGGGCGCATGGTCAGCTGAGAACAGACATGTGAGAGGGTACGTGATGTTTTGCTGGAAGCTGTCTCATGTCAAGTGGAAAAAACAGCTTTGTGTGGACTCAGGGAAGGGATAAATAGAAGGCCTGGACAGAGACGATGTTTTTGCATCACTACGCTTTGTAAGTTTCACCTTGCTTCACTGGACTTTGTTTTTCTATCCTTCACCTCTCAGAGAGAAACACTGAGAGGACTTCTCGTGGCACGCCGCCTCAGTCTTGCCACTTTTGCTGACTCGTGCCTATTCAGCGGAGTCTTGCCGTTTCTACTGAATTGTGCTGCTGCTGTTGATTCACGATGCTGTTTGGTGTTTGCTAGTTGACCGGACTGCTGTTATCCAGACAACTAAGAGTCGAATCGACCCAAGGAACTCCATCTAAAAAGGTCCACAGCCCCCTCTTCCTGATAACCTTTTTCTCCCCTACCTCTGGTCATTAGGCTGGAAGAGAGGTAAAATCATTTAAAAACCCTAAATAAAGTTGGTTGTTGAAAAATCTAACCCTACATCGTGGTCCTTGCAAACTTAAATGTGTTGTGCTTGGATAGAACCTTCCTCCTAAATTGATTGATTAAAAGGAGTCTTATGTCTGGCTGATTTTCTCCACTTGGTTTTCTAAGAAATCCTGTTTCTCCTTTGTGTTTTCAATGTTTTTCTATCCCACTGCTGACCATCTGTCAAAGATCTTTACAGAGGGAATCACAGTGAAAAGGAAAAATGACAGAGAGGTTATAGATGAGAAAACAAGGGGTACGAAGCCTCATTGGTCCACAGGATAATCAAACTTCTACTGTGGAATAAACTAGGCAGCAGCTACAGGTGACTGACACTAATTATAACACAAGCATTTCCTCAGCGGCACCCAGCCACCATCGGGCGCTCACCAGCCGTGTGCTACAGTATTGGGATGATAGGGCCAGAACTTTTCCTCTTCCACAAGCTCTATTGCACAGCATCAACCTAAATTTAAAAAAAGTAATAAAAAAAAGTTTTTTTAAGCTTTAATTTTGTAGGCAAAAGTTATCTTTATTGTTGTTGTTGTTGCTATTATATTGCCCATACTTGGAGAGACAAGATTGAAACAGAAAAGACAAATACAACCCTTCTACCTGGGAAGATACTGTATCCATAGAATCCCATGGGCAAAACAGAAGCCAGAAGAGAGAAGAGAACAGCCTCTCATGGACAAATATTACCATGCTAAAAATCAGAGAGAGAGAGAGAGAGGTAAGATTAGACCTGGAAAGTGAGAACCTGGGATCTGTAATGTGAGGCCAGGTGGTACATAGAATCCATATTCAGTCTTAGACCAGAGACGTGCTCCTCAAGGTGAGAGATTTCTGCCTGCCTGACTGCCATAGCTCTCATTGTTAGTTCTCAGTTGAACAATAATAAAGTTTACTCTGAATTTTTAAATTGACTTAATTGCTGCATCACCCTAATTTCTCAGGTCATATGTTAGAACGCAAAAATAGAAATTTTGTTATAACTTTGGAAATCAATCTGTTGCTTTCTCAGAAAATTGAGAATAGCTCTACCTCAAGACCCAGCTATACCACTCCTGGGCATATACCCAAAAAAAATGCTCTAACACACAACAAGGATATTTGTTCAGCTATGTTCACAGCAGCCTCATTTGTAACAGCCAAAATGTGGGAACAACATAGATGTCCCTCAACAAAAGAGTGGATGAAGAACTTGTGGTACAGTTACACAATACTCCTCCATTAAAAACAATGAAATCATAAAATTTGAAGGCAAATGTATGGAACTAGAAAAGATCATCCTGAATGAGGTAACCAAGACCCAGAAAGACATGCATGTTATATACACACTTATAAATAGATATTACCATATAATCCTGAATAACCACACTATAATTCACAGACTTACAGAAGTAAAATATCAAGGAGGACCCTAGGA